>NC_141699.1:720256396-721456396 GCF_964263255.1 Lissotriton vulgaris
CGCTAGAATGTCTTCTTTTCACTTTTAGCTTGCTGCATTAGAAATATATTGCTGATAACACTACTCTTACAAAGTGCTCCGATGTCCCTGGGCCATGTTCACGCAATATAAACTCACAAAAATAAAAAGCCATGTGCAGTGCTATTAATATATCTCTCTTTTTAAGAGGACTGCTGGAACTAGAGTCGGTTATTTCTTAACATAGTCTACAAGTGCCCTCTAGTGGTCATTTGAAATAGTAGCATCCAATAACATATTAAAAGAAAATAACTCGTCAATCAGAGCCATTGCATGCTATCAGGGCCATTTCCAGTAAACTGTTCAAAAGAAAAGTTAAGAGTGATATATATGCAGTGTGAGCTTTTACTAAGAACCTTTACTGATAGACACGCATTCTGGGGAACCTGTTAAATTTTACAGAAAATTATAAGGCAAGGCCAGGTGAATGGTAGAGAGTCAAGTTGACCAACCACACACCACGTTCATTCTGCACACATACAGCAATATTTATGGCGAGGTTTTCTTCACTCTTGAACCACGTAACGTGGTGCAATAGTAACACAAACCTTAAGTCAAATTTTTGAAGCCACGCCAAGCCACTTTGTGTTGCTTCCAAAATTCTAGAGTAACACGAGGCAAGACAAATCGCTGTATTGAGTTACTCTGCCCTGGGAAGGCCTTCCATGGGTGTTTCCACACAGCTCCTATTGTTGTTCATGCATTCCTAGATTTACAAGACTGTGCAAACCTGAAAATGCAGCAAAAGATACACCTCCCCAGGAGAGGCATAAGGTGGAGAAATATCCTTATTTCACCTTTTTACTCCCTCTTTCTATATGTGCTTCATGCTGCAGGACACATAGATAGAGGAATTTGCCTCTCAAGATTGATTTTGTGCAGGAAGGTACCCCTTCCTGCACAAAAACGATTTTGCATGCAACGCAGGGACCATGGTGCAAGGGTGCCTGTGTTGGCTCTAGGCTGCCCATTGTGCACCAGCACAAGGGGAAAATTAAAGAATGCACCTTATGCTTTAAATACGGCGTATTCCTGCCCTTTCCCAGTGATGCAGTGCAGCACAGTGCAGCAAGGTGACTTGCAACGCCGCACCATGCCACAATTTCATATTTCATAATCATGCCCTATGGTATCTGTTCTGGTTGACCCAGTATCTACAGTTAGCGCAGGGGGCTGTACCTTTCGATTCAGGTACTGAATGGGTCCAAAACATGCATTGAACTTACTAATAATTATTGCTGCATTTGTTTATCAGCTGCAGAGTGTTTGCATAATATTTTTATATGATAAATCTGTTTTTTTTCGTGATGTAAAATGATATGCAAACTGTAACAATACTTAATATTATTAAATGTAATGTAATGATGTCTTGTAAAGCGCCTGAATCACCCCACATGGGGTATCTCCGCGCTGTAGACCGCTGGGGAACCCGTCTTGGCTTTCCCTGTGAGATGGTCCCTACTGGGTATCTCCAAGGTGAAACCAGGCATCCCCGGCGTATGTGGGGGGCCGTTGTGGAGATGAGGCAAGCTAATGCCCAGAGTTGCCGAGTGTGATCTCTGGTTAGAGTAGGCACCGAGGCGAGAATTATCGAGTCCGCTGACCCTGGTCCACGACCCTGCCGTGTCGGGAATTGAGCCCTGGTCCCGGGACGTCCTCTGCTTCCAGGTCTGCCGCCTCTTACCAGTGAGCCACACCACTCCACTGTTGTACTGCTGTAGTAGGTACTCACAGGGTTATTTTTGGGTTTGAAAGTACACGTCTTGCACTGCATGCAGTGGGTCGATGGTAGAGGTGTCAAATTGAAATTACGGCCACCGGGATAACACAAAAGTCTCGGTGTTTGATGGTCACTCATAAAGGGGTCTCAGCACTCACAGTGAGTGTTTTTTGCAGTGAGTCAAGTATTCGTCACCTCTTTAAAAGTTATGTACTCTCAAAAGAGAGTTAAAAGCCACGTTCCATTAAAGCAGAATTTAAAACTGTTTCTTTCTACAGGTTTACATCCACAGATGGCATGCTATCACCAACAATCTCCCCCTGCTGTCTTCACTTAAAAAATCCTGCATGAAAAATTGCCCTAGAATGAAGCTTTTTTCTCTCCCTTATTTATTCTTTATGCAATTCTCCTACAAACTGCCACATGCATCCCCTTTAAAGACACTGGCATTGGTAACATTGTGTTTTACAACATACAAGTGAGTCCCCTTCACTATAGAAATAGCATAGCTTCTCGATCTGTGTATGGAGAGCTTAGGGGGCATATTAGCAAGAGCCTCGTTAAAATTATCGTTGTTTTAGGCAGGAAACTGACGCTAAAACTGCGATAATGGGCTTGCTAATATGCGTTATAGAATTCCAATAGAAGCCCAGGTTAGATGTGCAGGACATCCAACCTGGGCTTCTATTGGAATTCTATCATGCATATTAGCAAGCCCATTATCGCAGTTAAAACTGCAATAATTTTAACGAGGTTCTTGCTAATATGCCCCAGGTGTGTTGACTGTGAGGTGCAAGAGCACCGAGGGCTCCGGGGAGACGAGTTTCTGTCATGCCAGAGCCAGTCATCAGTGCAGATTTGCCACACTTTGGGGTCCTCGCTATAGCCGCTCACTGTCAAGCTGGACTGCTGCCTGTCACTCTAAGAACCAAGAACAGTGTTAGGAGCCACCTGGTGGCAGGCTGTCAGTAATCCATGCTTGTGGATGAACACCTGGGCCTACTGGGAATACATTTTGTGGCACAGGGCTCTGCTAGTTCGCAGCTGTTTTTATCTGGGTGAGAGGATTGTTGTGCATGTGTTTAACCCGGACTGTGGGTGACACCCACAATAAACGGCGGCATCACCCCTTTGCTTTTCAGCAGAGCAATGAAGGAAAAATAAAATGATAATAACAATGTTATTTTCATTTTATTTCTCCATAATGAAGCAGGTTTTGGGGCAGGCAGGGCTTAGCAGTCGTCACAGCCAGCAGTGGGAGGAGAGGTGAGCACTCTATTATGTGCTCAAGAGGTTGGCCCGGCCATCTTAGGATGGCCAAACAGTCATGCGCACTTAGCGTGTTCTCCACCCGACTGTATTGCACAGCCTGGGTGGAGAACATGCGCAGGCTCCCAGCCCCTTTCTGAGCACCGAACCATGGAGCTCAGACCAATCACGACGCTGCTGTCATGCTGGTGACACCAGCGTCATGATTGGCTTAGGGAAGCCTGTATGCTTCCTGCTTCCAGGACTCATCAGGAAGAGAAGCTGGGGAAAGACAATGGAGTAGAGACAGCAGCAGTGAATATATATATTTTTTTTCTGATTTCCCCCACCCCGCCGCCCCCGATCCGTGCCAGCCGCCACTGCACCAACTGCATGTGACTTGACAGGCCCAGGGCTTTAAGTTGGCCGGGTCCCGCCGGTGCTCAGCACCAGCAGTTCTATAAAGAAGATGCCGAACCGGGTCTCTACTGGGCTGTCCATTTTTGCTCTAAGGGTGAAAAAAAAAATCTTACCTCTGCAGCAATGCCAATCTTCACTGCTTTTGAGGTAACTTCAAAGAGACTCCTAATAGTTCTTTCAGTCTCATCTTTACAGAACGGAAGCATTTTCAATGTTATATACAAGGAAGAAGCCGTAGTTGATGCTGACTTATCTTACACAAACAACAACCATTGGCAAAGCCAATAGCCCTGGCTTGTTGTAGGTGTAGTGTTACTTGTTGTAACAGTATCATATATCTATATGCAAGAACAGAAGCAGCAAAATATCCCTCAGGTGGAACACCATGCTAAGCACAGATTTTTAGCTAGTGTATATTTAAGCCACACCCTTAATTACCTCGGCCATGCCCCTTTGAGAGACCCCCCTGGACAGGCCTGCATGTGCAGGGTGGTTGGTGGCACAAGCCCGCATCAATGCTCCACCTCAGCCTCCACCCAATATCTATCTGGTTCTGCCACATTGAAATTATCTGAGGTGGAGCCCGGAGGCGGGCTGGGTGGATAAGCTTCAGCGTGCCAGGCAAAATCTAAAAGATGGTAATATGTGACGTGATACCAGTGTGCCTGAGCTTACAAATACGCTAGTTCACAGCTGCAAGCCCAGTACAGCGTCACTACGGATCAACCATCACATCACCTACTTCTAATCCACTGCATGTGCTCCATCTGAAGTGTGTCAGTGTCAGCTGTGTTGGGGCAGAATCAGTCACATGCCAAGTCTGAATAAAGATCTGACTAACATGTAACTGACCCGTCTATATCCCAATTGGCCTGTTATTCAGAGGCCTGATACTCTTTCGCCTATCTGCTGTCGGTCTATATCTCAATCGGCCTCTGGTAGAGGGAAGATCAGGGGACATAAGATGGCCATGGAGCAATCATTCTCACGAAGCGCTGCAACAATATATAGGATCTTTCCTCCTCCGCTCCCTGTATGACCCGCAGAATTGCCACCTTTAAAACGGGACTTAAAAATATTTTTGAAAAATAGTTGGGCTGACTCAATATTCTCCCACACACTGTAGAATGTCTGTTTTTCACTTTTACTGGGCTGCAGCTCAGATATAATCTTGCATGATTACTGACAACCCTAATTTTGTAGAGCGATGTGCTGCCCCTGGGCCATGGTAGCGCTATATAAAATCACAAACATAAGCCATTTGCAGTACATTTATTAGCCTTCTGAAAAGGACTGCGAGACCTAGATTGGCTATTTCGCAACATAGTCTACGAGAGCCATCTAGTGGTCATTTTAAATAACATAAAATATACGAGACAAAAAAGTAACTTCCAGCTCACATTTACTATTACATTCTATCCGTATCCGTGGCAGTTCGAGGCACGTACATGCCTGTAAACGTCTCAAAGGAAAAAAAAGCATTAGTAAAGCCAATAGGTTTCGCTTATGGAAAATCTATCGGCTTTGTCAATGTGTTTTTACAATCTTTACATGCCTTTTGCCGTGAAGAAGAAGGACTCGGCTACGGATTATAAATTGCCCGAGTTGGAATTGGGTGCTGATTAACGAGATACTGAGTAATGCAAAATGGGGTCACATATTTTTCTTTATTTATTTTGAATGTTAATATATTTGCTGCTTACAAAGAAAAGCGAAAAGACTATGCAAAATCTATGCTTCCATGTGTTTAATAAAATTACAATTTTTGTTCGCAACTAGCCAAACAAGCATTATCAAAGCAATAGGTCTCGCATTTGCGAGAGTTTAAGCTATTGGCATTGTAAATGACAATGCCTTTTATTTATCTGTTTTGATAATTAACATAAAATAACAAAAAAATAAAAGACAATGCCAATAGCTCAAACTCCTGTAAATGCGAGACCTATTTCATTTCAAAGAAGCGGCCGCCATTGTCCAGGGCTGCTTGGAAAGTGAAAGCGCGCATGGCACTCTGAATGTTGCAGGAAAGCATGTTGTACTTGCAGTAGGAAAAAACTCATTAAAGACAATATTGCTTACAGACTTAAACAAAGACATACAGTGTAACAACAGAATTAAAAGGGACAGTACTCATTGGAGGTTACAAATAAAGACAAGGCGGTACCAAGGAGGGACTAACAAGTCTATTAAGGAATCAGAAGACAGTATTTACGAAGGACAATGACACAAGCTAATGACAACTATGGGCGGAGATTGGCGGGGCTTCAAGTTCATACTCGAATACAGCATGCCTCGCAGAGCAGTGTATGCACTGCCCAGGCTCGATTTAGAAACTGAGATCACTTCTTACCAACCCTAAGATCTTTGAACAGACTCCCAGTGGACATAAACAAATAACCCTTGAAGCTGTGCAGTATAATCCCCTGACCCACCTAGCACAGAGTGGATAGATATCCTTGGGAAGAACTGGAACTCCGGATGCAAAGGAGTAGTGTTTAGTAGATGTAGGCGTGTCATGTGGATTGGTTTTGACTTTGCACTGTGTTATGTTAGCATGAGCTTATTAGAAGTTTAAACGCCACTTTCTTTTTCTGCAGCCTCTGCACACGGCACATTTTGTTATTAAAGCTTTTCGCCTAGTAGAATATTTTGCTTCACATTGAACCAGTGCCCGGGGGACATACCCCACTTGCATGGGGATGCATCCAGTTTGATATATTTCACACTCTAGTTCAGTGAGTGTTACCCTAGGGCACGGCACAGCTGTACAACTTTACTCACCCAAGGTAGTGTGCACACTAAACCCCTTTAGAACTCTTAATTTACATTATCATCAGAGTGATGAGCAGGAATGGTTTTTAATTTCATGTTTGAAAACAATACTTGTAATAATTACCCATCTGCAGTGATACAATCTGATGCACAAAGGCAAACACTTCCACATGGTAAAGAATTATACTTTTTATAATTTGGCATTTTTACATCATGGTTTTTGCATGCATGACATGCCAACTATTTTCAGGGCTCGGCTTGTTCACGGACTCTAAGAGCCAAGACATATCCTTCTTGTAAGCTTGTCCGCCTCTGGCATTTAGAATTTTGAAATTCAACAAACAGAACACCATCTATCACTTCTTCTCAGGGGCAGTCCCTGAACATGGAAGAACATCACTCTGGAACGGAGGACTGCCACTTCCTTCACCTCCTTTAAGAAAGGTATATAAATAAGAATTTGTTGTCCATCAAATGCCCCAGTAAACTGAAACTACAGCTCGGAACACAAGAAATACACACAGATCACCTTTTAATCCAAATATCTAATCATGAACAGCAAGGACACAAAAATATGGATTTTTTTCAATGACTGCATTTTCAAGTTCACTAAATAACTATATATCTCATTTTCTCTGCTAATTGCAAAATCCTCTCAAGTTGGCTAGAGACGGCCCGTGCTCTACTTTTCAGTGTCAAGTTCCAGCCATAAGCATATCAACTTTGTATTGCTGCGTTCCTCACAAAGCTCATTTTCTGTGTGAACTGCAAAGCACTTTGCTGGAGACCCGATGTGGGCTATCCTATATAAAACTACAAATACAAAAAAAAGCTAAAACAAAGTTCTGTTAATAAGTAATTGCTGTGTATGGATAAATTTAAAAAAAAATACACTGTGATGCAGTCGTCTATTCTAAAGTGTGAAGGGACTATCTGTCGGTCATGCTTTGCCAAATTCACCACTACAACCTTTAACAGAGTGTCTGCCCGCTCGGCGTAGGTAACCTGGTGAGGTGGCTTTTTGTCTAAGCCTCATTACAATGCGGGGCCTTCCGGAGGCTCACCAGAGTGCCTCCTTTGAAGTAGGTGGAACTACTTGAGTACGCGGCTATCATATGTTCCTGGCATGCCATGCCAGCGGCCTTAGGAGGTGTTTGGTGGAAGGGAAGGGTTCTATCGCCCGTCCCCTTTTTGCTGCAATATTTTGTGCATAAGCGTGCATAAGTGTGGACGGCCACCAGGCATCACTTGCCAGGCCTCGCTAAGATAAAAGATGGGTGAATTCATATTCCCGCTACTTGCGACAACTTGAAATCAATTTGTACATTTAATCTGGAAGTAGGTATACGCATCCACAGTGTTGCTCCAAAACCTGTTATCTCCCTCCGACAAAAGTGTGCCAGCTTTGTAGTCAATTCTGTATCCTGTTCTAATGGCATGTTTACCTAACTGCTGCTGCTACAGTACAGTGCGTACTTTATTTCTGTAGCTCCGTAAACAAGACAAGTGCTGAAAGACAACCGCAGCCCCAAAAGTTAAAGAGTATTCGTGCATGCAGAGTTTTTGCCTTGCGGGAACGAGCAGCGGCAGGCGCGATAATTGCAAACAGATGGCGCCGCTGCTCACTCCCGCAAGGCAAATGCTCTGCATGCACGAGTGCTCATTGGAAACAGTGTAAAACTTGCACGAGTTTCCAAGAAAGTACAAAGAGATTCCAAGAGGTCATCTCCTAAGTAGCACTTACACACTGCATAAGCAAGACCTAAAAAATCAGTATTATTCAACAATAGCCTGGAGAAAACATGGCTGAAACTAAAGCTGAACTGCAAGTGAACAAGTTCTTAAAATAGCTTCCCTTGCAGGCCGTTTAACATCCTGTGGCATCCCCTAAGTTCAAAACCTTGATCCACAGCACACAGAATCTGCTTACAAGCACATCTTATGAAAGCACATATTTTTCAGTGGTGGCCGACAGAAAAATACCGGCTGGCGGGTGGAGATGACGCAGGAGGGGGCCAAAGGTAAGCACGCGGGGTGCACAGTGGGTGGTTAATGATTAAAGAACACTTACCTGCTGCTGCCGGTTTTCTTGCACTCCTCTGCTGCAATTCCTGGTCCCAGCAGTTCCTGGACCAGAATCACGACTCCCATACAAGCCCTGCATTACTCTCAAGCATGATAGCAGCATGGGGATTAGACTGAGCAGGCTGGATCAACGATCGCTCAGGCACAGGGAGCCTGTGCTTTTTCTCCAACCCGGTTGCACAATACAGCTGGGTTGGAGAAACCTAAATGTGCATGTCAGTTTGGTTTACCTGAAACGGCCGACCAAACTGGCATGCACACCTACAAGTGCACATACCACTCCTCCCCCCCTCCCTCCCAAGGCCCTGCCCGCCCCTCCCTTCACACACAGGATCAGAGCCAGAAGCTAAAAAATAAAACAATAGTAAGATACTGTTTAATTTTTCAGCTGCTGGCTCTGAGCCAGTGGGGTAACGCTCTTCCACCATTATGGAGGAGCCACTGCTGATATCTTTACACTGAGACCTCCCATGCGTACAACACTTTTCCAGACTCACACAGTGTGTAAATCCTGATGGAAACAATTCAAGTTTGTTTGTTTTGTTTACGAAGTTTTATATAGCGCAAACTTGAACCGGTATCGGGTATCAGAGCGCTTTACATAGCACCTGTTGTGTTACATGACGACACATTCATTTTTGTTAGACACGGGGAGATTAAGTGATTTGCCCAGAATCACAGGATGTTTAGCGTTAATGCCGAGACTCAAACCCGGTTCCCCCGATTTAAGGTAGACCGCCCAAGCCGTTAGGCTAACTCCTCTCCCCAGTTATTATGCAAACACTGTCCTGAAAAGAACACTTCCCAGAGCCTCGCATGGCTGTGCGTCATGAGGAACAGAAGGGAAAACTAAGTGAACAGTGGCAGCTGGTATTAAGGAGCGGAGGGGGCGTTTTAAAAGAAGTGCTCACTGCTTGGTGCTCCCCGCGAAACAATGTAAAATCTTTTTTTTGTGCTCGAAGTCTTCCTGCGCATATGCTAGCTGGTTTGGCGAGGACTATTCCTCGCCCTCGAGGAACATACAAGGAGTCGGGTGACATCTGCCTTGTGGGAGTGGCCGCATAAAGCGGCAGTGTTCCCAGTATTGCAAAAGTCCAGGGATCCAGATCCCCAAAAAATTTCCCAATATTCTAAGCTTTTGAATAAGTGGAGGAGATTCACTTGAGGCACTGGACATTTCCAGGCTCACTTAGTTATTGATGCGAAATGAATTGAATATTTACTCCTCTTTGATTAACATTTTTCTATCCCATGAAGCGTCAGTGCATAGATTTCAGATGGGGCGATTAGGACGCGGCCGAGGGTGTGGTCAGTAGAGCGTCATTCACAATAATGGGAAGGAGCAGGGCTAGCGTACAGTGCAGGGGTGGTAACACTTGCAGCACTCCTTTCGCCTCCGTGAATTAGGCTCCCCAATTGGGTAAGGCGAGCTTAGGGGACAGGACTATGCATGAGTTTGGCAGCTCCTTTTTAGATCTCGCCTGAGACAGCGCATGCTGTCTCTTCGAGACATTTTGTAAGTGGCTTTTAAAAGTGCCACCATAGGCTTTTGCTGACCTACAGCTTGCGTTCACGAGCTCGTGCACGTGCACAGCTGCCATCTGTGTTTTTATTGCTGTAATCAGGGTCTTCTGCTTGCACTACCCCCCTCCCTTCAGGTCAGCTTCATTTGTGTCTTCTAGATGTGAATCATGCTCCTCTGCTTGCACTCCCCCTCCCTTCTCCCCCGCCTCTTCATCAGTTTCATTTGTGTCTTCTATCACTGTGAATGCTCCTGCTTCCACCAGGCACACACACCATCAGTTGTCAGTGCATGCTTTCACCAGGCACCTACACCACCAGCCGTCAATGCACGCTTCCCCCAGGCACACACACCACCAGCCGTACTTAAAGACTCTGGAGCACATCTACAAGGGCTTATCACCGCCAGAACGTCATTTTTTGTGATGTTCTGGTGGTGACATCACCTTTGCCTCATTTACAAGGCAGCATTAAGTCACTTAACGTGGCTTAATGCCACCTTGTCAATAATGCCCCTTTCATGCAGCAGTTAGTATGGAAACTAGCAGAAATCGCTGTTAGCATGAGCTGAAGCCATTTTGTTTGTGGCAGCCATTTTAGCTAGCCATGTGCTCGCCATGTGCTTCTCCCTCTTCACTGTTGCCCGCCCTTGTATTCTGCTTGAGTCATCAGTTACAGTTAACTCCTTCAGCATTGAGCCAGAGTACTGCACATGCTCGGAAAGGCCTGTAGCTGCAAGAATCCACCTGCTCTTAAAGTAACTGTCAGGCTATTTTAACTAATGTCAGCAACTCTATTACTCCTCCTACTTTGTTGACTAAGTATTTTTTGTTAGTCCATGTATGTAAAATAGCTATTCATGTGTATACTTGTACCGCCTCTTTTTGAACCTCCATGCTTACACTGCGACTATCACAGTATAAAAGGCCCATGGTTTCTGTACTCCTTGGACTACCTCATACAGTGGCCTGAGGGTACCGTATTGACGTAGTCTCCCTCATGAGAGGTTAGTTAATCTATTTCCTTGATATTACAGCTTCCGTGACAATTTCTTCTTGGTTGGTTTAAGGACCGGTGCATCAGTGAACCCCCCTAAAAAGGCTTTTTATTCCACATTAGCGTGAAAGGGGTGGGCAATGGGTGTTGCAGTGAGCGTTCCGCCACAACACCCATTGCTTTTTGACGCTGCCCCCTATTCACATGGTTGGAGTAAATATGGGGCAGCGTGACTTTTCAGAACAGGAAATACCTGGTCTTACCCCAGTGCAATGAGGAGGAATTATTAATTTCTTCTCGTTCTTGCTGTTTCTATGTGTGCTGTAGAATGCAGCACATATAAAAAGAGCAAATCGCCAGCAGTGACTATTCATCTGCAGAAAGGTGTCCCTTCCTGCACATAAACAATTATTCCCTGTAAAGCAGGCACCCTTGCACCATGGTGAAAGGGTGCCTGCGTTGGACCAGTGCTAGGGGAAGCGCAGTGGTGTGCCAAATTATTGCAGATACGGCACATCCCTTAATTTCCAGAATGTCGGAGCACGGCATTACCAATTGTGGTGTAACACCACACTCTGCCATTCTGTTGTACATATGCCTCACTGTCTTACTTGCCTTTTCCAACGTAACCTATTTGGATATTTAAAAAGGGGCTCTGATGCAAACAAAATTGTAATTTTGAGAAATCAAACTTGGTGGGTATGTGTTGCCTGCACCATGAAAAATGATTTAAACTAAGTGGCAATAACAAACCAAGAGGAAACTAGTGTCAATGTTCACATCTAGTCTTGTGCAATCGCTATATCCTGAAACCATGAAGGTTTCGACAGATGCAAGTGTAGTGGTCGAAACTTGGTACAAGGTAAAGGTGCAACTTCAGATAAGGAAGACAGGTACCATTGTTAGCAATGTTCAGCTAACAAACTTGCATCTTCCACCTGGCAAAAGTGAAATCAAAAAGCACCGAACTGAACACATTTGATCAGCTCTATCTTAACCTGTATATGGAAAGTTCTAAAATAAACATTAAATTCAGAGTTCAATGAGGCACATTTGCGATCAGCATCGGCTGTGTGCATTGCAGCCAGTTTAGCTCTCCTGCAAGTAGAACATAATTTTTTGTGATGCTCTGATTTCAACATGCACTTCTCCATATTTACAAAGAGGTGTTATGCCACTTTTGTGGCTTAACGTTGCCTTGTCAATATGGCCCCTTTTCACGCACCACTTAGCATGAAAAAGGCATGCTATGGGTGTTGCTGCAACACACATAGAAGGAGCAAATCACCATTATGGATTGTTTAGAGGCAGGAAGGTGTCCCTTCCTGCACATAAACAATCGCCCCTGTAGAGCAGGTACCCTTGCAACATGACGGCAGGGTGCCTGCGCTTGTGCTAGGCAGCTTTTTTTAGTGCCAGCACAAGGGGAAACACAGGGGTGTGCCGTATTTTTGTAAATATGGCGCATCCCTGCGCTTTGAAAATGTTGGAGCTCGGGTGGCAAATTTGGCATAACACCATGATCCGCAATTTTCTTGTACATATCCCCTATGCATCTGCTTTCCCTCGTCCTGTTCTCTTACCTCTCGTTCTATTTTCTTGCTCTTCACTCCACTCTCCTTCATCGCACTCCACTCGCTGCCCTTCCCTTATCTCTTCTCTATTCTCCATTCTTGGTTTCACATTGACTCGCCTTTCTCACACTATCCTCTCTGTCTGTTTTTCCTCCTTCCCTTTTCTTCTTTTTCCTTCATTCTCTTTTCACCTTTCCTTTCCCCATTTCAAACACTCTCCTCCTTACTAGCTTTCGCTTCTCTCAGTTGGTCGCTCTTTTCTTTTCTTCTTCCTCTCTTTCACTACCTGCGTTTCTTTGTCTTCTCTCCTTCCATAGCATTTTTTCTCTTCTTCTCTCCTTCCATAGCCCTTGATCTGCCATTCTCCTCCCTTCATCGTCACTCTTCCACCTTGTCTTTACACCAATTAGAGCATGTGTACACTATAATAATGGATGATACTGGTAGACTGGTTCATGCTCCACTTCAGGAAATTGGTGCGGTGCAGGTAAATAAAGCAGTACGCCAGACCACTGACCTTCGAGTAGAGCACAAAGATATGCAGTTGAGACAAAAAATATGAAACTTATGCTGTAATGAGAGGATGTATAGGTCTCTCCTTAGACTGCAAATGAAAAGGAATTTCTATACCTTAAGACACTGTGGCCCAGATTTATAAAGATGTTACACAACACAGTGCAGCACCCAGCGTTGCTGTGCTGCATAAGAGGGAGAGAGCAGGAAAGCACAATATCTATTAGGATATGGTACTGTCCTGCTCTCCGAAGCACTGGCGCACAATCAGACTGCCAAACGCCACAAACACGTTTGCAGTACTGTGAAAAGGTGTCTGCATCATGTCAAGCATAGGTTTTGTACTAGAAGAGTTAACTTCCAGTGCAAAATACTATGCCAAGACAAACGTTAAAACTTTTTCTCTCATGTGGTGAGGGTTCGACATGTGGCCACCAGGAGTCTCGGATGGGCTGGGAGGCTCACGCTTTCCACCCCTTTGTTTAACTCGGAGAAGCTGGGGAGCCTGTGGAAGTCGAAGGGGTTCGATAAATGGAACCTTCTCGGAATCTCCCAGATTAAAGACGTCTGGGGGAAAGATTCTATTCTGCGTTCGAGACCTTGGCGGCCCGGTATAGTCTGCATCAAAACGAGTACTTCCGGTACTTGCAAGTGAGACACGCATTGGTTACGCATGTTCCGAAGGGCGCTGAACTCCCTGAGGCTTCCCCCCTTGAGGACCGAGTTCTGGACGGCCACCTGCTGAGAAGATTACCTCCCTCATTTACCGAAAACTGATTAATATTATCGGGGACCCACTCGTGAAGCTTAGGGCGAAGTGGAATGCAGACGGGTTGGAACTTGATGATGAGGACTGGACTGAGGCCGTGTCCTCTCCCAAGGTCGTAGCGATACAAATGAGATTGCGCCTGGTTCCGCTGAAAACCCTGCATAGTACTTATGTGACGGGCCCGCGTTTGGTGCGAATGGGACGGGCTGAGAGTAGAGAGTGCAGGAGAGAATGCGGCGAGGAGGGTACCCTGATGCACATCATTCGGAATTGCTCCTATGTACACACATACTGGAGGGCAGTACATGAGGAATTGAGGGCGGTGCTGGGACAGGAAGTGGGCCCTGAGGCACGGAGATGTTTGTTGAATGTGTGGGAGCCGACAGACCTCAATGAATATCAGAAGCAGTGGGTTACACTGGCGTGTATGGTGGCTGAACGCAATATTGCGCAGTTATGGGGGGCGCGTCAGCCGCCCTGGATTGGGAAGTGGGCGGATGATCTTGACTGGTGCATGTTTAGAGAGCGTGCAGTGTACCTAGCCAGGGGCAGCCCGCATAAATTGGGGAAGATATGGGGTGTGTGGAATGATGATCGTGGGGATATCTGTGAGGCACCTATGCCGAGTCTGGATTTGGACGCACCGGGATCCCCTTGATCTCTAACAGTTATTGTAATGTGACTACTCCTGTACCAAATGGACCTAACATATGTAACTATTGCTGGCTTTCACCTGAGTGTTATTTCTGTTTGTTACTTGGTTAATTAATAAAAAGAGTTAAAAAAAAACTTTTCCTACTTTGAATGTGTGCTTTACTGTCAGTGCTTTTTAAGTAAACAAGGGAACCCATTCAGTTAACTGAGGACCGTGGGTGTCAATGAATTAAGGAGAAACAAAGGTCCTTAGTATATCTAGGATCAATACTGGGATAAAACATAGGCCACAATGGGAACTATATTTGTCCACTGTCCAGCCGGACAGGGTATTTTATTTTTCAATCAAATGAAAACACACATAAAGGGATGTTAGTAAGGCACAGTCCTGTACCATACTAGGGACACACAAGGAAGGGAATTTTTCAGGCAAGGGACAGCATTATTGGCCACTTTTAAGTCAGTGTTAGTTTTAAGTAATGCCAAACAAATGCTAGACACAACAATATTCACACATAATAGTCAGGTTGTGAAAACACTTATAAAAAGTCCCTTATGCTCTAAAATGTGGGATCATCATCAGGACTGACAATTGAACATTTGCCTGCCTGGCATAGTCATTTTACAACCGCCTGCAGGGGATCAGGACGATCTTGGCTGAATTCCGGCAGTATTTCAGCGATAACCGATCGACCATTAGAGTCTTTAGGAGTCATTATTTACTCAAAGGTGTGCCAGGGACCGTGGACCCGTGGGGATCTTAGGAGTACGGTCACAAGGAACAATGCCTGTTCGATCCTGCAGAATACGAACGGGCATTGTTCCTTGGAACACCACGGAGTCACCGTACTCCTAAGATCCCCACGGGTCCACGGTCCGTCCCTTTTCAATGAAGATTGTCAAGTCCAGGAAGTCTATTTGGTATTGTCTGATGTGAAGGTGAATTTCACTTGAACTAATAAACAGGGACTATACACCTACAGCAATAGCAAAATGTCGGAAGAGAGCTAAATATCAACCAAGAGAATGTCTCTTACAGACGAATGTGAAGGAACCAACCCTTGACCTTATGACATGTGTCACAACATACTGCCCAGCTACATATGTGGTGCAGAAAATTGTCAAGAAAAACTGGCGAATCCTAACAACAGGTAAATTCAACTGGCCAAAGCCTAGATTCGCAAACAAAAGGACACGAAACCTGAAAGACATACTTGTGCACACACGACCTGTAAGACGCCAAAGAACAGCACTAATGAGAGACATTGAGATGGCCCCAGTTACTGGCCATTACCCATGTGGCACGTGTCTGGTGTGCAAACTAACAACAATGACAAAATCCTTACAACTCACAAATTCACTACACTGGAAACAAAGACAGCATGCCAACTGTAACTCTACACATGTAATTTACATGATATGGTGCCCCTGTGGGAAGAAATATATTGGTATGACTTGTAGGAAAATAAAAATAAGGATTGGGGAACATAAAAGTAACTTAAGAAAAACACAACATAACTGTGCTCCCATTTCATTAAACAGGGTCACAATGCAGAAGAGCTAAGATGGACAGTGTTAGAAATGCTCCGTGACAAAACATCAAATGCAGAAAGAATTCTGTTTGAAAATTAACAAAGGTGGGTCAATCGGTTGAAAACACACATAGAAGGATTGAATGACAATATACCATACCATGGCACCAGTTTGCATAAAGGTAGAGCCAAGGTGACACTATATACGTTTTCCTCAGTAAGGCAACCACATAGTTTACGACACATATTGACCCTATGATAACATAGCCATATGGATAAATATCCTCCCTTAGACCTTAGAATAAATGAGGAAGAGTGCACAGTCTGTCTTTAATGTCCATTATATGAACAGATAGAATACACCATGTACAGGAGAATGAAATTTACTTGCATAAATACGAAATTGTTACCTTTTTTTTTTCACAACAAGTTTATTGATAAAGATGAGCACATGTGATAGAGTGGCCCCCTACAATCAGGATGGCACCACCAAACATACCGAAACAATCATGAAGATAGGACTAAGCGTCCAGTCAAGGAATCAATGTAGTACAAGGATACAGGAAACATTAACCCCGTCTTTATCTTTTCATCTACCCATTAACCCAACTCCCAGAACCCTCCCCGGATCCCACCCTAATCCCAGGCATGTGCGTATATACAGTGTCGACGTAAATTCCTAGTGCGGCAAGTGTATGTGTGGGGGAGCGGGGTCACCAGGCCACACGGGGCTAAAGATCTTCCTCCGGTTCTGCAGGGGGGTCCAGTTGCAAGCCCCTGTAGTCTGCCCACCTTTTCCATATCTTAAAGTGTGTACGGGGGCATCCCCGAGCCTCGAAGATCGGGCGTTCCAAACCCATACAGAAATCTATGCCAGCCTTCCATGCACTCAGGGGGGGGGCCTCGCTTCCTTCCATGCTCGGGCCAGATCTCTCTTGGCCACCACCAGCCCCAGGAGGAGCAGGTGCCTCTTGTAGATATTCCCACCCACCCCCTCTAGGATGTGCAGCAGGCCCAAACGGTGGGTACGGGGGAGGGTCCAGCCCAGTACCTCAGACAAACAGCCCCATACACCCCTCCAGAAGCCAACAGTCTGGGGCACGACCATACTGTGTGGAGTAATGTACCCATCTCCAACCCACACCGCAGGCAGTCCGGAGTCTCAATCAGTCCCGCCTTCCACAGACGCTCACGCGTATAATAGGCCCTATGGAGAATTTTGAATTGTATGAGTCGAAATCCATCGCAATAGCCGCACCCCTCGGGGATTCTAGGGCCTCTCGCCAATCATCTTCATCCAACTGACCGACGTCGGCCTCCCAGGCCGCCTTCAGCGGGAGGAGGGGGAGGAGCAATGGATGACCATAGTCTGGTAGATGCGCGAAAGTTTTCTATCTCCAAGGTCGCCCATGAAGACTTTCGCTTCGATCGGGCTGAAATCAGGGAGTGAGTCAAGGTTGGTAAGACTGGGCAGCAGCGCATGTCGTAGCTGCAAATATCGAAAGAATTGAGATTGGGGCATATCAAATTCGGTACGGAGGGCCTGGAAAGATTTGAGCGTTGTGCCGGACAGCACATGGCCTAATTGCGAGATACCAATCGCGTCCCAGCCATCGAAGCCCGATAGCTTAGACAGTTCTGGCAGCATACAGTTACGCCACAGGGGCGTCTCCGCGGTCAGTCTGCCCCACCAGCCCATGCGACGCAGGGCCTGTCGCCACACCGCAAAAACAAGTCGCGTAACCCTCGGCAACGAGCGACGCAGTCTGGGTGAATAGAGGATGGTGTGGAGCGAGTTGTCACCCATCAAGGCACGTTCCAGGGCATAAGCTGGGTCTCCACCATCGCCATACCACCAGTCATTCAGGATGAGAAGATGCGCGGCTTGATAGTATGACAGCAAATCTGAAGTGGCCAAACCCCCACAGTAGGTGGACAAAAAACAAGTACGCAGTGCAACTCTGGCAGCACCTCCAGCCCACAGAAAGCGGCCCAGCACCGAGTTGACCTGTCTAAACCATTGAAGCGGGATGGGATACGGATGGTTCTGTAATTGGTACAATAGGCGCGGTAGCGCCACCATTTTAAAAATAGCGGAGCGGCCAAAGATTGATAGGGGCATCCGAGACCAGGTTTTAACATCTGACTGTACCCGCTCCCAGACTGGTATGAGATTACGGTCCCATGCAGTGTCCGCCGAGTCTGAGAGAAACACGCCCAGGTATTTCAGCCCGGTCGTGGCCACTCGCAGCCCTGAAGCCCAGGGGTCCGTCACCGCGCCCCCTTCCAGGACCCACAGCGTGGATTTATGGAGGTTCAGAAAAAGGCCAGAAGCCTCCCCAAACAGTTGCATAACCTCTAGGACACGCGGGCCTGAGCGCTGCAGGTCGGTAAGGAAGAAGAGGACGTCATCGGCGTATAATGCGATTTTGTCTGACAGGGTGGCAGTCCACTGGAAGCCCCGTATCAGTGCGTCTTGGCGCACTCTGGCAGCCAAAGGCTCCATGGCTAGTGCAAATAAATAGGGGGAAAGGGGGCATCCCTGTCTGGTCCCGCGGCCGATATGGAACATCTCCGACACTGCCCCGGCGACCCGTACCGAGGCAGTGATATCTGTATAGAGGAGCCGGACATACGACAGAAAGACCGGGCCCAGGTTGAGACAGCGCAGTAAGGCAAACAGGTACGACCAGCTGACTGAGTCAAACGCCTTATCAATGTCGGCCAGTAACAGCGCCGCCTGGTCCCCTAAAGTCCCGACGGCGTCGATCGCCGCCTGTGCGCGACGGATATTATGCTGCGTCGCCCTGTGAGGCATAAATCCTGCCTGGTCAGGATGGACCAAGTCTGTGATATGCAGAGCTAGCCTGTTCGCCAGGGCCTTGGCTAAGACCTTGGCCTCAACATTAATCAACGAGATGGGCCTATATGAGTCATGGCGATCCGGGGGTCTGCCCGGTTTCAAGAAGACCACTATTTCGGCGTGGCGCCAGTCCGGGGGCAACACCCCTCGCTCACGCGCCGCCTCAAGCGCCCGGCGATATGGAGAACCAAGCTGCACATGAAATTTCTTAAAAAATTCACTCGGGTAGCCGTTAGGGCCAGGGGCCTTACCAGTATTGAGTTGCCCCAGCGCATCACCCAACTCCTCAGCCGTGAGAGGTGCCTCAAGGGCCGTCTTGGTCTCATCCGATAATGGCACCGGTGGCAGCTCTGCGAGAAAGCGAGCTAGCTCACTGTCAGACAAGTGGTCGCGCGGGGCGTATTGGGTTGAATAGTATGTAGCAAAGCTCGTCGCCAGTTCGTGCGGGTCGGTCAAGACCTCCCCCTCACCATTTGTGAGACCTGGCAGCAAGAGGGGTTGGAAGTTTTGTTGGCATAGTCGATGGAGCATGGAACACGACTTGTCCCCCCATTGATACACCCTACTTCTGGTGGCTAGCCATGCCTGTTTGGCTTCATCCATCAGGAGGGACCCGTATGTTTGCTGTGCCTGTAATAGCAGACGTATCCCGACTTCATCGCCCCCTTCGCGGCTTTCCTGTTCCAGAGTCGCCACTCGTGCGGCCGCTTCGGTAGTCTGCTCCCGACGCTTCCGCCGAGCTGCCGAGCACCATGCAATATCTATCCCCCGTATGGTAGGCTTCATGGCTTCCCACACAGTTCCTACATCGGCATCCCCAACTAGGTTTTCCCGCCAGTAGTGGTCAATGGATTCGCGCAGGTGATTAGTATACTCCGGTTGCAGGAGATGCCAAGAGGACATCCTCCAACGAAACGGCTGCCTCTTCCAGGTGAGTTCTATATCAACAGAGACGGGGGAGTGGTCGGACAGGCCCCTAGGCAAGATGTCAGCACCCTTCACTCTACACAAACATTCCCTAGGCACAAACACACAATCAAGCCTCGAGAACGAGCCGTGTACAGCTGAGACATAGGTATACTCCCGGGCTGCGGGGTGCATATGTCGCCAAGCATCCACCCAGCCCAATCCCTCACTCATTGCACGCAGTCTGGTGGGTGAAGGGGAAGGGGACTGAACCTCGATCCCCTCTCGGCGCCTATGGCGATCCACGCATATATTCATCACATCGTTCCAATCTCCCCCAATCACTGCCAACGACCCGGCAATGTCCTCCCACACTGCAAACAACCTCTCAGCCAGGGTCCATTGGAGGGGGGGAGGGGCGTAAACACTGCCAAACACCACTGAGTCCATGCCCACCATGCCTTTGACAAACAGGTATCGACCCTGGGGATCCACCCACTGCTTCTCATGGATGTACGCCACTCTACGGTGGATCAAAATGGCCACTCCCCTGGATCCCCTGGAGAAACCCGCATGGAAAACCTGTTGATAACCAAATCTCTGTAGGCCCAGAGCCTTCGTGCCCATCATGTGGGTTTCTTGTAGCAATAGAACATCTGCAACCTCTTTTTTCCCCCAGCGTAGCACAGCCCCGCGTTTAATTTTGTCTAACAAGCCCCTGACATTCCACGTAATCACTCGCATAGAGTCTTCAGGGAGTCTATGAGTCGGTTCAGCCATGGTCCATGAAGATCCACCACACAAGCCCTCCACACCCGCGCCACCCACCACACGCCGTAAGGAACATTTCTGCGACACACACATGCACACTACCGCCCACCCCAAAGAAAACAGTCCCCAACTCTATAGTCCCACAGCCCCAAACAGTCCCAATCCCCAACTCAGCGGCCACAACCCCGACCGCCCACGTCCCACCTCCCCCCACCCTATACCTCAATGAACTATGAAGTACCTGTCGCGGCATGGGTGGTCCCGAGACCAAAACACAGGGCCCGGGCCCACCCATACCAATGGATCCCAACATCCCCAAAAAGAACAGCAAGCTCACCCCCCTTCTCTCAGTGTCTCTCTCTCGAGAGGGAGAGTGGTAGCCACCATCACGCAGTCCCCGACCCCCCACCCCACAACCCTATTTTCGATCCGGAGTCAGATGCAATACAGTCCCAGGGCAGCAGCCGTGCCGGGCAGCCATTGAAATCCAGACGACACAGTGAGCCCGACCAGGGGTCACAGCAGTGACCGCAGAAAAGGAGAGTGAAGGCCCCGGAGTCATCAGTGGTCCGTCCCAGAATGTTCCGAATCCTCGGTCCTACCACTGGTCTGAGTCCCATCGACCGAGGCCGCGCGTCTGCGCGATTTGGAGCGCTTGGTACGACCCTTCTTCGCCGCCTGATCTCTCTGTGCTCGCGGCGATCCCTCAGGAGAGCCCGCATGGAGCCCTGGTTGAGAATTCGGTCTGAGCCGCACCGCTTCATCCGTCCATTTGAAGAGGTCCTCCGGCGTATCAAAAAACAGTGTCTGTGATTGGAAGATCACCCTTAGGCGTGCCGGGTACAACAGGGAATATTGGAGCTTAAGACCTCTTAATTTTGCCTTGGCGGCCATGAAAGAGTGACGCTGCTGTTGCACAAGTTTGGTATAGTCAGGGAAGATCATGATCTTACAGTTTTCATATAGGAGGGATTCCTTGATTCTAGCTTCCCTCAGCACAGCATCCCTGTCGTGATAATTCAACAGTCTAGCGATGACCGCCCTAGGCCGCTCGCCCTCAGGCGGCCTCTGCGTCAGGGCGCGGTGCGCCCTCTCAATAACGAAGCAAGCTGAAAGTGTCCCCGGCGGCATCCATGACTCCAGCCACTGTGTGAGGAAGTGTTCCATGTTGCCCTTTTCACAGCGCTCCGGAAAGCCGATAAAGCGGAGGTTGTTGCGGCGCGCCCGCCCTTCAGCATCTTCCACACGGAGCGCCGTGTTCCGCTGTGCAGATTCCATCGCCGCTATTCTTTTCTTAAGGGAGGTGACGTCTTCCTCCACCACCGTTACCCTGGATTCAGTTTCGGTGATCCGCGCCACAGCATTCCTCAGGTCTTGGCGTAGTAGGGTCACATCCGCTCCTACTGCCCCTATCTTGGCGTCTAGCGCATCCCTCGACTGGGTGATGGCCGCCATAAGGGCTGCATTGTCTGGCCCCCCTCCGGGCGGAGCACCCCCGGACTGTCCAGAGCCCTCACTGGGCCCGGTGAATTTATCAATTGTCACCTGCTTGGCGGGGCCACCGCCCCCTCTGGTCATGACCGCCGAGGGTAGATGGGCCCCAAGATGGAATGAATGTGTGGGACTCCGATCGCCCTCGTTGAGGTCTATGGAAAGCAGTGAGGAGGGGAGGGGAGGGAAGACCACGACCGGTCGTCAGCCCTCGGGCAAGTCCTGGCGGATCCGGTCCAACGTGGCTTAGTGTCCAGATCAGAGCGTGGCCGGCCCCCGCTGCCGCCAAGAATCAGGGCCCCCTCCGATCAGCAAGCCCCCCCCCGGGGGGAGAGGTGAACAGGCCAGGTGGATCTCGCGCCGAGGCGCCGGCGTCCCCTCCGGTCTGGGGGGGGGGGGGGTGGGGGGGGGGGGAGGGTTCCACTACTCACAGTTGCTGCCAATCGTCCGTGTCGCGGGTCGAGCACCGCTGGGCGGGAACACCAGGGCCACCGAAACTGGGCCGCGAAAATCGAGGTCCCGGCTGCACCTAGTCCACCAGGCCGCTCCGGCCGCTCTTGGTCATCCGCAGCCTCCGCGTCCCTTCGAAACACAGCTGGGCTCTGGAAGAGGGATCACACACCTTCCCCAGCGTCTCCGATGCCTCGGGTCTCCAAGGGTTGCGGCCGCCACCAGGCCAAGCGAGGTAGTGCTCAGCTCCCCGGCCGGGAAGCACCAAAATCGAGGCCCCGGCTGTACCACCGTCCTCCAGGCCGCACCTCGCGCCTCGTTGCACAGTTCGGTCACGGGACTTTGGACCACCGCTGGGCACACCGGAGGGTTCCTGGCACACCCGGCGGCCTTCGCCCCGTTGTCGTTGTGGGTTTCGGGGTCAGGGACCAGGATAATCAGAAGGATTAATGGCGGGCCGGCGGGAGCTCTAGCAAGCTGCGACCGCCATCTCCGCTTGCGTAGCCACGCCCCGAAATTGTTACCTTTTGATCTTAACAAAACATTTTTTTAAGATACTTGTAACACTGAGTCTCTAAACATGCCTAGTCACTTGTGAGGAAACTACCTTAGATCTAAGACAGCATGAGGACAAGGACTAGTCCGTTTTTAGTGTCCATGACATTCACTCAGTAAAATAGGGCCAACAAAACAGTGCCCGATAAAGTTCAATTTTACAAGAGATCGATAGAATATACCATGTGGAGACATTTTGATAGTTACCGGTAGAATTATGAAATCGCTACACTAATAACTCTTACAAAAAAACGGGCTACAACACTACCCTCGAATTATTGTATTTTTGCCAAAATACAATACATATAATATCGAGAAATAACGATATCTGTCACTACATTTTCCATTCAGAAATAAAGTAGAAATACAGAAATGATCGATATACTGAGTATTAACTCGGACAGTCCGCTTTCTTATTTGATTGCAATAAAAAAGAGTTAGAAACGTGACTTCCGCGTCCAGGGGCAGAGCCAGCACTAGACGCGGAAAGGTTTCCATGTGCCGGTGAAATGGCGGCATTTTAAAACAACAGCGGTCTTAAACAACGAGTACGGTAAAGTGAAAGCCGTTATCTTCCTCTTTCGGTTTAGGACCAGTGAGTCCTGTTGCTCCTGTAGAGACACGGCAGTAACCCCAAAAAGGTAAATATATGTATATTTGGCGTCAGCATCCGTGATTAATGCACAACAAGAGTGTACAAACGACAAGAGGCATTTATCTTTAAGTAGTCCACGATGCTAGACCTTATCAGCGGTTAATATCCCTTAATATCCCTGATATCTTTTTTTTCTCTCCCTTTTGATAAATGCTTATGTGGGGTAGAGAGTGACTCGAACAAGCAAATGCAATTGGTATTAATTTACTGAATAATCGTGACTCGAGCAAGTTTAGAGAATAAGTATTATTTATTGAGTTACCGTGCTTTTTAACTTACCGATTCCCTCTCCCTGGGCACTTATTTTTTCTTTATCACCCACTAGGCATCCCCCGCGCAGCGGATTTATCACTGCCGTGGGTTACAAAATTTCTTGCCGCCATTATCTGGGACTCCCCAGGCCACGCCCACTATTGTTGGCCACGCCCCCCGCCAAAGACTACTTAATCGCGCTGAATACAAGCGCTAGACTCAAACAGTAACCTCCTGAGGCGGAAGCCGGGAGAATCGATCGCTTGCAGCTCTTAACTTGTGTATGATATTGTTTAGGTTTTGCCTGGCGAAAAGATGCGCTCTGCGCATCTTTTTCGTGCAGGTGAAAACCTAATGAGTATTGTAGTGTACTTTGGAACGGCCCCCGTCATTTATTGGCTAGCTCCATAAATGGAGCCTTGCCATTGGACGATGGGCCTGTCCGTCAATGCCGGACCAGATTCGGGGGCGTTCCCGAGATTTTTTGGCTTTTGGCGACGTCACGCGACGTCAGCCAAAAGCCGAGAACGCCCCCGAATCTGTTCCGGCATTGAGCCGGCACCCGCCTTCCTGACCTTCTCGGTTTCTTCCCTCAGGCTCGGACGGGAATAATTATCCCTCCCCTCCACTCCTCTTCACACCCACTCACTCCCCTCCTCCGAATTCCGCCGCCGCCCCCTCCTCCACGCAGCCGATTCTACCCCTTCCCGCCCCCTCCCGCCCCCTGCCGATTCTACCCCTTCCCGCCCCCTCCCGCCCCCTGCTTCCACCCTGTATTGAAACATACTCCCTGGTGGGTGGCGCGGCTGGGGATGGCTCTGTCGGGGGTGCCCGCCTTCCACTCCTCCTACGGCTCCTCCCCACTCCTTCCCCGCCTCCGGAGCCCGGACACAGACACAGCGCGGCGGCCGCACTCCACCCGGACCCGGCTCCTGGCCCCCTCACACTACCGAAACGGCTCCAGCAGGTTTCCGGGGCCCAACACCCCCGTCCAGCAGGTAAGAACGGCACCCCGGGAGGGAGGCGGGGAAGCGGCAGAGTGGCCTACTCGAGGCCCCGGCTGCGGCCTGTTCCGGCCTTTGTGCCCCTCCAGCCGGGCCTCAGTTGGGGACGGGGTGCAGCAGGCAGGGGGCTGAGGAGGGGCAGAGAATACAACTATGGATGTATAATGAATACATCCATAGTTGTATTCCTGAACCAAAATAATGTTTTCAATGTAATGTACAGTGTCCTCTTTCCCTCTCTTGCCCACAGACACTATAAAATCATGTGATTGCTTACTGCTCATGTGTTTCATGGGTTGGTAAATAGTAAAATATGTGATGTATCCGCGTCACCCCTGTGCCCTGTAGAGAATACAAGATGTGGCTTTCCATACAACCTCAGCAGTCCTCAAGGAATGTGTATTCTAGTCGACGGGGTTCCAGTGATACTCTGAGGCCCCTGACAGTTCATCTTATGTATTGTTGATGAGAGGAGGATAGTAACAAGGGACTCTGAGCACCGGGATTGGCAGATCCATCTTGGGGTTGGCAGAGAGAGGGGAGGTGGAGGAAGGCCGCCGTTGCAGCCCGGCGGGGGGGCCCAGAGCGCACAGGAAGGCCAGCGAGCTTAAAGGCTGTACAAACACGGCACCCCAGAGAGAAATATCTTTATGGCGTGTACAATTAATAAAGTGTGTACCCCCTCCTTGCAAACTATAATGAGGTCCTTGCGAATCCCCCTGCTCGCCCCTACCTCCCCGTCCAACTAGCAGATGAGAATCTGTGGATTCATCCTTCACCGCTAATGTTTACTTTATGCTGATGATTAGGCAGCGGCTTCCCACTGGAGATGGAGTATATTAAGAAACACGAATTTCACGCAGTAATTGTCCGTGCGAGCGCGCCGCATCTCATTACAGTCGAGGCTGTGAAATACCGCACGCGAGGGGGGTCGCTGACACCCCGTGCGACCCTGCTGAGCCGGGCGTGATGGAAATGGCTGCCTGTGCTGTACTGGTCCAATTTGCTTGTTTTTGGAAATTTCGAAATCTTTGGGGATGCTGCATTAGTGTCAAGGAAGCTTTTGGGAAAAGGAAGATCCTATTTGAGTATGTACAAAAGATGGTTTGAAGCCACACTAGTTCAGTTGAAATTGTGAATATGTTGGTGTACCCAAAAATTACACATACCCAAAGGTTACACATAACTTTATCGAAGGGCATTAGCATTAAGCATTAAGGTATCTGCTGGAGTTGATGAGAATAGGCCTATCTACTTTAGCAATTTTTTTATTTAACTGATAAAAATACAGGGGTCAATTCACAAACATTTTGAAAAAGGTTGGAAATCTACACATCGTAAGTTTCCTCTTGTTATTTGCATGTATACCCCACTTGTTGAGTTGCATAGCCCCCCAGCACCCCTCCCAGCATGGTAGTTATTCAAACCCTTTCCTGCCGTGGAAACATTAACTTTATGATCACATTTAAATGCGTTTAAAGACTCATACAAAGTGTTTGTGTACACAAACTACGTTGTGATTTTGAGGCCTTTACGAGTCGTCGGTAACAGTGGGCAGGCCAGAGAAGACTTGGGTAAGGGGCCTGGCTCTAGCAGCCAAAACGAGCTAAGCCATCACCCTCGCTCCATCTCGCTCTCTGCCTCGGCTTTCTCTTCCTTGCTCTTTCCATCCTTCGCTCTCTATGTCAGTTTCTCCATCCTCGGTCCGTTTCTCTCTCTTTTCACCCCTCCTTCGTTTTCTACCTCCTCGGTCTCTCCTTTTGTCTCTTTCTCTTCCTTGCTCTTTCCATCCTTCGCTCTCTATGTCAGTTTCTCCCTCCTCGGTCCGTTTCTCTCTCTTTTCGCCACCTCGTTATCTCCCTCCTCTCTGTCTCTCTTTTTGTCTCTTTCTCTTCCTTGCTCTTTCCATCCTTCGCTCTCTGTCAGTTTCTCTCTCCTTAGTCTGCTACTCTCTCTTTTCGCCCCCCTCGTTATCTCCCTCCTCCTCAGTCTCTCTTTTTGTCTCTTTCTCTTCCTTGCTGTTTCCATCCTTCGCTCTCTGTCTATTTCTCTCTCCTTAGTCTGCTACTCTCTCTTTTCGCCCCCTCGTTTTCTCCCTCCTCCTCTGTCTCTCTTTTTGTCTCTTTCTCTTCCGCACTCTCTCTCTCTCTTTGGCTCTAGAATGCTTCGCTGAGGCTCCTTTGCTCTGCCTTTCGCCCTCTCTTCTTAGTTTCTCCACCCAGCAGTAGCACCTGCTTCTCGGCTCTGCTTGCTTTTGGCTCGAGACTGCCAGAGGACCTCGAGCCGAACCAGAACAGGGCATCTGGGTCGAACTTTCTAGCCCACCTCTAGTTTTTGCATGTTCACCCCACCCACCCATCTCCCCTCAACCCCTCTCCCCTCCCCCAATCACCTCCCCTGCTGCAGCCCCTCTCAGGTGACTGTTCTGCCACTAACCCAGTTTCATATTCGGTTACAAAGGGTCAATTCAATGCCATTTATTTATGTTAAAAAAAAACATAAATAAAAATAATGTCAAGAGCAATGCCAATCGCTCTAACTTTAACAAAGGCAAAACCATTGCATTGTAAACTGCTTGTTAACTTACCGATTCCCTCTCCCTGGGCACTTATTATTTCTTTATCACTCACTAGGCATCCCCCGCGCAGCGGATTTATCGCTGCCGCGGGTTACAAAATTTCTTGCCGCCATTTCCTGGGACTCCCCAGGCCACGCCCACTATTGTTGGCCACTCCCCCTCCCAATGCCCTCTCTCGCCATAATGATTCAGAAAAGGGGGTGGTGATGAACAGAGTGTCTGAATTAAGCAGACCACTCTTACCCAGTCCAAAGATCAGGGCTTGATCCATCACCGTTTTTTAGCTCACTGCACCATCCCAGCTCAGAACTTGGCTATATGCAAATTAGTCTGACCCTGGCCCAGTGCATCATGGGAACAGGGCAGACCAAACTACCAAGCCAATTCTTATACTGGGAAGGAAACAAGCTACCGGGGACCGGTTTCTGGCATTTCAGCCGTCTTCGGCCCGGCTTGCTTGAATCCTGATGGTGCAATGAGCTAGGGACTCACATCTGAGTATACCCTTCCACGCTTAGGGTGGACAAAAATGATTCAGAAAAGGGGGTGGTGATGAACAGAGTGTCTGAATTAAGCAGACCACTCTTACCCAGTCCAAAGATCAGGGCTTGATCCATCACCGTTTTTTAGCTCACTGCACCATCCCAGCTCAGAACTTGGCTATATGCAAATTAGTCTGACCCTGGCCCAGTGCATCATGGGAACAGGGCAGACCAAACTACCAAGCCAATTCTTATACTGGGAAGGAAACAAGCTACCGGGGACCGGTTTCTGGCATTTCAGCCGTCTTCGGCCCGGCTTGCTTGAATCCTGATGGTGCAATGAGCTAGGGACTCACATCTGAGTGTACCCTTCCACGCTTAGGGTGGACAAAAATGATTCAGAAAAGGGGGTGGTGATGAACAGAGTGTCTGAATTAAGCAGACCACTCTTACCCAGTCCAAAGATCAGGGCTTGATCCATCACCGTTTTTTAGCTCACTGCACCATCCCAGCTCAGAACTTGGCTATATGCAAATTAGTCTGACCCTGGCCCAGTGCATCATGGGAACAGGGCAGACCAAACTACCAAGCCAATTCTTATACTGGGAAGGAAACAAGCTACCGGGGACCGGTTTCTGGCATTTCAGCCGTCTTCGGCCCGGCTTGCTTGAATCCTGATGGTGCAATGAGCTAGGGACTCACATCTGAGTATACCCTCCACGCTTAGGGTGGACAAAAATGATTCAGAAAAGAGGGTGGTGATGAACAGAGTGTCTGAATTAAGCAGACCACTCTTACCCAGTCCAAAGATCAGGGCTTGATCCATCACCGTTTTTTAGCTCACTGCACCATCCCAGCTCAGAACTTGGCTATACCCCCTTTTCTCTCTCGCCATAAATCATTTGCACCTAACGGACGCGCAGCGGGCGCGCCAAAGGCGCGCCTAAGGCAAGCCCGTCTGCGCCCATCTGCGCCAGGACCGGGCCCAGGGCCACCCTCCCTGGTCCATTCGTCCCTCAGACCCCCTTAGCCTCTACCTTGATCAAATATACCTCCTCTCAACTTCTAGAACTTAACCCTCCGGACAACCTATCGCACTCTACACCACAATTTCTATATACGGACCCTCTGATAGGTCCTTACAAATGCCCTGTTTGTATTAACCACACTCCCCCTGCTAATAGCCCTAAACAGGTTCTAGCAGCACTCATTAACGTACAAATCTCTTTCATCAGTGCCCCGCATCCGTAGAGCTAAATGGGGTGGCAAAGCCTTCTCCACTGTAGTACCTAAGTGGTGGAACACCCTTCCGGGGGATCTTAAGTCCCTTCCCACCATGCAGTCATTCAGAAAGGCTCTGAAAACTCGGCTTTTTGCGAAGTCATACTCGTAGTTGTGTTCTGCCTTTCTATGTTTTGATCTGTTTTGTTGGGCGCCTTGATGCCTTGATGCCTCCGGGTTTTAGTTGCGCACTATACATTTTATTTTATTTCATTCATTCATTCATTCATTCATTCATTCATTCATTCATTAACGTACCCTCCCTCCCAAAACACAAACTCGAAATCCTAGAGTTCATTGTGTCACACAATATCGATTTATTATTTATCACCGAGACTTGGGGTGACAACTCCTCCGGTCCTGACTTCAAAGCTGCCCTCCCTGAAAACTACTGTGTTCACAGACTAGACAGAACCAAAAAAAAGGGTGGCGGCATAGCTATCATCCATAGAAACCGCTATAAAGTTAAAAACACTGATCTTAACTACAGAGATTGTGAAGCTTTTTCTTTCTCTATTAGTCTCTCCAGCAACCAGTCATTTACAGGCACTTTGCTCTACCGCCCGTCCTGGTCCTAGATCTAACTTCCTGAACAGCCTTAACAAATAATTGAAGTTACAGCTGGAGCTCCTCAATACAGCATATTAGGAGACTTCAATTTCCATTTAGAATCTCTAAGCGGCAACAATACCAATGCCCTGATTAGTGATCTTTCAGCAGCAGGACTTCATCAAATTGTCACCCAGCCCACCCACAAGGCACGTCATACCCTTGATGGGACATTCACCAACAACCCTGACATTCTGATTTCCCCTCCTATTCCCCTCATTTGGACGGATCTCTCAGCAGTCTGTTTTTCTATTAAAACCAAGTCCCCTCCATCTCAAATCGGACCATCTTCCCCTATCTCATCAAGAGACTGGAAAAACATCGATACCTCTCATCTTGCCTCGATGCTGACCGATGAATCAATACAAAGAAACCGGATCCGTCACTAGCTTCTAGCAACTACCCCAACATCTTGGCCATGGCATGCTCCAAACTCGCACCCCCCAAAACCTCTCATCACAATAGAAAATCTCCTTCCGCCCCATGGTTCTCTGAATCCCTACGTCTACAAAGACAACATTGCAGAAATCTGGAAAGACACTGGCGCAGGTACTACAACCCTACTGACAAAATCTCATATAAAAGCGCCCTATCCAAATACAAAGACCTCATCACCTCAGAAAAAACGATTTATTATACTTCCCAAATTAATCAGGCTCAAAACTCCGCAAGAAAACTGTTTCAAGTGGTTAATCATCTATCAAACCCCCCTGCTCCCTCTTCCGACACGTCCCAATCCCTCTGCAATTCCCTCGCAGATTTCTTTAAGGACAAAGTCACTTCTAGTTTCTCAGCCTTTCTTCACGAACCTCCTTCAACCATCATAGTTAAACAATCTCCAGCTATCAACGTCCCTTCCTTCTGTAACTTCAAATCAGTCTCTGAGGAACAAATCTCTCGCCTAATCTCTAGCACTAAATCAGGATCACCCCTGGACCCATATCCACCTTCCATCCTCAACCTCATCCCTGACGCCATCTCCCCCGCCTTGACGAATATTTGTAATACTATGTTCACTACCGGCTCATATCCCTCAGTCTGGAAAAAGGCCATCATCAAGCCACTCTTGAAAAAACCCACCCTTGATCCTGCCTCCCCATCCAGCTACAGACCCATTGCATGTCTCCCTTTCCCTGCAAAAATATTTGAAAAAGTAATGAATATACAGCTTTCCAAATTCATTGATGAAAATAACTTACTGGACGATACCCAATTTGGTTTTAGGCAGGGACACGGAACCAAGACAGCCTTAATAAAAGCCGCAGACGAAATAAGAATGACATTAGATAAAGGCGGAGCGGCAGTATTATTACTGCTTGATCTATCTGCGGCTTTCGACACGGTCGATCATGCCACTCTGATCGACCGTGTCTCAGCAATCGGCATCCAGAACAATGCCAAAGAACTTCTTGCCTCCTTTCTGGCCAACTGTTCACAGGCGGTTAAGCTGGGCCCTTTCTTCTCCCACACGTTCTCCCTTCCATGCGGAGTACCACAGGGCTCCTCGCTAAGTTCAACCCTGTTTAATATCTATGTTTCGGACTTAGCGAGGGTGATTAAGTCCTACGGCATTAGTGTCACAACCTATGCCGACGACACCCAGCTGGTCCTATCTGTACATAATGATGGACCGACAGTTGCAGCAAACTTTCAAGAGGGAATGCTCGCCATGAGCTCCTGGATGTCCTCAAACTGTCTAAAATTAAACTCTGAAAAGACAGAGGTTATGACATTCGGGAAATTGGAACCTGCCTGGTCCCCCCTATGGTGGCCCAATGAGATGGGATCTCCACCAGAACCTGTTACTAAGGTTCGCAACCTCGGAGTCATATTCGATGACAGACTGCTCTTCCACCATCACGTCAACTCTGTAGTCTCCACCTCCTTCTTCACTCTGAAGATCAAGAAGCTTCTTCCTTACCTCCCCACCTCAGCTGGAAAAACTCTGATCAGCACCCTCGTTTTTGCCAGAACGGACTATTGTAATGCCCTTCTTCTCAATGCACAGGAAAAAGTTCTTAATTGGCTTCAGTTAGTGCAAAATGCCTCAGCCAGAATCTTACTGGGCATTCCCAAGTTTGTGGTAAATTAATCTTACCGTATCATTTTTTTGCCATATAATTTCAAGTCATAAGATAGCTCAATCAAATGAGAGGCAGAGTCCGTGGTATCTGAGTCATACGGGCTTTAATGGAATGCTTCGAAGCATGGGACATCGGGTTCCATCACCACTCAGGTTCAGGAAGGGACATTCAACATTTTATTAGCATCACACATTATATATAGTAAAACAGTATACATGGAAGTGAATACAGTAGGGGTAACAGGTGAAAAGAGAGAGATAAGAACACATGTGCGTAACAGGAGGCGTGTAAGAAGGCGTACACATGGGCGTGCACTGGACATATCAGAGAATCGTCACATGAAACGTCACAAGTGGGTGGATGCATAGAGATAATTTGCAGGATCAGCAGAAACTTATGACCTATATGCGCGCGCAGCTGAGCATGACGTGTAACCAGGGAAAGCTGGGGGCTTTGACTTTTGCACGAGTAGAGGAGACTAATGTCTGGGGTGTCAAAACGACCTGTACCTATAGCATATCTGATATCGTATGTTTTGAGGATGTAGTGTCTGGAGTAAAAGGTCTCTCGGGCAGGGGCCGTTCAACACTGAATGCTAGTGCGTGCATACGGATCTTCATGTAGAGTGCGGGGGCCATGGGCCTACCATGGTAACAGGAGCAGTAAATTACTTGCATGGAGACAGGAAGGCAGGGCCCTTTGCTCTGCAGCTGGGAATATGTTTACCTATTTCACTAGACGGGAATGTGTTTTCGAGGAGGCTGAGCAGATAACTTGTAGGTAAAACATCATCTTGGCAAGCGGACCAGGCCGAGCCTGGCAGCTGTCAGAGGGAGAAAAGAACTCGGAGCCTCGTTTAAGGGCCTAACTCGACTGGGCCAGAAAACGTGAAGGAAAACGTGAAAGTGCACCATGTAAAGACGTTGGCACCATAGGCCTAGAAGCCTAATTAATGGGATTTTTATGCATGACTGGATAGCTAACATGTTAACGTTGGACGCAAATGTATTTGCGTCTTTCTAGCGGGCACAGAAAAGAAGTTACACGACATACAAGGAACATGGGTGCATGGATAGGGTGCGAGTGGGGGACACATTGGTTACCTGAAAATTTCTATTACCTCAAGTTCACCTTCATCACTCCTTACATCCGACAGCTTCATTGGCTCCCTGTTAGGAGCCGTACAAAATTTAAGGCACTGTGCATTGCCTATAAAGCCATCAACAACTCAGGCCCGCAGTTTCTCAAAGACGCCCTCCGTCCGCTCGAAAACCCCAGAACCCTTCGCTCATCCTCAGCTCATCTGCTCAAAGTCCAACGCACAAGGAAAGCTAACTGGGGTGACAGATGCTTTGTGATCTCTACAGCCAGACTATGGAATTCACTCCCGATCACCATCAAAACTGCCCCAACACTCCTAAGCTTTAGGAAGAAATAAAAAACCTGGCTGTTCCCACATTAAGATCTGCTATAGCCATCGACTGATCAGTTAGTGCCGAGACACCCCTGGGTATTTGCGCGCTATAAAAATTGCCAAAACATAAACATAAACATCAACAACACAACGGAACACAGGGGTATCTAGATTCCCCTTAATAGACTACCCTTATGAATGCCCACTGTGTGCATAAAAGATTTGCACTTTTTTCTGTGTATCTCAAATAAAGATTTAATAAGAGTGCTGAACGTGTACCCCCAAACCCTTTCCTGTGTGTTTCTTTTATTACAGGTGCACTGAACCTATTTAGAATCAGAGTGGCAAAACAAAAACCACTAAATACTTCACAAATTGTGTGAGTAAAGCCTTTTATTTTGTATTGTTTGTCCTGACGAATGCCCCTAGACCCGGCTGGGCGTGATGGGGCAGAAACATGTTGACTCTACTTAAAGTGATATAATGAGATCCAGTAACATGATCTGCAATTATACCCTTTGTTTTTTTTTTCACAACCAATTTTTATTGAGCAAAATAGGCAATAAAATCGTGGCACCCCACAGATCGGAGATCACCACCAACAGTACAGACACAATGTATCAGATGAGTAGCAAATGTTCAATCAGGCACCGAAAATAAGCTCAATATGAATAAACCCCCAACCCACCCTACCCCGCCAACTCCTGACCCCCCCAGTTCCCAGAAACCCCCCCATCCCCCCTCCCCCACGCATGTGTACATGTAGCAGCAAATAAAGGGTGTAGGTGTAGTGCGACAGGTGTGTCGCAGAATCGGGTCAACAATTTTCGCACAATCAAATGTCCTCTTCTCGTTCCGCTGGGGGATCCAGTGGCAGGCCTCTGTAGTCGGCCCACCGCTTCCAAATTTTGTAGTGTTTGCGTGGGCAGCCCCTTGCCTCAAAGATCGGTTTTTCAAGTCCCATGTAATAGTCCAATCCAGCTTTCCACGCAGACAGGGGGGGGCCCTCACTCCCTTCCACACCCGGGCTAGGGTGTGGAAGCAACAACAAGCCCCAAAAGTAGCAGGTGGCGTTTATAGATGTTCCCACCAATACCCTCCATAACATGCAGTAACCCCAGTCGATGGGTGCGGGGACGATCCCAACCCAGGACCTCAGATAGACAGCTCCACACGCCTCTCCAAAAGCCAGACAACCGGGCACACGACCACACAGTATGCAACAGGGATCCAGGCACAGCCCCACAGCGCAGGCACTCCGGGGATTCAATCAACCCAGCCTTCCACAATCATTCACGGGTGTAATAGGCCCTGTGCAGGTATTTGAATTGGATGAGCCGGAGTCGCACAGCGATGGCGGTCCCACGCGGGGATTCTAGGGCCTCCCTCCAATCGTCCTCATCTAGGGGGCCCACGTCCACTTCCCATGCCGCCCGAAGAGAGAGTAGGGTAGAGGAGCAGTGGATGACCAGTGTCTGGTAGATACGGGATACCTTCCTATCACCCAGGTCTCCCATAAAGACCTTCGCCTCAACCGGGCTAAACTCTGGGAGGGAGTCTAGATGGGCAATGCTCGGGGTGAGGGCATGGTGCAATTGTAAATAGCGGAAGAACTGGGACTGAGGCATTTGGAACTCCGTGCGAAGTTCCTCAAAAGATTTAAGGGTAGTGCCGGACATCACTTGGCCCAGTAGCGAGATACCAATCGCCTCCCAACCCTCAAATCCGGCCAGGGCCGAAAGCTCTGGGAGCAGGCCATTATGCCATAGCGGTGTCTCCGCCGTCAATTTGCCCCACCAGCCCATGCGGCGTAGGGCCTGTCTCCACACCGCAAAGACCACTCTCGTGACCGACGGCAGTGCACGACGCAAACGGGCTGAGTATAGAATGGTCTGTAGTGTGTTATCGCCCATAAGCGATCGCTCCAAAGCATATGCCGGGTCCCCCCTGTCACTATACCACCACTCGTTAAGGACAAGCAATTGAGAAGCCTGGTAGTAAGATAGGGATCAGAGGTAGCCAGGCCCCCGCAATAGGTAGATAGGAAGCATGTCTTCAACGCCACTCTGGCCGCACCGCCAGCCCACAGAAAACGGCCTAGCACCGAATTAACCTGGCGAAACCACTGCGGGCCAATAGGGTATGGGAAGTTCTGCAGCTGGTACAATAGGCGTGGGAGCGCCACCATTTTGAAGATTCTTTTATTGGGGGGGTTTTGTCCGATAGTGTGTCCGGGTAGGACAAGATTCAATTAGAAAGAAAGGGAGGACCCGGTCACTCGTTTTGTATTCTGCTATCTTTTTTATTTAGAGCAGAATCGTACACTAAGGTGTTTAATCCTTAAGTGTATACATTGTTTTTTAGAAAATGGAAAAGAAAATTGCAACAATTTTTGCAAGTTTATGACAGTCCGAAGAATTGCTTACTGTCCTGCACAAAGACACATGTATTTACAATCACTACAAAAATACATTACTTTGAAAAACGAAAAGAATTACACATTTATACAACTCTACACAAAAGACATTTAAAGGTGAATTACTTATTTGATGAGAGTACCCTGTCCACGTTTTCAATATCAGACCACTGGAATGAATATCTTTCTCTATGTTTTGGCCTGATCGCGCATGGGGCAAATGATACAATACACATTCAATTTTTGATTCTGAAAAACAAAGCCTTATGCGCAATGATAACACATTCGGATTTAAGACGAATGAAGGGTCATAAGCCTGTAAGCCGACGCGTTTCTGAGCCTGTCTCTCTACTTGTTCAGGCTCTTCTTCAGGGCTCCGGGGCTGGGTACCTATGTGAATATAAGTAAAGGGCATGATAAGTTTGTGACCCTCATTTATGTTGTCACTGAGATAGTTCGGCTGGCGTTGTTATTACCTTTTTACTTTGCAGTGTAGCTTTTTTTTCTGTTCATGTAACCGATTTCTTTTTTGGGGGGGACTCCGTGTGTTCTGTAATGGAAACAGTGATATAATGTCTGTTTCCTGGTGATATTTTGTTAAATATTAATTACCAATCATCGTGCACTTCACTCACGTGTTTTTCAGGCAGAGCGTTTTCAATCAGGTTATGGATCTCCTTTTTAAAGGGTGACTGTCGCTGGCGCTATAAAGTCAACAAGCGTGTTTTTAGAAAATTGCAGTCTTTCGTACAAGGTTCATAAACTTCACAATTTTCTGCGGGCAGCTGATCACATCAACACTTACTTTTTAGTGTTCAGTGGGGCGCAAAGCGCCTGGCTTGTCAAAGTCTAGGACGCCACCTCTTGTTTGTTGGGTGTTGTCGGCTCTGAAAGTTTAACATGTGTTACATTTTAGTAGGATGTATTTTTAAAGTCTTCCCCTGTTTTAGACGTTTTATTTAAAAGAAGGGATAAGGCACCTACTTGTACGGTGTTTCAGAGCGTGCCAGACGCCAAGCCTTTGCTGCACAGGGCGTTACTCGCTTTCGTTTTTGATCCGTGGGAGCCGATAGTGCTGCAATCAATTAGCCGAACAGAAAGTTTTAACATTTGGGTGCTCTGGAGTTATTAAAGCGTTCGCTAATTTGGGCGCGTGTGATCATTTACCTGTGAAGATGTCGCTAGCCGCTGCTGTCTGCTTCAGAGTGCCTCGGTTGAGTGAATGCTGAAAACACGCGAGGGTTTGATGCTTTAACATGTGACTTGGTACTTCTGGGACTTGTAGTCCAGAGGTTCCATGATGATTGTTTTGTGGTGGTCTGTACCAACTGCGGCCCAGTTATTGGTTCTGGCTTTCGGTATGCTCGTTCAGTCCAGCACTCACGCAGTCATATTTCAAGATTAGGTATGCTTCCCTTTTTGACAATAATGTTTCTACATTACCTCCTCTTACAGGGACTTTGATTTTTGATAACACTGACCACTTCAGTTCTTTTTCTGTATGGCCAAAGTCAATACAGTGTTGTACCATTGGTGCATTGAGAACTTTTTGTTTGATCCTAGATCTGTGTTGTGCCAATCTTTGGGACACCATTTGTGTAGTTTTCCCAATGTAGAGTTTGTCACACGGAAAAATGATTACATAAACCACATTTTTACTTCTGCAGTTTGTGAATTCCACGTGGGTCCATCTGATACTGTGATGTTCAAATGTAGCGCCTTCAATAGTATTTGAGCAAGAAATGCAGTTACCGCATTTGTGGTGTCCTTTAACCGGATCTAATTTCCACAGTGTGGGTAAGTCGCTTTTGGGTTGCCGGATGCCCAAGTCTGCTCTTTCCCCTAGGACCCCCCAATACTCTGTTGTATTTTTGACAGGGTACTCTCCTCACCTTTAAATGTCTTTTGTGTAGAATTCGTTTTTCAAAGTAATGTATTTTTGTAGTGATTGTAAATACATGTGTCTTTGTGCAGGACAGTAAGCAATTCTTCGGACTGTCATAAACTTGCAAAAATTGTTGCAATTTTCTTTTCCATTTTCTAAAAAACAATGTATACACTTAAGGATTAAACACCTTAGTGTACGATTCTGCTCTAAATAAAAAAGATAGCAGAATACAAAATGAGTGACCGGGTCCTCCCTTTCTTTCTAACCATTTTGAAGATGGCAGATCTTCCAAAGATAGTGAGGGGCATTCTGGACCAAGTTTTGACATCGGCCTGGACCCGTTCCCACACCGGCAGGATACCACGGTCCCAAGCAACGGCACGCGACTCCGAGAGAAAGACGCCAAGGTATTTCAGCCCATCTGTTGCCACGCACAGTCCTGCTGCCCAGGGGTCTGCCACGGCCCCACCGCCCAGCACCCATAAGGTTGACTTGTGAAGATTGAGCCGAAGGCCAGAGATCTCGCCAAATACGCGCATGACCTCCAGAACCCGGGGTCCTGAGTGCTGCAGGTCTGTGAGGAAAAAGAGGATATCATCCGCATATAATGCAATTCTATCCACTAGTTCACCACTCCACACAAACCCGCGTATCTGTGCATCGGCATGCACCAGAGATGCCAGGGGCTCCATCGCCAGGGCAAACAGGTACGGGGACAGTGGGCAACCCTGTCGGGTACCCCGACCAATCCGAAAGCGCCCGGACGTGGCACCGGCCACCCGAACCGAGGCCGTGACATTAGTGTATAGTAATTTCAGGTACGATAGGAACACCGGACCCAGGTTAAGGCGGGGCAAGAGTGCAAACAAGTACGCCCAACTCACAGAGTCAAAGGCCCTGTTCATATCCGCTAGCAGGAGAGCCGCCTGTTCGTCCCGAGCCCCCATGGCATCTACCGCCGCCTGTGCCGCCGGATATTATGGCGAGTGGCTCTACGGGGCATGAGCCCGGCCTGGTCAGGGTGGACCAGGTCCGTGATATAGGGCAGTAGGCGGTTCGCCAGGGCCTTCGCCAAGATTTTGGCTTCTATATTTAATAGTGAAATGGGCCGGTACGAGTCGTGCCTGTCAGGGGCCCTGCCCGGCTTCAGAAACACCACGATCTCGGCGTGGCGCCAATCTGGCGGTAGCTCCCCCTGGTCCCGTGCTGCCTCAAGCGCGCGTCTGTACTGAGACCCCAGCTGGAGGTGGAACTTCTTGTACAATTCGCACGGGTAACCGCTTGGGCCCGGCGCCTTCCCTGTATATAGCTGCCCCAGCGCTTCTCCGAGTTCCTCAGCAGAGAGCGGAACGTCCAGCGTAGTTCTGGTGTCATCAGAGACGGCTTGTGGCGACAGGCCATCGAGATATGCGGATACCTCCTCCACCTCCAGGGAATCCCAGGGGGCATATTGTGCCTCAAAGTAATGGGCAAAGCTAGCCGCGAGGTGGGCCGGGTCCGTCATCACCGAGCCATCCTCCGCCGTGAGGCCCGGCAACGTGAGTGGCTGGAAAGTAGCCTGACACAGCCTGTGGAGCATCGTGCAGGACTTGTCGCCCCACTGATAAATCCTACTGCGCGTGGCGAGCCACGCCTGTCTGGCCTCATCGTGTAAGACCGAGGCATAGGATTGGTGCGCCTGCAGGAGCTGCCGTATCACAGCCTCATCCCCCCCCTCCCGGCCACGCTGTTCCAAGATCTCCACCCGAGCGGCTGCGGCCGTAATGACCTTCCGATGTTTCCGTCGGGCGGCTGCACACCAAGCAATGTCCACTCCCCGTATCGTGGGCTTCAGCGCCTCCCATACCACCACCGCGTCTATGTCCTCCACAAGGTTATCGCGCCAATAATTATCAATCGCCTCGCGCAAGTGATGCACATAGTCAGGTTGCTGTAGATGCCACAAGGACATCCACCAACGGAACGGCTGCCGTTTCGTGGGAAGGTCTATGGTAGCCACAACGGGGGAGTGGTCGGACAGACCCCTGGGCAGGATAGCAGCGTCACTCACACGACTCAAACAGGCACCAGGCATAAAGATGTAATCGAGTCTCGAAAAGGAGCCATGCACCACCGACACATACGTGAACTCGCGCGCAGCCGGATGGAAATGGCACCATACATCTACCCAGCCCAAGCTATCTGCTGTCGCACACAGCCTAGTATGCGGGGCAGGGGGAGAGGAATCCACAGGCACAGGCAATCGTCTCTGGCGGTCTGAGCCCACATCCATAACCTCATTCCAATCGCCCCCAACCACCGTCAACGCATCCGGGATTTCATCCCATATCGCAAACAGTCTCTCCGACAGGGCCCACTGCATAGGGGCAGGGGCATAAACACTACCAAAAACCACAGGTTCGGCACCCATCCTTCCCTTGATAAAGACAAAGCGGCCCTGTGGGTCTATCCACTGCTTTTCATGAACATAGGCCACCCTGCGATGAACCAAGATGGCCACCCCTCTCGATCCCCTCGTAAAGCCGGCATGGTAGACCTGTTGAAAGCCAAACCTCTGAAGGCTAAGGACCTTGGAGCCCAGCATATGAGTTTCTTGGAGCAACAGCACATCCACCGCCTCCCTTTTCCCCCAGCGCAACACTGCTCCACGTTTGATTTTATCTAGCATCCCCCTCACATTCCATGTTACAACACGAACTGACTTATTGGGAAGCATAGCCGTCTGATCAGCCATTATCCAGATGGTCTCCCCCACGAGGCCCCCCGCACCACCCCAACGCACCCCACCACTCACTCAATCCAGCAGCAATATACACGTGCGGTGTCACCCACCCATCCCCAGGCCCCCCATCCCACCCCAGTCCTGAACCCCCCCCAACAACAAACCAACGCCCCCCACATCCCCATCCCACCTCCCCCCACCCCTATACCTCATAGAACACTGAAGTATCTGTCGCGGCATGGATAGACCCGGATCCAAAACCGAAGACCCAGGGCCAGCCATACCAAAGGATCCCAACATCCCGAGCACAACACACACACCCCCCCGACAACTCCCACAACTCGTGAGGGTCTAAGGCCCGTGGAAGTCGCCTCCCGAGCCCCAACAGCGTCACCACATATAGCCCCAAAGAGTCTCAAAGGTAGGCAGTCTGGCATCGACGGTACCCCCTCACAAACAGTCCCACTAAATGATCCATTACAAAGTAGGGCAACACATTACCGGAAAAGACCAGGGCCCAGGCCCCAACAGGGTTCAACTGCCAGTATCTGAGTGTTCAGAGTCCATTGTTCCACTGGTCTGTGTCGCACTAGCGGAAGCTGACCGCTTGCGTGATCTGGACCTCCGATGTCGTCCTTTTCGGGTTTGGCGGTTCGTCCGCTCCTGCGATGATCCCCTCGACCCGCCCGGATCCAGCCCCAGCTGGGCATACGGCCTAATCCTCACTGCTTCGTCCGTCCACCGAAAGACCTCCTCAGGTGAATCAAAGAAATGTGTCCGGGACTGGTACACCACTCGCAGGCGAGCCGGGTACAGCAGAGAGTACTGGAGCTTCAGGCCCCGCAACTTGGCTTTGGCGGCTACAAACGACTGTCTCTGCTGCTGCACAAGCCTCGTATAATCAGGGAAGATCATGATGGTGTGATTTTCATAGGAGAGTGGACCTTTGATTCTTGCTTCTCGCAGTATGACATCACGGTCATGGTAATTCAAAAGTCTTGCAATGACAGGCCGAGGACGCTCACCCTCCGGCGGCCGCTGAGTCAAGGCCCTATCTGCACGCTCGATCACAAAACAAGAAGACAGGGCCCCCGGCGGGAGCCAGCCCTCCAGCCATCGGGACAAAAACTGCTCCATATCATCCTTCTCACACCTCTCCGGAAAACCTATAAAGCGAAGGTTGTTCCTGCGTGCGCGCCCTTCGGCATCCTCCACTCGGGATGCGAGAGTCTTTTGGACACGCTCCATCTCCGCCATTTTCTGCTTCAGCGCGCCAATGTCCGTCTCCGCCACCGAGATTCTGGATTCCGTCTCCGTAATCCGCTCCACTGCATTGCGAAGATCTTGGCGCAGCAGTGTAACGTCTGCACCCACAGCCCCAATCTTGGCGTCGAGCATGTCCCGGGACTGGGTGATGGCCGCCAAAATCGTCGCGTTGTCCGGCCCTGTCCCGCCGCCACCGCCGGGCGCCCCAGATCCACCACTGGGCCCCGTAAATTTGTCGATAGGGCCCTGCTTAGGCGGGCCTCCGCCACCACCTCTGGTCATGGCCGCTTGTAGTCTCAACGTTACCACTCCACGGGCGGCCGCCTCTGGCCCCGTCACCGGAGACCTCCGCCTAGCCGGGCCGCACACCTCAAGATCAGGGCAAACACCTTCTGCGGCGGTCCTCAGCGAATCCCCAAGGGTAGACCCACAGAGGCGGGCGCAGGAGGCTTCGGGCCCTGGGTCAGGGCACAGCCGAAAGTGTCTTTGGAATGAAAAGCGACAACCACCGCGTCCGGGTCTAGGCCAGTCTCAATGTCGCGAAACTCGAGGCCCCGGTCGCACAAGGGCGGGACAGGCCTCCACCACGCCGTGTCGCCTGAAAAGGTTCTCCAAGGCACGGAGCCAGAACTCAGGGCACCTCTGCGACTCGTCGGCATTTGGAACTGCAAAGCCGGACCGGGACCCACCCAGTTGATGCGACCTCCGGCAGTCTGCCACCGACCACCTCCCGGCGTCCTGAAAATCGAGGTCCCGGCTCCACTGTCAGTCACTAGGCCGCACTCCGCCGCCGGCGTCTCCGGTCCCCGGGAGTGTTGGAACTGCGGGGTCAGCACACCGGAGGGATCAGGGCACCCCCAGGAACAGATGCCACTCAGGTGGTATCGTCAGTGGGCTCGGGGGCCAGGATAAATAAGCAAATTGTGTCCGGGCTGGCGGGAGCTCTACAAGGCTGCGACCGCCATCTTCGCCCGCCAAGCCACGCCCCCTCATACCCTTTGTTTTTAACAACAAACTTCACCCCACGGCAATTAAAGTTTCTACCAGGTGAAAGTTTGCTTTTACAAACACTATCTTTTTCTTGGGGGTGTCTATATATCTCTGGACACTACTACACAGCACCAGAGGTTGCCTCAGGTTTGAGGCTGGCATACAGCACGAATTTGGTACACCCAATTTATTTATTTATTTATTTTTAAAATTTGTAAAGCGCAGCGTATGCCCGTAGGCGTCTTGGCGCTAAGACTCAACTAGTGCCTCAAAGAGAACGGTATGACATTTTAAAAGGTGATGAGGTGAGGAGAAGAGCTACTGATCAAACAGCCAGGTTTTCAACAGTTTCCTGAACTGAAACAGTGTGGGTGTAGATTTGATCACCAATGGAAGAGTGTTCCAAAGTCTGGCTGCGGTGTTGGTGAAACATCTATCTCCCCAGGTGACAGTCTTGGTCCGTGGCACCACAAGTTGGTGTAAATTTATGGATCTTAATTGTCGGGTAGGGCAATAGAGAGTGAGCTTCTGTTTAAGAAACTCCGGCCCTAGCTGATGGAGGGCTTTAAAGGTAAGACACAGAGTTTTGAATCTAATCCGGTTTTTGACCGTCAACCAATGATAATTCCTGATTACTTGCTTAATCAGTTTGAATTTGGGGGTCCCAGATAGCAATCTTGCAGCCGCATTCTGGACCAGTTGTAACTTGGCGACCACCCGAGCTTGAGCATTTCCAAATAAACTATTACAGTAATCAAGGGATGACAGTACCAATGAACTCACCACGGTTTTCCCAGCACTTTCTGGAAGAAATGGAATTATTTTTCTTAGAAGTTTAAGTTTGTAAAATGCTGAGGACGCTGTTTGATTGGCATGATAATGATAATGCCTTAACACATATGTGGGGCGGGAAAACGACATTAACCACATAGAAAACATAGCGTTTATGAGGGTGATCCAATTAGCCTACTGCAACGTAGTTACAAGTGTCCATTCTCTCTTGATGATATACCTCTTTGGTGTCTATCACGGCCTCAATTGAGGCCTTAGGATGCTCCGTTCCAATAAGAATGTCATCCGCGTATGCGGCCAGTTTTATACCCACGTCATTAATATTGACCCCTTTTATTTTCGTGTTTGCCTTGATGTCACAGATTAGGGGTTCTAATGCCAGCAGAAAGAATGAGGGGGACAGTGGATACCCCTGTCTAGTGCCGTGTTGTAGTGTAAGTGGTTCGGAGAGTGACCCGTTAATGACAATACGGGCTCTGGGGTCCCCATATAGAGCCATCACCTTCTGCATATATCCTTCACCTAAGTTGAAGGATTGCATGTATTGTTCCAGGAAGGACCATGATACCTTATTGAAGGCCCTTTCATCATCAAGGGTAATAGCTACAGATGGCTCATATTTTTTGGCTGTGTACTCTAGTATGTGGCAGAGAAGCCTGGTGTTGTCGTCAGACATCCTTGTCCTTAGGAAACCCACTTGTGAGTTACTTATTAGGTTGGGTAGGATGGGATTTAGTTGCTAGGATCTTTGCATATATTTTGCAGTCCACATTAATGAGGGATATGGGTCTGTAGTTCTTGAGTGACATCTGATATTTGCCCTCCTTGGGGATGACTATTATGTTGGCTTCTAACATGGATTGTGATACCATCCCATTTTACGCACAGTAATTGAACACCCTCTTCATGGTAGGTTTCAGCTGTTCTAAGAAAGACTTGTAAAAGGTGGGTGTAAACCCATCGGGTCCCGGGGCTTTGTTATCTTTCAATGATTTCACTGCCATTTCAATCTTGGCGATGCTAATTTCTTGTCCTAATCTCTGTGCCTCTGCATCGGATGGGAGACCAAGTCTGTTGAGGTATTTTGTGAATGCCTCCAGATCCAAGGTCTGGTCGTTTTTATAGAGTACCTGAAATAACTCTTGAAATGTCCTGAGGATATCTTTGTGTCTTGTGTGGGTTTTGTTGTTTGAGACTGTGATAGATGAGATGGTAAATTGCTTATGTTTATGTTTCAGAAAGGAGGCTAGTATCTTACCCGCTTTATTTGCATGGAAGAGGTTGATGGCCTTGTATTTATTAAACCACAGACCGTCTCTCTCACTTAGGATCTTGTTATAGTCATACTTTTTTTTGTTAGGTCCGTTAGGAGTTTGGAGTCATGAGTGGCGCTGGCATGGGCTATTTCTAGGCGTTTGGTGTCCTGCTTGAGCTGGTTCAGGTTTAAGTTTGGGTTTTTATTTATTTTGAATTTAATATCGATTATTGTGCCTCTGATGGTAGCCTTCTGAGAGTCCCATAGGGTAGTGGTGCTAGTTCCCGGTGAGGCATTGTGTCTGAGGTACTCCAATATGGCCTCCTCAATCTTTTTTTATTCTCGGGGCAGGTAGTACGTCATTGTTATCGGGTTATGGTTCGTTATGGCATCTGCTCAGTTTTAGACTGTAACATGAGTGGTCTGACACTAGCCTAGGCGCTATGTCAGAATGTTCTATTAGGTGTGTGTGGGGTCCTGTGATTAGTATGTAGTATATCCTGCTGTATGAGTTGTGTGCGCTGGACTAGAATGTAAAGTCTCTAGTGTCCGGGTGCTGGAGATGCCACGGGTCTTTAAGGTTGAATTTGGAGCAAATATTCTTGAGTGTAATGTGTCCAATTGTGGGTTTGTATTGGCAGAATGACTGTCTAGCCAATATGTGATCCAGTGCCATTTTAAAGTCCCCTGTTACCACTGTGAGGTTGTTCTGTGGGAGGCTATCAAGCTTGTGTAACACCCCTTCCCAAAAGATAGGGTCGTCTGTGTTAGGGTTGTATATATTCGCTACGTGGATAATCTCCTCGCCCTTTCTCAGGTGAGTTATCAAGAGTCTACCGGCTTCATCATGGTACTGTGATTCAAGAGTTAGGTTGGAACTTTTAGATACCAGTGTAATTACCCCTTGTTTCTTCCTTTGTGCCGGTAAGCTAGACACCTGTGAAATCCAGTTGCCCTTCACTAGCTTGGTATCCCCCAGAGAAAGTTTGGTTTCTTGTAATAGGCCCACATCTCCTTTAGTTTTAGCTAGGTAATCCAGGATCTTCTTTCGTTTGATGGGGTTGTGGTAATTTGACAGCGATTAGATTAAGCATTAGGAGAAGACATCTTAATATCTTAATATCTTGACATCTTAGTATCTTGGTTCTAGCCGTTAACTTGACATTCTGTAGACTCCATTTTGTATTCACTGCAGCCATTTTGTTTGCTGCATGCTGCCTCGTGTCGACCATGTGCATTGTCCTATCTTCCTGTCCACGGCGCTTGAAATCTGCCCAGCAACAAGTTATATTTAGCATCCCTCACTTTCGCGCATGTCAAGTAGGGTCCACATCTGTTAGTGATTAGTTCCAGATAGGAATGTGTTTGCCGACCCCCAAACCTTGTAGCTCCTCCCACTGATCGATTGGGCCTCTCAATATTACCTTATATGTACATAAACTGTGCTCTTGTGTTTGTACCGCCTTCTTTTGAACCCCTGTGCGGGTATAAATAAACCATGCTTTCTTGGCTCAGTGTGCTACTTCTTGCAATGCCGAAGGGTACTGTTTTAACTTTAGCACCACCTCATGAGGTGTAATAAATGTTATTTTTCTATTCCAGTTTCTGTGCCAACTTCTTCCTATTGGTCTGAGGACTTTGTGCAGAGAAGGGCAAACCCCTTGCACTAGTGTGTCTGGCTGAGGCCCTCTACATCAATTGGCGCCCGACAGGTGGGGCTCATTGGCGACTAGGATGCCCTTGTATGGTAAGGTAGTTTTAGGAACACTTACTGTGGCATATTTGGTATTTGGTAAAGACTAGTCTTATTTGTATGAGTGTTTGTATGATTTGATATGAGTTGCAAACCATACTCTTGAGGACTGGGAGAAGCTGGGCATCCAGATGGTGGGGGACCTATACGAGAGGGTGAATTACTAACGTTTGAGGCACTACGAGACAGGTATGACCTGCCGCTGGGCGACTTTCTAGTTCATGCTGCGGTGGTGGCGGCGATCAGGAAGCACTGGCGGGGGGGCAACACTGAACCAAAAACGGCGCTGGCATGTCAATATGTGGTAATGGCGGCGGGGACTGTGAAGACCGTCACCTGCCTCCACTCCAGGATACTGCGAGAGGGGCTGCAGCCGCTGACAGATTTAAAATCTAAATGGGAGGAGGGGATAGGCAAACCCATACCAGACACGACATGGGGGAGTATAATCCAACGAGCATGGAAAGGTACGCGAGGCTGCAATTGATACCGTTTTTTATCCTACACCGGGCATACCTGACGCCAGGTAGAATTCAGAAATATTTCCAGGTGCACGATGCGGCATGCCCCAGGTGCTTAGAGGGGGGGGCGCACCTAGAACATATGCTCTGGCTTTGCCCGAGATTGGGAGATTACTGGATTCAAGTCGGCGAGCTGCTAAACGAAGTCACCAGTAGGGAGCTCACTTATGATATGGCCACGTGTTTGCTGCTTTGGTTCCCCCATACACCTAAGACGAAAATAACTAGTAAATTTATAGATTTGGGGCTCATCTTAGTGAAGAGAAAGATAACATTACTCTGGAAGTCAAAGGAGGGCCCGTCCTACCAGCGATGGAAGGCGGAACTTATCAAATGGGCGAAGTGCGAGAGCGCGGTCAGGCTGAGGCAAGCTCAACGTTCAGGCCAAGAAAAGATTTTGGAGCATTTGAGGGGATGGGAGTTGTAAACACAGACAGTATCTGTTCCGCTGCATGACGATGATGATTAGGAACAGAGAGGCGCACTTCCCATTTGCTGTCACCTTCAGGAGCCTGACCCGTGGCGGTTGACCACGCAACACTTGATGTATCCGCATGACTATGCACACTCACACCACCGGGGGGGGGGAGGGGAGCACAACTGTTGGGGTCTGTTGGGATACTGTTGAATGTGCGTGAAGTGATCCAGTGTATAGAATACTGCAGTTCTGCTGTATGATGATTATAACATTCATGGCCGTGGGATTGCAGGGTTATTGGGGAGAAAAAAGAAAAGACTGTAAACTTTTGATATTGCATACCACTGTAATGTGATACTATACTTTCTCCGCAGTCGCTAATAAACAGTTTTTTTTTTTAAATGAGTTGCAAACCATATAGGCAGGCAATGTGGAGATTTTTCTTCAAGTGAGTCAAATTTGAACGGCGCAACGTACTAGAATTACCTTAACTGCCACTTGGTGTATAATACTGCATATATAGCATTATTTTTGGCATGCCTGTTTTCAGTGCACTTCGAAGGATGTGCTGCTTTTGTAATGGGGCCTGACATAGACTTGAAGACTCACAACCGGCTCCCCCAGAGGGGGCGCCTAATAGAGACATGTATATTAAATATGGTATTTCTTTCATAATGTACAGCACATTGTGGAATAGATATACCAAAAAGGATCCTGAGTTACGTTGGCCAATGCATGGGTCATTTGATTTACGAAAGATTGAGTATGTGGAGCAATGTGTGTTTGAGCGGAAGTCTAGACGTGATATGTTTGAATGTCTGCGTATGTGGGAGAAAAAAGTACGTGAACGAGCCAAGCGTGAGCAAGCATTGGTTGAGAAAGAGCAGCGAAAGAATGTGTATGAGAAAGCGCTGGGGTTGAGAAAGAAAGAAGTGAAAGAACTGAAAGAGAGAGAGGAAAAAGAACACAGATTGCAGGTATCTGGCCAATACCCTGTCCGACAAACGCTCTATCCTGTCCTTAATAATATACAAGATGATTTTTCGTTACAAGATCGACCTCCACCTCCGTATGCCATTCCGTCCGCTCCGTTAAAAGGTGGTGAGTATTCCGACTCGGATCAATGAAAGGCGTGGGACACCCGTTCTATGCTGTCTGCACAACGTGCGGCCGATATCAGACAAGTTGCTCGTAAAGCATTACGTAGCACTTATCCTGCTTCCGATCTTTTGGCTAGTATACAGGGGTGGACAGAAAGGGAGCAGTTGTATTTTACTGAAACGTTTGCTTCAGAAGTTGTTGAATCATTTCGGAAATTCTCTCCAGATTTAGAACCTGATGATGTAGCAAATGATTGTAAAAATATGCGTGACGGTCTTTTTGTTTTCCCTCAGGTGGCTGACACGATTAGACGGTTGGTCAAATTACGAACTGATGCGGTTCACTTGAAGGAGAAGAAAAAGCTCGCAGACGAAGCTGCGCGGAAATCTCAGGCCAGAGAGTTGCAGTCGCCTATCTTCGGGACAGATAAGCAAATGGCGGTGTGGGAAGCCACGCCCTTGTATGTTCCTCCTAAAGGAACGGGCGACAATGACGATAAAGATTCTGTTGATGCTAAGGGTTATTTTATTTATAATTGGGTGTATACTCCTTGGAATAGGGCAGATGTAATGGCACTTAAAGCAGCATTGCCTGAGCCACGTAAAAATCCAGCCTCTTTCTACGAGGAAGTTGAAGGCGCTATAAATTCCTGTACTATGACTTTGTGTGACATCGATTTATTTTTCGGGTTATTATTACCACCGGATATGGGGAGGACCGTTCATAGAATTAATGATCGTGCTATTTTTGGAGCGGAATGGAAAGAATTAGAATAATTGGATGTGGAGAGGGAACCCGCTCAAAAGCCGCATAAGTTAATAATTGGGTGTATACTCCTTGGAATAGGGCAGATGTAATGGCACTTAAAGCAGCATTGCCTGAGCCACGTAAAAATCCAGCCTCTTTCTACGAGGAAGTTGAAGGCGCTATAAATTCCTGTACTATGACTTTGTGTGACATCGATTTATTTTTCAGGTTATTATTACCACCGGATATGGGGAGGACCGTTCGTAGAATTAATGATCGTGCTATTTTTGGAGCGGAATGGAAAGAATTAGAATAATTGGATGTGGAGAGGGAACCCGCTCAAAAGCCGCATAAGTTAATCTTAGATCTCCCTGCAGCCACATGAACTAAGCTTAGAACAGTTATCCCCCTAAGAAGATCGACTGGACTGTCTTAGCATCGTGCAAACAAAAGGTAGATGAATCGGTCTATGATTTCTTTACACGTTTTGAGGAAGCTTTTCATGATTTTAGCGGTCAGTCTTTGACCGATGATACAGGCAGACATCTGTGTGTCGACAAATATGTTATGAATTTGTTACCAGGGATAGCTAGCCGTTTAAAAGCCAGTGAAAGTTCCTGGACGACATCTTCTCCAGCATCTGTTTTAACAATGGCTCAATATTGCGAGCGTCAAGAATTAGAAGCGAAAGGTAATGAAGATAAGAAATCTAAAGATTTAAAAACAAAGGTTATGTTAGCTCAAGTTTATGGCCCGCCTTCTAGAGGCTATGATGGAGGCGGACGTGGTTATTTTAATCCCCCTCATACTCGTGCAAATTTGTCTATCAATCAATGTGCGTATTGTAAGCAATTTGGCCACTGGATGGCCGATTGTCCAGTGTTGCGTGCTCAACAGGGCTTGCGAGGCCGGGGACAAATGAGGAATCATTTTGGCTACTCAGGGCCTAGAGGAAACGCAAATGATCGTGCTCAATTTGATACCAGTGTACGAACACAGGATAGGCCTAACACTTTTGATAGATGAAACCAGTATCAAATGTCTGATTATGTGCAACCCGACCTTTACGATTCCGTTCATGCATAGGATTGCCTAGGATGGGGTAAGGAAACAGTTGAAGTTCCAGTAGATTAGACGGGTCCCTATGTTACAGCACATGTTTTGTGTTCTGCTGATCAGTTTCTGGTTGATACAGGAGCTACTCGTAGCGCTTTGTCTAAATAATTGGTTCCAAGGGCTCCCCTGTTTGGTGTAACTATTACTTCGATAGGTTTCGATAGAACACCTTCCCTTAGCCCACTCTCACAACCACTTGCATTTCATGTTGATAAATTTAGTGCTCCATGTCCGTTTTTGCTTTCCCCAAACACACCAGACAATATTGTGGGTCTTGATATGCTCAAGTATTTCAGAGCCACAATACGATGCTCTCCTGAAGTAGTGCTTGTCATTTTGAACTACAATTACTCCGTGCCTGAAAGAGCTTGTCTTGTCAAAGAGGATATTGCATTAGCTTCACTCCCTGAACACTGATGTGGGCCAGATGGTCATTCCACCGGTGCACATTATTGTCAAGGAGGGAGCTGGGCTACCACAATTGCCACAATACAGGAATTCACAGGAGGGCGAGGAAGCGCTCATACGAATTGTGCATGATCTCATTCAAGTTGGAGTTGTTGAGGAAGTTTCATTTAATGTCTGTAACAGCCCTATTCTCCCGATACTGAAAAAGGACACTGACACTAGAGTTTACCGGTTTATTATAGACCTTAGAGGTGAATAAGATTGTAGTACCACAATACCCTGTGGTTTCTGATATTACGACACTTCTTACTTTGGTTCCTCCATCAGCGACTACGTTCTCTGCTATAGACTTGAAGAATGCTTTATTTTCGATCGCTATTCATCCTGATAGCCGATATCTGTTCGGTTTCACTTTGAACTCGATCGTATAGATTTTGTAGAGTTCCTCAAGGCTATACTGAGAGTCCGAGTATTTACAGTCAAGCATTGAAAAGAGAGCTTGATTCCTCTGCTTTGCCTGAAGGTGGGGCTCTCATACAATAGGTCGATGACATCTTGTTGGCAGCCGATACCCCTGAACAATGTGAAAAATACACTCTGTCTTTGCTTTCTTTTCTTGCTTCACATCATCACAAAGTGTCACGAAAGAAATTGCAATATTGAAGACCAAAGGTAACCTACTTAGGTCACCTTTTGTCTAAGGAGGGATGTGCATTGACATCAGACCGCATAAAAGCAATTTTAGATACACCAGCACCTACCACACAGAAAGAAGTGTGTGCATTTCTTGGTCTTACTTCTTTTTGTAGACAATGGATTTTGGGGTTTTCATACATTGTTAAACCCTTGCTAGCATTGTTGACAAAAGACACTCCAATGCCCCTTCCTTGGTCAGACGAATGTGAAACTGCTTTTCGGCAGTTACGACAAGCCCTTTGTTCAACACCAGTGTTAGGTACACCAGACTACACGAAGCCTTTTACACTTTACGTGCATGAGAAAGATGGATGCGCATTGTCAGATTTAGTCCAGTTACATGGCGATAAGCAACGTCCCTGTGATCATTTTTCAGCAGTCCTTGATCCTGTTGCCAGAGCGTTGCCTGGGTGTTTTCGCTCAGTAGCAGCAACAGTTGTGTCAATAAGACAGAGTGAAGGGATAGTTTTGTCACATAAGCTGTTAGTGTTGGTACCTCATGCTATTGATGCCATTTTAAACCAGACAAAGACGCAGCACTTAACTAGCGCTCGTATGACAGGATACAAACTGACATTGCTAGCTCCTCATATTACGTTGAAGAGATGTGTAACCTTAAACCCAGCTACTTTGTTACCGTATCCGGCGACTCAGCCTCAGTCACAAGAAACACATGATTGCATATTCCTGACTGAGGAACAGACTATGGGGCGCATTGATTTGCAGGATACGCCACTTCCAGATGTGATTGGTGAATTGTGGGTTGATGGGTCCTGTTTGAAATTACCGGATGGTACGGCCTCAGCCGTGTATGCAATCACCACGCTTGAAACAATAGTGGAGACAGCTCGCATACCACAGAAATCGGCTCAAGCAGCTGAATTGATAGCCTTGACACGAGCATGTGAGCTTAGTAAAGATTTTTGTGTGAACATCTATACAGATAGCCGCTATGCTTTTGGAGTGGCGCACGATTTCGGCCTACTCTGGAAGGAAAGAGGCTTTCTTACATCTCACGGAATGCAGATAATGCACGGAGATTTTTGCATAATCTTTTGACTGCATTGACGTATCCGAAGAAAATAGCTATTATAAAGTGTAGTACGCATAAGGAAGTGACAGACAGGTTAGGACAAGGTAATGCCTTTGCAGATCAGGTGGCACGCGAAACTGCGACACAGAGAAGCGCTACTTCTATGTATGTAGTGAAGTCGCAGGCTGAGCGTTGGCATGATGCTAGGCAGGAAGTACGAGAGATACATAAATCTGCTTCTGTAAAGGAATGTGAACAATGGTCAGAAGAAGGAGAGTTGAATGACGAGTGTTGTTGGCGGAATAAGCAGATGGATAGATGGAAGTTGCCTATAGCCTTTGTACAACCTATGATTCAGATGGCACATGGGCTAGCACATGTTGGAGCTTCAGCAATAACGAGATTGCTTACGCAAGTTTGGGAGCATCCAGAAATTGCTAGCACAGCTAAGAGAGTAGTGCAGCCCTGTTTGATTTGTTTGCAATCTAATCCAGGAAAAGGGACACGAATTTCAGCTGGAGGATTCGCTACACCAACTGCACCTTTCGAAGTCTTGCAAATGGACTATATCCAGCTTGAGCGTTGTAATAATTTGAAGTACGTCCTAGTGGTGGTTTGTGCTTTCAGCTAATGGATCGAAGCATACCCCACGAAGGATAATACTGCTATTACTACGGCTAAAGTGTTGCTAAAGGAATTTTTTCCTAGATTTGGTGTTTGCAAATTCTTATGGAATGATAACGGGCCTCATTTTGTTGGGGAAGTTATTAAGCATGTCCTGAAAGGATTAGGAATTAGACAGAAGTTCCATGCAGTGTTCCATCCACAATCAGCAGGATTGGTGGAAACGTATAATGCTACTCTGAAGCTGAAAATAGCGAAGATACAGGCTTCCACATCTTTGACTTGGCCAGATACGTTGCCTCTGGCATTGTTGTCTATTAGATCAGTACCACATTCTGGAACAGGCCTCACCCCGTATGAGGTGGGTGTTTGGAAGGCCGATGAATATCTGGGGAGTTCCGAAACAGAGTTCTGTGCATGATGTACCTTGTGTCCTAATGAATGACTATTTGGCACAATTAACTGATAGCTTGGTTTCTATTCATCAACAGGTTTGAGAAGCACTCCCCGACAGATCTGCAGGTGATGGCCATGCACTCCAACCACGTGATTTCGTCATGGTGAAAGTGTTTGAGAGGTCAAGCAGCTTAGAGCCGAGGTGGCGTTGACCAGAGCAAGTACTCCTCACGACGAGAACAGCGGTTCGAGTCACCAACAAGGAAAATTGGGTGCATAGTACCCATTGTCGCAAGGTATTGTCGACCTTGGTGGAACCTGCTGTGCTGACCGATCATCGAGAGATCTTGACTACGGAGAAAGGCCAAGCTGTATCACCTGACGAATCTGCAGAGTTCTTCCCAGACCAGACGATTCCTGGAGCATCGTGATACAACTTGAGGCCAAGAAAAGAATCTACGGTTTTGAAAGAGACAGGTTGAGAAACCACCCTGGGTAGTGGAAACGGAATGCCGATATGACAAGGGGGGATCAGCCCTGCGTAGTGTAGTGACACCCGTCTTGATCTTCGGTGAAGAAACCAACGTCGACCCACAGGAGAAGAGCTCCTAGAATTATTTTTGGTTTTTTTTTGTGTTTTTCATTTTTCTGAAATAGTTGATTTTGATGCTAAAATGAATAAAAAGAACATTTTTGGTATTATAGTGTTCTTTGCTACTTTGACAATTATAGCAGTGATCACTTGCAGCGCCTTGAGACCCTACGGGTATGTAGCGCGCTTTATAAGTGTCACTGATTGATTGATTGAAGTGATGATCCCTGCTCGTGAGTTGTTTGTTGTTACTACTCCAGTTCCAGAGGAGCACCAGCATTTCACTCTTCTGTATCATGAACAGAAGAATAGTCAGTTGTTTTTCAATAATACGTTTGTTCAGATGCTTCACCACACACATAGTGCTTCCAACACCACTAATTGTTGGATATGTGGTATGATTCCAGCACATCAAAAGAAAGGAGGAACCCCTTTTATCCCACTTCCTTTCTCGCATAATGGCTCTTGTCGAGCCTGGTACACTCTTCTATTTTCGACTAGGAAACCTACAGTAGATGGACTTCTTTTTCGTTTGAATAAAGAATGCTATCAGGACAAAGATGGGTATCCTCAAGCCAATGGAAATATATGGGAATGGGAGGAATACCGACTGGACAATTTCTCTACGCCATATGTCTCCACCCACACAAGAGACTTTGCCAAAAGTGAACAATTTGTGATTACTGTTACAAAGACTAAAGCAAACGTATGTGTACAAAGTACTGAACACATCCCAGTTGGAGTCAGCTAATGTATTACAGTGTTGAATATAGATGGAGCGAATAATAGTTCATTTTTAGATTCGCATAACACATATCTCGTATGTGGCAGTAATGGATACTATTATTTACCAATTGGGTGGTCAGGTGTATGTTATGTATCTTTCTTATTACCACCTGTTTTCTTGGCACCTGCATCGTATCATCGAGATTTTAAAGTGTATCAAAATGTTTTATTAAATCGAAGCAAGAGGACCTTAAGCACTGATGAAGTAGATCAGACAGACACTAGTCTGCAGCAATATGTTGATTTTAATTTGGGTTTATTTTCTTTTGTGGGTGCTGCACTGAACAGCAGAAAAGTAAGAAGGTTAACCAGAGTTGTAGAAGATGTCACTAATCAGACTGCTATAGCACTAGGAAATATCACTTAAGAACTGCAAATTGCCAGAATTGTAGCGCTCCAAAACCGGATGGTTCTGGATATGATGTTAGCAGATTGAGGAGGAGCATGTAAAATTATCGGTAGTAGTTGCTGCGTGTACATTCCAGGCAACTCGCTGACAGTGTATGATGCGATTTTTTAATTACATATGATAGCTACAGATATTCATACAAAGAATGGCACCTGGTCTTTTGCAGGATGGTTTTGGGCTCTAGTCACTGCTTGGGGCTGGAAGCTATTGACTGTTCTATATATTGTAATTGCAGTGATCTTTACCTGTTGTATGTGTATTCACTGTGGTCCGATGTTATGCTCCATGTGTATTACTACCTGTATGCCAGCTAAGGAGAATATTGTGAAAATGAAAGCACAACACATGCTAGATAAGGAGGTAGCTGATAGGATGTGAATAGATATATGAGATGAGTATTTAGATTATCCTAGAAAGGCGAATGTCTTCAGCTAATGCTGAAAGGGTTGTCTGTGGTAATTTGATTAAGCATTAGCAGAGACTAAGCATGGGCAGAAAATCCGTTACGCTCGCGGATTTTGCGGATTTTCGGTAAATTCGCAATCCGCGAACGCTTGCGAATTTACCGAAAATCTGCGAATTCGCACGCAGCGGATTTTTTTTTCTTGGTGATACAATTTTGCGGCGTGCGGTGTAAGTTCGCAATTGCGAACATGTAGGTGCGGCGGGCAGCAACAATCTCGCACTCGCGAAATTACAAAATTTGCAATTCTGCACAAGAAATCCACTAGCAAGCAGCATAGACCTTCTGAAAATGATGATTTTTATCAGAATAACTCCTCAGGTTGACATTTGCCTGCCCTTTTTTGGATTTGAGGCCTTTTGACTTTCTTTGGATCACTTTTGGATTAGAAATAAACTTTCACAAGTAAGTTTGTTTGGAGCATTACATTTGCTGTTCTGCAGAAAAACGAGTTTTGCTAAACTGAAAGCACTCAGCAGCAGGTGCAAAAGTTCAAATTCCTCATTAGTAACCATTCCCTGTAGTGCTTCCTGACTGGGGCCCCTCTAGAGTTCAGTTGCTAGTTGCAACAATTGTATGACCCTGCTCTGACCCTCACAGCCGGATCATAGAATAGCTACAAGTAGGCCACAAAGATCCTGAAAAAAAATTGCACTGCAACAGAAAGCAAATTGCAGATAAGGAAGCAGGTGCAGACTGGAATTTTAAAACAGTGACACATTAATAAATCAACCCCAAATTAATTCATGTCAGTTGAAGCAGGGCAGGTGTGCTTGCTTTTTCCCCCCATAATCTACAGTGATGATGATGAACCAGAGGGTGGCATTGATGTACCAGAGGGTGGCATGGGTGAAACAGAGGGTGGCAGTGTTGAAACAGAGGGTGCTGTGAACCTGTGATGATGAACAAGACGTAGAAACAACATAGTCGCGACCGTTGCATGCCGACAAGTAAGTTCGCAATTGCGAACTGGTACAAAATCCTCGCGAACTGGCAGAAACCCTTGCGAACACAAAAAAAAAATCTGCAAATTCGCGAGAATTCGCGGATTTTGCGGATTGGGAGTTCGCAAATTCGCGAACGCCAGATTCGCAAAATTCGCCCATGCTTAGCAGAGACATCTTAGCATCTTAATATCTTAATATCTTGACATCTTAGTATCTTAGTTCTAGCCATTAACTTGACTTTCTGTGGACTCCATTTTGTATTCACAGCAGCCATTTTGTTTGCTGCATGCTGCCTCATGTCGACCATGTGCTTTGTCCTATCTTCCTGTCCACGGCGCTTGAAATCTGCCCGGCAACAAGTTATATTAAGCATCCCCCACTTTCGCGCATGTCAGGTAGGGTCCACATCTGTTAGTGATTAGTTCCAGATAGGAATGTGTTTGTCGACCCCCAAACATTGTAGCTCCTCCCACTGATCTATTGGGCCTCTCAATATTACCTTATATGTACATAAACTGTGCTCTTGTGTTTGTACCGCCTTCTTTTGAGCCCCTGTGCGGGTATAAATAAACCATGCTTTCTTGGTTCAGTGTGCTACTTCTTGCAATGCCAAAGGGTACTGTTTGAACCTTAGCACCACCTCATGAGGTGTAATAAATGTTACTTTTTCTATTCCAGTATCTGTGCCAACTTCTTCCTATTGGTCTGAGGACTTTGTGCAGAGAAGGGCGAACCCCTTGCACTAGTGGGTCTGGCTGAGGCCCTCTACATCAGGGTGGTTGAGCCCTTTGACATTGAGGGATACTATCTTTAGGTCAGAAGCAAGGTTAAGATTGTTGGTGGGTGTCATTATCTAAGGTGAGGTGTATTTGGTAAGCCTAATCTGCGCCCCCAGCTCTCCCATGATGTTTGTCCTGTGTTAGCAAAAGTGTAAGGTCTTTCACTTCTAACGGTTAAGAGCAACCTGTTGAATCTTCTTGTCAAGAAAAATGAGGATAAAGAGGTGAAAGTAGAAAGGAAGACAGAGAAAAAGGAAAGTAAAGAACTTAGCGACCCCCCCTCCCCATCACAGAAAGATCATATGCTGGACGTGCGATGACAGGGTCGCCGTCCCGTCTCCCAGAGAGTTAATGGTTAGTAGTTCTGTGTATCTGTGATCCTAGGATCCCAAGACAGTCTACATTCACATTTTCTTAGCTGTACTGCTTCTTTGTTAGTGTCCCCCACGACTCCTGTCCATTGCCCTTGTGTCTTTAAGTGGAAAAAGGATATGAGGATTGTCTTTTCGATGGTTCTAGGGCTGGGAACTGTGGGCCTCTGTCAGGATTCCTATGTCAACGCAGCGGAAGCGCACCAGGACTCTAATAACGTCATTCTATTGCCTTCCGTGCAGGCTGGACTGGAGCCCTTTAAAGGAGAGCACTCTGAGGAATCCCAAGAGGTGTGGCCGATGACGTTTTCCTTCCTCAGCCAACCCGGCGAAGGAAAGGAGGAAGCAAAAGAAGCGGAGCCCCACACGTACGGAGAAGCAGCGTCTCAGGAGAAGAGAGCGTCGGAAGTGGGGAAGTCGGCGAGCATCGACGTACGGAGAGAGCAGGAGAAGAAAAGTACAGCCGGAGAGGAAGACGTCAAGCCAGGAGGCCCACGAGATCGCGTTACGCCCCGCCACCCTTCAGGAGGGTGGCTCAGCAAGGTACAGGCAAAATTACAGGGGTTTTCAGGGCACGGGTAGGGGAGGGGAAACGCGAGGGAGGTCACGACCGGACTCACTTGGGGCTCGGCGGTTTTTGCTGTGATTCTTCCCTCACTCCCCGTTGCCCTTAACAAAAAGAAAGCTGATTCACCATTATTTATACTTCGTATTTTTTTTTGTTTTGTTTTGGACTTGACCTCTCCCCGGTACTGGAGCGGTGGGCGCCTTGCAAGGAAGAACGACCATACAAGCCCCCCCTTCCCTAGGAGGCCAGTGGAAAAACAAAAAACGTGGCCGGATTCTGGATGAAAGAATAAAACCGGACTCTGAACTAAAGTATTCTCTATGTTTGACTTGTAAGAGGGGAATAAAGTCTTGTATTGGTACCAACCTTCTGTTCTAGCGTGATTTAGACCCCTCCTAGGACGGGACTCCTTCCCAGCTTAGTGGAGAATGCGGGCATAGCCCCATCGATACATGATGGAGAACATGCTACATCAGCTAAAAGAGGGACAGACCAAATTGGAGTGGGCTATGGAGAGAAGCTCCAATCAGGCCAAGATGGACAGAGCTACGTTTACTGTGGCCATACAACAACAGGCTGACCAGATTGTTAAGTTAGCAGAAGGACAGAACCAACGACTAGCAAGCCTTGGTCAAGGTAGAACCCCTGCCTCCCCTGGTACGGTCATCCCACTACAGAAGTATATACCAGGGGAGGACCCGATCTCCTTTTTCTTAAACTTCGAAAGGGCCGCCCGGGCGAGTGGATGGCCTTTCCATCTGGCCCCTCTGCTCACAGCCAAGGCTCAAACAGTGTACCAGATCATGAACAAGGATGGCACCTCAGCTTATGGCATAGTAAAACAATACATATTGGACCGCCTAGGGGTGGACGATGAAACTCACCGTCTCAAATTCAGGCAAGAAAGGTGGCTTGCAGGGGACAACCCCAAGACACTGTTTTACAAAATCAAGGATGTTGCTGACCGATGGCTATAACCCCAAGAATCAAATATGGAAGATGTAATGAACAAAATGTATTTGGAACAGTATCTCGAGGGCCTACCTCAGAGCTTTCCAAACTGTGTACTGTGTCGCCTGCAAAGGGTGGGTGTGTTGCAGGATGCCACCGGAATTAATGGCCACTTAGCACATAACTGCTGCTAATTAAGAGGCATTAAGCTGTGCTTTAAGGCCTCTGCCGGTGATGTCATTCACCCACTCTTCCCTGGTCTCTGTTGAAAACACCCGATTGTCTGATAAAACACCCCCCCCCCCTCCCTCGCGCCGATGAGATACAGAGCTGGCATGTGGGGGACCGTGAGTCATTCAAATACTTTACGTGAAATTCAAGAAATTTAAATACAAAACGCTGTTAGAGTGCAAAGTGGCAGGCTTTCTACACAGCAGGGCACACGATCAGCTTGTCTGTGTGCAAAGCTTGTCTGCTCTGTGTATGGAAAAGAAAACGAATTCAGACCATATATTCTGCAGGAAGCAAAAAAATATATATATTTTTTTTAACAAATATTGTTAGCTTTTTAATAGAACTCTCCGTGTCCTCCTTCCCCACCGGGTCAATTTTTTATTTTATTTTATTCTTAAACATATTTTGGCCTCTAAAGAAATGCATTGGCATGTGCCCATCTAACCGACATACCCCTTCCGTCTACTGTCTGGAATAGACAGAGGAAGACAGACAGAGGAAGGAGGGTGACAGAGGGAGGGAGACAGACATACAGACAGACAGAGGTAGGAAGGCGACAGAGTGAGGGAGACAGACGGAGGTAGGATGGCGACAGAGGGAGGGAGACAGACAGAGGTAGGAGGGCGACAGAGGGAGGGAGACAGAGGTAGGAGGGCGACAGAGGGAGGGAGACAGGGGAAGGGCAACAGACAGACAGAGGGAGGTGGGCGACAGAGGGAGGGAGACAGAGGTAGGAGGGCGACAGAGGGAGGGTGACAGACAGATAGAGGTGGGAGGGCGACAGACAGAGGGAGAGAGGGAGGGCAACAGAGGGAGGGCAACAGACAGACAGGTGGGAGGACGACAGACAGACAGAGGTGGGAGGGCAACAGACAGAGGGAGGGAGGGAGGGCGACAGACAGACAGAGGTAGGAGGGTGACAGAGGGAGGGCGACATACAGACAGAGGTAGGAGGGCGACACACAGACAGAGGTAGGAGGGTGACGGACAGATGGAGGGCGACAGACAGACAGAGGTGAGAGGGTGACAGAGGGAGGGTGACAGACAGATTGAGGGAGGGCGACAGAGGGAGGGAGGGAGGGCGACAGACAGACAGAGGAGGGAGGGCGACAGATGGAGGGAGGAAGGGCGACAGAGGGAGGGAAACAGACAGACAGAGGTGGGAAGCCAACAGACAGAAGGAGGGAGGGAGGGCAACAGAGGGAGGGTGACAGACAGACAGGTGGGAGGGTGACAGACAGAGGGAGGGCGACAGAGGGAGGGTGACAGACAGACAGAGGTGGGAGGGCGACAGGCAGAGGGAGGGAGACAGACAGACAGAGGGAGGTAGGGAGGGCAACAGACAGACAGAGGGAGGGAGGGCAAGAGACAGTCAGATGTGGGAGGGAGACAGTGGAAGGGCGACAGACGGAGGGCAAGAGAGGGAGGGGACAGAGGGAGGGCAACAGAGGGAGGGCAACAGAGGGAGGGCAACAGAGGGAGGGCAACAGAGGGAGGGCAACAGAGGGAGGGCAACAGAGGGAGGGCCACAAAGGGAGGGCGACAGAGGGAGGGCGACAGAGGGAGGGCGACAGAGGGAGGGCGACAGAGGGAGGGCGACAGAGGGAGGGCGACAGAGGGAGGGCGACAGAGGGAGGGAGACAGAGGGAGAGAGAGGGAGAGGGAGGGTGACAGAGGGAGGGAGACAGAGGAACGGAGACAGAGGGAGGGAGACAGAGGCATGGAAACAGAGGGAGACAGAGAGAGGGAGACAGTGAGAGGGAGACAGAGAGCATGAGACAGAAGTAGACAGAGGCAGAAGGGCGACAGGGAGCGAGACACAGGGAGCCAGACAGAGGGAGACAGACAGACGGGGACAGACATAGGGAGACAGAGGGAGACAGAGAGAGAGAGAGGGAGGGAGACCGAGAGAGAGAGACAGTTAGAGAGAGAGAGGGAGACAGACAGAGTGAGTGAGAACCCCCCCGAAACCCTCCTTAGGTAGTTCGGGCTCGCTCGCTACACTGACTTACTGTGTCCCAAAATGATTCATCTCCAAAAAGTGTGCCACCAACATGAAAAGTTTGGAAAGCTGTGCCCTACCTTATGGTACCCAATGCTGGCTTAAACAACACGCGGGCTTAACCTTGGAACACGCTATTGAAATAGCTACTTGTTATTCTTGTGCCCAAAGCCGCCCCTCTATTAAAGAGCCAGAGAAACCCCAGAAGGGTGTTCAACCGCCAAAATACGACCGGAAAGCGGTAAAAACCCAGATGGAAACCTCCAGAAATCGGATCGGAGGATCAGACAACCCAATGACGCCCGGCCCGCAATGCTTTAAATGTGGCAAGTGGGGCCACATAGCCCGCTTCTGCAGGAAAAGAAGGGACAACCCTGAAGATGAGCCGAAGGATGTCAGTTATGCTTCCCGAACCGTCCTCTTTGCCAAAGAAACAGGACACATCTACTATGTGAGTCTGCGGGTGAATCAGAGAGAAGTACTTGCCCTTTTAGATTCAGGTTGCAAGCACTCCTTAGACAGAGAAGACATAGTCCCCGACACGTCTTTTCTTCCAGAACGGACTGTTAATATCCGTTGTGTACATGGAGATAACAGAGTATCCCCCAGCTCAGTTGACCCTCCACACTAAGACAGGCAGTAGCATTCCGATCCCTTCCTGAAGCTCTGATTCTGGGGGTTGATAGTTCTTATTTTTCCCTACTTGTATCTAACGTTTTAAAAGTAGGATCAGCAGATACCAGGCCGCATAATACCCTCCTGTCTTCCGAACCCTGGGCTATTGATAACAACTTTAGGGCAGCCGAGCTAAATGATGCCTCTCTCCGTTATGCTTGGCAGGGAGCACAGGAAACAAAAGATAATCATAGACCCAGTTACCCTTGTTTTCTGGAACAAAATGTGCTTTTCTATCGTCTTGCCAAGGAAGGGGTGGAGCCCCAATTACTAGTTCCCACCAGTTTCAGAAACCAAATCCTTTTTTTTGCCCACTCCCATCTCCTTGCTGGTCATGTAGGGGTGGAGAAAAACACCCAGGCGATACTCAGTAGCTTTTATTGGCCAGGCATACACCTTCAAACAAAGGAATACTGCCAAGAATGTGCCATATGCCAGAGAAGGAATCCCTATGTTCCCCCAAAAGTTCCCCTATGGCCCTTGCCCATCATAGGTCTTCCTTTTGAGAGAGTGGGTATGGACCTAATAGGGCCTCTCCCTAAGTCCAGCAAAGGGCACCAATATGCTTTGGTCTTGGTCGATTATGCTAAACGGTACCCTGAAGCACTTCCATTAAGAACAGCCACCACCACCACAATAGCACAAAAGATAATAGAGGTGTTTTCTAGATGGGTTTCCCACGAGAACTTGTGACAGACCAGGATACACCCTTCGTTTCCCGTTTTATGAAGGAGGTATGCAAGCAACTAGGTAGAAAACACATCCGTACCTCTGTGTACCATCCGATGGTTTGGTGGAACAGTACAACGGAAACTTAAAACTCACCCTAAAGAAGTTGCTGAGCGGGGATGGGAAAATCTGGGATCAGTTGCTGCCTTTAGCCCTGTTCGTGATTCATAGTGCTGTTCAAAGCAGTCTAGGGTCTCCCCATTTGAACTACTGTTCGGGAGAAAACCCCGTACCCTCCTGGAGATCACAAAAGAAAGTTGGGAGGAACAGGGAAAAAACGAAGCACAAGCCCTACTCAATTATGCTAACCAGGTGAAAACACGAATCCACAAACTGAGGTCTCTAGCCCAGGAAAACATAGAGAAGGCTCACACACAACAAAAATATCAATATGATAAAGGGAAAAAGTGGAGAGAGCTAAAGTCCGGAGACTGGGTCCTTATTCTCCTCCCCTCCTCCACATTCAGGAAAGAATGGCAAGGGCCATATGAGATAATCCGCAGGGTTGGCCTTACCACCTATATAGTGCGTCTTTCCCCTAGGAAGATGCCGATGTACCATGTAAACATCTTAAAGAAATGGTTAGGTCCCATCCCTAACAAGCCCTGTACGGTGTCTTTTGCCTCCCCAACTGGAACTACGGTAGGGGACACCCTCATCAGTCCGGATCTAGCGCCCCAGAAAGAACTTGAAATAAGGAACCTCTTACTCTCCGTCTCTGATGTCTTCTCAGATCAGCCAGGAAGGACCTCCTTAGCCACCCACACGATACCTACCATAGAGGGGATGGTAATCAAACATCGGGTCCCCGAAGCATGTAGGACAGCCCTAAAGGCAGAAGTAGAAATCATGTTGTCCCTGGGGGTAGTCATGCCATCAAAAAGCAACTGGTGCTCACCAATAGTCCTAGTCCCAAAGCCGGATGGGAGCATCCGATTTTGCATCGACTTCAGGGAGGTAAATAAAAAATCCAAGCAGGACGGATACCCCCTCCGTGAGTGGACAAACTGATTGAGCGCCTTGGTGAGGCTCGATATATCACGACCATCAACCTCACCAAGGGCTACTGGCAGATTCCCCTCCACCCGGACGACCAGGAGAAGACTGCCTTTTCTACCCTGGAGGGGTTATTCCACTTCACAGTCCTACCCTTCGGACTGCATGGGGCCCCGGCCAGCTTCCAACGACTGATGGATAACCTTTTAAGGGGCCATCAAGAGTATTCGTCAGCCTATCTAGACGATATTGTTGTCTTTAACAAAACCTGGGAGGAGCATCTAGATCATCTGTCAGCCATCCTCTCGGAGTTGCAGGGTGCCAATTTACACATCAATGCAAAGAAATCTAGATTTGCTTACCAAAAAGAGAAATACCTGGGATACCTGTTGGGAAAACGTTTAATCGAACCCCAAAGTGAGAAGGTAAGGGCCATTCAAGACACCCCGTATCCCACCACAAAAAAAGAGCTAAGAGCCTTATTAGGGTTGGTCGGGTATTATCTGCGTTTCATTCCCCAGTTCCCTGTTACCGCTGCCCCTCTTACAGACCTGCTAAAGAAAAATATCACTATCAGCTGACTCAAATCCCCTACCAAAGAAGAACTAGCGGCTGTTCAGTCTCAGAGGATACATTGACTACTTCCCCTCTCCAACTAACACCAGACTTCCTGAAAACCTTCATCCTGCAGACAGACGCTTCAGGGTTAGGAATAGGGGCTGTTCTTTCGCAGGTAGATGATGAAGGATTGGAACGACCTATCCTGTATGTTAGTAGAACATTTTTCCCCAGAGAGAGAGCATACCCTATGATTGAAAAATAATGCTTGGCCATCAAGTGGAGTATAGAGAAACTACGCCATTACCTTGAGGGACGCCCTTTTATATTATACACGGACAATGCCCTGCTTACCTGGTTAAAGAGGAATAAGGGCTCAAACGAGAGGGTTCTTCAGGGGTTCCTGGCTCTTCAGCCTTATAGCTTTCACGTTCATCACCGCAAAGGCCGAGACCAGGGGAATGCAGACTATCTGTCACGTTGTCCGGGGGGGACATATGTCAGGATTCCTCTGTCAATGCAGCAGAAGCGCATCAGGACTCTAATAACGGCATTCTATTGCCTTCCCTGCAGGCCGGACCGGAGCCCTTTAAAGGAGAGTCCTCGGAGAAATCCCCGGAGGCGTGGGCAATGACGTTTTTCTTCCGCAGCCAACCCGGTGAAGGAAAGGAGGAAAAAAGAGAAGCGAAGCCCCACACGTACGGAGAAGCAGTATCTCAGGAGAAGAGAGCGTCGGAAGTCAGTGAGCAGTTGTACTCACATTGGGTGATTTTTTTTTTTAAGAAGACCGCTTTCTCTTAATCTGGAAACTGCACACACCACTGAGACTCAGCACTCTGTTAAAATGGCGACGATGTCTAGCGCGCTGCTGTTCTGTTTTGGTTTCGATCTCAGACCGCCATTAGTCTTTTTCCTGTTGAGCTCTTTTTGGGGTAAGCTCAGTGCCCCTTCAGTGCTGTGGACTTCTGCAGCCTTCTCATTTGATTTGCGCTGCTAGCTGATTCAGAATATTGTTGGTGCTGCCTTCCAGTTCTTTCAGCAGGGCCTCGCCTTATCCCTGCTTTATCACAGCATCTACACTGTGCTGGCGGTAGTCTTCTTAAGCATCTATGACACTTGCAGACCTCATGCGTACCTTCCTTTTATTGTGCAGCTGCAGCTCTCACCTGTCACAAACAATTCTCAGCAATTCTGAGTGCCTGCGCTGGTGGTTCCGACCTCCCAGTCTACTTGCGGTCTCCCCTATCCCCGAGCTTATCGTTGCCCCTTTAACACTTACCGTACCTGGTTGGACCGTGCAAGGGTTTTGCGGGCACACCGCTTTCTAGGTTGGGTAGAGCACCGCTCTTCACCGAGTTGGAGGGATTGAGTCTTTACGCTCACTGAAGAACTCTGCTCGCCAGCTCTCTCCTTAAAATGGTGGCGGCAGTGTTTTTTGTGTCACCGCTGGGCTATTTCGGTTTCGTTGAGACCGTCATTGTCCTTTGGTCTGCTGGTCTCCTGATGGGGCTTGCGCTGTCCCCCCCCCCCCCGGTATCACCACAGCACAGATGGCAGTCTTCTCATTCACCTATGCAGCTTGTCGATGTCACTCCGTTCCCCCTGGCTGTACTCGCATGTCGACTTGCATGTAGAGACCGATCCCTTGCCTTTTTCACTACACCGCCTCGGTCCGCCTTCTCGCCCCCTCTATGTTCGCACCTCTTTTATGTGCACACCCATGATATCGCTCTCTGGCTTTCGTCACATACCCGGTGCAGATAGCTAGCAGGAAGGCAGAAAGGCCGGGACGGTGGCGCGGTGGCGATGTTACTAAGACCAGGGTTTTGGTTTTGTTCTAGCCGCCATCTCTCCTCCTCCGCTCTCACTGTCCCGGGATTACACAACTTTTCTTATCCTTCTACGGGTGCAGATGTCACGGTGCCAGCATCAGCGGGTGCAGCTAACGTTCGGATAACCATTGATCTTCTGTGGCATTTTTGTTCATTGTGACTCTTGCGATCAGCGATTAATTCCCTGATCTGATGGAACAGCCAACTCAGGCAAGCATCCTCCTTACCATCCAAGCCACGCCCCCGTGGTGGCTAGAGTGGTATGACCTCTTTGCAACAGCTGTGGCCTGGGTAAGATGAGATGGTGATGGATCAAGCCCTGATCTTTGGACTGGGTAAGAGTGGTCTGCTTAGTTCAGACACTCTGTTCATCACCACCCCCTTTTCTGAATCGTTTTTGGCCACTATAGGTGTGGCAGGGTATACTCAGACATGAGTCCCTTTCTCACTGCACCATCAGGATTCAAGCAAGCCGGGCCGAAGACGGCTGAAATGCCATAAACCGGTCCCCGGTAGCTTGTCTCCTTTCTGGTGAAGAATTGGCTTGGTAGTTTAGTCTGCCCTGTTCCCATGATGCACTGGGCCAGGGACAGACTGATTTGCATATAGCCAGGTTCTGAGCTGGGATGGTGCAGTGAGATAAATAACGGTGATGGATCAAGCCCTGATCTTTGGACTGGGTAAGAGTGGTCTGCTTAGTTCAGACACTCTGTTCATCACCACCCCCTTTTCTGAATCGTGGCCTGGGTAAGCCAGGACCCGAGAGGTACTGCTTGCTGGTGGGGGTTGCCCACCTGTGGTTTGTTTGTCGGGTGGGCCCCTGCCAGTGGTTTGCCTGTCGAGGTGGGACCCCCCTCCCCTCTCTCCCTCCTCCCTGCTACCTGTATTGGCCTCCTGCACCCTGCTGCAGGGGAGTCCCTGAAACTGATGAAGGTCTCTGATTTCCTGGGCCGGACCACCACCTTGCATCTGTGCCCTGCCATCAACTCCAGGGTGGGATCACGGACCGCTGCAGCCTCTACAGGTATGCATGGACAGTGCCCATGGCTCCCCCCCCCCAGTTATTTTCTGGAGCCTCGTGGAGGGGGTCCCAGACCTCGTATTGCCTGTGCCCGTTGGCCTTCTACAGAGGTGCCCTCCATCTCCTCCATTGATCGGGTGCCACTTTAGCTGATCAGGGCCTTGGGGCATATCCCCAGACTGGGGAAGGACTTGCTTCGGTGCCTGTCGCTACACTCCCTGCGACTGGACTGGTGGATTGTGTGCCTGGGGCTGGACGTCCTCCCTCTCATTTCTCTACAGCCTTGTTGTTGGTGGCCCTATGTGATCCACCCCCGACACTGAGCTGCCAGTCTTGTCAAGTTCCACCTCTGCAAGATGGACAAAGACAGGTCCCCCCCGTTCGAAACCTCTACAGACACAGACGAGAATAGATCAGTTCACAGCAGGCTCTTCGACTGGCTCCTCAGGTCGCCGGACAGTGACTGGCTTAGCCCCTCAACTCCAGACCTTACCACAATTCTACAGGCGATTCAGACCTCACAATCAGCGATGGAGAACAAGTTAGGAGAGGTTCCAATGGACGTGGCCCTACTGTGCCAGGATCTCCGCAATGCTACGGTGAGGCTCACAGAGGCTACATCCCCTATCTCCTCTAATTAAGATGACATCTCCGCTCTCAAAAAAGTATCCACTCTACTCACAAGAATGGTGGACCTTCACAGATGTGTGCAGGACGACGAAAATTGCTCTCGGCCCAATAATATCCGCTCGATTGGAGTCCCAGAGCGAGTGGAGGGAGACGACCCTCGACAGGTGTTGGACCACGTGGACAGTCCTCTGGACTTCAGGACATTTCCAGTCTCCAGGGCTCACAGTGATAGGAAGCTATTTTAATGCAGTGCCTGACACTGACACCGATAAATCTGGGGTCCCCGTGACTTCCCGTGAGATTGCCTCTCGTCTCACGGATTGGGCCACAGCCTAGGGACTTTGCGACACTTACGGATTCTGGCACCCCGGCGTCTGCATTTCATGATCACCACACCCACTCCCGGATAGAACTGGCCTTCTTACCTGCTCCCAATTGCCAAATGTTGACCCAGATTCTGGCCTGTGGTATTTCGGATCACTCTCCTTCACTCCTGCACCTGGTCACCCTTGATGGGCCAGCGACCTATGTGGCGCATCAACACCTGCTACTTCCAGGACAAAGAGTTCACACAACCCCTCACATCCGAGCACCGGTCCCACTTTACGACTAATGCAGGCTCAGTGGCCAGGGTGGGAACATTTTGGTCTGCGAGTAACGCTATAATATGAGACCTTCCTAAGAGCTATTTAAGGGGCTGGAAACAGGACTGTTCGGCTCTCATTGCTTGGCTGGAGGCACAGACCCTCCAGCTGGAGCAACAGCTGAAGTCTGACTATCAGGTGGGCATCGCTCACCAGTTGAGCTTCATCTGGAAGGATATTCGGTTACACTCCCTAGAGGGGGGCAAGAACCTTTGGAGGGTCACAACGGCCAGGATTTATGGACGGGGGACAAAAACAGGAAACTACTTTACTGGCTGGTTTTTCCATCAATAGGCCAACAGGATCGCCCCTGAGGTCCTCAATGCGCACGGTCAGTCTTGGCACTCCCTCCCAGAGATAGCTCAGACCATCGCACATTACAACCAAAAATTATATGCTAAAGTTGAAGCTAGGGACACAACTGTATCTCAGGCTTTCCTTGCCTCACTCCTTCTTTCCCGCTCATCCCTCTCTGGGGCCCGAAGAAATCGGAGAGGCAATGTCCAGCACGGCGCTGGGCAAAACCCCGGGACCCTTTGGCTTCCCCATGGAAGACTATAATACATTCCGGGAAACTCTCATCCCCTATCCTTTGCAGCTCTACCAAGAGGCTGTTCAAGTTGGCTCCTTTCTGGTGAGATGGACTCAGCCACTATAGTAGTGATATCTAAGATGCATCCACCTCGTGTGCAGATTATCATCCTTCATCGCTCCTTAACCTCTTGAATGCTCATGACGAGCTGAGCTCGTCATGAGCCACGGCGCTCCGGTGCTCATGACGAGCTCAGCTTGTCATGGCCCGTGGAACGCTCAGGTGCGGGGAGAATTCCCCCGCTGTGCTGAACATTCCACGGAGCCAATGCATCTGTGACGAGCTGAGCTCGTCATGAGCACAGGAGCACCGGAGCTCATGACGAGCTCAGCTCGTCATGAGCATGTGGGCGCTGTGCGCGCTCCCCCGGCACAGCGGGGGATTTACCCCCGCAGCGAAGGGGTTAACTGCGAAGTAACCTGTTTTGCTCTGATTTTGGCAAACTGGCTAAGGCGAGTCTTAGCAGGACTGGTGCACCCGGACCAACATGGCTCCATGCCATCCCGGAGCACGAGACACTGTATCTGAAGGCTGCACATTGCCCTGGTCCACCATCACCGACTGCCTCCGGACTTAGCTCTACTCCTTATCGATTTGAAGAAGGTCTTCGACACGTTGGACTGGGGCTATATCCAGTTGCTGTTGGCTCAGGCAGGCCCAAATTTTGAGGCATGGTCCAGGTTCTTTATTCCAATCCCACTGCACGGGTTTGGGAAAATGGAGTCCTCTCTGTCGTTTTTCCCATAGACTGGGAGACCAGACAGGATTGCCCCGTCTCTACTACTTTTTACTTTGGTGATAGAGCCTCTGGCTGAACTCATCTGTACAGATCCCACACTACAATGGTTGGAGGTGTGATGCAGACCACAAGGACAGCCTCGAGCTGTATGCGGATAATGTCCTTCTAAACCAGGCCTGAGCGGCTGTGAGCAGGCCTTGATGTCTCCTGCTGCTTCAGCAGTTCAAGCAGGCGTCCGGTCTGCAGATGTACCCCTCTAAGTCAGTGTTAGTTCCTCTGGTGCCAGCTCGGGACTGTTTCCATTGGAAAACGACAATCCCTCTCCACCGGCTCAGGTTTAAATACTTGGGTAGAGGGATTGCCTTGCATCTCGAGCTTACCTGGGGCCTTAATCTCCAGCCTCTGGTACGGAAAGCCAAGTCAGACCTCATTCGTTGGCATACTATAGCCCTCAAAATCCTAGGATGTATTGCCCTCTACAAAATGATGATTCTCCCACTCTTCCTTTATGTTTTCCAAAACTTACCGCTTCACTTGCCCTGAACATGGTTCTCTGCTCTTGACAGTGCAGCAAAAACATTTTTGTGACGGGGCACTCAGCTGCGCTTCACCCATAAGCATGGTCAACGGAAGCCCTATGATAGAGGCTTGTCCACGTCCAATCTCTATCTCTACTATCTATCCTCTCATCTGCTTTTCAACCATGATTGTTTCAATGGGGGGTGGTCAGACCCCGCCTATAGGGTGGAACTCTCCTTTTTGGATCTACCACGTCTTCCATCCATGCTGTACAGGGTGCCAATATCAGTTTCAGTTTTTAACGTCTTTATTTCGAATTTTCTTCATAAAAGACATACATACATACATACATAGTAATTCAAACCATATGACAAAATCATGAAAATTTTTAAACAGACAAGAAGATTTGTTTAAAAAACTCAATTAAATATGCATAGAAAGACGTCTATAAAAAGTTTTTAAAACATTTGAGTATAAAAAGACAATTCATCAATACTGCCCGAAATATAGTAAGCAACAGACTGTTTAGATTTTTCAGGTCGAAGTGCTACGAACATACCTGGTTCTAATTAACCAGGCCCACCCAAGGAATTTAGCCAGTCCTATGGTTAACCATTCGGATGTGTTAAATCTCAGGATGGACAATGCTTCTCTGCTCACCCGGGTGTTTAATCTATTACATATTGGCTTCAGCCACTTATGGCGTGGTTCGTGATAAGCAGTACATACAAATAGAAAATGACCTATTGTTTCTTTACTTTCGGTACAACAGGGACAGGAAGTGGACTCCGACTTCTGCCAACCACTAGTAAAAGCCCTTAATGGCAGTGTACCTATACGAAACTGATGGTATAGTTTCCTGTCTAAACTTTTAAGGATTGCATCCCAATAGATCTCTTTGTGTGGGACTACTTTGTGGAGCAAAAACAGGCCTGTCAGGTTAGGTTTCTCCGAAAGAGCAACGTGTTCTACTTTTACCATGGACCAGAAGAGAAGTTTAAAATCTTTCTTTGAGGGAAAGATATGAGAGCCCGGCTCGGACCAAAGCAAAGGAAGGCCCATTCCATTAAGAGTATTCCTGATTAGCTTAAACCATGGTATTTCAACTGCCCCCTGTTGCGCTCTTACATCCTGTATCTCCTGGGCAAACATGGCAAGTTCCGGGGTAGACCATATGCGTCTCCATAATGCCACCATCCTATAATGGGCTTGATGTTTAATAGAATAGAAGCCCATGTCCATCATGAGTGGTAATGCTGGCGTTGAGGGAGGGAGACTGACTAAATTCCGAAAGAATTTATTCTGGATCCTGTCCAGGACAGCCAGATCCACACACCCCCATATGTCGGCCCCGTACAGTATGGCTGAGCTAATTTTGGCGCTATAAATTTTTAGCGCAGGTAAAACTCTTTTGGTCAAAGAACACCGTTGCTCCTTCACTAAACACCCGGACAAACGAGCAAATTTCAAACTGAGCGCCGCTATTTGCTCTTTCCAGCGTAACCTATAGTCCATTGTAACACCAAGGTATGTCATGACTTCAACCTGTTCTAAGCTAGACCCATTCATCGTTACATGGCCCCTCAGTGGTTTATTTTTTGTCAGAACCATGAACTTGGTTTTAGAAATATTAATTTCAAGGTCATTTTCATTACAGAAGTCCACAAATTTGTTAATGGCTACCTGGAGGCCCTTCTGAGTTTTAGCCAGTATTAGGGTGTCATCAGCGAAGATTAAAAGGGGAAATTTGGTCCCACCCAGTGATGGTGCATCAGTGGGGGTAGCTGAGAGGACCTTAACCACCTGGTTGATAAAAAGTATGAATAGGGTGGGGGCCAGGACACAGCCCTGTCTCACTCCACGGGTCACGGGGAAGGAGTCTGTAACCTGACCCTGGCGACCCCATCTGACTCTAGCGAAGTTTCCCTCATGCATCCTGATGGTCAGTTCTAGGAGTGCAGTTGGAACACCCATCCTTCTCAGAGCTGCCCACATCTTTCCTCTGGGGACCAAATCAAACGCAGATTTGAGATCCACAAATGCTGCGAATATAGTGCCTCCTCTCAAAAACAGTTTTCCAGTAGATCATAACAAATCTTAATATCTGGTCAACTGTGCTAATATTTGCCCTGAAACCAGCCTGCAATGGAGACAGGATGTCGACTTCTGTCATCCATGACTGGATTTTTCCTAGCAGCATTCTGGCAATTACCTTTTGAAGGGCATCGATGAGGCTGATGGGTCGATAGTTTCCCGCATCAGTTCTATCCCCTTTTTTGTACACGGGTAGAATCTCGGCCCCTTTCCACGAGTTTGGTATCCTGGCCCCTCTGGCTATAGCATTCGCTAAGGTGGTTATATAAGGGACCCAGTGTGCTTGGGCAAACTTAAAAACGTCCGCAGGGACACAGTCCATGCCAGGGGCTTTACCATTCTGCACTTGTTTTAAGGCTATAGTGGCTTCCATTTCGGTAAAAACAATCTGGTCAAGTGGGGGCACCACAGTCAGTTCACTGGTATCTTCCCTAGTAATAAGGGAGATCCGTTCCGTGTTACTAAACTGTGCTGCGTAATGCTTGACCCATTGCTCTGCAGGGACATGATTAACAGGAACTTGCTGGTCCCCAGTCCCTCCCCATTTAACAACCTCCCAGAATTTTTGTTGGTTAGTGGAGGTACTTGCAAGATATAAATCTAACCAGCGCTGTTCATCCCAGTTAGCTTTTGCCTCTTTAAGCACCTTCTTGTAGTTAACCCTTTCTAGTTTTATGTCAGTGGCTGACTTGGATTTCATAGCAGCTATCAGGGAGCTATGGGCAAGGCGGCATGTTTTGTTATACCATTTTGCCCCGGTTTGAGCTGGGCCGTTTTTTCTTCCTTTTACAGGTTCAATAAAAAGAGTTTTAATTTTGTTAAAAAGAGACTCATGGATCATCCCTATTTGATCCAGTGATGTGCCTTCGTTTAATATGGGCACCATCAGATTTGTAGCTGCTAAAACCTCAACTGTAACCTTATCAATAATGGTGGGATTCTCTAAGAACCTAGCCCAACGTACCCTTCTACAGTCGTTCGTAAGAACAGCCTCGGCAGTAACAAGATTGGTAGCAGTATCCATTAAAAAAAAACCATTCATTAATAGTTTTATTACCAGAGGATTGTGATCGCTTTCTGGTCTTGTGACTACTTCCATATCCTCCAGTAAATTCCAAAACTCTAACCTTATTAGGAAATAATCAATACGGCTAGAATGTAGGGAATTGTCAAATGTAACCTTTCCCATCAAATCTGATTTTGTCCTTCCATTCGCTGCTCGTAGATCCCATTCAAGACAAAGTCCTAACCACTGCATCGCAGCCTCTGTTACTTTTTTAACAGGTGGAATAGTTAAATGGGGAATATTCCAAATTTGATCAACTTCCCCATATCCCCCATTATCCAGATTGGGAAACGGTTCAAATGAGCAATTACAATCCCCTGCCACCATAACACATTTTTCTCTGCCAATGTTATTCAGTAGGGAATCTAAATCATCTACCGCTCTCACTGGCTTCCCACCAGGTCGCCCCCTTGCATAAATATTAATCAGGAAAATGTCATGATTATTTTTACAGGTTAGCTTCAGGGCTAATATGTCATTGCTTGGAATAGGAAGGTCTGTGATTTTAAATGCTAAGGATTGTCTAATCCAAATAACCAGGCCACCAGATGGGCGACCTTTAGAGCCTTTACAGGCTGGTTTGTAATAATTGAGGTAACCAACCCGGTAAATGACGTCAATTGACCAACTTTCCTGTAATATGATTACATCGTGAGAATCCACATAAGAACCCCAAACTCCCTCTGACATTTTCCCCTTTAGCCCCGCTATATTCCATGACAAGACAGTGAGGGTGTGTGTAGATTTCTGTGGCAGATTAACAGCTGGGTCCACAATCTCCCCAGAGATCAAAGGTCTAGGGATGTGATTTGGGAGTTTATCCCTTCCTTTCCCCCCCTGAGTGATTTCGCTAGGCCCTGGAACAATCTCTTCCGTAATAGATATAGAGTTATTGGGGGAGCAATTCACTACAGCTCCAGTCATCCCAGACACCGGAGATTCATTGTCAAGTCAGTCCACACCTTCCAGACCAGATAGGGGGGCAAACCGTTTCGAGAGGTGGGGTTGAAACATTGGGTAGATTGGTGTTTCAAAATGAAATCTTCCTCTTGGTCTATCCCTTCTGGAATGATGGAACGGTGTTTAGGCTCTGTTTATGTATAAAGCGGGATACAAAATAATGCAACAATAGAGTCTGCACATCCCCAACTCTCCCATATCTTGGTTCCCTACTAATGAATTCAGCAACCCATGGCTCTCTAAAACTGATTACCACACAAGCCCCCTCAAGATCTTTTTTTGCTGTAGCCTACCCAGTCCACCCTCCTAACATTAAGGATTTCGGGATTCGAGTTTGGAGGGAGTGGGCGATTTTTATTCAGCCAGAACGTTACCTTGTTGTAAAGATCCTTATGTGTTTCTCTCTTACCATCTCCAAGGGGAGCCACGCCAGTTAAGATGATAGTATAAGGCAGTGACTCTGGGGGGAGGTTCACACATTGTTTCCTTGGGATAGGTTTGATCCTGGGCCGAATACTTTGGTCGTGTTGACTGGTGGGGGTAGGGTTTTTCTTAGCCTGGGGACGCATTATGTCCTTTTGCTGGGGTATGCTCTTAGTAATAGGTGTTTTCTTTGTTGCAGGTACGGGTTTTTGCTGTGGCACTTTGGCAATAGAAGGTGCCGCTTTTATGCTAATACCCCCAGCTTTATTATTCATGGTGATAGTCTTCGGAAGGGTCGGGCTGAGGGAGCTAAACCTTTAGAGGCTAGAGTGGCGAGAATTCTATTAGATGTCGCTATATTATCTTTTACCAGCATATCTAAAGAGTCCATTTTTGTATTTAATAGTCTGGTCCTTTCAAATAGCGGTAAGAGTAATGATTTAATTAGCAACTCTATCTTAGCCAGGAGTATTCCTTCTACAATGTTGACTGTGGTGTTATGTTCCTCAGGTTGAACAACCGCCTTAAAATTAGGTAACTGTGTGGGGGATATAGAGGTAGTTCCCAAGCCCTCAGTATATTCCCCTATATCAGGCGAGTCTACCCTTTTACGTTTCCCAGGATTGTGAGTGGGTGGGTGTTGCGAATGGGTAGAGGAATTCGCTCGCTCAGTACTTATAGTAAGATTTGGGGAATCTGAGAGTCCTGATTTCTCACCAGACTGGTCAAGGTAAATAGTCCCACCATTCAACAAGTTATGATGGGCCGTATCATATGCACTTTCTTTACCAATCCCCTCTGAATCCAATGTTTGACTCGGGAGCAGTTGCTAACGCTGAGTCTGCATTCGCATCAGGACTATCTAGGTTCAACAAGGAAAGTGGGACAGGAGAGACAGCCTCATTAATTTTACCAAGAGAAGATCGCTTGCCTGTGATTAAGTCAAGCGAAAGGCGTTTTTCGGCAAGAGCGATCTCCTTCTCCAATATAGTGGTGGTGCGTTTAAAAAATTGATCGATCGTACCAGTAAAGGTGCCGTTGGAGGTGGAGACCTGGACTTGCCTTTCTTTACCTGACCGTAAAGTCATTTTTTAAGTGTACAAGAACAGAATTAGCGCTAAACACAATGTGCAAACGACAAAGTACAACAATCCAAAAATGTTCTTCCAACAGTAAAGGCACTACCGTTACTTTGGCTTGGAACTTTAGTTAAAAAGCGAACAGAAGACACATCAATTAATAAATACCATGAAGTACAGTAAATATAGGAAGATAATGTTAGGGGGGTGGCCCGGCCCGGCCACTGCCGGCCCCGGACGGCCACAGACGGTCCCGCCCTTGTCCCGGGCGCTTCCGCGCAGCGGGACTGACCTACTTGTTTATAGGATACTAGGGCAAAAAGGGGGAGGAGCCTGCAGGGAGAGCTGACCAGGTGGTATGAGTTAGGGCGGGCGGGCGCTCCTGGGACAGGTAGTCCTGCGCCTCCCCGCAGCCCTGCAGAAACAAAGATCCTCAGGTCACTCCACGCCCAGGGAACAGAAGGATGCAAGTTGTTATCACCCTCGCGACGCGGGACCCGCGCAGCGGGTACCGCTAGCTGTGGAAGGTCGCTGTGTAGCAGAACAGAGACCAGGCTGCTACCAACGAAACTCCAGTCGCCACAGAGGTAAAGTTAGTTGTGGATGTCCGCCAAGAGTCCCACCAGTAGACAGGGGCAGCTTACTTTTCAATTGGCTGAAAGGGGGAGGAGCCTGCAGGGAGAGCTGGCCAGGTGGTATGAGTTAGGGCGGGCGGGTGCTCCTGGGACAGGTAGTCCTGCGCCTCCCCGCCTGCTCGCAGCCCTGCAGAAACAAAGATCCTCAGGTCACTCCATGCCCAGGGAACAGAAGGATGCAAGTTGTTATCACCCTCGCGACGCGGGACCCGCGCAGCGGGTACCGCTAGCTGTGGAAGGTCGCTGTGTAGCGGAACAGAGACCAGGCTGCTACCAACGAAACTCCAGTCGCCACAGAGGTAAAGTTAGTTGTGGATGTCCGCCAAGAGTCCCAAACAGTCAATCACATATCTCTGCTGATAAATCTGGCCCACAACCTGCTAAATAGACGGTCCACACCGGCCATATCAGCCCAACAGGCCTGGAGCCATATAATCTGAAGATGCTAGAAAGATATGAAAACACAGAAGCAAGAGATGCTCAGGACTGATCTAAATCTCATTCTATGATTAGGCAACAATATCGCCAGAGGCAAGATGGCGTCCGTGGCATGGGCTGTGTGAGCAGCTCTTTCTCCTTCTCCGTGAAGCCCGGGAAGAAAAACAGCACCAAAGGAGCGGACTGATGTCTTCTGCCCGTCATGATAGGTGCTAATCAGAGGGCTGGAAAAGCAAGGATTTTGCGGCTTTTTGGTGAAAGGAAAAGCGGCTGAGTAAAAGGAGGCTGGTTATCGAGCAGAGCACACTGAGAGGAGCCGGGAGAGCTGACGGCTTGGAGTGCTGTTGACCTCAGATATGACGCACCTGTGTCACCTGTGGCTTTCATTGCCCCTGGTGACCTAGGTGGTGTTCCTTGCATAGGGGGCAGCACTGCGGCATGTACAATGGGAGACTAAGCTTACGCAGCAGACACTGCTTTGGCATGGTGCTCGGTTAAAGGAAACGATTTACAAAAGGGGGTGGTGATGAACAGAGTGTCTGAATTGAGCAGACCACTCTTACCCAGTCCAAAGATCAGGGCTTGATCCATCACCGTTATTTATCTCACTGCCCCATCCCAGCTCAGAACCTGGCTATATGCAAATCAGTCTGTCCCTGGCCCAGTGCATCATGGGAACAGGGCAGACTAAACTACCAAGCCAATTCTTTACCAGAAAGGAGCCAAGCTACCAGGGACCGGTTTCTGGCATTTCAGCCTCTTCGGCCCGGCTTGCTTGAATCCTGATGGAGCAGTGAGAAAGGGACTCATGTCTGAGTATACCCTGCCACACCTATAGTGTCGAAGAGGCTGAAGCTGAAGCCGGGCCGAAGAGGCTGAAATGCCAGAAACCGGTCCCCGGTAGCTTGTTTCCTTCCCAGTGAAAGAATTGGCTTTTGTAGTTTGGTTTGCCCTGTTCCCATCATGCACTGGGACAGGAACAGACTAATTTGCATACAGCCAGGTTCTGAAACTGGGATGGTGCAGTGAGCTAAAAAACGGTGTTGGATCTAGCCCTGATCTCTTGACTGGGTGAGAGTATTCTGTTTAATTCAGAGACTCTGTCCCTCACCACCCCTTGTTGTAAATATTTTTGTCCACCCTAAGCGTGGAAGGGTATACTCAGATGTGAGTCCCTTGCTCATTGCACCATCAGGATTCAAGCAAGCCGGGCCGAAGAGGCTGAAATGCCAGAAACCGGTCCCCGGTAGCTTGTTTCCTTCCCAGTGAAAGAATTGGCTTTTGTAGTTTGGTTTGCCCTGTTCCCATCATGCACTGGGACAGGAACAGACTAATTTGCATACAGCCAGGTTCTGAAACTGGGATGGTGCAGTGAGCTAAAAAACGGTGTTGGATCTAGCCCTGATCTCTTGACTGGGTGAGAGTATTCTGTTTAATTCAGAGACTCTGTCCCTCACCACCCCTTGTTGTAAATATTTTTGTCCACCCTAAGCGTGGAAGGGTATACTCAGATGTGAGTCCCTTGCTCATTGCACCATCAGGATTCAAGCAAGCCGGGCCGAAGAGGCTGAAATGCCAGAAACCGGTCCCCGGTAGCTTGTTTCCTTCCCAGTGAAAGAATTGGCTTTTGTAGTTTGGTTTGCCCTGTTCCCATCATGCACTGGGACAGGAACAGACTAATTTGCATACAGCCAGGTTCTGAAACTGGGATGGTGCAGTGAGCTAAAAAACGGTGTTGGATCTAGCCCTGATCTCTTGACTGGGTGAGAGTATTCTGTTTAATTCAGAGACTCTGTCCCTCACCACCCCTTGTTGTAAATATTTTTGTCCACCCTAAGCGTGGAAGGGTATACTCAGATGTGAGTCCCTTGCTCATTGCACCATCAGGATTCAAGCAAGCCGGGCCGAAGAGGCTGAAATGCCAGAAACCGGTCCCCGGTAGCTTGTTTCCTTCCCAGTGAAAGAATTGGCTTTTGTAGTTTGGTTTGCCCTGTTCCCATCATGCACTGGGACAGGAACAGACTAATTTGCATACAGCCAGGTTCTGAAACTGGGATGGTGCAGTGAGCTAAAAAACGGTGTTGGATCTAGCCCTGATCTCTTGACTGGGTGAGAGTATTCTGTTTAATTCAGAGACTCTGTCCCTCACCACCCCTTGTTGTAAATATTTTTGTCCACCCTAAGCGTGGAAGGGTATACTCAGATGTGAGTCCCTTGCTCATTGCACCATCAGGATTCAAGCAAGCCGGGCCGAAGAGGCTGAAATGCCAGAAACCGGTCCCCGGTAGCTTGTTTCCTTCCCAGTGAAAGAATTGGCTTTTGTAGTTTGGTTTGCCCTGTTCCCATCATGCACTGGGACAGGAACAGACTAATTTGCATACAGCCAGGTTCTGAAACTGGGATGGTGCAGTGAGCTAAAAAACGGTGTTGGATCTAGCCCTGATCTCTTGACTGGGTGAGAGTATTCTGTTTAATTCAGAGACTCTGTCCCTCACCACCCCTTGTTGTAAATATTTTTGTCCACCCTAAGCGTGGAAGGGTATACTCAGATGTGAGTCCCTTGCTCATTGCACCATCAGGATTCAAGCAAGCCGGGCCGAAGAGGCTGAAATGCCAGAAACCGGTCCCCGGTAGCTTGTTTCCTTCCCAGTGAAAGAATTGGCTTTTGTAGTTTGGTTTGCCCTGTTCCCATCATGCACTGGGACAGGAACAGACTAATTTGCATACAGCCAGGTTCTGAAACTGGGATGGTGCAGTGAGCTAAAAAACGGTGTTGGATCTAGCCCTGATCTCTTGACTGGGTGAGAGTATTCTGTTTAATTCAGAGACTCTGTCCCTCACCACCCCTTGTTGTAAATATTTTTGTCCACCCTAAGCGTGGAAGGGTATACTCAGATGTGAGTCCCTTGCTCATTGCACCATCAGGATTCAAGCAAGCCGGGCCGAAGAGGCTGAAATGCCAGAAACCGGTCCCCGGTAGCTTGTTTCCTTCCCAGTGAAAGAATTGGCTTTTGTAGTTTGGTTTGCCCTGTTCCCATCATGCACTGGGACAGGAACAGACTAATTTGCATACAGCCAGGTTCTGAAACTGGGATGGTGCAGTGAGCTAAAAAACGGTGTTGGATCTAGCCCTGATCTCTTGACTGGGTGAGAGTATTCTGTTTAATTCAGAGACTCTGTCCCTCACCACCCCTTGTTGTAAATATTTTTGTCCACCCTAAGCGTGGAAGGGTATACTCAGATGTGAGTCCCTTGCTCATTGCACCATCAGGATTCAAGCAAGCCGGGCCGAAGAGGCTGAAATGCCAGAAACCGGTCCCCGGTAGCTTGTTTCCTTCCCAGTGAAAGAATTGGCTTTTGTAGTTTGGTTTGCCCTGTTCCCATCATGCACTGGGACAGGAACAGACTAATTTGCATACAGCCAGGTTCTGAAACTGGGATGGTGCAGTGAGCTAAAAAACGGTGTTGGATCTAGCCCTGATCTCTTGACTGGGTGAGAGTATTCTGTTTAATTCAGAGACTCTGTCCCTCACCACCCCTTGTTGTAAATATTTTTGTCCACCCTAAGCGTGGAAGGGTATACTCAGATGTGAGTCCCTTGCTCATTGCACCATCAGGATTCAAGCAAGCCGGGCCGAAGAGGCTGAAATGCCAGAAACCGGTCCCCGGTAGCTTGTTTCCTTCCCAGTGAAAGAATTGGCTTTTGTAGTTTGGTTTGCCCTGTTCCCATCATGCACTGGGACAGGAACAGACTAATTTGCATACAGCCAGGTTCTGAAACTGGGATGGTGCAGTGAGCTAAAAAACGGTGTTGGATCTAGCCCTGATCTCTTGACTGGGTGAGAGTATTCTGTTTAATTCAGAGACTCTGTCCCTCACCACCCCTTGTTGTAAATATTTTTGTCCACCCTAAGCGTGGAAGGGTATACTCAGATGTGAGTCCCTTGCTCATTGCACCATCAGGATTCAAGCAAGCCGGGCCGAAGAGGCTGAAATGCCAGAAACCGGTCCCCGGTAGCTTGTTTCCTTCCCAGTGAAAGAATTGGCTTTTGTAGTTTGGTTTGCCCTGTTCCCATCATGCACTGGGACAGGAACAGACTAATTTGCATACAGCCAGGTTCTGAAACTGGGATGGTGCAGTGAGCTAAAAAACGGTGTTGGATCTAGCCCTGATCTCTTGACTGGGTGAGAGTATTCTGTTTAATTCAGAGACTCTGTCCCTCACCACCCCTTGTTGTAAATATTTTTGTCCACCCTAAGCGTGGAAGGGTATACTCAGATGTGAGTCCCTTGCTCATTGCACCATCAGGATTCAAGCAAGCCGGGCCGAAGAGGCTGAAATGCCAGAAACCGGTCCCCGGTAGCTTGTTTCCTTCCCAGTGAAAGAATTGGCTTTTGTAGTTTGGTTTGCCCTGTTCCCATCATGCACTGGGACAGGAACAGACTAATTTGCATACAGCCAGGTTCTGAAACTGGGATGGTGCAGTGAGCTAAAAAACGGTGTTGGATCTAGCCCTGATCTCTTGACTGGGTGAGAGTATTCTGTTTAATTCAGAGACTCTGTCCCTCACCACCCCTTGTTGTAAATATTTTTGTCCACCCTAAGCGTGGAAGGGTATACTCAGATGTGAGTCCCTTGCTCATTGCACCATCAGGATTCAAGCAAGCCGGGCCGAAGAGGCTGAAATGCCAGAAACCGGTCCCCGGTAGCTTGTTTCCTTCCCAGTGAAAGAATTGGCTTTTGTAGTTTGGTTTGCCCTGTTCCCATCATGCACTGGGACAGGAACAGACTAATTTGCATACAGCCAGGTTCTGAAACTGGGATGGTGCAGTGAGCTAAAAAACGGTGTTGGATCTAGCCCTGATCTCTTGACTGGGTGAGAGTATTCTGTTTAATTCAGAGACTCTGTCCCTCACCACCCCTTGTTGTAAATATTTTTGTCCACCCTAAGCGTGGAAGGGTATACTCAGATGTGAGTCCCTTGCTCATTGCACCATCAGGATTCAAGCAAGCCGGGCCGAAGAGGCTGAAATGCCAGAAACCGGTCCCCGGTAGCTTGTTTCCTTCCCAGTGAAAGAATTGGCTTTTGTAGTTTGGTTTGCCCTGTTCCCATCATGCACTGGGACAGGAACAGACTAATTTGCATACAGCCAGGTTCTGAAACTGGGATGGTGCAGTGAGCTAAAAAACGGTGTTGGATCTAGCCCTGATCTCTTGACTGGGTGAGAGTATTCTGTTTAATTCAGAGACTCTGTCCCTCACCACCCCTTGTTGTAAATATATGTGGTTCTGAGTGAGGCGGAGGTGAGTGGGGAGTGAGTTCCAGGTCTTGGCCGCCAGGAAGGAGAAGGATCTGCCACCCATGGTGGATTTTCGGATGCGCGGTACTGCGGCGAGGGCTTGATTGGAGGATCTTAGTTGGCTGGTGGGTGTGTAGAAGGACAGTCGAGTGTTGAGGCATTCGGGACCTAGTTTGTAGAGGGTCTTGTGCGCGTGGGTGAGGAGACGGAACGTAATTCTCTTGTTGACGGTTAAAGGAAACAGCGGCTCTTAGCGGCTTCTGTTCTGAGTGCTCACTGGCATTACAAGACAGGGCGATATATGGTCGAAGACATATATGCAGTCCTTTCAAGGTCTTCGACAGGCATACAGCCTTACACATGCCCAGTTCTATAAATACCTTCAACTTAGACATGCCCTTCAAGCCCACTCCCTTCCACAAATACTCTCCCAGAGTTCAAGCCACTGGAAGTTAAGCTATTAATGGGACATATGGGCCAGGCGAGATTTCTCAGATTTACAGCACACTTACTATCAATTTCCCCAGATCACTAGACCACCTTAGGATCCAGTGGGAGGGGTCGATAGGCTCTGTGAAGGATAAGGACTGGCGAGACGGACTGATGCCCCCCCCCAGGAACTCACCCCCTCCACTAAGCTGTGCCTCATTCAAACCAACTACTTTTACTCTGTATGTCTTTCTCCACTCCGTCTGCAGTGAGCAGGCCTGCGACAGGCCTCTACATGTCCTCGCTGTGGATCTGACTAGGCAGATTTTTAGCATATGGTGTGGGCCTGCGATGTAGTGCTCCAGTATTGGACAGGGCTGACCTGTGAGTTGTCAGAGGTTCTGAGGATGGGAGATTCCGCTTTGCCCCTTATTGGTCCTTCTCGGGGTGTTCAAGGGTTCCAGGAGTACAAGGGCTGAAAGGTCTTTTCTGGGTATGGCCCTCCTGGTGGTGAAGCGTGGTATCGCCTCACAATGGATAACCTTCAGATCACCCGCTCTGTTAAAGCGGAGAAGAGGTGTTGACTGGTGTGGGCAGCAAGAACGGGTGATCTTTGAAGCATGTGGCTGCCTTCAGAAACATGCACAAGCAGGGGGGGGGGGGTAATGGCTTAGGCAACTTGCTTCATTGGATGTATCCCTATGCTGGTGTGTTGTGCAGGCATGTTGTCTTACAACTGCTGATGTCTTGCCCTGTACGGACTATTTATCACTTGCAATGATGTAATGTATGTGTCTTATTCCACGGTTTCACCAGTGCTACTGGTCTGAAACTCAATAAAAATCTGTTTATCAAAAACAAGTATTCTTATATGTATACTATATACTTAACTGCAATGTAATGTCACCTGTAATGTGGTGAGTCCCAATGTAGATGCCCTTTGAACATATGTGATATAATGACTATCTATATGGCAGGTGTTATAGCTATTTTCTGGTTAGAATCATAGTTGCTTATTGATATGAATCGTTTGCAATTGAAACAATAATGCTGTGATATACAGAACTATATTTTCCTGGCATAAGCCAAGGTAGGCCTTAACTCAATCTTGCTTCTTGGAGCATTCATAATATTTGTGTTTTCATTTCTCATTGGCACCGCATGCAGTAAATAAATATGCACTGTTTTGTAATAATACGCTATTCTTGGAGAACCTCGGAGGAAGTTCTTTAGCAAAATTGTTGCACTCTTTCTAATAAGTTTACTATTGGTCTATTCATTCATGAAACTATACTTGTTCTAGCACCTCTGAACGACAGAAGATAAGAGGGAACATATTATTCATTTAGGGGATAGTGCTACGAGGGTGGAACTATTTGACATTTTTAGAATGCTGCACTTTGATTTGATGTGTTGCTATACTTGCTCATCCTAAGCTGACTGTGTGATTTCTATGGCTTTCTTTGGTAAAGTTTTCTATAAAAAGATCCATTTCTGGGGGTGAGCCAGATTTTGGGTGACATTTTTCTCAGCCTCTCGGGATGCTGCCCAATTTGCTATTAATTTGCTGCATACTGTTGTCTTTGTCTATTCTAAGACTCTACTCTATTATGAATGCTAAGAGCTTTTATGACAATTGATTTCTGTGCCTATGACTGATTTGAGATGAACTGTATTTTTGTATTTTATATTTCACTTTAATATTTTAAATAAACCTTATGTTTTTCCAATTGACAGATCTCGAGCCCTTTTTGAGTCCATTTTTATTAATTGACTTAGTTGAAATTTTGTTTTGAATTTTACCTTAAGGGACACATTTGCTTATCTATTCTTGAGACCACCACACCCAATTATGCATAGGCACTTCATCTCTATCATGTAAATTATCTGAGAGATTGCACAGGCAATGTAGTGATTCCGAATGTTATGGATCTGATATCGTAGGTGCTTACCACACCTTCTCCTTTACTCTGACACTCCAGCATTCTGCATTCAAAGCTCTTCATTAAATCAGAATTGCTGAAGAAATATTCTTGTTCCATCTCAGCATCAACTCGGAGATGATCAATCAATCAAACAATCAAAGACATTTATAGAGCGCACTACTTACACGGAGGGTCTCAAGGCACTGCTCGAACAGCCAGGTCTTGAGCTTCTTCCTGAAGGAGAGGTGGTCTTGGGTCAGGTGCAGGTCGGACGGGAGGGAGTTCCAGGTCCTGGCGGCCAGGTAGGAGAAGGACCTTCCTCCTGTTGTCGTTCTTCGGATGCGGGGGACGGCGGCGAGGGCGGCGAGGGCGTGACTGGCTGATCGTAGATGGCGTTTGGGAGCGTATAAGTTGATGCGGTTGTTGAGGTAGCTCGGGCCTTGATCGTGTAGGGCTTTGTGTGCGTGGGTGAGGAGACGGAAGGTGATTCTCTTGTTGACGGGGAGCCAATGCAAGTCTCTCAGATGTCCGGAGATGTGGCTGTGTCGTGGGATGTCGAGGATGAGTCTGGCTGAGGTGTTCTGGATCCGCTGGAGTCTCTTCTGGAGCCTGGCGGTGGTTCCGGCGTAGAGGGCGTTGCCGTAGTCCAGTCGGCTGGTGACGAGGGCCTGGGTGACCGTCTTCCTGGTCTCGGTGGGGATCCACCGAAAGATCTTCCGTAGCATGCGCAGGATGTTGAAGCATGACGAGGAGACGGCGTTGACTTGTCTGGTCATGGAGAGGGAGGAGTCCAGGATGAAGCCCAGGTTGTGTGCGTGGTCTGTCGGTTTGGGTGCGGTGCCCAGGGCGGGGGGCCACCAGGAGTCGTCCCAGGCGGAGGGCGAGGCGCCCAGGATGAGGACTTCCGTCTCGTCTGAGTTCAGTTTCAGGCGGCTGGTCGTCATCCACTCGGCTACGTCTTTCATCCCTTCGTGAAGGTTGGCTCTGGCGGCGGCGGGGTCGTTGGTCAGGGAAAGGATCAGCTGGGTGTCGTCAGCGTAGGAGATGATGTTTAGGTTGTGTTGGCGTGCGATGGCCGCGAGGGGGCTCATGTAGACGTTGAAGAGGGTGGGGCTCAGTGATGATCCTTGAGGGACGCCGCAGATGACTTCGGTGGTCTCTGACTTGTACGGTGGTAGACGGACTCTGTGTTCTTCCGTCGAGGAAGGAGATGATCCATTCTAGTGCCTTCTCCTGGATTCCGACGTTGCTGAGGCGCTGCACTAGGGTGCAGTGGCAGACAGTGTCGAATGTCGCGGAGAGGTCTAGAAGGATGAGGGCCGCTGTTTCTCCGTTGTCCATCAGGGCTCGGATGTCATCGGAGGCAGCGGTGAGGGCGGTCTCGGTGCTGTGGTTGGCTCGGAAGCCAGACTGTGAAGGGTCGAGGGATCCATTTGTCTCGAGGAAGGCGGCCAGCTGTTTGTTGGCGGTCTTCTCAATGACTTTGGCTGGAAACGGGAGGAGCGAGATGGGGCGGTAATTCTTGAGTTTGGTGGGGTCCGCTGTTGGTTTCTTTAGTAGGGCGCTGAGTTCGGCGTGCTTCCAGCTCTCCGGGAAGGTGGCGGTGTCGAAGGAGGTGTTGATGATGTCCCGCAGTGGGGTGCGATGACAGTGTCGGCCTTGTTGAAGACGTGGTGAGGGCAGGGGTCGGTCGGAGATCCGGAGTGGATGGAGTTCATCATGCGGACGTTGTCTTCGGTGCTGATCGGAGTCCAGGCGCGGAGGGTGGTGGTGGGGGGCGGTGGTTCGGTCGTGGCGTGCGTCGGTTGAGTGCTGAAGCTGTTGTGTATGTCCGCGATCTTGTTGTGGAAGTAGGAGGCGAGGGAGTTGCAGAGGTCTTGCGATGGGGTGATGTCGTTGTTTTCGGCGTTGGGGTTGGAGAGCTCTTTCACGATGTTGAAGAGTTCCTTGCAGTTGTGTGCGTTGTTGTCCAGCCGGTCTTTGAATGCAGTTTTCTTGGTGGCGCGGATCAGTTGGTGGTGCTTCCGGGTGGCAAGCTTGAGGGTGGTCATGTTGTCCGGTGTTGGCTCCCTTCTCCAGGCTTTCTCGAGGGCTCAGCAGTTCTTCTTAGAGCTCTTGAGTTCGTCGGTGAACTATGGGGCCTTCTTTCTGCCGGGTCTGCTGGGCAGGGTCCTCAGTGGGGTGAGTTTGTCCGCGCAGTTGCTGATCCACTTCGTGAGGTTGTCGGCGGCCTGGCTGTTGTTCGCTGAGCTGGCGGGAGGGTGCTGGCTCAGGGAAGCGGCGAGCTGGTCCGCTGTGATCTTGTTCCAGCTTCTTCGAGCGACCTGTTGCTGGTGGTGGTGGATCGTCGTTCTTCTGAAGGTGAAGTGGACGCAGCTGTGGTCCGTCCAATGTAGTCCAGTGGCGTGGCTGAAGTTGATGTCTTTGCTGGATGAGAAGACGGCGTCGAGTGTGTGTCCGGCGAGGTGGGTGGGGGTGGACACCGGCTGCTTGAGTCCGAGGTTGGCGAGGTTGTCGAGCAGGGTGATGGTGATGGTGTTGCGGTCGTTGTTGTTCTCCAGGTGGAAGTTGAGGTCCCCCAGGAGGATGTAGTCAGCGGAGGGGAGGGCATGCGGGCTGACGAAGTCGGCAATGTCCTCGCTGAATTGTGTGCGTGGTCCCGGGGGTCGGTAGATCAGGGTGCCTCTGAGGGTGGTCTTCGGGTCAGTGCGGATCTGGAAGTGTAGGTGTTCAGCGGTAGTCAGGGTGTCGTCGGTGTTGGTCGTGATGTGGATGGTGTCCCTGTGGATGATGGCGATGCCTCCTCCAGTCTGGATGTCGCGATCTCTCCGGATGATCTTGTATCCCTCTGGGATGGCGATGGCGGGCGCTGAGGAGTTGGTTATCCAGGTTTCCATGAGGAAGGCGACGTCAGGAGCTGTGGTGTCAAGGAGGTTCCAGAGTTCGATGGCGTGTCTGTGGACGGAGCGGGTGTTGAGCAGGATGCACTTGAGGTGGTTGCTGCTAGTGTTAGGCTTGGCGGGTGCTGGTGCGAGGCAGGTCCGGATGCAGGTGAACTTGCAGGCGTGGCAGCTGAAGGGTCCGTGGGTTCGTCTCGGGGTGGCTCGGTAGCATCCCGGGATTCGGCCGGTGTTGAGTGCGTTGAGGGTGGCGGCGTCGTAGGTCCGGCGGGAGGGCTGGTGTCTGCGGGGCCCAGGGGTCCTGGCACTGGGCGCGGTCCAGGCGCAGACGGGCGCAAACAGGCTAACCTTTGGCGCACCTTCGGCGCGCTTAGGGCGCGCCCGCTGCGCCTGCACGCTGCGCGTTGGCCACTCTGCGATATGAGGAGAGTGGGGGGGCGGAGTGAGGGAGGGGCTGCTGGGAGGGGTAGCGGGTGGCGAATGGGGATGGCGAGCGAGGGAATGGGGCGGGGCCGCAGGGGGGCAGCGGCGAGGAGGTGGCGGGAAACGCAGCCGGGGCTGGGAGCACTGGAGGCTAGTGAAAAAAACGGCGGGGAAAATAAGCACAACGGCGGCGAGGCGAGCAGGAGGCAGGGGGCACAAGAGATCATCAGAGGGCACAGCTCAGGGCAGAGGTGGCACCAGGGACGGGCTCACTCACGGGGAGTGTGCTCGGGGGTGACCTGCCCGGAGGGACTGGGGTCACCGCACCTCGCTGGCCACAGAGGCTATATGTAGTCTCGTGCGAGGGAGGGGCCGCTGGGAGGGGTAGCGGGGTGGCGAATGGGGATGGCGAGCGAGGGAAGGGGCGGGGCCGCAGGGGGGCAGCGGCGAGGAGGTGGCAGGAAACGCGGCCGGGGCTGGGCGAGGGGGGGGAGCACTGGGGGCTAGTGAAAAAAACGGCGGGGAAATAAGCACAACAGCGGCGAGGCGAGCAGGAGGCAGGGGGCACAAGAGATCGTCAGAGGGCACAGCTCAGGGCAGAGGTGGCACCAGGGACGGGTTCACTCACGGGGAGTGTGCTCGGGGGTGACCTGCCCGGGGGGACTGGGGTCCAGTATTTCACCCCGAAGGACCACTATATGAGCAGATGCCGTCTACAAATTCCGTCTCGATTTGTCAAGCAGCTCATCCGATTCAGCACTTGTGAACAGTGAAAAGTTATGCATCTCTTAGGACAGGCGGACCTGATCATCAGGGAATGGGCTTCTAGGGCAGACTTGTTTTTCCAGAATATGGCTGAGGTTGCTGTTCATGAATGTGTACACTCATGCTGTTGTTAAATTGGGTATATGGCGGAGTGGTGCTTCTGCTGCTCTCGGTTATTCCAGCTCTAACAAGGTAAGATACTCGAATACCACTACATCAATGCTGACCACTCTGGGACTCCTCGTTTCACGAGGAGTCGGGTTCTACATTCTCAGAAGAGGCACAACCTCCTGCACGTCTTAAGTATTCAAAGAGTTGAGGTTTCCTCTGCAGTTTCTCACCTGAAAGCACTTTGTTGAGAAAAATCTTGTTTATAACCCAACTCAAATAATTCCATTTTTATACATCACTCACAAAAACAAATGGTGATGATTCTCCTGTTGGCATCCACCTCTGAGAAATACCTACTACACTGAGAATGTTTGGTGAGCTTATCTTTCAATGGAAGAGTCTGGTCTACCTGCACTACTCCTCCTTAGACACCACCCCAAAATGTAATTAAAAAAAAAGGATACAACCTTTGCTGTCTGAAAAGCACCTTCAGTCAAAATGTTACACTTACCACTGTCTGATGCTGTGCATATCAGGTTTTCAGGACTCACAAATCTTATATGCACACATATACCCTTAATACCCACACCTAAACATCACAATGCACACCCACACGAACACCGATACATACACAAAATATGGCAGCTTCACACATACCTCAGACACAATGCTTCACTTCACAGCAAACACACCTTAGCATAGACCCCACCACACCACGTCACTAACTCGCAATCATCTACCCCAACAGAAAAGTCAATCCATGCACACATTCTCCATACAAATATGACTCACCATCTAGTTATCTATCCAACACAAATTCTTAATCCAATTACAAATACTCTAACCGTATAATCCCTCATCCCTCTACCTACCATTTATCCGTGCAAAGAGATTAGTCTTCCGTGAACTTGTACCCCCATTCACCCACCCACTCATCCGTCATCTAGTCCTTCACCCAAACTCTTGTCGACTCACTCATCCATCCCGGTACTAACTCACCCGCATGACACAAATTAACTCATAAACAAACACTTCCGAACACCACGTTATCGATGGCTCTGAATACATTCCATTAATTTCAGATCTCCTATAGAGGAGTGCTGCTGTCATGCTTGTCCTCCCAAACGTTGCAGCAACAATTTAGAAATATCAACAAGCATTTACAATGCAATGGTTTCGCCTTTGGAAAAGTTAGAGCTATTTGCATTGTAAATGACAAAATTTGTATTTATGTGTTGGTTTTAAAAACAGATAAATAAATGGCATTGTCATTTACATTGCCATTAGCTTAATCTCTGCAGTCACTCTGCAGTCCCTAGCACTCCCTAGCAACTCTGCACTCCCTAGTCACTCTGCACTCTGCACTCACCACTCTGCACTCTCTACTTTGCTCACTCACTCTGCACTCACTAGTCTGCATACTCACTAGTCTGCGCACTCACTACTCTGCACTCACTACTCTGCACTCACTACTCTGCACACTCACTCTGCGCACTCACTCTGCGCACTCACTACTTCACAATCTGCACCATGCGCACTCTGCACTCACACTATAATAATCCTCATGTCCTGTAACCAAGGGTTTGTGTGTTTAATACACCCCAGCACTCCAGTTACCAGCGGTTCAGTGCCCCTTTGGACGCCACACAACAACATGAACACAGTGTGCTCCGAGGGCAGGGGCTTGTCCCGGCTGAGAAGGAAGGGGGCATTGAAACTACAAAGAATTGTTGATCCTGTACAAATCCGGGCTGACGTTCTTTACAGAGCCTAAAACAAATCAAGAGCAGCTTTGCGTGTACCTGTGTTAGCCTTTTACATGTACTTTACTAATAACCAACATGTTAATAAATAAATACGTGCAACGGCAATAAAGGGAAGACGGCGGGAACGGGCACACTGACAGCGGGAGGGGGGCGGGAACCGGCTCATGGACAGCGGGAGCGGGGCGGGAACGGACAGCGGGAGCGGGGCGGGAATGGACAGCGGGACATCGCGCAACCCACCCCTGCAAAGGACACTTCCGAAATGGCGAAAACAAAGCTTTAAAACATTTTTTAAAAACCACGCCCACAGCCGCATGACGTGGGCAAAAGCCTAAAATTCTCGGGAACGCCCACGAATCTGCTCCGGCATTGACGGACAGATCTCTGTTCCAATGGCTAGCCGCCATTTATGGAGCTAGCCAATGGAACAGAGGGGCGGGACAACACACACATACTGTAGACATAAGATTTCGCCTGCGCGAAAACTGCGCAGCTTTCGACAGGCGAAACCTAAAAACGAAAATGGCTGCAATGTACTATTAGGACATGCCACACACATCAGGGCTTGTACTACCTTATACTTACGATGCACCCTGTCCTTGGGCCTACCATAGGGATGACTGATATGAAGAAAAGGGAAGGTTTAGGGACTGGCAAGTGGGTGCACTTGCCCAGTCAGCATGACAGTACCAGACTGCACGAAGGCTCTGCAATGGCAGACCTCAGACACATTTTACAAGGCTGCCTCCGTGGGTGGCACAACCAGTGCTGCAAGCCCACCAGCAGCATTTGGATTTACACGCCCTGGGCACACTCAGTGCACTAGACTGGGGTCTGACAAGTAAACCAAATAGCCAAACATGGAACCACTGATTAGTACATCAACTTACAATAGGGAGCACTTTCACTGTGGCACTGAATAGCAGTGGCACAGTGCCCAAAGCATCTAACACCAGCAAAAATACATGGGGCAACAACAAAAATGGAAGGAAGACCCAGGCCAATGGTGCCAGGTCTAACAGGGCCTTCGTGAAGATTCATGTTTTCAGTTTCTTCCTGAATTCAAGGACTGAGCTAGCAGCCTTAATATGAAGGTGGGAGTTTGTTCCAGGCTTTAGGAGCCAGATACCAGAAGGGTGGACCACCGACTCTAGCTTGTCGGATGCGAGACAGCAACAAGTAGAAGGTTGTCTGAGCAGATGTGTCTAGAGGCGGTGTGGCAGCTGCTGTGGATATTCAGGTATGAGGAGTCTAGATTATGCAGTGCTTTACATGTGTGTGTAATTTGAACAGTGCACTAGTGTGCATGGAAAGCCAGCTGAGGTCATTGAGGCGAGTGGAGTGAGGTTGAGTGAGCCTGGCTGCTACATTCTGAATGATGTGGAGCAGTTTGGTCAGCTGGGTGGAGAATCTGACATACAGCGTGTTTCTTTAGACTAGATTGCTGTTGAGCGCCTGGATGGTAATCTGGTTGGGTGTCTGGGTGTAGAAGGAAAGCATCTGAAGGTTTGGATAAGGGTCTTGAGGCAAGTCTTGTGGAAGTAGGAAGAGGTAATCAGGTGACTGGACATTGGTTTGTTGACAACAATGATTCCCAGGTTCCTGGCCTCGCAGCACGGGGTGGGTCCAAGTTCAGATAGGCAGGCTGGGGACAGAGTGGAGAGTCCTTTCCGAAGAGTACTACCTCTGTCTTATTGAGGGTGTTCACAGACAGGCTTGGTGGGTTTGCAGGAAAATGAGTTTAGTAAAAAGCATGTAAACATGGGGAATAAATATAATTGCTACGTCAACACAAAAAAGTGGATGCCCAGACTGAACATGTAACTCCACAGGTACATACCCTGGCACCACAACTCATGGCATCACTAACGTGTGCATACATGTACAAAAGCATGAACGCAAACACTTCCTCCACTCATACTACTACAAACCATGGTGTTCTAGTAATGATTCTTTTATGCTCATAGCACCGAAGCTTGGTGCTCCTCTGCTGCTCACCAAGCCACAAATATGCAGTGAAAATCTATTACCATTCACACAAGATCTACAATGTCGTCGTAGTATGACATTTAGCAGTCTGCTGTGTAAAGAAGAAAAAAGTGACACAGAGCAGGGAGAAATCAACAACAAAACTGCAAATAAGGTATACAAAACAGCTTGCGATGCCAAAAGCGCAAATGCTAAAACATAAGAGTGGGTTCAAGCGGTTTACAAAGATGAAGTCCGTATGAAGAACTACAGTATGTACATCAGAACTCACACAGAGAAGGTAAACCCTCGCAAACAGAACAGCATACTCCAGCAGTATACAGAACAGAAACACACGGTGGTTATACAGCAGCCCAAAACAAGAACTGCATAGAAATACACCCATTCAAGTAACACCAATAAAGGCCCGGAGTCACGTGGTCATGTGTAAAGATAAATGTGTGCATGCCCTGAACATGGGGCCCAATCAATATTTCAGCTGATTAGCTCCACTTTGCAGCAGTTGAAACCACATTAACGGCTTGGGAACTGCTAAGGAACGAAACTTCATACATTATTGCTGTATTCTGCTCAGAGTCGGTCAGTTGCTGCTTCTCTGCAGCATAAGTACATGAGCGGTGAGAGTTGCAGGATGCGCTATATAACAGTAGTCAGAACCCAAGAGGGTCTCAGTGCATTAGGAAGTAATGTTTTAGCAAGATTTACACTAGAATTGTAATCTATGCCTGTTTCCCACTTCGATAATTACTTTTGATTGCTTTCAAGAATAAAGGCCTAAAGTCACAAACTGAAACTTGTTTTTAATACTTTTAACAAAGTTATCACATGGCCTATTGTGAGATTCCCTGCCTTCATGCAGTGCTGGCTTTTCATGTAGCAGCATTTCGTATTGCGGAACTTGTGTTTTTAACATTGTAAATGTGGACCGAAAAGTATAGAAATCAATACCTTAAGTAGTCACCTGTGCCATACAATCACTGTGTTGCTCTGTTTTTAAATGTTACAAAAGGGTCCACTCCATTACCAATTTGGTTACTGCTTGAGCCACATGTAATACTACATTAAAACCTTGTCCATTAGTTTCACTGGAGTACATTATTTCATTCCCATCAGGCATTTGACTTTAGTATACTGAAAATGTTTCAACGAGCTTCAGTAACAGGCAAGGCATGAACAGCAAGGGCAGAAGCACAGCAAGATTTATTGACACTATACAAAGAATAGGAAAAGTGGTTAAGGCCAGACATTTTTTCCCGATCACACTGTGCTGATATTTGTATGCCTGCCATAGGTACAACAAATTAAGGTCTAAGACTGCAAACAAGTGCCTATTCTGTGGGCAATTTGTAAAAGATGTGCTGTTTGTGTGAGTCTCCATGATCCTGCTGCCAGGAAGACCCACAATAAAATACATGAGCTGCCCAAAACACCTGAAATCTGCCTGCTTCTCAAGGTTTACTTGCAGTCAATTTATGCATTTTTATACCGTAATTTTGCTTTGCATGTCAGTGATTTGAAAAATGGTCAGCTTTCACCCATATGGCAAATTAGTGGATTATTTCTCCCACCACAAATTCCGTAAATCCGCTCCATAAAATCCATCATAGATTTCTTTAAAGCTCAAACCTGCACAACTCACTCGTGCAGACTTTCCAGGAGGTGGAAAACAAGAGAATATCATGTGAAATTGTAAATGTAACAATTGTTCTTTTTCCATAGGAAGAATATGGTTCCCCAGGGAAAAGCGCTTCACCTACGCCTCTGTTAGAGACAAGCGTCTTCCATTCACCCAAGAAAGTCACCTGTATCTCTCACTAGAGTAACCCTGTGTTAATGCACTGTGTGCAAGCCCACCTGCTGAAGAAATCTAAAAATATACAAGACTACATGTTTGCAAGTATTCATCTACTTGTGGGGGGTAGGTAGATCATGCTAAAATTATCCAAACCTAGGCTATAACTAATATTGGAAAATCTGTCACCCTTGCTGAATTTCCACTTAAGTGCACTTTGCTATAGGAAAATCCCACAAATCGGGGATCTATGAATAATGGTGTGATATTTATGAATGGAAAATACTTTTCCCACATCTAAATGCCATGCTGGTTTTAATGTTTTTGAAATATAGCCTGGAGCTAAGGAAGCGAGGGGCAGGGCAGTGTGTGAACTAAAGGGTCAAGAAGCTGCGAGGGCAGTGATTAATCAGAGACAAAAAGGAGCGCAGGGGAAGGGGTAGTGTGTGAGGAGAAGGGACAGGGAGCTGTGAGGGCAGTGTGTGAGCAGGAGTGGTTGCGAGTGGAGACAGCATTGAGTCTTCAGATGGGGCACAGAAGAGAGGCAGTGTATGAACGGGGGCAGTTAGTGAACAGAAATGGCAGAGAGGGCAACGAGTGTTCAGCGATGGCATGCAGCAGAGAAGGCACATAGCGCGAGCTCGACCCGCAGGTATCGGAGAGCATCAGTTACATAACACAAGGTCACTCCCCGCCCCTGCGCCCCCCCGAATTCAAACCTGGCTGCCGTTCCCAAGGCGACAGCTCGGGCCACAACGCCACGTCCTGTACCATACTTTCCGTTTCCTGGTGTGAAGTGCCAGAGATGCTCTCTCATTCAAAGTTGCAAGGACATCAGCGCGTGCCGCATAAGAGGCAACACAGACACAGCAAGTGTGCTGTTTGTCCGGCCAAACGTCCGCATACAGCAGCACAGAAAGTACACAACACAATTAACAATTCAGAGGAAAGAAATGTCAAATATCAGGATAAAATCCATAAACGTGCGTGGGAGTTACACCGCTGGCATTATTCTAAACCAAATAACAAAAAAAGTGTCGCTAAGAAAGCAGCAACACTTTAGCGCGGGGAGTGATGTGCGAAATGCACAGTTGTGCGCACACCACAAATCAAACGTTACTTACTTCATTAAAGCAGCAAACACGCACCGCTGAGCGTAGTGCAAGTTGTGCGTTAATGACTCAAGTGTTTCCAGAACACAACAAACTCTCGCGGCAAACAGGCACCGCGGAAACGCATAAATAAATAAATACAAGAAAAGTGAAATGGAGCAGCCCATCCCTGCTCGGAGTAGGGAGCGGGTCGGGTCTGCGTCCTCACAGGAAGAGCGAGCAAGCTGGTGTGACAAGGATGCCGGCCTGGAAAAAAAAAAATAGCATCCGCCCACCACCGCATGACGTGGCGGAAAGCCTAAAAATCGCAGGAACGCCCACGAATCTGCTCGCAGAATGACGAGCAGATCTCTCTTCCAATGGCTAGCCTCCATTTATGGAGCTAGCCAATGGAAAGAGAGGGCGGGACAACAGTGTAAGTCATTAGATTTTGCCTGCGCGAAACGCTGCTTGCGCAGTTTGACAGGCGAAACCTAAAAAGGAAGACACTGGGTACTTTGTCGCTGATCAAATGATGGCTTGGCAACCAGCCTTGACTCAACACATCTTATTAGCAGTCAAGGCCTTTCTGAAAGTACTCAGTGTGAATATTGAGTGAAAGTAAATTACATCGCAATCATCACAGTAACAATAAATACAAGAATGTCTAGACAACTTATTTTGCATAAAATAAAACTTTAATACCCCAAATAAAATATTTACAGTAAAGATAGCAACCAAACAATGAAAACCACATATATTTAACTAAGTAACAAAATAAAAACAAAAAAAGTGCGATTAAAACACTGGCTTTTCATAAAACACAAAATATACTTTTTGCAGTCACCGACAGAGAACTGTGCTGATATAATTCCATGAAAACAGACAGGACTTCAAACCACTTATCACATCATGATAACTTACCAAAACATGGGAACTCTTAAAATGCTAGTCACGGTGGCAGAATGATCACAAGCACCAGAAAAATGTTGAAATCACAGAAGGCAAATGGTGCAGCCACAATTGGAGGAAATACAGATTTTTGCAGTAGAGTTTTTAGTCGAGTGTTACAGAACCAGTTTGACATTTTTATATCCAGATTTAGGATTTGTCTCTTGAAAAGTGAATATATATACCCTGACCAAGGCAAAAAATCAGCAGCTCCAGAATGCAGTATGGCATATGTTAATACAGATGGGGTACAGAGCGGTTAGACTAAAAGGGGCATTTAGTTACACATTAGGACCCCGGAGAACTATTGCTAGCTACAGGATCTGGTAAGTGCTCAGTTCACCAAGGTGTGCGACCTCTGTATTGCATGGCAGCCAGGCCCCCAGGTACCGTTCTAGGACACTTCTTTCTGCACCTAGACCACTTAGGCTGTTGATGCGCCGTACACAAATCATGATTGGTGGATACTAATAGTGGATCAGGTGGCGGGACAAACAAAGATGAAGAAAGGCAACATCAAAAATTGTGCATGGAGGGAGGGCGAATTTGCCAGACAGTCATCACTGCTCTTTGAAGATAGCTGGTTGTGGGGCAGCACTCCCCCAGTCCCTGGCAGCAGTAGATCGAGTTTCCTGTCTATCCGGTCAGCCTTCTGGTTCCATGACCTCCACTAAGGCAAAGTAAGTAGCAGTGTCAGACTTGATAGAACAAACAGCGTGCAACCCCACTTTAAGAATGCACCACAGTACGGTCCAAGCAGGTCTGCTTTGAAAGCAGTCTTTAATAAGAGGGAGTGGAGTTTTATATTAAATTCTCATATATATTATATTCTCAGTTCTTGATAGACAGCAGCCTACCAGTATGTGTTGGTGCATCGAAAAAGTTTGAAATCCCTACGAACTAGAGGGTCTTCTAGAAAGTGTATTTTGCTGCTTCAGAATGCATGGCGGGGACTTAAGCCTAAGTGACATCAAGCAGGTGCAATCTCCCACGAGCCTAATCTGGAACACAGGTCCAGGAGATAAAGAAGCAGAGAGATTAAAACAAAGTGTTAGATAGAGCTGCCCCTTCCGGGTGAAATACGTGACCTTGTTGTAATGTGAGAAGGTCCTTTTCTGGCTTGAATCTTCTTTGTCCCTTGGACAGTTAGAATAGGCTTGAGTACCAGGTTTGTCTTGCCCATTGAGGGGCTACGAGAATTAGGTTTGTTCCTGGTTGTCTGGCCTTCTCCAGTACCCTTTGCTGTAGAGGGAAACGGAGTGGAGTATAAAAATGTCTCAGAACATTTTAGTGACAGAGCATTCCCTTTTGATAGGTGGTGTTGAAACCTGGAGGCGAAGAATTGGCATTTCTTGTTCTCTGCTGTTGCAAATAAGTCTATTGTTGGTGTACCCAAGAGTCTGAATACCTTTTGTAGACTCCTTTGCTTTATTTCCCATTCGTGTGAGCTGCTGTTCTCTCTGCTGAGCTGATCTGATCAGCTTCTGTGTTGCCTTACCCTGGTAGGTGAATTGTTTGTAGACTGATTCTCTTTGGTATAGCCCATTGCCATATCCCCTGAGCTAGCTTGCTTAGTTTATGATATTGCCAACATTCCAAATGTAACCCTAAGGAAAAGTCATGAGACGGTGATCAAGCTCGATCTGCCATCTGCACCTTTTTCCGATACAGAGAATCATTATTGCAAATGTAATGTACATAATGTTCCCAATCAGCAAAATAGGTTATAAAAAATGAACACAACCAGGCCAGGATTGTCATTGTATACTGGACTTAATTTATAATAGGAAGTTAGCAATGCATGAACTTAGGTGCAGCTACAGTACCACAAAAATTATAAAATACTGGTAGAAGCCAAGAACTGGCAAAGGGCTGGAGGAGTTAACTCTTTGAGAGTGAAGTGTGAGCGGACAAACTTATAATCTAAATCCTAGTACACATAAAGGGTGCAAGTAAAAAGCAGTTGGGGGGCTTGAGATCATGGATTCTCCACCTGTACAGGAAAGAAAAGACAAAGAAAAAGATAACAATGATAAAGCCACTAACATATACATTCATCCCTACAGCTGGAACAGCAATGCATCTCCTTGAAGCATGGCATCGGGATTCATTTCATGCAAGCGCATCATGGCAAATCAGAAGGCAATGAAGTGCTGTAAGTCCTTCTCAGCCCACTCCCTCAATTGTATTTGTGATTCACCCTTTGTCACATTCTCATGGTTCCCTTTGTCCCATTGCCCTGCCTATGCTCTGATCTTTCACTCTCTCCCACCACCCTAGTGTGACATCAGGAACTTTTCCTGGTAAAGCTGCAATTGAGGAGTGACATCCTTCATTGTCAACCGGGGTAGAAGGCATATTCGCACTATCCTACTTGCTTGCTCCCCAAACCACCATGGGGCACCATACTCAGTTTTCCTTCCCCTGTCGGTATCTCATTAGCCCCAGCAAATTCTCCCATCAGTTCTTAGGCATTAGGAGCATCTCCAGGTGGTGCTGAGTCCTCCATATAGTTGGAAGGAGGCGAGATGTGGCTTCCTCTATTGCCCAATTGCCATTACAGGCCTTCGTTCATACTCGATTTTCTGTCAGCCTCTCGCATGCCTGTATTCCATTAACAACCACCATTATCTATCTCCACTCCTTTCCTACTGTAACATTAGCAACCTCCCTGAAAGGGTTACAGCGGGCAAGCAAGCGTATGATGTACTCTCACCACCCCGAGCAGTGAGGTGGAAGCAGGCATTACTGCAGGAGCCTCATGTGCTTTGGATTATTTCAAGTGTACCTATTTTAGGACTGAAACTGGGTGCAGGAGTAGACGGCATCGATTGCAGGCCGTGTTGTACCTGTTCTGTGTGAAGACGGCACTGCTGCTGGTTGCATTGTGACTCTACGGTCTATAAGGGAAGTTTGTGTTGGTGTAGTCCATGTGGCACCCGTTTCACTTGTAAAGAATGCATTCACTTTTGCTGGCTGTATGGTGCCATGATCGATTAGTGATGCTTCTGAAGGCCCATATACTAAACAAATATCGAAACAATAGACTTTGTAGATACTTATTTATGTTTTGATATCATTACTAGGTTTGAAAAGTCAATGTCAACTCCTTGTCCATTAGTGCAGGCCCACACTGGGGACATGAGTTGAGCAACTGAACAATCCAGATGCATTTGGATCTTATGCAGATTACACTTCAGCTAGCACTGACAACAACCAGCTCCCCCACACCCCCCCATTACTCTGGTATACAGATGATGGGCTGCCTTGAAGTTTGAATGAAACCATATTTTCTATACTTGTGTTCGCTCAACTTTCGCAGTTATTAACATATCCCAATACGGCAGATGTTTGTACCATTACGGTGAAGGCGATCTTTGAGATTGGATAATGCACCGGGCAAAAAAAAAAATCTTCACCCCCTCAGTTGCGATTTGAAACCGAAAAGCAATTACTTGGGAACTCAAACGGACTACGAACTCTGAAGGAGAAGTCCAAACGTCCCTTAGCTTCCCTTCTTATAAACTGTGCACTTGCAAGTTAATTCTTCCGACTGTCCTAGGCCAGTTAATTCTGGCGGTTGTGGACTAAGCCATCGCCTATGAGACTTGTGTCTGGAAGCCATACTTCAAGAAGAAGTGAAAAAAGCTCAGTAAATAATTAGACAGGATTTCCTTATACGTATATATTTGATGGCATCCGATTGTAGCGTTGGTGGTCTCGACAATATAACCCCGATGTTGTTTTGCGAAAGATATGTAGCCATCCGGCGGAGGTGGCTCGTCCCCCTTTTTTAATTACAATGGGGTCAGATGTGTTAAACTAGCAATGACACTATGTATCAAAAGAGAACTGGGTTTAAGCGTGCACCATCCTAAATAGCAGTAAAAAAAAATTGGGGGGGGAATCTAGTAATCACCATCAAGCAATATATTTTGTAACAATGAATAATACAGGACAGAAAGAATCAGTCAAAATCCTTCAGAATCTTCGTTTCTTTTTATTCTTCAAATCATCATAATGAAAATAGCCTCAAATCATCATAATGAAAACAGCTGACACATGTTTTGTAGGTACTAGATAGGTACCATAACTTTTTCAAGGCTGTAACATAAGATACAAACAATCAATATATACACATTACATAATGTAAGCATATAAAAATATGTCTGAAAGACAAAAGGAAAAAGTAATCGATCACAAATGCTAAGAAACAGAGTAAAAGATTTGTGATGTAAGAAACTAGAAAACGCTGAGCCCAAGAGAAGAAAGAGTGAGAGTAAAATTACCAAAAATCAAAAACCCAAGATAAGAGTGAATAATGACCCAAAGTGTCATACAAGAATCATCTGTTAAGAAAACAATAGATAGATGTCCTAGAAGGTAGTAGAACTCAAACACCTCGTGTACAAAGTTGACGCAACATGCAAGTATGGTGTAACTAGTCACTTACAAGAAGATAACTAACCTGAAGATAGATAATATCTGCTGTGAAGATAAGCTGATGAAGGAGAGGAAAAATCGGGTAATTCCTAGTAAATTGTACAAGTAAATGAAACTATATAAGTCAATACCGCAAAAGTATATTGAAAAAAGATATATTATCTAACCTAAGCAGTGGCAGAGTAGAGTAAACTGCCCGGGTGATGATATCTCAAAGTCACAAGTAAATGAATACTACAATGGGTATAGGTGGTTACATCCCATAACAAGGAGTGACAAACCCATTGTAAACATGAAGCACCTAGTCAGTATCAATTAAGAATGGAAAATTGTACGGAGTAGGGCTAGTACAAGGGCCCTTAATTAAAGAAACCAAGTATATAGGCTGAAACTGCTCACCAAAAAAGCTAAAAAGATGTGAATTCACAAATCTTCACAACATGAAATCCAAAGGTGCACCAAATGTAGTAGCGTCAAATAATTGATGTCTGTAAGATAATCATCCATAAGATCAGGACGATTACTGTGAATAGACAAAGAGTGAAAATAATAAAGGTCAATATATAGACTCAATGTTATTAGAAGTCAAAAAGGCACGGCATTGAATGAAGAAAAAACTAAATTTGCACACTGAGACAACATTGGATACATTAGAAACGTGCTCTCACTATTTAATAATGTAAGTAAATGAAAACTATGTGAGTCAATACAGCAAGGGTATATTAAACACTGTTGTCTAACCAGGGCAGTGGCAGAGTAGAATAAACTGCCAGGGTAATAATATCATAAATAAATAGGTACCGCAATGGGTATTGATGGTTATATCCCATAGCAAGGAGTAGAGACAACCCATACTATAATGAGGTGCCTAAACAGTATCAATTGAATACAAAATAAAAAGTTATACGGGGTAGGTCTAGTACAAGGGCCCTTAATCGACTAAACAAAGTATATAAAGTAAGTCTGCTCACCAAGGAGACTAAAAAGATGTATATTCACAAGTCTTCTCAATATTAAATCCAAAAAGATGCACCATATGTAGTTACGTCAACTAATAAATATCTGTAGATTAATCATCCACGAGGTCAGGACGACTGCTGTGAATAAACAAAAGGTAAAGATAATAAGAGTCAATATATAAACTCAATATTATTGGAAGTCAAAGAGCACGTCAATAGGTGGAGAAGAGGCTATAGTGCACACTGAAATTACAGTTGAATATAATAGAGGCGTGCTCTCGCTGGTTTGAAAGTGTAAGCGGTGAAAAGAGCCATTTGAAACATATGAAATAACCCATGTACCCCTTACATGGACCGTATGTGGTTCCACAGTAGAAAACTAATGGGCAGTCAATAAGTGGCTGAAAAACACATGTATTAAGCGCCTAGAAAAAATGAAAGCCAAGTCCTACCTATTGTCAAGCGCTAAAAAGTCCAGTCAAATGAAGAGTGGCAAAGTATGTAACCACTCCGATATAAAATCTCGGGGCTCCGTGTAGTTCCAGGTAACCGTATCCGATACCTTGGAGCTGCAAAAATACATAAAATCTGAGTTATAGCACGTTTAAAATAATCAGAGTCATAAGCATCTAACAGTCCCCGTGGAGGCTATTGCACTCACCTTGTGTTAGGAAAACGGCGTCCCACACGAAGAATGTAAGGAACGTAATCAACGCGCGCGCCATTTTAAATAGACCCAAAGTACTATGAGGCATGATCACGTGAAACTGAGTGTCACGTGAAGGAGGAAGACGACAGATGGCGTGCCACTTCATTGTAATGAAAGTAAACAAAGGACTACAGCAACCGAAATATTGAAAACCGAGCAGACTAGCTACAGTAGTAAACGAGAAGAGCCATCATTACCCGGCTTCCTAGTAGATCGGCAATGTATCCAAATGTGTGGATGTCTGAAAATTAATCCACAGAGCACGAAACAGATGAAGAGAAAGGCCAAAATAGCGAGAATAGACCCCATTGCACAATAGAGATGAGAATACAGCTTATGCATGAAATATGAAAAGAAAACATATAATCTCATAAATAATGAATCTCTTCATTATAACAAATGTTGTAGTTAGTAATTCATTCTTCATGTTTGATCTAATTAAAAAAACAATAAAATAACAGGCTTAACATTTACAGTTGTCATAAAAACAGTAAATCATGCCACATAGAAAGAGTATCAACAACTATGGGTAACATGCAAAATGTCAAGGCTGTTGCACCACGCGAGGCTCGAAAAGAGACTATCCAGTTATATATCTGGGTTACACTGTATATAATAGTGAAGAAACATGATCAATAAACGTAACGCAAGTCACTACAGTAGTGAGTTCTATTGAGATAAAGAACTGGACTGACTATTTATGTGATTCCATATACCTGAAATAAATCTAGCATCGCAGCTGTCATTCTATACACCTGGAAAGAGTCCAGAACAGCATTTGTTACATCATAAAATAATAAGCAAAACAAAACCCAATATATACAACAGTAAAAGAACGTAATCAAAAGACATGATATAAGTCACTGTAGTAATGAGTTCTGGTAGGATATATGGTACGTGGATTCGCGTCATTTATGTTTCTATGTACCTGAAATGAATCTTACATAGTAACAGTTGCAGCTTTATTTGATAGACAAAATAAACATGGTTATTAACAATGATTAAACAAAAAGATTCTATCAATGTGTGGACATATATTTTATTTGTTGGTTTTACAGTGATGAAAATATAGTGGAAATACTCTCTCTTAGGGTGGTAAAGATGAGAGCGCTATGTGCTTTTTAAAATACCCCTCACACACTAAAAAAATCCAGTAGTGTCATGCTTCATCATTGGGGTCTTCCCGTCCCTCTACGGGGCGGGGCGTGCTACGACCTGACCGACTACGCGGGAGCACTGAAGTGGTGACAGGACTATGTGATGGTGCAAGGTGGGTGGTGTCAGTGAACGTGTAGGGACCTAACAATGTGTGTGAGTACAAAAATTAAAAATCCTCTGGCTAGTAGAAAAAAACAATTTATTCACTTCTCTAGCTGGGGACGTTAAGAAGGGGGTTTTGGGGTTGAGCCGATCGCTACAACCTGGTCTACATGTTTCGTAGGCAGTCCCCTACTGCCTACTCATCAGGACCTTCTACTGGTCCCTACTGAAATAAGCTCAGTTGCTAAGTGTTGTCAGCCTGTCTTCCTAAAAACTAACAGTAAAAATCCACTGTTAGTTTATGCTTCAGGGCATGAGCTGGCCCCAGGGAAGCAAAAATTAACAAAAATAGTGACCTAAATGTGGTCTCTGTAAAGAAAAGGGAAAAAAAGGGGAAACACAGATATTAACATTTGTAGCTGTGGATTTTGCGCTTTCATTATTCTTTGCGCCGCAATTTCACTCATCATATCCATTCACCCATTACACAAAGAATAACTTTAGACTTTATGGACAGAGTGATGATTCAATCTGCCATCCCCTAGCTGTCCGTGAATAATGCCGAACAGTGGAGGAAAAACACACAGATGTTCATAGTAGTCTGCGCCGCAATTCTTTTTGTCAAATTTCATTTGCCCATTGCCTAAAGCCCTAATGCAAGACTTTATGGACAGAGTGATGGTTCAATCTGCCATCCCCTGCCTGTCCGAGAAAATCCCCGAACTTTGTCGTGCCCTTTGTAATTGGGGCTGTTTCAATCTCCACACACACACACTCTCGCGACTCAATACATGCAGCGACATCTCACAGGGTCAAAAAGAGGAGCCCGATCTCTCATACTAGTCTTATGGTTTTAGTTACTGATTCAATAAAATAACTCAAAATGGCCATTTTGAGTTAGCGCGCTAGTCTTTTGGTAGACCCGTCAGCAGCGCGCAGTGAAGCTTAAATGATTTACCGCTCCCCACACGCGAGCATTCAGCAGAGCGGCAACACTGGTAGAAGTAAGATTTAGGGACTATGCGGACAATGTAAGTAACAGACTTTCACCCCAGGTCTCTAAACAAGTGGGTTTGAGATATGTTTCTTACTCTTCGCACAGAGTGTTCAAAAACGCTAAGGGCGTGGCTCTCTTTCTTGCAGAGCGCCGCGGGAATTCCTACCGATTGTCAGCTTATGGGGCACCACGCGCTTGCCACAACAGTACGTATGGTTAACCATTCAAATATAGGGGTGCGTCCCGATTGATTGGGACTTTTATTGAATCAGTAACTAAAACCATAAGACTAGTATGAGAGATCGGGCTCCTCTTTTTGACCCTGTGAGATGTCGCTGCATGTATTGAGTCGCGAGAGTGTGTGTGTGTGGAGATTGAAACAGCCCCAATTACAAAGGGCACGACAAAGTTCGGGGATTTTCTCGGACAGGCAGGGGATGGCAGATTGAACCATCACTCTGTCCATAAAGTCTTGCATTAGGGCTTTAGGCAATGGGCAAATGAAATTTGACAAAAAGAATTGCGGCGCAGACTACTATGAACATCTGTGTGTTTTTCCTCCACTGTTCGGCATTATTCACGGACAGCTAGGGGATGGCAGATTGAATCATCACTCTGTCCATAAAGTCTAAAGTTATTCTTTGTGTAATGGGTGAATGGATATGATGAGTGAAATTGCGGCGCAAAGAATAATGAAAGCGCAAAATCCACAGCTACAAATGTTAATATCTGTGTTTCCCCTTTTTTTCCCTTTTCTTTACAGAGACCACATTTAGGTCACTATTTGTTAATTTTTGCTTCCCTGGGGCCAGCTCATGCCCTGAAGCATAAACTAACAGTGGATTTTTACTGTTAGTTTTTAGGAAGACAGGCTGACAACACTTAGCAACTGAGCTTATTTCAGTAGGGACCAGTAGAAGGTCCTGATGAGTAGGCAGTAGGGGACTGCCTACGAAACATGTAGACCAGGTTGTAGCGATCGGCTCAACCCCAAAACCCCCTTCTTAACGTCCCCAGCTAGAGAAGTGAATAAATTGTTTTTTTCTACTAGCCAGAGGATTTTTAATTTTTGTACTCACACACATTGTTAGGTCCCTACACGTTCACTGACACCACCCACCTTGCACCATCACATAGTCCTGTCACCACTTCAGTGCTCCCGCGTAGTCGGTCAGGTCGTAGCACGCCCCGCCCCGTAGAGGGACGGGAAGACCCCAATGATGAAGCATGACACTACTGGATTTTTTTAGTGTGTGAGGGGTATTTTAAAAAGCACATAGCGCTCTCATCTTTACCACCCTAAGAGAGAGTATTTCCACTATATTTTCATCACTGTAAAACCAACAAATAAAATATATGTCCACACATTGATAGAATCTTTTTGTTTATGTATATCAGTTTGGAGGGTGATTCTATCAATACCTCTGCACTTCCCCTATTGTTTTGGTATTAACAATGATTGACACAAGTAAAGCAGGGTTTTCAAACAACACATTCTTATGCCCATCTGAACTAGTTATTATGTAGTCATTGTATGGTTACCGTAAAAATACATGCATTTCCCTGTCTGAATTTAATCCGCGATCCACTGTTCTTAATTTAATCAACCATTTAGCTTCCAGCTTCCTTAAAGCCAGTGTTCTATCTCCTCCTCGAGGGTCATTTCTTAAGGTGGCTATACCATGAAATTTGATATTCACTTGATCATTTGATCTATGAGCTGTATTGTAGTGCTCAGCCAAAGGATAACTAGAGTCATTATTTCTGATGGCTCTTACATGCTCCTGGATACGCTCCTTGAGCGGTCTAATAGTGCTGCCTACGTATATCAAATTGCATTGACAAACAATGCAGTAGACAACAAATTTGGTGTTACAGTTGATGAACTCATGTATCTGGTGTGTCTTTGGTGTATTATAACAAAAGCTGCTAATTTTATTGCAAGCAAATTGACACACATTGCACATGGAACATTTGTAAGACCCTTTAGGTTTAGATGGTAGCCAGCAAGCAACATTATCACTAGTATGATGATTAATGGTTGAAGGACTCAATATGTTACGCAATGTACGTCCTCTTCTGTAAGTGACTGTTGGTTTACTTTTGACAATGGAGTTGAGGTCATAATCTAGTTGCAAAAAATGCCAATGTCTGCGTAGAATACAAAACAACTCATTACTGTGAGAGTTGTATTGAGTAACAAATGCTACTCTAGGATTTTTTGATCTGTCTTTTTTTCTTTTATTAGTTTTAAGGAGATCACTACGTTTGCTTTTGCGAATACGAGAACAAGCCTCTTTGAGTGTCCCAGTCCTATAGCCCCTAATTTGGAAGCGTGAAATGAGGCAACTCAATTCTTTCTCAAAATCAGATTCAGTACTGCAATTTCTCCTGAGACGGGTCCTTTCCCCAAAGGGGATTGCCCGTATCTGCATGTGAGGATGGGCACTGGTCACATGCAATATAGAATTGCATGCAGTAGTTTTTCGGTAAAGTTTTGTCTCAAGAATGCCATCCTTGATAAATAAGGTGATATCCAAAAAGTCAATACTAGATTTACTATAGTTGTGAGTGAAGGACAAATTGTAATCATTAGTATTGAGAAATTTGACAAAATCCACTAGGGAGGACTCATCGCCAGACCAGATGAGCAGGACATCATCAATAAATCGTCCCCAATAAATTATGTTATTAGTCAGATCATGGGGACAATCTCTCCACATGTGGTGAAGCTCAAAATAACCCATATAGAGGTTGGCAAATGAGGGCGAAAATTTCGCCCCCATCGCTACTCCAGAGTGTTGTCTATACCAAGTGGAATTGTACAGAAAATAGTTATTTTCAAGTGTCAATTTTGTAACTTCCAGTAACATCCTGGTATGCTCATAGAGGGAAGCATCCCTCTTAGAGAGAAAGAAAGTTAATGATTCCATACCCCTCTCAATCGGTATGCTCGTGTATAACGAGTTGACGTCCAGAGTAACCAACATGAAATCTTCAGACCAGCAGAATTGTTCCATTTTATTAAGGACATCCTTAGTGTCTTCAATAAAAGCTGGAAGTTGTCTAACCAGTGGATTAAGAAATGTATCAATATATTCAGATATGCGTTCTGTAGCCCCACCAATTCCGGAGATAATAGGTCTCCCGGGAGGTTTGGTGATGTTGTTATGAACCTTTGGTAGAGTATAGATGTAAGCTGCTCTAGGTGTTGAGTTATAGAGATATTTGTATTCCAGATCTGATAGCAAACCTAAATTATTCCAAAATTGTAATGTTTTGTGGATCAAAATATTGACGGAAGAAGTTGGATTAGACAAGATCTTAGTGTATGCTTTGTCATCGGACAACTGTCTCATAATTTCTTCATCATATAGAGAGTTGTCCATAAGGACAATATTGCCCCCCTTGTCCGCTTCTTTGATGGTTAGTTGGGGATATTTAGTAATTTTTTTGAGAGCAGTTCTTTCTAACCTCGTGAGATTGTCTTTGGACTTACATGGTTTAGTGAGGAGTTTGTCCTCCAATTGATATAAGTCAGCAGTGACAGCTTTTTGAAAGCAATCTATCATATTACCCGTTGGAAGTACAGGTATAAAAAGTGATTTGGACTTCAGATTGCTATCTACATTAAGATCACTAGCTATATTAAGGTCCGTCAATAGCTCTGACATGTTAGGAACTGTTTCTATACTGTCATCAAGGGACATAAGCATTCTCACATTCTAAATATCGGATATAGTTTGGCCACTCCTTACCACATCATATACTGGCACTGGATACTTGTATTGAATTTGCAAAAAATTTCTTTAATTTCAAATAGCGTGTAAATTTGAATAAATCAATATGAATCTGTGGAAAATCCGGTTTTTCAAGGGGACAAAAGCTCAAACCCTTCTTTAATACATTGATTTCACTGGTAGTCAAGGTGTATTTAGACTAATTGATTATTTTCTCAACACATTGGTCACCCCTGGTAGTGAGTGACGTGGGCTGTTGCACTCCGCTAGTATTATTATACTAGTTTAATATTTATTGTCCTCTTAACTGTTCTCAACTCTACACGTGCTTGTGATTGTGCGGATATTCCTCTTAGAGGGACACCACTACCACTCTTTTCGCCTTCTCCTCAATTACACTATGTATTAAACCAGATTATATGAATGTGGTCAACTCTGTAGCGTCATATTTATGGGTTACAATGCCCTGCCTGAGAGAGTTGCCCTCCACTCTATGATTATGTTTAAGTAGGTAGGCTCTATGAACCTGGCGGCTTACCATAATGGAACACACTGTTATTTTATGCATAGTTGCACAATTGTGCACTGCACTTTTACTCCCAAGATGGGTTGGCAAACTGTTTACATCTGAAAAGATGATAATTCCCAAATGTTCTTATATTCTTTAATTGATAGTGATACATATGTTCTATTATTCAGGATTTTTTTTGTTTTTTTTGTCCTCATTATCCTCTTTCACGGAAAGAAAAAACAATGACGTTCTTCCACTTGCACATGTTAATGGGCAATCGAAACCTGAACTCCTCTGCTATTTAACTGTTAGGTAGGCTAGGGAAACAAACGGAGACCACAATTCTGTATGACCCTCGGGCATGATCTCCGTGTACCCTATTTTCTTTGTCTGTCTCAACCCTCTAACTATCAAGTCGGGAGACGAGACAAGAACCTAATCCCAAAACCTGATGAGGCTGAGAAGGCTTAATCATAGGCCTAAACGGATTACAGCGCTTCTGGGACCCTCTGCCTTACCCGGGACTTCCTGAACTTGAGAGGACGCGAACTTCTGCCCGCAGTTGGTCTCCCCCGCCGCCGTTGCATTCTACCACCTTGCACGGCCGCCGAGGGGGAGGGACCACAGTTCCCAGCACTACCTGCGGCTGACGCCATCCCCACGCCGAGGTCGCGCCAGGCGTCGCTTCAAAGGAGAGCAGGGTTGCGGCTGAGTGGGTGCTCTGCCTAAACGGATTACAGCACTTCTGGGACCCTCTGCCTTACCCGGGACTTCCTGAACTTGAGAGGATGCGAACTTCTGCCCGCAGTTGGTCTCCCCCGCCGCCGTTGCATTCTACCACCTTGCACGGCCGCCGAGGGGGAGAGACCACAGTTCCCAGCACTACCCGCAGCTGATGCCGCCCCCATGCCGAGGTCGTGCCAGGGGGGCGCTTCAAAGGTGAGCAGGGTTCCCGCGTCGCGGGACGCGTGCGGGTTGCGCCGGGCTAAGCCTGGGCAAAGGGCGGGCCGTCCTAGGCCGTCACAGGCCGGAAGAGGCTGGGCTGGGCCCACTCCCTTGAAAGTCATCTATCTGAGTGAAGGTACTGTCCTCGCATCTAGAGTCATCGTCTGTTGTTTATCCCCCTATTGTGCTGGTGTGCAGATTATCGCCCCGCCTATTATTCCTTTAAACACTGTTTAAACGGGCATTACTCATTGACCATATCTAGACTAACATTGAGCAAAAGAACTGGGACAAATAGTAATGGTACTCTGGATGATTTTATTTCAAGAGCTGAGGCAATGGTGGAACGAGAGATTGATCTTGTGCAGAGAAGATTGTCCTTGGACCCCTCTACATTGCCGACCTATGTAACTAATAGGGACCCGCCATCATTGGAACACTCTTTAGCGCGAACGGCTCAAGCTATGCAAAATGTAAATAGTGGGAGTCCTTCTGTTGATCCTCTTTCGATTAGTAATCAGGCCACAGATAACTCAATGGTGAGCCCTGGCATTTCGAGTAGACTGCTGGCTGCAAAGGTTTCAGGGGTTACTGGTCAATCTATTAGCGGGAAGAGTGATAACCCCACTAGGGAGAAAAAGATCTGCCAGAAAAAAGGGAAAACTGGTACCAAAGGGGGGGTTCGTAGTTCACCCGCAAAGGAAATCGTAACCTCAGGTATTACATCTAGGTCCACGGGGTCTCAAACCGAAGGCATGCATCTTAATGAATCTGTAAGGGACATTGGAATACTAGATGGTCTTGAACAGTCGATGGCAGACATCTTAAAAACAGCCTTAATCATAGGACCATTGAACCACTCCTGATGGTATATAAAACATCACATCATTCAAAAAACAGGAGCCAGAAGTTGACATTTCTAGAGCTTTTCCTATCGAAAGTAGCTATATGTTTAATGGAACACAACCAGTTTTCAAGGGTAGGGGGGAGGGCAGCCACCCACAACTTACATATCTCCCTCCGTGCCAATAATACAGCATAAAAAATAAGCCTTGCCTGGTTTTTAGTAGTCAACACTTCTGGTTCCATCTGTCCAAAGTTAACAATCATAACGCTTACCTTAACATTAAGCTCCAACATTTCAGAGACACTTCACTCCAGAAAGATTGCAATTCCGGGCATTTAACAAACATGTGGACATCATCCTCTCTCATATTACCACACTTCGGGCAGGGGACATCACCTCCACTCCCAAGCTTTGACAATTTCAGAGGAGACCAATACGCTCTGTGAATAGAAAAGAGATGATTTCTCCTCAGGTATGCAAGCTTAACTATTTTAAATAGCATAGACATAGATACTTGCCCGTATTTTTCCAGCAATGGCTCCGGCAAGTTTTTCCCCCATAACTCTGCAGGCAGCGTAAAATCTCCATCCTCGATTTCAACCATTAACCAGTAGATTGACGCGGACTCCTTCTTATGGTTCAACTCTTGTTATAGTCATGTTTCCAAGTCATTCTGTTCACCTATCTTTGTTTCTGGATCTTGAAACCAACTTCGCATTTGAAGGTATTTAAATCTAGATAGGCAGCAATGTGCTTGTTGGCTAGATTCTGCCCAAGAAATAAGCTTGCCATCTACTGTTAACTGTTCCCAATGTATGAGGCCCCCCTCTAACAACCATTTAGCGAGAGCATCTTTTGTCCATTCCAGGGATCCGGGTCCATCCCAGATGGGGTGCAATAAACTGTAATATGGAATTTTGGGGATTTTTCTGACCTTGTACCATGTCTCTGCAAGCCCACTCAGAATCTTTAGCCTAACCTTTTTGAAAAAATTTGGGTCAGCATTTTTAAAGAGAAAGCCCTCTTTGCCTCCTGTTTCCAGTCTTGAAATTGTCAACCACAAGCCCCCTGTCATGGTTCGACTAGGTGTGTTAAAAAGGCACTTTCCATATTTTAAAAGAGAAGCCCAAGAGTATAAAAGTAAGTCCAGCACGGCTAAGCCCCCTTTCTCAACCCTCCTTCTCAGCTTTTTCCAAGCTATTCTTGGTCCTTTACTTGCCCAGATAAAGTACAGAGCTCACCTTGTAGCTTCTCTATCCATTCCTTCTTGAAAGGCAAGGGGATGGAGTCAAATACAAAAGTATGCTTAGGGAGGACTATAATTTATCTAAGCTACTCCGTCCGAAAAGTGATAGCTGAAGATAGGACCAGGTTTTCAGAAGTTTTGTGATCTCTTTCCGGGCTTTATCAAAATTAAGTTTTGCTATTTTATTAATGTCATGAGCTAGCATGACTCCCAGGTAACCGATTTTGTCTTTCCCGGCCGTCCCTTCGATGTTCCAGGTCATAATTTCAGTCTTATCAGTATTGATTTCTTAACCTGAAACCTTTCCGAAATCTGTCGTTATACCCATCAGATGGAGCAGAGTTTTCTGTAAATTTGTGGTGTATATCAAAATATCATCTGCATAGAGCCTAAGTTTGTTTTCCCAGCCTATAAAACTAAAGGGTAACATTTCGGGATCCTCTCTAATTTTCCTTGCTAAAGGCTCTATGTAAAGATTAAAAAGCAAGGTCGCCAGAGGAAATCCCTGCCTTGTCCCTCTAGATATGATCACAGGCTTAGTTAGAGAGCCATTAATTACCACTCTAGCTTCTGGAGCTCTATAGAAACCAGACAGTGCATTACAGAAATTTGTACCTAGATTCGAAGCGGCTGCTACTGCTTTCAGATAGACCCAGTTCACTCGGTCGAAGGCCTTGGTGGCATCTAAGGCCACCACTGCCAAAGGAAGAGGTCGCCAAGTCTATTGTGCCAACTAATGTAAAGGTCAGATCTTTCAGGAGTCTTCCCCGAATGAACCCTTTCTGGTCCTCATTTATCAGCTCAACCATTAAACCATTCAACCTGTCTGCCAAGATCTTTGCATATATCTTATAATCACTATTTAATAAAGAAATTGTCCGATAGGAGTCACATTTCTTAGGGCATTTTCCGGGTTTCAAAAAGAGATTGTAGCTTCCTTCCAAGAGGCTGGCAGATCGAACCCATTAACAAAAAAATCGTAAAAAAGTTTCACTAAAATGGGGGATAAGGTGCTTGCCAAAACGTTATAGACCTCTTGGGGAATGCCATCCGGTCCTGGATGTTTCCCATTCTTGAGCGGACTGATTATCTTTTCTACTTCGGAGGTCTCTATAACTCTATTTAAATGATCAGATTTTTCTGGTGTCAGTGAGTTTCCTGCATCCTGACCTAGCCATGTTTTTAGGTCATTTTCAGATGAATTGAGCTCCTCTCGATAGACTTTACTAAAGTAATTATGGAATGTTTGCTCAATCCCGCTACTGTCGCCAATAAGTGTCCCCATTTGTTCGCATGTCACCTCAATCTATTCTATTTCTTACTTGCTCTTTTTTAGCCTTCCAGGCCAGCAATTTGCTGCAGCCATCACTATACTCTAAATGAGCCATCTGGCTGGCCTCCCATCTCTTCCTTACCCTATCTTGTAGTATAATTACTAAACTTGACTTAACCTGTGACACTTCCTGCAACCACCCTGTCCTGGTCACCTCTCCTGCCCTTGGATTAGTTAATTTATCTTCTAGGGAGCTAACCTTTTCCTCCTGCATCGCCAGCTCCTTATAATAACTTCTTCTCTGCAGCCAAAGCCCCAAGGCTGCCCCTTAGAAAAGCCATGTAAGAATCCCACGTCACTCCAGGGAAAGTGGACCCCCAATAATACTAAAAAAATTTGTCTGTCTCTTGTCTGAGTAACTGAATAACTCCCTCATCCTGCAATATCGTGCAATTGAGAGTCCATCTAGATTGAGTGCCCACCTTACTGATCTTTAATTTAAGCACCACTGCCGAATGGTCGGACAGATGAACTCCTACATGATCAATCTGCAGCACGTCATCTTTAAACTTGTAGTCGACGAGGAAGTAGTCTATCCTGGACTGATGTTTATGCTTCTTATTGTAGAAAGTATAACCTTTTCGTGACCCGGCTTTATGTCGCCATACATCATGCAGGCCTAGTTGTTCCATCATTTGTTTTATTAATCCAAGCATTTTAGGATTGACCTGTGCTCTACTGTGTGAAGACTTATCTAGAGTGGAATTTAACACTACATTAAAGCCTCCGGCCAGAATAATTGGATCTGAAGAGTTTAAAACTTTGGACATCAGTTCACCTAAAGGTTTCACTTCATCCTAGTTTGGACCATAGTAACCGGCCAACATATAGGGCCGAGCTAAGATTTTTACTTTAGCTACTATCCATCTTCCAGCTTTATCTGATACAAAGGAGTCCAGATTCACTTGAAGCACTAGTTTGATTAAAATTGCTACCATTTTTGCCACAGCCGATTGAGCTGTGCATGTCACGTGGGCGATCCATTTCGTTGACCTAATTAGATATGTTGCTTCCTTCTCTGTTAGGTGTGTCTCTTGAGCAATTATAATTTGGGCTGGACAGTCTTTAAAGTACTGGAATATTCTCGCCCTCCTTCCCCTAACTCCAAGACCATTTAAATTCCAAGACAACATTTTAATAATACCTTCCTTCCTCTCACCCATCATCGATGTGCACTAAGTAAATAATCTGCTTCTGAAACATTAAAAGAGACTCCAGAGGAACTATTTTTTCTTTTTTTCCAACTGCTCCCCACCCTGTGCCCCCCTTCTCATGGAAAAACCCTCCCAAAACTCTGCAAGGCCGAAGGCCATATGGGTTCCCCCTCGGAGCGAACGATCTTCAAAAGTATTCACCATCTGAGTAAGCCTGTCTTAAGTAAACAACTCTGGGGAGAGAAAAGAAAACATAGCTAGGAAAATGTAATGTTAAATTATTGTGGATTTCATTTTTATTATATATATATATATATATATATATATATATATATATATATATATATTTTATTTTTTTAAACTAGTTAGTATTTTAATTGTTTTATTTCTCTCTAAGAGTATGTATTATACATGTGTTTCCCCCCTCCTTCCCCTTTCTTTCCCTTCCCTCTCCCTTTGCGTCCTATCCTACTTGCCTTTTCATCTCTACACATTCAATTAATTTCAAATAAACAAGCTGAGTAGGGTGGAAATTACAGACCACCTACTTGAAGGTCATTTATGAATTCATCTACCTTTTTGCAGGAATGAAAAATGTGCATTTTCTTATCGAGCATTACTTTCAGGAAGGCTGGGAATCTAAGCTGGACCACTGCTCTAAACTTTTAAGTTGATCCATCCTCTTCCCTAAATCCCATTGCCTATTTGTGGTAGCGGTTAAAATATCTGATCTAAATTCATATTTGGCCCCGTCAACCTCTATTTCTATGGTAAAGCAAAGTTTTACTATACGTAACTCCACATATGTGTTCCTTGATGATATATATAAATTAAGGGTGGCGTAGTTTGCGAAGTAGCGCTACGCGTAGCTACTCAAAGTACACTGCGCACTACGCGTAGCACTACGCGAAAGGAGTAGTAGCATGTTCGCACTGTGCAAGATGTCATTATCAATGATTGTACAGTGCAGACAAGCATCCGGCACAGTGCAATCATGGAAAACGGCATCTTGCACAGTGCGAGCTGTACTTTTCTGCAGCTCAAGTAAATTTTTACCCGAGCTGCAGATTTCTCAATGCGGACTGGTAGTTTCTCATCACGAGTGGTCGCGCATTCTCGCGACCACTCGCAATGAGAAACCTGACCTCCTCGCGTTGGGAATCTCACCGGGAGGTTTACTTTCCATACTCGCGATCGCCAACTTGATGTTGCTGATCGTGAACAAGGAAAAAGTTGAGTTGAGAACTTTTGATATCTTTTCTTTTAAGGAGAAGGTTAGAAAGTTAATCAAGATCTTCCTGGGCTTTAACCTGCTCGTGTTTAGCCTGTACGGATCCCTATGTACACGTTGTATGTCTCTCCCTATTTCCTCTTCGGATTGTTCAACCTGTAACTCTTTTTTAATCAGTCGCACTACAAAGGTATTTTTTTATCATCTCCTTCCCTGCCTTCTGGCACCTTCAACATTTTTGTGTTATTCCATCTCTGGTAGTTTTCCAACTTTTCAAATCTGTTGAGATACTCTTTCTGCAGATTTTAATTTTGTTATCTCAACCGAGTTTGTGACTACCTTCTCTCTAAGCTCTTTCACTTCGCCTTCCAGCACAGTTGTTTTATTCAGGCTGTTGCCTCAGATGGTGATGTGTACCTTTTCCACTACACTCAGACTTTACTGAATCTGAAGAATTTAAACATGCTCTTTTTCTTAGGATGTATATCTTTGATGAAATATACTTTGTATGCCTTTGATGAAGAAATGTTTTGCATTTTACTTTACTTGTATTTTCATTTTTTCCAATACATTTATTGATAGATTACTGTGCTCACGTTTTTATCGAGTTCTTATATTGTACGTTTTAAAATATTGTAAACCGGTCAGCTGACACAAATAAACTGAAAACAGGAAATAAGGAGTATGATGGTCAGCCTTTGGCAAATGAGATGAACCTCCACTCAAGCACTCGTTACCACCCTGAACCAAACAGAATGACAGTTTTCGATCAAGGAGTCAATAGCACACAAAGAATTTGCTATGAAACACTGAGCCAGAGGAAAACATATCTTTACTGCTACGCTGGCCAAAAGAAAATGGCACTGGGCGTTTTTTTTTTTGCTTCTATATTGGTGGAGAGTACAATTCAAGACAGCTTTTTTGTTAACGTTTTAATCGATCAGTACTAACAGTAACTCCAAGAAAAAGCCGAGCTTGAAGAAAAATTGTTTTTCATCCCTAAATTGACCCAAATATGATTAGCAACGTGTTTCCATCACTTATTTACTCTTTCTATGTAAAGATATTTTTGAAGGTCCAAAACAGTTGGTGGGAAGCACCTGCAATGCAGATTCCTAATCTCTTATATTCATCACTGAGATGCCTTAGATATTTTGGTGGGGGTGGGTCAGGGAATAAACTTTAGAAGGAAAACTTGAGACTAACCCAATGTGTTTTACATTTCCAACCTTCCAATTAGAGGAAACAAATTGTACTTTATCTAAACTCTAAAGCGACTACAGCCATGTGCTTAAGCAAACAAACCTTGAACCTGACTACACTCCCTGAGGAAAGTGGTGAACAAGTTAGTCTTGAAGTGGTCCACTGTGGCACAGAGGACCATAACTGTCAATGACCACAGCAGTTCTGGACAAGGGAATCCTTCTACTGCATTGGCTCTACTGGTAGTGTTTGTTCTGTGGTCAGCAAGCTTCATTTGAGGGAAGTTGTCAGGATCGAGAATAAAGCATTCCATCTCCTTATCCATACTCCTCCTTTCCTCACTTAGAAAACAAGCCACAGGAGATGGCAACAACACAGGCCCAGTAACCCCCTCCTTTCACAGGGTGGTGCAATATCATTACATATCACCATCGATTTGTATACTATTTTAAAAGGTCTACCAATGGCAGCAAGCAGAGAGCCCAATGAGTCATTGAAGTAATGAGGCTGCAAACAGATGAACTGCTGTTATCTTCTTTATTTGTGTCATTCCCTCAGGATGAACCGAGTGACATGTAGAAGACACTAAATGTTCTAAAACAAGGAATAAATACACAGAACCTATTATAACATTCTGATTCTTCATTTTTAAGAATGAGATAATTCCAATAAATGAAATAATAAATAGCACAATACTACACATCCTTTTTCTTTCATAACAAAAAAAAGATTAAGACACAAATATAATCATCAAACGTTTACGTCTAACAATGTTTCTAGCAAAAGTATTAACTACTCACAAATATAATCATCAAAACGTTTTGATCTAACAATGTTTCTACCAAAAGTATTAACTTTAGTTTCAAGGAATTGTCGTGAAACTTTATCCAGACAATGTCCAGAAGAAGTTTCATGTTGAGAAAGGCCCTCAGAACGAACAACAACAAGTGGACTGTCAACAACAGAGGGACCATCCTCCCCCTGAACACACAAATCAGGCATGACATTGGTTAGAACAACACTCAGGGTGAATATTAATCCACCAATAGATGCTCGAAGACACAAATTGATTAGGATCATTGGGCGTGACCTCTTTTTTAACTAAAGATAAATGACTCATCTGACATACATTTCCATCACATAGCTTGACAGTGTTTCTCATAAGTTTAACAATTTGAACCGGAGGACCAAACCTGCTTTGACCCGTAGTAACCTTCTTGTTAGATTTGACATGCACTCATTATCCAATAGACAAATGAACATCTTTGGTACCATGTCTTTTATCAAAGAGCATCTTGTTTTTCTGCTGAGACTCTAAAATACAATTTTAAATTTTCTCAGCATCCCACATTACTTGTTTGCTCCTGTCCATCCATCCAGGATTGACCTTAGAATGCGGAACACGACCGCTCATAATACCAAAGGGAGTCTCGCCAATAGAATCATGACTAGAGTGACTCTGTAAGTCCAAAGCATTTTCATAAGTTCATGCTCTAAATGTTTCTTATTGTCGATGGCCAATTGCAAAACACCCTTGATGACTCGGTTGACCCTCTAAACAGTATCATTGCCCCTAAGGGTGGTTAAGTGCAGAACATTTGTGTGAAATGCCAGCAATATCCAGAAATTGTTTCATCTCAATGGGCCTCAATTGTACACCATTGTCAGTGAAAATGTTTTAAGAAAACCTTTACTATAAAAAAACTGCCTAAAAAGTCAATGACCTATATAGTATTAGCTTTATCAACAACTTTGAGTTCAAACCATTTAGAAAAAAGGTCAACAAGAACAATATATTTGGTTGAACCATCACTCCAAACAACGGGACCCATAATATCTAAAGCTAGTTCCTCCCGCTGAAGACAGGGACAGCACAAGGAACTTAACAGGGGATTAAGAGTTTTTTGTGATTTATCAGCACAATCACTACAGGATCTTACAAATCTTTCAATTTCTAAGTCAATATTAGGCCACCAATATAAAGATTTAACATTTTTCTTCGTATGTGTGATGCCACTATGGCCCTAGTGCAAAAAGGCAATGATCTTGTTTCTTAAAGAGAAAGGTGGGACAATTTTGTCTCCTCTAACAATGAACATTCCACCAATGACTAATTAATTTCAAACCTCCCAAAAGGCTTTAATTTCACCAAGAAATTCGGGTTTGACAGAACCCCACCCCTGTAGAATTTTCGTTTTGACTGATTTAAGGGTATTATCAATCTCTTCGACCTGTTCCCATTCTGATTCTTGTAATCCTTTAGTTTCATCAGTGGAAAAAATGCTAGCAACCAACAAGTCATTCCAGGGATTGGCATCAATTTCTCTGAGTGGTAAAGATACCCTGCTAAGAAAATCTGCTGTTACATTTTTTTTTCCTGGAACATACTGCACATCATAAATTAAGTCTTGAGACGCATGGAAAGTCTGGCTATTCTGGTTGATGCCCTGGACAAACCATCTGAGGTAAGTAATTTTGTCAAAGGTTTATGACCGGTACGTACCGTAAATCTCCTCCGCCACAAACATTTTCGGAAATGCTCCAAAGCAGACGCGCGGGGATCTGCTTCTTCTGACAACCCCACAAACACACATCTACGTTATTTTTGTTATAATTTGAGGCTTATGTTACTGTTTATCTTCTATCCTGCTGGATTATTACTAATTTTCAAGGATTCAACCTTTTGAGAATGCCGTTTCACTTTGCCTGTAAACTGCAATTTCTTTGAACATTTTTTGTTCTTTTTGAGAGATTGCGGCATCGATGATATGAGCGGTTTGGTAAGGCTAATTCAAAAAAGGAATGCCTTCCCTCCGTTCCAATGTTCAAAGAAACTCGACTATACCGTTTCAAGAAAACAGCACTTTCCTGTGAAGTTTCCTGAACCTACACTTGGTCTCCGCGGCTTTGAATTGACGAACGGTAAGGTAAAGCATTTTTTGTTTTTTAAACTTACCTGCAGTTCCAATGTTTTACTCTATTCTCGAGTCATCCATGCTGTGTGTTCCCGAGCGTACTCGCGTGCAATCCCTTTATTAATGTTGAGCGCCAGCACACACATGTTTCGTCTCCTTCTGAGAATTCTTCTGTGACGCTTTCTTCGAGTCAACGTTACTGCGCAACTAAGTTTTATGCAGTGTCGTGCCAAGAGCCTTCCAACACGGCGTGAAATACGTTCCGCCATTTTAGGATTGCATCCATTCAACTTCAGTACTTGCAATCTTGAGCTTGTTGTATCGTCGCTTTGCCAACCACGTTTGCTCAGCTTTTATACCATCAATCTTGATCCACACATTTTCCCTGCATTTTAGAATATCACTGGACTGTGTGGCTTTTGTGTATGTTTGAAGCAGTAAGTACTGTTGTTATTCTGCGGCTTTTATCAGCTGTTCTATTATTAACTTTAAAGAACCACACACGGTAGTGGTGGATATAATGTCGCACTTCAAGAGAATATGTTGCCAGATATAGGTACAATTTAAATAACACTTATTCACAATTCACCAATTCTAGTAGGTGCCACTCAGGGTGAGATACCGCAGAGTATCGATTAGAACAAGACACAAAATGACTTATTCAAACATACACAAAAGACAGGACCCCGGCACTCTAAATGTATCACTGTTGTATCATGAAAATCTGTTCTGTATACTGAATCCTTGAGACAAGACGTCTCTCTCATGCTTCTATGGTGCTTTCTGTGCTATAGAAATTTATCTAAAATGTGTTTATGATACATTTAGAGTGCCGGGGTCCTGTCTTTTCTCTATTATTTACTTTACTTTGCTACAGCTGTAAATTCTTCAATTAAAATATTATATATATATATATACACATACACACATACGTAAGGACGTTCAATTTTTTTTAACATGCCTACAACGGAAGAGCCACCCGGAGCCTTTTCTTCTATTAACCTTAATTCTCCTTAAGAATTCTTACCTGATCCTGGTGAACCTAAAGTACAATGGTTGGAATGGAAAGAGTATCTCTTTAATTATATTACTAATTTAGAAGATTCCAGGGCCGTCCTTTCTCCTGAAAGGAAAAAGAGAATTTTAATGTACTGCCTAGGACCAGAGGGTTTAAGAGTTTACAATCAACTCCAAAAATGTGACAGAGCTGGTCAATTCGATGTTTTTAAAATTTCTTTATTGGACTTGGACGAACATTTTTCACCCACCGTGTGTGAAGCAGACATATTTTTTCTAGAGTAAACAAGAGAAACACGAATCTATTGATGATTATGTTTCCGCACTTAAGTAGTTAGCGATTACCTGCAATTTTAGAACTCTACATGATATCCTAATTCGAGACCAAGTCATAATGTAGACTAAAAATAAGTCAACCCAAGACAGACTATGGGTTGATGGTGATTCTAGTCTTAAAGATATTTTAACTATTGTTAAAAAAGCAGAACTGTCTGATCGTTGTGCAAAAGTATCACTAGGAAGTACTATGGTTGATGGCGTGGGTTAGCTGGGACCGTTCGATACGAGGCCTGCGATGGCGTGTTGCCTCTCAGGGCGCTGTCGGACCATACCCCTTGCTTATTTTGCCTATCTCTTCCCAATACACTGAATACAATGTTTACCTGGAGACAGCCTCCTAATGCCCTCTTAGATGAGGCTTTTAGAGAGGCAATACGGGGTGATATCTCTCAGGTTTTTTTTACCTCAACACTGGAACAGTCATGTGACAGGCCTCCTCGAGGGAGGCATTTAAAGTGGTCATCAGGGGCAAGTGCATTGCACGTCAGGCTGGGGTGTTGCGGTCGAGTAGGTCCACGTTAGCCATTGGAGGCCTGCATCAGGGAGCTAAGACACAATTCTACACTAAGGGGGACCCTGGCTTGCTAGCTCAACTAAAGACAGAACTGCTGGAATTTGAGGAGGAGGCGCAGCGCGAGGGTACGTTTTTGGGAAAATACACGCAGGCTAGACCCTACAGGGAATGGGATAGAACAGGTAAAACACTCGCCAACATGCTCTGCGCTTCACATACCGCAACATTTGTAACTGAGGTAAAAGGGGAACACCAGACGCTCACCAGATACCCCCTAAAAATTCTAGACAGATTTACACAGTTTTATACGGACTCCACTCACTCCAAGATACCAGATTCTCTACAACCTTTTATGGAATCCCTGGAGCTCTTGGGGTTGGGTAGGGGGGGCATAGATATTAGTTGGATGCCCCATTCACTGTTGAGGATGTGACTCAAGTAATACGTGGACTTCCATCAGATAAAGCAACTGGGTCAGACGGTCTCACTACAACATTTTATAAAACCGAAGCGACAGAGCTGGCCTGCACCGTATCGCGGTATTTGAAGAGGCACAGACCTCTGCTGTCCTTCCACCCTAAATGCACGAAGCCATTATTATAACTTTGCTTAAGCCCGGGAAACCAACTGATGAGGTGGACTCATATAGACTGCTCTCTCTGATCAATGTGAACGTCAACATTTTGGCAAAACTACTTGCACAGAGATTGCAACCCCAGCTCCCACTAATTGCACGGCCTGATCAGTCAAACTTCATTCCCGAACGCTCAACAGCGCATAACCTACATACTTTTTTCACTGTAGTACACTATTAACATCCTGACACACACGCAGTAGCCGTATTTTTGGACGCTACCAAAGCCTTCTATTCCTTAGAATGGACCTATCTGTTTACCATCTTGGCGAGAATGGGTTTCAGCCCCCTCTTCCTGGGTCTTATACGCCTGTTGTACACGGCGCCATCTGCCCGAATCACGTTAAACGGCATGTTGTTGGATCCCTTTCCAATTACACGTGGGACGAGGCAAGGTTGCCCAGTCTCCTCTTCTCTTTGCTATAGTGATGGAGCCATTAGAGGCACGGATCAAGCAGCACCATGCCGGGAGAGGGTTGGGCTTCAGCAGGCGGGAACTATTAATTTCACTCTACCCAGATGATATCACACTGTATATAACTGATCCTACTAGGAATACTGCGCCCATTCTCAGTGAATTAATAAAGTTTGGCTGGTTATCAGTTATCTCCATCAATTGGGCGAAATCCAGTCTCTTTATGCTCACAGAAGCTACCACTCCATTCTCCACTGACTACCCACTACAGTGAGCTAATGGACCAGTAAAATATTTAGGAATATGACTAAGTAGGGATGGCAGGAACTCTGGGCCCTGAACTTCGGGCATGCAGTCACGTGGTTTGAAGACAAGATTAACCCTTGGGCTAAGCTGCCTCTGTCCCTAGCTGGTAGGGTAGCAGTTGCCAAAATGGTAGTTCTGCCAAAATTCCTATACTTATTTGTTAACATTCAGATTTTCCTCACTCAGGCATTTTTTTCAAACTCCGCGCTCTACTAATTTCCTTGGTCTGGGCGGGCAGACAGGCTCGGGTGTCTTGGGAACTCTTAACGCTGCCATTAACACAAGGGGGGCTAGGCGTGCCTGATTTTCAGTTAAACGCTTACTGTGCTCAAGCACAATTTCTACTTTTTTGGCTGCATTCGACCCCATTTCAGCCACATGTTGTGGTGGAGATGGATATTGCAGCACCAACTCCCCTTCAGGTGGAAGTATAGAAGCCACACAGACGGCCATGCAATGGTATAGACACAGTTAAGACCCTGAGGTGGGCGTGGGGAAAACTCCGAAATAGAGCCAAATTGTCGATCCTTTATGCACCGTCCATCCTGCTGGCACATTACCCCATGATCCCTGCCATGGCTGAGGAGGCTAATAGAATTCAGGCTATGAAGCTAGGTTTGAGCACATTGCTGACATATATATATCCCGCAGATAAATTCTTAGAGCCAATTGGCTCAGTCGAGGGACGGCCAAATCATTTCTTTGAGCTTTTCTTCTACTATAAACTCAGGGCATCCTGCAAGCAAAGACATTTCCTACCCCTCCACCGACACTACAGGCACTCGAAAATGTCATTCAAACAGCATCCCTGTGGAAACTCATAACTAGACTTTATAGTCCGATGCAGAACACTGCCCCCATAACCACGCCTAAAGCGTTCCTAGGCTTGGAATTCAGAACTGCCTGCCCCACTGACAGAGGAACAGTGGTCCTACTGTTGCAATCAATTGACAGTTCTTTCCCCCAGCTACAAAATGGGAATAAAGGCAGATGAGGGATGTTGGAGATGCGGTCATGCTCCGTCAGATTTCATGCATCTAGCGTGGAAATGTCCCCCGCTGGTGTCATTTTGGACATCGATTTTTGTCGCGATTAATGGGATAAAGCACATCAGTGGAACCAAAGCGACGCATAGGCCTGTCGGGGTATGTGAGGGAAACACCGGTGAAAACCTGCAAATTGCATGCTACGCTTACGCTTTTTGCCAAGTACAGAGTGGCCATACATTGGGGTAGAAGGGGATTCCCAAGATTGAGGATTGGCTGCGGGATGTATTATTTTGCCACACAGAGCTCGCCACATTCTGGGAGTTGGAGCCGCCCTCATCTAAATCAAGAGATATATGGGACCCCTTTTTGATGTGGGCAAACTCACAGGGCGAGAGGGAGGGGGTACTACAGGAACTCAGACTACACCCAATGAGTGATCTTGGTATTTTTTTATTCAGGAAATAATACCTCAGGGGCCAGGGCGTCTGGTGTGTATTTGAGATGGGCCCATCGTTTTGTAATATTGATCGTAGCTTTGCATTAGCTTGGTGGCCCAACATGTCACAACGTCCCAGATCCTAGTTTGTTGCAACAAAACACAGATAAAGAAATGTTACTCGCTGTTTCGACCATGCCATGTGATGCTTTTTATCTGTTGAGAATTGTAATGTTATGTATCATAATGCTGAGTACATGTATACTCATAATATTCAATTGACTGCTGTTTCACTTTAAATGTTTGTTGAATAAAATTCCAATAAAAAAAGGCTCATCTGCCCCCTTATTCTAGCCCCCTCCCTTGTAGCAAGTAACCTAAAAATGTTGGTGAAGTGGGAAACCCAGGTACCACGTGCGGCATGCGATAGCAGCTCCGGGTAGGAGTCGCTCTTCAAAAAGGGAGAATTGACAGTATTCCAGAAGAGTTTATTACCTTTATTAGCAACCTGAGTTAAGTTATACCAGGCCTCCTCTTGTAGCTCTTTTTTTCTAACAGAGGGCTTTAACAATTTTATCTAAGGGGTTTAATCAACTTAGAGTCTCTTGGTTGACGAAGAGACAGTTTCAGTTCAAGGGAGGCTATGGTACAAGTATGATTAAACCAGTCATGCGGTTGGCTATGGCCTGAGTTACTCAGGCAAGTCAGGAGGTCATTAGTTATATTAGTTACACTAACAAGACTAGTTAATAACTGGTCAGGAGCCACTTCATCCTCTAGGCAGTAAAGGATATATGTAGGGCCCTTAGGAATAAAAAATATCATGTATGATTTTGGTTGGGTCAACTCTCGCCTACTTAATACGGAAGCCATTTAGGTCTTACAGGAATGATGTTTGTAATAAGATATGGCACAATATTGCTTAGTTTCTCCCAAAGGAAGATCAATACAATTATGGTCACTTAGATCCGGCATGACGACCCTGGGGGTAGAGCACCATTTACTTGTACTAGTTGACATTAGTATGTGGTCAATAATAGTCGAGGCATTTTTTCCTATAAAGGTTGGTATCTGTTTACCATTATTATCACAGGCACATTCTAATAGGTGCAGGTCCAGCTTGGTTATCATGATGTTCAATAAACCCCCCATAGTCATTATGTGAAAAATGCGAATAAACTGACCCAGCCTGATCAGTGTGCCCACGGACTTGTGTAGCAGACAAAGGGCAGGATTTGATGTTGAAGTCACCAGGCCAAATAAATAGAAAACTATTGGGGGCAGAGGGAAGTAATTTATCTAAACCACTATCAAGCGCAGCGATGGCCTTACAGCGGGTTGAGTCAAAAATGTTATTCTAAAAGTTTACTAATAGCACATCCAGACCTCCTTCATATGTTAACCATAGTATTAGTGAATGAAGACCTACAATACATTTTTTTGTAATTAATTTTTTGGGGAGTTTGATATAAGAACCAAAAGCCCACCTTTACCCCGACCAGATGGCGGAAGATTAGCCGCGAGCCAGTGTGATGAAAAACCCTCGAAATAAATAGGAGCTGATGCACATACTATCAAAACAGGCATTTGCAATGCAATAGGTCTCGCATTATTAACGTTTGAGCTATTGGCATTGGTAAATAATGCAACACCAATAGCTCAAACTTTAATAATGCGAGACCTATTGCATTGCAAATGCTTGTTTTAAAATTAGTTTTGTGATATTGTTTGGTTAGTCTTATCGGACTCTCTAAGTGTCTAAAAAATAGAGCTATCCCAGACAGACCAGCTGCGCGCATGACCAGGGTCCCTGAAAAATGCTCTGGGAACCACTAGCACAACTGGCTGCACATGCAATAGCATCAATCAGGGTGGATGGATCCGTGAGTGGATGGATCCGTGAATGGATGGATCCGTGAGTGGATGGAGGGATGGATCCGTGAGTGGATGGAGGGATGGATCCGTGAGTGGATGGAGGGATGGATCCGTGAGTGGATGGAGGGATGGATCCGTGAGTGGATGGAGGGATGGATCTGTGGGTGGATGGAGGGATGGATCCGTGAGTGGATGGAGGGATGGATCCGTGAGTGGATGGAGGGATGGATCCGTGAGTGGATGGATCAGTGAGGGGATGGATCAGTGAGTGGATGGATGGCTCAGTGAGTGGATGGATCATTCAGTGGATAGATGGATCAGTCAGTGGATGGAAGGATGAATGGATCTATCAGTGAGTGGCTGGATACATGGACGAATGGATGGATGGATGGATGGATGGATGGACGGACGGACAGATGGATGGGTGGGAGGGAGGGTGGGTGGGTGGAGGAATGGATGGATGGCTCAGGGAGTGGCTGGATGGGTGGTAGGAAGAATGAATGCATGGACGAGTGAGTGGAAACACGGATGGCTGTATAGATGAATGGTAGTCACCGAGACAACTCAGAGCCCAAAGTACACAATCAGTGCCTGCGTCTATGCTAGCCTCACGCACACCTGTGATTATGCAGGTTCTGGGTTCTGCCATTATGCTTTCTGCGGGGCCCAGCCGCCCGGCTCTCCCTGCTCCCTCCCCTCCCCTTTGTGCAGCGGGAGCAGCTGTGTGAATAAATAAGCCACGAATTAAGGCACTTTATGTCGCCGACGTGAGTCTGCTGAAGTGGCTGAAATTGGCTTCTGTACAATGGGAGCTGCTCCTGCGTCTCCTCTCCTCTGTACCAGGCAGCGGAGCTCGAGTCAGGGACGGAAAGCGGAATTGGTGGGGATAAGGGGGGCACGTGCCAGCCCTTCCTCTTACCCGCTATTCGTGGAGGGTTTATAAAAAGCCAGAGTAGCGCCGAGACGCTATGGGTCATCACAATACTTTGAAGACACCCAGCACTCACTGTTCCAGGCGCAGGATAGAAAATTATTAAGAGAAGTCCAAACGGTTTCCCAAAAACAAACCTTTGCCCTCATACTATCAGCAAGCGATTGAACTAGAGAAAATGCATCTCGGGAGTCCCGCCGGTTCAAGGATAACCTGGGCACACATTACAGTAGGACTGCGAGCTCAGCGCCGGTAGTACAAATGAAAACAAGCGGCACTGGGAAAAAAAAAAAAAAAAAAAAAACACCCGAGAGTGGTGCGCTCGCCGCCACTGCGAGCCATATGTCTTCAATTATCGCGCCCGTGTCTGGGCACGATAATCGAAGACATATGGGGATAGAAAGGCAGGAAGATAATGATTTAGTGTGGAATAAACAGTGCTCGAAAGACCCAGGCGCAAGACATTATAGCGAGGACCCAGGCAGCAGGTATCAACGGCAGAGCAAACAGACCCCCCAGGATATAGCGGCATGGATTGGCAAATTTAGCGGCACAAAAATGAAAATTTAGCGGCACAAAAATGGAAATTTAGCGGCATTTTATTTAGGGTTTTTTGCAACACCAAACATAGATATCTTACTGTTTGGGTTATTTGACAACATGGAGCCTAACCTAGCAGATCTTTACACTTTCTATAACCACCAACTGGGGCTACCATCCTTTTTGTGCATGTTTCCAGCCCCCATACACTCACCACACCCAGTCTGCACACCTTCTCCACCTCCCTCTGCTCTACCCCCCGACTTTCTGCCTTCCTATGTCCCACTTCCATACCCTCCACCCTGTCCTCCCACTACAGACCTCACCTTTCTCTCCCTCAGCCAGAAGTCATAACATCTATTTTATTCTATGTTTGCACAGATAATTCTCTCTCCGCCTCCGCTGCATCGACAAGTTCTTCCAATCAACATCTTGTGACTAATCTCCCTCCATTCTTTATTCCTACATCCACCCCCGCTCCATGCTCTCCCTCTCAAGTTGAAACCCCCCTGAACCCATCGAAGAGCCTAACTTTCCGTTTCCAGCTCTTCACTCGGTAGAAAATAAACAGCCATTTAGGGGAAAGCTTTACAAATGCTATCAATCATTCACAACGCTTTGTAGAGTAAAGAAACTGAGGTGTAGGAGTTTATTACCCTTGCGTACTCTTGTATTCTTGTTAATTCTATCCAGTAATTCTGGGGTGCCACTGACATTTCTGATTGGTCCCAGAAAGACTAATGCCATAAAGTAATGAATCTCTGACGATGACCCACTACAGGAACACGCAGCTGAAAGCTCTGGAACCAGTCAGGACCTGGGCTGCTTGAAGTGCCCAAAGAAGACAAAGAGCCTTACAGCCAGCATGGAAATAACACTGCCGAGTCACTCAGGGCTTGCAATTAGGGCAGAAGCCTGGACGTTTTACCCGTGGCCTTTTACTGCCTATCAATAAACACGCAGCCCTGGGGGCCGGTCGGCCACATCTCCACTGCCCCCCTCCCACCCGGGCAGTGCTTCTTATTAACGAAGCTGGTTTTACACTCTTAAAACTTGCCTACCTAGCTTATCTCCCTATGTGTGCGGCGAGCCCCCACCAGCGTGAAGGACGGACGTACCTCCTGTCTGTGTTCTGTTCGCCGGCCGGCTTTCCTCCTGCTCAGAGTCCACTTCCCTGGTCTCTGAGGAAGAGTCTTCGTGTGCGTCGCTGCCGCTTCGTGCTCTCTCCCCCTCTTGCTGGTGTGGTGCTGGTCTTCTCCCTCTCTCGGCTGCCATGGTCTTCTCCCTCTCTCGGCCGCCGTCCTCGACCTCCTGGCTCCTTCTCTTCTCGGAAACGGGCGGAAAGACGGCGAACACGGCAAATTCCGCGGGCTTTTTGCCAAATATCGCGGCATTTCCAGAGATCGGCCGATTTCGCGATTTTTTTGCAAATCGCGAAATCGCGATAAGCTGGAGGGTCTGAGCAAAGACTTAGGCTGTGAAATAACCAGCACTGCCAGGGCCCAGGTGCGAGGCATGAATAGCGTTGCGAAGACCCGGGCAGGAGGCATGAGCAGACCGAGAGGCGCATGTGGGGCCTGCGGTATGGGCCATGCTGCGAGGTCTCAGGCTGTGGAACAAACAGTGCCGTAAAGACCCAGGAGCGAGGCATTAACATAGCACTGCGAGGACTGAGGCAGCAGGCATGAACAACGCTGCAAAGAGATCTAGGCTGTGGAATAAACCGGGCTCGAAAGACCCAGGCGCGAGACATTATAGTGCTGCGAGGGCTCAGGCAGCAGGAATCAACAGCGCTGCAAAGACCAGGCTGTGAAATAACCAGCACTGCCAGGGTCCAGGTGCGAGGCATGAATAGCGTTGCGAAGACCCAGGCAGGAGGCATGAGCATACCCAAAAGAGGCAGGGGGGTGGGGGGGCTGCGGCATCGGCCACACTGAGAGGACTGAGGCTGTGGAACAAACAGTGCAGTAAAGACACAGAAGCGAGTCAGTGATAAACCCCCGTTTTTCCATTACAAAATGCCTCGCGCAGCACTGCTTTGCAGTGCAACGCAGGTCGTAAGACCGAATAATAACATTGGACCAACCAGTTAGGCCTTGTTTATTCATTAGCCCACCTGCATTCCACGATGCAATTTTGTAACCTTCAACCAGACCGCCGCAAAGCACACTAGGGGGTGGCAAATCTTGAAGGACAGCTCTCTGGCATAATTGGACTGCTTTGATATTAGGTGATGACGTTCAAGCCTTAAATCTATTATCATCACAATTGATATCATTTGGTAGACTGTTTAGCGTGATCGTAACAACTTCAAGGGCGGTGGGTTTGTGACTTATGGAGGATTTGACATCCCTAAGAGTTTATACCCACCTCAGCATCTCACAAGACACCTACATATAGAAATCCTTCTGGTCCCCGTTACCGAATCCCAATGTGACCCGGGTGGACATCCTCGCTAGAGGCATTTGCGATCACTCCCCCAAGAAGCTCCATTTTGGTGGCCCACAGAATGCCCCATGTGACGCCTGAACGTGTGGTTCTCACAGGACAAGGACTGTGCGGACATCCTTGTCAGTGCATTACAGGCATACTTTGAGGGGCAACAATGGCTCAGTTGAATCAGCAGGCATCGTCTGGGCTGCCAGGAAAGAGACAATGCATGGGATTGCAAAGAGTTAGAGTGGTGAGGGAGGAAAAAAGCGACCAACAGATAATGACAAACCTGGATATCTAGGCCACTGTCCTGGATCAACAGTATGTCAATAATCCTATTGAGATCACCCAACGTCAATTGGATCTGGTCCGGTCCACCCATTAACCCCTTCACTGCGGCGGCTATTCCGCCGCAGTGCTAAGGGGGCGGGGCGGCCGCATGCTGGTGACGAACCGCTCCGTCACCAGCGTCGGTTGACCTGTGCTTGTGACGGAGCGGTTCCATCATGGCCCGCCCCGCTCAATAGAACGTCAGCGCAGGCGCAAAATTGGCGCCACGCAGGCGCGCCGAGCGGGCCATGATGGAACCGCTCCGTCATCAGCACAGGTCACCCGTAGCGGATGACGGAGCGGTTCCGTCATCATCACTCAACGGGTTAACAGACAGCCCTTGAAGAAGCATACAGATCTGGAGGGCCTCTACCCAGCAGGTGTACATGTTTGGAGACAAGTCTGGTGAATTCCTCTACTAGTACGCCAACAGGGTCACATCTGCTTAAATAATACATAGTCTCTTGGACTCTGCCGGGGTCCTTCGTCTCAACTATCGCAACAGCAGCGACATCCGTTGAGTAATACAGAGAGCTGTATGTAGTGTCCAGGCCCACACCTTGAGCATAGTCAACATCTCTTGAATGATATACCATGTCCACGGCTATCACACAGCAAACAGACGGCTCTTGACAACCCCTTACCATAGAGGAGATCCAGGAAGCTATATCCAGGTAGCCCTCCAGGAAAACTCCTGGGCGGTACAGCTATCTGCTACAGTACTGAAAGTTCTGAGATTTTGTCTCACACCACCTTCTCACCCTATATATAGACGCAGCTCAGAGGGGCTGGGTCCTAACGAAGTTATGCACAACCACCATCGGATGATCCAAAAGCCTGGCCTACCCTCACCTCACTACAGCTTCTATCGCCCCCCATCTCCCTCATTAACCCAGAAACAAAGATCTTGTCGAAAATCATTACCACTAGACTCCAACAGGTTAACTCCAGCATGGTTCCCCCAGTGTGGATTTATGCTCAACGAGGCACTCAGCACTGTGCACACTGACTGCTGGTCTCCCTGGTCCAAGTCCAGAAGATACCAGACTCTTGCACGCTCCCGTTTCTTGATTTCGAGAAGGCCTTAAATTCTGTGGACATGGATGTTGTAAAGACTACGGACCAGGATGGGCTGTTTACTGGGATACTCTCCGATCCCTTTCTTAAAGCAGAAGGACCCACCCTAGTCGCCCGTTTTATTTGCCCTCACCCAACTAGTGCATGATAATGCTGAGCTGGGATGGCTCAGTGAACAACAGAATTGCACTTTGTGCTGAGGACGTTCTTCTGTACCGCAGTCAAACAGGTCAGTGATACCTTCGCATCTTAGAGCTGCACGAAGAGGCCTACAAGGGAACCAGACTAAATCTGCAAGTGTCAGTCCACAGTGATGCTGCGATGACCGTGGCAAGCCTCTATACCGGTGGAAAGACTGAGCCTCAAATATTTGGGGATTCATAACTCCCTTATCCCCGAATTGACCTGGATGTACAACAACCCACCTCTCCTCACTAGAGCGAGACAAGACCTGCAGTGTTGGGCTCAACTTCCGCTTAACGTCTTGGGTCACATAGTCCTTTTTAAGATGCTTCTCTGCTTATCACAAAATATTCAAATAGGGGTTCGTAGGGAAAATATTTAAAGACCAAACCGTATTCTGTCCCCAAACTAAACCTTACATAACACAAGGGAATCCATTGGTTTGTGAAAAATAAATGTAGGCAACAGACTAAACTGATTAGGTTAAAGGAGTCCTTTTAAAGAGGATGGAATCCCATCACCCACCAAGGTGGCATGCTTCATCATCTGAGATCTCCTCTTGGCTGCAAATCCTAGTGCAACCAAGGGCTACAACTTTCTCAACAGTAGAAGGGAGCTCACAGATGTTTTATTGAGTAGCCGAAGATGGAATCCACTATGATCCCAGAATGAGGAGCTGAAATCCTTGTTTCAAGGAGTGATTGGTGCAGTGCATGTGATTTGGTGTGTATGAAAAAGTGATGTTAAAATTGACTACCAGGATATTAAACAATTTTAATAGTCGCTATCCTAGTGTCAAAACTAAAACAGTGCGTGTACAGTTTCAACAAATAGCTGTAAAAAGTCCATAAGGATGACGCTGTGGCAGGACTGTTGTTTCTACCATGTCTCCGGCTAATGAGGGTTCAAACATGGGACTACATAGGTATTACAACCCCAAGTGACATTTAGGAAGGATACCACATTAAAGGCCTGATTAGGAATATGTCAGTACACGCGGTGGCAAGCCAGCCACCACCACACTGCAGGTTTACTCCTGAAGTATTTTGAGTGAGGCGATAAGCTTGACAGCTCCGTGAGCATCCGGAGCAGCATTGCGGACAGTGGCAGCAATATGCAAGCATTCCATTGCCTGTCCACTAACCATTTCATGACTTTAAGCCTGCCATGAAAAGGGTGGTGGAGAGGAAACTGTGCAGGAAGGTGTAGTTGATGATCCGAAGGCAGCGATCTGCATGGTAGGCTCTTCTATGAGCCTATAAGCAGCCGCCATCAGACTGCCACAAAACCACTTGCCAGACCAGGATTTGACTCCTAACCTCGCAGGCAGTTGCACCACAGCTTTGGAAGTCCTACAGCAGACAGCACATTGCCACCCCCACTGAAGGACCGACAACGTTGGAATCAGGCCCTAGGTACTTTTAGCACCATCAGGGACAATATGCCCTTTCTAAAACCCAATTCAATAAATTCCTAAAGATCAGGCAGTCACTCGCTGTGTAGGATGGCCTTGTAGCTTTCCCGAACCATAGTCCGATGGAAGCTCACCTACTGATGGGTGCGCTGACAATGGGGGTGGTGTCACAAATCTATTGTACCAAGATAAACATTGCCCCTGATGCATTTGCCCCTTTGATGAAGAAGCAGTAGGCCTGAATAAGCTCCATGTAAGATGGTAATTGGCAGGTGGCCTGTCCAGTCCCTGTGAAATATTGATGTATAGGCCTCGTTCAATTGAATTACCTTCATTGCACATACATTACACCCTTAAAATTGTGGCAGACGGGGAAATCACACACAAACACTTGCTTTGACTGCCCTTTCCCAGATGCAGACGGTTTCAATATGAAGTGGCTGTGTTCCCTAATCTTGGAATACTGGACACAGATTGCACATTTCTTATCCTAGGATACACACGCTGACAGTAAAGGAGACTCTGCTGGGGTCTTGGACCATCTTGGGAATACTAGAGAAGAACGTTACCATATTGGAATGGCCACAGGGGTAGTGAAAAGGACCCTGCCTGAAAATAGAAAGTGGCTATGGTGCCTGTGGTGGCAGAGTGGAGGAAAGGAATGTATTGGGGCGCAGCACAAGAAAACCCTGTACATGAGGCACATGGATGCCCCAATACATTTGAACATATAAGGGGGATGTGGCTTAATCATTAAGACCTGCGGGCCACTGCACTAAAGGTATTGTCCGTAGGTCTCTCCAAAATGTCATGTGTGTAATTGGGCAGTGAGGGTGTATTTTATGTATTCTTGTACCACACTTCTGAAATCACTAAAATTGGTTATAGAAAAAAAACTGGAAATAATGACCAATTTTGGTCAGAGAGCTGGGCAACAATGCAAGTTATAAACATCAGTCAGTATGGGGTATGAATATCCTTAAAGTACAGAAATCAATTCAGTTACGCAAGTTTAATGAGGGTTACAAAACTGAAACAGATGACTTGTTATAAATTAAAGGTACTTTATACAACTTGGGCACGTAGCAGAGACAAATCCCATCTCTTTCACAAGAACTCCAGGCATTGTGCAACACTATTGAGTGCTCTAGTAGTAGGATAGCAGACTACTTGGGATACTGCACAATAATGAAACCGATAACATAGCACAAGATGGTACAAAACAGTGTATTGAAGACTAGCACACTGGCTTTCCAGGAGTGTAGCAGCTAACTCGTATTTTGTCATGCTCTGATGTGGTATGGGATTCTTTCAGAGTCGAGCAAGCCCATGGAAAATAGCTAAAAAAGGGGGCATCAGAAATGGGGTGTTGGTCAATCCTACTGAGTCTATTGGAAATCCACTTAAGATTCAAGGCCATATTGTTCAGCTGGACTGATGAATAACAGATAGTTTTTAACATTCCCATGCAGTTAAAGCAGTAGAGGTGCATGGACCACACTAAGTGTATACAAGGACAGGAAGGTCTGTACAGGCAAGGCACTAAAGCAGTGTTTGAGACACAAATCAAGGATCCTTTTGCTTCCACATACATGCGGTTCAAATGGCATTAATGGTTTACCAATTCCGTTTTTTTTAAGTGTCTCTTTGTGATTTTGGCGAGAAAGGTTTTGGTAGTCACTGCTTCAGAACAGACATGCTATCTGAGAAAGCAGCAATAGGAATGCTTCGGACGGGACCTCATGGAAAAAGGTGGAATGTTGTTAGTCAATTGGTTTTAAACACTGTTTCCGAACAGCACAGAAGAACCTACTGTGGATTGAGAGAACCAAACAGACAAGAACTAAAATGTCTGGGCACCACTAATGGCCCATAGGAAATTTCCTTTAGGTGTTTTAAGCAGGCTGTTATATCATTTAATTCAGTTCCAATCCCAAACCCTTAGAAGAAAAGATCACTCTGGAACCCTCTACCCTCGCTGCCTACAAATCAGCAACGCCTTCCTGAGCAAGGTCTCTCCTGTATTCAGTCATAAAAGCAAATGTTTTCCCCTTTTCAAACCCAAATACAATGGAAAATTAAAATTCTAACACAGAACTCGTTATTTTTAAAGCCCTGGTTATGGCTTGTAGCCAGACTGCTAGAGAAGCCATCAAGAAAGCAAAATCATCTATGTCCCATTCTGGAATCGAATCTCATTGAAACCTGCAACCTGTGGAGGATGCTTCGCTTCTCAATGACAAAGGAAATTCTTCCTGATAATAAGCAGAATTCAATACCGTTAATCATAATTAAGGCTCCCTGTCTTGCATTTGCACCGATTTTTACAGATAAATACAGACAGAAAACATTTGTTTTCTTGTCTGTATTTATTTTTAAATGTGGATGAAAACGGAAATTGCGTTGCTTTTTGAGTAATTCTTAGTACTGTCTGCCATGACTGCCACGCTAATAGCTGTGGGAATTGACAGGTAAGAAGATTAAAAAAGAAAGGAATTTTAGTAAAGAGGCTTTAATACCAGTAGATATGCACAAGGGTGATACTGAAATGCACATATTTTATAAAAGTGCACTGATTTATCTTCTGCGGGTGTTCACAGTATTGAAACCTGGCAGGGATTCAAGCACAAGTGCATATTTATTTGTAAAATAAATATGGAAATATACTAATTTCAGGTAAATTTTCTACCAAACCGAAAACAAATATGGATATGTACAGATAAAATGAACAAAATAAATATGGATAAATACAGAAGGAAATGTCATGAAAATAAATAGCATAAAACCGGGAGCCCTAATCATAATACACTCCTCCCCCCCCTCCCCCCCCCAAAAATGTAATTGAGAAGTGAAGCAAGGGTCAAAAAGGTTTAGGGTCTAATAGAAATCAACTTATCAAGATAAATCTTTTTATAATCATTTCAGTGTCTCTGGGGGGCAACTTCCCCCTCGACCACCTACTTTTTAATCTTTAGGGAAGCAATGTGTAAAAACACATGGCATCTCCTTTGTACAACATGCTGATGATACTCGTCTAAACATTGAAATGGAAAACTGCAATGCGCATGCAACGTATCACGTCCCTTAAGGATATGCAGAACTGAATGAAACCAACAAAACTATTGCAGAACCCTCCCAAGATGCAGTTCCCTCTCTTCCCAAAGAACAGGAACTTCCTGCCTCATCCCAAAAAGATCACCTGAATAAAACATCTTGGCTTTAAAATTGTCAAACTGCTCCACTTTAATTTGTACGTCTCACAGGTGGCCAAGAAACCAATTTTCAACTAAAACTTCTCAAAAGCTGGACATCAATAGAAGATACATATTCCTAAGAGCAAAGATAGATGGTAGGGCAATTAGCAATACCAAACATATACGCCCCAAATGTAGACGACCTGGACTTTTACCACTCCCTTCAGCAAGTCTTAGTTTCGGAACTGGAGGTGCGTTTTATATGGGTAGGCGATTTTAACCGAGTTGGACCCCTAGCTCTATGTGTTCCCACCTCGCAGGGGGGACAAAACCATGAATGACAGAGACACCCAGAGAGGTTATGGGGTGCAGGACATTTGGCACCAGAGACTCCTCACCTAAAAGTTATACACCTGCTACTCCCCCACACACACAGCTACTCCCCCACACATACAACACCCACAGCAGGTTGGATAGGGTGCTGGTAGCAAACCCAGTTCCTAATCTGTCCATCGAGGTGGCCCATCAGGGATGGTTCCTCTCAGACCACCACCCGATCGATTGAACGGTCTACTAGGGTTCCCCAGAACGACACCAGAAGGTCTGTCGGTTGCAGTAGTAGGTGCTGGGCGATCCAATAGGTAAACAGCACAAAGAGTGAGCACTGGTAGACTACCTCACACTAAACTGGGGTGGGGCAAACATGTCTAGGGTTACAAAATGGCAGACCCTAAAAGCAGTGGTGAGAGGAGCCTGCCTTATCTAACGGGTGGGGTCTGCAAGCAACTCCAAAGGGAGCTGAGGGCAGAGGAGGCGGCCTGGTTATTAGAGGCATAAACTCAGGACCGCTATGCCCCATCAGAGGAGACTGGGACATTCAGACACGCATGTACAATATTTAGGACAGGCTAGATATGTATACTCCTAGCCAATACCGACACCGCATACACAGGGAGGGGGACAAATCACAGATACACCCCCCTCCCCCAAAGTTATACCGTGCCTACACAGGCTTGTTGACCCGAGCCTTCCTGCAAGTATATGAGGAGGCCTTCGACAAGGGTATCCTCCCTTCTACTATGAGACAGGGCGAAATCTGCATGATCCTGAAGCCGGGAGGGGACAGCCGCAAACCCTCATCATATCGCCCAATCACTATGATCAATACAGAAACAAAAATATTTTGCAAACTGTTAGCTTCCCGCCTGTAACCACACATGCTGCACCTCATACTGGAGGACCAATGTGGATTCATACCAGGCCACAACACCGCAATGAACCTGCGCTCCTTAAACCACATTATGCAAGAAGTGAGAGACACAGAGAGGAAGAGATGGTACTCTTGTCTACAGACCTGACTGAGGCAGTCGACACAGTTGACTAGGAGGACCTCTTGGAGGCCCCCAGGGTCGTGGGGATGGGCCCCAGATTCTGCTGGTGAGTGCATATAATGTACACTGAGGCTCGAGCTCGGTGTGACGGGCGAGAGCTCATTCGTCGAAGAGCTTGTTTCCGGTCCAGGGAAGAGATGGCTTGGTAATTCGGGCTGGACTGTTCCCATGAGGCACAGGATCAAGACTGATTTGCATATAGCTGGGTCTGAACTGGGGTGGCGAAGTGAGCTAAAGAACGATGATGGATTCAACCCAGATCTGTGACTGGGGAAGAGTGTCTGAAAAGTTTCAGCACTCCGTCCATCATCTCCTTGTGTTTGCTTTCTTCACTGTAAGTTGGCAGGGTATGCCCAGACGTGGGTCACTTGCTCACTTTACTACTGGATTCAAGTTAGCCTGGCCGATGATGGCTGTTAGCCCAGAACTGGTCCCAGGATGCTAGCTTCAGGTCCAGGGAAGACATGGCTTGGCAGCTCGGGCTGACTGTTGCCATGAGGCACAGGGTCAAGACTGATTTGCATATAGCGGTCTCTGAACTGGGGTGGCAAAGTGAGCTAAAGAAAGATGATGGTTTCAACCCAGATCTGTGCCTGGGGATGAGTGTCTGTCCATCAACTCCTTGTGTTTGAAAAGGTGCGCATGGCCATAGGTCCGCTAAGGGAGGAACCGCTGCAATGCCTGTTGGGCCACATACATAGACCTAAAAAACTGAAGCACAAGTTACTACTTGTGTAACGATATATCTGTAAGAGACATTAGTTAGTGATAGATTCCTTACCTTAGAATATCCCCAGGCGTCAGACTGGATCCGGAAATTTTTGCGTAGCAATACCCCTACGCGCTGGTAGGCGTCGTCTGCGGCTCCGCGTCCGTCGTCGGCGTCGTGAGCGCCGGGATGACGTCATCGGAGTATATAGACGGCGCCCATGCGCGCTGACGTCAGTTCTGATAACACAGCTTTTCCGCGCCAGATACGCAGAGCCATGATAGAACCAACACTGGTGCCATGAAACTAGGGCCCTGAAAGGGGATGACCTTAACCCTAAATATCGGTTCGCAGAACGGGGAGGATGGGAGGGCGGTAAGGAATCTATCACTAACTAATGTCTCTTACAGATATATCGTTACACAAGTAGTAACTTGTGCATCTGAAAGAGACACGTTAGTGATAGATTCCTTACCTTAGAATAGATACCCCAGCAATACCAACCCCGGTGGTGGGTCTGCGAACCAATATCACACCAGAAAGTCCTGGAGGACGGAACGGCCAAAGAAGCCATCCCTCCGGACTTGACTGTCCAGGCAGTAGTGTCTTGCGAACGTGTGCAGCGAGGCCCACGTGGCTGCCTGACAGATGTCCTGCAGGGGGACACCGCGGCCCAGGGCAGTTGTCGTTGCCGTGGCCCGAGTGGAGTGAGCCCGCAATCCAGCCGGGGGCTCCTTCCTCGCCATGGAGTAGCACGCTTGAATACACAAGATGATCCATCTTGAGATGGTCCTCTTGTGCACAGCCTTTCCCTTCTTCGCGCCCACGTAACCAACGAAGAGTTGGTCATCCACCCGGAATTGGCGTGTGCGATCTAGGTAGTAGGAGAGCGCACGTTTTGGATCCAGACGGTGGAGCCTCTCCTCCTCTTTCGAGGGATGCGGAGGCGGAAAGAAGGTTGGCAAAGTAATGGACTGCCCGATGTGGAAGGCCGTGACAACCTTGGGCAGAAAGGAAGGCCGTGTACGTAACACCACCTTATCAGGATGAACAGACAGGAAAGGTGGAGAAGAAGAAAGAGCCTGGAGCTCACTCACCCTCCTGGCAGAGGTGATGGCAACCAGGAATGCCGTCTTTAGAGTAAGGAGACGAAGAGGGCAGTTATGAAGTGGCTCAAAGGGAGCACACATCAGATAGGTGAGAACCAGATTCAAGTCCCACTGGGGCATCACGAAGGGAACAGGAGGAAACATATGCGTGATGCCCTTCAGAAATCTACTTACAATAGGGGACTTGAATAAAGAGGGCTGATCTGGTAGCCTCAAGAAGGCTGAAAGAGCAGAAAGGTACCCTTTAAGAGTGCCCAGAGCAGAGCCCTGCTGGGCAAGGGAAAGAAGAAAGAGCAGCACTTCCGAAAGGGGTGCAGAGAGGGGATCCACAGCCTTTGCTGCGCACCATGCCACAAATCTGTTCCACCGGCAGGCGTATACCGACTTAGTGGAGGGACGCCTGGCTGCCAGAATGATGTCACAGACTTCGGGAGGCAAGTCAAATGGCCTCAACTGCCGCCGCTCAATCTCCAAGCTTGTAGGTGGAGACTGGACAGGTTCGGGTGCAGGACCGTCCCCTGCTGCTGCGACAGAAGGTCCTCCCGAAGAGGCAGACGAATCGGGGGATCGACTGACATGCTGAGTAGCTCGGGATACCAGTACCTTCGTGCCCAGTCCGGAGCCACAAGGACGACCTGGGCCCGGTCGCGCCTGATCTTCTTCAGCACTCTGGGCAGAAGTGGTATAGGCGGAAAGGCGTACAACAGACCGCAGCTCCACTCGCGACGAAAAGCGTCTCCGAGCGAGTGCCGCCTTGGAAACTCCAACGCGCAGAACTGCTGACATTGCGCGTTCTCTTCTGTGGCGAATAGATCTAACCAAGGCTCTCCCCACTGTCGAAAGAGACCTTGCGCCACGTCCGAGTTCAGACGCCATTCGTGATCCATCATGCACCGGCGGCTGAGTTCGTCCGCCCTGGCATTCAGAGAGCCTGCCAGGTGTTGAACCACCAGGGTCACGCCCTGATGTTCCAGCCACTGCCAGAGGCGCAGAGCCTCCTGGCAAAGGGTCCACGACCCCACACCGCCTTGTTTGTTGCAGTACCACATGGCGGTGGTGTTGTCGGTGAACACTTGCACCACGCTTCCCCTGACAGAGGGGAGGAATGCCTTCAGTGCAAGACGAATCGCCCGCAGCTCCAGAAGGTTGATGTGGAGCCGGGACTCCGCCGGAGACCAGAGGCCTCTGATCTCCGCCTCTCCCATGTGGCCTCCCCAGCCCTGGAGGGACGCGTCCGTCACAACTACGTGCTCCGGCTGGGGTAGGGAGAGGGGTCTGCCACTGACCCATTCGCGGTCCGTGAGCCACCACTGCAGTTGCTTCGCAGTGCCCTCCGAGATCAGGACATGATCGGACAGGTTGCCCTGATGCTGGGCCCACTGAAACTTCAGGTCCCACTGCAGAGCCCGCATCCGCCACCTGGCGTGACGCACCAGAAGGATGCAGGAGGCCATCAGTCCCAGAAGCTGCAGCGTCAACCTGACCGAGACTCGGGATAACGGTCTGAAGACAGGAATCAGAGCCTGAATATCCCGAACCCGCTGCTCGGGTGGGTAAACCCGAAACTGCGCCGAGTCGAGAACCGCTCCGATGAAAAGGAGCTTCTGAGAGGGACACAGGTGCGACTTCGGCACATTGATGGAGAACCCCAGCAAGTGCAGGAGGTCGGCCGTAGTCTGGAGGTGGCTGACGACTGTCTGGGGCGAGCCCGCCTTCAACAACCAGTCGTCGAGGTAGGGGAAGACTGATACCCCCTGCCTGCGCAGATGGGCTGCGACCACCGCCATCACCTTCGTGAACACCCGTGGGGCGCTGGTAAGGCCGAAGGGGAGCACGGTAAACTGAAAGTGCTCTAGGCCTACCGTGAACCGCAGGTAACGCCGGTGGGCCGGCAGGACGGGTATGTGGAAATAGGCGTCCTGCAAGTCCAACGCTACCATCCAGTCTCCTGGGTCCAGGGCAGCCAGGACCTGAGCCAAAGTGAGCATCTTGAACTTCTCCGTCCGGAGGAAGCCGTTGACGTTCCGCAGATCCAAGATAGGGCGTAGGCCCCCTTTGCCCTTCTTGGGCACCAGAAAGTAGTGGGAGTAACAACCACGTCCTACTTCTGGCCCAGGAACGCGCTCGATGGCCCTCTTGGCCAAGAGGGCCGAAACTTCCTCCTGCAGAAGTTGCAAGTGATCCCCCGACACACGGTGGTATTGAGGTGGCATGGATGGAGGGGAAGACTCGAAGGGGAGGGAGAAACCATTTCGGACAATTTGCAGCACCCACCTGTCCGAAGTGACTGTATGCCAGTGGGAGAGGTGATGGCGAACCCTGCCTCCCACAGGTGTCACATGGGCCTGAAAACTCGGACTAGGAAGGTTTTGAGGCGGGGGCTGCTGAGGGAGGTGTGGACTGTCCTCGCCGCTGACCCCGACCACCGCCACGGCGGTTCCCACGTCCGCCACTGCGCTGCTGGATGTTCTGCGGCGTGTGGCTGGCGGTCCGTGGTGGGGCGCCCCTTCCGTGGCCACGAAAGGAGCGAAAGGCACCCGATTGCTGGCGTGGGGCCGTAAGGCCCAAGGACTTGGCCGTGGCCCTGGAGTCCTTGAAACGTTCCAGCGCATGGTCTGCCTTGTCGCCGAAGAGGCGACGGCCATCAAACGGCATGTCCAGGAGGGTGGCCTGGACATCGGCCGAGAAGTTGGCGGACCTCAACCAGGCGTGGCGTCGAACCGCCACCGTCGTTGCCATCGCCCTGCCCAGTGAGTCCGTGGTATCCAGCCCACACCGGATAGAAAAGCGTGCCGCATCTCGGCCGTCCGCAAGGGTTTGGCTGAGTTTAGCCCTGACCTCCTCAGGGCATTGTGGCAGCACCTCCGCAACCGTGTCCCACAGAGTGTGGGTGTAGCGGCCCAAGAGACAGTTGGTGTTCACTGACCGTAGCCCCAGGCTTACAGACGAGAAGACCTTCTTCCCGAACTGCTCATATCTCTTGGATTCCCTGTCGGGCGGGGCCGACGGGAATGCGGATTGGGAGGTAGAGGCCTGGATGACCAGGCTCTCGGGGGTGGGATGGGTGGACAAAAAGCATGGGTCGCCCGGTGCCGGGCGGTAGCGTCTGGCCACGTTCCTGTCCACAGGGGGGCCTGTGGCGGGCTTGGACCAAGTGCCCAGCAGAACGTCACACAAGGCCTCATTGAACGGCAGAAGGGGCTCCGTGGAACCGGACTGCTGTTTGAGGACCTCAGTGAGGAGATTAGTCCTCACGGCCGCGACGGGGAGCTGAAGGTTTAAGGCCTTAGCTGCCTTCGTCAACACTACGCTGTAAGCAGAACCCGCCTCCGAAGCCACAGTCGGGGGCGACGTAAATCCAGTGTCTGGCGAGGTGTCAATACCACTGGCCTCCCCAAGCTCATATGTCCAGTCCTGATGCGACTGGCAATCACGTGCCAGAGGGTCCTCGGACCCCTCCCATTGCTCCTCGTCACCTGGCTCCTGGAGACCAGGATTAACAGCCAGGGCCTCCTCGTGGAGATAGAATTCTCCGAAGGCCGACGGAATCGGCGCCCAGCGGCGCCCCTCCGACACCTGAGTAGGACCGTAGGAAGCATTGGGGTCGGCAACCACATCGGCTGCCGGGGACGACACCTGAAGGGACGGCGCCGGTGAGGTCGTAAGGTCGACCGGCGAGGTCCCGGATCCGGAGCCGGATCCAGCGAGGTCGCGCGGCGCCAGGACCGAAGTCGCCAGCGGCGCCGGGGCCGAAGCACCCGACGTCGTCGGGGCCGAAGCGCCCGACCCGGAAGGACCTCCAGACGGAGCCGATCGGCCCGAAGGCGCCACGGGAACCGACTGAGGAGGGAGGGCCCTCATGGCCATGAGGTACCTCTCGACCTCCTCCTGCGACACGCCGTGCCCAGGGACCCGGAGGTGTGGGGCAGGCGGCGACGCTTGCGACTCCCGCGGAGCCGCGTGGGCGGTGTCGCCCGAGTCCCCGGTCGCATTGTGCGAGCGACGGGGCGGGTCGGAGGATCGATGGTGTCGCTCCGACCTCTCATGCCTCTTACCTGAGGACTTGGAACCGGACGATCGGTGACCACTCCCGGAGCGTCGATGACTCCGACCTCGCGACCTGTCCCTCGACCTCCCGTGGGACCGGGACCGGGACCTGGAGCGGCGCGGGGCCGACTGCCTCAGCTCGAGACGCTTGCGGGACCGCTCCCGCCTAGCCTTCGACGACAGGGCCCGGCAGTCGTCACAGGTTCGATCGTCGTGGTCGAGGCCTAAGCACTTCAGGCACCGGCGATGGGGGTCCGTGACCGACATGAGTCGGCCGCACTTCGAGCAAGGCTTGAACCCGGGCATCCCTGGCACCGATAGTCGAGAAGCGACTAAATAGAGGATCAAAAAGATCAAAAAGGTTTTCAGTCAAAAAGTGACTGGGGGTAGAGCTTCTTCCGGATCTGCGCTAGCTGGCGCGGAAAAAAGAAGAACTGTGTTATCAGAACTGACGTCAGCGCGCATGGGCGCCGTCTATATACTCCGATGACGTCATCCCGGCGCTCACGACGCCGACGACGGACGCGGAGCCGCAGACGACGCCTACCAGCGCGCAGGGGTATTGCTACGCAAAAATTTCCGGATCCAGTCTGACGCCTGGGGATATTCTAAGGTAAGGAATCTATCACTAACGTGTCTCTTTCAGATACTGCCCTCTAAACTACTTCAGTTGATGCTTGTCCTGGCCAGACATAGGGTAGCCATAACGTGGATGGGGCAGAGAAGCCCAGAAAAAGCTACAGGCAGAACTCACGGGAGCGAGAAAACTGAGCAGTACAGGGCTTTCAGGGGGGGGGAAGATGGAGTCAAGTGCCTCAGACAAGCCAGAGTAACACTTGCTGAGAGGAAAGCCATGGGAGGGAGGATAGATGTAACGAGTGTTTGCCAAAGGCAAAAATGTCCTTAACTGGTGTGCTGCATGCTGCGATACTGTTGGCCAATATTTTTGTGTCTCTAAAAGACTTCATGGTGATCCCAGCTTCGGAAATCCGTGGTCAAGGCACTTACGTAATGCTATATGCTGTAATGTTGCTTTTGAATGTCATGACAAAATGAAAAAAGGTTTTTTTTAAAAACCTTCTTAAAAGCTTTTCCTCTCACGGCACCATCTTATAAAGGCCCCCCAAGCAATAGTCACTTCATGCTGACAAAATCACCCTCCAGATTGGCTTGCCTAGAACACAGCTAGCGGCCCTCCATTCCACAGCCCATACTCCTTGCTAGGCGAGATGCCTAGCTAGTAGAAGTTGGGATAAGGTTTAAATTGCAACCAGGTCATAGGGGCGGGGCAGTGGAGAGCCACCAAGTTATATTATAACCTTGAGGCAGACACCAGGCGTCTTCTCAAATGTAATCAGGTGCATTCTAATCAGAAATGTTCACTTACAATTAAATATTCAAAATCAATGATGGTTATTTATAAACCAAATTTGCAGTGTTTTATTTCTGAAGTCAATTTGAGGCTCCAAGTTACTGTGTGAGCATGGTATACGTCTGTTTTGGGATCCAAGAAGAAAAATGGAAGTGCTGGCCTAGAAAGCTATTTGCCCTCATCCCAGCACATAAACATTTTGCTGATTTCTCAAGGTATTTTTCTACCTATACATTGTGTATATTTCTACAGTATCCCAGGAATTTGGAAAGCAGGATTGTTGATAGCCCCAAAACATGGTTTCAGTAGGCAGACTGAAAAAAACTCAGGAGAGATATATAGATATATCAAACAAAAACCAAAAAGGTAAAAAAATGAAGTTATAATTAGGAAAACTTTGTTTCATGAACCCAACTTAAACGAAACATTAGACATTCTAAAGTTATCGTCAACTCTAAAATGTAGGAATTTCTGCACCACTCACACACTTATTTATATCTTATTTGTGCCAAACACACTTTAAACTACACAATCATAAATTGAAATGCATACTTATCTGGTGAATTTATCATTTGCGCACCACTTTCACATTACTGTAAGTCATACTTTTAACTCACATTTGTACAAACGCACCATCTTCAAATTAATATAACTTATGCAGCTCCATTCAGTCGTCACCTCGCCCACCACGATATATTAACAGTAACTCACCCCTTTTCCATGCACTAGCTATACCCTTGGATATTGCAAATGTATATCATGTGAAAGAATTGCAGTAATTAAAAGTTATGACATCGGAAATTATAATATTTGCCAGAGTGCATGGTACAGTGGCAAGTTATTTTTAATATAGTGTGGCGAGTGAGGTGATAAGACTTATGGTGCGCTTGGGGAACGGTACAATAGTCATGTATAGCAGTATAGATTGGAGTGGCGTAACGTACAGTGATTTAGCACAGAATGTAGTGACGTATACTCAAGTGTTGTAAACTGGAGTAGCATTCTCTAATTAGCGTACAGGTCTGTCGTAAATTGAACAGTTATACAGGGGAGTGCGTTAAAGTGGAGCATGTTAAAGTAAATTTACTATTAAAGTTGGTGAAAATCTCAACCTTAAAGCTCCTAAATATATATTCTAATATGTATATGATGTGGGAGTGGTCCCAAAATATGCTTAAATCCAGTATATTTTGCACACTTTTGTAGTTTGCCTATAGCGAAGTCTTAAAACTTAGCAGGGTTACATATTATAGGGCGCATATGATTATTTTGGGTAGTGCAGGTAAGTAGTGTAACTACTTAAAAAGTTTACATTTATTTAAATTTTGTGAGAGCTGTTTGTGCTGTATTTTAGCGAATGCGAGTGTATTTTGCTTTACTCCCACAGAGCATAGTGATGACAAATCATTAGCTAATGACATACGTTGAAGACAAGCATGTTGTTTATAGGTGCACTTTGGGTGTGTTTTGCGCTACGCCTTAAGAAGTAGGTAAGAATTAAGCTTGATATTTTTGCCCTACCTACCAACAATTTAGTAAAGTGGCAATAGGTAGTGCAATATATGTATTCTATATTTTTTTTTGCAAAAATACTAACTGGCACAGTACTACCTATGTACCACCCAAAACATTTCTACATGGGCCATTTTTCTAAATAAATTTCTGTTTTTGTAGTACTCCACATACTTTTCCTTACCTATTACCACTTTACTCAAGTCATAATAGGTATGTGAAAAATACCAAACCTAATGCTTACCTATATTGCATGGGGTAACAGAACGCAGGGAAGCTCGGGCTGCCAACAATCTTGCCTTTATTGTTTGTAATGGCAGTAAGCTAATGAGTGGACATCACTTCATACCTCAGTAGTACAGCGGCCAAAGATATAACGAAGTTTAAAACAGTAAAAAAAAAAAAACTCACTGCACATACCTATCGCACACCCACAGAATCATCCGAGCAGCATAAATAATCCTGTCAATTTTAGTGAAAACCTGACTGATCGTTTTGCGCAAAATACAAAAGTCTATGAAAATGCATTGGATTTTACACCCATTTTGCACTCTTTTGACCAAACGTTGCAAAACTTTCATTACCAGGCAATGAAACATGGGTAGCATGTCTGGAAAGTTTCACAAATATTCGTCAAACGAGTGTCAAGTTATTCGGTACCAAAAAAATATATCTCTCCACCTGGCTGGTCACCCTAACTAGAACTAAAGAGTGGCTATTGCCACTCTGTGCGTATATATGGTTAGAAGTAGAGGGGGGAGCTATGCCAAAGCAATGTGTAAAACTTCCATGAATGCTTTTGCATATAGATAGTAACGGTTGTGCACCCAGTTCAAGTTACACTAAGGTGTGTCAGTCATCACTTCAGGACCTTCTGCTGCACTTGCTACCATTTTAGTATTTGTAACCCAACATTTAAGGAGACAAAATGGCCATTAGAGCTACGTGTACACAACTGTCCAGTGCTTTTAAGGATAGGTGGCAGACTGCATTTCAAGTCTCATTCCTTTTAGCAGAGTACCATGCGAGGTTGTATCTAGGAGACCTTTGCATGCTGAGAGGGTGAAGGAGAAAGACTTACCAAGGGCCATGTACAACCAGGGCAGGCAATCCTCGTTGAACAATTAATGTATTGGAGGGGACAATCTTTTGGTATCCTAGTAACCATAACATGTTATGAGTTCAACCTCTGTACTTGATACTTGAAGTTGAAAAAGAGCTGTTTTGCGTTTTACCCTGAAAATGTTAACTTAATTTCACAGCGTACGGAAGAGAGACAATTTAAGACCCATTGGAGCAACGTCTGTATGCTTGAATATGCACTCAATCTTTTTAACCTGCTATTTCTATTATTTAGTTGGAGTCGGATGAAGTTATAGAAATGAAAAATCTCGAATATTTACTACTAAAAACTAGGGGCGGAGACCCAAATGAGTAGATTACCTATTGATGTTCCACAATGACAGCCCTTTTTTTAACCTGCCTCACCCAGACTCAACAAGGCTATGTCAGAACCTTAGAACTTCAGTGCTTCCTTCTGTACTTTCCTCACCACAGCATGGTTGATTCAAGACCCAGAAAGCTCACTCTACATCAACAGCATGTACGATTGAATTAATCTCAGCCAAGGGAACTTGCCACATGTCACTCACCAGTCATTGCTTTTTAGGTCTCGCCTGGCGTTGCAGCGCGAAAGCCCTGTCGCCAGCGAGACTTAATGTCAGCGTCAAGCCTCTCAAGGGAGACAGACTGGGGCACGCGCGGCGATTGAGGTCTGTGGATGCGCACGTACAGGCAAGCACACACCTCCTGACCCGCAGGCAAACCAGCATGCAGTTTCACTTTCGCCCCATCGTTGGAACGGCCCATGTTGCTAATCGCTATTTTAACCCCTTGCACGCTCATGACGAGCTCAGCTCGTCATGAGCTACAGTGCTCATGACTAGCTCAGCTCATCATGGCCTTTAGAACGCTCGCACGCTGGGCTAATTCCCCTGCTGTGCTGAGCGTTCTAAAGAAACAGGTGCGGCCGTGACTAGCTCAGCTCGTCCTCCCCCAGCACAGCAGGGGAATGTGCCGAGCAGGGAAGGGGTTAAACGGGGAGATGTGCACTCCTATATAAGTGCACATATAGCTGGCTTGCACCGCAAGCCAGCTAGTCTCCCTAAACACGCATGGCGTGCTTTCGCTTTCTGGCCCACGCTCAGACAGTTAAGCTGAAAGAAATCCTCCATATAGCGCTTTACACCGTATGATTAATCGAGATGCCCACACAGATAGACCACAATAGCAGCCACTCAAGAGTCCATCTATAAGTACTTCAAAAAGGATGGCGGCCTCTCCCAACTCAAGCTCTATAAAAGTGTTAAAGGAATCCGTGAAACACTTCAGAGCCTACAATTCAAACCAGACAGCTATCATTCACCCCCCCCCCCCCCAACCCAACCCCAACTGCAGGATAAACTATCTGTGACTCGGCCCGCCCTCACCTGCTTAACTTCAGCAGAATTCTACGCGTCCTGCAACACACAGGCATCAGCCGCACCCAGCCAGTGCACGTGTACTCGTCCCAGTCAACACGTGCATGGTGTGCTTTCGCTTTCCCTTCCGGCATTTCAACCCACGCTCACGTTCTCCCGCCCGCTGTGGCCCCCTCTCTTCCTCCGTCGCTGCTCTCTCCACTTTTCTTCGACCCCCTCGTCTTTCTCCCCCCTTTGACTTCCTTGCTTCTTCCTCTCCCTCTTATTTCACTTTCTCACTCTCTCCCGCTCTCAATCTCCTGCTGGAGGTCCTCGCCTGCCTCCCTTCCTTCACGGACTCGTTACGCCTGTCCCTCTTCTCCCCCCTTCCCCTTCTTTAAGTGGCTTCTTCGCGCACAGCTCCGCACTCCCTGGTGATCCTCGGCAGACAGCAGCCCTCGCCCGGCCACGATGATGGAGAACAGGGCGTTCTGCTGCTTTGCCTTCTATGCAGCCGCCCTGCTGCTCAAGATATTCCTGCTGGCGATCCTTACCGGCCAGCTGCAGCTGCGCAGGAAGGTGAGTATCCCCGGCAGACACCCTCCCCAACCCCTGCTGGCATGGGAGAGTGATCGAACTGACACCACCTGCTGGCATGTGTGAGTGAGTGTGAACGAGCCTCACACCCCCCTTTCTGGCATGTGTAAGTGTGACGAGCCTCACCCCCCCTTTGCTGGCATGCGAGTGTGGACAAGCCTCACCCCCCCCCCCCCCTTGCTGGCATGTGTGAGTGTGAACAAGCCTCACCCCCCCCACCCTGCTGGCATGTGTGAGTGTGAACGAGCCTCAACCCCTTTTTTGCTGGCATGTGTGAGTGTGAACGAGCCTCACCCCCCCCCCTTGCTGGCATGTGTGAGTTCTCAGTATACAGTCTCATTTAAAAGTCTGTCACTAGCTTAGAGTGACGTGTGAACGAGCCTCACCCCCCCCCGCTTTGCTGGCATGTATGCGTGAGTGTGAAGGCGCCTCTAACCCCTCCCTCTTGCTGGTATGTGTGCACAAGCCTCACCCCCCTGTCCTCGGAAGTTCTCAGTATACAGTCTCATTTAAGAGTCTGTCAGTAGCTTCAGTTCAGTATTGCGTGTTCCAAAAATAGAACGTTTACATTAGTACGACGAGTGACGCAAATAGAGTATTGACTGCAGGGCAGGACACCCCCCCCCTTGCTAGCATGTGCGTGGACGAGCCTCACCCCCCCCTTCCTGGCATGGGTGAGTGTGAACGAGCATCACACCCCCCTTGTGAGCGAGCCTCCCCCCCCCTTCCTGGCATGTGTGAGTGTGAACGAGCATCACACACCCCCCTTGTGAGCGAGCCTCCCCCCCCCCCCCCCCCCTTTGCTGGCATGAGTGAGTGTGAACAAGCATCTAACACACCCCCCCTTGCTGGCATGTGGGAGAGTGGGTGATCGAGTCTCATCCCCCTTGCTGGCATGTGTGAGTGAACAAGCCTCGCCTCCCCTTTTGCTGGCATGTGTGAGTGTGAACGAGCCTCACCCCCCCCCTTTCTGGCATGTGTGCGTGAGTGTGAACGCGCCTCAACACCCTCCTTTGCTGGCATGTGTGAGTAAGTGTGCACGAGCCTCACACACCCCCCTTGCTGGCATGTGCGAGTAAGAACAAGCCTGACCCCCCCCCCCTTTTGCTGGCATGTGTGCACAAGCCTCACCGCCCCTTGCTGGCATGTGTGAGTGTGAACGAGCCACAGCCCTCCTTGCTGGCATGTGTGAGTTGTCCTCTGAAGTCACGAGTTCTCAGTATACAGTCTCATTTAAAAGTCTGTCACTAGCTTCAGTTCAGTATAGGTTGTTCCAAAAATAGAATGTTTATGTTAGTACGGCGAGTGACGCAAATCGAGTATTGACTGCAGGGCAGGACACCCTCCCCCCCCCCACTTTTGCTGGCATGTGCGGGAGGGTGGACGAGCCCCCCCATTGCTGGCATGTGTGTGTGTGAACAAGCCTCCCCCCCTTTTGCTGGCATGTGAGTGTGCACGAGCCTCACCCCCTTTTCTGGCATGTGTGCGTGAGTGTGAACACACCTGAACCCCCCCCTCTCCCCTGCTGGCATGTGTAAGTGTGAAGGAGCCTCACCCCTCCTTTGCTGGCATGTGTGAGTGTGCACAAACCCCACCCCCCACTCCTTGCTGGCATGTGAGTGTGCACAAGCCCCCCCCCCCCCCCCATCCTTGCTGGCATGTGTGCACAAGCCTCACCCCCCCCCCCCTTTTTGCTGGCATGTGTGAGTTATCCTCTGAAGGCAGAGTTCTCAGTATACAGTCATTTAAAAGTCTGTCAGTAGCTTCAGGTCAGTATTGTGTGTTCCAAAAATAGAAGGTTTACGTTAGTACGACGAGTGACGCAAATAGAGTATTGACTGCAGGGCAGGACTGCCTGTTCTGTCACATGGGTGCCATGACACAGCAAAGTTTATGGAGTGCTGATATCCAGCGGCCACAACGGATAGAACTACCTGTCTGGCACCCCACCTTGTTGCAAAATCTGTGCCCCAGGTCCGAACTGCCTCAGACGGCGAAGTGATTACCGGTATTTAACCACTTACGTATACTGTTCGTACACGATGTACATTCTGGTTAGTTTGGATTCCAGTACACTTTTACAAGAGTGAAAGAGGACCCCGGGTAACTGAAGTCCGCAAACCCTTCTATTTGGTACACTTGTGCTACACGAAGGCAAGAGGTATCCTCCGGATCGCTTCCAAAATGAAAATCGCAACGAACTGTTTTTATTTTGTTTCTGTGTAGAGTTCTTTATATTAAGTTGCATCACAGATCACAATTTTTAGTGTTATAAATCTAAAGTCTTGTTCCACCCCTACACACACACACACACACACACACACACACACACACACACACACACACACACACACACACACACACACACACACACACACACACACACACACACACACACATCCCCCAATCTGTTTGAATAGTAGAGGTGCAGTAAAGTCTCATTGTGTCTGTCATTTTACTCACAGCAGAGCGAGCTTGTGCACATCTCGGTAACGTCACACTTTCCAGTAAAAGTCTTTTTGTCATTTATGATACAAAACTTAAGCCATCCCGAGTATTTCATATTGAGACAATCATGCAGCCGGACTAGTGATCCCATCTTTAAATGTAATTTAGCTGAAACAAATATTTGTGTTATTTATTTAGAGGTTTTATATAGCGCTGGCTGGACCCAGGGGTATCAGAGCGCTGTACATCTTTGAGACAAGAAGGTCAGTAAGACATGGGTCATACATAGCATAAATGAGTATAAACAACATATAAGTCTCCGCCAGACATATTTCAAAATGATAAATATGGGAAATAAGAACACCGAAAAGTGGGAGATGTGATCATCAAAAATAACCAGGCATACATTGAAAAGAGAGCCGGAAAATTGCAGAGGAGAATAGGGAGGTTGGTGGTCAGATTGGGTTTGTAAGGACGAGAGGCGGAGGGGCAGAAATGAGGGCAGATGGAGGACAAGGGAGGGGGGTGGGTGCAGGGAGGAGTGAAGGTGGTAAACAGGGAGGTGGAAGTGGCGAGGAGGAAGGGCGCGGATGTATCCAAGGTCGGACAGATGTGGCCAGTGGAAGATAGCAGATATGGATTATGGTCCCCAATATTTGTTGAGATGTAGTTAGAGCTCATTTTTGAAGCAAGGGTAGGAAGAGTTGCAACGAAGGTCAGTTGGAAGGGCATTCCAAATGCATGGAGCATTGCCGGAAAAGGACCAAGACTGGGTGGTTTTCTTTTTTTGAAATGGGGGGGGGGGATAAGAAGGAAGGTGTTTGTGCTTCTCAAGGAACTGGAGCAACCGGCTTTTGTGAGTTTGTTAGCGAGGTAGGTCGGTGTATTCTGATGGAGAATTGTGTGTGTAATGCAGGCTGTTTTGTACGTGGATCTACCTTCAATGGGGAGCCATTTAAGGATTTTAAGGGTAGGGGAGATGTGGTCGAATCGCTTGCAGTCTAAGGTAAGCCTAACTGCAAGGTACATCACAGATTTAAGCGGTGCGAGGTGGATCTTGTGAATTCCAGTGAGAATGGAATTGCCATAGTCGATACGAGAAAGAACAAGGGATTGGACTGCTAGTTTGAAATCATCGATCGGGATGAAGGGCTTGATTTTCTTAAGGTGGCGGAGAGTGAAGAGTGCTCCTTTGGCAGAATTATTGATGTGTGTCTTGAGGGTTAGGAGGTCGTCAAGTGAGATACCTAGTGATTTCACTGAGGATAAAGATAAGGAGCAGTTGAGGGCATTAAGGTCAGAGATCCAATTCTGAATAGGGAGCTGGTTGTTTTTCGGGGGAAAAATAATTATTTCAGGGTTTTTTTCAGGGTTGAGTTTGAGGTGGTTAGTGTGGAACCAGGCTTGAATCTTGATGAGGGTGTTCGAGGTGAAGGATGTCAGCATGGGTTTTAATCTTATAATAGAGTTGGGTGTCATCGGCATAGAGATGGTAGTTGATCTCGGCTTGTTTAAAGAATGAGTGTGAGGGGTTCCATGAAAAGGTTAAAATGAGAGAGGATGGATCCTTCCGGAACTCCTAAGGAGATGGAGGTAGGGTTAGATAGGCAATTTTGTATTTTGATTTGTTGAGAACGGTGTTGTAGGTATGAGACGAACCATTTGTGTGTCATACCATTTAGGCCGAATCGATCTCTAAGAACGTAGAGTAGAGTGGTTAACAGTATCAAACGCTGCAGAGAGATCAAGAAATATCATAAGGCTACATTCACCATTGTCGAGTGAGTGGTGGATGTCATCAACAATGTTTAGCATGGCGGTTTCAGTGCTGCATCCTTTCCTAAAGCCAGATTGGAAGGGGGCTAGTAAGTTTAAGTGTTCAATGTGTCTCTAGTTGGAGACGAACACATTTTTCCAGGGCTTTAGAAAGAAGGGGGAGGTTGGAGATGCAACGAAGGTTATAGAGGTCGTTTGGGTCTGCCAAAGGATTTTTGATAATGGGGGTGATTTGGCCTAGTTGCAACGAGTTGGGGACACAACCGGTGGCAAGGGAGCTGTTGATAATAGAGGTCCAGGTAGGGGTGGTGATATGTTTGAGGTTTTGGACAAGTTTGGAGGGAAGAGGGTCTTTGGTGTGGGAGGAAGGCTTGAGCTTGGAAATGATGTTAAGGACGTCTCTTTCCGTGACTGGCTGGAAGTGGGTGGGATATTAAGAGAGGTGTTCGGATTGGTGGTAGGGATCGCAGTAGAGGAAGGATTGCTCAATTAGTTTAATTTTGTCTGGAAAAAAAAGCGAGCTATTTCTTCACATCTAGTCTTCAAGGCCAGTGGGACAGGGGGAGCAGAAGCAGTTTGATTGCGCACAATGTTGAATAGTTCTCTTGGCCTATTCTGAGCTCGATCTAGTTGTGATCTGAGGAAGGAAGTTTTTTGTCTAAAGATGTGTTTTTTGTAGGACGATCTAGCAAGTCGGAGGGTGGCCAGGTTAGAAGGAGAGGGGTGCCGTCTCCATAATCTTTCAGTCAGTCTGAGTCTACGTCTTTCAATGTTTAGGTCTGTGTTAAACCATGATTTGGAGGGGATATTTCTTTGTTTTTTGAGTTTGGGTGGTGCTAGAAGGTCAAGGGTAGCAGTGACAGCTTTGTTATATTGTTCGGTTAGTTCATTCGTGTTGAGGGAAGGAGGGATAGCGAGAAGTTGGGCCTGAAGTTTGGATTCAAGTAAGTCGGGAGGGATATGACTAAGATTTCTGATCAGTTTCATGGGTTTAATAGTTTTGGGTGGAGGCAGATTTGTTAATTGAGAACAGGATATGGTGATGGTCGGACCAGTCAATAGGAATGATGTTAGATAGGAGGGCTATATCTTTGTTGGTAATGATAGTGTTGAGGGTGGCTCCTTTGGAATGGGTTGGTGACTTGACAGATTTGTTTTAGGTCATTAATTTCGAGAAGGTCATACAGGAGGTCGATTGAGGGATCTTTAGTATCATGCCAATGGTGGTTAAAGTCTCCCAGGAAGATTTTTTTAGATTTGGAAATTGAGTATTGCGTAAGGTGGTTAGATAGCGCGTCGATGAATGGGTAGTGATTTCCAGGCGGATTATATATTGTGAAGGCGGATGGGGAGGGGGGGGGGGGGGTGATGAATCCTGTATTTTGAGTTCGGCTACAAGGTATTCAAAGGAGGCATATTCGGCGTTATTGATAAGGGAGAGCTGTAGTTTGTCTTTGAAGATGATAGCTACACCACATCCTTTTTGGATGGGTCTATCTTTCCCAATGATGGAGTATCCCGGGGGTGAGAGTAGGTCAAGAATGCTTGTAGAGTGTTCATTAAGCCAGGATTCTGTAAGGAACGCAATGTCGATGGATTCACTATAGATGGTTTCAGAGATTTCTATGGCATGTCGGGCCGCAGTTAAGCATGCAGGTGAGGGGTTTGGGAGATGGGAGGGTATGAATGGAGGTGAGATGAGGAGGGGGTCTAGGTGAGACAGGTGAAGGGGGGGGGGGGGGAGTACGACTGGTTCCCAATATGAAGGGGATGCTTGAGAAGGTGGGAGGCGTGTACATGGTTGGTGAGTAAGGAGGGTAGGAATTTTGAAGGTCGGAAATCTCCTGGTGAGAGAGGGTGCAAGTGGTGCGGAGTGGTCTTTGAGCCCAGCAAAGCAAGGGATTTGTTTTCCACGTTTTAGATGCGGTGGGGTTTATTAGACTAGGGCTGGCGGTGCTTTTTCAGTGAGGGAGGTCGTTGGATTTGAGGATGAGGACATTGTTCCTGAGACGAGGGAGATCTCTGGTAAGGGTGGTGAGGTTAAGTTCGATGTTGCGAAGGGAGTTTGAAATAAGAGTGAGGGGGTAAATATGGTGGGCGGGGGGGGGCTGAGGACAAATTGGGTTCAGAGTTAGCTGCGGAGGGGGGTCTGCTCTGAGGAGGCAATGAGCAAATGCAGGCAGGAGGCCTGATCTAAGGAGAAGAGCCGAAGCAGGTAGGAGAGCAGGGAGGGCTGTAGTTGTATGGGAGAAGGAGTGGCATGTCGGGGTAGGGGGGAGAAGGGACATCTGTGGATGAGGAGTTTTGAGATAGCAAGGAGGTACAGTTGTGGATTGGTGTGAGAGGGGGGGAGAATGAGAAGAATATCGTTCAGCGAGGGAGAGGATGAGTTGGGAGAAGAGGTGTGTGTGTGTGGGGGGGGGGGGGGGAGTGAGATTCAGAAGGTGTGAGGCTGAATTGGGAGGGGAGGAACGAGGGGGTGGAGGAGGAAGGGGAATCTGGGTGAGGAGTGTTGTGATTCGGTGGGTGTGAGGAGGAGTTGGGATAGGAGTAGTGAGGGGGGGTTGGAGGTGGAAAGGAAGGGGAATCTGGGTGGGGAGTACTGTGATACGGTGTGAGAGGATGAGTTGGGAGGAGGAGTGGGGGTGTTCGAGGAGGAATGGAAGGGGAGACAGTGAAAGAGGACACGGAGGGAGGGGTCATAGGGAGGGGAATGGGTGGGCTGATTGGGTGCAAGGGGGATTGGGAGTGAGGGGGTGCGGAGGGGGATCAATGGGAGAGGGGGGTTATAGTGAGAAAAGGGGGAATGGGTGCTCATGCGGTACTCTCAGTACAGTGTGAGATTGTATGTGCTGCTGTTTAATGGTCATTTCGAATTTAAGTGAGGTAGATGGCGGGCCGGGGGCAAGGTGTAGGTCTGTTAATTTCAAAAGGAAACAGCAGCATATTGGTCGTGTATTAATTTCACCTTCAGTAATTGCTTTGCAATTGAGCAACAAAATAAAAATATCATAGGACAATAATTTACGTATTTGGAAAGAAACAGGAGTACCTTAGGGTGTTGCGCATATATAAGGCAGATTGCCTGAAAACAACTTTTTTTTTAAATCATTTTGTTACCAACAAAGAAACCAGGAATGCACCTTTTCAATCGTAATCCAGGAAACTATCCCAAGCAGGTGCGGGTAAGAAGAATTCTTTATCACCAGCACTAAGACAAATTAATGAGCTCCCATCCGCTTCAATTTCTGTCCCTGACATGACACTGTCCTCACGCTGCCTTTACTTGTCATATGCTGGCTTTTTCCTGCTACAGGGGTAGATGGAGGTGTATTCCCTATACCGCTTTAGTTCATACTCTCGAGTATTTGAGGGTATATCAACTTGTTGCATCGCACAAAACCCACCTAGTCTCATTTTCTTCTTTTTTATACACTTTTTTAAAATTTATATTCTGTATTGTTTATTCTGAGAGGATGGAGGTCACCCCCCCTCCCCACCCCCATGCTAGTCCGATGTATTTTAGGACTTTGCTGTATTACTTCTGTAGGGCCTACACTGTATAAGGAAATTACCCAATCTTGCTCACAATCTATTATCCGTCCCCTCACAAGAGCGTGTTTTTAGGAGAGAACCTGGTGCTCTAAAATTGCTTGTAAGATTCTCTGGTGCCCATATCAAGTATGGCGATTTGCATTTATCACCCCGAGTGGGACGGGTATGTTCAGACGCGAGTCCTGTGCTCTCCATGCCATTGGAATCAAGCTATCCTGGCTGATGAGGACTGAAACCTGAAACCAGTCCTAGGGTGCTTATTTCCAATCCAGGGAGGACCTGCCTTGGCAGTTCGGGCTGGACTGCTCCCATGGGGCATGGTGTCAAAACTGATTTGCATATGGCTGGGTTCAAACTGGAATGGCATGGTGAGCAAAAAAAACATGGATTTAGTCCCAGGTCTCTGTACTGGGGTGAATGTATGACATTGTTCTGCATTCTGTCCATCAACTGTTTTTGCATATTAAGTATGGCAGCGTCTGCGAGATTTGCAGCTGCCAGCAGCCCGATAACTTTTGCTGGCAGCCATCCTTGCTGAGGTGCTGTCTGACTTTGCAAAAAATGTGCAGGACATTCAAAGACCATTTATCCCCTTCCATAGCTCTGACTCTACACTGTGAAAGTCAGCAGGCAGGTTCCCATATCTAATTTTTTGTGTTCACCTTTGTTGCCTTAATAACTTTAGTATCTTGCTGTGATTAATTGCATCTCACAGATGCTGCAGAGGAATGGATTCTTATCTCTCAGTTGGCTGGTTTGTTTCTCAAGTATCTGGAGTGTCACAGAAAATCACACAGCCTTTTGTGTGTTATTTTGTCACAATACAGACTTTCATCTGGCGCTGGTTAGAGGAAGACATTTTTACTCATGGTTTCCGCTTTCATAGCGTTGGTCACAATACCGTAGATATCACATTTACCCCAACTTCACATACTAATATCATAAATAACTTTTTATATATTTGTTGCTTTAAAAAGCAGATAATAAATAAACAATGCCATTTACAATACCAACAACTTTAAACTTTGCTACTGCAAGACCCATTGCATTGCAAATGCTTGTTTTACCCGCCATGCTACTAGGCTCATGTTTCACCTTACCAATGAGGCAGAAAAAGGTTCAAACTGTCTAGTACAGTCTGTATTCCTTCCTGGAGGCAGATCAGGCCATTAACTTTATGCTGCACCTATCTCTTTGAAGGGCCAAGTCTTAATTGAATATTGTTGGCCTCTTTTCTAAAGTGGCATAGTGGAGAGGGAAAAAACTGGAATGCAGTTAAAAGTTGTAACCAAAGGATGAGCTTGGAGCATTGCATCTGCTTTACCAATGTGCTTCGTTTGACCAGGATTGGCCAATTTGTTTTAGGACAGGTGTAGGTGAGAAGAGTTGTACTATTAATCCTCACATGGAGGTAGTTTAAATTCAGGTTACTTCTGACGAGATTAGAAAACCACCCACTTCGGGATAATCACATCAATATGGATCACTTACCACTTGTTCTGCTACTCCGCTCACTTCTTGAGTCAGGGGCATGAGCCCCACAAGCTGTTTCTCGATGGTTCAGAGGAAGACGCAACGTTGCTGCCTTCCCTATTCTTCCCATCTCATGTTCTTCGCTCTTCTGGGTATATGAGGTTGTCAGAATGCAGAGGATGAATTATACCGCTTGCACCTCTTGTAATTAACTGTGGTCTGAATTTAGATGTGCAGATTCAGTCGCTGCAGATTTTCTGAAAGAGCTACTGCAAAGTTTGAAGGTCCACCTTTGCTTCTCACTGGCAGCACCACCTCATCTTTCTACAGCACACCTATAATCAGATGTTACTAATAATCAAAAATTTCCTTAAAATTGTCCATTCAAGGCTTACACATTGCACCAGTCTAAAACCTGCATCCATACAGTTCATGATAGCCTAAACCGTATTACTCTCAGAGATTACAAACTGCCCAAGAGGGCAGGCTTTGGACAGCTCAATATTTGAAAGTAAATAAATCTAATTTACCATTAATTACTTGCATGAATCACCACTAATCAATTAATAATCCCGGTTCTAAATAACTGCCCAGACAGTACTCATTACTTGCTTCCAAGTCTTTGGGCTTTATATGGTTTTAAATTACCGTATAGAGTATTGCTGCTTGGCTGGCTACTTACTTCCAAGAGAATCAACATCCCAGCCACAGTAACCTCTTCCCAGTAGCAAAAAGTGAAAATGAGTAAGTCATTTAGGACAAAAGGAACAAGCAGTTGCAAAGCAAATTCATCTTGCTTTTGTCCCCTAAAGGCTTTGCCAATGCAGTGCGGTATCAGATGACATATGTATTTACTGAACAATACAGGGGGCAATGTAGTTATTTAACAATCCACTTGGGGCGGTTTTTTTTTTTTAAATCCCTCCTGTGCAAAGAGCATTTTTAAAAGCAGAGCAACCTAGCTGCAATGAGATCTGCATAGCCTACATCTGCTACAGGTTGTTTTTTGTAAAGCGCTCTGATATCTGCAAAGATCTTGTTCGCGCTATATAAAACTTTCAACATAAATAAGTATGGGCAATGAAGGAATGGGAGCACAAGACTTCGAGTGATTGAGTATATTTTTTAACTGGGAGAAGGGAGCACGAGTGGTGGGTGTCATGTACCCTACCGGGGGGGGACACAAGAATTGGCAAAGCCAATGGGTCTGGTCAATTGGATTTGCCAATGGTTTATAGCCTTTTAGTATTCTCAATGCTGTGCAGTATATGGCTTCAGAATCAACATTTTAAAAAATTAGCTTTTTGTTCTGCCAACTGATTTTTGTAGAGGTAATCCATGGTTTCCAGAAACAGTACATACCATTTCCAGAAATAAAATGCCTAGAGTTTCATACTTGATGAGAAAGGTATAATTGTGTATAAAGTGTATAGATTAATAGAAACCCATTTAGTAAAGGAAAGCCTCCCTCCGTTGAAGGCCTGTGGCAAAATTGTGTTGTGCATTTTGTAGCTGTATCATCAATGTGAATGCATATGGATTAAAGTCACAGCTTTAAAGGACAAGGCACTACTGCCAAAAAATGCATGCATGTGCCTCCCTATTTACATTGGTGATTCTATCTGGAGAGAATCACTGATTGGTGATTCTATCTGGAGAGAATCACTGATGTAAACGTTATCACATTTGCAACAGTAATGATGGAGCCCTTCAAATCATACGTGATACTGAAGAAATTGTTAGAGAGGACCTTTACGTGAAAGTAGTCAGTGAGGAGCATTTAAGTATTTAAGATATTACGTGCATACATGCATTACTCATATTGTTGATTTCCTGCAACCGCTGGACCACAAAAAGTTACTTTTTGGGGAGGCAGGCCACTAGTATGGCCCATCAGGACAGACATTTCAGGCTGCATTCTTCAAACAGGTAGCATAAGGCTAACTGGCAATTGAGAAATTCAAGACTTGTTTCTTTGACAGCTGAACTGTCCAGGATCCTGCCAAATAGTTCTGGATCTGAAGGGTGTGTTTGCTGTATTTTTTACACCCCGACATCCTATGATACTTAGAAATAGCCACTGAAAAATGAAACAGAGGCACTGCGTGCTAGACAGAGGATGCACTGCTGCTTGACAAAGGTGCCACACATATCCAGTTTAGGAGGGCTGGATTAAGGGAGCACTCTTCTCACAAAATCCAGATTTGCATGAACGGGACAAGATGAATTAAAATGAATAGTACTATGCAATAGCTTTTGGACCTACAAATGAGTGAATAGAGCTGCACCCTTGTCTCTTATGAGCTACTCCAATGATGTACAAGGAAAATCATGGCTGCACTTAAGGCTCGCCTGCCATGCACACACTATTAACTCAGTGATCTTTGGCGCAGTAAAGGGTGTCACTAAAGCACTGCTCACCCAAAGCTCTTCACATAAATGGTGCTGCGCATGATTCCTCGAAAGCGAGTAAATAGTAGTAATAGGATCACTGGCACGTAAATAAAAATTATGCTGTGCCATGGACCTTGTAACTAAACCAAGGATGAAGTGGATCTAAAATACTGAAAATATCAAAAAATGTACAGTGAATAACGCTCTGTGGAAAAAATAAAAAAATGGGCTGGGAGCAAGTTGTCTCGCATGTTACAGACACGGGTACAACCTGGACACTGCAAGTTGGACACGGCTACTGAATAATTCCAAAAATCATGAGGCCCTGCCAGTGACAGTAGCGTTTCGGACGGTGCTATGAGCAGTACTTAATGGCAGCAGATTTGTGACGCAGGCCTCAAAGAGCAGTGAAATGAACACTTGTGCTGCTGTGGCATTCTGTTGGCCATTTCCACCCACTAAACAGTTTTCCCCCAGTCAGCCCTACATTTCATAACAGCAGATACCCATTGCAATGGATGTCTCTTAGTGGCAGGCAATGGCAAAACTGAAAGCGATCGACCTTTCGTAGAGCATTTATTACAGATTGGGATGTTTAAAGCAGACGCAATGTGTGAACGGTGTCCCAGGGTATAAGAAAAACTTACTGAGCTGAGTGACCGAAGGGGGATCGGCAGACAGGTGCTTTATCATAGGCAGCGGTTGGAATAGCCAGTTGGAACAGCAAGAGCTGCCAGTGACATGGATGATGTGGCTGCAAAAACTATGCAGAGAATCCATTGATGGAATCGACAAGTATGGGGGATTGGACGGGGTGCAGAAACGGGCTGCTTGAAGAACACGACAGGAGGAGCAGTGCGACAAAAGACTAACTGCTTAGAGGGGTACATGGGCAGCAACCTACATGGGAGAAAGCTGGTTGTAGAGTGTTTACTTAATAAACCATGGTAGGGTTTTTAAAAGAAACAGGGATGGCATGAAAGAGGGTGGGGTTAAATATGGTTTAAAAAAAAATAATTATGGAGCAGACAGTGTCGACCAAGCCATAGCTTAGAAATAGCACTTGGATTCAAGCGAAAGCAGCAGAGGAGCACTAAGCAAAGATAATTAATCTGTACTTGGTCCATGCACCACAGCAAGTAAAGGAAATGGCACCTGGCAAGCACTTACCAATGAGAAGGCAAAAAAGAATAGCAACAATGATGCCAAAGAATGGTAAACTAGTGGGGGTCCCAGGTCCATTACTGAATCAAGACCCCCACAAGCGAAGGAGCATGACCTTGCAGGCTCGACCTAAAAAGGAGCAAATGAGGGAGACAAGTTAAAGCAATTGCGGAGCAACGTGGATGGGGCAGGGTAAGCAACACATATGGGAGAGTTGAACACCACAAGCACTCGAAGAAAAATAGTTCCCTAGCTGTGAGAAGAAATGGGATGAAGTCAGGCAATCAAAATTATGTTAGGAGATTATGCACCATGGAAAGAACAAGGCAAGCCAATGAATAAGAAGCAAGAAAATTAGAAAATGAAAAACCCAATAAACACTAAATAATAAATTCTCATACGTCAGTGTTACATGGTTAAGTTTCGAGAGGTTTTTTTATTTAAAAGCTCAGGTCAGTGTTAAGACTGCGGTTGAGGTTTTGGTTAACATACATGGCCTAATTTGTAATCAGTTTTGGGTTTAACATTAAGTTAGGGCACTGGTTAGGGGTTGAAGTAAGTTAGGTTTCATACCAGAGAAGTCTTTTTATTCAATTTTCTAGATAGCAAATATTCCGAATATTTGATGCAAAGTGTAATGCATTTTTTCTTTATAATCCATGTCAAATATATCCTGGACCTAAGAGTGATACCATAACATTGCCGTCAGCTGGCTCTTCAGTTACAAAATTTCTGTGAGCTCGGATGACTTGCTCCTAGAACTGTGGCATAGAGTCCAAGAATTGCTAGTCTGTCCATACTATCCACTAACCACTCCATCAAATGAACAGCTTCCAAACCTAACCAAGAACCGTAACCTCATGTTCCCCTACTAGCAGTGCCAAAAGAACTAAAGACCCGGTCACAACAGTAGACACTGACTCGAGGTGTCCAGAATTTAATCCCACTACAGTTACAGTGGACCAAACATGGGCATTGTCTTAATTTCCCCTCGTGTCAACAACCACAGCAGAAAATATAGATGAACTGCTACCAACAGCGAGCAATACACACCCATGTAAGTCTATATTTTTAACTAAATTATCCCTTAATCAATGCCTCGCCATGGAGATGACGCCACATAACAGTTAAAGAACCACAATAAATCACTGCCTACCATGCCCATAAACTGCTAAGGCACCATCCAAGACTTGCTCAGTCACAACCCAGAATCACCGCCACGGAAGTAATGTTCTAGCCCAAAAGCCAAATTGTTTGTGTCCAACCAAAATTTTAAAAAGGGGGGGGGGGGGGGGGGGGGGAAGAAAACAGGACTATGAATGCACCTTAGATGACCAAAGTAGGCGACGTGCCACAAGAACGAGCCGTTGCTAAAGACCAAATCACTGACAAAATTACGCCCAACTTTCAATGAAGACAGATCTCTCTTCATGGACACGTCAATTACAGTTAACAAAAAAAAAAAACTTATGTCCCGGTATGTCCATTGCTGCGACACGGGAACAATTTACGCATGCTCCCGGTCACAACCCTCCATGCCTGTTATCATCCAGCAGACCTAACTGGGTGAGAAATGAAATAATGTGGTATTAACATTTAACTAAAATCTGGCTGCCTTTCGTACAGCCTGTGATGTATTATCTGCAATTAGCTTATCTGGGGTAAACGAGGTCCAATCTTTTTATAATGTAAACAAAAACAACTTTATTCGAAACATTCGATTTAACACAACGCTACTCATTTCTTGGGTGGGAGTTACACTGCTGGAAGGGGTTTGGAAAGATATGATGGGCGAGGTGAATCACTTCCGTGGACTTGGCGATCTGGATTGTGATCGGCTCTTGGCAGGGGAGGCAGACCGGCCTCTACCCCTGGAAACAGATCTGCTTCTTCCCCGACCCCCAGACCGCGACCGAGATCTTGATCTCTTAGCCGAACCGGACCTGCGGGGGGACGATCTGGACCTGCGAGGAGATGGTGACCTGGTTCTCCTGCCACGGCTCCTGCTGCGTGAGCGGGAACGCCTTCTGCTGCCTCTGGATCGAGAATGGGAGCGAGACCTGGACCTGCTCCTCCTACGTCGGCCACTGAAACGGTGGCAATCATACGCATAATGACCCCTTTCGCCACAATCATAGCATCGGTCGGAAGGATCGAAGCCGCCTCTGGCTGGAGGTCGGTCATACCCAGACCGTCTGGGTCGGCCAGAGGACAGCTCCACTCGCACACGGGAGCCGCATATCTCCTTGTTTCCATCCAGGCCACGGACTGCATCTTCAGCATCTCGCGGGTCTTCAAACTCCACAAAGGCGAATCCAGGTGGATTCCGAGCAATCCAGACACTTCTCAGGGGACCATAGTAACGAAAGGCACGCTCTACCTCACCCTTGCCAGCACCAGCAGCCAGGTTACCCACAAACACTTTGCGTTCGCCATCCGGTTCACGCCCTCCTTGCCTGCTGGATGATCCAAATTCATCTCTGGAATAGCGCCCCCCAAAACGTGACATGTTGCACTCCTATAGAAACGTATTTACAAACTTTTTCCTCTACCTCTCACAACAGTCTCGTGATTTTTTGGTCAAACTGGATCCGATTTCTTACTTTGATCCCTTTCACGATCAATTAGGTGTTCTTTTTTACTCAGTCTGTTATTCTTTTTTAAATCTTCGGTCACCCCTTGCTCAGTCTCAAAGTCTCATGACCCTTCTTCCGCTTTAAATCTCAATGCCGGTTTGCTTTGTCTCACAGTTTCAGTTCACCGATCTCTTAAAGCCGCCAACTACTCTCCCAACACCGCTTCCTGTTGAGAACCCTCCCCGGTTCACTGCCCAGGAACCGCGGTTAATTTTCGAGTTAACGAAAGGCGGTAAACTAGGTGGCGCACTGGCGTCAAGGAAAATGCCTCTTCCCTCAACGGCTAAAGCGCTTTCCCGCTCTCTGCCTCGGACGTTGCTCGTTACCTCAGGGCTTGTGGCCTAGACTCCGCCCCTGCGCACCCTCAGTCCTGTTCAGCGGCAGGCTCGACTGCTCACCTAGGCCCTTGCCGGTCTTTCGCATGGGGGTCTGGGAAGATGGTGCGGCCGTGCGCGCGCTCAATCACCTGCTCCGACCGGTTTGTTCCAACACTCCTTCTCTGGACCCCGTCGGCGTCTACACCGTGTCTCTCGCTCGGCGCAGTCTCTCTTTCTCGAGGGTTGGGGCTCCGCGTGCTTCGGTTGCTCGTCTAGTCAGCCGTAGGCCTTAGCTCCGCCCTGGTCTCGTCGTCCACGCACCTGTGCGCGGCTGCTCTCCGCTCCGTGTCCTTCTGGGAGAGGTACGTTTTTCGTCCGTGCGCCGGTGTTCGGCGGACCTGGCCTCCCACACGGGCCTCTCTCCTCGTGGGTCTTCGAATGCGAACAAAGTGGGGCCCACGAGCTGAATGGAGGACGCGCGCCCAGCTTCTTCCTCACTGCACGGCGCCACTCCTCCTCATCATCCCGCCTTTTCCGCTTCCGCCTACAACGAAAGAGAAAGACTAGACCAGCGGTGCAGGGGATACGGGCGGAAGTGAAGGTGCGAACGAGACAATCCAATATGGCGAGCGAATTCTAACCCAGGGAACGTTTTCCTGCTGTGACACCAAGTTCTCGGAGGACTTCGTGGTTTTACGTAATAATTCACAGAAAATGTGGGGGAAATGTAAATACTACGGCACAGTCCACATGGATGGCTTTTCTGTTTGTCGAGGTCAGTCTGGATAGATTCACGACCTCAGCTTCTCACTTCGTCGTCGCTGTCCTAAGAGGGTGATCGCAACCAGAATGGAGACAAACATATTACTTGGAGGGTAACCTGCAGTTTTCCGAAGAGCGTGACTTAATGGAAGTCTGTAGAAGCATGTTAGGCACTTAAGTGGCCTGCAGTTATTGAAAAGTGGTTGAATACATACCAAATAAACCTCGGAGTAGGCTCAACATCCTGTGATTCTGGGCAAATCATTTAATCTCCAGTGTCTGAAAGTTTGCCTGCAGAGTATTGTTGAAATAATTGATTTGTAGAGTCCTATTAATCACCCATGAGGGTATCAAGTGCTGTTACAAAAACAGGATCCATTTTGTGCAAATTTGTGTTCGCATCATACATAACAGTGCAAACATGGTTTCTTCCATATTACAAAAATGCATGTTGTATGTGAAACAGTATTGAGTGTGTCCTCCCAAAAGATCTTATTCGGTACTTCCTAAGTTGTTTGGTCAATTCTTGTATGAAGTATGTTCTACCATGGGGGCAAGGTTTGGAAATGTCCGTAACACTTGAGGCTGTCGTCTTCTCACCTTCCTTGGGTTCATATGTCTGCACTGCAAAATTGTCAGCATTTATAAACGTTTTGCATAACACGAAATGCCATGTTTTGCTAAAAATATATATGGTGTCAACAACGTAACACAATGTAAAATTTACATTTTTTCTTGTATTATTTACACTTTAAAAAAATATATTTTTATTATAAGCAACATCAGCAAAGCAAAATTCTTCCAGTTGACATACATATCCATTAAAACCAGCAAAATTACAGTCCCAGTGTGGTATTCCATGACCTATGTCATTTGGAATTATCATATGTCATTTGGAACTACTCTATGTTTCTCAGAATGTTTTGCCTTGACTTCTACTGGATTGCTGTGGAGCTGAAGCTGTTAAGACCTATCTCCATACCTGTGGTTGTTAAGCTGTTCCTCTGGAATAAACCTTCTTGGAACCTACATCTGTGTATTTGGATTTACTACATAATTGCTGGCGACGATTGGGGATCCAGTTCTCAGAAGGAAACAGCGTTCACTTCTTTTTCTCCTGGATTGGTCATTTTTTTTTTTTATCCTTTTCAATCTCTAAAGAATCTACATCCTCAGTGTGAGATACCTGCTTATTTTGAAACGTGAGACAAGACTTTTACTTCAATTGTGCAGAAGACCTGTTTCATGAAAACGCGAGAAACGTGAACAAATGTAAGTTTTCTTTTTTCATTGACTTTACCAACTTTCGATTTGTTGCCTTTTCGACCGCACCTATCGAGCGGTGTGTTCCAGGCATCACAAACCCGAAAATACTTGTTGCACGTTTTCTCATTTTCCTACACGGGAGTGCGTTTCCCTGCTTGTTTATTTTTAAAGAGACTCACCTCGAGAACCTCGTAGTTCGTTTCTTTCACGAGGCGTTCTTCGAGTCTCCTCGCCCTGCCATTGTTATTGACGCGCAGTTGCATCCTGGGATACACGCGTCATTGCGCACGTCATTGCGCATGCGTGACGCTCTTGGCGGCCATATTGGTGAAGGGCTGAAGTAATTTCCTCGCGATTACCGGTAACATTTCAAAGTTACTCAAGACTCATTCCTGCTTCTTCTCACATTCTTAAGCGATCTTTAAGGAAATATACTCTGAATTACAATAGAATAAACAGCAAAGACTTCAGTCATTTTACAGAGAATAAACGACATTTTCAGCAAATCCTCATTTTACAGAGAAAAACGACATTTTCAGCAAATCCATTACTACGGTGATTTGCACACCAGTTATACTAATATTCTTATTTTTCAGGTTTCAGGATAATTCAATTACTTATATTGTTTATTTTCATCTGTATTTACAAATGTCTAATATTTCTGCTCCTCCTCATTTTCTTCAAGTTGCAGGTGATCCTTCAATAGAATGGGATCTTTGGTATCCCATGTTCATTGCATATGTAGAAGTATTAGAAAAAGATGGTTGTTCTGCTAAAAGAAAACTCGCTCTCTTGAGACATTGTCTAGGGGGTGCTGGAATTAAAGAATTCGACAACTTACCACCCTTAGATGATGCTGGTGATATGGATGTGTTTGATAAAGCTGCCAAACAAATGAAAATTCGATTCGGCAGAAGAATAAACACCGTAATGGAAAGGTTCAAATTCTATTCTCGAGAGCAGAAACCTGATGAAACAATTGAAGATTACGTGGCAGCATTACGTTCACTTGCTTGCACCTGTGCATTCGAAACTATATCTTACGAACAAGTCCTTAGGGATCAAATAATGATGAAGACTAAGAGCAAAAAGATCCAAGAGAGACTTTGGTTAGGGACTGAAACCACATTATCTGCAGTAGTGAACATAGCTAAAGGCATAGAACATTCAGAAATATTCGTATCCGAAATAAGAGGGAGAAATCAGAAAACAAATATTCCTGATGTTGAAGTAGCCATTGTCAAAAATCAGCCGATTTCAGGTTTTTCTGGTAACAAAACTAATTTTAAAAAAGAATTTGTTAAAAATTCCTATGACAATAGAAATTTTGTCAAAAAGAATACTATTCTCTGCTACAGATGTGGAAGTTCCACTCATGTGGGTAATTACAAAGGCTGTCCTGCCTGGGATAAAATTTGTGTAAAGTGTAAGAAAAAAGGGCACTTTGGTAATGTATGCAGATCAGGTCAGAGAATTAACTACATATCTCCTGAAGAAGAGGAGGTTCTTAACAGTTTGAACTGTATACTTTCTGTCGATGAATGTGTTCAGCAAAAATTCCCCTCTTGTACTATTATTATGGATGGTAAACCTGTAGAGATTTTTACTGATTCTTGTGCTTGGTACACCATTATCGGCAAAAATATTTTTGAACAATTGTGGAGTCATAGAGAATTATTAAGTCCAGACATTTACCCTGGTGGTTACACGGGACAAAGAATCTCCTTAGAAGGTTTTTTCTGGGCTAAGCTATACTTTAAGAATTGGGATATGATGGGAAAAGTCTATGTATCCACTAAAGGTGTATCCATTCTTGGTTGGCCTCATCAACGTTGTCTAGGAATCAAATTAGATCCCAATGCTAATCCTCCAGTCTATGTTGATGAACCTCGTTTTCAAAAGTCTATTACTGATTCCATGGTGAACTTAACAGTAGATGTATCCAACAGTAGTTTCACTAAATTAGTACTTGAGAAATTTCCTGAGATTTTTAGTGATGAATTAGGAAAATATGCAGACTTCAAACACAAAATCATCTTGAATGATAATGCTTTGCCTGTAAGACATAGAGTGAGGAATGTTCCTTTGGCCTACAGACCCAAATTGAAAGAAATTTTGGATGACTTAGTCAAAAGGAATATAATTGAACCCATCGAATCCTCCCCTTGGGTTTCGCCCATTGTAATTTCTCTTAAAAGCACAGGCGAATTGCGCTTATGTGCGGATCTTCGCAGTCTTAACAAAGAAATATGGATAGATAAACACCCTTTACCAAACATACATGAACTTATTTCTGCGCTTTCTGGTGCCACTGTGTTTTCTTCCATTGATTTAGCCAGTGCCTACCATCAGGTGGAGTTACATGAGGACTCCAGGAAGTTGACTGCATTTGTCACTCCAGAAGGTATGTTCCAATACCTTCGCATGCCTTTTGGTTTGGCAAGTGCAGCTTCTGTATTTCAGCGTCTAATGAAAGAATTACTAATGGAATGCAAGGGTGCCATAGCCTTCCAAGACGACATTTTGATTTTTGGGCAAGATTGCATTGAACATGATAAGAACTTATTTTCTGTTTTGGAGAAAATCAAATCTAAGGGACTCACATTAAAGTTCACTAAATGTAAGTTTAGGCAGGATAAAGTAGAGTACCTTGGCCATGAAATTTCGAGCAATGGCATCAAACCAAAAGTAAATCATGTTCAGAGTATTGTGAATGCATCTGCACCTCAATCTAAAGAGCAACTCCTTTCCTTTTTGGGCCTCACCGAATTCTATGGCAAGTTTGTAAAAAACTACTCAGACATTGTACATCCTTTGAGGATTTTACTGAAAAAGAATGCAAAGTTTGAATGGAAAAAAGAACAACAAGATTCTTTTGAAATTCTGAAACACAAAATAGTAGAGGCCCCATTTTTGAAACCGTATTCCGTAGGTAAGGAATGTATCGTCTATGTTGACGCTAGCAATGTAGGTTTAGGCGCTGTATTAATGCAAAAAGACAAATCTGGTGAGTTTGTAGTATCATATGCCTCTAGAGCTTTACGTGATGCTGAAAAAAATTACTCAACCATTGAGAGGGAACTACTAGCTTGTACTTGGGCATCCCAGCATTTTAGACAATTCTTGTGGGGAACTAAATTCTCTCTAAGAACTGATCACAAACCACTGATCACCATGTTATCTGCTGGTGGTGGTAGGGTACTTACCGCTCGCTTAGCAAGGTTAGCGGCCAAGCTACAAGAATATCGTTGTGAGGTCGTGTATGTTCCAGGACGTCTGAACGTCCATGCAGACTGTATGTCACGTTTTCCTGCAACTGTAACTGTTGGTAAAAATGTTGATTGCGATGTTGCATTTTCACTTGCTGATGTCAACGTAATCTTGAATCAAGAAGGTTCTTTCTGTTTTTCTGAGAAAGACTGGTTTGAAGCTATGATGAATGACCATGTCTTAATTCAGGTCAAGGACTTCTTGATTAAAGGTTGGCCTGAAGAGAGGAAACTCTCTGGTGAGTTGGCATCCTTCTACAAAGTTAAGGATGATTTGATGTTGTCACAAGACATTATTGTTAGATCTGATAAAATTGTTCCTCCTTTGAAACTAAGAGAGACTATTTGCAAATTAGCACACGAGGGACACATGGGAATGTCTACTACTAAAAGGAGGATCAGAGAACATTACTGGTGGCCTGGTGTCGATGCCATGGTGGATAATTGGGTCAGGAATTGTTCTCCCTGCTCTCTGAGCGACAAGTCTGTTAAGAGTGTATCTGTTGACACAACTCCCATTGAATATGCCAATGGCCCTTGGCGTAGATTAGCCATTGATATCATTGGACCTTTTAGCTACCAGTCGGGAAAAGAGTTGTTTGCATTAGTTCTTATTGATTACTTCTCTAAATGGCCTGAATTGAAGATTGTTGAGAGAACTTCTTCAGAATATGTCATTGAATTTCTTGATGAAATTTTTGCTAGAGAAGGTCTACCTGAAGAACTTGTTTCGGACAATGGCCCACAATTCATTAGTAAGGAGTTTGAAGATTTCCTAAGTAATTGTGGTGTCAAACACAAGAGAACTTCAAATTACTTTCCACAGGCAAATGGCCAAGTTGAAAGGTTCAACAGGGTCATTAAGGAATCTTGCCAGTTGGCTGTGAAAAGTGGCTTGAAGTGGAGAAGAGCGCTTCAAGCGACCTTGTTGACCTATCGCTTATCTCCCAATACGGTGACTGGTTTGTCTCCTTTTGAACTATTACGTGGTAGGAAACCAGGTTCTAGGCTTTTACCTTGGTGGCTAAGAAGTAACTCTTCTTACGAAGTAGATTTTAAGGAATTGAAGGATAAAATTGGCAAGTACCAAGAAAGAATGATCCAACATTCTGAAAAAAGAAAGTACAATTCTTGTAGTATCAAAATTGGTGACCTTGTTCGAGTAAAGTCTGGTGGACTTCCACACAGGAGGGTATGTAAATGGTCTGATCCTGTCAAGGTCATTGAGATTTTTAGCAAAGCTGTCAGGGTGGAAGGAGGTAAAATATGGAACTTGAGGCGAATCTCTTTATGCAAGACCAGTACTACACTTGTTCCTCCCACTCAAAAATCTATTGTTACTGAGAAGTTCCACTTAGACCATAGCTCAAATGGGTTTCCTGGAACACATGAGGTATATGACAATTTAGAGAATAAATTTGTAAATAGTTCTAATCTAGGGACTCATTCTGACATTTTACCTAGTTCTTCTGTAGAAATTGATAATTCTTCGCTGAATGCTGACTTTGAGGAGACTTCCTTAAGACGTAGTGAGCGTGTCAAATGTGTTCCTTCCAAGTTCAGGATTATGTTAGATCTTAAGTATTAACCAATATTGCTCATATGTTACTTTTATTGTTTTTTTTTTTTCCTTTTGTTTTTCTTTTCATTTTTTTTTTTAAAAGGGGGGAGGTGTGTGGTATTCCATGACCTATGTCATTTGGAATTATCATATGTCATTTGGAACTACTCTATGTTTCTCAGAATGTTTTGCCTTGACTTCTACTGGATTGCTGTGGAGCTGAAGCTGTTAAGACCTATCTCCATACCTGTGGTTGTTAAGCTGTTCCTCTGGAATAAACCTTCTTGGAACCTACATCTGTGTATTTGGATTTACTACACCCAGTACATTGTTTCATTGGTAATTAAAACATCATTTTCGAGAACAGAACCCCACAAGTTGCAAACGCCACCCTCCCTACAAATCATCTCCCAAACCTTCATCAGCCTGCTCCTCCGGTGGTTCACAAATATTACCCCTGAATATATTCCAGGACCCCCAGATCTTGCTCCATTTTTTAGGGAAACCTCGATTGACAAATACAGTTTTTTCTGCCACCATTGTCGCGCCCATGTTTTTTACTCCATGCGGCGTGTGTCGGCACTTCCATTGCTCCCCATTTCTGTGCAATATTTAGTTTAGCAATCATTATCCCCAGCGTGGCCCAATCCTGCCCAGGGTGTGTAAGGTCATTGGGTTACCACATATTTAATAATCATCTCCTGGGTTCTGGCTTTAACGACACCCCGTCGATTGTGATATCGTCCTCATCACTTTTGCCCAGTACTCTTGAATCTTCGGGCAGTGCCATATGGTAAGGCAAAAGGTACCCGCATCACCGCAGGCAGTATGGGTGTGATGTTCTACCTATTGTATACAGGGTGACTCTGGTGTAATAGGCCCGATGTAGAATTTTAAGCTGTAGCAACCGAAGGCGGGAAGGAATGCCCACCTCCATCGGCGAAGCTAGTGGCTCCTGACAAGCTGTGTCGTCAATGTCACCCAGCTCGTGCAACCATTTTACCCTAAGGGTTGCTATGGGATCTGGAAGATTGTTAATTAGTTTATGGTAAGTGAACAACGTGGCCCTCTTATGCATGCATTCTGTGAGTAATCTATCTTCGAGAGGCGAAGCCTCCGGGACCTCGGTACCTGGTAGCAAAGCTGCTGCCAGAGCATGTTTTATTTGCGTGTATCTAAAGAGTTCTGCGGGCGCTAATTCATATTGCTGCTGAAGGCGTTCAAATGTTACTACTTTCCCTTTGTGCCACATATCCCCCACCATGGAAATAACAATAGCGTCCCACTGAGCAAAGCCCTTACTATTTCTAAGCCATCCCAGTTGTTTTGTATCCCAGAGGGAGGTGAGTTGGGTTATTATACCGTGCCAGCCCAGTCTAACCTGTGCAGCATGCCATATAGTAACTGTATGTTTCGCGGGTCCTATTAGCAGCTTGGCTTGTGTCTTGTCATTGAGGGCAGACAATATATTCCCTGGTCCCAGTCTGCTTTAAATGCCGGGTTTGCCTGGGGGGGGCGTGTATCCACTGATTGCCTACTTTCAATTGCGCCGCCCAGTAATATAACTGTATATTCGGGAGCACTATCCCTCCATCGTACCACCCGCGAACCAACTTGGCTTGCGCAATGCGTGCCGGTTTTTGTCCCCATAACAGGCTGGTGACCTGGGCTGCTATGGCTTTAAAATAGCTAGGAGGCACTGGGAACAGCGTATTTTCCAGTGCATACACAAAACGAGGATGCACCATCATTTTAAACAGCACTGCCTTACCCAACAGTGTTAGCGGCAACGTCCCCCAACCAGTTGATAGTGTAACCCGACTCCCACCCAAAGTGTTCACATATGTTCAGGAGGACCAGTATGGAACGCCTGGGAAGTGTGATATTCTAATAAGATGTCGTCCGCATACAGCAAGATGCAGTCTTCCCAGTCTCCCGTCCATCGGATACCCTTTATCATTGGCTCCCACCGAATCCACGATGCCAATGGCTCAAGTACCAGCGCAAAAAGCAGCGGGGACAGGGGACAGTCTTGGCGGGTGCCCTGTGTCAGAGGAAAATCGTCGGAGATGTGCCAATTAGCCGCTACATGAGCTACTGGTTTGGCGTATAAGAGACGGAACCATGCGCAGAATTTAGAGCCAAAGCCCAAGTGCTGAAGCACCGCGAACAAGAACGGCCACTCGGCCATATCAAATGCCATTTTTGCGTCCAGAGAGAGTATGACCGCCGGTTCCTGAAGGTATGGAATACGTGCCATCACGCTGTGCAGGCGCCTCAAGTTCAGTGCAGTATTTCTGCCTGGGATAAAGCTGGACTGATCCGGATGGATCAGGGTCGTGAGGTTTGGTGTCAGTCTGATCGCCAGCAATTTGGAAAGAATGTTGGCCTCCACGTTAATCAAAGATATTGGGCGATATGAAGTGTGCTCTTCAACTGGCTTTCCCGGCTTGGGTACCACCACTATTGTGGCACTTCGCTGATCCAGCGGCAACTCTCCATGCTCTAAACAGTCAGTATACATGTGCCGTAGCTGTGGGGCAATAGTCCCCGCCGTCTTCTTATAGAGCTCAACAGGGATGCCGTTAGGCCCCGTCGCTTTGCCCGATTGCAATGTCCTGATTGCCACTTGCTGCTCCTCTATCGTAAGGTCCGCCTCAAGTGTGAGGGCTGCGTCAGGGGTGAGCCTGGGCATGTTGATATCTTTTATATAGTACAATGCCTCTTCTACTGTTATCCTAGAGGATGGCGTATATACCTGTTTGAAATGTTGTGCCAGTGTGTGTACTATTGTGTGGGGGTCTGTTGTAATTTGTCCATCCTCTGTCTGAATCCTTGCTATCCACCTATTACTTTGTTCCCTTTTATCTAGCCACGCCAGAAACTTCCCTGCTTTGTCCCCTGTTTCATATATCCTGTGCTGGGTGGCCGTCAATCGCGACCTGATCAGGTCTTCAAGAAATGCCCTATGCTGTTGCTGCGCAAGACACAATTTCTGGGACGCAGCCGGTGTTGGGTCTTCAGAATGTTGGGCTTCAGCTTCATGTACAACTAGTTCTAGATCATGCAGTTCCTGCTGTTTCTCCCATTTGTGCCCGCAACAGAGACAATGGCCTGTCCCCTGAGGTCCGTTTTTTTTTCTTTTTTTTTTTCCTTTTTTTTAATTTAATTCTTTTTTTATTGAGATGGTTCCGGGTATCACATAAATTCATAACTTAACAAGATACAGTTCAGGTATTCAAAATACAAAATAACATAATGTAAACACATTCATAGGAATTCAAACAGACCAGAAATTATAACATACAATAGTATATAAGAGTATAGATTCAATATCTTAGCTTGATCTTTAAGTTCTTATTCATCTAATTTCTCTCCAATTTTTGAGCGGAGCCCATATCTTAATACCCAATTCCCTCATCCTCCTTCCTTTAAAGTCGTACAAACATTCCTCAACGTTATGGATCCCCAGCAATTTAGTTAACCACAACTGAAAGGTAGGGGCTACAGGATCTTTCCATCCAGCCGAAATTAAAATCCTCGAAACAGCCATGGAAATGAAAATAAAAGCTTCATCTTCATATTCTAACCTTAGACTGGCATCCCTACCGATCAAAACCATGGTAGAGGATAGAGTGGTCTGTTTCTCTAACAGCCCCGTTAAAAATCTTTCAATTTTTTTATGAACAGGAGTTAAATTCTGACAATTATAAAACATATGTGGTAAATCTGCTGGACCTTGATCGCACCTGGGGCATCTATCATTATCCCTCTTACCCCACTTATACAACTTAGCAGGTGTATAATATAGATTAAAAATAGTCTTATAATGTTGTGCCTTTAAATTCGAAGCTCTTAGAATCCTTTTATTCATTGCGAGGGTAAAGTCAATATCTACATCTGAATCGCCAATTCTTTCCGCCCAATCTGATTCGATTTGACCAATATCATCCCCCAAACCCTGGAGAAGATAGCTGTAACCAATTTTTATCCTCTTACCGCCATTCATCACATATTTCAGAATTGGATTGAGCTCCTGAATTAAAATCCTAGGTCTAATAGCTTTCAGTGTTTCTTCTAACTGTCTGTATAAAAACAATTGATTAGCTGGTATGCCAAATTTTTGTTGAAGCACGTCAAAACCCAATAATTCATCCTCCGCCATGACATCACCCAGACACTTAATCCCCGCTTCCTTCCATATCTTACTATTTCTATTCTGTCCGAGGTGCACAAAAGGATTTGAATGCCAAATGTCTATCATACTATTAATTTTCGGGATCTTCAGATATCTCATTATTGCTTTCCATATGCCCCAGGCACTCAACATCACTCTACTCTTACCCCTTTTAAAATATCTACAATTTATTTCTCGAGTAAGCAAACCCACGGCTTTTCTACCTACTAATAATTCGTATATTGTAGGAGTTCTATCTACGACATTCAATACATCACTATCATCATATTTAAACAGAACATTCATTTGTAATATTAGACAGGCCCAATGATACAGCCTCAAATTTGGTGCAGTCGAGCCCCCGCCCTCCAATGGTGCTGATAGTCGAGCCAGAGATCTACGGATTTTCCCATACTGCCATACAAATTGTGAGAAAACCGCTTCCAATTTCTTGAGGACACCCTCTTCTACAAGCAAAGGTATGGCTCGGAAAAGGTACAGAATTTTTGGGAACATAGACATCTTCAGAACATTCACTCTTCCGATTAATGATAAGTGTAAAACGTCTATTCTTCTTAGCTCTTTATCTATTGTTGTAATCAGGGGTACATAATTTTCTTGTACAATTTTCTCCACATTCGCGTTGATCCTCACCCCCAGATAAACTGCTGATTCCACATAGCTTCGATCAACCTTATGTATATTATTAGTACTAATTATTATAGTTTTTCCTTCATTTAACTTATATCCCGAACGAATCCCAAATGTTTTAGCTAATTGACTCAATTCTCTTATGGCAGTCTGCGGGTTGGTAGTTGTTATTGCCAAGTCATCTGCGTAGGCCAGTAATTTAGTTGAGTGTCCATTTACTATAACCGGGGAGATTTGATCTGAGTCTAAGATTTTTCATATTAATGGATCAATGTAAAGAGCGAAGAGTATAGGGGAGCAAGGACATCCCTGACGAGTGCCTCTCCTAATTACCACTTCATCTGACTGTAGTCCCATAGTTGTAATTCGGGCTACTGGATCTACATACATGGCTTTTATAGCTTTCATACATTTTCCTCCAAACCCCCTACTAACCAGCACCTCCCATAAAATTTCCAGACCACTCGGTCGAAGGCTTTTTCAGCGTCTAGGAGAATCATGGCCATCTCCCCCCCCCCCCCGATGGCAGCCGTCACATCGAACAATGAAATTGCCCGCGAGGTGTGATCTGTCGTACCTCTCCCTGGGACGAACCCGTGCTGCCAAGGAGAGACAAGTTGGCCAATGATTCCCCCCATCCTCTTTGCCCATACCTTTGAATACAGTTTGGTATCCGCATTTATCAAAGATATTGGCCGATAGGAGCCCGGGTTTTCTTCAGGTTTGCCTTTTTTATGGAAGACCACAATGTTAGTCTGTTTCCATGAGTCTGGAATCTTCCCTGAGCATATTATTCCATTAAAAAGATCAAGAAGTATAGGCAGGATTTCCTCCCCAAGAATTTCATATACCTCGATAGGTATCCCATCTGGGCCTGCAGCTTTACCTGCTGCAAGGTCTTGTAATGCTATCCTGATCTCTTCTAGGGATATATCCTTCTCCAGCTGCTCTCTGTCTTTTTCCTCTAATACTGGGTAGGGGGTTCCAGAGTCTTGTCTAGATGGTATCCAACTGCCCTCTTGATCATATAATTTTTGGTAAAATCTCTGGAAGACCCCCATTATCTCTCTTGGTTCAGTATGTACTATTCCATTCTCTTCAATCTTCTGGATATTATTTTTATTAAAGTCTTGCCTTATGCGCAGCGCAAGCGCTCTACCAGCTTGTTCACCTGTCTCATATCTTTTAGCTCGTGAAGTCTGATAAGCTCTAGTTTCCTTTTGCGTAAATATTTTTAAGATATCCCCTTTAATCAACACCATATTTTTAGCTGTTTCCCTCCCGTCATTGCCTAATCCTATTTCCTCTGTGTGCCGATTCTCTGATGTTGCTAACTCTGAGAGGAGCTTTTCCAGCTTATTTCTATCCTCCTTCCTTAATCTTGCGGAGCAGCTGATCGTCTCCCCCCTTAAAGCTGCCTTAAAAGCTTCCCATACCCCATTCCTAGACGAGCTATATCTATTTATTTCAAAAAACTCCTTTGCCCACTGTTTTATATGTTTAACAAATCTATCATCATTTAGAAGTTTCCTTTCAAAGGTCCATTTAGTTGTTCTCTTAGGTATGTTATCTAATTTGTATGTCATTATCAGGGGGTTATGATCCGAGACTATTCTTGGTAACTTAGTAATTCTAACTTTGCATAACTCACTCGTAGAGACAAAAAAATAATCTAACTTAGAGTATTTCTGAGCTGGAAATGAAAAATAAGTGTAACCCGGGTCTCCAGATACGTTTTCAGACCATACATCTGACAGACCATGAGACCTTAGGAGAGAACTTAATGCTCTATATACCTTCTGTTTACGTCCCATATAATTGCCTGCTTGCCTCCAATTTGCCGAAATATTTAAATCCCCACATAACACCAAAGGGGTACCCCAATTAGCCAGTTCCTCCTCCATCTCATCAAATACTGCTGGGTCGTCATCGTTTGCACCATATATTACACATAAAGTGATACCAAGGTCTAGCTCAGCCAAGACCCATCTACCTGAGCCGTCTGTTTTAGTGCGTCTCACTCCCCCCAAATTACATTTCCCCATAATAGCAACCCCTCTTGTTGTAGATGTTTGTGACGAGCAGCCTAACAAATTGTAACCGGGGATATTCAGTAGTTTCCTTTTCGCCCAAGGTAGATGTGTTTCTTGGATACAGACTACATCAATATTGTTAAACTTCACAAATTGACTCATTCTCTGTCGCTTCTTCCAATCATTTAGGCCCCCTACATTGATAGTGCATATCTTAATGTCTGACATTATTGTCAATTTTTACCTCCATCCTGATTATATCCATGAATCTACCACATACCAATACCGGACCCTTTTCCATCTCAAAATTTTTCCCCCCTTTTTACGCCCCACCACCACCCCCCCACCCTCTCCTCCTCCCCCCAACCTCTCCCCTCCTCCCCTTCAGCCCCTCTGCCCCCCGCTCCTCTCCCCCCCTTCCTAGAGGCGCTCAGACAAACCGGTCTGTGCATGTGATGGTTCACAGTGCTAACTGAAGAGATTCAAATGATAGCCACCAAGGAACCTGCAACCCTTTTATCTCCTTCAACCTGTGCAACAACCACAACAACAACCTGTGCAGCACCCAGTCCTCAACCATTCCACCCCCGCCAATTCTTACTAAGTCCCAATTTTAAAGGCCTTTTACTTATATCCACCAAGCCTCTGTCTAATCACATCCTTGGAGTGACCTAGGAACCTTGAGTATCTAGATACTCCTTTGCTTTAACTTCAGAGGAAAAATACAAGGTTCTCCCCCCATTAATTATTTTCAACTGTGCCGGATTGATTAGATATGCTTGCATGCCCTTATCCTGAAACGGTTTTATCATCTGTCTAAGTCTCCAGCGTCTCTCCACCGTAACATGACAAAAATCCGGTCGGACAAAGAAGGAAAAACCATCAACATTCTTTTTTGAGTCCGGTCTTGCCTTTTCTGAGATTGCCTGCTTCAGGTTAAAATTACCAAGAAATATTAAAATCGCTCTGGGTTTGTCTCCCTCTTTAGCATTTTTATGAATTTTGGCGGGGATACGATGTGCCCTCTGGATCTCCTTCGCCCAATCCCATCCCTTCAACTCAGTGAAAGCATGTTCAAAAAGTTTTATTACAAAGGCCCTTGTGTCCGTATTTTCTGATCCCTCCGGTATCCCAAGAATGCGGAGATTATTTTGTCTTGCTCTATTCTCCAACGCCTCGAGTTTCCACTGCACATCAATCAGCTGTTCGCCTTGTTGATCCACTTTGCAAGAGGCAGCTGTCGTCTCAGCTTCTGTCATGACAATTCTTTCGTCAAGGTTGGTAACGCATTCTCCCAGGTTCGTACATACTCTTGCCAATTTTCTTACCGCTCCTTGTATTTTCCTGGCTGCAGCCTGTGATTTGCGACTCTCTTGTCGGGGCTCTTCTCTATGTGCCAATATTTCCTGATGTATTACCTCCAGAAGAGACATTTGAGCTGCTTCCCCTCCAGGGCTCTCCACTGAGGGGTTACGCTGAGGTTGATCACGTCTCTGTCCATACATTCTTGACCCTATATTGGACTTTCCCGCAGATGTCGGAGGAATATCTTCTTCCTTGTCAGGTTCGCTATCGGTGGCTGAACCACTATCCTCTCGATCCAGGCTGCCCTCATCTTCATCCGACCACCCCCCCCCCTCTGAGAGTGAGAAGAAAGCCTCACTAGGGACCTCTTTTTTATCTTCTGCGTTTTCTGCATTTTCTGCGTTTTCTGCATTCTCAATGAGCTCCTCCTCCAGTTCCTCTTCCAGCTCCTGGATGGGAATTTCAATATCTAAATCTAGTACAGGCTTAGTAGGCTTAGTAGGTAAAGTCTGAGTGGTAGTTTCAGTTCCTTCCACTACCTGTGTCTGCCCGTTACTGTCCCCCTCTTTATTTGCTGAATCAATCATCTGAACCGGTAAAGCTGAGTCTTGTGCGGCCATCTTTTTTCCCTTCGGGCTATCATTCTCTATTAACTCTGCCTCCAAAGCCTCACCAGTAGATTCTTTGTCCTTGCTTATCTTTTGAAAGATATTGGAGATTGGGGTAGTGCCATGGTTAGCTTTAGCTTCTCCTTGATGCTGTATTGTTTTTTTAGTTGGGGATATTAAGCTTTGATTCTTCCTTTTAGTTCCATCACCCACCTTTTCCGACAGTAGCTCTGCCTGTTCAGCAGCAGCTTTTCTTTTTGCAGCTGCTTTGGCGCTGGCACTCATTTTCGGAGCCATAATCTCTTTTCTCCTCTCCTTATCCCCAAACTGCTCCTTACCGCTAGCTTCATTGTCCCAGTCGCTTTCCTCCGCCTCTATTACTGCTTCCAGCTTGTTCTGTAGTTCTTTATGCTCCGCTTGCACCTGAGCACTCGTCCGCTTAGATCTCAAACGCTGCTGCCGGGACCTGCAGAGCAAGCGCCGCCCGCTTCGTGAGCTCCGCTTCCACTCAGCGAACTCCGCGAGCTCCGCGACCAGACCTGCCCCTGTTACGCCTCCTGACGTAACCCTCCTTGCGGTCTGTGTAAGCTCCCGTAGAAGCCGCCTGAGCGGCCGATAGCAGGTAAGGGGCATACGGCGAATTTAGTCTCTCTGTGTTTTCCAATCCAATCCTTAAGATGTTCCGACTACAAACCACGAGTTTGCATGATCGTGTAGTTGTTGGTTTTAATCCCGGTTACGGGTTACCGCATAACGATTTAGCCGGCGTCTCTCCAGTCGCACTGCTGCCCGGCCGTCCTACGCGGCCGCCATCTTGCCTCGCTCTCTACCCCTCCCTGAGGTCCGTTTTGTACACTTCCCATAAAGTGGTTGGGGAATCGACTGACAAAGCATTTTCTAGGAAGTAGTGTTTTGTCGCAGAGATGATGGCTTTTTTGATTTGTGGGACCTGTAAAAAGCCAGGGAAGATGGGGAAGGTACGTCGCCTAGTCGTGTGGTGGTATGTGTACTGCAGTACCACTGGGGAGTGGTAAGAGATACCTCTGGGTCTTATCTCTATAGTGTCAATATTCTTTAAACAATCCGCTGAAGCAAGGAAGTAGTCTATCCTGGATTAACTATTGTGCACCCCAGAGCAGAAGGTGAATTGTCGCGTCGTGGGGTGATACCATCTCCACACATCAGTCAGCCAGAGCGCTTCCATGAAACTCCCAAGGCGGGATATGCTGGGTGCAGGAGCCTCCGCAGTGTGCCGGTCCAGGGTACCATCCACAGTTGCATTAAAGTCCCCCTCAATTAACAGTTCCCCCTCTGGGAGATCGAGTAGGAACTCACTAAGAGCTGGAAGCGTTATTCCATGCAGTGCGGGAGGAATGTAGACAGAGACTTTTGCATCATTTATTTTATTATTTGTTTAGATTTTTATACTGAGCAGCCTGGACCATATATGGTATGGGGCGATTTACATGGGACAACAAACCCAGGAGAAGGGATACATTAAGATTGCTAAAGGGGAAAACGATCAATACATTAGAGCAATGAAAGTGATAGGATGATGAAAGAAGACAGTGAATATCACTCCATCTATATGTGAAAACTAGGAGTGGGGGGTGTTCTGACATTAACCGTCTAACCACGGCGGCAATTCCGCCCCGGTTTAGCGGAGTGTTGGCAGGGCCGCGTCGGCCAACGGACATGCGCAGCACTACGAAGGTAGTGCGCGGGACGGCCATTGGCCGACAGAAGCACACATGGGGTTAAGAAGTATTCTCATGAATGACACTCTAAGACAAGGATTGGGAAGGATTGGGAAATAACTCCTTAAATAGAAGAATTATGAGGAGCGGAAAGGTGTATCACATTCCTCACATCATTCATAGTTATTAAGTTGAGTAAAACTCAGAATGAGAGGGGCGTTGGGGACTACTGATACCCACTAGGCAAGGTGGACTGTGTGGGAAGATTTAACAGGGGAGTGTTTGGAACAGCCAGCTCCACTGTGAACACCATTGCAGTCAATGAGGAAGTGAATGGGGGTGATGGCAATCAGGATCTGCTAGCCAGAGGAGAAATGCTATGAGGAAAGAAGGCTAGTGGATTGACTAATGATGGGAAACTTAACCTTAGGTTTCTTCAATTGTTCCATGAAAGAGACCAACTGCAATCTTGGTGGGGTGGGGTGGGGTCTTCCCGTCCTCCAACCAGAATTGGTCGAAGACCTAGTACCATATGACCTGGTTCAGAGCATGCAATTCAACATGCTTAAAAGGTCACATTAGGCTACATGTAGGGAAATGGCTTGATTACACATTCTCTAGACCTGTCACCGTCCAGGGCAAATGGCCATCCTTGAAGCTAGCGTCGGCTTGGAGGTAACCTTTGGTACAAATTTCCTCACCACCATGCTGGTGGAGCAACTACCGCTTATTTATCTTTTGCACTTGGGGAATAGCATGTACACCATCATTTCCACTTGTGCCTTGACACTGACATCCATCTGGCTTATTATGGAAGCTGAGGTTGTGGAAACAAAAGAACTGGTATTGAATGCTTCCTAGGTTTGAAATACATCAACGACCCTTTTGAGGTAATTAGGAAATGGCACATACTGTGAGGACTCCTAGACAGAAGACTGTGGTCATTAAAGGAAGTGTACGAGGTACTGGATGACTTTTGCCTAAAGCTAAAGGTCCCCTTTGTGCTTCGAAATTCATTTGTCCTTTCACCCGGGCCAATTACTAAGACAGTGTTGCAAATTCCTATCACACCTCACTCTTTACACAAAAATGGAAGGAGAATTACAAAGTCAAATAAGGGAGGCAGTTGGGAGGACAAAGGATTGGTTGTGGTCAAATTTAAAGGCTATGACCTTCATTCATCATCAACCATTATTTAAAGTTTAAAGGTATCAGAAGGATACTTCACTGAGAAGGACAAACTGGAGATTCCATTATACCGAAGGACTGATGGAGTGATTCCTATTTCCTCTATGGTGATTGGGGGTTCCTGGTTACAATAAAAGTATGGATCTTAATGTATTGCCCAGTTCCCATACATAACAAGCTAAGCGTGTTGCAGAACCAAAATGCCATGTAAAGAAAATAAACTGTTGTCTTTGAAAGAAATGATGGAACACAAGTGGAGTGAGAGGTTACGGAATATATGGAATGGGTCATATTGCTTGATAGTGCTTCATAGCACAACAAGGGTAAAATGTGGAAGTGGAGATAATATGCTGGGCACAAAATCAGATTGCGCACCCTCTACTTAGGGTCTATTTACGATGTCAGCCACCACCTCGATGTGAGAACAGACCAACCATATTGTGTGGTTCTGCACACCATATCACAATGCGACAGCACATGGTGCAGTTGCAAACTCCCATTTCTCAATGGGAGCTTGTGCTGCGGGCGGAAACCGCATGCAGCACAAACTCCCATTGAGAAATAGGAGTATTTACACATCCCTGCCAGAGTGCCTACCTAATGGTGCAGGGAAAGGCCAACATGGAACTGCTGTTGGATAGTGCCATCATAATCCAGAATGCAGAAACGCCTTCCTAAAGGGATTATGTGGCCTTTCTGACTAGCTGTCGGGCTCCTTGAGCGTGTTAGAACCCACTTAGTTTCCCCAGCCGGTTTACACTCTGACCGCCAACATTATAATTTGGGGGTCAGAATGCAAACCTACCATGTAGGTCGGAGGTTTTTCCGACCCACATCTTAATCAGCCCCTTCATGTGCATGTGTAAGTTGCAATGACAGCAAAGAAGGAGAAAGAAAAAGATATATTCAGACTTGACACTTCACACATATTTCAAGAAATGCAGGCACTGTTTATTTTATTGATGAGCAAATACTAGACCCCTGAGAAATAGAAAGAAAGCTCTTATCTGTGATAAGACACCTCTTCACCTGTATAATGTTTAGCTCAAAATTATGTGTACATTGATGATTGCTAACGAGCTGATCATAAACTCATGTACAAATATGCCACAAAATCTATGTCTTGTCAGAAGAATTGTCTGTATGCTGTACAGCTCTGCAGACAGCGGTCTTCTCTCGTTTGTTCGTAAATAAATGTGTCTTTGGCAGATCTGCTGTTTACTGAAATTCTTTCTTATATGCAGTAAACAGAGAACAAGTTTTATAAATGCACAATGACAAACATTTTACTGTGCTGTAAGGGACAACAAGACTATTATGTTTATGATGTTATTATTGCTATTATGTTTGTTATGTTATTATGATTGTTATGTTATAAAATGACATTGTAGTGTTAAGAATAAGGCAATGAAATAGTAGATTGTGGCTTGGATGGCAGTAATTTTGTATAATGAAGGGATTACAACCACAGTATTGCATTTTAAACCGCAAATCTCAAATGTTGTGCCCCAAGGAACGCCTAATATATTTACATGCTTTACAAATAAAAAGGAAGTGGCTAGGGAGAAACCAGTGTACTAAACCTTAAATTACTGGTAGCAGCTTTCTTTCTCGCATATGATTCATGGCATTGTGCTAGGTGTACCAAACCAATTTCAGAAATCTGCTTCTGCACACCATGTTAAACTAATCCCTGGGAACAGTACTTACAGAGGGTCACAGAGACAATATTATGGTAAACAATATCATTGAAAAAATATTGTTTTCCACAATATTGTGCTCCTATACTTATAATAGTAAGCACAAAACATCAGGAAAAAAACTATCATGGTCACTAATATCATTCCAATATAGACATAAATATCATTTTTTTAATACAAATAGAGCTTAAAATAGTACATGGTGAATATTTTAATATATTCATTTAATCTATACTACTATTATAAAGAGAGAACAGACACCTTTTGGCAAGGTAAACTCGGGAACTACAGCGCCAATTTTCACACTCAATACAGCGTTGGAAAGTGCCCTTGCAGCAGAAGGACATAGGCTATGCAGACGCCCACCATATACATTTAAAAGGTAAAAGAACCGTGCCAGCAAAGTAGTCCCTTGTGGGCGTGTCTGCATTGTGCTGTGGGTGTGTGCTGGGGGTGGGACAACCACAAATGAATGTGTTCTTCTGTAATGTAAATTGTGCTCATGCCATGTTGTCGAGTGCGCGCTATATAATATTGCAAGGAAAATAAAGTAGGGAAACTCGAGTTCACACAATACTGAACGCGCACTCTTAAGTGCATCAACAGTGCACTGTGAATCAGAGCATTTCACAGGCCTGTCACAGATAAGAAATGCTATCAAAACGAAATCCTACGAAACAATATACTACTGGCCGGCAGCAATTCATACCCGGACAACGTCGGGACGGGCTGCTAGTCTATTGTAAAATAAATATATTCCATTAATATTTAATACAATTTCTAAACCTATAGTTATATAAACACAAACATTTCGATGTGTTTTATCTATATATATATATATATATATATATATATATATATATATATATATATATATATATATATATATATAGCACAAAATGAAATGAGGTGTGCACTCAGAGACACACAATACGAAGAAACAGCAAATGGATTTATTTCCTCATGCGTTTCGGCCGTCAGGCAGCCTTGTTCACATAAATGAGAGCAAGTACTGAAATGCATTTATACACCATGTATTAGATATCAATGATGGACTGCATCAATAAAAGGAATTAAAGTGTCGGCCATATTGAAGTGGACAAATCATAACCAAATTGTAAACAATAAAGTGAAAAACATATACACACATGATGCTACAATTCGTGATGTTACTGTAAAAGTGTCTTGCTTGTCTGCAATGTATGCACCAGTGTCAAATATTGGTATAAAAAATGATAAATAAATATTACAGCAAAAATATTATTAAAAAACGGGTTAAATTCATACCCCAAGTGTGCATATCACAGTACACTGTGATACACGCGGAGGGTGACTTCTCGGCTGTTTATTCTGGATGCGCACAGCTCTGACTGACGTTAGTCTGTTCCGCTGGCATAAGCAATGCGAACGGCACAGGAGCACATTGAAGGACACAGCTCCTGATACTGTTAACTGTTAACAATTAATAATTCATTGTTCATTACTTAATAAACTTTCCAAGTTAGTCTGTTCCGCTGGCATAAGCAATGCGAACAGCACAGGAGCGCATTGAAGGACACAGCTCCTGATACTGTTAACTGTTAACAATTAATAATTCATTGTTCATTACTTAATAAACTTCCCAAGCTAGAGCCATACAAACCTAGCATCCAGCAACTAAAATACAATAAATAAATAGGCATTCTATAATTTACATATATAAAATTAAATTAAATAATGAATTTACAAATAAAAATTAATAGTTATTTAATAATTACTTAATTAACCTGGCATCTTCCAAGTACAATATAAGTAAAATAAATTAATATTACATATTTTGCATGATTTAAAAAATTAAATAGCAATTAATAATAACGTGTTTACTAATTATTACTTCGTTAACTTCTTACTCATACGTTTACGAACCCAACCACCCGCAAATAACATGTAATGGAAATAAATTAGTACAAAACTATAAATTACGATTAAAAATTAATTAAAAAATATCTAAATAACTTACAATTACAGGGTTATTCAGTGCCAGAGTATAAGGCAGTCGGTCCAGCGTGCATTCAAACTCTGTTGAAGTCAGTCTTAAGGAACAGTAGGCTGTCTGTTTGTTGAGTGCTCTTGAGAAAATTGTTCAACAGCATTAAGTACAAAACTTAGATATAGGTGTATATAAATGCACATTTGCCGCAGAAAGTATACAGAAACTTATGAACAAGCAGGCTATTCAGCTACATCAGTAAAATTGGAAACAAACCCAAAAATACGAAGACAACGTTGGAACTGCTGCTGCGCGGGACGCCCGGTAACAGCGAGGAGGGGCAGAACTACACTTGCCACAAGCCTCAGTGGCTGACGCCAGCACTTCTGCGGTTGAGGCGCGTATTTAGTTAATCTGGGGCTCCTGCTGAGCGGGAAGCGCCCTGGCGTGTCCGGGCCAAGAGCGGGTTTATCTCCACCCGTCAGTGGTTGGAGGAGGCTGGGCTGGGCCCACTCTTGTGGTTTTCATTTTGGTGCCTGGGAACTTATCAGCCCTTCAACCTGCTCGGCTGTATTGATTTAGGACGCTTTCCTGTTTCCAGGACCTAAGAAGCTCAAGCAGTGAGTAAGAGATCATATAGCGCTGCAAAGTGTCTTGGTTCTGGGCCCACGCTTCTGCTGTTTTTTTTGGGTTCACCGTAATTTGGCAAAATGGGGAAAAAGAAGGCTACACCTCTTACAACTCCAAGTGGCCCAAAGCGAACAACTATTGACTCTTTTCTTGCGAAAGCGGTGGGGGTCATTTAAAAGGAAATTGACCGGGCATAGAGGAGGCTCTCTGTAGGACCAGGAAGTTCATCCCTATTATCATCTAGGGAAATCCTCTATGGGCAACATAGGGGCTGCATTGTTAGATCCAGATGGCCCCAGTCTTAACATCTTCATCTCTGGCTCCAATAACAGTAAGGAAACCCAGGCCTCACCGGTAGGCATGGATCTGGAGGCTCCTCTAGCCCCCATGCGGAAACACAAGGCCATAAAAACTTGATGAAATGCAAAACATTCGAAAAGCGGTGGGGGAGGAACATGTAAGAAGTAAAATGGTGGACACAGAAGAGTTCTGGGACACTTTCACGTGCGAAATTATCGACACATTGACCAGATTAATTACCCCAATTTGGGACAAATTTGGAAAGTTGATATCAGACTCCAGAGACATACTTGTCGGAATCGAAAGTGGTTTGTCCACTTTATACAAAGTTTCCCCCTCTCCAACCCCACAGGTCCAGGCTTCAAGTATTGAGGTGCCCCCCTCTGATTATCAATATAGAGATCAGCACTATACTTATAAACCTATGGTAGTGGGACCAAGAAGCCACAAGCCTGATCGCTTGAATGCCTCCTCCCGACCTACTCATTCTTAAGCATGTCACAACCAGCCAGTTACTAACAGCCAGCGCTCCTTGTCAGATATCCCTGACGGAGCAATGGAATCCCTAGCTTCTATTAATAGTCCGTGTCTACCAGTTATTAATCTCCACCCAGCTTGTTGCCCATACGCCCTGGTTTTGGCAGTTGTACCAGGGCTCGGCTCCCCAAACCAGGAAAGCACGGACCATTTGTGTAACAAAGTCTCTCACTGGCTAGGCAGACATACCATTTGTAATGCAGCAGATTATAGACATATTCTGATGGCCAGGAGGATGACTTGGATAGGAACTTCTAGGAAACGTTTGAGGGAGATGGTGTGATTATTACTCTTAGATACCCTGGGATGGTACAAAACATTCTGAGGCATTAATCCCAGTATTTCCCCCACCAAATTGAAATTAAACCATTACCGCAGTTTTTTTGATAGACCTTCTCAAACCACTAGAAGTAGTGATCATCTTTTGGCCCGTGGCAGGGGAGAATGTACTATGGGAGGGTTGCATGCAATCTCTAATCCTTATCCCCCTTAGCGGACCTTAATGATTTTGACTATCAGAGAATACCAGCAGAAGTATAATGATAGCCCTCCACCCTTAAAGCCTCTCTCACAGGATGTGGCAGATTTGGAGGCTTTGCCCAGTGAACATGTAGAACATTACCTCAGCGGGGTACCTATTAATATGACTATTGACCAGCTTGAAGATCCTATAATCCCTTATTTAAACCATAATCAGTTTTGTTTTGTTTTGTTTCCTGGAACGTAGCTGGTCTAGCGGCAAAATTTGCAGATGATAGGTGGATTTTGTGTATTAGATCTTTTAACATTATTTGCTTCCAGGAAGCCTGGGAAGTTGAAAAAAATATTTTTTTGAGGGTTTTAAGACCTTTTTTTTAAGACCTTTTTTTCTACCAGCTGTGGGCTCCATAGTAGGCAGCGCAAGTGGAGGCCTAATCATTTTCATAATCTTTTAACACTGCGGGACAGTGAAACCACTGAGGGGGACTCTAAAGTACTCCAGTGCCTTAAATTAGTAGTGGGAAAATCGCTACGATTGACACTAATTAATTTTTATAATGCAAAACGGAAGAAGCAAGGTCCTTCAAGCTTATAAGCTTTAAGTGACGCCCTTCATTCATTACGGGGAGAAGATTTCTCCCAGCTGAATATTATCGTGGCAGGAGATTTATATTGTCACCCTTGTGCAGACTCTCTACAACACTTGCAAAGTCTGCAAACATGCACGACTGCAGAGGGACTGCATATGGGGCACTCCCCAGAAGGTCTTGAACTGAATGGTCTATTACACACTCATGGTGTAATATTTACATTTGACAAAATGCCTAATTTCTCTAAATCGAATATTCCACCAACATATAAAGGCAGGAGATGCAAAACCATAATTGATTGAATTTTTGTTTCAGCCTCTTTGGGTTGGTCACCAGTTTCTTTAAATATTTCACATAGGACGCGGCGTTGTCTCCTGAATGTTTGGGATCCAATGGACCTTACGTCCCACGGAAAGGTGTGGGCCACGATGGCATGCGGTATTAGTAAGCGTGATATCGCCCAATTATGGGGGCGATTCAGCCGCCTACTATTGGGAAATGGATGGAAGACCTGGAATGGTGTATGTTTAGAGAGCGGGCGGTATATGTGGCCAGGGGAGACCCAAGAAGTGGGGTAACCTTTGGGGGCCCTGGAATGTGTATAGGGGGGATATATGCGCTACACCTGCCGTACCTGACGTTCCGGCATTGTCGGAAGATCCCTAAACCCGTATGCTGCTATTTTTGTTGTATTTCTTTGATCAGGAGGACATACTTTTTATGTAATGCTTGTTAAGATGCAACCCAGTGTTTTTATTGTATGTGTTTATGATTTCATTGTGTATGCATTAATAAAAAGAATTAAAACTATATATATATATATATATATATATATATATATATATATATATATATATATATATATATATATATATATATATATATATATATATATATATATATATATATATATATATATTCACTGAAAAAACCATAGGTTTTACACATGTTATAGTTAGGAAGTAGCATTTACAAAACCTATGAAATTCACTGAAAAAACCATAGGTTTGACACACGTTATAGTTAGCTGGACATTTTACTCATATAAAACCAATGAAATCCCCCCGTTATAGTTACTTCAGCTAACTATAACTCGCGCGCCCGCAATGCACTGCTGATGACTTCACATATTACATCACTCATGACATGGTCAGTGACATCACTCATGACATCACTGATGACATCATCCAGTGAATGGGTTAGTTCTGAAAATTAAATGTTTTATATATGTTTATCTGAAGGTTGATGGAAGAAGAATTGAGTATATAAGTGTATAAATGGCTGCTTTTTAGGTGAAAAATAGATTGTATAACTGACTGATTAAGTATATCTTAATGAGTACATGGGTTAGTGAGTAATGTTTAAATATATACATATCTGTATCAGTCTCTCAGTTTCTGTGTAAGTGGCTGCATGTGTTGGTGAGTAGCTATATGAGTGATACATAATGTCTATATAGGTTATTGTTTGTTTGATTATTAGTTGGAGTGTCTGAGTGTCTAAGTGTCAATATGCTTCGTTGGGAGATCTTACGTAGTGCATAGATGCATGAATGAGTGACTTACTGTTTGTATGTGTTGTAGGCAGCATTTATGCTGGACTGTATGGGTGAGTGAGTGTGTGTGGTGAGTAGGTATATAGGTTATTATTTGTTTTTTTCTGTATGAGTGTATATATGACTGTCTAAGTGAATGAATAACTGTTTTAATAGTGTATTTCTGAATAAGTACATATGTTTTAAACTAGTACATATAAGTTATGTGTGAGTAACTCTATGGTTGAGTGTCGGTGTGTAACAGGATGATCAGGATGTATCAGTGTATAAGAACATATGGTGACTGAATACATATATGAGTGACTATATATAATATATGAGTGACTGTATATGTCTGTTGATGAATAAGTGGTTGTTTATATAGATCTTCAAATTACTAAATAGGTGTGTTCTAAGTGGCATTGGTATGGCTATTGTATTGAAAATGTTATTTTCTATTTTTGAGTGTGTGTAATAAAGGTTATATTAGGGTGAGTGAAGGTCTGCCACTGTTCCACAAGGATGATGTCATCAGTGATGTCATTTGAGATGTCATCAGTGATGTCATGAGTGATGTCACTGACCATGTCATGAGTGATGCAATATATGAAGTCATCAGCAGTGCATTGCGTGCGCGTGAGTTATAGTTAGCTGAAGTAACTATAACGGGGGAATTTCATTGGTTTTATATGAGTAAAATATCCAGCTAACTATAACATGTGTCAAACCTATGGTTTTTTCTGTGAATTTCATAGGTTTTGTAAATGTTACTTCCTAACTATAACATGTGTAAAACCTATGTTTTTTTCAGTGAATTTCATAGGTTTTTTAAATGCAACTTCCTAACTATAACGTGTTTAAAACCTATGGTTTTTTCAGTGAATTTCATAGGTTTTTTGAATGCTACTTCCTAACTATAACGGGTTTAAAACCTATGGTTTTTTCAGTGAATTTCAAAGGTTTTGTAAATGCTAATTCCAAACTATACCGTGTGTTGTACAATTGTGGTCGAATGTGTGCATAGTTTCATCTCTCTTGATATACGATGGACGTCGGCTGTTTGATGTACAACAATCCTTTAACCCCTCCCACGCTTATGACGGAACCGCTCCGTCATAGCCCTCGGGTGGGCTGCGCTGGTGACGAAGTGGTTCCGTAATGGCCCGCCCGGCACGCCTGCGCGGCGCTGATTTCGCGCCTGCGCTGACGTTCTGAAGAACGGGCGGGACCATGACGGAACCAGATGCGTCACGTTGTAAATAGCCCACACCATGGCGCATCTTTTGCACCACCGCTGTGTCACAAAAGTGACGCAACGGCGGCGCAAAACAGGTGTAAGGGGCTTGTAAATCTGCCCCAAGGTGTCTAAAGGTAGGGTAGTGAGTTAAGGGAAATTAAAAATTATGGGAAGAGCAGTATGGAAAAGAAAGTAAAGGAGGAGGAGTGACAGAAGGGGAGTGAGGATGGACATAAGGAAGGAGAGTAAGGGACAAAGAGAGATACATAGAGTAGGGTAAGGGGAATGAAGGTAAAAGAAATGGAAAGATGGTGAGGGAAGGGGATTTGAGGATGATAAAAGGGAGGTAAGTGACCCCTAAGGCAAAACATTTTTTTTTTTTTGGACAATCAAATCATAAAATGGCACCCCGCGATTTTTCAAAAAATAAAAAATAAAATGTTTGCCTTGGGGGTCCCTGTGGGACCCCCTGAGCAGGTCTAGGGGGTCAGGGTGCTTCTACCCTGACCCCTTTTTGAGTTTTACACCTTGGTTTTTCTGCTTTCCTGTGCCTCAGTCTACCGAGGCACAAGATGGCTGCCAACAATTTCTGTTTTAGAGTGTTGACAGACAGTGGCAGCCAATCAGCATGAAGCTCGTGCACGGCAAGGTGCGCGCACCCGTGCGCTCTTATAGATATAGCATTGATTTTAACTTTAATTTTCTCAGCAACTCCTGGAGGGATTTACACCATTTAAACAAAAGCGTGATCTGCGTACCAGACCCTACCATTTTCCCAAATTTGGTGTAATTCCGTTCAGCGGTTCGGGCTGTAGCCTTGTCTAAACGTCCTATGGAAATAACATGGGGAAAACACGTTTTGGGACCCCCCTTTTTTCTCGGCCCCCGCTTGACGAATCTTCCCGAGATTTTCAGGGAAGGAGCGGAGCGTAGCGAGCCATCTTCTTTGAGAAATTCGCGGAGATTCATCAACCGGCGCCAAAGTTATTCCCAATCAATCTCGGATAAAGTTCGACTATGGCCGCTGTTATTTTGGGTGCGCCTTAGAAGAACCGAGGAACTAGCTGGGTACGCTCGAGTGCTGGATGAGCTAATAACTCTAAATGTTTCTAATCAAATAAAATGGCTTAACAACCTCAAGAAATTAGTAGTGTCAATAGGTCTGGGGGAGTCGTGGGCGACACAAGTCCCTCCCCCAAAACAAATTGTAAAGAAATTATATTGGGACTGGGTTGAGGCCATGATTAACAACAGCTCAAACTTGGGTACTTTAACAATGAACTTCCTTGCTCATAAACCATCCATGAAGTTGGAACCATTTTTGGATTTTATCCAAGTAGCCAGTCACAGAACTCTATTCCTGAAATTAAGGTATGGCACCCTGCCCCTTAAAAGTTTTTTGGAAAGATGGAAATCTAAGGGGGGAATTGAATTAAAATGTCCAGGTTGCCAATGTCCCGAGGAAACTCTTGCCCATTTTTTATTTGCCATACTTTTAAAGAACAATGGTTCAGGTTAGGCCTAATTAGGTCCTGGGAAAAAAGGTCAGTAAAGCGAGTATTTAATAAACGCTGGGGAGCAAGAAATGTAGGTACAAGTAGGAACTTTTATTTTACTCTTTCTTTTTTATAGATATACATAAATATTTATACTGTATTTCAGGTGCTCAGGTGAGTAGTACGGTGCAGGACGTGACATAAGTGAACGAAGTGAACGGACTGTCACACATCAACAACAAGGTTAAAAAGCAACAATTATATACAATAGAATGAGTAGAAATCCTTGGGTGGGTCGACGGCGTTTCGATCTATATAGCTTTAGATCATCATCAGGACTGATGAGCCCCCTGAAAATTGGATTTAATCAAATAAGGTCTCTCAATGGGATGATCCAAGTAGCGCTCAGTCACTTTTAATTTGGACGAGGGTCCTACTTGAATTGAAGAGTTTAAAGAATGAGAGAATCCGTTTTAGCGCGTTCGTCGCTATGACAATATGTAAATATTGGCGCCTGGAATTTAATACCGGCGTGTAGGCGTAGCAGGGAAGGGGGTCCGAGTGCCTCACCGACAACTGCTCACCGTGATCATCCCATTGAGAGACCTTATTTGATTAAATCCAATTTTCAGGGGGCTCATCAGTCCTGATGATGATCTAAAGCTATATAGATCGAAATGCCGTCGACCCACCCAAGGATTTCTACTCATTCTATTGTATATACTTGTTGTTTTTTAACCTTGTTGTTGTTGTGTGACAGTCCGTTCACTTCGTTCACTTATGTCACGTCCTGCACCGTACTACTCACCTGAGCACCTGAAATACAGTATAAATATTTATGTATATCTATAAAAAAGAAAGAGTAAAATAAAAGTTCCTAGTTGTACCTACATTTCTTGCTCCCTAGCGTTTATTAAATACTCGCTTTACTGACCTTTTTTCCCAGGACCTAATTAGGCCTAACCTGAACCATTGTTCTTTAAAATAATCGCTCTACCCCAGGTTCTACTTTGTGGGGTTCCCTTGTTTATAAAAACATTTTTTATTTGCCTTCTCAGCATATAAATTTGTTAGAGCCAAATGGTTGAAACCTGTATGTAGGGAGTTGGGTGTAAAAGATCATAGGTCAGCCCTACGTATTATTACAACTAATACGGTCTCTATGTACATTGTTTGTGGGGTGGACAAATACCTGGGGGGCGCTTGGTTAATACGCTCCAGACTGTTGGGCAATGTATAAATCTGGGAAAGGGGAAGACATTGTTTTAAACATTGTTTTTTCTTTTGGTTTTATGAGATGTAATTGTAGTACTTTGGATTAACTGTCTTTTATATATTTGTATGTTTGTACTTTTATGATGAATTTCCATCGAATAAAGTATTACAACAATATTCCCAATAGAATGTTGCGGATTTCCTATGGAAACTAGGTCCTAACTATAACTACCTACTGGCTTCCGCCAGTAGGTAATTAATATATATATATATATATATATATATATATATATATATATATATATATATATATATATATATATATATATATATATATATATATATATATATATATATATATATATATATATATATATATGTATATATATATATATATATATATATATTTCACATAGTTCATTTAGTGACAACAACCCCCAGACCCTAGTGCTTGACGGGGTGGGTACCCAGTCGGTGCACTTTAGCACAACTGTGGCCACTCTGTAGTAATCAGGGTTCCCAAGGCCTACATGCTCCGTAGATAACCCACTTACACTCAAGAACTATTGGCACGGAAACTGTAAAAGTCAAAGAACAAGTTTATTAAGACCCCATGGGGTGGTGGTACACTCATACAGCACCCTTCGGTAATGCAAGAGGTATCACACCGAACACCGGTGTGACCCCGTCTTTTATACAGTTTTGGGGTAATAAAAAGATAGGCGGCACAAGTTACAACACATTTATGTACATATATGGTCATGTTTTGGACCACAGCCAGCTCATTGGAGGGGGCACAACTCCGCTGGTCAGTTTGGCACACATTCCTGAGGGGTAACTGGTCAGTGGGGACTGCGCATGCGTGAGCTTGACCAGTACTAAAAATAGCCTGTTGCTGGGCAGACTGAAGTGGTCAGTGGTACGGACAACGGACTAAAGGGCACGCCAGCCACGAGGCCGCTCATGATCTAAGATAGCTGCCGCAACATTCAAAATGGCGTTTTCATGTACAGCCAAGCTAAGGAGGAAAACGTGTAGTTTCAGCTAATCGCTAACGCGGCCATGCCAATTACGACAGACGACCCTTTTAGCGTTTAGCTGAATCTACCTCATAGTGAACATAATCAGGATGTTCGTCCTCGATGTCTATTAACATTATCTGCCTCACTTCTTTATGAAGCATCATTTTGTCATGGGCAAGAGCTCGTCTTGATGGTATACAGGCTGATAGGCACATAGAACATAAGGCTGGGCCACATTGGATACATAAACATACAAAAAACAGTGCCCCCACAACTATACATAGAATCGTTAACAGTTTCCAGCCCCAAGCAGTAATCATTGACCAGAACCATCCTGAAAGTGTCCAAGTTCCATTGTCCGGGTGTATCTCAGCTGCAATTTTATGGAGCTTTGATATGGCATCATAAACAGATGGAGAATTGTCAGGTATGTATACACAGCAGCTACTTCCGATAATTCTGCATGCCCCCCCACGGTCAGCTAGAACTACATCCAACACCATCCTATTTTGGAGCGTAACTATTCTAGAAATCTGGAGTTCCTCAGTGATATTTCCTAGGGCAATGGCAGTGTCATTTGCTACAGCCTCGACAACACGTGTCAATCGTCTTATTTTCCGGCTGTTCAACGCGGCCCCCACGAAGGAAAACAGTCCCAAATTGAAGTCCACATACTGTTGTAAGGCAGTATCAGTCTGGTCTATGTCATCCAGAACAACAGTCCGCTTGACTCTATTCAGGACAAAATCGTGATACAGGACATAGTCATTGTGATACATTGGTGGGGCAATGAATACAGGAGGTAGCACAAACGATACATAACACGTGCCCAACCATCCCAATGGAAGCTGATGATAACCCTTCGTTCCACAAATGAAATACGTGTTTCGAGATGCTACAAACGAGATGCCATTCGGGCTATCAAAAGTAAGTGTGGTGTTGCATTCACTTTTCCCTACCGCAATCGAACTTTATTTCTAATACACAAATCGGCTTTAGTAGCAATGACATTAATGACATGTGAGCTGGATACATTGATGTTTCGTTGATTGCTGTACACACGCGGGGCAGATACATTGTCGGGCCTGTACTCTTCCCATTCAAATCGAGTACCTTCGGGCCGTGGAAACCCATCCTTGTCATGGGAAGATATTTTATTCAAGCGAAAAAGCACCCCCCCTTTGGTTGGCCATCTCAAAGTAAAGAGGAGGGTGTACCAGGCATTACAGGATAGATTATGCGAGAACGGGAGTGGAATGAGTGGGGTGCCCCCTCTCTTCTGGTGCCCCGGTAACATCCCACACACCCAGCAGTTGGAAGTATTGGTCATATTATGCGTGTGATGAAGAATCTGGATAAAACTGTTATTCAGATAAGTTTGCCGATGTCGTTCTTCATGGTAGGGTAAGGTAAAGTGGAAATGTTCAGATGGAGCCGGGGTAGTCGGCAGCAAATGTTCGCGTGCAGGTACCACGAGTTCAACTACCCAGGCTATTACAGCTATCACCACAATAGTCAAAGCAAAGAGAATGGCACCCAAGATTCGCTTATCTTGTGATGCTGATGATGCCATAGTTCAGAAAAGGTTCTTACAGAGTCTCAAATAGTTCAAATTGGTCAAAAAGTCTCAAATACACATGCGTGTTTTCCTAAAAAAAAGAAAAATACGGTGCTGAACTCCGAGGTAGCCGTTGTTTTCTTCTCTGGGCCAAGACGGGTGTCGCTACACTGGCAGAACTGATCCCCCCCCTTGGAATTCCCGGTCTCCGTTTCACAAACCTGGAGCGGTAACCAACCAGTCATATACAAAAAACCAAAAAAAAAATCTTCTTATCGGGGACGCAGGTTGTAGTGCTCTCGTCCGGCAACAGCGTGGTCCGGGAAGGCTCCCTCAACTTCGGCCGACGTCACAGCTGGGCTCTTTTCTTTCTCCAGAATCTCTTTATAGTCAGTCAGCACAGCAGGAGTCACCAGATTCGGAGAGACACGGCGGCAGTGTGTCGAGTGCACCCACCGCTTCCTGTTGGTCACTCGTACAGCGGTCCGGGTCGCAAGGAGGACCTGTTCGGGGCCCTTCCACCTTGGCTCCAAACTGCTCGCTCTCTCAAACGATCGGATCATCACATGGTCGCCGGGGCGAAGATCATGGCCCTCTCCAGTAGAGTTGTCAGGGAGCGCTTCTCGAACCTGTTGATGAATAGAAAGCAAGTCATTTGTTAATCGTGCCAAATAGTCGTTCATCATAACACAAGGAACATCATGTATTAATCGCGGCTTGGGCACCCCCCAGATATTCATTGGGCGCCCAAACACCACCTCATATGGTGTAAGGCCAGTTTGTGAATGGGGTACTGATCTAAGAGAGAGCAGTGCTAGCGGCAAAGCATCTGGCCACTTCTACGACGTGGATGCCACAATTTTGGCCAGTTTAAGTTTCAACGTAGCATTGTACCGCTCAACCAGACCTGCCGACTGAGGGTGGAACACAGCGTGGAACTTCTGCTGAATCCCTAACCCCTTCAGTACATACTCCACAATCTTCCCAACAAAATGAGGCCCATTATCGCTCCACAAAAATTTGCAAACTCCAAAGCGAGGAAAGAATTCCTTAAGCAACACCTTAGCCGTTGTTAGGGCTGTGTTGTCTTTCGTGGAGAAGGCCTCAACCCATTTGCTAAAGGCGCATACCACCACTAGGACGTACTTCAGGTTGTTGCAGCGCTCGAGTTGGATGTAATCCATTTGGAGTACCTCAAATGGTGCAGAGGGTGGAACGAACCCTCCTTTCGGAGTATGGGTCCCCTTTCCAGGATTGTGTTGTAAACATACCAGGCAGGTCTGCACTACTCTCTTGGCTGTATTAGCAATCTCGGGATGTTCCCAAACCCGTGTTAACAGTCGAGTGATTGCAAGAGCTCCGACATGCGCCAATCCATGTGTCATCTGGACCATCGCCTGCAAGTAAGCCGCAGGCAGTTTCCATTTCTCCATGTCCTTGCTTCTCCAACAACCCTCATCATCTAGTACCCCATCTGCTGCCCATGCCGCAAGTTCTGATTCAGTAGCCGATTTTTGAATATCCAATATTTCTGCTCTAGCATCGCTCCATCGCTCAGCCTGTGATTGTGTCACATACATGGGGGAGCTAGTCCGGGACATAGCCGTTTGTCTCGCTATGCTGTCTGCGAAGGCATTTCCTTGGCCCACTTTATCCGTAATCTTTTTGTGGGCACTGCATTTTACTATCGCTACTTTCTTTGGGCAAAGCAACGCGTTTAGGAGATCACGCACTAGTTCTCCGTGCATAATGTGTTCCCCATGAGAGGTCAAAAACCCACGCTCTCTCCAGAGTAGCCCGAAGTCATGTGCTACTCCGAAGGCGTACCGGCTGTCTGTGTATATGTTCACACATAGGCCAGTACTCAATTCACAGGCTCTTGTTAAGGCTATCAGCTCTGCTGCCTGAGCCGATTTCTGTGGTATCCTAGCTGTTTCAACCACTGTCTTAAGTGTCGTAATCGCATAGGCTGCGGAAGTCGTACCATCTGGCAGCCTTAAACACGATCCATCAACCCACAGTTCCCCATCCACATCTAAAAATGGCACATCCTGTAAGTCAACACGACCCTTTGTCTGTTCTTCGGTCAGGAAAACACAGTCGTGATGTTTTTCTTCCTGACCCTCCTCGACCGGATAGGGCAATAAAGTGGCAGGGTTCAGGGTAGCGCATCTTTTCAGTGTAATATGTGGCGCCAAAAGTGTCAGCTCATATCCTGTTAGCCGCGCACTCGTAAGGTATTGGGTCTTTGTTTGATTTAGCAGAGCATCTACTGCGTGAGGAACTAACACCAGCAGTTTATGTGATAACACTATTCCCTCACTCTGCCGTATGGCTACTGCTGTTGCTGCTACCGCTCGAAAACACCCAGGCAACCCTCGTGCTACAGGATCAAGAATGGCAGAGAAGTATGCACATGGTCTCTGCTTGTCCCCGTGTACTTGTACTAACACTGACAACGCGCACCCATCATTCTCGTGCACGTACAATGTAAAAAGTTTCGTGTAGTCTGGTGTGCCTAACACGGGTGCAGAACAAAGGGCCTGTCTCAACTGTTCAAAAGCCTTCTGACATTCATCTGTCCATTCAAGGGGCATTGGTGTAGTTTTGGACAATAACGCCAGCAAAGGTTTTATGATGTGTGAAAAACCCATGATCCACTGTCTACAAAAGGACGTCAAACCTATAAAGGCACGTACATCTCTCTGCGTGCGGGGGACTGGTGTGTCTAAAATTGCTTGAATTCGATCAGACGTTAATGCACGCCCCTCCTTAGACAACAGATGACCGAGGTAGGTCACCTGAGGTCTACAGTATTGGAGCTTTTTCTTCGAAACCTTATGATTGTTCTGTGCCAAAAAGGAAAGCAACGCAATTGTACTTTCTTCACATTGTGCATAAGAGTCTGCAGCAAGCAGAAGGTCATCCACATACTGGATGAGAACAACGCCAGTCTGCAACTCAAAAGAATCTAACTGTCTTTTCAAAGCCTGGCTGTAGATGCTCGGGCTCTCAGTATAACCTTGGGGAACACGACAAAATCTATACGATTTATTATTTAACGTGAAGCCAAACAAATATCTGCTATCAGGATGGACAGGGATGGAAAAGAACGCGTTTTTCAAATCAATAACACTAAAGGTTGTGGCCGTTGGTGGTACCAATGTAAGCAAGGTCGTAATATCGGACACCACCGGGTATTGGGGGATGACAATTTTGTTGATCTCTCTCAAGTCAATAATAAACCGATAGACTTTGTCGTCAGTATCTCTCTTAAGGATCGGAAGAATAGGGCTGTTACAAACATTATAAGGAACCTCCTCCACTACTCCTGCAGAGATCAAATCCTGAACAATATATGTCAATGCAATTTCACCTTCTCTCGAAATCTTATACTGTGGCACTCGTGGTAGAGGGGCCCCCTCCTTAACAGTAATGTGTATTGGTGGAATACGCATCTCTCCCACATCCGTATCTGAGGTCGCCCATAACGTGTGCGGTAGAGAGGCCAAAGCTGGAATGTCTAAGATAGTGCAAAACCCATCTGGGTCAGGATAATTGTCATTCAGGATAACCCGCACTCCCTCAGGAGCGCACCGTATCGTTGCCCGAAAATATTTAAGCAAATCAATGCCCAGGATATTGTCTGGTGCATGGGGAGATAACAAGAATTGACCAAAACTGAAAAATTTATCAAGACATAGTGCAAGGGGTTTTGACAATGGGCTAGGGGAGGGTGTGCCATCAAACCCTACACATGTTATCATTTCGCCAGATAGGGGAGCCCTCGGAACCAAGTTTTTCGACAAAGCACTACGAGTAGCCCCTGTGTCGACTAGAAATTGATCAGTAGAACCCAGAATACCCGCTGTTACATATGGACCCTGCTGATCTACCTGCACTTCAATTGATTCCTTACCCCATCCTACGCAGTCCTATGCATGCACATAATCCTGGTGCTCCACATTCTCACCCTCCGAAATCTGATATTGATTCCGTCTATCAAACGTGTTTCGTTCATCCTGGCCACGGCCCCTGTCCTCAACCCTTCCACGATCACTTCCGCCACCTCTCGCTCCCGTATAACCTCCTCTCGACCTACCACCTCCTCGACCACGCTGACTACGCTGCTCACGAAGTACCGGACAATCATCAGCCCAATGCACAAACTCCTTACAGTAGGCACACTGATCCTCCGCTATATCCGTACGACCATACGACGTATTCCCTCCACCTCGTCTACCTCTATCATTCCCTCTGCCCTGTGTTCCCCGAACCTGCGCCAACATCACCTTCGTTTTCAATTCCTTCGCCTTTTTGTCAACACTTTCTTTAGCCTCCAACTCCTGCCGCTCATAATACTGAGCCATAGTTAACAAAGACGCAGGGGTCGCCGTGGCCCAGGAACTTTCACTCGATTTCAATCGTTTTGCAATCTCCGGTAGGAGATTAGCCACATACTTATCTACGAACAAATGGCGACCCGTATCGTCTGTTAAAGATTGACCACTGTGGGGGGGCGCTAGAGGGCGCACTGCGGTATGGCTGGCTAGCGAGTCAGCTCCGCCGGGCGGTCGCGCTTCTAACGACTTCTGACCCCCTAAAACTCCACCAACACAAGCGCTGAGCAAGGATTTGTGCGTCGGAATGTGAGGCCGACCTCTCCTGACACGGTGACAGGACCCGCTGTGCGAGAAGCAGACGATACAGCTAAAAAACCGGAGCCCTCGCGGACGCCGCTCAAAATGGCCGCTCCGGAGGCTCAGGGACCCGGAGAGATTGCCAGCACCTAACGCGCCTGGACTGAAGCTGACACTCGGCGCGGCTCGGTATATGGCTATCTGACATCACCTGGGGCTCGGTGGGGCCCCCGCAGGTCCCCAGAACTTAGCGCTACCCCAAATCGGCGTGCGTTCCACTGTGGGCAAGATGGCGGCGCCCGTGGAACGCACAACACCGGCGGCGGCAACGGTCGATCAGGCCGGTCGGAGCCCCTCGAAGACCAGCGGTGCCACTCGCACATGAGGGAGAGAGGAAGCATTTGAATCCTCACCAACAACAGGCGCCTGTGGAGCACTCGGCCAGCGGGGCCCCCACACGAGGACACGCAGTGAGTACCGAGCGCACCACAGCTACCGGCAGGAGATGTATGCAACGTGCAGAGGCACCTGACTTTCACAAGCGCTGTCTCTAACACAGCGCTGACAGCAAGGGGAACAAAACAAGCACGACGCTGGCCACATAGAAAACTCGAGGGCGACCTAGCAAGCTGAGGGGACTGTGGATGTAGACCCATACCCCCACAGCGCCCCAACTACGACCAGCACAGAGGGACACCTGCCGCGCCCACCAACCGAGGCCTCGCATGGGGACTGACTACAACTGAGCGAGCCCGCTGCTGTCCATACGCGCTGAGAGAGGGGGGGGCTGCGGCAACAGCGACTCGTGCCGGTCCCAATTCAAGCACACCATCGGACGGCAGCCCTGCCACAGCGGAACGACACCAGTCGAAACGACATCTCGAAATGGGGAAGCCCGACCGGAACCAACCCAAGCTCCAATTCGAGAAGCGGAACCAAGGCAGAAATAATACGGCGGAATCGGAGACGGAGGGGGGCCGGGATACACCGGAAAGCACGGGCATGGAGTCAGTGCTGAAGGCGATACAGCAGAGTTTACAGGAGATGAACGGCAAGCTCGATAACGTGGTGCAGAGGGTCGACAACATGGCGGCAAAAATTGAACAGCACGACGGGCGCCTCACGGAAGCAGAACAGCGGATTTCGAAGCTTGAGGATGTACAGAGCACCACAGCCAAGACATGCGGAGCCCTGGAGAAAACAATGGAGGTCCTGCGAGCCAGGGTGGAAGACCAGGAAGCTAGGTCCAGGAGGAACAACGTTCGGATTTCGGGCCTTCCGGAATCCACAAACACGGGGAAAATGGAGACCTACATAGAAACCCTACTCAAAGAACTATTTGGAGCTGAACATCTATCTCCAGTGTTCCTAGTGGAGCGTGCGCACCGGTCGCTGGCCCCGGTGCCAAAACCCGGAGCCGCCCCACGAATGATCATCGCACGTCTGCTTAATTACAGGGACAGAGACACGGTCCTACGGCTGGCGAGAGAGCTGGGGAAAATTACACATCAAGGGAACACTCTAGAGTTCTACCCAGACCACACCATGGCGGTACAACAGGCTCGAAAAGAATTTGCCCCTGTCAAGAAAAAGCTGAGAGAACTGGGCATGGAATATGCCATGTTGTATCCGGCAAAACTCAAAGTCCTCACAGGCGGGAAACCTGTCATACTGCCAACGGTGCAGGCGGCACAAGACTTCGTCAAACAACAAGGAAAGCGGAGGAAACAACATGACCGCAACGAACCGACAAGTGATGTGGAATGAGTGAGTCGAACCATTATCAAACCGGCGACAAGTTTGGTACTACATGTCCGAAACAAGGATTTCTCTATGCACGGACACTTACGGACAATCACATAGACCGTGAAAGCAGCATGGGTGGCGGTAACTGGACCGGAAAAGCACTTACAGACTTGCAGTGAGTACTGTCTCCAAATATGTGATGCCGCGGAGGTACTGATCCGGATGTGAGTATACGCAGTGCGATTGCGGGAGGGATGGGCAGGCTACTGAACCAAGTGGCAGTGGGTGGGTGGCCAAGACCCTGACCGGCCTCATTAATTGACCTCTGGCTGAGCGAGAGGCACTGCGTACTTTGATTAGTGTCACCTCTAGTTCGAGCTGGGACTGGGGACAAAGGAGAGGACAGCGTAACGGAGAATTGACATTTGAGTAATACCAGATGTGCTGGGGGGGAAACGGGGTTGGAGGAAATCGCACGCAAGTTATTCACTAGTACAGCACACATGCGACCGTCCACATCCACTATGTGGATGGAGATGTGTGAACCTGGTGACACCCCCAGGAGGGTGTACCCCGAACCAAGTTGGATGAAGACGTTACTGTTCAAGTTGAAGTTAACTCAGGGATGGCTTTGGCAAAGTTTGGGCGCTAAAGTGGGTGGGGGGGGATTGAGACAACCAGGACCTAATAGACTGCAACCTCTGTGTCTGAGAAGCATGGCGAACTCCTTTGGGGCGCACAGTTCAATGAATAATGTTCATAGTAAGCAAATGTCATTGTCTATTCTGCATGTTGTGCTGTGGATAATTTATTACCATATACGTAAAAATGTCGCGTAGGGACACGCTAAAACTGGTCACTTGGAATGTGAGGGGGCTAGGCAACCCGAAAAAGATCAGGCGGCTATTTGCATATTTTGACAGACTGCACATTAACATTGTTTTTTTACAGGAAACGCACCTAGAGCGGGATGGTACCTCAACACTGGGGGCGCGTTGGGCTGAAACAGTTGTTCACTCTAGCTACTCGACATATTCCAGGGGCGTTAGCATATTAATCAGGAAGGGTACAGGCTTAGAAGTTACCGACATACAAAGAGACACTGCGGGGCGATGCGTGCTGCTGGCTGGCAGACTTAGGCACCAACAGATCCTACTGGTGAACACTTATGGCCCTAATGTGGATGACCCGGGGTTTTACAGCAAAGTATGGCACAACATCGCAAACATGGCAACGCCCCATATACTGTGGGGAGGGGATTTCAATGTCACGATGCAGGACGCACTAGATAGAGCAGCACACACATCGGAACAGCATGGGAATGCTAGGACAATGGTGAGGGAAGCTATGGAGGACCTAAATTTAGTGGACTTCTGAAGAGTTCGTAACCCAGGGGCGACAGCAGCGACACACATAAATGCGGCAAACAATAGTTGGTCCAGGATCGATTACTGGCTGGGCACTCAAGATGTACTCTCATGGGTATCGGATGTTACGCACTTGCCACGCACACTCTCGGATCACAGTCCGGTACTGTTAGAATTAGACATCCCGCACTACGACCCACCTCCCTTCACCTGGCGCTTCCAAGCGTCTGCATTAAGAGACCCCGTGTTTGTCGACACCATACACAACGCAATAAAGGAATACTTCGATATCAACGGCCCGACAACAGAGGACCCAGGCTTGCTATGGGAAGCCTTCAAGGCTACCATTCGGGGAGTCTGCCTCAGTACAGCGTCGGGTATCCTCAAAGACATCAGGCATCAAATACACACGCGTGAGCAAGCTATTCAAACTCTAGAACAGGCTTACACACAAACAGGAGATACTGCACTCTTGGGGGATATCCAAGTGCTATTAACGGAGCATGCTAGCTTTGCGACAGACGAAGTGAAATATGTGACCAAACGGGTTACCGCGAGGAGATATGGCGAAGGGGGTAGACCGGGCAGGGAGCTGGCCGCCAAGATATGCGCAGGCAGAACACCACAAAATGTCACACATATCACCACCAACACCGGGGAGGTGATCACTGACACTAAAGGCATACTGAGAGAATTTATGAACACATATGGTACGCTATATGAATCACACCCCTCACCATCGCAGGCTGATCTATTGAAATATATGGAGGACATTGAAATGGCATGGTTAGCAGACGGCCATAGAAAGTACCTAGAGCGCCCGATCACAATAGAGGAAGTCACTGACACCATTAAACGCTTACCTAACAACAAAGCACCTGGGCCGGACGGATTTGTAGCGGAATTTTATAAGGCATACGCTGACACACTTGCACCTCACTTAGTACGAATGTATGGGGCGGCACACGAAGCCCAGACACTGCCGGCGTCTCTAAGGGAAGCCCTGCTCATCACGTTGCTAAAGCCCGGCAAGGATGCCGATAAATGTGACTCCTACCGTCCGCTATCCCTGTTAAATGTAGACACCAAAATCATAGCTAGTCTGCTGGCAGACAGGCTAAAGCCCCTCATGCCAATGTTAATCCGACCGGATCAGTCGGGATTTATCCCAGACAGGGCCACCTCGCACAACACCCGCACACTATTCGCGTTAGCACACTATCTGGCGCCGGAAACGAAGGCAGTGGCTGTATTGTTAGACGCTGCTAAGGCGTTTGACACCATTGGCTGGCCATTTATCCACGCGGTGTTGGTGCGCATGGGATTCCCGTGGATATTTCGGGGATGGATATCGATGCTCTACACAAACTTGACGGCACGCATCAGAGTAAACAGATACATATCGGAGCCCATACCTATCTGCAGAGGCACTAGACAGGGTTGCCCCCTTTCCCCAATGCTTTTTGCTTTGGTGCTGGAGCCTCTGGCCTGCAAAATCCGACAGCACTATCATCACTCAGCGATTCAAATGCCCTCCCGTCCCATACACATCTCACTGTACGCGGACGACGTGGTGCTGTATGTCAAAAACCCGGAACAACACCTAAATCCTCTCCTGCGGGAATATATCAAGTTTGGTCACCAAGCCGGCTTGCAAATCAACTGGGATAAATCCCTGATACTGGCGCTAACAGACAGCACGCAGCCAACTCCCCTGGACTATCCGTTGGAGTGGCAGGAGGAACCCACAAAATATCTGGGTATATGGTTTCACAGAGACCAAGAGGTAGTTGTCAGGACCAATTATGGGCGGACGATTGCAGCCCTGGAGGAAAAAATTAAAAAATGGAACAGACTTCCTCTCTCATTGGCTGACAGGGCAGCGATAGTGAAAATGGTGCTCTTGCCGAAATTTCTTTATCTATTCAACAACATCCCTATAAAACCTCCCGCGGCAGTCTTCCGTAACATCAAGACGCTTGTGCTCAACCTGCTATGGGCGGGCAAGCAGGCGAGAATGGACCTACGTACCATGACCTTGCCTTACGCTAGGGGAGGGTTCAAGGTGCCAGATTTTTATCTCTATTATTTATGCGCGCAGGCGCAATACGCACACTTCTGGTATCATGAAGTGCCCTTTCTGACACACGTAGCGGTAGAAGCGGGAGACACTGACCCAATCCCTCTGACTAGTATACTCACGCACAAACGCACCAGACTACATGAACGTGACATTAACACAGTCAATGCGACCGTTGAAGCATGGAGACTCCTAGGCAAAGAGGCAAACTGTCTACCGCTGTACGCACCCACTCTCCCACTTGCACACCACCCAGCCCTCTCGGTGACACAGGAAAAGGTGGGAATGGATCTGTTCAGGCGGGCCGGAATAGACACACTGGGGGACCTATACAGGGATGGAGCGTTTCAGACACTCGATAAATTCCATTACATCACAAACCCGTCTCAACTGTTCACTTTCAACTTCTTTAGGCTACATAGAGCAATACGTGAACACTACCCGTCATATCCAGAAGAGCCGCCTACCCTTGCACCCTTACAACTACTCCTGACCACACCCAAGGCATCTCATATGGTATCTAAACTCTATGCCAGTGCGCAAGGGGCAGTGGGAAACACAACACACAAGGCCAGGGACAGGTGGAGCGCTGGGCTTGCAGAGCCTCTGACGGAGGTGGAATGGGACTCCGCATGCATGCTTACGGGCATGCTCACCCCTAACGGGAACTTGAAAATAATACATTATAAGTATTTGCATCAGGTCTACCACACCCCACAAAGACTACACAAACACGGCTTACGAGAAGACTCCAATTGCTGCAGGTGTAACCAGGCGGGGGCTGACTTCATGCATCTAGCATGGCATTGTAGAAGGGTGGCGGGTTATTGGGAACAAGTGGTGCAGGTTTTGAATGAAATGTTGGGGATTAACATGTCCTGTGATGCAAAAATCTGCCTATTGGGTATCACTCCGCACCTGAGAGCGTTGAAGCGTAAATTCTGTGCGGTCGCACTACTGTTAGCTAAAAGAAGGGTGTCAATCCACTGGAATAGTAAAAGGCCACCTGAGGTGAAACGCTGGATTGAAGACATGGTGTACTGCCGGGACACGCTCAACACGTATGAGGAGGAACTGCCGAACGGCTCTAGGCCCAAGGATTATTGGGGTTACCTGCGTGACTACTTACTGGTACATGGCACAGCAAATTCAGAAGCAGAAGTTGATTGAATAAACGTACGTTGATGACAACATGAGACAAACAGTTGTGCTGTGCAGGCTCATGGGGGGGAGGATGCTGTGATGCAGAGGGAGGATTGCAGAGGTAGAAATACAAGTTGGGGACTGTAAAGTTCAGTTAAGTTTCAGTTACGTGTACAAAAAACCGAGAAAACGTAAGATTATTGATGTATAAGAAAGCGACCATAGCACTGCCGCGCGACGGATTTCTATCTACTAAAGCGCCGCCGGTCCGCTGGATGTCGGCTGATGGGCTGTGTAGTTCTGGAACAGGTGCTCGTAACCATGGATGCGAGGTGCCGGCCCGATGTGGTTGTAGGCGACCGCAACATGGGAGATTAACGATTTGTCCTATGTGTGATAAAAAAGTGCAATAAAGTTCTTACACCAAAAAAAAAAAAAAAAAAAAAAGATTGACCACTGTAATCATGGAATGCCTCCTCGAAGCGTGTAAAGAAATCTGAAACCGTTTCATCAGGCTTTTGTTTGCACGAAGCTAACATAGTCCAATCGATCTTTTTAGAAGGAACAAGCGTTTTTAATTTAATCAAGATAGCCGCCGGAAGGTTTAGAATCAACTGACAAGGCTTACATGCCGGTTCCCTATCTAAATCGGCAGCATTTATTTCTTTCCATGTCCCTCCAAGTATTGTTTCATCATTATTTTTACGAATTTGCCTCCACATATCAGGTGGAAGAATTAACCCAAAAAACAAATCTATGTCAACAAGAGTCATCACACAAGACGAAATAGCCCCTTCCACCCCTTCATAAAATGCCGCCGGATTTTTCCGAAGGTCAGGTAGAGAATTTTTCAATGCCATAACATCTGCTCTATTCCAAGGCGTATATACCCAGTTATATATAAAATATCCTTTCGCATCCTTTGACAATTTATCATCATCTGTACCTTCCCCTTTAGGTGGAACATACAAGGGTGCGGCTTCACGCATAGGCATAACATGCAATGCAGAACTCTTATCTGAACCCCGGAGAGAACACTCCTTAATCTGCTCGTTATTCTCCGGCTCGGACTCCTTTTGCTTCCTTTTCCGCTCCTCCCGCAATCTGGTTGTTTCATCTCGCAGCTGGATCAGTTGCTTGAAAAGGTCGTCAACATCTGCAAGATCAAATAAACCTTTATCCAAATTCTCACGATGTACTGACACAGCTTTAGATTCTAACGTATCTGAAAGTTGACGATACGCGGCAACAACTTCATCCGCCAAATTAGACAGAAAATACAGTAATTCAAGATCCGTCCACCTACTCCTCTCCGCGACCACCTCAGCCTGAGAAACACAATTCTTATTCACTTTACGAGCCCAACTACGTAAATGTGCGGACCTCTCCGTAGTAAACCTGAGAGCGGATATACCCTTCTTTTCCGACTTATCCTGCCCATCATCACCCGAATCTTCAGCTGGAGCCGTTGGCGAAACATACGGAGGCGGTGACCGATCTAGCAATGAAAAATCATCAATTTCATTATTAAGGACAGGATAAAGCGGTCGGCGAATAGGAAATTGACCAGTCATTTGCAATTTACGTTCCCGTTCCTCCCTCTCTCTTTTCTCCTGAGCCTCTTTTTCCTCAAGCTGTAAAGCCTTATCCCGAGCAGCCTTGTGCTGCTCTTTGTCCGCCAAGGCAACTTCACGTTTCATTCGCTCGCGCACCGCTTTCTCCCACATTCGCACACAATCAAACATGTTTTGTCTAGACCTGCGTTGAAACAAACATTGCTCCACAAACTGTACTTTACGTAAATCGAACGACCCATGTAGAGGCCATTGCAATTCAGGATCAGTTTTCGTGTACTTATGCCATAATTTGCTGTACATAATAGGGGGAAGGCCAAATTTAATATACATCTCCCTGTTCGGTGTTCCTTCTGGGGGAGCCGGCTGTGCTTCTGCTAACCTAATTGTGGTACCATTTCCAAGACAGCACATCCCTCGGAGTGTGCTGAAAACAGGCATGTTCAAAAAGTATCACGAAAGCGTGACACCGTATAAAATGGCACTTACAGTACTTCACACAAACGTGCCGCTCAGAGGAAAAAAAACAAAGTTAGAGAAACATCTCTACATGCCTGCCTATGTGAAGTGCACTACACATATAAATTCAAAGGTTACAAATTCACAAACGTTAGCTAACTCAAATCAAATCATAGACCATAGGACTTCGGCAAGCGTCCGAAGACTACCTTACCAATCACAAATCATAGAACTTCAGTAAGCGTCCGAAGACTACCTTACCGAACACAAATCTTACCCAAATTCTCAAATGTCCAGATTCCAACTGCCAAGGTCTTGTAATCAAAATCAGCCAAACGGCACTTTCCCAGCAACACAGACGATCGAAAACTCAGTCGGAGACCGGTGCTGTCGGAGGGGATGATTTACTAGGGGCAGGAGGGGCCAGGGGGACTCGGCGCACAGCTTTCAGAAGCCGCGCTGGCGAGACCGTGAGTGAGAACTAAGAGGAATAGGACGGCTTAATTTGCACCGGGGCAGACCTGGACCTCTTGCTCTAAAACAGGAAAAAAACATACATATGAGCTTTTGGAGACTGAAGCTTGGAGTTGTACAATTTATTTGAAGACACAGCTTCTAGAAATAATCAGTGATAGCATAAAAATCATATAGTACTTGGTCCTGTACCCAGCATTCTCTTGAAAGTCACATGGACCAGTTTGAGATTACATAGTACAGTTTAACATTGCTATGAGAGGAGAGAGGCTTTGCTTTAAGTACACTTTTGAGCTGAGGTAGATAGCATAGAAAAGGTTAAGCACATATTATTGGGCACACTCACCACTGCATGTATGATGTCCTGAAAGTATAAGTTTAAAAACCTTCAAATGCAGTGGAGATAAAGCAAAGTCAGAGAAAGCATAACATTTCAAATAATGGACTACAACTTTAAATGCAACAAGGAAAAAACATTTCATTACAGCAGAATATACAATGGAGCAGAATCTAAGTACATGAAACCTAAGTACATGAAACAAGGGCTATCTCGAGTAACCCCTGGGAAAAACTCTTGTCCGCCACCCATGTGCTGACGGGGAGTAGTTCGACGATAATCGGGCGGACCACCCTTTTATACTTGTTCAGGGGTGAGGGGCTTATGGTCATGCTATATCACGTCACCTCGAACCACATATCCTTCTATCGCCTCTCACGCCCCTGCCTGGTGACTTTCCCATCATTAGTGTAGATGTGGCTACCTTCTCGTAATTGTGTGGCACGTACGCTAGCCTAGACTGAGTTCCTGCCATTCTGACTGGAAGTTTGTCATTAATCAGAAATGTGTTATTATTGCTTTGAAGGGTTCTATTCATGTGTCAATCAGGCAGTCTGCGATAATATTTTGCCACAGTTATCCTTAGTTTATCGGATATCTTGCTTGACGTAGCTGTGGTGGGAACTTCCCTTATTCTATTCATGGCTTAGGTGGGGGACGTGGGGCATGTTGCAAGATTTATAGAGGAACTTGACTTCTACAGTGTGTGCGAAATATACAATGAGGTGGGGCCTGGTAGGGGTGCGGGTCCTTGCAGACAAGAGCAGCTGGGTGAAGCTTGGGTCAGACCTGCTTTCTGCTTCTGCTTAAGCTAAGAGAAAATGGCAGTGCTCAGGGCAACGTAACTGAGGCCTGTAACTTCTAAACAGCAGCGCCTACAAAGGGGTCATGTTGTGCAGGTGTCAGGTGTGTCCTTGGATAGCTGTGCAGCTAAAAATTCTCCCTCCAACAGCGCCACCTGGAAGGTCAGATCAGAAGGAAAGGAAGAAACACCGTGGGTGCCTAGACTCGGGTCGCTCAGTGGCAGCGCGCGTCCATGGCAAGTTTCCAAGCCTTCGTCACGACATCTCCTTCGGGCATCCGAGTCGCCGATGAGTCCCTTCGTGGTCGCCAATTTGTAGTAATCAGGGTTCCCAAGGCCTACATGCTCCGTAGATAACCCACTTACACTCAAGAACTATTGGCACGGAAACTGTAAAAGTCAAAGAACAAGTTTATTAAGACCCCATGGGGTGGTGGTACACTCATACAGCACCCTTCGGTAATGCAAGAGGTATCACACCGAACACCGGTGTGACCCCGTCTTTTATACAGTTTTGGGGTAATAAAAAGATAGGCGGCACAAGTTACAACACATTTATGTACATATATGGTCATGTTTTGGACCACAGCCAGCTCATTGGAGGGGGCACAACTCCGCTGGTCAGTTTGGCACACATTCCTGAGGGGTAACTGGTCAGTGGGGACTGCGCATGCGTGAGCTTGACCAGTACTAAAAATAGCCTGTTGCTGGGCAGACTGAAGTGGTCAGTGGTACGGACAACGGACTAAAGGGCACGCCAGCCACGAGGCCGCTCATGATCTAAGATGGCCGCCGCAACATTCAAAATGGCGTTTTCATGTACAGCCAAGCTAAGGAGGAAAACGTGTAGTTTCAGCTAATCGCTAACGCGGCCATGCCAATTACGACAACTCTATCTTTAATCGATCAGGGGAGGCATCTTCGCTGGTTGGTTGTAGATAGATACCAGGGCTTTTAACCACTATCTTTTTAAAATGCGACAACAAGAGATTCTAACTTGTTTAACCCATCAGCCCCTGATGATGAGATCATAGGTTCATTTAATCGCCAAGTCAATAGCTAGTCTGTTAACAGTCCCGGCAGTTGACCCCCACCCTCTCTTTCAGAACATCCGAAATGGATCGACCCTGTGTGTTCACTTGCCCTCCGCCTCCTGAAGGAGACCGTGAAACAGATCCCTTGAGATAGAATCTGGGTGGCATATGCCGTAGTAATTATAGAGAAGCCCTCAAGGATCGAAGGCGTTTGCTACAAAGGCAATCATGGGACGAGCAAACTCAAGGGAGTGAGCAGCGCAATTACATTCTCTTCTGGCAAGTTATAAATAGACCCTGTTTTTCAGAGCCATTGAGAGCCACATTGTGCCATCACATCACTCCAGAACAATGGATCGCCCACTATGAAGGAGTTTATAACTTCGGACAAAGTGAGGGATCTATTAAGGAGTTAGAAGTCTGCCCTTTTATTACTCCCGTCACTTTTCTTTTGGATGAAGTAAGGCTGGACAATGAGCGATAGTCCCGGAATAAATAAAATAAATATTGCCCCAGGTCCCAAAGGGATTCGTCCGGACTTTTTCCGGGACAATATACATGTATGGGCTCTGGTTCTGACCAGGACGTTAACAGCTGCAGTAAGGATTGGGGTGCCGCCTTCTTGGTCTACTGCTATTATCATTCCGATTTTTAAAAAGGGGGATAGGGATAATCCTTGCTGTTATCGTCCTATATCCCTCATTGATTTTACAGTTATAGTTTTGGGTTGGGTTTTATTAAATAAGCTCCCTGCCTTGGCTGACACAAATCAAATTATTTTGGAGGTGCAATATGGTTTTTGCTCTAGAAAATTAACCACAGAACAGTGCCTAAACCTTTATCTTTTAATTTCCAAATATACGTTTGCCCAACCTGGAGCTCTTTTCTTGGGCATTATGGATCTTACCTCAATATTTAACCGGTTGAACCGTAAGAAATTGTGGGCCTTACTTGGCTCCCTGGGAGTTGAGTCGGGTATTGTACATTTTTTTTTAAACCTTTATTGATAAACATGAAAATACAATAGCAGTCATATAGCCACTTCGGGTCGGCTGGCAGCAATTCCAATATCATATCAGGATGAAAGAATACACAGCCCTTCAGCCGACAACCCTAGGGCCCGGCGGCAATTAACCAGTCATGGTATGTCATACTTCACTGTACAGGAGGAATAAGGTTTTGATTTTATATTTTGAAAAAAACCCACCAACCAAAAAAATATAAATAAAATAACTGCAGAGGCTAAACGAAAGGCAGAAACATATGTGATCCTTCTGGGGAGGGGATACCGCATCCACAACTGTACATAGTCAACAATAAGAGCATCCGGGAGGGGGGGAAAGAGGGAACAAGAGGTAGCCAGCAACACAAAGACAAAATCCAGACTAGAAGTAACGTCATGCTAAGGGGATTGTAGCACTTCCGGTGGAGGCTCAAAAGGAGGGGTACAAATTTCACCATGATATTGGTTCCACAGACTCCATACCCTCCCCCATTTCTTGGGCCTGCCCCGAGCAATGTAAACAGTTTTTTCGCGAAACATGCACCAGTCAATTCAATTTTATTTAAATATGATTTTGGAACTCCTTAGAGATCCACATATTACAAGGTAACAGACTGGACATATTAAAACGAAACCACATGTAATCAACAGTAATATACAAATTATCAGGCCATTCATCTAGTATAATTCTAAAAAACATTTGAAAAAATTAAAAATTCTGTTACAGAAAATTTCATTTGGGGGACAGAAGATCACATCTATCAAAGATCTTGCAGATAAAATTCCAAACTGAATACATACAGGCTTTACCCACAACCGACGGTGGGCCATTAGTGCTGGACAAACTAGCAAGACATGTATAGAGTCTTGGACTGAAATATTGCAGAAGTTACATATGTTGGATATACCATGCCATTTGGCCAGCAGCTTATTCAGTGGAAGAAGATCTTGCCTAAGAAGCAGCCAAAAGCGGCGCAAGCCGTGAGGTATATTCCAAGAAATATAAGGTTGTATTTGTCTAATCAAACAAGAGTCAACAGCTTGGGTAATCCCCTTCTTTTGTATAATCAGGTTGCGATCCCTTTCGTAGCTCACTTTCCATGTAGCCTGTTTTAATGTGAGCTTTAATTGTTGTGTAGAGAGATCTAAAAGGGTGGCTTCCTCCAGGCCCAAGAGGGTAATGGCCTTCCTATAATTCTTTATAAGAATCGAATACTCTTTTAGGGGACCCATCAACTCATTTTTGATTAAGGATCTTAATGTGGCTGGGTTTCCTTTAATCAAACATATTACCCAGCGGATGACTCCTGCCAGACCCTGTACCCAGCTGCTTCTTAGCCCTAATTCCAAGCGAAGGGCAGCTGTACTGCAGCTATTATTAACCGAGGTTAAGCTTCTCAGGAGGGAACCCTCGACAGTGTCCAAAAAGCCCCATTCGACTAAGTCGATAAGTTCTATGCCCTAAAGCAAAGTTGGGGGAACTTTTGCCCGGAAAGCCTCCAGCAGATATCCAAAATGTCTTTTACCAGTTGATTTGTATAATGCTCTTAACCCATTTCCCTGCGACTTTGCCTTGTGGGAGCTGTTTTCAATATGGGATTTGTTGCTCAGGTTGCTGTTAACTACCTTGCCCAAAAATACGTATGATTTCACTCTTTCTAATTTCTGACCTCCCAGCTCCCAGCTGAAGTTTTCTAACTTTTGTTTTTTTCTCCCCTCCATACACATTACCTTACTTTTTGAAATATTTATTTTCAAAAAATGGTCTTCGGAGAATGCGTATAATGATTGCAGACGATTATTAAGGCCTTTTGTGGTAAGGTCTAAGATCAATATATCGTCCGCATACATTAAACAGGAAATATATGTGTCTCCCAAGCGTGGGGCAATGCCTTCACATGCAGAAATGGTAAAGGGAAGATCACTAACGTAAAGGGAAAACAAGAGGGGGGCTAAAAGACAGCCCTGCTTGAGGCCATTTGCCGATGGAATAAGCTGGGATAAGCCTCTTTCTCCCCCTAATAGCACTCTGCACCACGTGTTATCGTGTAAGTCTTGTACCAAACCTAAGAGTCTATGAGGCATTCCCAGAGCATGAAGCTTTCTCCACAGCAATTGACGATCGACCTTATCAAAGGCCGTGGAAAAATCTATGAATGCCACGTAGACTCTCCCCTTTCTGGCTCCAATGTATTTGTCGGTTATTACCTGAAGGGCTGTCAGGTTGTCCAAGGTACCGTGATTTTTTCTAAAGCCAGTCTGCTCAAGTGGAAGAATATCCGAGTGCTCCACCCAGACATTTATCCGCTTGAGCAGACATCTTGTGAAACTTTGCCGATTGCATCCAGTAATGCAATCTGGCGATAATTCTGAGGGGCTAAGCGATCACCTTTTTTAAACAACGGTACCAGGATACTTCCCTTCCAGGAGGGTAAAACCTTACCTCTTAATAAACAAATATTAAAGACTGGACAGAGTAACATGCTCCATTTAGCCCTATTCTGTTTTAGTACGTTAATGGGCAATTCATCCGGGCCCATGGCACCGGAGTGCCGCATTTCTCCGATAGCTAAATCTATGTCCTTTTCTGTAAATGGTTCTAAAGGCACACTCATTTCTTTTGGCCATACTTGAGTGTCCACCATGTTGTTACTTGCATAGAGATTAGAAACAAAATCCCTCCATATTTGTTCCTCAATAGCAATAGGTGAGGGGCTTGTTCTCAGTCCACACCCCTCACCTATGAGGGACCAAAATTGCCTCATTTCCCCGTTGATAGCAGCTTCTCTTATTTTTACCCAGATGGCATCCTCTTTTTCCTTGCGTAATGTGGCTAATAGCCTTCTCCTTTTCCTTTTTAGCTTAGTTATTTTTTGTGCTGTACCAGCGGATCTATTTATGTATTGGGCCCTTACTAATTTATTAATTTCTGTATTTAGCAGTCTCAAAGGGCTGGGGGATATTCTAATGGACTTTTTCTTGTTAAGTTTTTTTGTCCCTGCTACCACTGTCTTCATGAAGAGGCAGAAATTTTCAATTTCGGAGCCATTCCAGGAAGGAAGCTCAGATATTGCTGTATCTAGCATTACTTCCAAATTTCGATGCGCCCTTGCATTCCAGTAGCACCTACCTGATTTAGAGCTGAAATTTGTTTGGTCATTATTTAGCGACCATTGATCACATCTTGGAGGCTTTACATTCATCGAGATGGAAAGGATTTTGTGATCGCTTAGCGGTGTGTCAATAATATTGAGGTCCTTCAACAACTCGAATGAGTGGGTCCCCATTATTACATAATCTAAAATCGATTCCTCTCGATAGGATTTATGCGTGAAATTAGCCGGGGAATCCGAGGGGAGTCTCCCATTTGCAATAATCCTGTCCATTTCTGCCAACTCATTTAATAATATTTTACCACGTTTATTTGTTTTTATGTTTTCAGGAAACACTGCCCGGGGAATATGGAGAGTTTCTTCTCTATATTTATCGCAGAATACATTTATGCTTAAATTGGAAATCTTATGTAAATAACAAGGACCCCCTGTTCAAATACTGAATGCGTAATACAGGGAAATAAACAGTGTGTGAAAAGTTAAACATTTGATATTACAGTTAGGGAAACAAACCGTATGTAAAGCACAGCAAATAATTAAAAAGTACAACAACTAATTAAAAAGTACAAGGTTGAGTTTATTTCTAAATGTACATGTTTATATTAAAAAAGAGACTCAGTGCAAAATCATATGCACTAATTAATTATAAAAAAATTAACAGTCATACATAAAAAACTTGTATTAAACAAATTTACACCAATTTATACATAATAAAACAGTGGTGGAAAATGTATAACATTGACGCGCGTTTCGGCGTTAACAGAACGCCTTCATCAGGAGCCACAATCAATCTAGGAGAAACACGGGATAAGTGTTCTCTGTTCCTTTCTTGTAGATATTTCAACACTTTTATTCTCGGTGGAATTTATACTTCACCTGGCTTACTGTTTAAGCCCAATAAGATGAGGGGCCGACAGTGTTCAACACTTCCAACGGCTGCGGGACGCTGGTTTATATTGCAAGCACGGCTCCCGCGGGTTGATGAAACGGCTCATTCCTCACCGTCTCCAGCGCGGCTTTATTTATTTGCGGCTGTGTGAGCTAACGTAGATTGAAGCTCCGGAGCCTTTTTAATTGATCTCTCGGGCTGACGATACAGCATAACGGACATTGTTTCAAGCGCAGCTATATATTTTCCAACGGCTGTGAGGAGCAGACTTAGATGGTGATTGAGGCTCCCACACGTTGAAACAATTGCTCGCTCCTTCCTTAGGCGGTGTGGTTATCTTTCCCATCGGTTGTGAGGAGCCTGTGCATATCGTAATTGGAGCTCCCACAGGTTGATGTAACTGTCGGCCCCTCATCTTATTGGGCTTAAACAGTAGAGACTGGTAGCGATTTAGAACCCGAGGAAAGTAGCCCCCCCAAAACAGCAGTAAAATTGGTGGGGAGAGCGAAAGGTTCTAATCAAGGAAAAGATGTATCACAACCGAATGCCTCAGCAGATAGCCCAGAAGGAGACTCAGCACAAATGTCACTCTTGGAGGTCATTCACCAGGAGATACTGGCTCACAGAGAAGAATCACGGCAAGAAAGTCGGAGATCACAGGCGGCGGTTAGAAAAATGCAAGGGGTGGTGAGGAAACTTACCAAGGCCTGTGTGAACCTGGGGGAACGAGTGACCAATTTGGAAGAGAGAGTGGTATCTACAGAAGCTGATGCCGCAACAGCAGTTGATAAAGTTGACACTCAAGTAAAAAATCTTACGGACATTCAATGGAAATTGGAGTCGTTAGAGAACAGATCGAGGCAAAATAATTTACGTGTCCTGGGAATTCCGGAAGGGGCTGAGGGGACAGACATGAAAGGTTTCATAGTTAAGCTGTTCTCATCCGCCTTCATAGAACTGAAAGATTGGGATTTCGATAGGGAAATTCAGAGAGCGCATCGCACCCCATCTAACATATACAAAAGGGCTAAAGAGGGGGATAAACCTAGGGCGATATTAATTTTTCTGGGTAATTTCAACCTAAGACAAGCAATCTCTGAGAGGGCAAGACCTGACAAAAAAAAAAACAGTAGATGAGTATACCTTTTTTGTCCGTCCGGACTTTTGTCACATTACAGTTGAGAGGCGGTGGAGGTTGCGACAAATGATAAAACCTTTTCAGGACAAGGGTATGCAGGCATATCTGATTAATCCTGCCCAGCTGAAAGTAATCCAGGGCGGGAAAGTATTTTATTTCTCCTCAGAGATTAAAGCCAAAGAGTTTCTGCAGTCATAGATGGAGTACAAGGAATGCCAAATTGTATTAGGAAATTTGCTTAATGAAGTACTGAAATATTCTTAGGGGGAGTGTTCAACTTTTGGGTGAGATGTTTTCACTGAGGGGCGAAAGGGGGGGAAAAAAAAAATGGTGAGACAAAAAAAAAAAAAAAGGAAAAGGGGAAGGGGTCTAGTTAAAGCATAAAAGTTTGAAGCGCGGTCTCTTCTCCTCACACTAAGCTGCACACCATCACATGCACAGACCCTAGGTCTGAGCGCCTCTAGTCAAGCGGGGGGGGTGAGGGGAGGCCCTAAATTGGAGCCTCGGAGGGGGAGGGTGAGAGTGCAGAGGGAGGAGTGGGTGGGGGTGGGGAGGGAAGGGGGGGTGAAAATAATGAAAAAATTTGAGATGGAAAGGAAGAATGTTCAAGTTGATATCAGGTATCTGGATATGAATTTTTGTGAGAAAGGTAAATTTGCAAAATATGCCAGACATTAGAATATGCAGTATAAATGCTGGGGGGTTAAATGACTGGAAGAAACGGCAGAGAATGAGTCATCTGGTGAGATCTAATAATATTGACATAGTTTGTGTCCAGGAAACCCATATCCCTTGGAATAATAGGAAGGTCTTAGAACTGTATGGGTTCACATTGATCGGATGTTCCACCCAGACAACAACGACAAGAGGAGTGGCTATATTAGCTAAGAATCATTTGGGCGGTGCTAAACGCATAAAAACGGATGGTTCGGGTAGATGGATTTTAGCGGAAATGAGTATGGGGTTTACATTATGTGTAATATATGGTCCAAATGAGGATGATCCTACGATGTTTGACAAATTAGAGGAGGAATTGGCTAACTGGACAACCCCAATGATAGTATGTGGGGACATGAATATTTCTGTGGATTGGCAACTGGGGACTTTGTATACAGGCCGCAAACGTAAAGTTAATATAGCGATCAGCTCCATGTTACAATCCCATGGCTTGCTTGATGTATGGGGAGAAAAGATGCCAGGTGATCGTGGCTACACGTATTTCTCTCATCCAGCACAAAAGTATTCCAAGCTGGATTATTTTTTTATCACACAAGAGGAGATAGGCAAGGTAAATATTCAGAAATTACCGAGAGTAATTTCTGATCACAACCCTTTGATACTTGAATATAAAGTTCCTAGTGTAGGTAGGAAAATATCCAGATGGACTTTTGAGAGAAAGTTATTAAATGATGAAAGGTTCCTAAAACATATGAAAAGATGGACAAAAGAATTCTTTGATTGTAATAGATATAGTGCCTCCAGGAATGGGGTTTGGGAGTCGTTCAAAGCTGCATTAAGGGGGGAGACGATTAGCTGTTCTTCGAGAATCAGGAAAGAGGACAAAATGAAGATAGATAAACTTACAGCAGATCTGGCAGAGAAAGAGAGATACCACATTGATGAAATAATAACTGGTAAGGATAGTAGTGAGACCATAAGAAATATGGCCAGGATTAAGGGGGACCTTTTAAAAGTAATTACCCAAAAGGAGATTTGTGAATATCAGACACAAAGAGCTAGGCGGTATGAGACAGGGGAGCAAGCTGGGAGAGCATTAGCATTGCGCATAAGACAGGATCTGAACAGAAAGAAAATTAGTAAGATGAAATTTAATGGGAGAGAGTATGATGACCCAAAATCCATAGTACAGGTGTTTCAAGAGTTTTATCAAAAGCTTTACGATCATGAGCCAGGGAGGGTGACCCATAGACAGGATCAGTTTCCTATAACACCTAGGGTTGGGGAGGACGATAGAGATCGATTGGAAGCGAGCATAACAAGTGAGGAGATAATGAATGCTTTAAGTGAACTGGCATTGGGCAAAGCAGCTGGCCCAGATGGAATTCCGATTGAGGTTTACAGGGGTCTGAGTGAAGAAATTCTCCCAGTTCTTGTGGATCTTTTTAATGGAGTTATATGTTCAGGTGTCATCCCAGATACGTGGAAGCAGACTAACATTGTGGTATTTCACAAAAAGGCCAGAGGATAATCCTGGGTCATATAGGCCAATTTCATTGATAAATACAGACGCGAAATTATATTCAAAGGTTTGGGCTAAGAGACTAGGAGGGATTATAGGTCATCTAGTGTCACCCTGGCAGCATGGGTTCGTCCCAGGGCGAGGTACCACCGATCATACAGCTAGGGCTATTACATTATTCGATGCTGTTACGGCTGCTGGGAGTGACATGGCCATGATTCTATTGGATGCCGAGAAGGCGTTCAATCGGGTTGTATGGAATTTTATGTGGGAGGTGTTGGAGAAAAGGGGATTCGGAGAAATCCCTATGGATGATTTCATTAGATGCTGAAGCAGGAAGACATAATAAGCGTTTAAGGTACTTATTTTCTTCCTGCTGAATGGATAGGGCAATCTGCAAGTTATATCCCCATATCCCTGCTCCATATAGAGCAGAGGAGATGCACCTGGAATTATAGATGGAGATCATCTCTCTTATTCTACGCCCCCCCAATTTGGAAGCAAATCTGAAGATACAGTTTGTATTTCTAGTCATCTTCATGCCTACACAGGATTGCTCATTTACCCATCTCCCATCCCCTGAGAAAGTGATGCCTAAATAACAGAAGTGTTGCACGGACTCAAGTTTATCCCCATCAAGGAAGAATGATTTACTTTTCTTTAATTTCTTTCCACAGGTCATGGTCATAGTCTTACCCTTGTTAATTTTAAGCTTTCTGCCCTTAATAAAAATATTGAATTTGTCAATTAGCTTTTGGAGCCCATTCGCGGTCCTGGAAATCAGGACCGCGTCGTCCGCGTATAAGAGGATGGGTATTTGTTTACCATTTATCATAGGGGCGTCAGCAAAAGACTCTTGTAGGGACTGGTCGACCTGGTTTATAAAAAGGGAGAACAGCAAGGGGGCGAGAACACACCCTTGCCTAATCCCTCGGCCAATTTTAAAAAAGGGGGTGCATTCTCCATTCGGTCCAAATCTAACTTTACTTGATAAGCTGCTGTACATTCTGGCCAACAAATGAATAATTTCAGGGGGTGCGCCCATAGCAAGTAATGTTGGCCAGAGCAGTGTGTGTTCCACTAGATCGAACGCTGAGCTTAGATCGGCAAAGCACATGAACAAATTCCCTTCCTTGGCTTTTGTGTACTTGCCGATGATAAGCTCAAGGTTCACACACTGCTCCATGGTTCCTATGCCCCTACAGAACCCGTACTGAATTGGTGACAGGACATTTTTGTCCTCGACCCAGGACTCTAGTCTTCCCAGAAGCACGCGACTCAGTATTTTTAGTGACGAGTCCAAGAGGGAAATTGGGCGATAGTTTCGTGCTTCAGCCCTTGAACCTTTTTTAAAAAGTGGCACCAAAATAGATTGACCCCATGAGGTAGGTAACTCGTCCTCAATAGCAGCATTAAAGTAGCGTGTTAAAATAGGGGCCCATAAATCAATCTTGAATTTAAAGAAGTCCACAGGGACCCCATCTGGGCCCGGGGCTTTCCCCCCCTTGCTTTTCTCAATAGCATCCCGCACCTCATTTAAAGATACCGAAAACAATAATTTCTCCCATTTAAAACAGATTGGCATTACAGTTAAAACATTGAGATCTGGTGTCGAAGTAGAATCAAAGATACAATCAGAGTTAAAAATCCCAGTGAAGTGTACAATCCAGGCTTGACAACTGACATGCGAGGTGAGTTCGGGCATGTTGTCGTTCTTTAAGAACGGGCTGTTTACAGTGTCCCAGAAAAGTTTATGATCTTTTGTTTCTGCAGCCTGATCTAATTTAGCCCATGCCTCATCCTGTAGTTCTCTCTTCCGAGTGGCTAGTGCAGTCTTGTAGTTATAACGCTCTTCCCTTATCTTGCAAGGGTCTCTTGGTTTGGCATCAAGCGAAATTTTTAACCTTTTTAATGACTGGGCACAATTGTCATCAAACCACGCTGTCTTAACTTTTCTTGGCTCCCGTGTTTTGCGTGTCAATGATTTCTCGATGGCTTGCGTAATAATTAGAAATTTAGACAGCAAAATTTCTGGGCATGGTGTTGGGGATAGACAGTACTCCACTTCTCCATAGCAGTTTGTAATTACATTAGTGACAATTTTAGCAGGGTCGGCTTTTGTCCATTTCACCCTTGTCCCGTTTGGCCTTCCTACAGAGATGTCCTGAATAGGTTGACCATAGGAGTTCCTTTTTGACCCCCAGCCCAGTAATTCGACAGATACACTGTTGTGGTCACTGACCGTTTGCTCAATTACCCAGACATTAATATAAGTTACAGAACTGGATACGATGATATGATCAATAAAGGATTGGCTATTCCTTCCATGGAATGTTGGGCATCTGACATTGTTTGCATTCATATTGCATTCAAGAAGTTCCAGGTCATATTTGGCCAATAAATTATTCAAGGCACTGCCAAGGATGTTGTGCGGGAAATGATTGAAAACACATGTAGTTCCCCTTCCAGAATATTCCTCCCTGTGGCCGCATGCCCCCTTAAGTGCATAAGTGCATGTTTTGGTGTTGAAGTCTCCGGCCCATAAAATTACAGCTGGTTTGGATGAGCTTAATAACATTGCATCGATGGCCTCCTAGATATCAGAAATAAACATCCCCTGTCTATGCCCGGCAATGTTGTTGTAGAAATTCACTATTATTAAGTCTCTATGACCACTGTGGGCCACACGCAAAACGGAAGCATGATCTCCCAAGACTGCCTGGTCACTGACCCAAAACTCAGTCAGTGTTGTGGATAGCAGGGTCACTAACCCCCCCTTGGCTCGACCAGCCTGCGAAGCCACAGCCAGCACGTTGAAAGAGGTATATCCCTCGACATATACTTCAGCTCTATCCCAAGTTTCTTGTAGGCATATGATGTCATAGCCCTGTTTGAGAAAGTCATCCCATGCGGGTGTGTTTACCTTGGAAGCTAGACCAGCTATGTTCCACGTGATAACCCTCAATGATTCTTCCCTGGGTACTTGAGGTGGAATAATATCTATTGTGGCTGACGATGGTATTTGGGCACCCAGGTGATTTTCAACAGTACAAGTGCTGTTATCTATCATAGTCAGGTCGTTTGGATTGATTGCAGGGTTATCAATGTGGGGTTCATTTGCGGGGAGAATTTCAACAGTACCAGTGCAAATGGTGTTGGCTGTCATGGTTAGATTGTTTAAACTTATTACAGAAGTGTCTGTGTGGGATTCACTTTCTCCGACAGATGTGTTCGCGAGTCAATCATTTTCGTCTAGGGAGTTGAATATCTGGAATCTGTTTGATGTTGGGACTGCGAATTGACCATAGATGTTATTTCCAGGCCCGATGGCATTGTGGTAATTAAGGTAATTAGGGTTAGGCATTCTGTACAATTCCATAGGTGGTTGAGGAACATGCTGATTGCTAAAGTCATGAAGGGTCAAGGGATACCCGGCTGATTGTACTGGTGCCTGCTGTGCAAGTGGGTAAGGTGTGTTAATTGCTCTGGGATGTTTAAAGTTCTGCACCGGAATCTTGAACCCCACCAGATTTCTATAAAAGTAGTCCAAAGGGAACAGGGTTGTGTTGTAATCATTGTCTGAAGGAATGGGCGCGTTCAGGATGGAATCTCTTGCCCATTCAGTGGTTTTATAGTTTATGATTACACAGTCCCCATTTATTTCCTTTTTGCTAGGGCCCACCCACCCTACCCTCTGGGTTGAAATGATCTGGCCTGCACCACTTAAGGGGCAACCACAATTATGGACAAGCCAGTGTAAAATTTTGTTTTTAAGTGTTTCGCTATTTTCGAATTGGGAGGGTTTGAGTTTTGGTACATTGGCAAGAATTGCCACGAAAGGCCTGCTTTCTGGTGGGAGATTGATCACGGCGGGAATAATATTATTATAGTAGCTACGCGCCGGTGGGTTCCTGCTTACTGGATTGTAGTCCTTGGGCACCTCCCCAGCTGTTCTGTAAGAAGTGGATGGGGTTGGGCCATTGGTAGCGCTACTTTGTGAATTTGCAGTTTTAATGGTAGATGCTGGGGGATTCGTATTTCTAACTGGTGGAGCCTGTGGTTTAGATATAATATGGGCAGTCGTATTGGCCTTATTCACGGTCGGAACATTTAAGATGGGTTGGGTAGTTTGCGGGCCTAGGTGTTCTAGAATATCTAATTTGGCTAGGCTCAGTTTTTCCAGATTTTCCACCTTTTTACCTATTTGCTCAAGTTTGTCGTTTAGGGGGGCAATGAGGAGCTTCATAGCATCCATGATTTGAACCAATATAGACTCCATATTAACTACGGGTCCTAAAGTTGGCGATGGTTGGTCGCTTCCGTTAGATTGTTCTATGGGGGGTGTTGGTAAAATGATCTTCTTTCTTCTACCCCTTTGTTTCGCACACCCCCTGAAAGGAGCTGGTAATTTCCTAATATGGGTACGTCTGGATCTGCGATGGGCAGTGCCATGGTTGGTCGTACTATTGGCGCTGCTATTGTTGGCTAGATCTATTGTATGGGTGGTATCTACATTATCGCAGGAAATCAATATTGCGCTAGGCGCATTACTAGGGCCTAGTTCCTCGGGTGGTGTAGCATTAATCTGCAGATTAGGAGTTAAGGACAGGCGACTGTCCCTGTCTTGGAATATTGTGGGGGGTGTGGGAGGATCTTCTGTGGGAGGGAGCACAGTCCCAGGAAGGCCTGTGTAAGATTGCATCAGAATGGAGTCATTTGATAGTGCTGTCATATTAATGTTATGTACAGTACTGTCAGCAGGTTGTGGTGTGCGGTGAATTAGACAAGCGCTGGGTGGTAAGGACAATCGTCTCTCGGTGTTTTCGATGGCATTTGCTACCACTACGATTGTCTGTTGAAGCATGCGGTCGATAGCAGTTAGCGTTGGTAACGGTGTTTTGGTTTGGGCGCTGATCCTTGCAACAGAACATGTGTTAATAGGCGTTTTTTTGACCATGTTTTTAGTGGTGGATTTAGATACAGTTGGAGCCATTTGCAATACGTTTAAATCACAAAATGTAATACCTTGGTGGTCAGTGCAAAAATGGCCAGGGGGTAGTGCCCAGCCCAGTCTCCTCAGGCCTCTGAGGGCCACAGAGGGCCCGCCCTTTGCCCGGGCTTAGCCCCGGGCACGGCCCCGCGCGCGGACCCGCGACGCGGGAAGGCCAGCCCCTTATGCAGCGCCTCCGGGCGCCAAGCCTCTACGCGACTTCCACTCGTGTCGCGGAGGCTGCTGGGTCTTGTAGTCTCTACTCCCCCTGCTCAGCTGCAGACCCGGTGGTGGAGGGCTGCAGCAGGGGGGAGGAGACAGCAGGCAGCAGGCGCGGTGGTGGGGGCGCTGGATTCCCGTCCCGTGTGGCTGATGGTCCCTGGGTGCTGACCGGCAGGCTGATGGACAGACCGACGAGCAGGTAGGCTCGCGTGTTGTAGCGCTGTAGCGCTGTCACCGACACCCGCTCCCCAGCAAGGCCAGCCCCTTATGCAGCGCCTCCGGGCGCCAAGCCTCTACGCGACTTCCGCTCGTGTCGCGGAGGCTGCTGGGTCTTGTAGTCTCTACTCCCCCTGCTCAGCTGCAGACCCGGTGGTGGAGGGCTGCAGCGGGGGGAGGAGACAGCAGGCAGCAGGCGCGGTGGTGGGGGCGCTGGATTCCCGTCCCGTGTGGCTGATGGTCCCTGGGTGCTGACCGGCAGGCTGATGGACAGACCGACGAGCAGGTAGGCTCGCGTGTTGTAGCGCTGTAGCGCTGTCACCGACACCCGCTCCCCAGCAAGGCCAGCCCCTTATGCAGCGCCTCCGGGCGCCAATCCTCTACGCGACTTCCGCTCGTGTCGCGGAGGCTGCTGGGTCTTGTAGTCTCTACTCCCCCTGCTCAGCTGCAGACCCGGTGGTGGAGGGCTGCAGCGGGGGGAGGAGACAGCAGGCAGCAGGCGCGGTGGTGGGGGCGCTGGATTCCCGTCCCGTGTGGCTGATGGTCCCTGGGTGCTGACCGGCAGGCTGATGGACAGACCGACGAGCAGGTAGGCTCGCGTGTTGTAGCGCTGTAGCGCTGTCACCGACACCCGCTCCCCAGCAAGGCCAGCCCCTTATGCAGCGCCTCCGGGCGCCAAGCCTCTACGCGACTTCCGCTCGTGTCGCGGAGGCTGCTGGGTCTTGTAGTCTCTACTCCCCCTGCTCAGCTGCAGACCCGGTGGTGGAGGGCTGCAGCGGGGGGAGGAGACAGCAGGCAGCAGGCGCGGTGGTGGGGGCGCTGGATTCCCGTCCCGTGTGGCTGATGGTCCCTGGGTGCTGACCGGCAGGCTGATGGACAGACCGACGAGCAGGTAGGCTCGCGTGTTGTAGCGCTGTAGCGCTGTCACCTACATGTCACTTACTGTATGATGGGCATCCACTAGTGAAATTTTCCCTTTATGCAGGTTATCATATTCTACGTCTTTCTTGGTTTTTATAGTTACTTCTGGCACTAATATGATATTGTTTTTCATTGTGGAAAATAGGGGGGGAGAGAAATCACTCTCAGAGGTAGGAGGAACTACTTTCGTTACCACTGAACTATTATCCACAACTACCTTTCTATTTTCAGGCATCTCACTTGAAGTATTGGGTAATATATCTAAGTGAATGGCTCCTGAATCCTTAATATCCTCTGGTTTATTGTCCGCCATTGTAGCTTTATTCTTACCCTTTTCCCAAAGATTAAAGAGCTGACAAGTGCTTTTCAGATTAGTAGCCTGACCAAGCTTATTTCGAAGGGGATTCGATCTGGTTTTTGAGCTTGATCTTCCTACCAATATTCTCCCGGACCTTAATTTTTTTGTCATCATTCAAATCAGACAATAGCAGCGGAAATGCAAAGACAAAAATGGTAAAAGAGGTTACTGATTGATGAGCCTAAGCTGAAGTACTTGATAGTTTTTGCTGATGTTTAAGATAGGTGAGCTAAATCTAAAACTAACAAACAGAGTCTACAAATCCTAAGCGGTTGACATATACCTTCTGTTACAATTCTCATATACGGCAGGGAGGACACGAGGCAGGTAGTCTGATCAAACAACTTATGATTAAACAATTGTTAGAGGACTGGCCTAGCCTAGCCTTCTCGTGCCTCTGAGGGCCTCAGAGGGCCCGCCCTTGTCCCGGGCTTCTCCCGGGCGCTTCCCGCGCGCTCCCGCGCAGCGGGTGTGTGTCTCGTGTAATATTGACAGGGAGGTGATGGGGGCGTGGCCACCAGGGAGAGCGTCACCAGGTGATTCAGGTGATTGGAGCTGCAGGGACTCTTGGGAGTTCGAGTCCTGCACTCAGCACGCTCGCAGCCCTGTGGTGGTAATGCCTTCTGCACTTTTTTGGTCAGACAACAGCACAGTGGCGCGAAGCGGGACCCGCGGAGCGGGTCCGGCAAGCAGTAGCATCTCTCTATGCTCCAGCCAGTTCACGATGCAAGGGAAGCCTCCAGTCGCCTCCAACGCAGAGAGTCCGATCAACAAACAACAGGTATCCAACTGGCTGCAGTTTCCGAGTTCTTTTACCAGAATGCAGGGGGGCGTGGCCACCAGGGAGAGCGTCACCAGGTGATTCAGGTGATTGGAGCTGCAGGGACTCTTGGGAGTTCGAGTCCTGCACTCAGCACGCTCGCAGCCCTGTGGTGGTAATGCCTTCTGCACTTTTTTGGCTAGACAACAGCACAGTGGCGCGAAGCGGGACCCGCGGAGCAGGTCCGGCAAGCAGTAGCGTCTCTCTATGCTCCAGCCAGTTCACGATGCAAGGGAAGCCTCCAGTCACCTCCAACGCCGAGAGTCCGATCAACAAACAACAGGTATCCAACTGGCTGCAGTTTCCGAGTTCTTTTACCAGAATGCAGGGGGGCGTGGCCACCAGGGAGAGCGTCACCAGGTGATTCAGGTGATTGGAGCTGCAGGGACTCTTGGGAGTTCGAGTCCTGCACTCAGCACGCTCGCAGCCCTGTGGTGGTAATGCCTTCTGCACTTTTTTGGCCAGACAACAGCACAGTGGTGCGAAGCGGGACCCGCGGAGCGGGTCCAGCAAGCAGTAGCGTCTCTCTATGCTCCAGCCAGTTCACGATGCAAGGGAAGCCTCCAGTCGCCTCCAACGCCGAGAGTCCGATCAACAAACAACAGGTATCCCCAGTATGCACCAGTCCATGTTCCTAGACCAGGCCGACAGACTCGGTGCCCTAGCCGACCCCCACAATTGCGCAATGTCACGCTTGGCAATCATATTACCCAAAGTGGCCCACTGCGTCTGGGCCACATTATAATCATTGGGCTCCCACACATTTAAGAGACACCTTCGGGCCTCCGGCAAAAGCGAAACACCCGTCACCTCAGACATAACACCATGCACACGAGTCCAAAAGGACGCCACCGCAGGACATTCCCACATAATATGAAGGAACGTACCCACCATACCACAGCCAAGTTTACACAAATCATCTGAGACATACCCCATACGCAACAAGCGAGGACCCGTCATGTATACTCGGTGTAGGATTTTTAACTGCACCAATCTCAGCCACCATACCACAGCCACGTTTACACAAATCATCTGAGACATACCCCATACGCAACAAGCGAGGACCCGTCATGTATACTCGGTGTAGGATTTTTAACTGCACCAATCTCAGATTGCCACCTCCTTCGGGGAGGATATATCCGCCTCCTGGTCCTCATCATCAAGTTCCAGTCCATCGCCGGTCCAGGACATGCGGAGCTGCAGAAGAAGGTCCGCTCAGTCGTTTATCAACTTTTTGTATATAAGAGAGATCGTACTGTCCGGGACGTGTCCATCGAGTACTCTGTCCTCCAGGGGTGAGGATTCTGGAACGGGCGTGCCAGCCGGTAAAGCAGAGGAAAGGGCGTGATGGACTTGTAGGTTTCGAAAGTATTCTCGAGGACCAAGTTTAAATTCTAGCTGCAACTCCTCAAAGGGTTTTATCTTGTCCTTCCGCCAAAGGTCTCCCACCTTACTAATCCCAATAAGGTCCCATTTATTGAACCCCTTAGTCGTCCACAAATTGCCCAACCTCTCAGCAGCGTAGAGTGGAGTCGCTCGAGTAAGAGTATCCGACCAGCCCATTGCAGCATTAGCGTTGTACCAGCCCCGCACCGCAACTCCGGTAGGCCCAGTCAATGCCACATCGGACCGTTTCGATTAAAGCACCCTATTATAATCTCTGCCCGGAAGCAGCCATTTATCCATAGCAAAAGCTGGGTTAGAAGCCGGACCATACATCGCGTGATTAACCGAGCTCAGTTGAGAGGCCCAGTAATACCGTCATATATACGGCAACGCAATACCACCATCTTACCAAGGCAGCGTAAGCTTGGCCAAGGCAATCCGGGGACGTCCGGCCCACAATAGTTTCCTTTGTAGGCACTCAATCTCGTGAAAATAGCTGGAAGGCACTAGATCTAAAGTATTCTGAAGGGCATACAAAAATCTGGGAAGGGACATCATTTTGAATAAGGCTGCCCTGCCCACCAGGGACAAAGGTAGTCTGCTCCAGGCTTTCACATCTGCTTTTAGGCGAGTAAGCGGGGGGAGTAGGTTGAGTCGATACCTGACAGCCGAATCACGTGAAATATGGATTCCTAAATATTTAAACCCGGTGGATGATATTTGTATAGGACAGTTGCGCGGTACGAGTGGTGTATCGTCCGTGAGCAAATACACACAAGACTTGGCCCAATTAATGACCAGTCCCGAGTTCCTTCCAAAGGATTTAAGGACGTCAAACAGTACCCCCAAAGATTTCCGAGGGGAGGTGAGGTAAAGGAGAATATCGTCCGCATAAAGGGAAATGCGCTCTTCAAAACCGGGGGCCCACCTAATACCCTTGAGGGATGGCTCCCATCGCAACCAAGCTGCCAAGGGCTCGAGAGCCAAGGCAAAAAGCAGCGGAGAAAGGGGGCATCCCTGCCGCGTACCCCTTCCCAGAACAAAGGGAGCCGACACTCGACCATTGACGACCACCTGGGCAAGGGGCTCCTCATACAGTAGTCAGACCCAGCCGATGAACACCGGTCTGAAGCCAAACTTCACCAGAGCCGCCCACAGATATGGCCATTCCATTGTATCAAATGCCATGGTGGCATCTAACGAAACCAAAATGGCCGGCTCACGCAATGTCTCCGCCTTAATTCACAGGGTTTACCTTCTTTAGGGATCACCACGATAGACGCTAAGCGCTGATCACGAAGAAGCGAGCCCCTCTCCCTGGACTCCAAGAACATCGCGCGAAGATACAACGCCATTTTGTCCGGACACAACTTGTACAGCTCAATGGGTATACCATTTGGGCCCGAAGCTTTTCCAGAGCGGATGGAGCGAATAGCGAGCGTTACTTCATCAGTGGAAAAATCCGCCTCCATTAGCTCTCTATCAGACAGGCAAGGCAAAGCAATATCTCTTAGCAAAAGATGGGAGTCTTCCTCTGGCCGGTCTGAGACCGGCGCGTACACCGTTTGAAAGTGACAAGCAAACTGTTTCACAATCTCCAGCGGGTCTGTCACACGTACACCATCCACTCGCTCAATCACAGGCACCACACGATTTAATCTCTCCCTTTTGTCCAACTAAGCTATCAACTTCCCCGCCTTATCGCCCACATCATACAGACGGCCCTGTTGTTCTCGACTCATAGCTTTCGCATCATTCGTAACCAAGGCTTTATAATCAGACTGCTTCAGTTGCAAAACATGCAATTTTTCACGTGTGACCCCACTCTCAAGATCCCTCTCTAAAGCCACTATATCAGACTCCAACTGTTCAACCTCCCCATTGTGGCGCTTCTTAGAGCTGGCAATCAGCGATAGCGTCTGGCCCCGTATCACCGTTTTAAAAGCTTCCCAAAGGGACACGGATGAGGACACGGATCACACATTGTCTGCAAAGTAGTGATCTATAGCTTTAATCACCCCCGCCCTAGTCTCTGGAACACGAAGATGCCAGGGATTAATTGGGGCGACCCGGCCCCCTGCGTCCGAATGGAGATCTATATGGGTCCATAGCGGGGAGTGCTCCGAAATGCCTCTAGGCAAATGTTGGGCCTCTCGCACCGTCGTGACCTGGGCTGCGGGCACAAGGAGATAATCAAGTCTGGCCAAGCTCCCATGAGCCCCGGAGTGGAAAGTATATTGGGCCTGTCCTGGGTGAAGCATCCGCCAACAGTCCACCATACCAAACGTTTCCAAGAAACTACTAAGGCAGGACTGCGACGGTGTAAGCGCCCTGGGAGGATGTCTATCTACCAGGCCATCAACCACCGAGTTGAAGTCCCCACCAACCACCAGAAGCGCCTCAGGAAGCCTCCGTACCAATTTTCCTAGGTCGACGAATGTGGTTGCCTGCAAACCCGGGGGGACATATACCGAGAGGATGGCTACCGTTCTCCCCTCCCACCTCCCAACAATCGCTGCATACCTACCCCTGTCATCCAATATTGTTTCATCAACAATCTCCAAGGGAAGGGAACTACGGATCATAACACTAGCCCCTCTAGAGCCCGAGGTGAACCCCGAGTGTGCCACCAACCTGTAGCCCCTCCGATTCATTGCATGGAACGTGTTCCCCACCAGATGCGTTTCTTGCAGCAACACGATGTCGGGAGAGTGGCGCTTCACATATTGGAGTACAATTCCCCGTTTTATTTTATCCCCCAAGCCGTTGACGTTCCAACTCGAGACTCTCAACCCCATACCCCCATCCCAAAAGTAAGTAGTCGGGTCCCCCAAACCCCACGAAGGAAACACAAAATAAGCAACAATACGTAGCCTCAAGAACAATGCAAACAAAAAAAAGAAGACCCATCCCCCCTCCCCCTGAACACCAAAACAACAACCCCCCACCCTGCACCCCTGCAATAAATCAAAAAACCACCCCATTCAGCAGTGTGCCTGTCGCCCTACCCCAGATACTAAACTACAAGTAGAAAAGGAAAACCCCCCCGGAGGAGGAAAAGTCCCCGAACTCCCCGCCGCCCCAGGGCTTGTCTTGAAGAAAAAAGTCATCGACCCAAAAAAGGAGAACAATCCACCGTAGCACAATACGATGGCAGCACACACCGGTGCCCCTACTCCTCCTAGTCCAGTTGGCTGCCTTCAGCACCTCTGGATTGTTCTGCATTGTCCCGTGGCATAGATAACGTGTCCAACCAGTCACTGACCACCTCTGGCATGTCAAAGAAGAGCAACCGCTCATTATGTTCGATGCGCAATCGGGCGGGGAAAAGCATAGCATACTTCATGCCCAGATCTCTTAATCTCCGCTTCACTCCAGTAAATCCCAGTCTCTGCTTCTGCACCGAAGGGGTAAAATCAGGGTAAAGGTTGATGGATGCATTCTCGAACCTAGTGGGACCGCTAGTCCTCGAGGCCTGCAAAATGGCGTCCCTGTCTCTGAAGTTAAAGATCCGCGCAATGATGGGTCGCGGAGCCGTCCCCTGCTTGCGTCTGCCGCCCGGAATTCTGTGGGCGCGCTCCACCGCAAACAGGTTACTCAGGCCCTTTGGGGCAAGGTGGTTGACGATCAGATCTTCAACGAGCAAGTCCATCGATTGATCGGCTGATGACTCCGGAACTCCGACTATGCGTATATTATTGCGCCTAGCGTGACTTTCAAAATCCTCAAGCTGGCGGGCAAACTGGTCACTAGAGGATCGAAGAGTCTGAATCTCAGTCTGGAGTTCGGAGACATCCGTGGTGAGACTGGCTGTCTTGATATCCAACAACTTAACTCTCTTGTTGGTTTTGGCCAAGTCCGCCCTGATCAGGCCAACATCCACCGCCACTGTGTCGATCTTGGCTGCCAAGGTCTCGTATTGTTGGCCCATCGATGATTGTATGCTGGTGATGGTGCCCATCACATCTCGAAGTGTTGGCTCCTCCGATTCCGGGGGGCCACCACCAAGGTCTTCCGGGGTTTTACCAGTCCCGCTGGGTGAGCCCTTATTGCGCGCAAATCTATCCATAATGGAGTCCTGCCACGACGAGTTGCATTCTTGAGGGACCGCTTGTCACTCTCAGACTTGGCCGCCATGGTGGGTTGCGCGCCCCTCAGGGGCTTTTGGGACCTGGTGTGAATGGCTCCCCTGAAGGAAAACCACGAGAGGTTGAAATGCAGGGCGTCGGTGATGATCAATCAAGTGACTGCGTTCACTGGCCGTCTCGAACACTAGGCAGCCACCTCCAATCTTCGTAGCCAGGGAAAACGAAACCAAAAGTAGACCCCGGGTAGCCGTCCCCTACCACAGGCCGTTGTTGTTCAACTACTTTCGGGGTGCTCCTGAGCCCAAGTCCCGGGATGAGCCATGGTGTAGGCCTCTAGGCTTCAGGAAGGAGTAAGTCGGGCGTCCGGCATCCAATTCAAAATCTGAAAAAGGCCTTTCAGATCAGGAGAGTCGTGGCTAGTAGAACCCGTCGTCAGAAACAGGATTAACGCCAGGATAGACGGTGGATGCGGCGAGGGTTTCGGGAGCTCACAGCTCACGCGACCATCTTGGATGCGCACTAAGCTCCTCCTCTATTGTACATTTATTAATGATCCTTCATGCCCACACCATAGCTACAGTCAGATACTCTCATGGAGTGGGCCTTACAGACCATTTTAATAGCACTAGGGGGGTTCGCCAAGGGTGTATTTTAGCTTCTTTCTTATTCACGATATACATCAATGGCCTTGAATATGCCCTGGCAACACTACGAACTGACAGCCCAAGAGTGGGCAGGAAAACAGTACCAGTCCTATTATTTGCGGATGACTCGGTACTAATGGCACATACACCGATGGGCCTATGGGCTTTGATTGACGGTTTTGTTTCTTTTATGAATGAGATGGACTTGTTGGCCAACTACACAAACTCGTACGTTATAGAAGTTGGCATTCAGGTGACTTGGTCTAAGACTTTTAAGGCAGGAGCACACATTTTAGCTAAAGTCCCAACTTTTTCTTATTTGGGAATTTTATTCGATGCAAAGCTAAAATCGAAACATCTGACAGAGGGAAACCTAGGAGACATGATTAAATCAATAGGAGCTATTGCTAACTATGCTCAAAGATTAGGCACTTGGTCTTCGGGAGTGATTTTAAAGCTTTACTAATCCTTCTGCACCTCCAAGATTTTGTACGGATACGAGGTCTGCGGGTAAACGGCAGTTAACAAATTACAAACCGCACAAAACAAGTATTTGAGACAACTCCTGAAAGTTCCCCAGGGTACCCCGTCATTCTCTGTACATGAGGAACTAGGAGTAAAGCATATAACTGACTTGGTGGCAGTAAAGCCTTTGTTGTATTGGGTGAAGATTTGGTCGAATGATGAGGCAGAATTTAATCACTTGGCCATCTCTGTCTATCACTTAATCATGTACTCAAAATCCCCTGGTTATGGTATGGTAAAGAGTCCTTCACAGCTCTAGGAAGAGCACATATTTTTCTCAAATATGACACAGTGAAGTCCCAGGATGTGACACTAGTAAAAGAGTTGTTTTTTAAATATGCCATGGCTCTCCGCGAATATAATGAGCTTAGTAAACCAGCGGTGAGAGGGCACGCTCTTTTAAAATCAGTCAGGGTTATGGAGAAATATCCCTCTATTTTAACAAGTGCCTCTGACAGTTTCTAATAACTCGATTTTGATTTAATCAGCTTCATCATCTTTTGGCGTCTCCGGCCGGCTTTGTTTTGCATGTAGAGGAGAGAGGTCCCTGTGGATGCGACGATAGGTCTCCACAGGATACCCTACATTTTGTCCTTTTATATAAATATTTTAGTCGCCCAAGGAGAGTGTTTCTTAAGCCCCTTTTAAATGATATGAGATTGAAACACGCCTGTGTTGCTCTGATGCATTTGCAGCTTCTGCCTAATGATTACACACTTTTTTGCTGTAATGAACTTCTTGAGAGCTACACTCAGATCCAGAAATTCCAGGTGTGACGGAGCGCTGCCAGGACTTTACAACACTAACAGTTATATAAATAATAACACACAAAATTATTATATCAACCTAAACACATTCAAATAATTAGTGAAAACAATGATAAAAACTTCAATATTATTTACAATGATATTACCTTGTCATCAATATTTTTGCATCACGATATTTGTGTGTCATGATGTTTAATTTCCAATATTTCTGTCTCCCAATCTTTTTTGAAACAATAGTTTGCCTAACACCACTTACAGATCCAGGGGGTGAAAGAATCCAAAACCCAAAGGTTCTCCAATGAAAATATCACACTGGAAACAGAAGAGCAGAATAAGGAAGTGAAGACTGGTGTCTTCACAACGCAAATTGCAGTGGTTGGTTATTCCGTCTCAGGTATGTGCTTAATTCACAACACAAATTGCAGTGGTTGGTTATTCCGTCTCAGGTATGCGCTTAAAAATGCACTTTTAAATTAGCAGTCTTTCACTCAGGAGATGCCAATACTGCAGAAGGTTCTGCAGTTACTTCAACCTGTTCTAAAGTCTTGTACGAAATGGTGCTGTTGTGGGCACGGGGTTGTAGTGTAAGCAAATATTCCTGTAGTGCATCAAAGTATGTTTAGTGTGGGAGAGAGAAGGAGAGTGTCAAAAGAATAACTGTTCCCCTTTTGCATTGGGCTTAGACAACAGAATGTATTGGACTGTTGTGACTTTGGCTCAACCCTGACATGTGTACGCTTCACATTGGATGCTGAGGGTATCAACAATGAAAATTAACTTCTTTCAAAACTTCACTTATGATACTTCTCTTTTACAAAATGAAGTATGCGTTTTTCAGATTGACTTATACCAGGGCTGTCCTCTTACTTCAGCTACCTTGACTGGTAATTAGCATTTCTGATCCTTCTAAACTTCACAATACCTAGGTATTTTATTCTCCATACACTCATTAAAAAATATGTTTACCTCTTTGTATTCCTAACACATTGGCAGATATGAAGATAAAGTTACAACTTGCTTCTCTTTTAACAGTAGCGACCAGTTGTGGTTGAGATTGCCCCGAGGATTGTACTAAACTTTGCAGCCAATTGATAAAGGCGAGACATTGTTACAATCCAGGTAGGCATCTGCTTAATGAATGCAGCAATATTGGAAACCCTTTTTTTCCTAACAAGATCTGAGAACATCATGTATAAATAATAAAAGAAAGTTAAGAAAATACTACCATTTATAAATAACAAAGGAAAGTAAGAAAATATTTTCTTCTTGTCTCAGCTTCATCATCATTCCAATCTCACTAATTGAAGAACTTGGTTGATTAGTAAGAACCGATTGATGCAGGTTCCTTACCGAACCGAATAAGGTATAATAATAAATACAATGAAAGAAGATGTTTAAGCAGGGCAGATACGTTTTTTTCCCATAATTTTCCCATTAGAAATGATGATGGGGTTCTATAGAGGTTACCAAATAATGGGGTAGTACGCATGTTAATAATATTGTACTGTATATAAATATGTCCATGAAGAATATATGGTAAAAAATACCACTGAGATTTTAATAAAAAAATATCAAATGTAAACTTTGTGGAAATTGTGACAATAAAAAAGTACTTAATGCAATGATGGTCCCCTGTTATATACACGTACTCCCCTTATCTCTCTATGCTCCATCGCATAGCCCATTCCTACTCGTGCACCCAGGTTATATTGAGCTGTTATGTTTGTTCTAGTTGATTCAATGCCCACTAGATTCCCAATGTTAGACTAATGTTCTGATTTGTTAACTTTGCCTCAAATTGTAAAGCGCTCTGATATCCTTCGGGATCAGGTTTGCGCTATATAAAACTTTATAAATAAATTTTTTAAAAAAGGATCTAAACACTTCAGGGTAGACCTACGACACTTGTACAGGGAGCTCACAAATAAACACACTTTGTGCGTTCTAAAGATAATATATTTTGTTTTGTAGCACATATTTTCAGATATTTTTTCCGGGAGACCTATATTTGCTATTTTGCTTTTCAGAATACATTCATTCTTTATGCACCTTGCACTAAAAGATTAGCTCAGCTGGATTATTACGACAGCAAGATTAATTTAGTTGATAGGGACACCTCAGACCATTTCTCTATTGGATTTTAATCGAAATAACCTGCATCTGTGAACTACACTGTGCAGGACCTAGAACTGGGAATAGTTTATACTCTTCATATAGTCTATAACTTTTCTATTAATTGAATATGTGACTTATAAGATTTAAATTGTGAAGATGCACATATTCCTTCACCAAAGACGCCTGTCACCTTCTCTATGTTGTATGGTTCCCACTTGGTTCGTCACCGCATTGCATCCTTCACATCTGTTGTTTTGTTCTTTCTCCGGTTAGTGTATACTGCTCTTTTGTTGTCTTACTGCCTTACCTCAGTTTGGGTCCTGCTCTCTGTTAGACCAGTCAGCCTTTTGGGTGGTTTCCCACTCACTTTTATTTTTCCCAACATTTTTTTTTTGTGTGTGGCCTAAGAACTCCGGGCGTCTCAAAACTGCTACTCAGTCCTGAGGTGTAGGTGCGCTCTTTTAAAATGGTGGCCTGGTTAGAATCTAACTCAGAGCCCTGGTCCATAGAAAAGCATTGTAGGGTTCCAGAACCTTCCAAGTCACTCTAGTGACTTGGGGCTAGTCTATATAAGGAAGGGCTCTGGGCGGCCATTTTGTCCACTCTGAGGAACCGGCTGGATTGCAGACTATTGCGTGAGGGGGTTGGTTCAACTGACCAGATTGATGGTTCTTAGGGGCTGCTGCCTGGTGAGATAAAATCTGCCCTCTTACCTGCTGATCTGACCCTGCTGTTGGGAAGAGTGACCAACGTCTATCCCCCCCTACCTGCAGAACTAAAGACTGCCAGACTGCGGAGGGAGCACCGACTTTGCCAGAGGGAAGGGTGGTGAGTGAACTCCTGTGAGAGCCTGCGCTGCTGTGGTCCCCTTTCCTAAAGTCAAGCCGGGTGAAGATTACCCAGGATCACCACCTTCTTCTAATTCCCCTTTCCAAGTGGTGTTTATGGTAGCCCCGCATTGGAAAGAATAATTGGGACCTGCCCCCCCTGAGGCGTTTCCGCTGACAAAAACGATGGATTTGGGCCCAGATCTTTTGACTGGGTTGAATGTGTGACATTGATCCACATTCGGTCCATCACTTGTTTTGTGTGCAATTGCCGCCATAATTGCGCTGGGGATGCTCAGACGTGGGTCCCAGGCACTCCACACCACTGGAGTCAAGCTAGCCGGGCTGATGAGAGGTGTTACCTCGAAACCGGTCCGGTCCTCGGATGCTTGATTCCGTTCTGGGAAGGACATGGCTTTTGTAGTTCGGACTGGACTGTTCCCATGGGGCACAGGGTCAGAGCTGATTTGCATATCGCCATTGTCTAACCCAGGGTGGTGTGGAGTGCAAAAAAACGATGGATTTGGGCCCAGATCTTTTGACTGGGTTGAATGTGTGACATTGATCCACATTCGGTCCATCACTTGTTTTGTTTGCAATTGCCGCCATAAGTGCGCTCGGGATGCTCAGACGTGGGTCACAGGCACTCCACACCACTGGAGTCAAGCTAGCCGGGCTGATGAGAGGTGTTACCTCGAAACCGGTCCGGTCCTCGGATGCTTGATTCCGTTCTGGGAAGGACATGGCTTTTGTAGTTCGGACTGGACTGTTCCCATGGGGCACAGGGTCAGAGCTGATTTGCATATCGCCATTGTCTAACCCAGGGTGGTGTGGAGTGCAAAAAAACGATGGATTTGGGCCCAGATCTTTTGACTGGGTTGAATGTGTGACATTGATCCACATTCGGTCCATCACTTGTTTTGTTTGCAATTGCCGCCATAAGTGCGCTGGGGATGCTCAGACGTGGGTCCCAGGCACTCCACACCACTGGAGTCAAGCTAGCCGGGCTGATGAGAGGTGTTACCTCGAAACCGGTCCGGTCCTCGGATGCTTGATTCCGTTCTGGGAAGGACATGGCTTTTGTAGTTCGGACTGGACTGTTCCCATGGGGCACAGGGTCAGAGCTGATTTGCATATCGCCATTGTCTAACCCAAGGTGGTGTGGAGTGCAAAAAAACGATGGATTTGGGTCCAGATCTTTTGACTGGGTTGAATGTGTGACATTGATCCACATTCGGTCCATCACATGTTTTGTTTGCAATTGCCGCTATAAGTGCGCTGGGGATGCTCAGACGTGGGTCCCAGGCACTCCACACCACTGGAGTCAAGCTAGCCGGGCTGATGAGAGGTGTTACCTCGAAACCGGTCCGGTCCTCGGATGCTTGATTCCGTTCTGGGAAGGACATGGCTTTTGTAGTTCGGACTGGACTGTTCCCATGGGGCACAGGGTCAGAGCTGATTTGCATATCGCCATTGTCTATCCCAGGGTGGTGTGGAGTGCAAAAAAAGGATGGATTTGGGCCCAGATCTTTTGACTGGGTTGAATGTGTGACATTGATCCACATTCGGTCCATCACTTGTTTTGTTTGCGAAAGGAGAAGCATATCAATTCGTCAAGGAATCCCCGTCTGATGGCCAGTTCTTTCCCTCCTTCAAGCGCTTGGGTACTTACTGCGCGAGGTTGGAGAAAGACTCGCTGCTGCCTTGCCCCCAAAACTGTCTTCGCCGGGCCTTCTGATCGCCGGACATCTCTGGGAGGGTTGGCGGAGCTGTAGTGTCGGCCCGGACCTTAGAGATACTGCCGGGAGCTGAGGGGCAGGCCCGCGTTGTCGGAGCTCCTCCTCAGGGAGTTCCCGCAAGTTTGGTCAGTGGAGGCGGGGGAAAGCTGCCGGAAGTGTTGCTGCCGCCCGCTAACCTGGAAGCCCGGGGGAGGCGTTCTGCAGCTGGTGGAGCCTGGAGGGGGTTTGGAGACGCTAACGCCCCTTCTTCCGGCCCAGGAGCAGTCCAGAGTGACCGGTTGGGAGGTGGGAGGAGCGCCGGCTACGTGCAAAGTCAGCAGGCCGGTAAGAGAGAGTGGGAGCGCTGAGGAGGGCACCCATGTGGCAGGAGTGCCTTCCCTTTTAGCCTCACCCGTCAAGGGCCAGTTGTTGGATTCTTGCACAGGGAGGTGTGGGCCAGCCAGGGGTACCAAAGCGGGAGCGGAATTTAAGTGTGGAACTGTGACTTCAAGAATCAGCCGTGTTTGGGCCCATGTCCTCAGGTCTGCTCTACTTTCCCCCACAAGTCCAAAATAGCAAAGCCTGAACGGAGAAAATTGTGACAGGAATGAAAATAGAACGCCACTCTATTTATAGAAGCCAACTGTCATTGGAACTGAACTTATTACATTTGACTGCTTAATTTCATGTCTTTAAATATTTACTGGAAGTAATATGATTACCTGCCTGCCTTTCTTCTAATGTACTTTTACAGCTAATGGTGAAATTAAATAAGTACCCACTTACTTCTCTTCGAATGTAAACTCTGCTAGATTCAATTATACTGTGAAATACCTACTCGATTTTAGGTACTGTGTAGAAATTATCTGATTCCTAACCTCAGCTGGAGACTGATTCCAGACAGTATGCATGGTCATGTTTTCATTGCTGCAGGTAATCGAATGCAGAAATGCTAATTATCAGTTATGAACTGCTAGAATTTTGGAAGCTAATCTAAAGAAAACGATAAAGCATTTCTAATATTTTTCATAAGACGGTGTGGTGTCATTTTTGGTGGGGGTGTTGGGGGGAAAGTTGTGGTGTGTGTGACGCAGGTACAACACATGTGCCCTGAAGTTAGGCCTTACCACCCTGTGCCATGCTACCCCAAGTGGGCCGGATATCCAGGGTCCAACACTCTCCAAAGCCTTTTGGCTGAATGGCTCGACACTACTGTTGGTCTCCAGACAAACTTCCTACCGGGACCTTCTGAGCCTCAGTGTGTTTCCTGGTGTCTCTGGGGCTTGATATTGCCATCTCTTCTTGCCTTTTCCTTCCCTATATATATATATATATATATATTTTCATCTATATGTGTGAATCATCATCGTGCCATTTGTTATTACAATGTCTTTTTGCCACAACCCTGAAATAGCCTGTGCCAACTCCATCTGCTCTGGGTACATTTTCTCGCTTATGTGATAGGTGTAAAGGAAGGAGAGAGAGAGAACCTATCTCCCTCTTTCCATGTTACGAACTGATCTGGGGGGTTGTTCCAACTATACAGCTTCTCGTGGAGTCAGTGCAGAGAGATGGGTAGATTATCATATGAGTCAAGTGCCTCGCTCTCTTTTGCGGGAATGAACACATTCCTCACAATTATTCACTGCCTTCCTATCCTTTTATATTGAATTTTAAAGCATTTTAACCTCTGTTCTCATGTAACGTAACAAAGCCATCTGCGGTGAAAGCACAATTTGGGTGCTCATAATAGACACCCTCAAGGCTCTTTATGTTCTTTCCCAGCAATACAGGGATTTCACTCACATGTGTGCCACTGCACTTTGAGACACATTTCCCGAAACAACAATGCGAGTTTCTGCAATTTAATTTTTAAGTGGCATATTTTGCTGTGTTGTGCAGCAAAGCAATACAGTCAACTTGTGGGTTTTATCAGAAAGACTGGACACCAGATAGTCACGTATAAAAAAAGGGTACTTGGTCCCCAGTTTGAGAGTTAAAAGTACGAGGACACCTGAAAACCAGAAATGCAAGACCCCATTTGGGGCCTGGTAGCTTCTGATTGCTTTGGGATCTCCAGACCTGGATTTCTCCACCCTCTACTGTTTTCTCCTTATATCACCAATTACCAAAAGCACGTAAAACACTAAACAACTTTTCACCAACACTGGCTCATTCTGTGTTGCCAAGCATTTCATATGCTGATGAACTAATAATTATGAACTATACTCCCACTGGGCTTCAGTGACTCTTAGATACCATGTGTAGGAGAGTAGGGTCTGCAATCCTATGATCACCCAGATTTTTTGCTTTTGTTTCACTGGTTTACGACTTTCTCTGGCTGTGGGTGTCAGGGTCCGACACGCTTCTCCTCGGGGCTGTGTTGAAAGTCCCAAACACGCGTTTACGCAACCCACCCGTGACCCGGCATAAATCACAGACCAATAGGAGGGTTCCGCAACCGCGGGAAAGGAAGGGGACAGCGGGGAGGGAGATCTGAAATGATAAAGAACAAGGGATTTAGTTTCACACCCCTCCCTAACTATTCCAGGATACAAAAAGGGCACTCTATAAGTTACTAGTCCCCTATTCCCCCACTGATCGTTAAGCCTACCTGTAAAGGAAAATTCTAAGGCTTTATATGCAGGAGAGAGATGGAAGGTCCTAGCAGTGGCTATAATCTGGCAAAGAAAGAACACAAATGTACATGTATTATACCACAAATGTACCATACACCATAGATAGTTTCTTACGCCTCACATACCAATGCTTGACCATAGGTTATCTTGTTCCACTCTTTCTTTACTAGGTTCGCCAAGGGTGTATTTTAGATTCTTTCTTATTCACAATATACATCAATGGCCTTGAATCTGCCCTGACAACACTACAGGCTGACAGCCCAAGAGTGGGCAGGAAAACAGTACCAGTCCTATTATTTGCGGATGACGCGGTACTGATGGCACATACACCGATGGGCCTATAGGCTTTGATTGGCGGTTTTGTTTCTTTTATGAATGGGATGGACTTGTTGGCCAACTACACAAGCTCGTACTTTATAGAAGTTGGCATTCAGGTGACTTGATCTAAGACTTTTAAGGCAGGAGCACACATTTTAGCTAAAGTCCCAACTTTTTCTTATTTGGAATTTTATTCGATGCAAAGCTAAAATCGAAACATCTGACAGAGGGAAACCTAGGAGACATGATTAAATCAATGGGAGCTATTGCTAACTATGCTCAAAGATTAGGCACTTGGTCTCCGGGAGTGATTTTAAAGCTTTACTAATCCTTCTGCACCTCCAAGATTTTGTACGGATACGAGGTCTGGTGGTACACGGCAGTTAACAAATTACAAACCGCACAAAACAAGTATTTGAGACAACTCTGAAAGTTCCCCAGGGTACCCCGTCGTTCTCTGTACATGAGGAACTAGGAGTAAAGCATATAACTGACTTGGTGGCAGTAAAGCCTTTGTGTTGGGTGAAGATTCGGTCGATTGAAGAGCAGAATTTAATCACTTGGCCATCTCTGTCTATCACTGGATCATGCACTAAAATCCCCTGGTTATGGTATGGTAAAGAGTCCTTCACAGCTCTAGGAAGAGCACATCTTTTTCTCAAATATGACACAGTTAAGTCCCAGGATGTGACACTAGTAAAAGAGTTGTTTTTTAAATATGCCATGGCTCTCCGCGAATATAATGAGCTTAGTAAACCAGCGGTGAGAGGGCACACTCTTTTAAAATCAGTCAGGGTTATGGAGAAATATCCCTCTATTTTAACAAGTGCCTCTGACAGATTTCTAATAACTCGATTTTGATTTAATCAGCTTCATCATCTTTTGGCGTCTCCGGCCGGCTTTGTTTTGCATGTAGAGGAGAGAGGTCCCTGTGGATGCGACGATAGGTCTCCACAGGATACCCTAAATTTTGTCCTTTTATATAAATATTTTAGTCGCCCAAGGATAGTGTTTCTTAAGCCCCTTTTAAATGATATGAGATTGAAACAAGCCTGTGTTGCTCTGATGTATTTGCAGCTTCTGCCTAATGATTACACACTTTTTTGCTATAATGAACTTCTTGAGAGCTACACTCAGATCCAGAAATTCCAGGTGTGACGGAGCGGTGCCAGGACTTTACAACACTAACAGTTATATAAATAATAACACACACAATTATTATATCAACCTAAACAAATTAAAATATTCTAAAAAACAATGTTTTAACCACTATAATAGTGAAAACAATGATAAAAACTTTAATATTATTTACAATGATATTACCTTGTCATCAATATTTTTGCATCACGATATTTGTGTGTCATGATGTTTAATTTCCAATATTTCTGTCTCCCAATCTTTTTTTAAACAATAGTTTGCCTAACACCACTTACAGATCCAGGGGGTGAAAGAATCCAAAACCCAAAGGTTCTCCAATGAAAATATCACACTGGAAACAGAAGAGCAGAATAAGGAAGTGAAGACTGGTGTCTTCACAACACAAATTGCAGTGGTTGGTTATTCCGTCTCAGGTATGTGCTTAATTCACAACACAAATTGCTGTGGTTGGTTATTCCGTCTCAGGTATGCGCTTAAAATGCACTTTAAAATTAGCAGTCTTTCACTCAGGAGATGCCAATACTGCAGAAGGTTCTGCAGTTACTTCAACCTGTTCTAAAGTCTGGTACGAAATGGTGCTGTTGTGGGCACGGGGTTGTAGTGTAAGCAAATATTCCTGTAGTGCATCAAAGTATGTTTAGTGTGGGAGAGAGAAGGAGAGTGTCAAAAGAATAACTGTTCCCCTTTTGCATTGGGCTTAGACAACAGAATGTATTGGACTGTTGTGACTTTGGCTCAACCCTGACATGTGTACGCTTCACATTGGATGCTGAGGGTATCAACAATGAAAATTAACTTCTTTCAAAACTTCACTTATGATACTTCTCTTTTACAAAATGAAGTATGCGTTTTTCAGATTGACTTATACCAGGGCTGTCCTCTTACTTCAGCTACCTTGACTGGTAATTAGCATTTCTGATCCTTCTAAACTTCACAATACCTAGGTATTTTATTCTCCATACACTCATTAAAAAATATGTTTACCTCTTTGTATTCCTAACACATTGGCAGATATGAAGATAAAGTTACAACTTGCTTCTCTTTTAACAGTAGCGACCAGTTGTGGTTGAGATTGCCCCGAGGATTGTACTAAACTTTGCAGCCAATTGATAAAGGCGAGACATTGTTACAATCCAGGTAGGCATCTGCTTAATGAATGCAGCAATATTGGAAACCCTTTTTTTCCTAACAAGATCTGAGAACATCATGTATAAATAATAAAAGAAAGTTAAGAAAATACTACCATTTATAAATAACAAAGGAAAGTAAGAAAATATTTTCTTCTTGTCTCAGCTTCATCATCATTCCAATCTCACTAATTGAAGAACTTGGTTGATTAGTAAGAACCGATTGATGCAGGTTCCTTACCGAACCGAATAAGGTATAATAATAAATACAATGAAAGAAGATGTTTAAGCAGGGCAGATACGTTTTTTTCCCATAATTTTCCCATTAGAAATGATGATGGGGTTCTATAGAGGTTACCAAATAATGGGGTAGTACGCATGTTAATAATATTGTACTGTATATAAATATGTCCATGAAGAATATATGGTAAAAAATACCACTGAGATTTTAATAAAAAAATATCAAATGTAAACTTTGTGGAAATTGTGACAATAAAAAAGTACTTAATGCAATGATGGTCCCCTGTTATATACACGTACTCCCCTTATCTCTCTATGCTCCATCGCATAGCCCATTCCTACTCGTGCACCCAGGTTATATTGAGCTGTTATGTTTGTTCTAGTTGATTCAATGCCCACTAGATTCCCAATGTTAGACTAATGTTCTGATTTGTTAACTTTGCCTCAAATTGTAAAGCGCTCTGATATCCTTCGGGATCAGGTTTGCGCTATATAAAACTTTATAAATAAATTTTTTAAAAAAGGATCTAAACACTTCAGGGTAGACCTACGACACTTGTACAGGGAGCTCACAAATAAACACACTTTGTGCGTTCTAAAGATAATATATTTTGTTTTGTAGCACATATTTTCAGATATTTTTTCCGGGAGACCTATATTTGCTATTTTGCTTTTCAGAATACATTCATTCTTTATGCACCTTGCACTAAAAGATTAGCTCAGCTGGATTATTACGACAGCAAGATTAATTTAGTTGATAGGGACACCTCAGACCATTTCTCTATTGGATTTTAATCGAAATAACCTGCATCTGTGAACTACACTGTGCAGGACCTAGAACTGGGAATAGTTTATACTCTTCATATAGTCTATAACTTTTCTATTAATTGAATATGTGACTTATAAGATTTAAATTGTGAAGATGCACATATTCCTTCACCAAAGACGCCTGTCACCTTCTCTATGTTGTATGGTTCCCACTTGGTTCGTCACCGCATTGCATCCTTCACATCTGTTGTTTTGTTCTTTCTCCGGTTAGTGTATACTGCTCTTTTGTTGTCTTACTGCCTTACCTCAGTTTGGGTCCTGCTCTCTGTTAGACCAGTCAGCCTTTTGGGTGGTTTCCCACTCACTTTTATTTTTCCCAACATTTTTTTTTTGTGTGTGGCCTAAGAACTCCGGGCGTCTCAAAACTGCTACTCAGTCCTGAGGTGTAGGTGCGCTCTTTTAAAATGGTGGCCTGGTTAGAATCTAACTCAGAGCCCTGGTCCATAGAAAAGCATTGTAGGGTTCCAGAACCTTCCAAGTCACTCTAGTGACTTGGGGCTAGTCTATATAAGGAAGGGCTCTGGGCGGCCATTTTGTCCACTCTGAGGAACCGGCTGGATTGCAGACTATTGCGTGAGGGGGTTGGTTCAACTGACCAGATTGATGGTTCTTAGGGGCTGCTGCCTGGTGAGATAAAATCTGCCCTCTTACCTGCTGATCTGACCCTGCTGTTGGGAAGAGTGACCAACGTCTATCCCCCCCTACCTGCAGAACTAAAGACTGCCAGACTGCGGAGGGAGCACCGACTTTGCCAGAGGGAAGGGTGGTGAGTGAACTCCTGTGAGAGCCTGCGCTGCTGTGGTCCCCTTTCCTAAAGTCAAGCCGGGTGAAGATTACCCAGGATCACCACCTTCTTCTAATTCCCCTTTCCAAGTGGTGTTTATGGTAGCCCCGCATTGGAAAGAATAATTGGGACCTGCCCCCCCTGAGGCGTTTCCGCTGACAAAAACGATGGATTTGGGCCCAGATCTTTTGACTGGGTTGAATGTGTGACATTGATCCACATTCGGTCCATCACTTGTTTTGTTTGCAATTGCCGCCATAAGTGCGCTGGGGATGCTCAGACGTGGGTCCCAGGCACTCCACACCACTGGAGTCAAGCTAGCCGGGCTGATGAGAGGTGTTACCTCGAAACCGGTCCGGTCCTCGGATGCTTGATTCCGTTCTGGGAAGGACATGGCTTTTGTAGTTCGGACTGGACTGTTCCCATGGGGCACAGGGTCAGAGCTGATTTGCATATCGCCATTGTCTAACCCAGGGTGGTGTGGAGTGCAAAAAAACGATGGATTTGGGCCCAGATCTTTTGACTGGGTTGAATGTGTGACATTGATCCACATTCGGTCCATCACTTGTTTTGTTTGCAATTGCCGCCATAAGTGCGCTCGGGATGCTCAGACGTGGGTCACAGGCACTCCACATCACTGGAGTCAAGCTAGCCGGGCTGATGAGAGGTGTTACCTCGAAACCGGTCCGGTCCTCGGATGCTTGATTCCGTTCTGGGAAGGACATGGCTTTTGTAGTTCGGACTGGACTGTTCCCATGGGGCACAGGGTCAGAGCTGATTTGCATATCGCCATTGTCTAACCCAGGGTGGTGTGGAGTGCAAAAAAACGATGGATTTGGGCCCAGATCTTTTGACTGGGTTGAATGTGTGACATTGATCCACATTCGGTCCATCACTTGTTTTGTTTGCAATTGCCGCCATAAGTGCGCTGGGGATGCTCAGACGTGGGTCCCAGGCACTCCACACCACTGGAGTCAAGCTAGCCGGGCTGATGAGAGGTGTTACCTCGAAACCGGTCCGGTCCTCGGATGCTTGATTCCGTTCTGGGAAGGACATGGCTTTTGTAGTTCGGACTGGACTGTTCCCATGGGGCACAGGGTCAGAGCTGATTTGCATATCGCCATTGTCTAACCCAAGGTGGTGTGGAGTGCAAAAAAACGATGGATTTGGGTCCAGATCTTTTGACTGGGTTGAATGTGTGACATTGATCCACATTCGGTCCATCACATGTTTTGTTTGCAATTGCCGCTATAAGTGCGCTGGGGATGCTCAGACGTGGGTCCCAGGCACTCCACACCACTGGAGTCAAGCTAGCCGGGCTGATGAGAGGTGTTACCTCGAAACCGGTCCGGTCCTCGGATGCTTGATTCCGTTCTGGGAAGGACATGGCTTTTGTAGTTCGGACTGGACTGTTCCCATGGGGCACAGGGTCAGAGCTGATTTGCATATCGCCATTGTCTATCCCAGGGTGGTGTGGAGTGCAAAAAAAGGATGGATTTGGGCCCAGATCTTTTGACTGGGTTGAATGTGTGACATTGATCCACATTCGGTCCATCACTTGTTTTGTTTGCGAAAGGAGAAGCATATCAATTCGTCAAGGAATCCCCGTCTGATGGCCAGTTCTTTCCCTCCTTCAAGCGCTTGGGTACTTACTGCGCGAGGTTGGAGAAAGACTCGCTGCTGCCTTGCCCCCAAAACTGTCTTCGCCGGGCCTTCTGATCGCCGGACATCTCTGGGAGGGTTGGCGGAGCTGTAGTGTCGGCCCGGACCTTAGAGATACTGCCGGGAGCTGAGGGGCAGGCCCGCGTTGTCGGAGCTCCTCCTCAGGGAGTTCCCGCAAGTTTGGTCAGTGGAGGCGGGGGAAAGCTGCCGGAAGTGTTGCTGCCGCCCGCTAACCTGGAAGCCCGGGGGAGGCGTTCTGCAGCTGGTGGAGCCTGGAGGGGGTTTGGAGACGCTAACGCCCCTTCTTCCGGCCCAGGAGCAGTCCAGAGTGACCGGTTGGGAGGTGGGAGGAGCGCCGGCTACGTGCAAAGTCAGCAGGCCGGTAAGAGAGAGTGGGAGCGCTGAGGAGGGCACCCATGTGGCAGGAGTGCCTTCCCTTTTAGCCTCACCCGTCAAGGGCCAGTTGTTGGATTCTTGCACAGGGAGGTGTGGGCCAGCCAGGGGTACCAAAGCGGGAGCGGAATTTAAGTGTGGAACTGTGACTTCAAGAATCAGCCGTGTTTGGGCCCATGTCCTCAGGTCTGCTCTACTTTCCCCCACAAGTCCAAAATAGCAAAGCCTGAACGGAGAAAATTGTGACAGGAATGAAAATAGAACGCCACTCTATTTATAGAAGCCAACTGTCATTGGAACTGAACTTATTACATTTGACTGCTTAATTTCATGTCTTTAAATATTTACTGGAAGTAATATGATTACCTGCCTGCCTTTCTTCTAATGTACTTTTACAGCTAATGGTGAAATTAAATAAGTACCCACTTACTTCTCTTCGAATGTAAACTCTGCTAGATTCAATTATACTGTGAAATACCTACTCGATTTTAGGTACTGTGTAGAAATTATCTGATTCCTAACCTCAGCTGGAGACTGATTCCAGACAGTATGCATGGTCATGTTTTCATTGCTGCAGGTAATCGAATGCAGAAATGCTAATTATCAGTTATGAACTGCTAGAATTTTGGAAGCTAATCTAAAGAAAACGATAAAGCATTTCTAATATTTTTCATAAGACGGTGTGGTGTCATTTTTGGTGGGGGTGTTGGGGGGAAAGTTGTGGTGTGTGTGACGCAGGTACAACACATGTGCCCTGAAGTTAGGCCTTACCACCCTGTGCCATGCTACCCCAAGTGGGCCGGATATCCAGGGTCCAACACTCTCCAAAGCCTTTTGGCTGAATGGCTCGACACTACTGTTGGTCTCCAGACAAACTTCCTACCGGGACCTTCTGAGCCTCAGTGTGTTTCCTGGTGTCTCTGGGGCTTGATATTGCCATCTCTTCTTGCCTTTTCCTTCCCTATATATATATATATATATATATTTTCATCTATATGTGTGAATCATCATCGTGCCATTTGTTATTACAATGTCTTTTTGCCACAACCCTGAAATAGCCTGTGCCAACTCCATCTGCTCTGGGTACATTTTCTCGCTTATGTGATAGGTGTAAAGGAAGGAGAGAGAGAGAACCTATCTCCCTCTTTCCATGTTACGAACTGATCTGGGGGGTTGTTCCAACTATACAGCTTCTCGTGGAGTCAGTGCAGAGAGATGGGTAGATTATCATATGAGTCAAGTGCCTCGCTCTCTTTTGCGGGAATGAACACATTCCTCACAATTATTCACTGCCTTCCTATCCTTTTATATTGAATTTTAAAGCATTTTAACCTCTGTTCTCATGTAACGTAACAAAGCCATCTGCGGTGAAAGCACAATTTGGGTGCTCATAATAGACACCCTCAAGGCTCTTTATGTTCTTTCCCAGCAATACAGGGATTTCACTCACATGTGTGCCACTGCACTTTGAGACACATTTCCCGAAACAACAATGCGAGTTTCTGCAATTTAATTTTTAAGTGGCATATTTTGCTGTGTTGTGCAGCAAAGCAATACAGTCAACTTGTGGATTTTATCAGAAAGACTGGACACCAGATAGTCACGTATAAAAAAAGGGTACTTGGTCCCCAGTTTGAGAGTTAAAAGTACGAGGACACCTGAAAACCAGAAATGCAAGACCCCATTTGGGGCCTGGTAGCTTCTGATTGCTTTGGGATCTCCAGACCTGGATTTCTCCACCCTCTACTGTTTTCTCCTTATATCACCAATTACCAAAAGCACGTAAAACACTAAACAACTTTTCACCAACACTGGCTCATTCTGTGTTGCCAAGCATTTCATATGCTGATGAACTAATAATTATGAACTATACTCCCACTGGGCTTCAGTGACTCTTAGATACCATGTGTAGGAGAGTAGGGTCTGCAATCCTATGATCACCCAGATTTTTTGCTTTTGTTTCACTGGTTTACGACTTTCTCTGGCTGTGGGTGTCAGGGTCCGACACGCTTCTCCTCGGGGCTGTGTTGAAAGTCCCAAACACGCGTTTACGCAACCCACCCGTGACCCGGCATAAATCACAGACCAATAGGAGGGTTCCGCAACCGCGGGAAAGGAAGGGGACAGCGGGGAGGGAGATCTGAAATGATAAAGAACAAGGGATTTAGTTTCACACCCCTCCCTAACTATTCCAGGATACAAAAAGGGCACTCTATAAGTTACTAGTCCCCTATTCCCCCACTGATCGTTAAGCCTACCTGTAAAGGAAAATTCTAAGGCTTTATATGCAGGAGAGAGATGGAAGGTCCTAGCAGTGGCTATAATCTGGCAAAGAAAGAACACAAATGTACATGTATTATACCACAAATGTACCATACACCATAGATAGTTTCTTACGCCTCACATACCAATGCTTGACCATAGGTTATCTTGTTCCACTCTTTCTTTACTAGGTACCCCCCTGTTTTCCTCTCCTGCAGTTCAGAAAGAAAGCACAAACAAGTTGTCGAAAATAAACATGAAAAGAAACTGATAATGAGCTGAAGGTTATTTGCACCTTTAAGAAATATATTCAGTTCAGCACACAAAAGTGTCACGTTTTACACTTTAGGTAACACGCTAAACCTTTCTTCCTTTTATCACAGTCTTGTGTCTCTCAGGGAAACTAAGAGTCTCAGTTCGTTCCGTAACCTTTCTGTCTCTGAAAGTGATTACGTTCGTTATCCAACAAAAAAAAACATCCAGAAGAAAAACGCCGCCGCGTTTCTCTATTACTTGGAGAATCAAACTCTTTTCCTCCGGAACGGTTTTACCGAGAGAGGAAATTGACGTACACAGCCGTGTCCGTCTCTCCCGGAATACCCACAAAGTTCAAACAGCGGTTCCACTGTTTCTTCAGCGTAGAATGTTCCCAGCCGGAAACACCCTAATGCGTTACTCACGGTTTCTCCGTAATACACCACAGCCCAAATACGCCAGCTCACCAGAATTATCGGCTCAGGTTGTGCGTTGCGTTTGACTTATATTTCCGGGCTTGCGCATTAACTTCTCGCGCTTCTTCACCCATTGCCCCATGGGGATTGTAGTCCAGTGTAACAGGCTTCAGGACCCCACGCATTGCGCGGACAGCGTCCCGAACGGGTCGATTCTGACAGTACACCCCCCTTTTACAAGGGACGCTGGCCAGGAGCAGGTTTATCCGGATGACGGCGGTGAAAACAAGACACCAACTTAGGAGCATGCACCGACCCCGCAGGCTCCCAGGAATTCTCCTCAGACCCATAGCCCTTCCAGGACAGCAAGTATTGGAGCCTCCCCCGCACCCACCTGGAGTCCAACACACGCGACACCTCATACTCGGACTCATTCTGCACCCACACAGGCACGGGAGGGCGATGAATAGGACTTCGAGAAGGCTTCAACAGGGGCACATGAAACACAGGGTGAATGTGCAAATGGGCAGGCAACCGCAACTTCACCGCCACAGGATTCACCATTCTCACCACCCTATATGGCCCGATGAACTTAGGGTTAAACACACTATATCTACGGAATTTGATGTGCTTAGTGGATAACCACACCAGATCCCCACATTTGTATACAGGGCTCGGCCTACGGTGTTTGTCAGCCTGAGCCTTGTATTTTCCTTTTGCCTGAACCAGATTTTTGCGTGTCGCCATGAGAATACGGCGAATGCGCAACAATCGTGTCTTAACCTCTGGAAATCGAACCGTGGGTCTGGGGAGAATCAGAGGAGTAACCCTAGGATGGTGACCATAATTACTGAAGAAAGGGGAATGACCTGTTGAAGAGTGCAATGTGCTATTGTAGGCCAGTTCTGCTACCCACAACCAATCCACCCAAGAGTCCGTATCAGTGAGAACATAACAACGAAGATACTGTTTCAGTGACAGGTTCAGTCTCTCTGTTTGGCCATCCGACTGTGGATGGAAACTGGTGGATAAAGAGGAGGAAATCCGCAACTCAGCACACCACACTTTCCAAAACCCTGCAGTGAATTGGGCCCCCCTGTCTGACACTATCACTGTAGGAAGCCCATGCAACCTAACTATGTGGGTTAACAGGAGATGAGCGAGTTGACCAGCAGTAGGCACCTTGTCGCAAGCGATGAAATGGCCCATTTTAGTAAGGAAGTCCACTACTACAATGATGGCTGTCTTTCCTTGATCTTTTGGTAAACCCACAATGAAGTCCACAGAAATGCTTTCCCAGGGCATTTCGGGGGTTGGTAAAGGCATTAGAAGACCTTGAGGTTGTTGTCTATCCGATTTCATTCGGGCACATTGCAAACATTGGTTTCCCCATCGTTTCAAGTCCAGCCGAATGGAGGGCCACCAGAATTGTCTCAACGCCTTTTCCAATGTTTTTACATATCCCATGTGTCCTGCACTTGGAATTTCATGACACCATTTAAACACTTGAAGTTGTAATGTCTTTGTAGGCACTAGAGCTTGTTTCCCTTTCATTGCCACACCTTGTCTCAACCGCCATTCTGGGTGATGTCTAAGCCAGGTTCTCCATACACATGATTGGATCCCTGAACGCAAGGACTGCACAAAATCACTGGATTGAGTCACACACACCACTTTAGATGGATCTATAATGGATCTTTTTGGAGTCTGCAAGTGTAACACCGGATGCTCCTGCCTGGTTAGAGCGTCTGCTTTTTTATTCATGCTTCCGGGTCTGAAGGTGACTATGAAACGATATTCTTCAAAGAAGAGCATCCAGCGCAACTGCCGGGGCGTCAGATGATGTGCTGCTCTTATAAATTGCAGGTTGCGATGGTCTGTGTAAACTGTCACCTGATGAACTGCCCCTAGGAGCCAATGTCTCCATTCCACAAATGCGTCTTTTATAGCCAGTAGCTCTTTTTCGGCTATCGTATAATTGGTTTCTGCAGGGTTGAGTTTTCTAGACATATAGGCAATTGGATGTAACATGCCTGAATCTTCCTGTCTTTGTGATAGAACCGCTCCCAAAGCGACTTCAGAAGCATCCGCTTCAACGATAAAAGGCAAGGAGGGGTTGGCATGTCTTAGAACTGGAGCCTTGATGAAGGCCTCTTTCAACCCATCAAACGCTTTTTGTGCTTCGGTGTTCCAAAGAAACGGTACAGTCTTCCTTGTTAGACGAGTCAATGGGGTTACCAAGGCAGAGAATCCACAGATAAACCTCCTATAGAAGTTTGCAAACCCCAATAGACATTGGATGTCCTTTACATTCCGCGGGCAAGGCCATTCTTTTATAGCCTGTACTTTTCTTTCAGCCATGACCTGGCCTGAAGGAGTAAGCATCACTCCCAGAAACTCGACGGTGGTGACGTGGAATTCGCATTTCGTAATCTTGCAATAGAGATGGTGTTTCATCAGGGCACCCAGTACCTGTTTCACATGGAATTGATGTTCACTCGTCTTGGTGGAGTAGACGAGGATATCGTCAATGTAGACGGCCACAAAGAGGTCCAGGTATTCTCTCAATACTTCATTTAGAAAGTATTGAAACGCGGCGGGGGCGTTACACAATCCAAAAGGCATCACGAGATACTCAAACAGCCCATACCGCGTCTTGAATGCGGTCTTCCATTCATCACCTTTTCTTATGCAGACCAGATGGTAGGCTCCTCGCAGATCTAGCTTTGTATATATATTGGCTGTTCTGACTTGCTCTAGTAAGACCGGGATCAGAGGTAGAGGGTACTGGTTTTTTACCGTGATGGTGTTTAATGCGCGATAATCGATGCAACACCTCTTGTCCCCATTGGCTTTTGGGATGAAGAACAAAGGTGATGATGCCGGCGATCGAGAAGGGCGTATATACCCTAAGGCTAAGTATTTGTCCAGGTACTTCCTCAGATATTCGTTTTCTGGAACAGTAAGAGCGTATAGCCTGCCGTTCGGAATCACCGCTCCAGGAACAAGGTCAATGCGACAATCAAAGGTTCTGTGAGGGGGAAGTGTCTCTGCCTGTTCTTCACTGAACACCTCAGCGTATTCAGCATAGCACGATGGGAGTTGTACCTCTTTCTCGGCCGCAGTGGCGATGTTAAAAACCCTTGCCAAGGTCTGAGAAGGACTAGCCGTGGAGATCATACATTGGTCTTTGCAATATTCAGAGACAAAATCGATGGTTTTCGACGTCCAATGTATGGATGGTTCATGTTTTTGAAGCCAAGGAAGACCTAAAATGATCCCATACTGTGGTGCTTGGATGATATTAAAGGAGATGTTCTCCTCGTGCAAGTTATTGCTAATGCACCGATATTCCGGAGTGTGGTATCTTATGGGTCCTGCAATCAACTCACTGCCATCCACCGCATATACAGGTTCCGGGTGTTTCTTCTCAATGAGCGGGATACCCAGCCTATCTGCTTCAGCATAATCCATGAAACACCCAGTAGCTCCGGAATCCACCATTGCTTTTACTTCTTGGTCTCCAGTGCCCATTACCAGAAGCATAGATAGAAAGACATGATTCTTGTCTTGTTCGCAACAGGCCGTAATTGAAGGGATAATGATTCGGCTTGAGGGTTCCCCTCCATTTACCCTCAAGCTTTGGAGTTTCCCGATTTCTCTTCCACAGTGCTCGCTGCAGTCTGGCTTGTCCTGAACCTTCCGCATTTCGGTTTCACTGGGCACTCCCGTAGGTAGTGACCCTTCTTTCCGCAATACAAACACAGTCCGTTCTTCCTGCGATGTTCCTTCTCGCTGAACGACAGAGCAGCTCTAACCGCTCCTATTTCCATTGCCTCTTGAGCGGACGTAGATTTGTCACCGTTCCCCCCTCCTCTCTCATGTACCATCACCACCGGCTCTTTCTTCCGTAGCTCCCCTTTACGTTCTCTGATGCGGTGGTCCAAGCGAAGAGCGAGTTCAATGAGAGCCGTACAGGTACGGGGTTGGGGATCAATGTGTGCTAACACATCCTTCATTTGGTCATTTAATCCTTGATAAAATAAAGCAGATTGTTTAGCCTCGGGCCAATCTGTTTCGGCAACCAGGCGACGAAAGTTGTTCAAATAGGTGACTAGATCAGGTGTGCCTTGCTTCAAAACCAACAGTTCACGATCTGCGGAGAATGTTTCTGCCCTGCGGTCAAAGGTCTTCTCGAACTCCAACCGGAATTCATCCCAATCGTGTAAGAGGGGATCATCTCTCCTAACTATGGGAACTGCCCACTGAGCTGCTTCCCCACCCAAATAGGAAATCAAAAAGGCCACTCGGGCTTGATTTGTTGTAAACATCTTTGGTTTGCACATGAAGTGTACGCGTACTTGAGTCATAAACACCTGGACCTTTTTGTTATCCCCAAAAAATCTCTCGGGGGGGCTAATGGAATCTGAGTGGGCATTTCTACCACTACAGACGAAGGAGTAGAAGTACTAGCCCCTGCACTGAATGGGTTTGCATGTAAGCTATCTAAACGGGCCTTAATCTGGACGTTTTCAGCACGGGAAGCAGCAACCTCTCGATTGGAGGCAGCCAATTCTGTTTGGACTAATGCAAGGGCAGCCAATACGTCATCCATAGTGGCCATTTTCTTTCAACACAGCCAAGAGGAGGACCGTCTCCTTGGGCCGATAATTCTGTCAGGGTCCGACACGCTTCTCCTCGGGGCTGTGTTGAAAGTCCCAAACACGCGTTTACGCAACCCACCCGTGACCCGGCATAAATCACAGACCAATAGGAGGGTTCCGCAACCGCGGGAAAGGAAGGGGACAGCGGGGAGGGAGATCTGAAATGATAAAGAACAAGGGATTTAGTTTCACACCCCTCCCTAACTATTCCAGGATACAAAAAAGGCACTCTATAAGTTACTAGTCCCCTATTCCCCTACTGATCGTTAAGCCTACCTGTAAAGGAAAATTCTAAGGCTTTATATGCAGGAGAGAGATGGAAGGTCCTAGCAGTGGCTATAATCTGGCAAAGAAAGAACACAAATGTACATGTATTATACCACAAATGTACCATACACCATAGATAGTTTCTTACGCCTCACATACCAATGCTTGACCATAGGTTATCTTGTTCCACTCTTTCTTTACTAGGTACCCCCCTGTTTTCCTCTCCTGCAGTTCAGAAAGAAAGCACAAACAAGTTGTCGAAAATAAACATGAAAAGAAACTGATAATGAGCTGAAGGTTATTTGCACCTTTAAGAAATATATTCAGTTCAGCACACAAAAGTGTCACGTTTTGCACTTTAGGTAACACGCTAAACCTTTCTTCCTTTTATCACAGTCTTGTGTCTCTCAGGGAAACTAAGAGTCTCAGTTCGTTCCGTAACCTTTCTGTCTCTGAAAGTGATTACGTTCGTTATCCAACAAAAAAAAACATCCAGAAGAAAAAAGCCGCCGCGTTTCTCTATTACTTGGAGAATCAAACTCTTATCCTCCGGAACGGTTTTACCGAGAGAGGAAATTGACGTACACAGCCGTGTCCGTCTCTCCCGGAATACCCACAAAGATCAAACAGCGGTTCCACTGTTTCTTCAGCGTAGAATGTTCCCAGCCGGAAACACCCTAATGCGTTACTCACGGTTTCTCCGTAATACACCACAGCCCAAATACGCCAGCTCACCATAATTATCGGCTCAGGTTGTGCGTTGCGTTTGACTTATATTTCCGGGCTTGCGCATTCAATCAATCAATCAATCAGTGACACTTGTAAAGCGCGCTACATACCCGTAGGGTCTCAAGGCGCTTGGGGGGGGGGGGGGGTGCCGCTACTGCTCGAACAGCCAGGTCTTCAGCTTCTTCCTGAAGGAGAGGTGGTCTTGGGTCAGGCGCAGGTCGGACGGGAGGGAGTTCCAGGTCTTGGCGGCCAGGTAGGAGAAGGACCTTCCTCCTGTAGTCGCTCTTCGGATGCGGGGGACGGCGGCGAGGGCGTGGTTGGCTGATCGGAGGTGGCGTTTGGGAGCGTAGAAGTTGACTCGGCTGTTGAGGTAGCTCGGGCCTTGGTCGTGTAGGGCTTTGTGTGCGTGGGTGAGGAGGCGGAAGGTGATTCTCTTGTTGATGGGGAGCCAGTGAAGGTCTCTCAGATGTCCGGAGATGTGGCTGGATCGTGGGATGTCGAGGATGAGTCTGGCTGAGGCGTTTTGGATCCGCTGGAGTCTCTTCTGGAGCTTGGCGGTGGTCCCGGCGTAGAGGGCCTTGCCGTAGTCCAGTCGGCTGGTGACGAGGGCCTGGGTGACGGTCTTCCTGGTCTCTGTGGGGATCCACCAGAAGATCTTCCGTAGCATGCGTAGGATGTTGAAGCACGCCGAGGAGACGCTGTTAACTTGCCTGGTCATGGAGAGGGAGGAGTCCAGGATGAAGCCCAGGTTTTGTGCATGGTCTGTCGGTTTGGGTGCGGTGCCCAGGGCGGGAGGCCACCAGGAGTCGTCCCAGGCGGAGGGTGAGGAGCCCAGGATGAGGACCTCCGTCTTGTCCGAGTTCAGTTTCAGGCGGCTGGTCGTCATCCACTCGGCTACCTCTCTCATCCCTTCGTGCAGGTTGGCTCTGGCGGCGGCGGGGTCGTTGGTCAGGGAGAGGATCAGCTGGGTGTCGTCGGCGTAGGAGATGATGCTGAGGTGGTGTTTGCGTACGATGGCCGCGAGGGGGCTCATGTAGACGTTGAAGAGGGTGGGGCTCAGGGATGATCCTTGGGGGACGCCGCAGATGACTTCGGAGGCCTCTGACTTGTACGGTGGTAGGCGGACTCGCTGTGTTCTTCCGTCGAGGAAGGAGATGATCCATTCCAGCGCCTTGTCCTGGATTCCGATGTTGCTGAGGCGCTGTATTAGGGTGCGGTGGCAGACCGTGTCGAATGCCGCGGAGAGGTCTAGGAGGATGAGGGCCGCTGTTTCTCCATTGTCCATCAGGGCTCGGATGTCATCGGTGGCGGCGATGAGGGCGGTCTCGGTGCTGTGTTTGGCTCGGAAGCCGGACTGTGAGGGGTCGAGGGATCCGTTCGTCTCGAGGAAGGCGGCCATCTGCTTGTTGACGGTCTTCTCGATGACTTTGGCTGGAAACGGGAGAAGCGAGATGGGGCGGTAATTCTTGAGGTCGGTGGGGTCCGCTGTTGGTTTCTTGAGTAGAGCGCTGAGTTCGGCGTGTTTCCAGCTTTCGGGGAAGATGGCGGTGTCGAAGGATGTGTTGATGATGTCTCGCAGGTGGGGTGCGATGACAGCGTCGGCCTTGTTGAAGACGTGGTGAGGGCAGGGGTCGGTTGGTGATCCGGAGTGGATGGAGTTCATCGTGCGGATGGTGTCTTCGGTGCTGATCGGGGTCCAGGCGCGCTACTTCACCCATTGCCCCATGGGGATTGTAGTCCAGTGTAACAGGCTTCAGGACCCCACGCATTGCGCGGACAGCGTCCCGAACGGGTCGATTCTGACAGTGGGCCTGCTAATCAGACTCACAGCCTAGCTGTTCTCTCACTAAATTACAATGTGTACCTTAGGTGCATTTACCAATTGGTACTGGGCCACCTTATCAGACCCTGTAACTCAGGGCATAGGTGTACCCAGGGCCTACCAGGGGCTGAAGCATGTATTATGCCACTCCTGGATGTCCATCTAAATCTGACACAACTGGCTGCACGACAGCTGGGGCAAGGTGGTGTAATCACCCTTTGCTTTAGATATAGTATACCTATATCTAACCCTAAAAATGGACACACAGATTCCTATCAGCCACTCCTATGGCAGGCCTTGACAATCCTGAAGGCAGAGTGCTTGGAATCGTGTGAGTGTTGCTCTGGCATGAGCTGAGCCCGTTTGCAGCTTGCGAAACCAAGTCCTAATAGCTGTTCCATGATAACGCATACCATATACTCTTAAGTGCATTATAATCCTCGCGGTTAAATGCTATCTTTGGTATCGCTTTATCAAAACATGTCGAGTAAGGTGTCATACGAATTGGAATACTAACCCTTCACCAATTCTGGCAACGGGGTTAGCATTCCACCCTTCTAGAGGGACACGACATGTATGTAACTGTGAACCCCGGTTAAAGTTAACTCAAGCCTCAGCATCACAAAATGGATGCTGCCACCACAGACACGAGTCTGACCCCCTGCAGCTGGGAGTCCTTCCAGCGAGGGGAGCTTGGACAAAGGGTTTCCTGTCAGGGGCGGTGCTAGCACCATCCCAGACAGGGTTTTGTGTATCACCGGGTAGCCAGGGCTTTACAGGAAGGTGACTGCAAGTGGCACCCCGGTCCACACTACGCATCTGCCGGCTAGAACCAGTTCCAGGGGCACACCAGCCCCTGGCCTGGGGAAAGTCCGGCATGGGAGAGGGGTGTAACCACCCCCCTTCCTGGTCCCACCCCTAGGGCAGGACCTAGTCGCGTACCCACCCCTTTCTTTAGGATAAAGGCAGGAACAGGGACCCTTCCAAATCAGATCATCTTTTAATCAAGAAACTACTTTCCACGAAAGGAACTCTCGACTCTTCTCAAGATTCTCCCTTGTGACTAAGGAGTAGTCACCCTGCATCTGCAGGCACCATCTAAGAACTCTGCGGTTTGCTGCACGTCCTTCCTCCGGAATCCGACTGCCCAGCTCGACGAGACCCGGCTCCCCTGGCACCTCTGACCTCTACCTACCTCTACAGCAAAGCTGAGAACCGTAGGTGCGACGAGACCTCGAGGGACCGGCCATCATCAGAACTGCACAACTTCTATCCAGCACGACCGCCGAGGGATCCTCTGGTGAGTGCTTTGGGGTCCGAGAAGCCCCGACCCTGAGCAGCTCCAGCACCGAAGTCCAGCCCCCCAGCATCCACCAAATCTGCGTGGGGCTCTTCTGCTGTTTGCTGCTCACCGCGTTGTCTGGCTACTAGCCCGCTGGCTTGTGGCCTTCCCGACGACGCCCGACGACATCACCACTGCTAGTTTGGTTGCTCCAGACTGGCCCTTGCTCCCTCCCAAAAGAGGAGCATCCCGGACCCTCCTGGTCCACTCCAGACGCCATTTTAGGTCCACCGCGTGGGCTTGAATTTGCCAAGACTTGTTGCCCCAATCCTGGGTCCAGCGACGTCGACAGCATCAACCATCGTGGGACAGCTCGCACCTCCATCCTGGTCGCCGACAACGCCTCCTGGTCCGTGAGACTGCAGAGCCCAGCGTCGCCCACTCACCTGGTCGAGGTGACTACCATCCGGTGCCCTCCTGGTGCCATCTGTCACTGGCTAGTGGTCAAGAACTTGGTCCCCTCTGCTTTCAGGTGTCATCCATCTTCGATCCAGGCTTGGATCACTTCGAACAATCTTCACTGGTCGCCTGCCAGCAACTCTTTCTTCAGGCTCCTGGTTCGTCAACGAGGATTCCCGTCGTCTTTACAGACCTATGCAGCTGCAGCCCCTGGGCTAGGTAACTTCGGCATTTCGGTGCCCCAGCATAGCCTCACTATCCAAGGGTCCAGATCCACTGTCGTTTTCAACCTACCTTATCGGGTTCGCCCGAGAACACTAACTTTGCTTTTACTAGCCTCCATAGACTTTGTCCCGCATCCCGCGTGAGAGTGCACACTCTGCACCCGAGTCCCCTAGGCCTCCTACTAGTAATCTGAAGGTTCAGTGACGTAGTCCTAGCAATTCCAAAGCCTATTAGTACAGTACTTACCTGCTAGTAGTTTCGCATTCCACTTTTGTAGTATATGGTTTTCCGTGCCCCTCGGGCATTTGTGTAAATTGTGCAACTTAAAGTATTTTGGTAAGAGTTTTGTTGTGTGCTTAGTACCCTGTCCTCATAAAGAGTACAGGGCTGTTGTGATCTAAATAAATACACTGTTTATTTTCATAACACTTGTGTGGTGTCCTTTCACTTGGTATTCAAGGGGTATATGTGATGGTATAACAGCTGGCTTAACACGCCCTCTAGAGTTTAGCCCGAAGACTGCTCGTATCCACGCTACTAGGATAGCTGGTCTATAAGGTTGACTTACAACCAATCACCATATGGGTTGTTTGGACTGATACATAGTGATCACTAGAATAGTGAACACTGCATATCAGGCCAACTTCTCACATTGGTGAGCAGCGGTTGGGATTTGAGCTTGCTGTTGTTTTACCACATGTATCCTAAGAATATCTTTGTGAAAGATCACATAAGGTAAGGTACATATAACTTAGCTTAGAATACTCTGAGTTCTACTGAACCTGCTGTTGTAGTTTAACAAGGCTTAGCACACCTTGACTACAACTCTTAGCAAGGGATCAGTAGGCAAACAAATAGTGTAGGTAGGTGCATCACTTACACCACACTAGAAGCATGTCTAACCTCGGAGAGTCTATAGAGACCCCTCTCGTGGTTGTGGACCCTCCACAGGTCCCTTCCAGATGTGCTGCTCTTAGTTTCCAGGAGATGAGACAAGTGTGTACCTCCAGGAAACTAAAACAGGGATCAAACCCTACCATTCCTTTTCTGATTGGTCTCTTAGAGACTTATGATGCTAGGAGGGATGCTAACACAGATCCTTCTCATCCAGAAGGGAATATGCCCACCTTACAGGGTCCCTTTTATAACCATGGCCATCCCCTCCAGGAGGCAGATGATGCTGAGGATGAGGATGAGTTGTCAGGGGAAGAGGCAGACAAAGGTCAGGTAGAAGTCAGTAGACTCACTAGGACCAACTTAAGTAGGCATGAGAATGGATTTGGGGGACTCCCAGGGCCACTCTCAGGCAGACTTAACATTGGGAATGGACGAGTTAGTTCTCTATCTAGAGGCTCTAACAGATCCATTCGAACCAATGGCTCTCAGACCTCTTCTCGTAGAGGGATGTCATCCCCTAAGAGAAGGGAGCATGAAGCTAAGATGAGGGAAGCCACTCTAAGGATTGAAAGGGAAGAACTTGCCCTGGCCAAAGAGAGGCTTGCCTTTGCTAGAGAGCAAAAGTTGAGTGGACTAGATTCCACTGGTGGCAGCATTCCCCCAAGGGAAAACAGGAGTTTAGATACTAGACACCTGAGTAAGATAGTGCCCCCCTTTAAACAAGGGGATGATATCCACAAATGGATAACTGCTTTGGAGAGGGCTTGCACTGTACAGTGTGTCCCCCAGAGTCAGTGGGCAGCTATCTTGTGGCTCTCCTTTGAAGGTAAAGGTAGAGACAAGCTCCTCACTACTAGAGCTGAGGATGCTAATGATTACCAAGTCCTGAAGAATACACTGATAGATGGGTTTGGCCTAACCACTGAGCAGTACAGGTTGCTGTTCAGGGATACCCAGAAAACTCAGTCTCAGGATTGGTCTGACTTTGTAGATTGTGCCACTAAGGCTTTGGAGGGCTGGTTGCTGGGCAGTAAAGTTACTGATTATACAGGATTGTACAATCTGATCATGAGGGAACAGATTTTAAACAATTGTCATAACCAGTTGTTGCATCAGCACCTTGTTGACTCAGATCTGACCTCTCCCCAAGAATTGGGAAAGAAGGCAGACAGATGGGTCAGAACAAGGGTTAAGCAAAACCAGGGCCAGAACCAGGGTGGTCAGAAGAAAGCAGACCAGAAGGGTAAAGATACTAAAGGTGAACAAAATGACCAGAAGTCTTCAACAGGTCCCCAACAATCCAAAGAGGGTGGGGGTCAGGCTTCCCAGAAGACGAAGACTCAAGAAGGCCAGTCAAAAAGGTGGTGCCAATACTGTAAAAGTAAAACTCACTGGTTTAGTAAGTGCACCAAAAAAGGAGGGCAAACTCCTGCCACTGCAGCCCCTAAGGCAACTGCACCCCCTAGTACAGTCAGCAGTGGTAGTGCACCTCCCAAGGGATTAGTTGGGTTAACCTTGGGTTCTGAGGGGTATGACAACTTAGTTGGCACACTTACTCAGGCTGTCCTTGTCTGTACAGGGGATATGGATATATCCCCTGATGTCAGTCCCAATACTTTGGGCAAGTACAGGCAGACACCTTTGATAAATGGCAAAATGGCTCAGGCCTATAGGGACACTTGTGCCAGTGTCACAATGGTGACACCTAACTTTGTGGACCCTGGACAGATCATGCCAGGTACAGATTTCCTGGTGACCAATGCCAGCAACGTCACTACCAGTCATAGTATGGCGATTGTTGCTTTCTCCTGGGGAGGGGTAAATGGCCAAAAGAAGGTTGTAGTTAGTTCAGACCTCCCAGTGGATTGTTTGTTGGGCAATGATTTGGAGTCATCACAATGGTCAGAAGTGGAGCAGAGGACTCACATGGAGATGTTTGGCTTGCCAGCACATGTGCTTGCTGTGACTAGGTCACAGGCCAGAAGATGCCCCACTGAACAGGTGCTGGATCCTGGAACAATGGACCAGACACCATCCAAGAAGAAGAGCAGTAGGGTTAAGGCATTGCCTTCCCCCTTGCCCCAGGTTGAGGATCAAGTCTCAGAGGAGGCTGACCTACAGGAGCTGAGGGAAACTGAGCCTAAAGAATTTGAACTTGATCAAGTTGAATTTCTGGGCTCAGGGGGACCCTCCAGAGCAGACCTGGGGAAGGAACAGTTAGCCTGCCCTTCTCTTGAACCCTCAGACAGCAGGCTGCTGCTGAGGCTGCAGGGAACGCCACAGGTGCCCACAAGGTATACTGGGAAGATGGACTCCTATACTCTGAGTCAAGAGACCCCAAGCCTGGTGCAACCAGGAGGCTGGTCATCCCCTTGTCTCTGAGAGGTTTCCTTCTCACCTTGGCCCATGAGATTCCCCTTGCAGGTCACTTAGGCCAGAACAAGACTTGGGACAGAATTGTCTCACACTTTCACTGGCCTCACATGAATGAGGATACCAAGGAGTTTTGTCGCTCCTGTGTCACTTGCCAAGGCAGTGGTAAGTCAGGTGGCACAACAAAGGCCCCCCTTATACCAATGCCTGTGGTGGGGGTGCCCTTTGAAAGAGTGGGGATTGACATTGTTGGACCAATGGAACCCCAGACAGCATCAGGGCACAAGTTTATACTGGTGGTGGTGGACCATGCCACCAGGTATCCTGAAGCTATTCCCCTTAGGACCACTACAGCACCTGTTGTGGCAAGAGCCCTAGTTGGAGTGTTCTCCAGAGTGGGCTTCCCTAAGGAGGTTGTCTCTGACAGAGGTGCAAACTTCATGTCAAGCTACTTAACTGCTATGTGGAAGGAATGTGGTGTCAACTACAAGTTCACTACACTCTATCATCCACAATGCAATGGGCTTGTTGAAAGGTTCAACAGGACCCTAAAAGGGATGATTCATGGACTACCTGAAAAGCTCAGGCGTAGATAGGATGTCCTGATACCCTGCCTTTTATTTGCTTATAGAGAAGTCCCACAAAAGGGGGTTGGCTACAGCCCTTTTGAACTTTTGTATGGACATCCTGTAAGAGGACCCCTGCGTTTGGTGAAGGAAGGATGGGAGAGACCTCTCAAAAAGCCTGCAACCAGCATAGTGGACTATGTACTTGGTCTCCGCTCCAGGATGGCTGAGTATATGGAAAAGGCATCTGAAAACCTTAAGACCAGTCAAGAACTCCAAAAAGCTTGGCATGACCAAAAGGCTGTCCTGACTGTGTATCAGCCTGGACAGAAGGTGTGGGTGTTGGAGCCAGTGGCCCCAGCAGCACTCAAAGACAAATGGTCTGGGCCCCACACAATTCTTGAGCAAAAGGGAGAGGTCACCTACCTGGTGGACCTTGGAACTCCCAGGAGCCCCCACAGGGTGCTCCATGTCAACAGGCTCAAAGCATATGTCGACAGGAAGGACATGAGCTTGCTCATGGCCATAGATGAGGGACAGGAGGAAGAGAGTGACCCTCTCCCAGACCTGCTCACTCAGAATCCTGATGATGGGTCAGTAGATGGTGTTGTCTTTTGTGGCAGCCTCTCTGAACATCAACAGAAGGATTGCAAACAAGTTCTTCAATCCTTCAGGCATATGTTCTCTCTAACACCCAGTCAAACCAATTGGTGTACCCATGAGGTTGACACTGGTGACAGCTTGCCAGTAAAGAGTAAAATCTACAGGCAGCCTGATCATGTTAGATACTGCATCAAAACAGAAGTGCAGAAAATGTTGGAGTTAGGAGTCATTGAACCCTCAGATAGCCCTTGGGCTAGTCCAGTAGTTCTAGTGCCAAAGCCTCACACCCAGGGTGGTAAGAAAGAGATGAGGTTTTGCGTAGACTACAGAGGTCTCAATGCAGTCACTAAGACTGATGCCCACCCAATACCAAGGGCAGATGAACTTATAGATACATTGGCTTCTGCCAACTACTTAAGTACATTTGACCTGACAGCTGGTTATTGGCAAATCAGGTTAGCTGAGGATGCCAAGCCCAAGACAGCATTTCCAACCCCTGGTGGACATTATCAATTTGTGGTAATGCCCTTTGGTCTGAAAAATGCACCTGCCACCTTCCAAAGGCTGGTGAATCATGTTCTCACTGGGCTGGATGACTTCTGTGCAGCATATCTTGATGATATAGCTGTCTTTAGCTCCACCTGGGAGGATCACCTGGTCCACCTGAGGAAAGTGTTAGAGGCACTGCAAGCAGCAGGTCTCACTATCAAGGCCACCAAGTGCCAGATAGGGCAGACACAGGTTGTATACTTGGGCCACCTTGTAGGTGGAGGCCAAGTTCAGCCACTGGAGAGCAAGATACAGTCAATCAGGGACTGGGCTCCTCCAACCACCCAGACTCAGGTTCGAGCTTTCTTGGGCCTGACTGGTTACTACAGAAAGTTTGTCAGAAATTATGGATCAATTGTGACTCCACTTAATGAACTGACAAGTAAGAAAATGCCAAAGAAAGTTCAGTGGACAGCAGGCTGTCAAAAAGCATTCGATGACCTAAAGCAGGCCATGTGCACAGCACCTATCCTCAAGAGTCCAGACTACTCCAAACCATTCATTATCCAAACAGATGCTTCTGAGTTGGGTGTGGGAGCTGTTCTATCTCAACTTAATTTTGATGGTAATGACCAGCCCGTTGCTTTTATAAGCAGAAGGCTGACCCCCAGAGAGAACAATTGGTCAGCTATTGAGAGGGAGGCCTTTGCTGTGGTTTGGGCCCTGAAGAAACTGAGGCCATACTTGTTTGGCACTCATTTCAAGATTCAGACCGACCATAAGCCCCTCTTGTGGCTAAATCAGATGAAGGGTGAAAACCCCAAACTGCTTAGGTGGTCCATTTCCCCACAGGGGATGGATTTTACAGTGGAGCATAGACCTGGCACTGATCATGGCAATGCAGATGGGCTCTCCAGGTATTTCCACTTAGAGCAAGAAGACTCACCTGGTCAAGGTTAGTTTATTGTCCCAAGGTTTTGGGGGGGGGGCCATGTAGGAGAGTAGGGTCTGCACTCCTATGATCACCCAGATTTTTTTGCTTTTGTTTCACTGGTTTACGACTTTCTCTGGCTGTGGGCCTGCTAATCAGACCCACAGCCTAGCTGTTCTCTCACTAAATTACAATGTGTACCTTAGGTGCATTTACCAATTGGTACTGGGCCACCTTATCAGACCCTGTAACTCAGGGCATAGGAGTACCCAGGGCCTACCAGGGGCTGAAGCATGTATTATGCCACCCCTGGATGGCCATCTAAATCTGACATAACTGGCTGCACGACAGCTGGGGCAAGGTGGTGTAATCAAACTTTGCTTTAGATATAGTATACCTATATCTAACCCTAAAAATGGACACACAGATTCCTATCAGCCACTCCTATGGCAGGCCTTGACAATCCTGAAGGCAGAGTGCTTGGAATTGTGTGAGATGGTGCTCTGGCATGAGCTGAGCCCGTTGCAGCTTGCGGAACCAAGTCCTAATAGCTGTTCCATGATAACGCATACCATATACTCTTAAGTGCATTATAATCCTCGCGGTTAAATGCTATCTTTGGTATCGCTTTATCAAAACATGTCGAGTAAGGTGTCATACAAATTGGAATACTAACCCCTCGCCAATTCTGGTGACGGGGTTAGCATTCCACCCTTCTAGAGGGACACAACATGTATATAACTGTGAACCCCGGTTAAAGTTAACTCAAGCCTCAGCATCACAAAATGGATGCTGCCACCACAGACACAAGTCTGACCCCCTGCAGCTGGGAGTCCTTCCAGCGAGGGGAGCTTGGACAAAGGGTTTCCTGTCAGTGGCGGTGCTAGCACCATCCCAGACAAGGTTTTGTGTATCCTGGGTAGGCAGGGCTTTACAGGAAGGTGACTGCAAGTGGCACCCCGGTGCTCACTACGCATCTGCCGGCTAGAACCAGTTCCAGGGGCACACCAGCCCCTGGCCTGGGGAAAGTCCGGCATGGGAGAGGGGTGTAACCACCCCCCTTCCTGGTCCCACCCCTACGGCAGAACCTAGTCGCGTACCCACCCCTTTCTTTAGGATAAAGGCAGGAGCGGGGACCCTTCCAAATCAGATCATCTTTGAATCAAGAAACTACTTTCCACGAAAGGAGCTCTCGACTCTTCTCAAGATTCTCCCTTGTGACTAAGGAGTAGTCACCCTGCATCCGCAGGCACCATCTAAGTACTCTGCGGTTTGCTGCACGTCCTTCCTCCGGAATCCGACTGCCCAGCTCGACGAGACCCGGCTCCCCTGGCACCTATGACCTCTACCTACCTCTACAGCTAAGCTGAGAACCGTAGGTGCGACGAGACCTCGAGGGACCGGCCATCATCAGAACTGCATGACTTCTATCCAGCACGACCGCCGAGGGATCCTCTGGTGAGTGCTTTGGGGTCCGAGAAGCCCCGACCCTGAGCAGCTCCAGCACCGAAGTCCAGCCCCCCAGCATCCACGAGATCTGCGTGGGGCCCTTCTGCTTTTTGCTGCTCACCGCGTTGTCTGGCTACTAGCCCGCTGGCTTGTGGCCTTCCCGACGACGCCGACGACATCACCACTGCTAGTCTGGTTGCTCCAGACTGGCCCTTGCTTCCTATCAAAAGAGGAGCACCCCGGACCCTCCTGGTCCACTCCAGACCCCATTTTAGGTCCACCGCGTGGGCTTGAATTTGCCAAGACTTGTTGCCCCAATCCTGGGTCCAGCGACGTCGACAGCATCAACCATCGTGGGACAGCTCGCACCTCCATCCTGGTCGCCGACAACGCCTCCTGGTCCGTGAGACTGCAGAGCCCAGCGTCGCCCACTCACCTGGTCGAGGTCACTACCATCCGGTGCCCTCCTGGTGCCATCTGATCACTGGCTAGTGGTCAAGAACTTGGTCCCCTCTGCTTTCAGGTGTCATCCATCTTTGATCCAGGCTTGGATCACTTCGAACAATCTTCACTGGTCGCCTGCCAGCAACTCTTTCTTCAGGCTCCTGGTTCGTCAACGAGGATTCCCGACGTCTTTACAGACCTATGCAGCTGCAGCCCCTGGGCTAGGTAACTTCGGCATTTCGGTGCCCCAGCATAGCCTCACTATCCAAGGGTCCAGATCCACTGTCGTTTTCAACCTACCTTATCGGGTTCGCCCGAGAACACTAACTTTGCTTTTACTAGCCTCCATAGACTTTGTCCCGCATCCCGCGTGAGAGTGCACACTCTGCACCCGAGTCCCCTAGGCCTCCTACTAGTAATCTGAAGGTTCAGTGACGTAGTCCTAGCGATTCCAAAGCCTATTAGTACAGTACTTACCTGCTAGTAATTTCGCATTCCACTTTTGTAGTATATGGTTTTCCGTGCGCCTCGGGCATTTGTGTAAATTGTGCAACTTAAAGTATTTTCGTAAGAGTTTTGTTGTGTGCTTAGTACCCTGTCCTCATAAAGAGTACAGGGCTGTTGTGATCTAAATAAATACACTGTTTATTTTCATAACGCTTGTGTGGTGTCCTTTCACTTGGTATTCAAGGGGTATATGTGATGGTATAACAGCTGGCTTAACACGCCCTCTAGAGTTTAGCCCGAAGACTGCTCGTATCCACGCTACTAGGATAGCTGGTCTATAAGGTTGACTTACAACCAATCACCATAAGGGTTGTTTGGACTGATACATAGTGATCACTAGAATAGTGAACACTGCATATCAGGCCAACTTCTTACACCATGGGACGGTATACTTGACTTAATTCTCTAGTCACAAACATTTCTAAATCCAAGACCATGACGTTCTGATCAAAAGCCAAGAAACAAGTTTGGTTTATTTATGGTAAAAAAATAATTTTTTGTAGATTTGAATTTGGAGTGGAAACCACGTTTTGTGAACAGCAATACATTTTTAATAACTTTGGATGAAATATTCTATTTACTGTGCTAATGCAGAAACAAACAATTTAAATCATTTATGAGATGGACAAAGAAAAGCCCATAATACATCTGTCGCCATCTGTAAAATGTTTGGATTGTCTTAGACAAATATAAGTTTAGAAATTGGGCTATCTGAGTAGCCCTGAAATAGCCTACACTACATTGTGCAAAGAAGCGTAGGTTTACCCTAAAAATCGCAACAATAAAAGATTTCCTGTGCTAAGATCACCATTTTCCCAGCTTTCAAAAATAGGTACAGTTGTAAAAAATAAATGGTGTTACCACAGTCCTTGCATTTTTCTAAGTGATAGTCGATTTTCTGGTTCCTTGTGGTATCTACAGACATCCCTTTTGTAACTGAAACAGATGTGAAAACCATTCATGATTGTTGAAATAAAAATATAATGATCCTTCTGGTCGCAGGAATGTATAGTGATTGTTGGTTGTTCAAAACCCTGCAATTCCCAGCAAACTGAGCTGCCAGCAATAATATGTCATTGTATACTGACCATGCAGCAATTCATATGGTAAAATCTAATGAATGAAAAAAAAAGGTTAGGAGGGAATCCTATTTAATATACTGTGTTTATGAATAGTGGTTATGTGTACAACTCTGAACTTGGGGCTATTCATACTATCATGTGATTAAGAGAGCATTTAGCAAAATGTGTTTTCTTGCAGGATGGCTTATATTTAGAATCCCAAATTGAGAGAAATTCAATTGATAATAACATATGTAAGACTCTTCTGTATAACCACACTTCGCCCAATAAAAACAGTACTCCACTTGTGTGGCTGGGCCTATTGCCTGCAAAGGAAGACCATAAATTGCAACGTGGAGACATAAAACACATTTTCTTGCAAATTGACCCATTTTGGTGATTTGGATAGTTGTGGGATTTTAGCCAGGGCTCTGTCGCCACCCTAGCAAACTTACTAATGACATACATTTTTGAAAAGTAGAGAGACCAGGGGAGTCAATGGTACTGTGAGTTGTGTGGACCCCACTACACTTTCTGAATCAAAATACCCTTCAAACCTCAATGTTGACTAAAATCACACATATTACTCATAAATCTATGATGAAGGTTCCAGAATCTACATGAAACCGAAGAAATACTACCACCAAGCATTCCCACACCTTCACTGATAAAAACAGTGCTCACCTATATTGCTGAGTAGTTCGCTCATGGCAGGATAGGTCTCAACATGCAAATATCAAGTTTCAATCTTGATAATGTATAGCTGCAATACTTAAGCCTGTGCTTGTCTGCCACCAGGATAGTCTTCTAAACCCTGACATTTCTGAAAACTAGACACTCAGGGGAGTACAAGATGGCGTGACTTAAAACGATTCCCCTACATTTTCTTACTCAAAATACCCTGCAAACCTCAAACATTGGCTAAAATTCAAGCAGTTAATCCAGCTGTGCCCAAAATCTTTTTATTCACATTTTTTTTAACCTATTTGGTGTGTTTCATTTTTTAAACTATTGTATTTATGATGCAAAAGCTCCAGCACACAGGAAACTTTTAGAGTTGTTTTTTTAGTTCAAAAAGTTAATGTGTCTCTACATATTTATTTTTTCCCTTACATTATTACTACGTATGTACTTCCTTCTTTTATTATCACTTGTTCTTGTGCAAGTTAATGGACACCTAACTACCTCCTCGAGTGTTCCTAAATCTTGATATTACAATAAGGGTCTCAGCTCCAGTGCCAGTTCTACATCATGGAAGTGCCCTCGAAACCCTGGTTTGTAGAGTTTAGTCATAATGAAGAAGACACTCATATTTGATAAAGGGTAACATTTATTCCTCAGCCCTGTATAGCAGCCTTCACCCTTCAAACTTTTAATTAGAGCTGCCACTCTCTGCAAATCCTCTCAACCTTCCAAAGACCACATTCCATGTTCTTACAACTTGAACAGGGTTGTAATAGAAAGCAGGCACTAATTCCACTACCTTGGCAGTCAAGAGGCAGGGCTCAATAGATCATGTAGGACAGTTCTTTATTTCCTAGTTCCATGTACGCTCCCAAAAGAAGAAGTATATAAGATGCAAGGTGGACAACAGAACATCCTACCAAGAGATGGATGTATCTGTTCAGGTTCTAGCCCCACTTGTATCTCTTGAGATGGGGTACAACTCTTCCTTGGATACACACACCCAGCACATATCTAAACAACAACACATAGATGGGAACTAAACCCTCTTTCCCACAATGCTCACTATACTCCATATGGGGTCAAAATAGTTGTACACATTGTACTTTCTAAACCTACAGGTGGATAATTTAAACTTCCGAACCTGTCTTGCCATACTAAGTATTCAGCATGCTACAATCATAAGACCCTACACCATGCTTCTCCAACAAGTAGCTTGCGAGCTACCGGTAGCTCTCCAGCTAACTGTACATAGCTCTCCTGTGTGCAGCCCAGTCTTAGAAGCTTTTGCTTGGTTGAAGTAACATATGTATCCCAACATTAAAAGAGTTTTATTTGAAATGAAAATGTGTGTATTTTCAGAACTCAGAAGCTGATGCTTGAGGGAAAATAGTTGGATTTCCAAAATATATTTAAAAGTGATATTTGAGTGATAAACATGAAATGCTGGGGAAAGGTATTACTAATACTACTACCTTGGTACCAGGGGCATGCAGCTATTGCTACCATTAAATTAACAATGTAGAGGAGGCATTCCAACCCTGCCAGATGCACGGAAGTGATAACTGCTATTAATCTTGGTTGATTTGGTCACTATTGTCACAGCTGTAGAGGCTATCGTACCTGAATTCCACCACAGAGATATCACATACCACCAAAGAATATTAACACCTTGCCCTACTAAATCTCAACCTCCAATAACTATGTTGGAGTGCAGAGACCCCCGGGGAAAGGGATAGAGAAGACAGCAGCCAGTAATGGATCTAATGGTCAATGCCTAAACAAGAAGATTAACACTCATTACTCCTTCCATATTACTTTGGTGGTCATGCACACCTAGAATGCAACCTACCCTATTGGTTAGCACACTATTTCCTGGCTGTCTGCCTCTCTGTAACGATGTGTATATATAGGTACTTACCTGGTGTTTAGAATATAATGATCTATGTTCCTAACATTTCTTTTATGTCCACACTGACTGCAGAACTGCTACTTCACACTTTTCTATAAGTTTCTTCCTTCCAATGTGATAGGACCAAATGCTAATCTTTGAGTTCATTTAATTAATTTTTTAATAGTTCTGTTCTGGTATCTAAATAGTGATCCTTCCTGAACACAAACGGAATCAACTTGTGTCGAAAACACTTTCTGGGTTCCAGTCTCTTTAAATCATGATAAATAAAAACAAATAATATCGGCTTCGGCAACCTGCATCAACCCTTTAGATCCTTAGAAACACAGCGGCATCCGGATACCTGGAGCATTTTTATTTTATTTATGTATTGAATGCGATTTTATATAGCGCAAACGTTACCCGAAGGTGTCAGAGTGCTTTACATAAGAACCAGTTTTAAAACATAAGGACTTAGGATTACATGCGTTACATAAAAGATACAAACAGAAAAAATGCAAATGTACAAGATGTAAAGTCACTCAAGGAAGAGATAAAGACAGAAAGAAAAATTGCAAATGTACAAATAGTAAAGTCACTCAAGAGATACAAATGGATATACACTAAGAGTCACTTTGGATTGGTAGAGTACAAAGGTCTAGCACTCCTTACATAAGTAGCAGAAAAACGGTTTTCTTGTAGCCGAGTAGTGGAGAATCCTTGAAGCTGACTTTCAGCCAAGGTAGCAATGACGATATTCTCCTTAAGCAGCTGGCACAGAAACAACAGTTGAGAAACACAGTTCTCAGTTCCAACTCTGTTTAAATAGTCACTGATATGTAACATGACTGCCGACTGAAGCACTAAACCACAGATCCAAATGTACACCCAACATGTCTGCCACACGTGTAGAGTTTAATAATACTGAATTCTTTCTTTTTTCCTGAATTATGAACCAGAGTCAGCCATTACCTCTGTATACACACACCCTATCTATACCATGCACATGGGTTTCCCTTCTTGGTCTTCCACATTTCCTTCATTGTTTTTTCCTTCAGTTACACACAAGTTGTAGTCAGATTCATCTGATGAGTTTTTCTCGTCCTCATCTTCATTTTCAACAAATTTTACATTATATATTTTTTTCTATAACAAGTCTTTTGAAAATGCCCTATTAGGCCACACTGGCTGCATCTATTATTTCCAATCATTTGCCAGATGTTTTTCGCTACCACATTGGTTTTTCCCCCTTGGCCCACAGTGCATCCTGTATATTAGGTTTGGCAGAACACATTACTATCTGGTCCCTAATCAAATCATCATGCATGTTATCAAATTTGCATGTGAGTGCTATGGTCTTTAAGGCTGACACATAGTCTTCTATGCTTTCCTCCTTACCTTGTTTCCTTCTGTAAAATTTATATCTGTGTACAGCAACACAGACAGCTGTTTATAATAGCTATCTAAGTCCTATTAGGCTTCATTAAACACATCCCTTTCACCTCCTTCTCTCACTTTTTTTGTGATATTGTTGTACACGCTTAAACCACCATCCCCCAAACAATGGGAAAGTATTTTCTTTTTTTCCTCTGGTTTTAGTGGTTCATCTTCCTTATCAAACGTAGAAATGTAGTTACAAAAGTACACCTTCCATTCATCCCATTTGACTAGGGGTGCTCCAGCCCCTTTCAAAAATGCTTCTGGAGTCTGCAAATTATATTTATTCCCTGAAGCCATATTCAAACAATACACTAAAGTGTTAAACACTCCTAAATTGTTCTTTTTCCAATATTAAGTTAGAGTTACAGTACCTTCTCTCCTAAGTATTCACAGTGTTCCATCTCTAAACTATTTTAATCTATTTTCTTTCATTTGCTGAACACTTATTCAATCACCTCACCTCTTAGTTTTAAAACGCTTCATAATACCTCCTTAATGAATGAATGAATACCTTCTTCTATAGCGCATGGCTACTCTTGAGCATCCCAGCGCTGTAAGACCAAGGGACCAGAAAGACACTATTGAAACAAGTGTGTCTTTAAACGCTTCCTGAAAGCGAGGTGGTTAGACTCGTGCCTGATGTCATCTGGGAGTGCGTTCCATTCTTTAGCTGCGTGCACAGAGAGCCGGCGGCCACCCATCCGGGCCAGCTTTATCCTGGGGACTACCAACAAGTTCCGCTGGTTGGATCTCAGAGATCTCACTGATTGATGGCGACGAAAGAGGGGATCCAGAATCGGCGGGCCCGCACCATGGATGGACTTATGCGCCAAGCACAGGGTTTTGAAAATAATCCTTCCCTTGATGGGTAGCCAGTGGAGGTATTGAAGTGCAGCTTTCGCTGAGCATCTTTTAGGGACTTTCATAAGCAACCGAGCAGCACAGTTCTGCACAGATTGCAGAATTTTTATGGTGCCGACTGGAGCCCCCATATAGACGGCATTTGCATAATCCAGCCGCGACATAATCAGCGACTGGACCAGCAATCGTCTGGCTTCGAATGGCAAGAGGTCTAGCACTTTTTTTAAGACTCTCAGCAGCCCATAGCAGGTTGCGGCTACCTTTTTAGCCTGATAGTGAAAACCAAGGGAGGAATCTAGCCAGATCCCCAGACTTTTTATATAGGTCTTAGGTGCTGGGGGGGGTCCTAAGCAGTGAGGCCACCAAGGGTCCAAGTTAATTGGGGCTTTGTAGCCCAGAAGCATAATGTCCGTTTTGGTCCCATTTAGCTTCAAAAAGGAGGAGGTCATCCATTCCAGAACCTTGGTGAGACACGGGGTCAGATTGTTGATCCCCTGATTTAAGGCATCGTTCCTCACCAAGGATACAACCAGCTGCGTGTCATCGGCGTAGGTAACAAGTTGGATTCCCCAGGGAAGAACCACCTCAGCCAAAGGTCTCATATAGATATTAAATAGAGTGGGGCTGAGGGAAGATCCCTGGGGAACGCCGTGATTCAGTTGCAGCTGGCTGGATGACACCTCTCCCTCAAAGACGGAGAAGCTTCTTTCTGATAGAAAAGAATGAAACCATTTGATGGCCACTCCGGAGACCCCTGTAAGATGCAGCCGATGCAGCAAGAGAGAGTGGTTTACTGTATCGAAGGCTGCGCTGAGGTCCAACAGGACCACCGCAGCACAGCCTCCTGCATCCACAATGCCCCTAACTGCCTCCACTACCGCCACCAGAGCTGTCTCTGTTCCTTGTTTTGCTCTGAACCCTGTCTGGGTGGAGTGTAATCCATCCATGGATTCAATAAAGGACGAGTGAACCTGGTTGACATGTTTTTCAGCTATTTTGCTGATGGTCGGTAGAAGAGAAATGGGCCTGTAGTTGGCCAGGTCTTCAGGATCCAAGCTAGGTTTCTTTAGCAAGGCTCTGACCTTAGCCTTCTTCCAATTGGGGGGCACAACACCGGAGGCCAGAGACGCATTGATGACCTGCATTATCACAGGGCAAACTGTCCCTGATACCTGTTTCAGAACTGCCGGGGGTGCAGCATCTACCGGGGAGCCAGATTTAAGATTGCCAAGGAGACTATCCACTCCAGCCAGATCCAGTGGCGGGAAGACTTTGAGACCTGCAGATGGATTAGGGTCTACTTCCCGGTCCCCCCTTTTTCCGCTCTCCCAATTATCTGGGGAATCTGTCACTGGTGCAAAGCCGGAATAGATATTCGACACCTTGGATGCGAAGAAGATAGCTAACTCCTCACAGTGTTTCTGTGGGTTCAAAACAGGGCTAATAGTCCTGGGTGTGGTTGCTAGGGATTGAAAGATTTTAAAGATTTCCCTGGGGGCGTTAGCTGCTTCCGCAATTTTGCTCTGGTAGTAGGCGGCCTGTGTGGTTTTTAATAGGTTTTTGTAGGATCTCAGGGATGACCTGTATTCATTTTTCGCGGCAACTACGTAGTTCTTTCTCCACTTCCTTTCCGCACGTTTACACAGTTGTTTGTGTTCCTTAAGTTCCCTGGTGTACCAAGGTTGTTTATTGGAACCCTCTCTGTGCAGTAGATCTTTTTTTGGCAGAATAGGGTCTAGTGTGGAGTTGATCCACTGATCAAAGGCTTCATTGGCTACAACCGGATCCTCATGGGGGGCGGGCGGGCAACTTTTCAGGGCTGCCTCCCAGTTTTCAGCTGGTAGTCTAGACCATACTCGACTAACCTTCTTTAGAATGGCGGCCTTGTGGATCTGTGTTACTGGGGACCACATAAAGGACAGTAGTGCATGGTCTGACCATGGTACAAAACTAGGCTGACCACACACTATGTTTCCAAGATTAGTAAAAAAAGTGGTCTAATAGATGGCCGCCTGTATGAGTGGGACTGGCCACAATTTGTTCCAGATGCACCACTCTCAGGGTATCCAGCAGACATTGCGATGACACGGCGTTGACTTCATCCAGGTGAATATTAAGGTCACCCAAGATGGTAAAATTGGGGGTACTACTGATGGAAAGAGAAATCTTATCTAAAAGATTATTGCAGAAGTCATGAGAATCACCTGGGGGTCTATAAACCAGGATCCCAGAAAAGGTGCAGGTGGGCGAAAAGGTTATAGAGAAGCCAATACTCTCACAGTCCATAAGTGGACTATCCGAGGTTCTACATCTGAGATTGTTTTTATAAATAATCGCCACACCTCCTCCTCGACCGGACATGCGTGCCCGAAGATTCTAGGTAGCGTGTGCTCATTTTCTTTTTTAGTCTGTGAACTGGTTGTCTTCCTGGTGTTTTCAATACTAGTTCAGATTACCTTAAAATGGCGGCTCACACACTTTCTGTGCGTGAGATACAAATAAAGACTAGACTGCCAACCTTATTCTTTCTACGCCAGCATCTGACGTCATAACTTGTTCCTCATGTATGCGGCACAATCCTGAGGAGATTTTTATTCCACGAATGCTTATGATCCCCAACAAGGTCTCCAAAACGGAAAAGTTCACTGCTACCCTAAATACTTCACCGCTGTAATCGGATGCTATACGCAGCTTCAATTTTCTCCACGGCGCTCTTCACCTTCCTCACAGCGCGTACTCACTTGCTCCACCAACCGTAGGTGAGAACTCTCACTCGCCGTGATGTGCACTTTATCAATTCCTTCACGATGTCAAGCTATTCACACCTCCAATTTTCACCGCGGCGCTCTTCACCTTCCTCACAGTGCGTACTCACTTGCACAAACAACCGTTGGTAAGCACTCACACTCACCATGATGTGCACTTTATCAATTCCTTCGCAATGTCAAGCTGTTCACAGCTCCAATTTTCACTGCGGCGCTCTTCACCTTCCTCACAGCTCGTACATAATTGGAAGAATCGAATGTTTGGGAAACATAAGTTAAGGCACCAACCATCTGGGATTCCACCCGTTCTTGTCCTGTCTCTGATTGTAAGCAAGCGTGTTTTTCACTTATAACTACACATATTATTTACGAGTCCTGATAACTATTAGCACACTAATAATATTAGTAGCTTGGTACAAGGTTCATAAATGTTGACAGACCTGATTCAGTCTGAGACTCATGTTTTTTAAGCAAACAATGTTTTATTTGAGCTGTCTCCCGCCTAAAACTGTCTTAGCTGCATTGAATGTCAATAGGGAAAATAACGTCCCGTTTTTTGTCAAAAATGCCCCCTTTTAAAATTTTAAAGTGTTGGCATGTATGGCTGTTGAAGTGTTGATTGAATATAGATAGCTCTAAAATCAGAATAGGTTGAAGACCATGAATTGCTACATACAGTCTATTACACCTCATACAACTCTAAATCCACTAAATATAGTACACTGATTCTCACGTCCTCCCCCTCTAAAAAACGCACAATCTGAAGCAAAATACAAATTGAGAACAATGCCAATTTCGGTTGGTAACGTTCCAGTGCCTGCGGAAGGGCACATTTACTACCCCCACTGGTGTTCTTAAGTCTTGTCGTTACTTTATAGTTATCAGCTAAAGTGCGAGTTCCACGCTTTGGGGCACTCTCGGAGACACAACCCAACTGCGGTTTTAGGTAAAAGCAGATACCCAGAAATAAACCAGAGGTTTCGGTGGCCTGAAAAAAGAGCTATTAAAGTAGGCTTTTTTTCACGAACAAAGTCATGTTTTGATCAAATTACGCGGTATAGTACTTTGACGAAAAAGATTACAAAAACTGTTATCCTATTCTTCTTTAAATCACACTGAATCACAGAGTGGATATGCACACATCTGGCCGGAGGTGGAGAAAAGTGAGGTCACCTTGGATTGGTTGAGTAAAATATTGCCATGGGATTGGCTGAGAGAGCACTTGTCAGTTTACCATTGGATGTCGATCCTGTGACGCTTGCACTGTGGTTTACGATTGAGCGAGATTAGAGTTTATACGATTTTCATTGGCTATGAGGCTCCAAAGGTTGCACGTGCCAGTTGCACGTCCCTGCAGTTTTCTACCAGTGGGCTGGTTCACATGAGAGGTTGATTCTTATTGGGCCACTGAATCTGCTTGCATGCCTGAGAACACCGGCGCCTGGGCCCGAGCCGAGTAACCTGCAGAAAGCTGTGATCGTCAGCGTGATCGGTGCTGTGCAGGTGAGTAGATTCATCCCTTAGTGACACACTGTTTTGAGATCAGTTTCGCCCGCCTTGTTTTCATTTCCGCAGTCTGCCCAGGAAAGGCATTTGGTCAGTACCAGATGAGGGGTGCAGAAAAGAACCGGTGAATTTGGTCTACCTGGTCACAGCCGGAAGTAGCCTTATCCGCTTTGATTGTAACCCTTACTTGTCCGTCCTTGCATTTTTGTGTGCCACATGAAATGCCTTCTGCTTGTACAAGATGAGGTGGAGAACAGAAAATAGTTTGGATTACTTGTCCAAAACTGTAAATAGCCTCAGTCTCCATTTCCCTTTAAAGTTGTGTGCCAGTGCGACACGCGTAAGAATGAAATGATGCACTCCACCATTAAGTAGACATATGGCGCATCATGTCACTATGTTAAATATATCAACATCAGTGTTGCCTTGGAAAGATGTCCGTGTCTACTTTTTCTGTATTCTTGTAAAACCAGTATGTTTTCTTGTCCCTGGTGGCATATTTTATTTTATATTATTACTACGCTGTTTGTGCTCTAAATGTATTCTTTCGGTGGCGGTCTCAGCCATATTCAGATAATATCGGTCACTCTGTACAGTGTATACTCAGTTTAAGTTCTGGACTTAATTGCGAATTTGCCCTGCCAACCCCAGCACGAAGTGAAAAAACCCACGGAACCAGTTCATAATTAAAAGCAGGCATATTATAATTACTGGTAGACCTGGCATTTTTAGCGGGTTTGCCCCAGAAATTTTTGCTGCCTATTTTTCACCCATTTTTCATTGGTTTTAGGTCTCTGTGTACTTTACCACTGCTAATCAACGCCAAAGTGCATATGCTCTCCATGAAAGTTGTGTTATGGATTGGTGTTATTTGATTTACTACTAAGTCCCTATAATGTGCACAAGGGTGCCTAGAACCTGTAAATAGAATGCTACTGGGCCTGCAGCACTGGTTGTGCCACCCACACAATTAGCCTTTCAAATGTGTGTCCGAACTGCCACCGCAGTGTCTGCTGATCCAGTTTTCAACTGCCATGTTAACCTTTTAAGTGCACCCACTTACCAGTCCCTAACCTTCCTTTTTAGGTTTCGCCTGGCGTAGCACTGCGCAGCTGTGTTCGCGCAGGCGAAATCTTTTGAGAATTAGTATGAGGCTTTAACCCGCCTCTCTGTTCCTTTGGCTAGCTCCATAAATGGAGGCTAGCCATTGGAACATAGATGCATCAGTCATTGCCCGAGCAGATCCGTGGACGGTCTGGCGATTTTTTTCGCTCTCTCGCCCCTTTGTGAACGGCATGTGGGTGGTTGGTTTATTTATTTTTTTAAAGGTTTTTTTGGGTCATTCCTCCAGACCGATCGCCGCCGGAAGAAGTCCAGGTGAGTGCTCCCCTCCCGCTGTCAGTGTGCCCGTTCCTGCCCCCCCACCCGCTGTCCGTTTGAGGTGTTGCCACCGTCTCTTGGTCCCTGTATGAGGTGCCCACTCGTTCCTGCAGCATTGAACCGCTGCACCTACGCCTCTTGCATCCTCTGCCACCCGCCCCCCGGTCCTGCTTGTTTCCAGTTCTCGCTTCCCGTTTTCAATGTGTTCTGCTCGGTCCTTGCTCCCTGCATTGGGTGCCCACTGGTTCCTGCAGCGGCATTGAACCCCTACCATCTGCACCCACTTCCCGATGTCCTTCCTGCGCTCCCTCCCTTGTTTTCGAGGTGTCCTGCTCGCCCCCCTCCACCTGCACTTCCGGCGGGCCGAGTCCACCCCTCCCCCTCGGCCAGTTAGCCGGTACCCCGAGGCTGGCTTGGCTGCACTCGGAGGGGCTGGGGAGGTATGTGCCTTGCAGTGCCCTTCGGATCTTTGGACTGCGGGTCTCACTCGCGTGTTGTCTGTCTCCGGGTGAGGGGGTGGCGGTGGATCCCGAAGGACGGGGCCAAGGGTGTGAATGGTGCTGTTCACTTGAGCGTGTACGCTCGCTGAGTGGAGAACGCAATGTTGTTTCGTATTCTGATGCTATGTTCAGTCCGGTGTTTTTATCGTATATCGAAATGAGGCAAGCGCCTCTTGTTCTGGAATCCAGTTTCTAAGCACTTAAGGATAATAGATCATTGTGCAGGAACTAAGAGCTGTCCAACAAAGCGTGGAACTGAACATCTCCATTAAAATTGCATTAAATAAATCTCCCTGGCAGGAGGTGTGCATGGCACGTAAAGCAGGAAGGAACGTGTACTTTGTCCCTGCAGGAGGTATGCATGGTACAGTGTGGAGGCCCAGCCGCTCTCCTCCTCCTTCCCACACACGATACCCAGTATTCCGAACTCTAGTTACACAGGAGGTGTTTCCTGAGCTGCCCCTTGACTGCGCGCCCTGCAGTCGCCATCAATAGTACATCTCTAGAGTTGTGCACAGTGTTTAGTATTAGAGCTTATTCTGTCCTTACGGCGCTTTCCTATGTGACAGGTTCAGTAAATTACATCACCCGCTTGCACAGGATCACAGCATTGCGAACATCAAATTTAAACCTCCAGATTGAAACTCCGGTCTGTTGGTTACACAGTGACAGCTATTAAAACATTGCTTAGGAAAGAAAGGATAACGTTAAGGTGTGACATTGTATCGCCAACATGGTAAGGGGTGAAGTCTTCAGGGTGCTTGAGATGTCCTGTGTTTGAAGCACAGCGCTTCCTAAGCCCTCTTGTGAGCGCCCTCCTGGAGGGGTTTCTTCGAAGGAGGGGGTCGGATTCTTAAATCGGGCCTCATTAACGAGGCGCTCTTTGCACGCAGTGCTTTAAACGGAAAAAAATAAATGCAGGTACTCTCCAAATTGATAAGTGGACTAGGGGCAGGGCTTGGTGTGGGGCTAGGGGCGGATCTATGGGCAGCGCAAAGGAATCCGACCAGGGTCCCATTTAAGCACAGATGCACGCAGACTGGCATTCAGTACATGTATTTTAGAAACGCTTACATTCGCTGCTGCCCACATTAATAAACCTTGATTCCCACTTGCTGTGCTACAGAATTACCATCGCCACCTGTGCTTCTGTATTCTGCTATGCCAGCAGGAAGCCTTCTCTTCGATTTCACGAGTAACAAAATATGTCTGTTAGCAGGCCCTGTTCACATACGTACAGTTCAATGCACGCCACAGAGCCTAAGTGGACACTGTGCAGGCGCACAACGCCCATTGCCCTCAAAGGGCTCCAGCCCTCCTCCCCCCTCGTGTGAAGCAGCCCGGGCTAAGACAGCTTCCCGGGCACACCCTCAGGAAGAATGAATTAAAAACTGTAGATCTGTCATTCACCGGCTAGACAGAGCATGCCATGTATCCCCAGTGCTTAATTTGTGGTGTTGGTTTCCAGTGCTCGGCACTTAACTGTCAGCACCAGGACTTATGGGAGTCTGCCACATGGTGGCACTGTTTTTTCTGATTGAGAGATGAGCACAACTACATAGAAAATTATTCATGCCTGCCACCAAAGCCATTCTTGTAGTTTACAGGATATGGAATGGTCTGAAATGTCACACTTGCAGGAGTGTGATGGTTAGTAGTTGTGTTGGTGGGTTAGGGCATGCTGTAGTAGCCTCCTGACCAGGGCCCTGGCACATATTATTATTATACAAATTAAGCACTGTGTATCCCTGATGATGAATCAAAACCTGGCGGCTCCGCCTCGCACACACCAGTCTCTCCCTCTCTCCACCTGCTAATCCCGGCCCACTCCCTCAATCCGCTAACCACCTCCGTCCTCTGCCTGAGGACTAGCTCACTGTGACAGCAGCTCAACGGGTTAAGCACTGGCCGCTTGTGTGTGCACAGCCTTCAGTCCCTCAGTCCCTGGCGACCTGTCCTGTCCTGTTGTTTACAGCGCAATGAAACAAGTCAGCGGAGGTAGGCGCTAAGGTATTCATTGCGATCCGTCTCCAGGCTTCATCCCTTTACTTCATTCACCAAAGAACGCAGGCTCAGGAAGTTCGAGTTTTCGAGCCCGGGCTGAGACAGCTCCTGGGCACACACACCGCTGCACCGCACCCGAGTACCTCACAGGTCTTTAGAAGACCATTTGCTTGCTGACGAGGCTTTGTTCTTTCCCACCCCCTTTCTTAGAGCCCCTGCATCTCCACTCCCACTCTGACTATTGCTGGGAGAATTAGCCAATCCTCGCCCCCTCCAGATCTGGCTCTAGTTGCGCCTCTGACACTGTGTAAGTAATTACAGTGTGAGTCTGCCCCCTCCCAAACTTCCTGCAAGCACTGAATGAATGCCTTCTGAAGGCCGCGACATTAACACTTTGTAAAGCGAGATTAGCACTCGATCAGAGTGTTTCATGTAAACAGATCCACTCCTTGTCAGTGTGGCACTTCTCTTTGAATTGCCAATTTCACTAACCTTGGCTCATATCCCCATGAGTACCGGTACTCTCTTAGGACAAAGAGAAGCTCCGGTACTTAAGCGCCGAAAATTTAGAAGTGCTGGTAATCAGTAGCGGTGAGTACCGGCCCATTTAAAGCAATGTTTGCACGGATATTCAGGGTCGCCTGTGAGGGGATGCGGAAGTACGGTCACGTTAGGAGCCTCTGCGGGTAGAAGGATGGAGGGGTTTGGGGGTGTCACACGAGTGGCTAAGGAACCAGGGCCTCCAGTGAGTGCCTCACGGGGGAAAAGAGTGGGTATTAACACGAGGGGGTGAGGTGTGGGGGCTGGTTTGCACATTCCTGCTCAGACGGCGGGATGCTGTTTGTTTTCTTAGAGAGATTTCAGGGAAAGGAAGGAAGTGCCCCAGAGTGAAGGTGGTCGTACACAATGTGTGATCGTTTGGTGGAGTTATTCTCTGGGAGTTTTGGGGGGCAGGAGGGATGGCGGGCATGGCAGTAAAGTAAGCACCCTCTTCTCAAGGTGACAGACATCCCTCGGAGAGTTCAAAGCGATGCTCTGTTTTCGTGTGAGCTGGCAGGCGGGGGGGCGTTATCGCGTCAGACCAGAAGTGCTGGGTTATTTAAAGTTAGGGCCTTGTTTACAGAATTGTAAGGCAGGGGCAGGTGGAAGAGCCATGTCACTAATAAGGCCTCAATGGTCAATTAAAGTGCTTGTGAGTCACAAGGGAAGGAGGTGGCAAAGGGACATCCTGGCCTCTTTGTTGGTTGCAGGTTAGGAATTTAGAAATGACATGGGACTGCTTCCTCTCTGTATGACTGCTTCCGCTCTCGAGGGCAGGCTATGAAACATCCCCAAAGTGGACTTATGCCTTTTCGGTACACTTCCAGTGTGAGTCAGCGTGCATATTTTTGGCATTTTTGGAATTGTAAGTGGTTCCGTTGCCGCTGCATGTCCCCCAATCCCTGTGACATCCTTTCACAGGGTGCCTCTCTGGATAATATTTTGACCCCATGACAGCTCACCACAAAACTAAACGCTGGGACAGAGAATGCAGCCCAATGCAGGCTGCAGCCCCTGCTTTCACTAATGTGTGCAGGGCAGGGCTGGGGAAGCAAAAGCAGTCCTGGCAATATCCAACCAGCCCCTTCTCCCTTCGCCTCCTCATGCATTCTCTCTTTTTTTGGTTCTTTCAATCTTTCTCTCCCCTTTTTTTTCTCCCCTCTCTCTTCTCCCTCACTGATTGCTTTCTCTCTACCCCCACTCCATTCTTTCTCTTGAAGCCTCAGTGCCTATTGCAATTTAAAAGCTGGGGAAAGTGAGAAAAGTACTAGGGGCTGCTTCGCCCCAGTAAAATAATTTTTACTAGCTGGAAACCCACAACCCACACCTGCAATGTGAGAGACAGCAGTGTGTATGAGAGACAGCACTGTGAGACAGCATTGTGTGTAAGAAAGACAGCAGCGTGTGAGAGACAGCAGTGTGTGGGGGAGAGACAGCAGTGTGGGGGAGAGACAGCAGTGTGAGTAAAAGAGACAGCAGTGTGAGACCTTTTCTTTATGTTTTGGATTTTGAAACTGAAATAAAACGCATTGTTATTTGAAATGTCAATAGCTCAAACTCGCGTAAATACGAGACCTATTGCATTGCAAATGCAATAGGTCTTGCATTTGAGATAGATTATCTATTGGCATTATAAATGACAAAGCCATTTATTTATCTGTTTTCAAAACCAACACATAAATAAAAGTATGTAATTTACAATGCCAATAGCTCTAACATTTGCAAAGGCGAGACCGTTGAATTGTAAATGCTTGTTATTATATGTCACCTCTAAGGTACACCCACGCTAGCCCCACGGGCAGGGTGCAGTGTATGTGAGTGGTAGGACATGTGCCTGTGTTTTACATGTCCTGATAGCAAGATAATATGCATTTTGTTTTTTAATATTGAAAGGTTGTCTTTCCCATAGGGGATCATTGGAGCTGCCTTGTAACATTTTACAAGTATAACGTTAAATTGAGAAAAAGAGAAATTGAGAAAAAGAGAAATTGAGTTTATGTTCCCCAAGCTCAGAATTTAATAATACATCTTTTAGTAAAAGTGGTTTTTAAATTGTGTGTTTGAAATTGCCACTTTTAGAAAGTGGACGTTTTCCTGTTTAACCATCTTGTGCCTCTGCCTGCCTGTGGATCAACGTCTGGTTTTAGATTGACAAGGACTGGTTTGTGCATTCATTCCAGACACTCGCACAAAGGGAGCTGAGTCGCATGATGCTTTTCCACCCCCTGTAGTGTGGCTAAACCAGGGAAGACCAAACTGATTTTGCTGAGCCAGAGAGACTTTCTGAACAAAAACTTCAAACGGGTAGAAGTATTAGACCTAAAACCCCAGAATTTTAGAACTCTTTTGGACTAAGGACCTGCCAAGAAGAGGAGCTGTCGTGTGTTGCTTTGTTGGGTTGGCCTGCAGTTGCTGCTTCTGTCTTTGGCAGTGACAGGACTGAACTGAACTTTCTACAACTTATTTCCTGAGTTTCTCCAAGGGCTTGAAGTTGTGCTTGCCTCCCATTGGAATTCTCAGGAACATCAAAGACTTCAGGGTCATCTGCCAACAGCACTGAGAATTGTGTGTTCTGTGCTGCAACAGAAGAAAAACAAATATGTTGCTTTCAACGACGCCGCTGCTGACACCGTGACCTGAAGGCACTGCCTGGAGCATCGCAATCCTGGTCTCACTGACACCATCATCGAGCTGCTGCTTGCACAGGGCACTGTGGGCACAGCACATCGCTGCTCTGGCCTCACAGACAACGATGCTCTATGCCAACTTCGACGCCTCTGCCTGTACCGTGGCCTGTGGACTCCGCTCGGGAGGTACATGAAGCATCACCCTGTCCCACACGGCTGCCCTGGTCCACTGACGCCGGCACCATTGACTCCAGGATCGCCAACTGATGCAGCTGCTTGCATCTGACCTGTGGGCACCATACGAAGCATCGCCCAGCTTCGCATCACATCCTTATGGCTGCCAACAACATCACAACAACAACGGCGACGTGCTGCCTGCACCGTGACCTGTGAGCATCGAACGTCATACCGTCCGGCTTCACACCACAACCCTGGTCTCACCAGTGTCGCCATCACTGAGCTGCTGCTATGTGGTTAATCACCACTTACATTGGGTGTGGACTGACGGATTGGCAGGCTTATCACAGCCGTTTTTGCCCCACATGGACTTTCTATTTAACCGGCGGCTTCCGCTGAATGTACGAGTGGCACCGCGTTTAATATCACAGGAGACCCGAGGACCAGGACGGGTCACGTATAACCTTTTTGATTGAAGCCCAGTTAGAGACCTTTCTCTGTTTCCATAACCAGTTGACAACAACAACAACTTGTTTTAATATTATGACTGTGGTACTCAAATCCTTTTATGTACTTATAGTCATGTCATTTGTGATGGGATTTATGGTGTGTGAAGTCGTGAGCAATGCATTGGAAAACAGTTATGGGTAACTAGCAAATTTTAATGATTTTTTTTTACTGAAAAGAGAACAATAATGCCATGTTGGGAGAAAAACCCCTCAGAAGTTCACAGTATTAAAAAAAAAAAGTTACTCTCTTGCTCTGTTAAACTTAAATTATTGTTGATCACGTTTTTCAGTGATTTTCTTTTAATGATATATTGTACCTTATTTCCATATTTATACAGTGTATGTACAATGCCTTGTGCATCGTTCTTCTGTCAGAGAGGCCTACCACTGCCCAAGCACTGCGCCAGCCATTGTGCCACCAAGAAAGTTGTGCCCCACCTTCTTTAATCTGCAGTAGGCTCTGAGCGTAGGGCCCCATATTTGTGAGCCCACTGGGCTTGGTCTTTGGTAGTGCACTGTGCGTTTAGGGTCCAGTCTCTTGGCTAATTTCCCACCAGATTTCAGGCAAATCTATCGTAGGGCGCAAACGTTTTTATCAAACTAAAAATTACAGAATGTGTAATATTTATATATTTACAGATTTTTTTTATTTTTTATTTGTTTTTTAGGTCTCGCTACGACTAACGCGCTGAAAGCGCGTTCTCGCAGCGAGAACTATAGTTGACGTCTCCGCCGAAAAACGCGACGAAGGGAGGCAAGAGCTGGCCGCGCGCCCAGCATTCCCTATAGCGGTGTCGGATTCCGACGCGCGCCGTCGGATCGGGTCGTGCGCGTGAGCTTCTACCGTAGACAGCTCACGTGACGTTGCGCGGCCCAATCCGAAGGCTCGCGTCGGAATTGGCTCTCACAGTCCCGCCCTTCTCGCCAGACCGGCACTCGCCCTGCACGTCTTGTTTCTTCATGTAGCCAGTTCTTCTTTATCCTCTGTTTGAGAAATTGCACTAAGCGTTAAGGTAACGGCTTCAAGTTTCTCTTGTTGTGCCCGAATGAAAAATATCCATGCAAATGCCCCTTTTCTGTCAGATTCCGACGCTGCGTTGTAAACACATTACTCGTTCTCTGTTCAGTAAAGCACGCGTCCTTCAAAATGTGGCAACTATATTTAATGATATTTCACTGTGGAGGGACGAGAAGATGTTTGCCAAATTTTTATGCCGTCAATACTAAGATGATTTCAATGTAGCAGTACTTGATTGCACTTAACAGACGATAGGCGCCATCTTGTGGAAGGAAAAGAAAGCGACCGTGTGTTACACTCCTTGTAAACCTCAGTGTTGTGTAACAGAATTGATAGGAGGAACCAAGAAATGGCTAGAGGCGATGTTCATCTAGATTATAATGCTACCTCATTTACATTGTAAAGGTTACTGTTTTTTCAACACCAATCTCCTATTAAGCACGATTTATGCACTTGCACCACTGTGCAAACAAATGCAATCTTCCTTCCTAAACAGTTAGATACGTGTATTACCTGGAGCAAGACGCACGGAATTGCCCCCTAATCAGCTCTCCTATTGTGATGTGAAAGCCATCTCTCCCTACCATTTTGAACCACCCCATTAGCTTATGTCCTTGTGCCAGGGCTGTAAGTGGGGCGGGTCCTGCCGGTGCTCAGCACCCGTAGCCGAGGGGAGAGGCTGTGCCGTTAGGGCCAGAGCTGCAGAATTTGGAATTCGAGAAGCAAGTGCCAGTTTCGGCGTGCCCTACATTCTGGGCAAATCTCTAAATCTCCCCCCGCCTAAAAATGTGACCTAGTGCAATGTAAAGCGCGCCAATATCTTTGGATTCTTGTTTGTGCTATCTAAAACGGCATAAGATATACATAAATAAAAAAACGAAATTAAACTGGTCCAGGCCATGTATTCACATTTTTTTTTTTTTTTTTAAATTTTTGAAAACCTTTATTACGCAATATCAGGAATACAAATACGGGCCTACAACCATACGGCCGGCCACGAAAGACTGTTGGTGCGTCATAGCATACATTACGGTGACACCATAGCACATACGGATCACATCAATCATCGAAAGTTACACTGGAAGGCCAAGTGGTATCGTGTCTCAGGAGTCGTGAAGGTTAGTTTTAAAGGTTTTTTCATATGCAACTATTAAAGTCCGACAGCATAAATGCGCAGTTACAAAAAGAAGAAAACAGCCCATGCAGTTGAGGTCTAGTCTCGTCAATAGTGTGTAGAAAAACCAAATACCCAGGAAGCTAGGATCCCCAGACAGGACGGCAGCGTATTCACCCCGAAGAGGTACCAGAACCAGGAAGATACACAGAATTCACCACCACCCCCCCCATACTACCTGACATGGGACCGAAAGACATAGAAAAGAGGACGAACACCAAATAAAAGGCACCATAGAAACTAAAACCGAAAAGAAAATCACCCCTTCCCCCCACCCTACACGCATGCAGAGGCTACGGCCTACCCCCCCCCCCCCCCAGCAGTGTGTCTGTCGCCCAATAAACCCGAAATTTAGAAGAGAAGTAGAAAAGGAAAAAAAGGAAAATCTCACTCTTGAATATAGGGAGTAAGAAAAGTATGTAAACTAATCTGAAGCTCCCAAGAAACAAAGAAAGTGGGGGAGGAGCCCGCAGTCATCAGGCCACCAGAACTTACGAGCACTGCAATGGTACCTGCATCTGATATAGCACCGATGTTGGAGACAGCACACTAATAAGAACCAAACAGCCCATCCCCCGACCCCCACTCCGCCCAGAGCCGACATATTGGCTACGGAGATAAACAATAGGATTCTGGAGCCACCATTTTACAATGAAAGAAACGTCAGCCCCAATTCACTAAACAAAGCCAAAAAACGTTCCAGGCCAGGTCATTTCCAAACAATCAGCAAGCCAAAGTACGAGGGAACCTCAGCCTTGGCCAGTGCGCCGAAACACTTCCAGATGTGTCCACAACCGTACTCTCCCCTCAAACTGGACAAAGGAACAAAATGGCCTCTCCCAACAAGGAAGACAAAGAGGAAGAGGAAGTAAGCATCCCCAAAAAACCACAGTGCCGATACCCAAGTGGCGGGGCGACCCCCCCGTCGTCGTCAATTGAATCACACTCCGCAAACGCAGAGAAAGAGTCACGGTGGCAGAGGCAGGGAGGGGGACCATCGCCCAAGAAGTCTCCGGGGAATGCCTTGTTGTTAAGGGAGTAGCAACAGTATCAGGCAGCACAGCGGAAAGGGACTCGGCAACAGTATCTTCGGCAATAGTGCAACAGTCTGCCACATATCCAGGGTCCGGACGCATCTCCACAGTCACGCGATGCAAGTCTGTCCCTTGAGCAGGGGTAGATAGCGGCAGCAGGGGGCCAGTCGAGTTCAGACCTGTAGGACACGAGGCAGCTCCCACTATCTTTTGTTCCAGCTCACGGGCTTGTCGCCGCCATGACACCCGCAAGTCAAGCAGGGCAGCCAAAATGTCGCCATAAGTCAGCTCCAGGGGTGTGGAAATTTGTCAAAAATCTACTTGGCCAATGGACAACATTTTACAGAAATCTACTTGTCCTAGGAAGATATCTGTTTGCCCCGCCTATTCCATAAATCACTAAGGTGGGTCTGCACGGCGAGAACCTGCACTGTAATCAGTGCAGCATACAGTGCAACATTATTTCAAGCACAAGTCCAATTATGCAGTGCATGGTCATGCATCCTTAAATGCAACTGTTGTAGTGGCAGGTTGTACAGTATGTGGGTGGATGTGTCAGTGTGCACTGCACCCAATTATCAACCAGTATGAATGTGACAAAATTTCAATTGTAGAGAAGGAGTACCTAAAGACAGTCTATGCCAAGTTTACTTCAATTAATGTAGTCAATTACTAGTCTGCACTCTGTGTCGGAATATGAACCTGTAGGACAGAAGGGTGTTCTTCATCCTAGGTTCAAGTCATAGCTGACCAGCTTAAAAAATACTCACATGTGAACATGATCTGATAAACGTTTGTGTGGATGGGAATAACTGCACTTTTTGGTGGAGCTTATGAACTTTTCATGGAACAGCCAAAATTGCGTTGCAGATGTGCTGTGGTTCACTGAGGCAGTATCCACAAGTACAAATACACAAGGGGCAGTACTGGGCAGTTAAATCAATCTCTCCTTTTACATTCCTGGGCAGGTGAGGTGTGATTATACTACTGTGCACTCACTGATAAATCTCCACATTCTTCTCCCACACAAGGAGTATATGCAGCACATGCATTAGCTACAGGGTTCTCTTGTGCACAGTAGTGGTATAGTAATGGCACCAGAAGGGTAGGCTCCACAAACATGAATAGATGCAGCTCCACAATAGATGTGCAAGTTTGTCTCACTTAGATTTGTGAAGTAGTCACTTTTTTCTTTAAAATCCGAGTTCTCTGCCTCTTGTCTCTCTCCTTCCAATGTCCCCAGCCCCCCACTGCCCACCCAGATGTGCCTGTTGTCTTCTTGGAAAATCCTATAATTCTGTTGCCCGATGCAGACATATGAGTATTGGTAAGCCTGGCGCAATCAGTTTTATTTTCCAGAAGCTGAGCATTCTGAGGGTCTAAGGGATGATGCTTGGATATTTCGAAATGGGCACATGCATAAAGAAGGCACAAAGGCAGGCACACAGGAAAAACACTCCTTGCCAAATCACGTAGGGAAAGAAAAACAAGCCTTTATGTCTACGTAGGACGAATACTCAAACAGGTGGCAGTGTCACTTTTCCTTGGATCTTGTATGGGGTCATTTTTACTGCTGACATAACTGTGAAACAAAAATGCAACAATACAGCGGTTGCATAACATTAAGGTGGAATATTGTATAATTTCATGCAGTTGTCAATAAAACGTGATTGTGAGACCTACAAATGTAAATTCTGATATTTCTGCTTTATATTGAACTCTGTTCTGCAATCTTTGCCATTTTACATCGTGGCAAATGACAGATGGTCCCCCACAGGTGGAAGGTCCTATGTATGTGCGTGATTTATAACAGAATCACTCCAAAAATGAGATTCTACAGCTAAGACGTTTTCCTAGTAATTTGTAACATAATCATGCTGCCTAAACTGCATATTTTAACAAAAATGTGGATCTAGCTCAAACAGATCAAAAGTTTCTAAAAAGAGGGTAACCCATCCTGCCACACAGTCCAACGCCCATCACAAGTAGTGACTGGTCACTTTTACATTGCTATTGATGTATTTGGGTGTTAATCTGAAAGTAATAAGGCAAGACATTTATACTGACAGAGTTAACCTATACAGATGTAAAAAAAAAAAAGTAATACCATATACAAAAATGTGCTGCCTTCTGCTATATAATTCAAATTTTTTGTGGCCATATAATTTAGTCAACCCTGAGCATAATTTAGACCTTCTCTGCTGCTTCATTACAGTGGCTCTGTTTATTTAGCACAAACTGCCAGAGCACTTTGCGTGGTGGGGGTGGTTTACAGTAGGTACAGGAGATCGGAAATGCAACCAAATAGGAGGTACAGGCTAACAGGAAGGAGCCCAAAATGTGAAGAATAACCGGTTTCTTGCCAGATTAAGCCTGTAAAATATATAACGATGTGAGGCTTTTCCTCTGCTGCAGTGGCAAGGTTGGAAAATAAAGTGGAGGCACTGATTAAGCAAGAAGCAGTGGAGGGAAGGTCGAGGTAATGGAATAAGCAAAAGGCAAGAAAGACTGTGGGGGAGGGTATTAGGAACAGAGACCCCCAAGCAAAAATGTGACGTTGCGATGTTTGAGACACCGAGAGTGGCCCACGTTTCAGTGAGCTGTGTGAAATATGCTGCACACATAACATTGCCTGGAACGCGAAGATACTTTCTGCCTGCTTCATTATGTGGCCTTTCTTTTATTCAAATTTAGCTTTATTGTTTAACCCCGGGAAAAAGATGTAGTTTACAAAATGTTTCTATTTACAGCGCACGCTTAATCTTGCAAGGATGCCTTATCGTTAAGCCTGCCAGGTGTCAAAGTATAATTGTTAACTCCGTGGCCCCGAATGCAACCTCATCCATAAAAGCAGGCTGACAAAGTAAAGGTCAATGTCTCTAAAATAGTGTGACTCCATTCGTGGTGTTTTCACCCATTATTAACGCTGCACTGGTGGCATTGTAATAGGCGCCTCACTGATCAGCCGATAGAAGTGGAGAAGTTCCCACCTTACTGTAAATTAACATGCCACACATTTGACCCTGCCCCCACGCCCACTGATCTCAGTCCATTCCAAGCAGTATATCAGTTAACATCAATTTCTGCAAAACCCATTATAGGAGTGACTTGCCTGCTGGTGAAGCATTCACTGTGTCAGAAACGGCGGCTTTCCGATCCCGACTCGCAGCGCACCAAAAATGAGTGGACTGCCCTGGACGGATCCCAATGGATAGGACAATCGAGCCCTGCAGCAATCAGTGCCAGAGAGACCACATGGCCAACCGGCCCGCAGCACTGAGACCCAGACATACGCAAAAGTGTTTCGTGTCTCGGCGCCCGCCCTTTCAAGTTCAGCAGCTCAGTTCCAAGAGCAGGTGGGCTGCACCAGTGTGGAACTCACGCTAGAACACTTACGTCTAGCGTAAGACTCCCTCAGCAAATCACTGACTAGATAGAGCCCAGTCATGGGCTTCCAGCCAGTCAAAGGCTTTCTGACAGCATTTCAATTGCCTGTGAGCCCGAGAGCGCCCACAGCTCATTTCTTCTTTGTGATTTATTGTCTACTTGTCCGTCGGACAAAATAGACAATAAATCTTCTTGCCCTTCATAAAATTCTAGTTGGTTCGGGCGTCGGGCGATATGATTCCCCCACCCCTGCAGCTCCCTCTGCGTTGCTGGCTGACTTTCGCTGCGCGGATGTTCCCCCGGGTCATCAGCTAATGCAGGCATGAAGGGGAAGCTGCCCATCGTAGACGGAGAGACAGCCATCGTCCTCCTACTTGGGGGGGGCGCCAGGGCCACCCCAGCAACAGGCTCGCGGTGCAGGGAGGGGGGGGCGGCCGTGCAGCCGGGAGCTGAAAAGTGTGAGCCCCCAACAGGTTAGCGGCACGCAGGTCCAGGGCAGGGCAGAGTGAAGGCTTATTTTCGGATTGGCGGCATGGAAGGGCAGCGGTAGAGTAGGAACCCGAAAATGGGCTCCGTACAGTCAGTGAGCAGCAATTCGGGAGGAAAACGTTGTATTCCGGCTTCCAGCTTCTATCGGGAGCAGGGAATCCCAACAAGGCGTCTTACCGCTCAAAAGGGGGGCGATGCAAGCAGCCTCCGCGATCAGCAGTTCTCCTGCCCCAGCCTGTGCCGTGCCTGCGTGCCCGGTCGAAGGCGCCCAGCCGTGTCCAATGGCGGCGATCCGCTCCAGGTCCCGGGTCGAAGTCGGAGGTCGGAGAACGGTACTAATTCACCATAGAATCGGTCGGTAAGGGACTCAAAAGAGCACCGGCGACTTCCGTGCTCGCGTGCCTCCTTTTGTACCAGATCCAGTCAGGATTATTGCCAGCATTTCGGTGCAGGATCGGACGGCTCGCGGAGCCTAGAGCCTACACGTCCGTCCCGGTCGCCATCTTGGCTCCTCCCCCTGTATTCACATTTTTAAATTTAAACCAAGCACTGTGTTTTCTTTTCATGACCATGTTTACAGGAAACCTTAAGCTAAAATAAGTCAGTGAATAGGCGCCTGATAGATTTCACTCGTTTTAATTCCACAGAAGTCTCTCTTTTTCCCAGATATGTTTCTTTAGTTTTGTATTTCGGCAAATATGTGGATTTTGTATAGCACATCATACAACCGAGTCGCCTCTAGGTAAGTTCAGGGTGTGGATGGGTGTTGATGACTAAGCACGTTTGAGAGCTCTGGAGGTGAGACTGAAAACATTGGTTGGTTTCTAGTATTGGCTGTCACTGTGTCAAGAAGGTGTACTTAGTACATGGTCATTCAATCCTTGTTTTCTCCGTTCCCTCTTCAGCTAGAGTATAAATATATGGGGGCAGCCAATATTAAGGTGAAAGCGTGCATAGCGCACTCCATATACAATATGCAGCCCCCATTGTTCCACGTGTGCTTTGTGGGTGTGCTGCAAATACAAGAAGCGGCCGCCATTGTCCCGCATTATTCATTAAAGAAAATAGTGCTCTCTGACTTATAAAGCAGACAGTGTAACAACAAAAGTAAAACGTCCAGTTTTTGTGGAAGGTTACAAATGCAGACAAGGCAGTGCCAAGGAGGGACTACTAAGCCTATTCATGAATGAAAAGCAACAATTTTGCAAAGACAGTAAATGGAGACAATTGAAAAGATGGGCTGGACATGAGCGGAGCTTCTATGCCACAACTAAATACAGCATGCCTCACAGAGCAGCATATACACTGCCCAGGCTCCACCTAAACAAGCATTTGCAATTCAATAGGTCTCGCATTATTAAAGATTGAGCTATTGGCATTGCTAAATAATGCAACGCCAATAGCTCAAACTTTAATAATGCGAGACCTATTGCATTGCAAATGCTTGTTATTTTCAGCAGTGAGCTGTGGTTATGATTGGTTAGTAGACTTTTTATAATAACAAATATTATTGGGTTTAACAGAGAAAAATGTGAACATATCAATTGATTCGATTCTTGCAGTATGGGCAAGATTGCGGCATTTTACATTATTACATGGTGTGCATGTATGTTACAGTTCCCAAATAATGCTCCGCATCGTGCATGACAGTATTGAGGAATTCTGTAGCGCCTATCCGTATATCAGTAACTGGATCAATGAAGTAACCCATATAAGCTAGGAACTATACCCCCCCACCCCCTCCCCAAACAGACGGGGATGTCTATCCCTTGTGAAGCAGAGAAAAGATAAAGAGGTGGCTGACCAGAGCTGCACTCATTAATATTAGATGGTATGTGTGTGAGTCTGTATGTCGATGCGTTTAATTGGGGATCTCGGGCAAGAAAGTCTGTTAATGCCGATCTTCGCCCGGGGTTTTATGTGCGAGATCACCAGTGAAGTGGCCATGTGAAGGGTAATACATTGAGTGTAGACTGATGCATATCTCTCTGTACCTCGATTGTGCCCTTCTAGGGGATGGTTTCCGACAATAACTAGGTTGTGAGCATATCCAATGCTTTACAGTACTCCAGTAGGAGGTCTCAACTCGTAGCAATGGGCTTTTTCAGCTGCCCACAATATTCTTCCCCTTGTAAGGATCCACTTTCTACCAACCCGCCTCCTCTCCACTTGTTGGTCAGTAGACATTAACATGTGTTTTGATACCTCTGGAAGCCACAAAAACACTCTTTTTAAATGCCCTTCGGATTAGGCTTTTCGGTAAAACAAAACAAAATGCATAAATTATGGTTAATTGTTATTCTTCCAGTGCACAGCTCAACCTCACGCAAGATGTCACTCATTACATCATCAAAGTCCTTAGTAAGCTAGCCCAGTCAGTGAAGTTTCGTTCCAACAAAAGAAAACTTTGATACAAAGTATCACACCTCTAGTGAAGTAGTGTGGCTCACTGGTTAGAGGCGGCAGACCCGAGAGCAGAGGACGGCCCGGGACCAGGGTTCGATTCCCGACGCGGCAGGTTTCTGGACCAGGGTCAGCGGACTCGATAATTCTCTCGCCTCGGTGCCCACTTTGATCAGCGATTACACTCGGCAACTCTGGGCATTAGCTTTCCTCATCTTCACTAACGGCCCCACCAGACCGCCGGGGATGCCTGGTCTCACCCTGGAGATACCCACTAAGGGACCATCTCTCAGGGAAGCCAGGAAGGGTTTCGCAGCGGTCGAAGCGCGGAGATACTCCTCCGGGAGTCGATCCTAGCGCTATATAAACCTGCAATTAATTAATTAATTAATTAGGTATAGTAGTTTTAAAAAGTCTCTGTGCTTTCAAGGTCACTTGCCGCAGGGTCTGGCCTGCGTCCCAGCCATGCGCCAGCATCATTGCCACTAGACCCACTGCCCATGGCATTCAGCTATGCTCAGTGAGCTGCCATCCCACCAGATCAGCTGTGGAAGCCTTTGGTTGGTCAGATTATGGCCTACATTGAGGCCTTGTGCTAAGGGCTTGCTGTGCACAATCTTCATCCTTGTGCTGAGGCCTCTGAATGGCAGTGTACAGCTGCCTCTGGGATAACTGTGCTGAGCTGCATTTAGTTGGCCTTGTACAGCCACCTATAGCATGCAGTGGGTACACGGCCTAGGCCAGGCACTTCGCCAGCCTCATGTATTTAGTGCTCACTGCGCACAGTTTTTGATTATGCATTGAGAATTTTTGTTTGTTTTCAATTCACTAGAATAAAACACATTTTGAAATGAATTCGCAGACACTGATGCCAGGTTCTTGAATCCAAGTTTGAGTCTGTGAACCCTGTAATGAGTACAAAGGCTATTTTATGTTTCAGGGCCCTTTTTGAAGCTCTAGGCCATACCTCTCATACCAACATCCTGCATGGACATACTGTATAATTCCCCTGCCTACTTGCATTCACTGGAACTTTTTCCAGGATGCCACAAAAATCTTCAGCGGCTGCCAGGCAATCAGGTAGTCTGGATTCGTGGCAATATAACTATTTCATAAACAGTTTCATGGATTGGCGCCCAATCAAAAAAGTACTCCCATCTAGAGTCATGTTAATTCCATTCAGGGGGTTGGTTTTGTGGTGAACCAAAATTCCTAGCATACTTAAAATGTAAAGGCTTCATCCTGACCCTTTCACCATAATGCTTTGCCCCCTACATGGATCAGCTCAAACCTAACATTAAAGTTAGCCAGATAAGTTAATTGCCCAGTTTCATGCAGGCTCATCAGGCGGTTCCAACATTATTAGTAATAAAAATTGCCTTTTTGTGTTAAAGGGAATCTTAACTGTTACTATACAGTCACTATTTGAACTGTGTAATAAATGTGTATGTTTGGGTGTGTTTGTCTTTGACTGGATTTGATTCAAATTTAGACTGCACTCCTAAAGCACGATTACTAAATACTACATTGATCCTCTTCTGTGAGCACTGCGTTTTTAGCAGTACTTCTTGGAGTAGTCTGTTTAATGTACACATGTTCACAAACCTGAGCCAGTCTCCACATTATAGTCAAGCAGTCATGTCCAAGTAAACATCCCATGGGCCTAAAGGATTCCCTCGGGAGCCAAACATTTAGCTCCATGGCTGTTGTAAAGTGGGTTACTGGTAGGGGCAAATGTAGGTCTGTCACTGGCAAAAAGGCCACTAACACATAATAGGACTCAGCATAGGTCTTAGAAAATTATTCCTATGCTCAACCCTTGGTAACGTGGCTGCGAGTAGACCGGCTTAACTTCAAAGGCTGGTATATAAAGTATTTAAAAAGACCATTTCAGTAAATAATCAAGACACAGCACAAAATAAAAGCCCACCATACCATAGTGTACCCTAGTGTATGTTAGGTGTTTTAACTGTATTCTAATGTGTTCCTTTCAGCGCACCACTGGCCCTGGTCCTGGTTAGGCAGAGCCCCGGGTCAGTCAAAATCAGTTACCACCAGCATCAGTCAGCAAAAAGTTGGGGATGCCCATGGCCCAGGATAACTTTGCAACAATGGCATTTTACCCTATTGTGCTATCTATAGTCCTACCAGAATAAACATCGAAAACTACTTCTCATTAGGTAGTCTCTCCGGATGTCACCCACTCAGAAGAGGGGAGAGGCAAAGTCCCACTACTCCAACCTCCCCCTCTCACATAACTATAACTCACATGGAGGAGTAGGGAAATTGTAATCCAAGGGTGGAACGCGCTTAGTGAAAAAATACTGCCCTCACTCACAAAATTGACATCCATCATCATTGGGCTTGCTTTAATACACCCCTGTGCATACCAACGCCTGGGACTGAGCAAAAGGGAGAGGAAGACAATGCAAATGTAAAAGTTGAGATCACCGATAGAAAGGTGCAGTGAAGGGTAAAACTAACTTGGCGGTGTCCCCTATCGACAATTTATTCCTGGACTCACTGGCTAGGTCTAAAAACGTAAAGGATGGTGGTGATAGGAGAAGGTAAAGAGTTCTTCACCCCTCCTTACTGCCAAAGTGTCAACATGTTTCTGCAGTCTGATACGTGCCACAGTGTTGGGTCACACCGGCATTCCTCAGGACCCTTTGGATCCCAAAATCTTACCATCTGTACCTGGATTAGGTATCCTTGGAATGTGTTTCTTATAAGAAAAGGGTTCCCCTATGTAATAGTTTCATCTACTACAACGCTAAGACTAGCAAGATCTTGGGAGTGACCACCTGTAGTCTAATTTTATCAAAGTGGGTACACTGTCCAGAAAGTATACTTTTGCTCCGTCCCAGGCGTTGGTATGTGCAGGGGTGTACTGAAGCTAGCACAATGATGAAGCATGTCACAATTTTGTGAGTGAGGACAGTATTTCTTCACAAAGCACGTGCCTCCCTTGTATTACAATTTCCCTACTCCTCTGTGTGTGTTATAGTCCCTCCGGATGGCCAGATTTCCGAATATATTGGATGTTCATTCTTATTACTTGATCTTTTCATGTGCTTTCTCCATATAACCCTGACTGGTGCATAGTGTTTTCTTTCTTACTGTGTAGCTGAAGTCCTCAGAAGCAGCTACCAGCATGTATGTAAATAAATGAATGTTTGTCCCATGATTTGAACAGATGCCAAAAGATGAGAGTACATTTGAGTATGCAAGATTTCAGTTCAGCAACACATTGGGAAGTTTTTCTAAGCGTGTATCTCTCGTCTTGCCTACTGGACAGTTCCTTCATGACTTCATTTCACCATGTTACATGATGCTGTACCATGGCATTTGGGGTGGTGGGTACAGCATGCCTGTTTATAAATGAAACATTTTGCTTATATATTAAAGTTAAAATGAAAACTGCAGCAAGGCTGAAGAAATTCAAGGCTGGTAGATGCTTTGCATCAACTTGGTTAATGAACATCCCTATGCATCTGTTCTTTTAATCATCTAAAAGAGGAATGCATGACCCCTCAAATCAGAGTACTAGTAAATGTGTTTTTTCTTTGTCTTTTGTCTTTCAGCTATGCACCAGAAGATGAATTGTCTTGCTATATTTTTTGGCATCAGTCTGTATGTCTCTACTGCAATGGCAGACTCCAAAGCTGTGACCACGTCTCTCACCACCAAGTGGGAATCTACACCACTGCTGATGGAAGCCAGGTAAGAAAACATGCAACCATTTCTGTATTTGTAATCTTATAAAGTTTGGTTGAGACAGAAAGCTTTGATTGGCATTCCTTTTTATCCTGTGGTACTGTGTAAAGTGATATGATAGCCTTTGTTGTCGATGCCTTTTTGATAGAAACTGTGTGAGTTAGGAATGCTTGAGATATGGTGTGGACAAGCAAGAAGACAAATCACTATTTTGGTACTTTGTTATGGGTTTTAAGGTGTTTTAACAATATTGATCACCTTTCCCCCACTGCTTGATTACCAAGGGTTATGTGCATTTATGAGTTGTTAGTATTACAATTCCTTCAGAAAAAAGCATTTTCTTTCTAAAAAGAAGTTAATAAAATTTAGCTTTAACATTTTTATTTTCTAAAACTACCATTCAAGGTTTTATTGATCAAACTAGCAACTAAACCAAAAAACTCAAACAGGAAAAAAGAGAGAGGGGAAAAAAGTGACTTTAGGAACAAGTGGAAAATAAATCTTATAATAATTACAGGAAAAAAGAGAGAGGGAAAAAAGTGACTTTAGGAACAAGTGGAAAATAAATCTTATAATAATTACAGCAACAACTCATACTGTGCAGTGCAATTTAAATTGAAAAGCAACAACATTAGTTAAATACTAGGGTTAATCAACCCACAGACCTAGCGGTCTTGTTAGCTACAATTTAGATCTGCATTTCATTGCAACTAGCAGATAATTGAGTTTGTGATTTGTAGCCAGCCTGTTGTGGCAATACAGTTCACTCCAAATATAACCCCTCAAATGTTTGCTGTCTTTTCTACGAACTATGAAGATCACCCCGCCCCAACCCCCTCCCCCCATTCGCCCATCCAGATCTTCCCATTCCTGCATTATTATATTTGCAAACTTCTGAGAATTCTCTAGCCTCTCCAGACAATCTTCTGTCTTGATAATAATTGAAGCCACACATTGTTGCAAGTACGCCAATGCACGATTGGTTCCTGTTTGTTCGGCCTGGAAAGCAAGGGTTCTTTTTTTTTCTCTTCTTTTTCTAATGAAGATGTGTAGGCTTTCATACCTGCTACCTAGTTACCCAGGCCTCTAAACTTCTCTACACAGTTTTGACATTTGTCCCAATTTTATCCAATTTCCTCTGCAGACAATCCATGTGATCCTTCTCGCGTCAGTCAATCCTGCTTTTTTTTTCTCTATTAGCATCTTCACTATCCAGACCTGCCCCGGATGTTTGGGGCCAGATGTACAGTAATGATAAACAGTTGAGGGAGCCCCTACCCCGTTCAGTGCACCTGAGACTGCCCTTTGCTTGTGTCCTTCAGAAAGACACTCAAATATTCCTCTTTTCTTGGCACCCCTAATTTGACCTGTTTGGCCCGCTTTCACCTTGTTCCCTCTGTCCAGTTTTTCATGTGTATATTTGTATGCACACTGTATACATATTCCTATCTTTCTTTATAATCCTTATGAAATGCCAATCTGTACTTGTATACAATGCAAACACTTTCATACAACCTTTTTGCTTATATGAAAGCACACCCCTGAACATCTGAGCTATAGTTAAACTATATAAAAACTCCTTATGAAATGAAAATAAGTCCAACCCAGTATGAACATTCATATGGCTCTTTGGGCATTGCAATGTTTTCTGCTATGTTTAATGGCTCTTTTGATCTTGACATTGTTTTTTTTCTCTCTTTGTATTAGTGAATTTTTAGCTGAAGAAGGAGAAGAGAAATTCTGGGCATTTGTCGAGACCAGTCCAGAAATCACATCACATGAGCACAAAGGTAAGAGGCAGATTCTCACACCTCTCATACTTCTCATTCTTTTTGTTTGTAGTGTAAAAAACTGTGTTGCAATTTTAAATGACATAGTGGTGATTTTCGCTAGAAATTATAAAAGGAATAAAGGGGAAATGAAGAAACATCTCTCCTTATTTTAGATTTTTCACTTTCTATCTGATTCTTCTATTGCCTACCCAAAAGAAGCACTTTGTCTGGGTTCTGTACTCACTGTATCCCTATGGCATGTTGTGTGGGATGGCGAAACTGGCCGGGCCCTCCATTTTTGTTTCTGTGTAGTAAGAGGTTCATAGGTTAGCCCAACAGTTGCATTAAAAAAGAATGTAAAACTCACCAGTAGCAAATCAGTAATGCTTTAAATGCCTGACAAGGGGGTCCTCAGCTCTTATTACTAACACAACCTTTTACAAAATATGTTGGCTATCACTCCTGGCATCTGTATGTGCACAATGCAGCTCCTCGGTTTGTAGTTGGCTTACTGTTGACACCATACTGGAAAAATCATTCCCATATATCCACCTACACTTAGAATGGCATTGACGTCATTTAATGGGAAACAGTGCGTTGAACAAAAAAAGCACCTGGAGTCAAGCAATGGTCAATTGTGCACTCCAGAAACAAATGGCAATGTCCTTCATCCCACGCTTCTATGCTTGTAATGTTCCATGAAAATCCATAACTGAATCTAGCTGCCCATTGCCATGTATATTCCATTACTATACAGTTCAGTAGTCTACTCGATTGTTGCCGGGCACTATCCAGTATCACTGAAATCTAAGCAATAGAAAGTCCCAGAACAATAAAGGACACTCTGATTCCACAAGTGCTAGATGACCTACACCAAGTGGAAATGTTTCCCAAAAATCCTGCGAAAATGAGCTTAAGGAATGGGTTAATATGAGGTCTGTAATTCCCATCACCCAATCAGGCTTTAGATGCGGCCATGGTACTGAAGATAATCTAATTATCCTTTCCTCTCTGTTTCACGGCGCGAACATGTTAGCTCCATTTTTGTTAAATCTTTATGTGACGGACATTAATGCCTTAGCCTCGGTCCGTGCCTTTCCTCAAGTTTGCGGGCACACATATCCACTTTCTCCAGTACACTGATGATACACTGCTGTTTGACCGCACTGCTGTGGGGCTGCAATGCTCATTGAAGGCTCGTTGTACTGCGAGGACAACCTGCTAGCAGTCAACCACTCAAAAACAAAAGTTTTTGTATGTGGTGCCAGAAACAACAACTCAACCCTTAACTTTAAGTTTACTATGAATGGGTTATCCCTGGAACAAGTCCCAAGTCTAAAATACCTGGGGCTTTCATTTTAATCACTGTGGGCCCCACGTAACACAGCGCTCCACTTTAAAAGGAGCTGCCTTGTCCTTGATAACTTGCTTTAAAAAACTGGCAATAAATATTTGCAGCGCGGATCTCACACGCATATGTAAAGTGATTGAGGCCAAGTTTATGCCAACATTAGCTTACGGTTCAGTAATTTTCTTCGATCAATTTGATTCATGACTGGAAAAGGCAAAAACGTGATTCTATAGAGACTTATTTATCTTCCTGTTTCAACTCCATCGTCTCTAATTTGGCTGGAATTTGGTCGGAGTAAGCAACCGATCGGGATGAAAGCCCGATTCCTGGGTTATGCCAAGCTCAAGGTAGCCCTTAAAGGATCCCTCAAAGAGCTAATCTGGTTTCGCATTCATGAGAAGAAATTCAGATGGGAATCAAATGCAAGTACTGCAGTGGAACATTTGGGAGACAGAAGCATCCTTGAGCAAAATCTTACCTCAAATCAAACTTGCAAAATGCTAATTAAAAACGCAAAAAATAAAATCGGGGAAGAAGGTTTGAAAGAGCTAGCACAAAAAACCCATGCTGACTTATGTGCTACGTTCTATTGCGACCAAGGAAAAGCTCAATTCCAATACAGCCCCATGAAACTGGCACTCAAAAAGGATCTTATGAGGCTGCGCATAGGATGAATTCCCCTGAAAGCTTAAAAGGCTCCACAGAGCAGAACTGTTGAGTGTGCAATTTTAGAAAAGAATCCTTTCTGCATGGTGCCGGGTGCATGAGTCAGATGCCCCGTATTTGCCTTGTTTTTAATGTTGTTGCGTACTTATGCTGCTATAATTTTTAAAATGTGCGTGCTACATGATTAATATGTTGCATAGGAATTTTTAACATTTGGCAAAACTGTGACCTTGACTTTGTGTAAATTTGCGCTCCTTACCGCCTCCACACCGCCAGCGCCCTGTTCCACCACGGGATATCCCGCTTGTTGTGGAGGTCGCCGGCAAATATCTACCTGACGGGCTGTACAGAGTCACGTGGGCCCTGCTGGTAGGACCACTGCTATTTAACCCGGATGTCTTTCTCCGCGAACAGCGGACGCCGGCTGGCTCGCGCCAAAGTCCAGCCCGTCTGCGCCCGTCCGCGCAGAGGACGGGCCAGGGGACGGGGCAGACGGGGAGGAGGCTGAAATTTCCACCGGCCCTCGAGTAAGTTTGACTTCTTCCTATCAGGATTTTGCTGCACTGAAACCCACGATTCTGTCCTGCCATCACATTCTCCCCCCTGAGGCCTTCTACGGGTCTCCCGGATGCCGTTGCTATACCAGAAATAGTGAGCCTAAAATAGCTGATTATGTCGATATGCGGTCTCTAGCTAAACCTTCTATTACGTCTACTGCATTCTCGGAGGGGGGCTTTCTTATTAATGCAAGATCATTGGTAAAGAACAATATCGCATTTAGCGATTTTGTTTCTCTTTGGAAGCCCACATGGGTTTTCATTACAGAAACTTGGGCCTCCGACTCCTCTGGCCCTAAACTTGTGAATGCTATGCCAGTGGGCTATGCGTTAGCCAGGATGGACAGAGTGGGACGTAGGGGAGGAGTACTGGGTATCCTGTATAAGGTTTCCTCCATCTGTCGCGTCAAAACTCTCTCCTCCCCTTTAGATTCCTTTCAGGCCATTAATTTCTCTATAACTTCCTCCCCCTTAGTCTCTTTTTCTGGTCTTCTGATTTATAGACCTAAGGGCCTTAGATTTGATTTTAGTCAGAATTTACTGAAAATTCTAGGACCTTATTTTGGTAGTCCCCATCTGACTGTTATGGGAGATTTGAACTTCCATTTAGAGGACTTAGACTCTAGTGAAACCCGCCTCTTGGTGGATTCTCTGGCCGCATGCGGTCTTCGGCAACTGGTAGACAGCCCTACTCATCGGGCTGGCCACACATTAGATGGGGTTTTTTCCAACGACCCCAGACTCACGACAGGTCCCCCCCATTCCCCTGGTGTGGTCCGACCACCTAGCTGTCCCCTTGGAATTTAAACCCCCCTTTCCTTTCACTCTGCCGAGTGATCCCAGGATAAGGGAACCCAAGTGGAACTATAGGAGAATTTCCAATGACACCGTGGCCTTTTTGATGGCCAATGCCAGGATAGCCCCAGTGGGGGATGTCAGTGGTGCTGCACTGGAGCTCTCTAACTCCATTGCAGGAGCAGTGGATCTTTTGGCCCCCGCCTCATATCGCTACTCCGCTAGGAAGAGACCCGCGGCCCCCTGGTTTTGAGAAACACTTAGGCTCCTAAGGCAGGGCTGTAGGAAACGGGGGAGGCTCTGGCGAATGAGCTGGGATCTCAGGGAAAGGGAAAAACACAAACTCCTTCTTAGAGAGTATAAGGCAAAGGTAATCAAGGAAAAACAGGCTCACTTCTCCAATCTAACGGCCTTCCTCACATCCCCTAGGGAACTGTTTAAAATTGTTGATTCCCTGTGCACCCTGCAAACTCCTTACCCCATTGTAGGTTCTCAAGAGCTGTGCGATAAGATCTCTCTATTTTTTCATTAAAAAATAGTTGACATTTATGCCACTCTTGAATCACAAAGGGATTTGTTGGGTTCTCCTCTCCCTCTGGCCCCATCTTTCATAGAATGCTGTAAAACGGATCCTCGTGTGAACCTGTCCAATTTCCCTTCTCTTTCCCTCTAGCAGTTAGACCCGCTTCTAAATAGGACTAAATCTGGATCTCCTCTGGACCCATGCCCTCTCAAGATCCTGAAGGATTGTAGGAAAGTCTTGATGCCCCTCTTCCTTGAGTTGATGAACCGCGCTATGAAGGAAAGTATCTTCCCATCTTCTTGGAAAAAGGCAGTGGTCAAGCCTTTGCTGAAAAAGCCGACACTAGATCCAGAGATATTAAATAATTTTCGCCCAATATCTCTTCTCCCGGCTCCAGCAAAGATGCTAGAGACACACCTCAACCAACATTTAACGGCCTTTCTGGACACCTCTGGACACTTCTGGGCACCTGGACCTGTCACAACACGGTTTCCGGAAGTTCCATAGCACCGAATCGGCTCTCGCTGTGGTCGTAAACCACATTCGCATGAAGGTCGACCAGGGCCAGACCACTTTTCTGGTCCTGCTTGACCTGACCGCAGCTTTTGACACTCTATTTTAACAACTCGCCTTAGGGAGATAGGGGTGGAGGGCCCAGCGTTGAGCCTTCTGACCTCCTTCCTCAATCAGAGGGAGCAGAGGGTCAAGTTGGGAGAGTTCCTGTCCCCTGCTACACCTGTGCAATGTGGGGTCCCACAGGAATCGGCCTTGAGCCCCACGCTCTTTAACATCTATGTGGCCCCACTTGCCAGGCTAGTAAGATCCTTTGGGATGGAGGTGGTGTCATACGCCGATGACACCCAAATTATGGTGTCCCTCTCCCACTCGGTGAGTACCTCGGCTCTCAGCTTCAGGAACTGCATGGAGGCAGTCTCACAGTGGATGATCCTGAATTCACTGAAGCTGAACGGAGAGAAAACAGAGGTCCTGATTTTCGGTGGAGATCAGGATATCTGGTTAAGTGACTGGTGGCCCCCTTCTCTTGGAGCCTGCCCATTGCCCGCGATATCTGCCCGGAATCTGGGCGTGATGATTGACACCTCACTTGCTATGGTCCAGCAGGTAAATAGAACGGTCTCCACTTGCTGGGGTGTTATCAGGATCTTGAGGAAAATCACCCACTACCTTTCCTTGCAAGCCCGCAAACAGATCGTGGTTGCCTTAGTCGCCTCACGGCTAGACTATTGCAACGCGCTCTATGCAGGCATCAATAAAGGCCTGATACAACGCCTGCAGACTGTCCAAAACGTGGCAGCTAGGTTTGTGCTTAATGTCCCCAGCTTTTCCTCTACCACAGCAGCTAGGAAGAGCCTGCATTGGCTCCCGATTCAGGCCAGGATCTCTTTTAAGATCCCGTGCCTTGTCTATGGGGCCCTGTCTGGCGAAAGCTCTGAAGGCATAAAATCTCTGCTGGTTCCATACGCTCCCAGCAGAAACCTTCGCTCAGCCAGGAAGAATCTTCTGTTTGTCCCTCGGGTTCGCAGAGCCAGGTGGGGAGGAAGGGCCTTTTCCTCCCTAGCCCCTAAGCTGTGGAACACCCTCCCCCCTGAACTGAAAGCACAACCCTCTAGCTTTCTTTTCAGGAAAGCATTAAAGACGTGGCTCTTCGCCGAGGCATATCTGTAATCTGGCACTTGGCTCCTATATTATAATTATTCTTTGTTAGGCACCTTGATGCCCGCTGGGCTAAGTTGCGCAATATAAGATGTCTTTCATTCATTCATTCATTCATTCATTCAATTGCCTTTGTCCCGCCCGTATGAGTCTGAGGTGCAACAGGCTAAAACAGATATTTTGTCACTTTGGTATCAGTCAATACAACAAAGTGGTTACGACTTGCGGTGCTGATGTACAGCTTTTATTTATATATATATATATATATATATATATATATATATATATATATATATATATATATATATATATATATATATATATATATTTTCTCAGGGAAGAACGTATGCTGTTGAACTTCAGCGTTACGGACAAATTAAAAGTTGCAGCTCCTGTCCCGAACTGTTGCCACTGCTGTTCGTCCTTGTTTTATAGTTCTGCTGTTACAGGCTGGCAAGGGACAGTGAGGACCAGACCTAGAAGACCATGTCTTTTGCACAACCTGCTCTTTATGTTTTGAATGAGAGTTCAGACTCTTCTTTCGACATGTCCAACAAAGCTGCACTGGACTTGTAATTCTCTCGCCCAATGCAATTTGTGTTGGCATAGTAACTGAACCCAGTTTAGAATGAGTAGGGACATGGTGAGGGTGGACTTATCTATGTTTATGGCTATGCACTCCTGGGCGGTGTCGTCCTGCCAGCTATTGATCAGCTTAAGGTCCAAATACTCCCTAGGTCGAATGGAACTCTTACCGATCAATTGATTTCACCTGATTTTATCCTGTTTTTACCTGTTTGTGTTTTACGCTACATTCTTATGGTTTTAAATAACTTCAAACAATAAATCTTTACCTGACTGTCTTTTCATTTCAATGTGGCCTGGCCTAATGAAACTGTGTAGTATGGTCAATCTGTGGAGACCTTAGCATGGGGGTAGTTTGTGCATGTCTCTCTGCGTGGGTGTTCCAGCCATATGTTGATTGCAGATGAGCAACTGTGGTATTCCAGAAACTGTATGCACGCCTTGCAGGTAATTGTGTCCCTGCATACAGGGTGTTATTAAGAAGTGGAAGTTGGACAACCTGCTTGTGGACCAACCACAACCAATAGACAGGCATGCTCTTCATGCCTGATTGTATTTTTGGTCAGAAAAAACTGCTGTCATAGTCTTTTATGCTGGAGATTTGTAAAGACATTCCATGTTAAAATGTACAGTACACAATGCACCCTCTGCTACCTCCCCAACTGCACCTGCTGTGTGTTCTCCAACGAAAAAAGTTACATTTATTTTGCATAGGCGAAGATGTCTTGTGTGATATTTTACACAACTGTTTTTTCAGTTAATAGCACTTAACTACAAGTTCCAGAATGCAACCAAATTTCATGACTAGCTGAACATGTTACAGATGATAGGGTTTCTTTTGGCTGACAGCAGCTCACCTGCCATGCCATTACAAGTTAATGTTGCTGCACAGCCGCCAAGCTTAATTCATTCCCTCGCAATACATTTGAGCTGTGCAAGTCATACCTGTGGTAGGATCACACTAACAATACAAAACTAATTTGACAAGAGGAGTGTGATCTATTGTTGTTTACAAGAATAATTGTTTATTGAAAACTTTAAGGAAATAGAAAAAATGCACATTTACAATTCCTTTGGTCTAAAGATTGAAGACTTTATTCCGTTTGACTCCTTGTTCGTAGTGCACCATGTATGATGGTGTAGTACGCCCATGAAATGGCGGCCAACTGGCTCTGTCTCTTGTGTCTGAGACTTTTGGCCTGTCCTGGCTGTTTAGTCAAAAACACTTTTTGCACGTTTGAACTTTTATATACATGTTTCCAAGGAATGGACTGGCCCTTAAACTTTAGCTGGCTGCATTAAAGGCATCGGTAAACATAAACATCTTTCTGAAGTTACAATATGCATTGTAGCGTGAGTACTCGCAAACATTTTCCCGGGGGCCGCAAAGTTTGGTCTTTGGTGTGACTGAGGGCCGCACAGATGCCAGCGGCGGATGGTGTGTGTAAAGTTGGATGTAGGAGAGGTGAAGCATGTATATTTACTAGCTGAACTCCGTTGCGCATAGTGAAACCAGAAAACCTGGGATGAATCCCGCCTTCTCCACTAGACCAAATTGTGTGACCATCGGCTAGGCCGTCCAAGTGGGATGGCTCAAACGGAGAAAAGTCTACGTAATGGCGTCTTACTCGGGCTCACTTGGTCTCCTGCACCAGAGGGGGAGCCTGCTCCCGCGTTGCAGCCTTCTGCTACCTGATGTCTCCCTCTACTGCTCCCTCCCACGCACCGTACCTCCTGCCGCTCTGGTTGTGATTGCCGGCACCAGGAGGGGGTATGGTAGGCTACCAGGGGAGGGGACAGAGTCTGTTGGTTTCCACTGTGCTCCGTTGCCGCTACTGTGCAGTTATTTGCGGCACGGACATCACTTTTTTGTAGCTGCCCTGAATACACCATGTATTTTTAAAATGTAGATTTATTTTGTGTTCACTTTCAAATCCACTTATTTCCTATTGTTTAATTTGTGAGAATTATCTGATGCCTACAAATCCGGTGATAAAGTCCCTGCGCTCCCATTGGCTGTCCTGGTGACGTGGCTGCCTAACTTTATTCAGTTGACAGCGAGTAGGAGGGCTCTATGGAGGGAGAAAATAAGACAACACGAGAAAAATTAGTATTTTGTACCTTCTGAAATTAATGGCCATAAGTTCTATATGGTGAACTCTAAGTATGTGGATCCCAAGTTCACGCCGCGTGAGGAGTACCTGCAGAACGGCTACCTTGCCGAGCAGAGGCCGGAGTACTTAGGCCCCTCGCCGGGTGCGGAGTAACAGCACCCGGGGCTCTACCCGTGCTTGGGTTACAGCGGTGGTAAGCGGCCGCCCCCGCCGCAGCAGCAGCAAGCCTTCGGCTGAGCCCTGGGCCCCACCTTGCCCCTGCGGAGCCACAGCCAAGAGCCGGCCGACCCCCAGGGCCTCTTCCCCGGTGCGGCCGAGCCCCACATTCCTGCGGCCTGAAGAGCCAGAACGGGCCGACCCCCAAGCAGCTGGCCATCGTCTACCCCTGGATGAAGAAAGTACAAGTCAACACTGGTAAGCACCGCACGGCTCCTTCCCGCCACAAATAATTTATGAGGCCGCTGCAGTTACACTCATCATAAATTTTTATTGCTGGGGAAGCGGGCCAGCGGCCATGTACTGCTGCCGGTGCACCAGGCATGGCGGAGCAGCTTGCGTAGTGGCATCTTGATGGGGAGAGCAGTGAGTGTGGCATGCATGCATATGCATTTATATATGTGTATGTATATACATACAAATATAAACATATATATATAATCTGCATATCTATATAAATGCATGCATACATATACATATATGCATACATATGCATGTTATGTATATGAACGTTTGAAAGACACTAATAAAAGCAAATCAAAAAAGCCACCTAATTACAAACAGAATAACGAGGGCGAGACCTATTGCATTTTCAATGCTTGTTTTAACATTAGTGCTGGGTCGAGTAAACATCAGTCCAGTGCTGCTGCTCAGCGGTCCTCATGTAAAGGTGAGGAGGGCCGCATGCAGCCCTCGGGCCATACTGCGAGTATCACTGCATTTTAGCTTATCACCAGCAACCTTTTGTTGAGAGTTCCAAATATAAACAACAAATGCATATGTCCACTCTCAGGCAGTTGTAGACTTATTTTTACTAACTTGGTGAATACCCGACTGCTCCTATTATAGGATGAAGAATTGGCTCAAAACTCCGATGATCCTATTAGAAAAGGGATGTGCCCTTCAAAAAGTACTTTAGGGGAGTGACCTTCTATAATTACTTAAGGCGTGCTGACATTTTTTAAATGTAATTTCTTGACAATTATATTGAAATAGATACGGTAATTTATGAAATGTACCTAATTTCATGGATGTGATCATTCGCAACAACTGGCACACGTAATCGCCCTAAAAACACAAAAATATCACACCTAAGCAAACTGAAAACTTGGCAGCTATGTTTGTGGTTCATGTCATGAGTCCATGTAGAAGCTGCATATCTCGGTCTCGATGCAGGTAGTGTTTGAGGCACTGACTGTCAAGGGTGAAGGGGGCTTTCATGTTGTTTTGCTATTATCAGTATGTTGGTAAAGTTTAATGCAGGTGGCAGTGAGTAGAGCCGCATGGGGCGCCATGCGGAGTTTGAAGATGAAGTGAGACATGATGAAACCCTAGGGGACTCTATAGGTGATGGAGACTGTCTGGCACTTACAGCTGCCCATGTGAATAAACCGATGCCTGTTTGAGAGCTAATGAAGAAAATTGCCATAGAATGGTCGGCCTTGTTGAAGGTAGCTGAAAGTTTGAGTAAGGTGAGGAGGTGAGTTATCTTCATCTATGGTCAGACGGGCAATGTCTACGATGTGTAAGGTAGCTCTCATGCTGCAGTGTAATCTGAAGCCAGATGGGTAGGAGATATTTGCAGATGATTTTATCTTGAAGTTAAGCATAGAATGCTTTTCGGATGGGCTTAATGATGATGGGCAGGTGCGTAATGTAAATAGTTTGTGAGGTCATCTGGATCTAGAGAGTTTCTTCAGGGGGCTCTGGTCTGTCTGGAGAGCTTCTAGTAATGTAACTTGCGTGAGATAGGCATTGAAAATGGTGAGTAGAGGTTAGAGCTTCTCTGGTGACAGCTTTGATGAAGGATAATGGTATGACATAATCTTTTAGAGGAGGGAGTTGAGTACGTCAGCCAGTTATGTGAGAGTTAGGACTTTGAAGAATGGCCATTGCGAGATTTTGCCAGAAGGGTTCGGACTGAGAGGAGAAGGAGGCTTGGTGTTGTCAAAGTACTGTTTAATATTCTGTATTTTTTCACTGAAGAAGAGGCTGATTGCATTAAATCTGTCTGTATTGTGGCTTAAAGAGGTCAGTCAGAAGTTGATGCAGTGATTGATTGCCCTGTAAAGCATTCTTCTGTCAGCATCTCCATTGATGGTATAGTACTTAACTTTAGTTTATATGATCAGTGGTCTCCATGATGCATAGAGGGACTTTAGTAGTGTGAGTCCATCGGGGATACTGTTTTTCTCCAATTTTCGTTCTTGTCTGTTGATGAAGAGTTTGTTGTCAGTGAGGTCTTCGTAGTAAAAGGATGCTAAAGGTTTTGGCTTTCATTTCCATTTTTTTGTTGGTACGTGGGTATTCACTTGGTATTCCAGAAAAGTGTGTGAGTTGTTTAGAAGATCCTCCCTTGGAGTTTGGAAGGGGAGAGATGAGTTTGAACTTTAGGTTGTCAGTGTGGGTTTGATCTCCTTTTGTTTAATCTCTTTATGTTGGCTGGGCTGGACACTGAGCATGAAGATGTGGACGTGTAGGTGGTCAGTCCAGTCCAAGGGTATGGATGGTTTGCAGTTGATGTGTGTTTTTTTGTTTTTGTTTTTTGTTGTTGCAATGTCTGGGTGGTTGTAGTAGCCCAGGAGTAAAGTTTCGGCATTTGGGATGGATGAGTTCAGAAAATGTATCAGTCAAGTTTGTAGATGAGAAGAAAGGTGGGAAACAGAGTTGTATAGAATGTGAAATGGCATTTGAGGAGTAACGTGTACTTGAGGAATGCTTGTTAGCCTGGAAACAGGAGGACTGCGGGGCCTCTTCCTTTTATTAGGTGTTTAGACCACACTTAGGATACTGTAGCTTGTGTGAACAAGTATGTGCAAAGAAGTGGAGATGAACAATATTTATGTCATGAAGAGTGTGTCAAATGTGATGGGTGATAAGTGTGCACTACAGCAGAATGTGCTTTAACGCGCAGGAGTTGGAATGTGTGTTTGATAATTTGAGGGTGAGTTGTGTACGTTTGTTTGGGTCTCTGTGACTTGTCTCTGTGTTGTGAGAATGTGGTCTTAGTGACGGAGTGGTCTAGGTCCGAATGTGGTTGTGGGGATATAGGTAGTGTGGAGTGCTGGCTTAGACACCAATGAGATCTTACCTGGTAGGTGCTTGCTGGATTGCAGACAAGCCGGGGGCTCTGCCTAAGATGCTACCGGTCTGTAACATTCATAAACTAGTAAGGCCTTTATCGGTGTTAGCCCTTAACAAGCTGAAACGGGTAACATACTTGTGTTTGTTTGACCTTTGCTGGGTATGCCCTGAGAAGTTGACTGAAGTAGGGAGAATGCTTGAAAATACACTGACTACACTTGTGTAGTTGTCAATGCTGGGAAATGAGGTCTGCTTTGAAGGTTTTGGTAGGAAATCAGGTGCCATAGTAGAGTCTTTCTTGACAGTCTGGGGAAAAAACTGTATCAGAAACACATTGTATTATTCAAAGCTGTAGGAAGCTGGCTCTGTATATGGTATGCCACTAGGTGGTTAGACAGTGCACAGATTTTGGGGGCTTCCCAAAAGTGTAAAGGACTCACAGTAAAACCCAAGGTGCTCTATTAGTGGTAGTATGAGCGAGCAGCCTTAGGCGTAACACATCGAAGTGTAAGACATTTATTGCACAACATTGACTAGTAATGGACACACGACTCCAGGAGGGTGCACCAATTTTAGAAAAATGTACTTTGTATTTTATTTTAAGACCAAGATCTTCATATTAAGTACGTTTTTAAATAAAATTACTTTTCACTATGAAAAATCGACACTTAAAAACTTTTCAGAACAGTTCAGTGGGGGAAATAATATTGTGCTTTAACAGGTAAGTATCCGACTTACAAATCCATTCTTCGGGCTCATAGATCAGCAAGGTGCAAGGGTCAGGTGACTACAAAAACTGCACCACCACCAGCGGCACAGGTGCAGCGGGGTGCTGAAGTCAAAGTCAGATTTGGGCCCTATGCTTTTCAATGGTGACAAATCCATTCTTCGGGCTCATACATCAGCAAGGTGCAAGGGTCAGTTGACTACACAAACTGCACCAAGAGCTGCACAGGTGCAGCGGGGTGCTGAGGTCAAAGTCTGATTTCGGCCCTATGCTTTTCAATGGCGACACTGCTTGCAGGTAAGTGGATCAGTTGCCGAGGCCAAGACTTGCAGGTTCAAAACTGGGTGGGGGGGGGGGGGGGGGCACGAAGCACCACCAAACATACACCACCAGATGCACAGGGGTGGCCGAGTGTAGGGTGCAATTTCGGCGTGGGGAACCCAGTGTGTTACAATGGAGATTCTTCTTTTGGCAAACAGGTTGCAGGCACTTGAGGTTGCTGGAACAAGACAAAAAGTGGGGGCATACCATGCCAGAAAGTGGGTAATTTCTCACCGTGCAGGGGTCCGGATTGCTGAGGAGACTTCACTGCACAGTTGAGCCACTCTGACTCGGGCCACCTGCGTCTGATGCAGAGTGGCAGGGGACGCAGATCTACCTATCCGGGATCCTTTGCGTTTGTTTCTTCTGGACAGATCCGCTGTCCACAGGAGATTGGAGTCTTTTTTTAAAGGCAACAGTCCTCCAGGGTTTTCAGAGGTCACTGGCTGCAAGACGGGTCGCAGATTTGCAAAAGCTGGAGACTGGTCCTTTGAGCTGGGGCCAAGGCAGGCGTTTAATTCAGTCTTCTCTCCAGGGTCGTCTTCTTGCTTCTTAGGTCGTGGCAGATCTAGTTTCTAGGTCTGGGTAAGCCAACTAAATACTACATTTAGGGGAGTTTTAGTGGAGTGGCAGGTAGGGCCAATGGGCAACTCTGCTAAGGTGGCTCACAAGCCTACTAGATGGCAGGATTTTTCCCAGTAAAACAATCTGCAACAGAAAATATTAGTAAAGTAGTGGCTACAAGTAAGTAAGTAAGTAAGTTCTGTGATAGGGCATGGGAAAACAGATTTTTTTCTGGTAATAAATCCCTCCTGGGGAAAAGTAGAGACCAGGCATATGGCTTGGTCTAAACTGGGGTGGCGAAGTGAGCTAAAGGACGATGATGGATTTAACCCAGCTCTAATAGTGACTGGGGGTGAGTGTCTGAAATGCTTCAGCTCTCAGTCCATAATCTTATAGTGTTTGCTTTGTTCGTCCTAAGTTGGCAGGGTATGCCCAGACCTAGGTCCCTTGCTCACTTTGCCACTGGATTCAAGCTAGCCTGGCTGATGAAGGGTGTTACCCTGAAATCGGTCCCAGGATGCTTGTTTCCGATCCAGGGAGGACCAGGCTTGACTGTTCAGGCTGGACTGTTCCGATGAGGAACAGGGTCAAGACTGATTTTCATATTGATGGGCCTGAACTGGGGTGGGCTAAATAATGAAGATGGATTTAACCCATATCTAATAGTGACTGGGGGTGAGTGTCTGAAACGTTTCAGCGATCCGTCCATCTTATTGTGTTGCACAGGGGACCTGTTTGGCAGGACCGTGTGCACTATAATTGAAACCACATCAAAACCATCCAAAAAGTGGGGGCTAACCATGCAAAAAGAGCATTTTTTTACACAAGCCCAATACTAGATGGCCGGATTATTCCTAGTAAAGTAATCTGCAACAGAAAATGTTAGTATAGCAGTGGTTACAGGTAAATAGGTTCCATGATAGGGCATAGACATTTTTTTTTACTTGTGATTAATGCCCTCCTGGGAAAAGTAGGCACCAGGCAAAGTTGCAGACCGTTTGACATACCAGAGTGTAACTGATATTGAACATTTCATCCTGGAAAAGTCATGATTTGTGTTTGAAAATGTCCCCACTGTGTTGCCCAGCAGTCATTTTCTGGCAGTCAGCGTGGTAAGACTTTAAGGAGTTTGCCTAAAAAATGGTTACATTCTTTCTAGAATAACTCCCAAAAACTGATATATAAGATTGTACTATATTAGTAACACCATTGGGGTTTGATTTTTAGATGGTGAAAGCAGTCGCAATTAAAAAGCATAGAGCAGAACAAGGGTACAGTTTACATCAAGTTCAGGCCTCAAAAAAACATAAACATGTTACTAAACCTGCGGGTCTAGTAACTTGTGTTGTGTAAATGTGTTTGTATTTATATAGCGCACTTCTACCCTGAGGTCTCGTAGCGCTGTACTCATACCGCTGTGGAACCCTTCCTGGCTTCCCTGTGAGATTTCCACGCCTGGGCAACCCCAAGGTGAAACCAGGCATCCAAGCGCTGCTGGGGCCGTTGTGGAGATTAAGCAAGCTATTGCCCAGAGTCACAGAGTGGGACCCATGATTAGACTAGGCACCTAGGCGAGAATTATCAGGTCCGGGGAGATTGAGTCCAAGAGCCGCCGAGGCGGGAATTGAACCCTGGTCCCGGGCCAGACCTCTGCATCAGGGTCTGCCGCTCTAACCATTGAGCCACACTTGAATAATCTAGACCATGCAGCTGCTCTACTTCGGTTTGTTACTGGGATATTACCTAGGAAAGCCATAGTGGCTCCCTTTTTAGGTCTCGTAGAGAGAGACCTAATGCCGTCCATCCACAAAGCTGACTTTTACGATCTGGATTTGGCCTCAGGCATTCACCCCAGCAGCATTTCTCCTCCCCTTACCATTTGCTCCTGCCTCAGAGCTTCAAAGGGATCTGCTTCACACTTCACGGCCGCCGTGACTCACATTTCTCCTTCCTTCGTGCCCAGCCCCCCCCTCCCAGCGCTGCCTTGTTTTGTTAGTCTTAAGGCCTTATAACCTATGCTTGCGGTGTTCTTGTATCAGCTTTGCACAGCTTTGCCTGCATTACACTCTAGGAACATATGCCTGCATTAGGGCTGTGAAATCTGAGCTCCAATCGGTCTGCATTAGTGCAGTATTGGTCGGTGATGAGAAGTGCATCATTTTAGGGGTGTTTGTGGCCGCGGGGCTTCAGCATGGCAGCCATATGCTAATGAATACAGTCTGTCCTGCTTCAGTAATTCTGGTTGAAATCGCCGAGTACTTCGACCAAACCACTTTTCAAAATGCAACCGCGTGGGAAATTCTACACTACAGCACCGCTGTTACCCACCCCAGCCATTTAAATAGGTAGGCACTGTCCGGCACCGACTGCCTGCAATTCTTTCATGTGAAAGGGAGAGAACATGCACTTCTCAACACTATTTCAATGTTTCGACACATTTAGTGGGAGCTCACCGGCACTTCTCAGGTAGGGTGACCAACCGTCCGTAAATTTCACGGACAGTCCGTAATTTCGGCCGTCTGTCCGTGAAGGATTCTTTAACGGACGCCATTTGTCCGTAATTTTAACCGGGCACGGTCGCACATCCCAAAAGCCGGCACAGCTTCCACTCGCCTCCCTTCTTGACTTGACATGATGCATTCAGGGCTGTTTGCTTCTGAATAGATGCCCCTACTCTAGAAGCTGCAGCCCCCACCCCTCACACCTCCAGCCCTTGATGAGCTGTTAAGAGGTGCTTGAAGGTGACCGAGAGGGAGGGGCTGCAGCTTCAGGAGCAGGGGCATCTATTCAGATACAAACTGCCCTGAATGAGTCATGTCTGTGCAATTTGTGTGAGACATTCCCTTTCTGCCCAGGGCCCCAAACATCCTACAACCGGTCTGGATTACACCGAAGCAGCACGTGGTTCTCATCACAGCACAGAGCTTAATTACTGTCACTAAATTGTAAACAAACCTCGATTCTTCAAACATGCAGTCTTTAATGTAATAAAATAAAGGAATGGCACAATCACACCCACACCGATTAACAAAGTAAGGAGGACAATCAGTTAAATCAGTTCTCTCGGAGTATCTCCTTTAAGTGCTGTACATCACAGTGAGGGCTGGTAAAAGTAACATTTTGGAAAGAGAGACTGACTTCTCATTGTCTTGTCCAGGAGGGGGTGAGGAGCCCTACCCCACCCTGGAAGAGACCAAGATGATACTAGGATACCGCATGCCCACCCTGGTGGATCCTGGTCCCCCTCCTTCCCAACCCCCTCCCCCCAGTGATGGCTCCTGTCCCTCCCCCTCCCCCCCCCACCTGTGGTGGATCCTGTCCCTGCCCTGGGTGGCTTCTGTCCCAGTCCAGGAATGGCTTCTGCATTAAAAAGGCTCAGCTCAAAATTAATATGAAAAGGTGGGCGAATGAGTAAGTGAAGGGATGGGTGGATGGCTGGATGAATTAGTGAAAGGGTGCATGGATGAATTAAAGATTGAATAGATGGATAATAAAAGAGGATGGATGGATGGATTGATGAGTGAGTGGTGGAAGGATGGAAGGGAGAAAAGGTAAATAGCTGGATGTATGGGTGGAAGGGTAGCTGGATGGGTAAAAGGGTGGATGGATGAGTGAAAGGATAGATGAGTGAAAAGGTGGATGAGTGAGTGAGTGGGTGGGTGGGTGGATGGATGAGTGAAATGATGGATGGATTGATGAATTGATAAGTGCATCGGTGAATGGATGGACAGATGAGTGAAAGGGTGGATGTAAGGATGGATGAGTGAGTGAAAGGGAGGGTAGATGGACAAAAGGATGAATAGATGAGTGAAGGAGTAAAAGGATAAATGGATGAAAGGATGGATGAGTGATAGGGTCAATGGATGGATTCATGAGTGGATGGGTAGATGGATGGATGGATGGGTGGATGGATGGATGGAAGGAAGGATTGCTAAGTGAAAGGGACGATGGAGAGAGAAAGGGAGGATGGTGGATAACTGAAAGGGTGGATGGGTGGAAGGATGAGTGACTGGGTGGATGGATGAGTAAGAGAAAGGATGGCTGGATGGGTGAAAGGGTAAATGGCTGGATGGATGAGTGAATGGATGGATGGATGGGTAGAAGAGTGGATGGATGAGTGTACAGATGGCTAGGGTGAAAGAGTGGATGGATGGATGAAGGGATGGATGAGTGAAAGGATAGATGGAAGGATATATGATGGATCGGTTTTCAAATGGTTGAATATGTTTGGATATGGCTGGGATTACTTATATACCATTGCGCGACCTCTGATGTGTCTGTTAAACGTATCCAATTGTCCTGAAGTTTTGTCCTGAATTTTGACCTCCTGTCCTGAATTTTGACCCTTTGTCCTGAATTTTTACACTCACCGTCCTGAATTTGCACCAATGCCAGTTGGTCACCCTATTCTCAGGAGCAAGCAGGTACAGTGAGTACCAGCGCTTCTATTTATAGCACTGCAACATCGAGCCTGCAGTAAATTACTTGCATTACACCCACATGTTTACCTGCTTTTATTTGCAGCGGCTGACGTGTGTCACCTGTACGGTTTATTTTATTTTTATCTATTTATACAGTGGCCCCTGAAAAGGCTTAGATAATATACAGCCTGCTTTGGGTATCCACACTTTTACTCACACTGAGCTTTTCAGTTATCCACAACACAGACTGTTCAAATGAGGGGACGCACCGTCTGCCGGAAAGGGTGATGGGTCTCCGCAGGGCAGCTCTTGTGGTTCCCCCTCGGGGGCGCGGTGGGAGGGGGTTGATTCTGCTTAGGGATGTAGGCCTGTGTCTGAAGCTTTGTATGATCTAATACAATGAATTCCCTCTTTCTCTCGCTACCTCATTGTTAGACCTGGCACCTTGGCGTGAGTTTCCCTTCCACTTTTTGCTGGTGTGCCTCCGATGTTTTGCTGGTTTTCCGCTACTCAGGGCACTGCGCCACGGCTAACCCGTGCCGCAGTGCAAGTGCTCCCTTTTGTAAATTGTACATGTGATTGATGTCCATGATTGGTTCATTGGATTTACTGTTAGTCCCTAGTAAAGTGCACTAGGAGTGCCAGGGCTTGTGAATGCCAATACTGCTAGTGGGCCTGCAGCGCTGGTTGCGCCACCCACAGAAGCAGCCGTAAGATGTGTCTAGGAACTGCCATTGCAGAACCTGCGTGCAGTCTCGTACTGTCATGCTGGCTGGGCAAGTGCACCCGCTTGCCAGCCTCCAAACCTTCCCTTAACTTCATATTAGTCACCCCTCTGGTAGGCCTGAGGGCAGGGTGCATTGTAAGTGTAAGGTAGGACAAGCCCTGATGTGTGTGGCATGTCCTAGTAGTGACCTACAACCAACTTCGTATTTCACTATTGTAAGGCTACCTGCTTCCCTTAGGCCAGAATGGGCTGCTGGAATTATTACACGCTATAATCCCAGCAGGCTCCCCGTAATCCAAGGCATCGACATCCCCCCCAAGCAACCGCGAGAGCAACGTGAGGTCCAGCCGCCGCTGGCCCGAACACCGTGACCGCCTCTGCACCGGGAGCCCGAGAGCAACGTGAAGGAGGACCCGTCCGGTCCAAGCTCCCGGATTGACTGCGCTTCGAGCCGTCAAGCCACCTGCGAAGACGGACAGCCGCCCTGTGATAACCCCCCTCTGGTCGGTATCCTGCCCGACAGCTCAGCTGTGAGCTTGCAGCTGCAACCGGCACTTTGGCTGGGTACGTCCTGCACTTGGGGACCGTACTGCCACTTGCCGCCACCACACAGCCGCCACCTCCAGGGTCGGAGCGAACGCCAAAGGAAGGACCCTGCCGCCACAGAGCACCGCCGCCCCGGATGACCCGTGACCTGCCCGGCTGAGAGCCGCAGCGACCAGCGACCCCGGAGAAGCAACGCGACGTGAGGCAGCTCCCCTGGAAGCCGCCCGCTCCACAAGAATTCGAAAGGTACGGTGTTGTATCCTCACGGTGCGAGCGTCCTGCAACTCGAGCTCGCACCGCGCTATCTGCTCCCAACGTGAGCTGCCTCTGAAACCAAGGCTCGCACAGTTCCTGGTCCGCGGAGCCCACGCGGGAAGCGTGAACTCTGGCCGGCCGGGCCCTATCTCCTCTCTGAAGCGAGCGGAGACAGCGGAAAGCGTATTGAGGCGCTACAAGACACTGAACCTTGTTGAACCTGGGCAGAAGGCCCAAAAGATTGCTTATTGCTAAGAAAGAACTGTGGCAACCTGAACTTAAGTAACTTGGAACCGCTATTGAAAGTTTGACAACTGTATTTACAAGCCTGCTTGAAATTTATATAAAGATATATATTTTTACAAATACAGTTTGGTGTCATTGTGTGGTGGGTTGGTTGTGATGGTGTAATAGTGCAAATGTTTAACCCTGTGTGCCCCAGAGATTAGCCTAAGATTGCTTAAGCCACACTACCTAGAGGGTAAGCAGAGGTTGTCTTGAAGGTAACCCTCAGCCCTGACGAGGAAGAGAGAGTCCCTGCTTGTCGCTAGTGTTGCACTGCGCCAACTAGAGCCTCCCTCTTCCTACATTGGTGGCAGCGGTGGGATTTTTCGAATTTACATTTGCAGTGTTTATACCTTAACTTCTGACCATTGCACAGTGATTTCAATCCAGTTACTTGGCCACAGGTTTGGTTGTAATTTTGCCAGGAGAAGATCCCTAGTACAGAAACAATGCCGGGCACGAAGAGCCTGGATGGAGCAGAGTCCACGACCTCTGAAATGTTGGAGGTGGAATGGGATGCAGCAAAGCTGGACAACTACACAAAGAATGAGCTGAAGTTTTTCTGCAAGAAACTCAAGGTTCCACACGCCGGGTGCAAGAACAAACCGGAGCTCTACAAGGCCCTGAAGGCCTGGATAGAGTCTAGAAAGGCCCCCGAGGAACAAGATGCACCCGAGGAGCAGGATGCACCTGTGGATCTGGTGGATCTCGAAAAACAAGACAGCGTGCCCAGCTTTGGTAGAGGCCTGTCGCCAGAGGAGCTGGCGGACAGGAAAGAAACGAGGGATCATGAAAGGAAGCTGGCAGAATTAAAAATCCAACTGGAGCTTGAAACCAAAAGAATGGCGCTGGAAGAGCGAAAGCACCAAATGGATTACGAATTGAAAATGAGGGAGATGAGTCTAAAGGAGAGAAACTTGGATCATCCTCCCTCTGGTGGCAGCACAACGCCGGTGCAGGTAGAGTCAAGAGTGCACATCTCCAAAGACGTAGTTAAAGAGTTCTTTAAGGGGGATGACATAGGACAGTGGTTTAGGGCATACGAGGTAGCCATGTCCTCCCACCGGGTCCCTGACAAGGATTGGGGAGCGGGGTTGTGGGGAAGGTTCCTTAGCGAAGGGCGGGACACCCTGCTAGATCTGCCCACTGAGAACCAAAGATCCTATTCCCACATGAAAGAAGCTTTAATGAACAGGTATGGGCTTACCCCTGAAATGTATAGACAGAAGTTTAGGGGGTGTACTAAGCGGCCTGGGAATACGTATGTGGAGTATGTGACTTTTTTTTGCAGAGCACTGGATGGTTGGGTGAAGGGTAGCAACGTGAATGATTTTCAAGGTCTCTTTGATTTAATTGCATGGGAGCACTTGTCTGATCACTGTTTTCCTGAGCTACGCCAGCACCTGATTGATAGCAAGCTGTCCAACCTGAGGAAGCTTGCTGAGGAGGCGGACCGCTGGCTCAGCACCAGGGTCCACAAGGGTCCAGTGGGAGACTCCGCCAAGGGTGGGCAGGGTCCCCAGCAGAAGAGTGGGGGGGACAAGGGAAAACAGAAAGGGTTCCAAAAAGGCCCCCAAAGTAATCCCCAAGGGGACCAGCAGAAAGGTTCTCAGCCTCCCCCACCCCCAAAGCAGAATGGGGCCCGACAGGTAGACCTGTTCCAAAGGGGCCCTTCAATTGTTTCAAATGTGGTGAGCCGGGGCACATATCCAGTGACCCCAAGTGTCGCCTGTTTGGAAAACCAGCACCCACTGGTGCTCCGCCCCGTCAAGTGACTAGTGTTCACTTAGGAGAAGAAGTGATGGTCCCGGGGGGTGGAGATCCCGTTCAGATGACCCTAGTCTCGCTAGGAGACAGTGAGATGGTCCGTACAAACTACCTGCCCTCTAACACTAAGAAATATGGGCAGGTGGTGATCATCAATGGTAAGGAAGCTGAGGCTCTTAGAGATACAGGAGCCAGTGTGACTGCAGTGAGGCAGCACCTGGTGTCTCAAGAGCAGGTTGTACCCCATGCCTACTGTAGGGTTATCAATGCTGATAATTCAGAGAGTCAGTGTCCGATGGCTCAAGTTCCCTTCGAGTGGGGTGGGGTCTCTGGTACTCTGCAGGTCTGTGTGAGGAAAACCATGCCTGTTGACTGTTTGCTAGGGAATGACTTGGAGCACTCCCCTTGGGAAAAGGTGGAGAAGACGACTCACCTGAGGATGGTGGGTCTGCCTGACTGGGCGTGCGTGACCTCCCGGTCAATGGCAGCCAGTAGGGGTGATCAAGAGGTCCTGGGGCCTGAGGGAGAGGCCCAGGAACCGGCCTTAGGGAGGAGGCGCAGGGGGCGCGGGAAACCGGCCCCTGAAGTTCCCATGGTCCAGGAGGAAGCAGACCTTGAGGGGGATGCCCTGGAGCCTACAGGGGAACAGATCGCCGAACTCGGGGACCTGCCTGAGCTGACCCATTGGCAGCAAGAAGGAGGACCCTCCAGGGAGGAATTCTGCAGGGAGCAGAAAGAATGCCCTTCTCTCGTGGGTATGCGGCAGCAGGCTGCAGACCAGGCCAATGGTGTTCAGGCCAAAACACATTATGTGTACTGGGAGAATGACCTCCTGTATTCAGAGCCTAAGGCTGCTGAACCTGGGTCAGCCCGTGTGCTGGTGGTACCCCAGAAGTTCAGGGCCTTCCTACTGGGTCTGGCTCACGATGTGCCTTTAGCAGGACATTTGGGGATGGACAAGACCTATGACAGGCTTGTCACCCACTTTTACTGGCCCCAAATGCACAAGAGCTCAGACGCTCATTGTAGGACCTGTCCAACTTGCCAGGCAAGTGGGAAGAGCGGAGGGAAGAACAAGGCTCCCCTCCAACCCTTCCCTGTGGTCGGCACGCCATTCCAGCGAGTGGGTATTGACATTGTTGGGCCTCTGGACCCCAAGACAGCCATGGGCAACAGGTTCATCCTGGTCTTGGTGGATCATGCCACCCGGTACCCTGAAGCCATCCCTCTGAGGACAGTGACGGCCCCCGTGGTGGGACGTGCACTGATGGGAATTTTCTCACGAGTAGGATTCCCTCTAGAGGTGGTGAGCGACAGGGGGACCAACTTCATATCCAAGTATATGAAGTCCCTTTGGCAAGAGTGTGGTGTAACCTACAAGTTCACCACACCTTACCATCCCCAAGGTAACGGGTTGGTTGAGAGATTCAACCGAACTCTGAAAGGCATGATCATGGGCCTGGAAGGTCCAATGAGGCGTAAGTGGGACGTCCTCTTACCATGCCTGCTCTTTGCATATCGCGAGGTACCACAGAAGTCCCTAGGGTTCAGCCCCTTTGAACTGCTGTACGGTCACCCCGTGAGAGGACCACTGAGTTTGGTAAAGGAAGGCTGGGAGCAATCTCCCAGGAAACCTCCCCAGAATGTATATAGCTACATGCTGGCCTTCAGAAACCAAACCAGGCGCTTCAGACAACTTGCAGAGGCAAATCTGGAAGCCAGCCATGAAGAGATGAAGCGGTGGTACGACCAGAATGCCACTCTGGTCGAGCTTCAGCCTGGACAAGAGGTGTATGTCCTGGCCCCAGTGGAGCCCTGTGCCCTTCAGGATAAGTGGACAGGCCCATTTGAGGTTGTGGAGCGCAAGAGCCCAGTGACATACTTGGTGGACATGAAGACGCCCAGGAACCCTTTGAGGGTCCTACATGTCAACCGCCTCAAGCCCCACTTAAGACGGTCCGAAGTGGGCATGTTGTTGGCAACTGATGATGGAATGGAGGAGGAGTCGGAGCCTCTTCCTGACCTCTTAGTGGCCTGTGAGAAAGATGGGTCAGTGGATGGAGTTAACCTCTCACCCACCCTGACCCCCGAACAACAGGAAGACTGCCGCCAGTTGCTGGGGCAGTTTCCAGATCTGTTCTCCCTGGTTCCTAGTGTCACAGATTGGTGCGTCCATGATGTGGACACAGGAGACAGCTTACCTGTGAAGCATAAGGCTTACAGAGTGGCTGACAGGGTCAGGGCCTGCATCAAGGAGGAGGTCTCCAAGATGCTTGCCCTTGGGGTGGTTGAGTCTTCCAGCAGTCCTTGGTCCAGCCCCGTGGTCTTGGTCCCAAAGGCTGCTGCGCCGGGAGCCACACCCGAACTCCGGTTCTGTGTGGACTACAGAGGACTCAATTCAGTCACGAAGACTGACGCGCACCCCATCCCCAGAGCTGATGAGCTCATTGATCGGCTAGGGGCTGCCCGGTTTCTCAGCACGTTTGATTTAACGTCTGGGTACTGGCAGATCGCCTTGACCGATGGGGCAAAGGAGAGGTCAGCATTCTCTACACCAGATGGGCATTTCCAGTTCCGGGTTATGCCATTTGGAATGAAGAATGCCCCTGCCACCTTTCAGAGGTTGGTCAACCAGGTGTTGGCTGGGCTGGATGAGTTCAGTGCCGCCTACCTGGATGACATCGCAGTGTTCAGTGGCACCTGGCCAGAACACCTGCGACACCTCTGGGAAGTGTTGATGGCCCTGCGCAGAGCAGGCCTCACAATCAAGGCAAGCAAGTGCCAGATTGGGCAGGGTTCCTTGGTGTACTTGGGACACCAAGTGGGGAGTGGCAAGGTGGCACCCTTGCAACCCAAAATCGAGACCATCCTGGCTTGGGAACCCCCCAAGACCCAGACTGCAGTGAGAGCCTTCCTGGGGCTCACTGGGTATTACAGGAGGTTTGTCAAGGGCTATGGCACGATTGTGACCCCCTTGACAGAGCTGACTTCGAAGAAGCAGCCCAGGAATGTGATTTGGACTGACACCTGTCGGAAGGCTTTTGACACCCTGAAGACTGCCATGTGCACGGCGCCCGTGCTCCTGGCTCCCGATTTCTCCAAGGAATTCATAGTGCAAACAGACGCTTCAGAGCATGGTGTAGGGGCTGTTCTTTCACAGATGACTGAGGAGGGCTTTGACCAACCCGTAGCCTTCATCAGTAGGATGTTACTTCCACGGGAAAGTAGGTGGAGTGCAATAGAGCGAGAAGCATTTGCTGTGGTCTGGGCGCTGAAGAAGCTAAGACCCTACTTGTTTGGGTCTCACTTCCGAGTTCAGACGGACCACAGGCCCCTCAGATGGTTGATGCAAATGAGGGGTGAGAACCCGAAACTGTTGAGGTGGTCCATTTCTCTACAGAGTATGGACTTTACGGTGGAACACCGCCCTGGCACAGATCACACCAATGCTGACGGTCTGTCCAGATTTTTCCGCCTTAGTGATGTGGAACTCCCTGGGGAAGGGTAGTTCCCCCCCACATTTCAGCTGGAGGGGACACATGTTAGACCTGGCACCTTGGCGTGAGTTTCCCTTCCACTTTTTGCTGGTGTGCCTCCGATGTTTTGCTGGTTTTCCGCTACTCAGGGCACTGCGCCACGGCTAACCCGTGCCGCAGTGCAAGTGCTCCCTATTGTAAATTGTACATGTGATTGATGTCCATGATTGGTTCATTGGATTTACTGTTAGTCCCTAGTAAAGTGCACTAGGAGTGCCAGGGCTTGTGAATGCCAATACTGCTAGTGGGCCTGCAGCGCTGGTTGCGCCACCCACAGAAGCAGCCGTAAGATGTGTCTAGGAACTGCCATTGCAGAACCTGCGTGCAGTCTCGTACTGTCATGCTGGCTGGGCAAGTGCACCCGCTTGCCAGCCTCCAAACCTTCCCTTAACTTCATATTAGTCACCCCTCTGGTAGACCTGAGGGCAGGGTGCATTGTAAGTGTAAGGTAGGACAAGCCCTGATGTGTGTGGCATGTCCTAGTAGTGACCTACAACCAACTTCGTATTTCACTATTGTAAGGCTACCTGCTTCCCTTAGGCCAGAATGGGCTGCTGGAATTATTACACGCTATAATCCCAGCAGGCTCAGGGAGCATGGTAGAGAGTCATGTTTAGTATGCCTGAACTCAGAATAATAAAATATTTCTTTTAGTAAAGTTTATTTTAATATCCTGTGTTTGCAAATGCTACTTTTAGAAAGTTAGCATTTGCTTGCCTGACCATTTCAGCCCGCCTCTGCAGTATGTGTATCTGTCTGTCTGGGATGTGTGAGTGACAGGGCTGGGGGATGACAGGTGGTGAATGCGAAGATTACACCTTAGTGGGAGGTAGGAGTGGCTCTTGACTCTGAATCTAGCAGTGCTCTGCCACCACAATGCTGGCTCCACCCTCCTGGGGAGCGACTGATGACTCGGCTGACACCTGGCCCAGGAAGGGCGCAGCCCCATCAACAAGGTACTTCTGGCTGCCCCTGTCCCCACAATGCTGGCTCCACCTCCTGTGGAGCGTCTGATGTGCCTGCCCCTCACACTGAAAGCAGAAGCCGGATTGCACCCACCAGAGTACTCAAGGACTGAAAGTGGCTATGCAAAGGCCCCCCTGGCCTGCAAGAACAAAAGAAATGCAGTATAAAAGTAGGAGCCCTGCTCCTTGTAAATTAGATCCTGTTTGGGCTACAGAAGGAACTCTGCCCGACGAGAAGGACCGGGAAGGACAAGGCGGAGTGCTGTCTCTGGCCTGTGTCTGGTGCCTTGCTGCCGAAGGAGAGGAAAAGAAAAGACAACAAGAAGACTTTTGCTTTTATTGAACTTTGTGCCAAACTCTGCTGAAAGATCTCCAAGGGCTTGCTGCTGAACTTGCCCCCTGACCAGCGCCCCAGGACCAGTGGGCGCTACACCCTGAAGAAAGCGACTGTGTGTGCTGCTTATCGCTGCAGCGCTGACTGAGGAGTCCGGGAGCGCTGGGCAATCCTGCCACGCTCCCCGTAATCCAAGGCATCGACACCCCCCCAAGCACCGTGACCGGGGCCCCAAGCAACCGCGAGAGCAACGTGAGGTCCAGCCGCCGCTGGCCCGAACACCGTGACCGCCTCTGCACCGGGAGCCCGAGAGCAACGTGAAGGAGGACCCGTCCGGTCCAAGCTCCCGGATTGACTGCGCTTCGAGCCGTCAAGCCACCTGCGAAGACGGACAGCCGCCCTGTGATAACCCCCCTCTGGTCGGTATCCTGCCCGACAGCTCAGCTGTGAGCTTACAGCTGCAACCGGCACTTTGGCTGGGTACGTCCTGCACTTGGGGACCGTACTGCCACTTGCCGCCACCACACAGCCGCCACCTCCAGGGTCGGAGCGAACGCCAAAGGAAGGACCCTGCCGCCACAGAGCACCGCCGCCCCGGATGACCCGTGACCTGCCCGGCTGAGAGCCGCAGCGACCAGCGACCCCGGAGAAGCAACGCGACGTGAGGCAGCTCCCCTGGAAGCCGCCCGCTCCACAAGAATTCGAAAGGTACGGTGTTGTATCCTCACGGTGCGAGCGTCCTGCAACTCGAGCTCGCACCGCGCTATCTGCTCCCAACGTGAGCTGCCTCTGAAACCAAGGCTCGCACAGTTCCTGGTCCGCGGAGCCCACACGGGAAGCGTGAACTCTGGCCGGCCGGGCCCGATCTCCTCTCTGAAGCGAGCGGAGACAGCGGAAAGCGTATTGAGGCGCTACAAGACACTGAACCTTGTTGAACCTGGGCAGAAGGCCCAAAAGATTGCTTATTGCTAAGAAAGAACTGTGGCAACCTGAACTTAAGTAACTTGGAACCGCTATTGAAAGTTTGACAACTGTATTTACAAGCCTGCTTGAAATTTATATAAAGATATATATTTTTACAAATACAGTTTGGTGTCATTGTGTGGTGGGTTGGTTGTGATGGTGTAATAGTGCAAATGTTTAACCCTATGTGCCCCAGAGATTAGCCTAAGACTGCTTAAGCCACACTACCTAGAGGGTAAGCAGAGGTTGTCTTGAAGGTAACCCTCAGCCCTGACGAGGAAGAGAGAGTCCCTGCTTGTCGCTAGTGTTGCACTGCGCCAACTAGAGCCTCCCCCTTCCTACACTCATTCTGCCATCTATGAATAAAGAGCGCATAGAAGCGTTCTTGGGCAGTGCTCTATGCAGCATTAATCCACCACTGAAGAGTATCCAATTTAAATCGGCGTAGCAGCCTGTGACAAACAACTGTTGATATGATCGCCTTTGGGAGGAGAGGTCACAAGTTCAGGAAAAGGGGACAAAATCAACCCCCGAACGTTTACCTCTGTCCTAGTCAGTTCACCTGTGATCTATACAAGATGACAGTCCTTTCTCTATTTTACCAGTCGGACAAAGCATTACAGTGGTCTAGTATCCACTAGACCTCCCTCCACCCTGCTCCACTGTCTGCTTTATTCCCCCTCAGGAGCTGCAAGTCGGGTGGGCTGGAAGGAGTCTACTCACAGGTGGTACTCCTATGAGGCGCTTGGAGCTCCTCGCTGACTCTGTGTGATCCTGGACCTCTGCCTAGTTTCTCGTATGGTAGGATCATCTGGTCATTTTAAGCTGCGCTGATAAAGGGACGCTTCAGTGGCCATTTGTAAATCAAATGTCTGCAGTTAATACTAAAGCTGGTTCGGGTGGTGTAGTTATTTTTAATGTGTGGGAGAGAAACCTTTATCTAAACTGTTATTTAGAAATGGTACGTTTTGTAGGTATTTGCTGTTTCTTTGCAGACTCGCCATCACAACCCCTCACACACCCTCTCACCTCACACACCCTCTCACCTCACACACCCTTTCACCCTTTCACCCTCTCACACCCTCACTCACCCTCACTCACCCTCACTCACTCACCCTCACTCACCCTCACTCACTCACTCACCCTCACTCACTCACCCTCACTCACTCACCCTAACACACACTAACACACCCTCACCCCCCCCACTCCTCCTCACCATCACACACCCTCACTCAACCCTCACGCAACCTCATACCCTCACCCTCACACCCTCACACCCCCTCACCCTCCCAACCCTCTCACCCTCACACACCATCACACCCTCGCCCTCACCCCCTCACACACCATCACACCCTCGCCCTCACCCCCTCACACACCCTCACTCACTCACCCTCATACACCCTCATCAGCATAGCATAACAAAAAAAGCATAGGATACACAACCCTCTCACCCTCTCACCCTCTCACTCACTCACTCACTCACTCACTCACTCACTCACTCACTCACTCACTCACTCACTCACTCACTCACTCACTCACTCACTCACTCACTCACTCACTCACTCACTCACTCATTCTCTCACTCACTCATTCTCTCACTCACTCATACTCTCACACTCTCTCACTCTCTCACTCTCTCACTCTCTTACTCTCTCACTCTCTTACTCTCTCACTCTCTCACTCTCTCACTCTCTCACACTCACCAGCATAGCATAACAAAACATAGCATAGCATAACAAAACAAAGCATAGGATAGGAAAACCTAGCATAGCATAACATAGCATAACAAAACAAAGCATAGGATAGGAAAACCTAGCATAGCATAACATAGCATAGCATAACAAACCACAACAAAACATACCATAGCATAACAAAACATACCATAACAAAACATAGAATAGTATAACAAAGCATAGCATAACAAAGCATAGCATAACAAAGCATAGCATAACAAAGCATAGCATAACAAAGCATAGCATAACAAAGCATAGCATAGCAAAACACAACAAACCATAGCATACATAACAAAGCATAGCATAACAAAACACAACAAAGCATAGCATAGCATAGCATAACAAAACCTAGCATAACAAAACATAACAAAACATAGCATAACAAAACAAAGCATAGCATAACAAAACATCTCATAACCAAGCATAGCCTAGTAAAACACAACAAAACATAGCATGGCTTAACAAAACATCTCATAACCAAGCATAGCCTAGTAAAACACAACAAAACATAGCATGGCTTAACAAAACATAACAAAACCTATAATAACATAGCAAAACACAGCATAGCATACCAAACACAGCAAAACATAGCATAGCATAACAAATCATAGCATAGCAAAACAAAGCATAGCATAATAAAACACAACAAAACATAGCATAGCATAACAAAGCATAGCAGAGCAAAACATAGCATAGCATAACAAAGCATAGCATAGCAAAACATAGCATAACAAAACATATGTTATCTCAATGTTCCAAGCTTTATTACAAATGTAAGAAAAAAATGTTAATATTTGACGTATGTTCTTGGATTTTCGTCACAATAAAATACACTGAACATAATCTTCACAAATGTTATTTACAAAAGTTTAAGCTATTGCCATTATAAATTACAATAACTATTATTTAAGTATTAATTATTTAAAAAAATAAAAGCCATTGTTATTTGTAATAAAAAATACATGTAAGTCACGTAAATACAACACATATTGCATTAAAATTGCTATAGGTTGCACATTTGCGAAAGTTATAACCATTGGCATTGTAAATGACAAAGCTATTTATTTAGCAATTTTCAAAAACAAAACATAAATACAAAAACTGTCATTTACAATACCAATAGCTCAAACTTTCCTAATGCAAGATCTATTGCATTGCAAATGCTTGTTCATGGTGTGCCTGACCATGCCTGACCCTCCCCAGGACTGTTGGGGGTTTTATTGGCCTAAGAAATGTTTACGAAAACGGTGCTAATGTTCCAGATGGTTACTTGGCCTCTCATGATTCATAGCACTCTACTCACTGCAACATAAATAAACTCTACAAAATACCACTCAGTGCAACATGGTTACATGCCACATAATTACACTCTACTCAATGCAACATAAATACACTCCACATACCACTCAGTACCGCATAATTACAAGCCACATAATTACACTTTACTGAATGCAACATAGACTCCACATAATACCACTCAGTGCCACATAATTACATGCCACATAATAACTCTAATGAATGCAACATAAATGTAATCCACATAATACCACTCAGTGCCACATAATAACACACCACATAATTACACTCTACTCAATGCAATATAAATACATTCCACAAAATACCATTCAGTCCAACATAATTACACACCATGTAATTACACTCTACTCAATGCAACATAAATACGCTCCACATAATACCACTCAGTACCACATAATCACACGTCACAATTACTCTATTCAATTCAACATAAATACACACCACATAATACCACTCAGTGCCACATAATTACACACCACATAATTACACTCTACTCAATGCAACATAAATACACTCCACACAATAACTCAGTGCCACATAATTACACACCACATAATTACACTCTACTCAATGCAACATAAATACACTCCACACAATAACTCAGTGCCACATAATTACACACCATATAATTACACTCTACTCAATGCAACATAAATACACTCAACATAATACCACTCATTGCCACATAATTACACACCACATAATTACACTACTCAATGCAACATAAATACACTCCAGATAATACCACTTTATTTAAGTATTAATTATTTAAAAAAATTATAAACCATTGTTATTTGTAATATCAATACATGTAAGTCACGTAAATACAACACATATTGCATTACAAATGCTATAGGTGTCACATTTGCGAAAGTTATAACTATTGGCATGGTAAATGACAAAGCTATTAATTTCGCTATTTTCAAAAACAAAACCTAAATAAAAAATGTGTCATTTACAATACCAATAGCTCAAACTTTCCTAATACGAGACCTATTGCATTGCAAATGCTTGTTAACATGTGAAATGCACCCCAGGCACAAAATATAATGTAGCTTTGGCTTTGGCATAGCAAACCTTTTCAATCTGTTTAAATTATGTGACCTACTTCAGCACATGCTCTGCAAACAGAAAACATTGCTTGCCTGTAACAGTTGGCATGTGCTGCAGTTTTACATAAACCCTCCTGGATGCAGGTCACATTATGATGTCTTAAACATTAATTTACACTTAAGTACATTACATTACACTAGTGTACCCCCTACTTAACTCTCACCCGCATGGGAAAACACAAACTTAGATGGAGTCTTTGCCCTGGTGCATTTTGGGTTTTAGGGGAGGGATTACTAATCGCCTCGAAACTGTGCTACAAAGAAAAACAACTTGCAACGTCTGCACCCTGCACGAAATGGGAAAAACCATGGGGGGGGGGAAGCATGTGAATCTACAGCACTAATAGTTGCAAACCGATTAGTACAGCTAAGTAATGTTTAACTTATTTGATATGCAATTAAAAACTGTTGTAATACAAAATAGCGGACCTGTTGAAGCCAAAGATATTACTTTTCAGTTGCATTTCATGAAGAAAAAAAGTGGTGTAAACTAAAATTCTATCTTCCTGAAAGATACAATGTTAAATAGTGGACTTAGTGGTTAAGATTCTATAGCATTTATAGAGTGAAGTTGTGAACTTTCATTTTATGTTCTCCTAAAGTATTGTGATAACTTGCAAGTTGCCTCTCCTTTTTGCGTCACAAAGGGCCAGATGTGCAAATAATGAAGTTTGTAAAAGTAATCGCAAATTGCGCATCAACATTTAACAGATCTATTCTGTTTTTGTGAACCAACCAATGTACTAATAGGTCAGTTAATAAAAAGCGTATTTGTAGTGCGTCGCAATTCGACCAACCCATGAATATTAATGAGGTATGTTGCAAGTTGTGACTCACTGCCATGACCGTGATAGTGGCCTGCTGGGGTCAGCAGATCACCATGTCTGTGACTGCTTTTAAATAAAGTAATCTTTTTTTTTTATACATTCTGTTTTCCTTAAAGAAAAATGAGATACATTTTTTATGATTAGGAAACACTGCCTTCTTCTACAAAAGGTATTTCTCAACAATCACCGAGGGAAAAGGGTCCCTTAGGGACCCCTTCTTGTTTGTGAATGCCTTACTACTAACTTTCAGTAGTCTGTAAAATAGCATTTTATTGCAACCGGATTTCAGTTGCAAAACATTAATACATCCAACTGTGATTCAGTCATTGGAGGGGAGGTCCTAAACAACGCCCGACTAAATACTACATTGGTTTGTAGTAATAAGCCTGTTACCTAATAACAGTTGGGGTTTCTTACATACAAAAATACCCTTTTTTGCAGTTGCAAATGGCCCGAATCTATGAATCAGGCCAGTTTTTAATGCGAATAGGCTAGATACATCTTGCCGATAGGGCTATGAATTAGCAGCTTCCTTGGATTGGGCCTGCAAGAGGCCCATCCACATACATGGTTATAATACAAATTAATGTGTGCCAAAAACGCTTGGCAGTGGGTTCAGCTTTCATCCTAGATGAAAGATTGGCTGCCAGAGTATGCATATGGGTTCTGGGAGTTTGACTGTCCTCCAACCTTATTGTGATGAGTCCTTCATCCCCCTTTCATCTTCCATGCTTTTACTTGACAGGTTCTGATTTCACCAACTACCAGCTCATTCTGAAGAAAGCCAGTCAGTACCTCTTCCCATTGCAGCTGAACCTGCTGAAGTTTGGCTTGTCCCTGCGCTCGTACTCTGCCTCTGTACAGACGTTCCAGCAGGTAACTTGTTCACTGTGCCTTACTGTTAAGCTCCAGTTGCTGGTAAACTATATTAATTGGGGTTGCTTCTTGACTGTCTGCCTACTGTTTTGAATGTCATCAATTCTATATTTGTTCCATGTGATATTGCTTGTGGCTGCCACATATAAGTCTCTCACTTTTTTCTTCCTTGTGAGTAGAAAAGGTTCATGAATGCATTGCTTGTAGTGACTTGTAACGTGGGGCTTTGAAGTTGGATATTCTTCTGGCAAAGCAATTTGCTGTAGAAATCCTGTGATAGAGATGGGCTTGCTCTGCACTTATCCCAATCATCTTCATAGCAGTGAATAAATCTCATCCATCTTGCAGTGCCCAGTTGAAGAAATACAACCCCTTTTGATATCAGTCCTCCTTGTCATATTTTTCATGTTATTCAATTGAAACTGGGCTTATATCAAGAAAATGAAGCGAATGTTAGAGAGGAAATGGGAAACAATTTCTCTGAGACATAAGTGGTTGCTCGGCAGTATTCATGGAGGGTTCTGTCATTTAGCAGTTGTGTGCCAGGATCTCCAGTTCTGTTGCACTCTAGTTGGATAATCAGGTTACTCTCCAATGGTAGTTGAGCTAAGCGTAAGACTCGCTGTAGGAGGATGGTAGAGTCTTTGAATTCTAGATACAGTATGACATTTATTGCAAAGAATGCAATCAATATCTAGACGAAGATATACTTTTTAAAAAGAATTGGTCTTTATTTTAATATACTCTTTGCACCTTCAGTGGCTTTGTGTAGAGTCTCAAGAACAAACATGCTGTTCAGAATGTTGTAATGTATTAAGAATGTTTTGTTGGCTGTGCTTTGTTCCAGTTTCTGAGCAGACCTGGTTATGGTGGTATGGGTTGGACAGCTTAGCGGTTTGACAGCTCAGCGGTTTGATGGCTTAGGCTACAGAGAACTAGCCAAAAATGTGACCAAGCCAAAAATATAAATGTGCCACCACAAATTGTACTGGATACCCACCAACCAAAAAAATATGATTTTGGAGAACAGGGGCTTATTTCCATTAAAAAAAAAAAAACTCATTCTCCAGTATTCCGGGGTCACTAAATTTCCGGCCATCTGTGATTGGGGCACAAGGTGCCGATCAGATAGAGAGCGTATTGCTTCAGCTAGTCCCCAAGGTTTCTTTTTTAAATGGAGGGATTACTACTAGTGCTATTTTTAAGCTAAGGCCCCGGGTTCGGGTCATTTCTCATGAGCTGCTGATCTAAAATGTCAGGTGACTGAGAATGCATGGGACCTAGACTCTCGTTGTGCTTGCTATTGAATAAAAAATGCACGATTTGTGGTTAGTGCCAAATTATGTCTCTAAACACTGCTCTATTTAGAACCATAAGGGGTATAAGGATGGCTTCCGGCGCTGCTGATTCAGATCAGTAGTTTGAAACTAATGAGTTCTAATCCTAAGATTTGGACTGAAAATGAGGAAAACCGTCTCTCTCTGGTTGGAAAATGGTTATACCGACTGCTACAAACTCATGGTTGGTTTATGTTGGGCTTGTGCTGGACCTTGATCGTTTCATTCAGATCTGCAAGCTTTTCGAGCCTCCTCTGCTACGCACTTTCTCAAGATTATCTCCATGCAGACTTAAATTTACATGCTTTGCTTTTGTTCTCTTTATCGTGGGCCTTCTCCTCTCCACACACTGCAGGACAGCTTCCTCCGGAAGAACAAGTTTAAACTTGTTCCTAGTTTTGGTTAGTAAACGGTCATTTCAATAGTCTTGTTGTTTGTTAGCCACCCCCTGTGCTGGTACAGCAGAGATCCTCATATATAGCAGAACTTGATACTAAAGATTAATTTCATATCATGGTTGGGGGCACCAACAAGCAGTCTGACCTTTAAAAGGTTGTGATCTGTTCAAAATCCATTACACTGGGGAGTGCCATTGATGTGGTGGCACCCCTTCGCAGGGTGAAGAAGGTGGCGAGAGGAGCTGGGGCTCCTTGGTACAATGATTCCCTAAGGGAGATGAAACGTGGGGTGAGGAAGAAAGAACGGGCATGGCGCAAAAAGTATGACGCCATTGCCAAGAAAGAATACATCTCATCCTTAGCTAACTATAAACTAGCCATACAAACCAGGAAGGCTGTGTTCTTCGAGGAAAGAATAGCTGCAGCAAGAAATCCGCACAAGGAAATCTTTCGGGTCCTGGCGGAACTCAGGATAAACAAAGAGCAAAGTATTGAGTTCACCCAGGAGGACTGCCAGAGGTTCCAGGACTTCTTCGTAAAGAAGATCTCCGATATTCTGGGCGAAATTGCTGCAACTACACCCCTCGAATGTCCCTGTCCACCGGACCTTACTGCCCCGCTAGATATCCCACCATTAGTTGAGTTTTCCCCAATCTCTAAACAGGAACTATTCAAAATCATGGACCGAGTCAAATCGGGTTCCTTGGTGGATCCATGCCCTCCTGATGTATTCAAGTTGGCAGTACCAGGAATTGAGGAAGAGGTTTTGCATTTATTGAATACCTCCCTTCGTACAGGACAGGTCCCTCTAGCTTTTAAAGAGGCTCGCCTGATTCCCTTATTGAAGAAACCTGGATCGGACACGAAGTGTTTGAAAAACTTCCGGCCCATCTCCCAGTTGCCTTTCTTGGCTAAGGTGATCGAGCAGCATGTGTTAGCATTACTCTCGGGTCATCTAGAGAGTAACAACCTGCTGGAGACCAATCAGGCAGGGTTCCGTGCTAACCATAGCACGGAATTAGTTATGCTATCTATCCTAGATGAACTGAGAACTCGGGCTGATGTAAAAACACCGAGCGCCCTGATACTACTGGATCTCTCCGCGGCTTTTGATACCGTGTGTCATGAACAGCTTTTGTCGCGGTTGAGAGCCTTTGGTATCAGGGGTACAGCACATGCATGGCTTACATCATTCTTGCAGGGCAGGACGCAAAGAGTACAGTTGGGAGATTTACTTTCCACCTCTGCTCCGATCACCTGCGGGGTTCCACAGGGATCGGCCTTGTCACCCCTACTTTTTAATATCTACCTGCAGCCATTAATCGCTCTCCTGAACAGGATGGACTGCCTAGTGTACAACTACGCCGATGATACCCAGATAATCATTTGGCTGGATGATGGCCTGGGAGCGTCCACCAGGTTGCAGGACATACTTAAAGCCACGGTCAATTGGATGTCCGAGAACTCCTTAAAAGTCAACCCGGATAAGACGGAAGTGTTGCCCATCTCCATCTCGGGCAACCCTTGGAGTGAGAAATTTTGGCCTATGGAGCTGGGTGTGCCACTGAAACCGGCGTCCGCAGTCAAAAGTCTAGGCCTATATGTGGATGACAAACTATCCATGAAAAAACAAGTCACCACGGTAGTGGGTACTTGTATAGGCCTGTTACGACAACTAAGGAAGATCTCTGCCTTACTTTCATTCTCTACCTTGAGACACGTGGTCTCAGCCACAATTTTGGCTAGGCTGGACTACGGGAACTCCCTATACATAGGTTTACCCCAGCGGCTGCTGGATAAACTACAGGGGGTTATGAATGATGCAGCCAGGCTGATCTATAAAAAACCCAGGACTGCCCATTCTTCCCCCCTGATGCAGGAGCTACATTGGCTCCCGATTCGTCAGAGGGTTGTCTTTAAAGGACTGTGCATCGTACACAAGGCGCTGTATGGTAAAGCACCAAGATATTTGAAATCCCGCCTATTCCCCTATACACCGGGCAGGACTTTGCGCTCGTCGGACGCTACCCTTTTGTCCCAATCCCGTTTCAAACTGACCACGGTGGGGGGTCGTGCTTTTTCCAACACACTCCCAGCCTTGTGGAACAAATTGGCTCCAGAACTTAGGAAGGAAAGCAATTTATTATCCTTCAGGAGAAAATTAAAAACTGTACTTTTTAAGCAAGCATGGAGCAGACCCTAGGCGCACAAGTGGGATCAAGTGAATGCCATACCTCACTATGTAAATCTGGACAAACAGCGCTTAGAGACCCCGGTGGTTATAACGCGCTATATAAGTTAAATAAATAAATAAATAAATACACTGGTGAGCAGAGCGGCACATATCTTCAAGGGCTTTCAACTTCAAGTTAGTGTGAGAGCCATGTAGACTGAGTTGAGTTTCTGCAATTACCAGACAGCTCCACAGAGAACTAATGGGCTATAGGATGTGTTCATTCCAGGCACAGATAGCATATTACTAGAGAGGTATGCAGGGAGAACAGCAAGGGCAAACAATCTGTTTTTCTGGTTGTTGTTCTACTGAAAGGGTCTCAGCATGACAGGACTGAATATGAATACCTTAATCCATCTCACAGGCCTTTTCAAAGGGAAACAACTTGATTAATGGCACATTCAGGCGGCGACATGAAGAGAAATCTCCATCTTGTGCAACATTTACTGATTCTTTGATGTCCGCGCCATACAACTAGCTCACAAGCGCAACATGCCATACTTCTCCACTTCCCACATCCATTACATAACTTGGGAAGCAAATGACCTTAATTATGAGGGACTAACTGCATTTTGCATGTGTTAAATTTGGGTACCTGGTTGGCAGAGATATGTACCCTGTCAAAGCAGGAATAAGAATCCGAGTCAGGGTAAGTCAGACACACACTCTAAATTAACCTTGGCCCGCTGGAACTGTATCTTGGTTAGGGCATTAACGTCCAGGACGAGATGCGAGGAGCAAGAGAGGCGATGTTTCTTAGTCAGTCCTGGAGATGTAGGCAAAGGGTCAGTTCCGAGTCCCGCAGATCGGAAATGCATAGTAGTCTGTTATTATAGGGAAAATTGTGCTATGTTGATGTAAGCTGTTTTTGCTTGCTTTTTTTCGGTTTGGCGGTATACTTGTTCATAAATTATAAAATGAAATAAAAATATATAAAAAAAAAAAGGAAATGCATAGTCGTCAAACCCCTCTGATGTAGGCAGTGCATCGCCATTTAGCTGCGCAGCTGGCAATGTAGTGTCCTCTGTCTTGGAGGCAGCAGCAGTGATGAGTCGATGGGGATGCTCCTGTTCTGAGACGCTCAACAAGGGTAACACGCCGTTTTTTGCAGTTGCAGCACTTTAAACCCACTTCCAAGGGTTCAGGACTGGCTTGGCACCATTTGGCAGTGTAAACTCTCAAATGGCAGAGTCAAGGTCCTGTTGATGAGTGGAATGAAATCTTTGATGTCCCTGAGACTTTTAGGGGAAGGCAAGCAGACAAGCCCTTGCAGCAACTCTGGGTTTAAGTGGTGGGGCGCAGCAGGACTTTCCTTCTCACTCCCAGGCAAGAGATCAGCAGCAGGTGAGATCAGCGGAGCAGGAGTCCAGTGGGGCTCAGCAGAGTGACAGTCCTTTCAGCAGGACAGCAAGTCTTCTTCCTGGCAGAGTAACCACAGGTCCAGAAGTGTACTGAAGTGGTGGTGTCTGAGGTCCAGTACTTCTATCCAGTTGTGTCTTAAAAGTGGGAGGAGGCTTCAAAGAGAGGCTTTTGAAGTGAACAGAGTCCCTCCCCTTCCTGTCCTGACTCAACACTCACTACGGTAGTATGCAGCCCTTTGTGCGGGAATAAACCCCAGCCCATTCAGGTTTACATGTCTGCTCCTCCCTCCCATCAGGATGTGGATGGCCCATCAGTTACACCTAATCTCCCTTTGTGTGTGGCTGTCTGTAGTGAATACACACGCTCAGCTGTCCCCCACCCCAGACGTGGCTTCAGAGACCGGCAGAAGTCACCAAATGGATAAAGTAAGAAAATGCCAACTTTCGAAAGTGCCATTTTCAGAATTACAATTTAAAATCTAACCACCATAAATTAAGATTTAAAATTGTTATTCCAGAAACACCTAACTTGGGGGGGTCCCGTCTGTTCTTAAATGGAAATGACACTTATAAGATGTACTAAGATAATCCCAATGTCAACATATGGGAGAGAGGCCTTGAAATAGTGAAAAACAAATGTAAGCGGTTTTGTTACCCCCTGGTCATGTCAAACTCAAAAGTACACGTCCACCTTTTCAAATACACTACATCCTGCCCTTGGCGCTGCCCAGGGCCTACCTTAGGTGTTACCTATATGTATTAAAAATGATGGTCTGGGCCTTGGCAAGAGGGCTAACTTGCCTGGTCTACATGGCAGTTTTAAAAGTGCACATACAGGCTCTATAGTGGTAGGCCTGAGACATGTTTAAAGGTCTACTAAAGTGGGTGGCACAATCGGTGCTGCAGGCCCACCAGTAGAATTTATTTTACAGCCCCTGGGCACATGTAGTCCACTTTACTAGAGACATATAAGTAAATACAATTTGCCACCTGGGGATACGCCAATGTTACCATGTTTTAAGCAGAGAGCACATGCACTTTAGCATTGGTGAAGTGCCCAGAGTCATTAAGCCAGTGAAAATGAAGTCCGCAAAACAGGAGGTCAGAAGGCAAAAAAGTCCAGGGAAATCACGCCATGGATGCCAGGTTTGACTCCTTCAGGGTTTCAAAATTTCTCTGGCACGCCTCTGATCACCAAATGTGGCTGCTTCCTGGAAGTCTGCTCTGTAAAGAGAGCAAAAATGGTGCCATATCCCTTGACAAAAATTCTGTATTAGCCAGTGAGTCCCAAGAAGGCTCTCACCCCTGTTTGGATTGGGAGGGGGGGCACACCTAGGTTCAGGTGTGACACCTAGAGGAGCAGCTTTGGGGACCAGCTCCACTGGGCTGGATCAAGGGCTGTTTGAGGGCTCAATAACCCCTAACACCAGCATCTTAGAGACCCTTTCCTTAACACGTGCTCTCACCTTATCAGACAACCTGTAAATCGTGTTCTTTACAGGTGTGCTATCATGATGTCTCCATTATACTGGGATCATGGGGACACCATGTAGTGAGTCCTGGGATAAGGGAGAACACAGAGGCAAACTGCCTCAGCAACTGGCGGCAGTGTCTCTGTTGATCTAGGGTCAGTGTAGGGCAGAGGCTGACACACTCCACTGACCCATCCTGCTTCTTGGAAGAAAAGAGGTCATAGAGTGGTTCACTCTCCACTTTCACCCCATCATCAGTAACCAGGAGCATGGTAAGCTCAGACTTCTGAAAATGAGGCTTGAGGTGATTGACATGGTGGACCTAAAGACTCCTAGGAACCGTTTGAGGGTCCTTCATGTAGGTGACATCACTCTTGTGCTCCTTCACCTCATAAGGCCCAGACCAGCGGTCTTGCATGGCCTATGGCTCCATGGGCTCCATTACGCTCATTTTTTGGCCAGGCTAAAACTCACCCAGAAGGGCATTCTGGTCATACCAGTGTTTTATGTCCTCCTGGGCGAGTTTCTGGAAGCGAGATGTTTGGTTTTTAAGGGGCAGCATGTAACTGACCACATTCTGGGGGGCTCTACCGGTAGTTTGCTCCCGATCCTTAACCAAATTGAGAGGCCCTCTCACAGGGTGTCCTTGCATCAGCTCAAAGGGGCTAAATCCAACCCCATTCTGCTGTATCTCCTTGTAGGTGAACAAAAAGCAGGGCAGGAGGAAGTCCCACTTCTGTCTCATGGGCTCTGGTATACCCACAATCATGCCTTTCGGGGTCCTGTTGAACTTTTCAGCAAGCCCATTAGTCTTTGGGTGGTAAGGAGGGGAGAACTTGTAGGTCACCCACACTCGTTTCACATGGCCTTCATGTTCTCTGACATGAAGTTGGTGCCCTGGTCGGATACCACCTCCTGTCCAAGGTCTTTTCTTGCCACGAATGACCTGCCAGGAGTACATCATGAGCCAGCCCCAGTCGAAAGGCCCTGTAGTACTAGGGGGTCAACCAACACACTGGTTGCACCAGGCTCAGGAGCCTTAAGCTCACTATACAGGAGACTATTCTCCCAGTAAATCCGGTTTTTGCCAGAGGAGTCACCAGCTGCCTGGGCCGCCGCCGCCTGCTGCTGAAGGCCCTCATTAGTAGGGCATTCCCTCTGCGCCTTATAGACCTCCTCCCTGGTCAGACCCCCCCCCCCCCCCCCCCCCTCCCATCTGCCAGTTAGACAGCTCAGATAGGTTCCACAGTTCGGCCACATCCTACCCTGTGGGCTCTGGGGCATCCCCCTCAGGGTTAGGCTCCTCCTAGACTGTGGGAGTCTCAGGAGCAGGTTTCCTGTGCCCCTTGCCCTTTTTCTTTTTGTCAGTCATTTGAGCCATTTTGCTAGGCTCAATGTCCCCTTGACCAACTCCGGGCTACCATGGACTGGGTGGTGAGGCACACTCACTCAGGCAACCCTAACATCTCCAAGTGGGACCTGAGCTCCCCATCCTTCAAAGGGGTATGCTCTAGGTCATAGCTACTCGCAGATATTTACCAGGTGGCCGCAAAGTACTGTCTGTGGCATGCCTGAGGGCCGCACCGATGCCAGCAGTGCAAGGGTCAGAGTGATGAAAGATGGTTGTTGGGAGACTTAAAGCAGATGCATGGTGTAAACAACAAACCGAGCCTTCACATGGCTTCTCTCTGCCACCAACGCTCTATTCTCAGGCATCAAGAGTTAAAGTCAAAGCATTAACTTCTAATGTAAAATGGAAAGAGACACTCATCTGGTGGCTGAATTGCAAAATGTGAAACCTGAAAACCTGGTATCATACTTGGTTTCCCCACGTGACGAAATTGCTTGATCCTAGGAAATGGTTAATTTCACTTTGCCTCCTATTTCTTCATTGCCACATATGAGAGCCCCTTAATAAATAAGTTCAGTATGTGTGCTGTACAAAACCTTCTCTTGTGTTTTATTTAATAAACTATTTAAGTTGAACTCTTGTTTTATGTCTGTTATTAATACTGTTTAAACTGCCCATTACTGATATTCTGTCCTAATTTCCTCTGTACTGCCCTTATGAGTGCAGGGGCAACACCCAGCACCCCTAGCCCCCTTCTTTTGGACCTTGCAAAAGTTAAAAAGGCAAACTACACCCTCCGAGTCTAAGCAGAGTGTGTTTAAGAGATGCTGAATCTGCTTTAAAGTTTAAACTGCGTTTGGGAAGTGCATGTAACACTCGTTTTTGGCTTGAAAAAGGGAAAGTTGTTGAAGTGTGCGAAAAGCAGTTTTTAAGTGGCATAGATTTGGGCCTGCCTGCAGGGTGAACCAGGAACAGCAAATAGTGTATTGAGCCTGTCTGTATCCTTGGACATTCCGATCTTCAGGAGCAGCGCCCTGCCCCCTGGCCATCAGCCTGTGCTTGAGGTCATCCACCTCTTCTATAGTTTGCTACTAGAAGTTACATCTGTGCTCTTATTGGCTTCTGTATCAGGTGTTTCTGTTGGTCTTAGGTTTCTGATTGGCTGAGAAGTGTAGGGTTTGTATTGGTTTTGGGGCTAGGGTTTCTATTGGGCCTAGGGCTTAAGGTTTTGTTTGATTGGCTGCTGGGACTAGGGCTGTGATTGATTGTAAGGCCCTGGTCTCCAATTGGTCATAGGGCTTAGGGCTGGTGCTCTGATTGGTTAGGGTTCCCATCGGCTAAAGGTGTCACCTGAGCACTAGGGCTATTTAAGCTTAGGGCTCTGAGCGTCTCATCCCAGGCGTCCAGGCTAAGGACAGAGAGAACAAGGGCGGTTGGCTGGTCGGGCCTAGGGCCATAATTGCTGCCCTTTTTTCCCCTTCACCAGTGTTCGGCTTTGGACTTGAAACAATAGGACACAGTTAAAACTCAGCACTCCCAAAATAAAAAAAGTGTGTATGTGTATGTGTATGTAGATGTGTGTGTGTGTGTATGTGTGTGTGTGTGTGTGTGTGTATGTATGTATATATATATAATATGTGTGGGGTTGTGTGTGTGTGTGTGTGTGTGTATATATATATAAATATGATGTAGCACAATCCTCGAACCTCCACGCTGGCAGCGCGGCGAAAGAAGAAGGCAGACCCCACGTTTTACAGGCAGGATGATTTTTTATTTAAGACCCTTCAAGTATATAAATATGAGTATAATACTGCACCTTTTAAAATACACATGTAAAAAAGAAACTTGGCGCTCTCAAAATGAGGCAAGTAAACTAATTCAGGTGGATTTAAAATGAAACACGTGTATTTATTAGTACCAATCTTTTAGAAGGAAGACAAAATATGCCAACAAGGCCCCTTACCAGTTGTCAAATGAAAGAAGCCAAATATAGAGAGCATATATACACAGCATAAAAATGCATGACCTATATACGCAGATCAATTAAACTTCTGCCTACATACACAAAGTGTCAAAGAGAAAAAATGGTCAGGAGGGATCAATACCAAAATCCTATACAACTCGGGGATTATAAATTCCCTAATTAGGGAAACACAATTCGCAATATTATTTTCGGATTATTTTATGTACAAGACATCACATGCCTAGTCATCCTCATGGTTACTAATTTTATTTGTAGTAATAGTACATACACAAAGTGAGTAAGAGAAATTTATCACCAAAAGAGTGTCTTTCAATGTTCTGGCCAGCACGACTGGGAAGCCCTTTACAATCAGTGAAAAGTCTTGATCGGGAACACCGAAGATGCCCTGTGATAACGTACCCGCTTCATAGGCGAGCTCCTGTCTGAGAACCAAGATTCCTTTCGTTAATACCTTTTCACTCAACCCAAGGAGAGATTTCTACCCCCCCCCCCCCCCCCCTTCTGTTGCTAAAACAAGGCTGGTCGTACTGGTCTGCGTCAAGGTCACTCACAGAAGCTGGCCAGGCCTCCATGTTTGCTTCGAGGCAGAGCTGTACATTCTATACATTTCTCTGACAAACGTTATCTCAACCCAGTGAATGGTATCAAGGCTGCATACAACACTATATATTCTAGCTTACTTACACAGTGAAGAGCAAAAACATCCCCTCCCTACTGTGTAACTGCGTGAAAGCACAGAAAATAGTCAGTTTTACAAATGGAGTCGCTGGTCATTGTATCGTTTCTCATGGTATCACACTCGACCTTTTGACCATTGAGTCCTAACATATTGGTCTGAAATCAATTGTTTTAGGTTGAGACAGAGAGAGAAGATTAGGCACACATTGTACACATATAAGGATACATATTGCCATTATTATCCCACCTAAGATAGAAGCTACGTTTACCAAAGTCCGGCAACCACCTGACAAGCCAATTCCACCATCCTTTATCTGCATCCTGTCTTACTCCTTTGACCAGTTCTTTTAAAACTTCAGTGTGAGAATGAATTCCTTTAGAATGATTTGAAAGGTTAACACAGCACATACCCTTGAATTCCCAACACCCATGATGATGTTTTAGAAATAGTTGATTGCTACTCTATTCTGTAACATAGCCTTTCTTGTACCCTTCATATCTAATAGCAATTCCGCCAGAGCAACAGATGTGTGATTAATATACTTAACCATCAAACATGCTAATTCATTATTAGTCCTAGAATTATAAATGGTTAAGCCTGGAAATCCTGCTATTGAATAGGCTAAACTTATATATTCTGATTTAGATAATAAATGAACTCCAGAGTCACAATCTTCATTAAGCTGAACAGTTTCACTCGTATTTCGGACGTGCAATGCTGGATTCGATGGAAACCTAAGTCCTAATGGCGTGAAAGCACACGGTCCACCCATTCTATTTGCTAAAATATATGTATATGTGACATTGCCACACGAAAATACCCATTCTATAGGCAACTTGATAGGACTGGCAGCAGATTCTACATCCTTACTTGACATACTATTATGTACATTTTTACACATACTTTGATTTAGACTCTTAAATAGTTTGTTGTTCCCAGGTCATCTTTGAATTGTTCTCTTCAAATTGCATCTGAGCCCATTTACCAATGTTGGCTGCATCACCGGTTAAATGGTAGCAAACCAACTATAGTGACATTGTACGTTATCACTCAAGTTAAATTATCCCTAAGATCATCAGTGGCTTCTGGACAAAATCGGCAGAATTCATACGGTGACATGAATTCTTGCATCACCTTCTTCCACTGCCCTGTCTGTACTTGTGGAGTTAAATGCCTTCAGTAAGATATTAACTGGGGTAGGAATAACTACTAGGTACGGGGAAACAGTATCCATGGTGCTCTTCTTGTTTGTCGTGGAAAAGTACGACCTGTTGATAACAGTATGTGCCAGGTAGGTCCACGCATTATCATGTCGATTCAGCAAAGATGTCAGTCTGCATTGTCTGCTGGTCGCTTTGAAGTTAGGGGCCCCAGTCGAAAACAGAGCACACTCCACTCAGTGCATGTAGGACACAAAACGCCATGCTGTGATCTAGAAAAACAGAGAACAAACAAATATTCATTCACACAAGTAGCATTTGTCAGCAGGCACAGGTTCTCATTTCTCTTGCCCTGGTTTCATGACTAACAGAACCTTATCTGTCCCAGTTGCAATGATTTCTGCCTGTTCGGCCGGGGGGCGGGCTATTCGAAGATTATTCCCACAACTACCTCTCGCTCAGTAAAAATGGCTCTGGCAGTCCCCTTCTTGACTATCCCTCTGTACACTGGAATAATCATTAGTTGAGCAATTCCGTCTCCAGTTTGTATTACCAATTCAGGTTCTCCACTGTTAAATAATATTACCTTTTATTTCTCCTTTATAGCCTGCATCAATCACTCCTCCAAACACTTGAATGCCTTTTAGAGCCAGCCCAGATCGGGGAGCGATCAATCCAAAGTGCTCTGGGGAATATGTATTCCCACCCCTGTCTCAATAAGCGCCATATCTTTTGGTTTGAGTTTGCACATGCTTAAAGCATGCAAATCAAGATCTGCAGTCTCTGGTGTCGCCCGGTATGGAGCCAAGTACAAGTTCGTGTTCGTGGCCATGTGTTAGTGGCCATGTGAGGATGAATTTGCAAAGCCGGTGTTAGGATCCACAGCAAAGGGGTCTCTGCATTTGCCAAGGGTCTATTGTTTAATATTTATTACGCTTCATTCACATGATCTCTCCCGTATTTCAATGACCCATCAGACAACTTCCCCAATTGGTCTTTCAACAGTCCGTTCATCCATTCTATAAGACCTGCAGCCTGCGGCTAATAAGGAATGTGATAGACCCACTCTGCATTGTGTTGTGCACAATAATCCTGCCCCAATTTGCCTTTAAAATTAGATCTGTTATCACTATGGATCTGCAGTGGAATTCCATATCAACAAGACTAACCTCTTAAGTGTATTCAGCGGAGTAGCACGTTTACATGGAAATGCTATCAAATCGCCAGAGTAGGTATCCACCTCTGTCCACACATATTGACATCCTACAATTTGGCATGGGGCCTATCTAATCAATCTGCCATATCTGTGCTGGTAATTTTCCTCTACCTAGCTGACCTCTCACTATCTTTACGACTGGTCTATGTTGAGTGTGTTGACAAATAGGACATTGCATAATACCGGTTTTGGGGAATATACTTTATCTCCCCAGTTTCCACATTTTTGGTGTGCCCACTTAACCATTCCTACCAAATCAGAATCCTGCATCGCCACTTCAGCCTCTGAGATTTTGGCCTTTTCATCTGTAAGGGAATTAAACCGTCTGTCTAGTGAGTCTGCGGACAGTAGACTTCTACATGATGCACAGTAACTGTGCTTTGCTGTAACATTTCCCAGATTTCTTGCCACAACTCCTTACCCCACATCTCCTTCGAATGTATCATCCAGTTATGGGCATGCCATGTGGGAAGCAAGGTGGCTAACCCATTGGCCGTAGACCACAAGTCAGTATAGATGTGGCACTTGCCTGGCAATTCTTGTTTCAAGGCTTGATACAAAGCATATAGTTCTGCAAACTGGCTACTCTTTCTCTCTCCGGTAGTAGTCAACAATTTCTTGGTCACAGGATTATATGATACTGCTTTACAATGCCTCATAGACCCCACATACCTGGCTAACCCATCAGTAAACCACACATGCTTCTAGTCTTCTGAAGACTATTCTGCAAACGGCTCATCCTGCTTTACAGGGGATTCGTGTATCTCGGACACATCCTGTAACACCTCTGTATCTTTCACTTGGGCCTACGTCAACTGCTCATGCACCAGTGCAGTCCCTCTGGGTCCTACTTGGGGCCCTGTCCTGTATGTACCACTGCCACTTGATTATGCTAGCTACTTGCGCATTCCCTATTCTATGAGTCTTGGGGGAACTCCGCACCCAGTGCATTATAGGAATCTCAGGTCTCAAAAGGACATTGTTCCCCAGAGTCAACTGCTCGGTATCAACCTGGGCCCAATAACATGACAGCAACTGCTTCTCAAAGGGAGTTTACTACTCTCCAGCATCTGGTAACTTCTTTGCGCAAAATCCTAAAGGCACCCTCTTCTTTCCTTGTTTCTGCCGCAAACTACAATTGGCACACTGCCCCTGGACTGTCCCATTCAGCTCAACAGCCACCTCTCGTACCAGCCACAAATCCAAAACACACTGTATAACCTCCTTTGCTGATTCAAATGCATTCTGTTGCTACTCTCCCCATTTAAACTTATTTTTCTTCTGGGTAACTTTGTACAAAGGGACCACAATTGGACTCAAATGATGGATATGGTGTCTCCATAAACCAAATAATCTAATGAACCTCTGAGCTTCCTTCCTATTTCGTGGCACAGCAAATTCTTTGATCGTTTGGCCCATTTGCAGCACCACCTCTTTGTGTCCCTAAAGCCATTGGATACTCAAATTCCACATTTTGAAAGGGTTCATGTACCGTTGCGGGATTTATCTCCCACTCTTTACTCTGCAAGCGTTCCACAATCCTGTTCCAGTTGGATTTGTACCTGTTCTTGTATCTCTCCCTGTACCATCATGTCCTCAATGTAATAACAAGGTTGCACCCCTGGAACTACTGATACCTCTTCCAAGTGCTCTGCCACCAGCTGGTGACCTATAGTCTGACTCTGCAGATACCCCATAGGAAGTCTTTGAAATTTAAATTGCTTACCATCTCAGGAGAAAGCAAATTGCTCTTGGTTCTCAGGGCCTTTTGATATAGAGAAGAAAGCATTAGAAAGTATCCATAGTATCATACCAAGTTCCAATGTGTTTCTGTATTTTCTCAATTAAAGTAATTGTATCCGGGACAGCGGCAGTCAGAGGAGAGGTATGCTCGTTCAATTCGCGCTAATCAACTGTCATGCGCCAACTATTCTCACTTTTGCGCACAGGCCACATAGGGTTATTCCAGGTAGTAGTGATTGGAATTACCACCACTGCTTCTGTCAAGTCTTGTATGGTCTCGCTGTTCTCCTCATGCCATTCTGGGATGCCCTCCTGGAACTCTGTACTGTTTCATGTGAATTACATTTGTAACACAAGAACTTAACAAGGGTAACCTAGCGGAGAGTTTTGTAACAAAGGAAAAGACACTACCCTCGGTCAGCGGTGAGGATTCCTGTCCTTATGTAATTACGAGGGAGGGGACTAGGGCAGAGCAGAGCCTGGACCAGGTACTCCCTAAAGAACAAGGGGTGTGCAGGATATAGTAAAGGTCGTGGAAGGAAGTATAAAAATCCTCTAATGGAATGTAGCCGGGCTAAAGAATAAGCTACTTGTACCGGAGTGGTCTTCTTTTATGGCCACACACGATATTTGTTTGATGCAAGAAACTTGGTCCCTAGAGGAGAGTGCCAGTCCCGGCTTCGCAACCTACGACATTCAAGCAGTCTCTGGGGGGAAAGGCCGCCCCTCGGGTGGGCTTTCCATATGGGTAGGCTTACACTTAGGTGTGCAGGCTACCCATGTGGATACAAAATCGCCAGATATCCAATGTGTTTTACTAAAGCCCGTTAATAAACCTAGAGTGGCTATCATAAATATCTACTCTAGGCCTACCGTGAATGGAAAGGAATCAAGCACTATTAAAGCACTCGACCTTTTCCTTCAGGCACTTGATCCCACAACTTCGATAATTCTTGGCGGCGATTTGAATTGTCAGTTCGAACCCCTGGGTGGATCCGAGTTGTGTGAGGAGGATGAGGTCGACTTGCTTTGGCATATTCCTGCCCCAAGGATTGCCCCGGTAAAGGCCTGGACCTCGCTAGTACTAAAAATTAAATCCTTGACTCTTGCAATGTCTCTGCGGGCATGCAACGGAAGGGCCAACAACGAAAGTTCCGGCCTACCCACATATAATAGGACAAATCGTACTTCCACCATTGACTATCTCATGCTGGAAGCCAAACATTGGGACAGGTTTAAAGACTTTAGGGTTGTTCCAAGGCACGACAGCGACCACAATGCGTTGGTCCTGACGCTTAAGCCTGGTGCTTTTGGATTAACTAACCCTGATTCTAGCTCTAATTTGATAGTGCCACCCTATATTATATCTAATAACAGGAGAAGGGTTAAATGGCCTTCCTGTCTGGACTCCCCTACCCGTCTTGCAGAAATCTACCTGATTGCTATCCCATTAATAAGTGTTATGGGTAATACCACCTCTCATAGGCAGACTATAGAGACCCACAAAGTTAGTTGAGAGTCTAGGGGATATATTTTATCCGGTTACTGGGACTAAGTTACGAAGGAACAAAACACATCCCTGGCATGGCCACGCCTGTAAAAAAATCAAAGAAAGATCTTCTTACAGCAATTAAATCTAGGGATATCCTAAAAATTCGAGCATCACGACTACTGTACAAGAAGGTGCTCACCAGGGCTAAGAGTGAGTGGGAGGAATCAGAAGGGATGAGTTGAGACAGGCACTCCTCTTAAAAGATTCCAAGACCTTTTGGGCCATTGCTACCTCCTCGGTGGGAGGTGAGAGAGACGCTGGGGTCTCGGATATCGCTCCTATAGTGTGGGAGGCACACTTTAAGTCACTTTACACAAGTCCCGAGATGGAGGGAACTGTGTCAAGGTCGGGACAAGTTGCCAAAAGTGGCTTTGGTCCCTCGGACCTGTATGGCTCAGGATCTCCGGCACGAGAGTCGACTGCCGGGGGTCCAGGGGCCCGGGGTTCTGGTTCCTCGTACTTACACGGGCCAGGACCTCCCGCACGAGTATCGACTGCCGGGGGCCCTGGGGCTTCCTCCTGTCAAAATCAGGACATCTTGCAAGTTCCCGAGATTTCCACGGCCCCAGACCCCCTGCACGAGTATAGATTACTGGAGGCCTTGGGCCCTGGATTCCTGATAGAGCAACAGGATGCCCATAATAGGACTGCCACTAATAGCTTAGACCCCATCTCACTCAGGGAAGTCGAATTGGCAATTGAAAGACTGCTTCCGAATAAAGCCCCGGGTCTTGACAAGCTCCCGGGCAATCTTTTTCGTTCCCAGCCAAAAATCTGGGCTCCATACCTGATGGTCTTGTTTAATGCGGATTTACAGGGTTCTTCATTACCTGAGACCTGGCTTGGAGCTGAGATTGTTCTGATCTTTAAAAAGGGCTGCCCGCTCGTCCCATCCAACTACAGACCAATTAGTTTACTTGACATCACCCAGAAACTGATGGGCCGAATCCTACCCGATAGATTATTGGGCTGGATGGAGGAGAATAAAACTTTGACCACCCTCCAAGCTGGATTTAGATCAGGGGTCTCGACTTTGGACCAGATCTTTCGGCTCCAGGTCCTATACTGGATAACTGCAATATTAGAGGGTGGCAGCCTCTTCCTTGTCTTTGTGGACCTGCGGGCCGCATTCGATCTGGTTCCTAGGGAGAGGCTCTGGACGGTGCTGGAGGAACTTGGTCTCCCTCCTTACTTATTAGATGCCCTAATCAGACTTCACACTGGGAATTGCGCTCAGGTGAGGTGTGGGAAAAACGGGGAATTATCAGCCCGCTTCCCTGTCACCCTGGGCGTACGCCAGGGTTGCGTACTGGCCCCCACTCTTTTCAGTTTGTATGTTAATGGCCTGATAGATAAACTTAATTGTGTCAGGGACAACGATGCTCCACGTCTGGCTACTGGTAGGGTGCCCGCTCTGATGTTCGCGGACGACATTTGTTATTGTCGCGGACATCATCGGGCATCCAGCGGGTCCTGGACGGGTTTGTCTCCTTTTGTGCCTCGCGGGGATTGGAGGTCAACTTGGAGAAAACCAAGTTCATGATCTTCAAGCCCCAGAAGCACACTCGCCCAAATCCCACACTGAATGGAACTCCACTAGAGCGAGTCAAGACTTTTATATACTTGGGGGTGACTTTGACTGAGCACTTTACATGGGACCACCAGGTTTCTAAATCTTCCCTGAGACTTGCACAGATTATGGGAGGCATAGGCAGATTCCACAGAGCCTCAACTTTTAAACCAGTTACCCCTGCCCTTGAGATTTTCAATGAATTAGTACTAGTGACTGACGTCATTAGACCCTATCCGCACTACCTTTGGCTGAAATCCATCTGCCTTTGTAATCCCAATGAATAAACGCTCATGAATAATGTAAAATAATAATTTTTCATCTCCCAATGCATTTCGGGATTATAATATAATAGAACTGAGGTATTATACTTCTCGCAGCATAATCAATCAATATCAACAGCTCTCAATGAGTTTTCAATAAGAGTGAGATTAGTCTACTTTTTTCCTATTTTTTCATACAACACACTTGGTATATCATTATTGATTATCTTACCTACTTTCTTCTTCTTACCTCGCAATGTTCACCCTACATGATGTTAATTAACCATTATGTTGAACAAACATGTTTTTTGTGATTCATCAATTCTAGTTTGTTAAACTTAATAATTCATAACACAGTGTGCTGAGAGACAGAGGACAAAAATGTTTATTATTTATGTTTTTTAGTGCCCCTGACGAAGGGATATAATCCCGAAATGCATTGGGAGATGAAAAATTATTATTTTACATTATTCATGAGCGTGCCTTGTTTATCAAATCAGTGATTTGAACTTGAACAACAAAAGCATGAACAAGTATTAATATCGAAATATAGAAGTGAATGAATTTTGAAAAGCGCGAAAAAAAGCTACAAAAATAAATTTTGTTTGGAAAATTTAAGCATTGTTTATTCATTGGGATTACAAAGGCAGATGGTTTTCAGCCAAAGGTAGTGCGGATAGGGTCTAATGACGTCAGTCACTAGTACTAAGTCATTCTTTCTCTGTGGAGATTGGCCTCTCCTCCCCTTCCAGCACACCCATTAAAACACAGGATAATCATATTGAAAGGTTATAACAACGGAAATAAGGAGTGCACCCCGCAACCCCACTTCATACTTGAGATTTTCAAAACACAGGTCAGGTCTGCAGCTTTGTGCGCTGCAGAACTTTGGGGACACACGAATGTATGCAACGTACTGAAGGTCGAACAGGCCTTCATGCGACATCTGGTTGCTCTTCCCCAAAGTACGCCCCTCGTACCACTACGCTTGGATTTGGTCTTGGAACCCATTAATGATTTGGTAGCTGCACTACCTCTGCTCTACTGGAGAAGGCTCTGGTCTGTGCCGGAGCTTGTATCCTTTAGAGTAGAGTTCACTACAATTTGGGGGCAGCTAAAGAATAAGAACATACCCTGGTTGGCACATGTAAAGGCTCTCCTCTACCAAATTGGCCTACCCCAACTTTGGGATACACCGGAAGACAGCTGCATGAGGATGCAAAGGACTGTATTAGTGGCGGCTGTAAGATCGCATAACCTCAAAATGCTACATTGTTCAACTTCCCTGGGCAGGCGGTCTACTGAGTTCCTACTGATGAAAGCCGAATCCAGGACTGAGGTGTTTCTGGACCTAGTGCAACCTCCACTTGCAAGAAAACTATACATCCAACTGAGGCACGGCTCTATACCGATTGGGGCATTGACATCCAGATGGGCAAAAACGATGGAGGCCAACTGCCCTGCTTGAAAATTTTGTAGGGAAGACATTGTACATATCTTTTTCTGTCCAGCATATAGTGAAATTCGGAAATGCTGGATTATCCCATTATGCAAAAACCTGGGTTTCAGACATTGTGTACAAGCTTGCAAAGTTTTAACCTACGATACCGCCCCTCCCATTGTTTTTGCTGTCTCTAGATTTTTACTTGGCATGTGGCGGAGAAGAACTGTTTTTATTAATAAGAAATAACGGACTATTGCTTCCCACTTTTTTCTTATCTTTGATAACCAAAGTTTAATAACATTTTAATCTCAATGTATTTGTTTTTATTTCTGTACCTGTACATATTTTATTGCACTTTTATGGTCCCTGACCGAAATAAAGTTATCAAATAGAACATTTGTAGCTTGAGACACCTTCACTAGAGGAATTTTTAAATGACCCACTCATGCAGCAGCAATTGAGATGTACCTTTTTGACCCAAATTGATAGCACCCGAGCTTCAAATACAGTCATTCTCCTCAAAATATTGATTCCAATAATCTATTTGGAGAGGAGCACTATCAATACAGTGTACTCTCTTTTGTGTATTTTCCCTATCTTCATTTGGACCTTGGTTTGCACAGCTGGTGTTTCCTTTCTGCTCAAACCCGCAATGGTGAAGCACTGTGCTTTAAACTTTTTCGGGTTTCCACCGATTAACGTGGCCTCTGCTCTGGTGTGTACTAGGGCTTGGGCTTTCTGAACCATTTTAATGTACATTTCTGAATCAACATAGGGTCTATTATACATGTGAGCCCATCCGTGTATGGGAGCTTGGTCTATTCCCTGATCTGCTTTCAATCTGTCAACCTTTGCCCAAGTCTCTGGGTCCTACTCTTGGGGGAACTCCTCCTCCCTCCTGGTCTCACTGAGCCATTCACTGAAGAATTCCCCTCTTTCACCTTCAAATGGGTAGTTCTCTCTTTCTCTCTCTTTTTCCTATTCTTCCACCTCTGGCGTTCCTTGACTCGCTTGCTTCCTGTCCTGTTAATTCACCTTCCTGCTTCCTTCTTTCTTGTCCAGCCCTCTTCTCCGATATATTTCCCACAGACTCTTGGTCTCTAGCCTATCTGTTTGTTCTTACTTTACGCCATCCTTCAACAAGGCCATAAACATATTTATCCAGTCCCCTAACTGTCCCAACTCACAGAATGCCTCAATCACATGCACTAAATTATTACTGGTCTGGTTAATTAGCAAGGTCATCATTGTCTGCTAGTAGGATGGGGGAGCTGAACAAATTGTTTTTGCATGGATACGGTCAACAGTCTTTCCTATAGCTCATATGCGTTACCCAGGAAAATAGCAGTTTTAATTACTTCCTCAAGTCGCTGCATAGCATCTCTCAATGTAAACCAAGATTTATCATTCACTGTCCAATCTGACTCTGTATGATACTGGTGGCTGCATCTAGCTGCTGCTAATTGTAACAGGCTGATTTGATTGTCTTCTCTTTAATTCCTAAATGGTTCCTGTACAGTGGGGTCAGTGCTAAGTGTACAAACCTTTTACAGCATCGCCGTGATATAACATCACGCCAGAGGCTCCCATATCAAACAGTCGTACAATCCACGTAATCAAAGCTTCCCAAGTCTGTCGGAATCTATCTAGAATGTCCTTAATCTCTTGCTGAGTAAAATCCTCCATGGAGTCCATTGCAACCCTGTGGTTAATTTGGACCAACCTGTATCTTCTGTCGATATGGCTGTGCATGGACCACCTTCTGCCTTCACTGAACTTCTCTTTTATTAACACACCCCGCCCCCCACACACACTTTTTTATATTGTGCTACGTGTACGGCGGCTCTGTCAGCGACAGTCTTGCACGTGTCCAACTTATCTTGCATTAGATTATTTTGACAAGTTAGCATTGTGGAAGTATTCTTGGCTTCCACCAGCTGCTTTACTATTTGTTCATGTTCCTGCTGTAACTGAACACATTTTTCATGCATTTAACAAATGAAACGCGTGTATTTATTAGTAACACACTTTTAAAAGGAAGACTAAACCCGTGTCAACAAAGCTCCTTCCCAGATGTCAAATGTAGGAGCCAAATGCAGAGAGCATGTGTACACAGTCACAGCAAAAAAACAAATGAAATTCATACACAGAGCAATGAAACTTCTAGCATATATACACAAAGTGAGTAAGAGAAATACATCACTGAAAGTGTCTTTCAACATTCTGGCCAGCACGACTGGGGAGCCCTTTGCAGTCAGTGAAAAGTTTTGATCAGGGGCACTGAAGATGCACTGTGACAACGTGTCCGCTTCACAGGCGAGCTTGTGTGTGAGAGCTATGATTCCCTATCATTAATACTTTTACTCAACCCAAGGAGAGTATTCTAGACACCTCTTCCCTTTCCTTCTGTTGCAAAAACAAGGCTGGGAGTACTGGTCTCTGTTGAGGTGGACAGGCTTCTTTGTTTGCTTCAAGGCTGAGCTGTACATTCTGCACATTTCTCAGACAAAAACTAGCTCAACCCTGTAAACGGTACTGAGGGCACATCCCACACAATATCAGGCCTCGAAAAATCTACTCTTCCACTCGTAACATTTTATCAAGTCGAGCTATTTTTAGCACCTACTAATGACCTCCGGCAAGTAAACTCCGGCTGTAAAGGAATAGGTGTTCTGTTTAATCAGAAAGGAAATGAGCAATAAAGATGCCATTAAATCTTGTTTTTATCTTGATGGATTTGCTGTCTGCTCAAGGAAAGAGGCTAAGGGCCAGATGCATCAAGTATTTTACTCCTCGCAAACGGGCTGATTAGCAGAATCGGTCTGTTTGCGATCGCAAAAAATGCTTTTGCGATGCATCAAACCCACTTTTCCGATTCAGTAACCTGTTACTGAATCTCGAAATGGGTTTGCGATTCGCTATTTGGAAGGGGCATGTTTAGGGCGTCCCTGCCAAATTGCAGATCCTAACAGTATACATGAATGTTTTGTGACCATGAATGCGGTTGCAAAACATTCGCATATTACCACCTACTTCAAGTAGGTGGTAAGACATTTGCAAATGGGAAGTGGTCCCCAAGGGACCCTATCCCCTTTGTGAATGTTTGTAAAACCATTTATAAAAGCTCTAAAAAATAAAAAGAAATCTTTTCATTTTTCTTTTTGTAAAGCATCTCATTTTAGGGCTGCTTTATAAAAAAAAATGATTGCTTTATTTAAAACCAATCACCGACATGGTGGTCGGCTGATCTCAACAGGCCACCATCCCTGTGATTTTTGTAATTCGGAGGGGGTCGTAAATTGTGACCTACCTCCTTAATATTCAGGAGGTAGGTCATTTGCGACCCCTTAGGAATTGCAGAAAGTGTACTGCACACTTTCATGCATGCAGTTGTGCGATTCCCTAATTGGGAATCGCAAAGATTATTTATTTATGTATTTATTTATTTATGTATTTATTAATTATTTTTTTTATTAAATTTATTAAGAAAACAATCATGACAGTGAGACAGAGCAGCAAAATAACATACGTTATGTGGATCACAAGAACAAAGTAGCGCAGTCTATAAATAGCATTACAAAAATGATTCTGGAAGTTGGCATCTTAGCTTAGTAATATTCTTACATGGCTGAAGTAGGTCATACTGAGGCACTGTCATCGTCTTCGAGGTTTGGAGGTTCACAAATATTACCACGAAACTGATTCCAAGCCCCTCGATGAATGAACACTGACTTTTCTGCTACCATTATTTCGTCCATATCCCTGCACCATTTGCGAAGGGTAGATTACACTTCGGAGCCCCACAATAGGGCAATATTGCGGTTTGCCACCATCATACCTAGCATCACCCAATCTTGCTGTCTATGGTATAAGTCGGTTGGCTCACAGACATTTAGTAAACAGCGCCAGGGTTCTGGCGTTAGGGAAATGTTTGTAGATTGGGATACCGTGCGCATAACTGCTATCCAGTACCTTGCTATGTGTACACAGTCCCATATGGTATGGTAGAATGATCCCTCATCTCCGCAGCCACGCAGGCAAAATTGATGGGGCCAGACCGTATCGTGAATAAAGTCCTTCTTGTTCAATATGTGCGGTGTAATATTTTGAGTTGAACCAGTTTCAACCTAGAGGATATCTCTGTTTCCCTGGGAGACGAGAGGGCCTGCTGCCATTCGGAGTCATCAAAGTCGCCCACCTCTCTGGACCATTTCTGTCGCAGCGTGGACGTCACGTCAGGGAGATTGTTTATCAATTTCCGATAGGTCAGTTAAGTGGCCCTATCTGGCATGTGTTCTGTTAGAAGTCTGTCTTCTAAAGGGGAGGACTCCTGTAGATCAGTACCTGGAGGTATGACAGATTGAAGTGCGTGCTTAATTTGAAGGTATCTAAACTTTTCCTTTTGCGCCATGTCATACTGTTTTTGGAGGTGGGAGAAATCTACCACTTTTCCCTTTTTCCAAAGGTCACCCACTACTGAAATGCCGATAGCATCCCAGCCCTGGAATCCTGGCTCGGTTTGCGGAGCGTGCAACTAGTAGTTTATCTGCTTAAGATGGGCTGCCCAGTAATAGAATTCTACGTTCGAAGCGCTATACCTCCATCATGCCAACCCTTTATTAACTTATCTTGTGCAATACGTGGTGGCTTCCCATCCCACAAAAGAGTAGTAACGGTTGCAACTATAGCTCGAAAATAAGAGTCGGGGACCAGGAACAGTGTATTTTCGAGGACGTATAAAAACCGTGGGAGCGCCATAATTTTGTACAATGCTGCCTTACCCAAAAGCGTGAGAGGAAGCGTTCGCCAGATCTTAACGTCTCTTCTAAACCCCTCTAGGTGGGGATTGAGATTCAGGTCAAAAAATTTGTCAGGGTCAGACGTGATGTAAGTACCGAGGTATTTGAACGCTGTCTCAGTAGGCCGCAAGGGGCAGCTCGAGGGCAAGACAGGGGGGGACCGGTCAACACATGGAGGACGGACTTAGACCAATTGATATTGTAACCTGATACCCTGCCAAACTTTTCACATACGTTCATGAGTTCTAGGATGGATTTCTTGGGGGAGGTGAAGTATAGTAAAATGTCATCAGCATACAGGGAAATGCGGTCCTCCCACGTGTTGGTCCAGGAAAGTCCCTTAATAGAGGGTTCCCATCGAATCCATATTGCGAGTGGCTCAAGGATCCGCGCGAAGAGCAGCGGGGATAAAGGGCATCCCTGTCTTGTGCCACGTCCAAGCGGGAAATCTCGAAAAAGTGCGTCCATTGGCCAAGACATGGACCAGAGGCTTGTTGTATAGGAGGCGAATCCACAATATTTCGGGCCGAAGCCCATATGACGGAGCACCGCAAAGAGGTAAGGCCACTCTACTGTGTCGAACGCCATGGTGTCGTCCAGGGAGAGTGTAACGGAAGGCTCCCTGATATAGGACTTGTGGGCCAGAACTGCGTGGAGTCTGCGCAAGTTGAGGGCAGTGCTACGGTGCGGCATAAATCCAGTCTGATCAGGATGTACTATGGAGGCAAGATGGGGGGGTAAGGCGCAACGCTAGCAGCTTGGCTAGAATCTTAGGTTCTGCGTTGATCAGAAAAATTGGGCAGTAGGACGCAAATCTCTCTCTCTGGTCTGCCGGGCTTGTGTATCGCGACTATTGTGGCGAGGCGCTGGTCTCTCGGTAACTCTCCCACCTCCAGGCTAGCAAGAAACATCTCCAGTAAAAAGGATGCAGTCGTCTGTGCTGTCCGTTTGTACAGTTCAATTGGGAGACCATTAGGCCCAAGCGCCTTACCTGACACTAGAGAATAGTTTGCAGTTTCTAGTTCTTCTAAGGCGATGTCTGCCTCCAACAGGAGTGCCGCTTCAGGGGAGAGTTGGGGGATTGTCAGGTCTTTTATATAGTCATACGCCTCTTCCGATGTATAGGTCGCCCGGGGAGCATATAGTTGTTCGTAATGATCTGCTAAAACGTCCGGTTTACTGACCACTGCGCCTGTGGGGGACAACAGCTGTGCTATGACCTGATTTCCTCTTTCTTTCCTATCCAGCCAGGCTAGCATCTTCCCAGCCTTGTCACCTAGTTCCTACACCCTATGTCTAGTTGCTTGAAGGCCTTGTATCGCACTCTCCCACTGGTACGCCACATACGCGGTTTGCTTAAGCTTAACCTCAAGGGCGGCGGTAAGCAAAGGGCGCATAGCCTGTTCAGTCAGTGCTGTGTTGAGCTCCTCCTCCAGATTATCTAATTCAGCCCGTTGTGATCGTTTGTGACCTGTAATGGAGGCCAGCGCTTGTCCACGCAGGACCACCTTATAGGCCTCCCATAGCGTGCAAGGGGAGTCCACAGATCCAGCGTTTTCTTGGAAGAAGTGACTAGTGGTGGCTGTGAGGTGCTTCATGATAGGGGCAACATGTAAGAAACCAGCATGAAGCGGAAACATACGCCTCCTAGAGGTCTGGTGATGTGTGTATTTCAACAGCAGAGGGGAATGATCTAATATGCCCCAAGGACGGATTATTACTTCCTCTATTCCAGGCAGGCCGTCTGCGGAAATTAGGAAGTGGTCAATGCGTGTATGGCAGTCGTGGATTGCAGAGTAAACGGTGTACTGCTGCTCGTTAGGGTGTGTGTGTATCCAGCTATCTGTGAGCCCCAAAGCGTCCAGGAGACCAAGGAGGCGTCGCCCACCCTGCACCCCCGGTCTAGTGGGAAATCTGTCTCGCGAACCGTCAACTATATCATTGAAGTCACCCTGTGAGAAGTTGGCCTGATATATGATGTTTCCAATTCTGGAACCACCTTGTATCAGTCCAAACAATCCCTTATGGTGTCTGGTTGTAAGTCAACCTTATTAGACAAGCTATCTTAAGGGTAGCATAGACTAAGCAGCCTTAAAGGCTTAACTCAAGAGGTCGTGTTGAGCGAGCTGTTTTACCAATCACAGTCCTGTAATATCAAATGAAAGGACACCACACAAGTATATATTATAAAAATATATGTATTTATTTCTAAATTAATCCCCAGTACTGTTAATGAGCAAAGGGGCACAAGCGTTAAATCAAAAGCACAGTATAACATACAAAGTTGCACAATTATGGATGAGGGCGGGTGGCCACTCAAACCATATATTAAAAAGTGGTATACCAATCGAACAGTGGTTAGGCCTAGGGAATCGCTGGGAGCAGTCGGGACAAGCAATGCTGAAGTCGGGAAAAGCCCGCGGGATTCAGGTACAGCACTTAAAGTGCGGCTTGCACCAATGCGATGTCAATGGTGCGTAAAAGTTACACAAATAGAGTTTAAGGACACTTCTGCTGAACCTAGAAGAACCAAACTTTAGACACAGACCCTAGAGGTGTGTACCAGTGTGGGAACACCGGCGTTGCAATGTTACCTCACCCACAGGAAGCAGGTGCATAGGGTCGAAGTGGCGTCTGGTTTTGACACGCAGGTTCTTGGTGCTTGGAGCTGAAGATGCTGCAGGCGATGTGAAGGAGAAGTGTCCGGTGGGATCCAAGGGTGGATCAGAGTAGAAAAGTACCTGAAAGCAGAGGGGACAGAGTCTGGGTCACTCAGCAGTGACCAGGGTGGAACCAGGACGGAACCAGGCAATATCGGGCGCAATCAGGTGGTTGTCGAGGAGCTTCTCTCCGCTGTCACGTGGGCTCTGGGGCATCTGCGACGTCCAGGAGCGGGTCACCATCTGTCCCACGCAGGCTCTCACAGTCGGCGCAGTCGGCTTCAAGATTGGAGCAAACAACACTTGGCAAGAGCAATCCACGCAGGACCGGAAGATTGCTTCTCACTCGGACCAGGAGGGTCAGAGCGGGTGCTCCTTTTCAGAGGAGCTGGTGCAAGTCTGGAGCAACCAGAATCGCAAGTCGGTTTTAAGTTTTCGTCGGCACAGGGGCCAAAAGCCAGCGGGCATGTGACCGGGCCAACGCGTCGAGCCAAGGCAAGCAGAAGGGCCCCACGCAGCACTCGTCGAGTGTAGAGGGGTCAGGTTCGGTGCAAGAGTGGCTCAGGGTTGGGGCTTCTCAAACCCCGGTGTACAGCTTCGAGGGTCACTCGTGGGCTGCACGGTCAGCGTCTCGTGGTCTTCAAGATGGCGTGCCCCAAGTTTCCGGTCGCCTCCACGGATCTCAGCTCTGCAGGGATTGTGGATCGGGCTGTAAGAAGGCAGGCAAGCTTGATCTCGTCGATCTCTGTCGCTCGAGTTCCGGCGGGAACTGCAACAAAGCAGACGTCGAGGTGCTGGATGGTGCCTGTTTGCACAGGGTGGTCACTCCTTGACCACAAGGGAGATTCTTCAGTCTTCTACGTTGAGTAGGATGTCGAAGGGTCCAGAGTTTCGTTTCAAATGTTTCATCAGGATAATCTGAGTGTGTTGGCACTGCTCCCATTCTTATACCAATCTAGGGGGCTGGATTACCTGCTAGGTCCCCCTCCTATGGGTGGGACCCAGGAAGGGGGTGGATACACCCCTTTCCCTTTGATCCAGGCTGCGCTGGGACTGGGGCTGGTGTGCCCCAGAACCGGTTTGGCCGGATTATGCAAGGGGCAGCCTTGTGCTCCCCAGGCAGTGTCTGCTTTCTTTCAAACCTCCCTGCTACAATCCACTATCTCCTGTCTGGGGTGGTGTAACACCGCCCTGCGACAGGAAACCCTTTGTCCAGGCCTCCTCTGCTGAGTTTCGGTCGGCAGCAGGAGGTCAGACTTGTGTCTGTGGCAGAAGCATCCATTTTGTGGATCTGAGTCTCTTTTAAAAATCAACCGCGTTTCAGTAAAGTAACATGTCTTCTCCCTCTAGAGGGGTGGAATGCTATCCCCGTCGACAGAACTGTCGAGGGGCTAGTATTCCAAATCGTATGACACCTTACACAACATGTTTTGATAAAGCCAAACCAAAGTTGCTATATAACCGGGAGGATTATAAGGCACTTTAAGAGTATATGGTATGGCATTATCCCGGATCAGCTTAGGGAGTTGTTCCCGACAGCTGCAGACAGGCTCAGCTCATGCCAGAGCTCCATCTCACATTAAACGACGCACTCTGCCTCCAGGATTGATAAGGCCTTCCATAGGAGTGGCTCACAGGTTTATATGTGTCCAGATATAGGTTTAGAAATAGGTATGCTATATCTAAGCAAGGGGCGATTACACCCACTTGCCCCAGCTGAGTGATCAGCCAGTTGTGTCAATTTAAGAACCAGCCAGGGGTGGCAAAAGCTATGCTTCAGCCCCTGGTAGGCCTTGGTGGCACCTATGCCCTGTGCACCTATAGTGCATGGTACAGGGGCTGACAAGGAGTCCATTTCCAATTGTGGTATGTACCTATAGCACATGTATTATGAACTTAGAGAGAGAACAGCAGGCTGGGGGTCTGATTAGCAGGCCCACAGCCTCAGTAAGTCGAAAACCAGTGAAGCAAAAAGCAAACATTGGGGTGACCATAGGATAGCAGACCCTACTCTCCTACACACCCCCTATGAGCAGTATTGCAGTGGGTAGTGATAGTAGAAAGTTCGTCAGAGCGGAATGTGCCTGTGTGTGGAGGGCCGGTGGGACATACACAGAGACCAAATTGAACAGTTGACCCTCCCATTGACATGTAAGCGCCGCAAATCGACCCTGGTCAACAACTCGTGTTTGCTGTACCACCACAGGGAACTTCTTCCTGATGAGTATTCCCGTACCCCTAGAACCCGAAGAGAATTCTGCGCGGGCGACCATCTGATACCCCCATCTATCCATGGCCTTGACAGTCGAGCCTGTTAGATGCGTTTCCTGCAGTAGGACCACCGGAGGGCCACAGCGTTTTAGATATTGTAAAACCAGACCTCTCTTCACCTTATCTCCAAGACCACGGACATTCCAAGATAATATCGCCAGAGCTGTTTGGGGAGCTCTGGGCTCCTGCGAATTAGTCAGCCATAAGTCAAGGTAACAATCGACCACATTTCAAAGCTATCTTTGTCCCATTCAGATCCTGCATTAAAAGGGAATAGTACCCCAATAACATTGCATACTGCCAATACAATAGCGTCATAAGTACATTGGTTAAACATACGGATTTGTCTCAATATCACTGGCAAACTGTACCGGTCTTCTTGTCGCGTACACAGTATACATATCTCATCACATCCTGCCATGACGTACATAAACACGAAACCAAGAACTACTCTGCTCCGCTGCATCGCAACGTTTTCTCCACCAGCAATGTTCAAAAACAGAGCAAAGAAAACAACAAAACCCCAACCCTGGTTCCTACCCTCCCTCTCTGCCGCCCTGCTTAGCGGACCTGCAACTGCCCGCCTCCCCAACTCAGCAGAGTGCTTCTGTCCCTCCCAAACCATAGTACTTGCTTGTCCGGGGGGGTGGGTCCTCCGGGCACATTAACCCTCCTTGCCCTCCAGGGCCCGCCTAGTCCAGTGTCAATAGCCAGCACAATCACAGTCTAGAGAAACCTGCAAGCATCGCAAGGGTGCATTCAGCATTCTCCATCGTCGCTAGCCCTTTTCCTCCGTCACCGGTTCTGCCGAGTGTCCTTGATCGGGACTTCCTGCTCGTTGGCCTCCTCGACCGTCTCTTTCACCGCGTCGGCGGTTGTTTTTATTCCCACGGGCATTGCCGCCCACTGTTCGCCCTCCATCGAGCCAATCGAACGCCGCCTCGGGGGTCTCAAAGAATCATTTCCGATCCTCAGCTACCGAGTCTTGCTGGGAAGAGCATGGAGTATGGCAGTTCCTGTTCTCGCAATGCCTTCTTGACCTGCAAAGATTTTTAATTAGCGAATCGAAAAACATTTTTTTGCTGCATCTGGCCCTCCGTGTCATTTTGTTTTTTAACTAATTGCTGCTCCGAAAAGGAGGTTTATTTTTCTCTTCCTTATTAGAGTTAGAGGTTTTTGTCAATTGAGCTGTCTGAAGACCTCAGTTATTTTTCTCTAACACATGACATTTAAATAAATAGCCTGTAAATTAATATTACAACTAGTTCAAAAATATATCGGGTATTGCAAAAGTACATTCTTTTGTAATGAAGAGTGACACAAAGAAAGAGTTAGGAGCAAAAAAAAACATAACACTTTACTTGGTGATGTGCAAGTGACACATATTTGCGGAAAATGTATTTCCAAACATTGTTTGTACACTATATATTTTTTTATCAGTAAACCTGCATGTCAGTGGGAAAGTTTGTGGCCATTTCAATGTAACATCTGCTGATTACAAATGACAGTGTGCTACTAATTTATGCTTTAGTTATGTATTTATTAAAAGTGATTGTTTTCAAACTTGATTTGAGAAACATTTATTCCCTCGTCCTAATGAAAATGCTGTTAATGAACTAAGAGGCAAGTCGGGGGTCATGTGTATCCTATATGTGGCTCGATTGTATTTTATATGGAAAGTTTAGTCTAATAAATCAATCAAAAGAGTATTGTTTGTACTGCAGACAATCTAAACTCGCACATTTGAAGGTGCTCTTATATGTGATAATGAAGAAAATAGCGGCTCAATTAATTAAATTATTTGCCCACAATCCAATCACGTGAAACCAATTTTTGGAGTCAAGAGCATTACAAATAGGTCGAGTAGATTATTTAAGTCACTAAACCTGATATGTTCTAGCTTACTCTACACGGTGAAGAGCAAAAACATCCCTTCCCCCACCCTGCAACTACGTGAGAGCACAGAAAATTGAGTCAGTTATACAAAAGGGAGTTGATGGTCAATGTATAGTTTCTCATAGTATCACAACCTTCAACCACCTTAATCTGTCCACGTCCATAAACATGTTAACACACTCGCAGCAAATGCACTCTACTCCTTTACTACAAACAAACCCTAACTACATGTCAGTGTCTCAACAGCCAGCCCCACATACCACTCCTATACACCCTTCTACCCAACTATCACACAATGACACCATCACTCTCACACAAAACACCGCTCTGTCCTATCCCACTAACAAATCCACTCATCATAAACACAATGCCACACTATACGTAACTTGAATCCATCGAGACACTCTCCCTGTTCGTACAAAACATCAGCTGTACCTTCAACTTACTCCGAACAGACCCCTTTCTGTCACCACCAAACAGATTCTCAGCCTTCCATCATTTCATCCATGACACCCTCCTTTTTTTACCAAAAATACACAACCAAACAATCCTTACACTCCACTATGCCACGCATAACCCCTCTTCCAACTATCAAATCACCATCTCCCTTACTGTTTAACTTCCACTCGCCAACAATACTTTCCACAAAACAAAACTCACAAACCAGCTCAACAAAATCTCACATACTCTAATTCATAATACACTCCATTACATTTTTTTTTTTAAACGCACACCCATTCCCTCCCTCTTGACGACACAAATAGACATCCTAAACTATCTTTGCTGCCAAGCTTTCTTTCTCCTACCCCCACACCCAACACAAATACACCAACACAACTCTCATTCAACCGCCTCTCCTGGTAGGAAAGTGCCCCTTTTTGCATGTTGCCCCCTACTTTTTGCCTGATGTTGATGCTCTTTTGACTAAGTGTGCCCTGGGTTCCTGCCAACCAGGTACCCAGGTCCTATGTTCTTTACCTAAAACTGTACTGTTTCACACTCAATTGGCAACTCTCTGGTCACATGCGAGTCTCCTGTAAAAGGTACCAAGGGCCCTGTGACCTGGGAAGGCATCTAATAGCGGCACACTTACTGTGCCACCCTTAGAGGCCCTGTACCTTTACACATGGACACACTAGCATTGCAGGCTGTATGTTTTGGTGCATAACAAAGTGAAGAGTTGACATGGCACACATACCTGTGTATATAATAGCAAGTCTATTGACTTGAATACAGTGTGCACTGTTCATTTGAAACTATTTAACACTTTATAAAGCACAATATGCAATAATACTTCATTCTATCTCAGAGGTAGAAAGAAGGATTTTCGCATATTTTGATTTATAAAGTGTTAAATAGTTTCAAGTGAACAGTGCACACTGCATTCAAGTCGATAGACTTGCTATAGTATGCATGTTAATTTGCGTGTGTCGACAGAACATGCAGCGGTGTAGCACCACTGGTTTATTTTGTATATAAGGTTTGTTTCTTTAAGAATAAACAGGAAAAGAAAGGAGTGCACCTCTCATCTAAAAATTACACATCGCTGTGTGCCATGCCTACAACCCACTTCCTATGGCATAGGTCAGCCACCCTCTAGCTGGGTGCACTATGACACTAAGTCCATTTTTACACATTCTTAGACATTGTAAGTGCAGTAAAACCATAAAAATTATATGGTCTCTGAGTTTGTCATTTCGAACTCCACAGCACTATAATGGCTTTACTGAAATCAAACTTCCAAGTTATCAAACTTCTTAGCACATTACACCAACACTGATGCCAGTGTGGGATTAATGCAAAATGCACTCAGAGGGCATCTTATTATTATAATTTGTTGTTGTTGTTGAAACAAAGTTTTATAAGCAGTTTTTTAGGTCGAGCTATTTACAGCTCTGAACTATTGGAGGCCTAACAACACTCTCGAACAAGGCGGATTACATGCAGTTCATGTTATGCACTTGTGTGAGACGCGCGTCCACGTCAAACCGATCAGCCTCACAGCACCAGACTTCAAAGGAATGCCTCCAAAACTGCTCCCCCGCACCTGCCATGAGACTTCAAAGCAATTCGCTTTCAGCCTTATCACTCCCCCTCTCCTACTTATCCTCCCACCTCCCAAACAGCATTGAGCCGTGAAGACTTGTTTCACTTAACAGCTCTCTGCTGTCAGTCTTTCACCCCCTCGAGCGTTTTCCGGGCGGCACTGAGCTGCACAGACACCGCTAGATGATGTGGACACCGCTTTACTTTCTTATCAACCATCTCCAACCACCCCCACCCACGGACAACACCGAAGGGCTCACATGCTAACAAACACACTGAAAAAACGCAGCCATACTGGAATAAACACACTGTCTAATCGCCTTACAGATCAAAGATCACTTGAAGGTCTTCACTCACTCCAGAATCTGGTTGCTCTTAGGATTTTTAACAAGCTTGTACTCCTCCGCTTGAACAGCCGCAAAACGACTTTCTTCTTATCAGTCTTCAATACAGTAGCTCTTTTCTGGACTTAGGGCCATATGTAGGTAAATTGCAAATACCGACTCCTTAATACCGAATCATACCGAATCGGTATTAAGAATGAGGTAAACGTGATGTAGGTAAAAATTCGTTAAACATTACCGATTCGTTGCAAATCGGTATTAAATACCGATTGTGAACAGATCGGTAATAAAAATACATACCGAAAGGCTATTACCGATTCGGTGTTACCGAATCCACACCCAAAATCGGAAATACCGAATCGGTAATTTAAAATACAGCGTTTTGGTGAATCAGCCAATCCTGATACACCCATTTACTTCCCAAACAGGAAGTTGCCACACCCAGCCAGGTGCACAGGGCCTGGAGCTCACTGTGAGGCAGGCAGGCAGGCAGGAGAGCTGAGGAGCCAGCAGCAACACAGCCAAGAAAAAAAAATAGATAAACCACTGAACAAGCATTGAAATGGCAAGCCAGGACAAGGAGAAGGAGGGAGGTGAAAGAAAAAGAAAACTCAAGTTCAGCGACGAAGAGCTTGAGATCCTGATCGATGATGTCACCCAAGAGTACCACAAGCTGTTTGGAGCCCAGTCCCACCAAGTGCCAGACGCACAGAAGAGGCAAATATGGAGTGGCATTCGGGACAAGATCAATGCCATAGGTGTGACCCTGCGCACCATAGAGGACATCAGAAAGAGGTGGTACGACCTCAGAAAAACAGCAAAACAGAGGATGGCAGAGAGACATAGGCTGGCAGGGAAAACTGGAGGAGGAAAAAATCGAGCCCCAGTACCAACACCACTGGAACAGATGGTGGAGTCCACCATCCAGCGGGAGAGTGTGAGTGGCATAGGAGACGCAGACAGCTCCGCCAGAGCAGCTAGAAAACAAGGTAAGAAGCATGCCCAGCATGCTGCCCTACCCCCTCCCCAACCCCAACCCCCATAGTGGTAAAAGTGCTCCCACTCCACACCATGTCTTACTGCTTACCTGCAATGCATTCTGGGTGATGTAGTCGGTGTGAAATCATGATCAGGACTGTCAGGGCAGCTAACACAATAGCATGGTAATAGAATTGGATAGGTCAGGATAACCACTGTGCACTGTTGGCATGTACTTTAATGCAATGGCATTGCAGACAGAGCATTGAGAATATTTACATTTGTGTCATTGCAGGCGAGTCATCTCGCAGTGCAGCTGAGGGCAGCAGAGGCAGGTCAGCCAGGCCAGAGGGGGGTGAACAGGATGAAGACAGCATGCCTGCAGGGAACACCAGCTCTGCGCCATCGCAGCCAGCCAATCCTCCACCACAGACATCACCACAGCGCCAGGGAGGGCCGCAATCCCCTCTCACTCAGTCACCACTGCGACGTTCACCAACACCACCACCACCACCACCACCACCACCACCACCACTACCACAGTCAGGCAGGAGGCATGCCGTGATCACCCTCCAGCAGATGGAGGCGTCGGAGGAGGAGGGCAGCCAGCGCGAACAAAGTCCTATCGTAGAGAGATCCAACAGGGAGCGGGCTGGTTCAGCATCCGAGGGTGCGAACATCTCATCACGACGCCGCAGGGCAAGGCCGGACAGTCCAGTGGCATTTGAGCAGGGTGACAGTGTGTTTGCTGGACTGGAAGGCAACATGCTGAAGGTCCAGCGCCTGCAATGGAGGGAGATGAAGTAGTTACACAGGGAGGTGGCAAACATTAACAGACATATGCACAAGATGGAGAAGGGTATCAGTGCCATGGGGGAGAATATGTCTGCAGGGATGGAGAGGGTAACAACCTCGGTGGACAACCTCTGCAGCCAGCTGTAGCTGGACCGTGTTGGCATGCGCCGACAGAGACTGAGACTCCAGGACTATACCAAGTCGGTGAACCGGCTGGCCACTACGACATCACTGATGTGTCGCCGGTCCATCGCCATGCAGGAGGAGATGGCGCATTGCAGCAGGGATGTGGCCAGGGGGATGGTGTCCATGACCTCAGTGCTAGAGCTCATGCAGAATGCTAAGGCCTCAAATATGGAAGGGGGGGGGGGGGACAGTGAGGAGGCTACCAGCCGTGGTAGCATTTCACCCTCACCCACCGAGTGCAGGAGGCGTAGTGGACATAATGTCCCAGCACAGGAACGGTCCAACTCACAAGTCTGTGTCGATGGGGAACATGCACGTGCAGCACGGGGACGCAAGAAGTGAAGGACACTGGCTGTCCACATGCATGTGATGGGTGATGTAACCCATGTCCAGTTGGAAAATGCTCACAATGCTGGAGGTGTGCCAAATAAACACCTGTACATGTAATTTGAAATGCCTCAGTGTCGTTACTCACTCAGAAATAGTGTGATGTTATCTCTGCCCGTCTATGCCTCCCATCATGTTCAATATCAACACCAGCCGCGCTGGGCTCTGGCTGAGGGTTGTCCTCGTCCTCTGACTCAGTTAGTTCCACTGCAGTTCCTTTTTTAGTGGCCAGATTGTGTAGCATTGCACACGTAGCAATAATCTTGCAACATTTGATGGGGCTGTACAGACGCGCACCTCCTGTTTTGTGGAGGCAACGGAATCTGCTTTTGAGCAAACCAAAAGTGCGCTCCACCACGTTGCGTGTGCTCCTATGTGCCACATTGTATCTCCTCTCCCTTCGGGTGGTTGGGTTCAGATATGGTGTGAGGAGATACGGCCGGAGGGCATATGCGCTGTCACCTATGAAGAGAAGTAAGTGGCATTGATTGGTGTGACCAACAGCTTGTGGCAGGGTGTACATCAGGGTGTGTGACATTTACTTACCTAGTATGTATCCGTCGGCAAATTCACCAGCAAGCAGACGTGTATGTATCCCACTGTTCCTGAAGATGTATGCATCGTGGGTACTCCCGGGGTATTTTGCCACGATGTCTGTGATAATGTGTTTGGCATTGCAGATCACCTGCACATTGATTGAGTGGGTGGATTTGCGGTTCCTGTAAATGTATTCACTTGCTGCAGGTGGGCAGATGGGAATGTGGGTCCCGTCGATGCAGCCGATCACGTGGGGGAAGTGGGCAAGTTGATAGAACTCCAGCTTGGTTCTCTGCAGCTCCGCCTGCGTACTGAGGAAGGATATGTAATGTTCCATTCTGTCCATCATGGCGTCTAGGAAGGTGTTGAAGAACCGGGATAGGCAGCTCTGTGATACTCCACCCACTGCTGCTATCACACCCTGGAAACTTCCTGATGCAAGGAGGTGCAGGCAGCAGAGTACCTGGACATGGGTGGGGATTGCGTGGGCCCTTGGCGTCTGATGCTCCAGATAGGGTGTTAGGTCCCGTATTAGCTCCAGGATGGTGTCTGGGTGCAATCTGTATCTCTCGTGTATTTCTGCGTCTGTCAACTGGAACAGAGTGATGCGTACTCTGTACACCTGCTCCTCACGTCTCCAGATCCTCATTCCTGCTGCTCTCAGGCGTAGCCGCCTTGCTATGAGATAGAGGCCTGCCATTGTGTTCATACTGATGCATTTTGGGTCTGTTTATATAGACTCCTCCTGATTACCACATGCTCCTGAAACGTGGTAATTAGCGAATCGTTATTACCGGGGTTTGCTACATAGCATATTTGGGGGTTTTACCGAATCGTTTCTACCGATTCGGTATTCATTGTTTCGGTAATTCCAAGTCGGTAACTTAGGGTTTTTACCGATTCGTTATTATCGATCCTATTCGGTATTACCTACATCTCACATGGCTACATATTTGTCGGTAACACCGAAAATGATCCTTTTTCGGTGTTACCGAGCGGTATTTGGCCACCTACATATGGCCCTTAGTTTCCATTGTAAAAGGTGCTGCACTGCCATCTAACGGCGGATTTTAGTATTGCGCCATCCTTCAAAATAATTCTCCAAACAGGAAACTAGCTAATCGAATAGATTGAGGTCCTAACTTCCTTTAAAGAACACCCTAACAGTACTGTTGTAGCGAAGCATATTTCAGACCGATTTATATAAAACTTACTGATCTGAAATAAAACTGACCAAAAACTTTTGAGCAAACAGACCAGGCAACCATAAAGCGAACAAAACAAGTGTCTGGGTGTAAGAGGTGTTGGTTAACTTCTCATAATAATAACCTCCTGAAATCCTTTTCCCCTGTTGGCTCGATCTCAACGCCACAGCGTCACTTCGCACCACTCAACTCCACAGCACCACTCAGCACCACTGAATGCCACAGCACCCCTCGACGCCACAGCACCCCTCGACGCCACAGCACCCCTCGACGCCACAGCACCCCTGAACGCCACAGCACCCCTGAACGCCACAGCACCCCTGAACGCCACAGCACCCCTGAACGCCACAGCACCACTCTACGCCACACACCCATCAACGGCACACACCCCTCAACGCCACAGCACATGTATAGAGATTCCCATTTCGTTTTTTGTTTGGGTTTTTACATCCGCAGTTCCTCCTTACTAGATATATAATCTTTCAAAATCTTTCAGTCCGGTTCTGCTCCATTTCACATTAACTCTGAATCGAACACGCAAGAATGAATACACCTAATATGGCAGCTAATATTGCCATTTACTGGCGATCTTAGTTCTGTACAACTCCAGTCAACACAGCGATGACTGGTCTTATGTGGAAGTATATTAGCTAGCACCTTAGGAGAGATGCGTTATTATGCGGTCTCCAGGGGTGCGAGTAGGTGTATTACCGGTAAGGCGTGCTCAGCCAAAGTAAGTTCCTCCAACCTTTTACTTTACAGCGGAGCTACAACCGAGCGGTTTGGTGGCCACATAGAGGCACCGGGCAAGCCCTGTTTTTTACAGCATTCCTTAAAGGGCCAATATTAACCACGCTTTATTACCGTTATTATTCCAGAGTGTGACTACGAGCCCCTCAACCCCTCGAGGCCATGGGGTACATTTGAACCTCATATAAAGTATGCAACTTCAATGTTTCATGTTTGTTTTTAGATGTAGTATGTCACGTGGTGTCTGTTTGTTAAAAGCACTATAATCACGATCTCCACTGGAGACATTGACCATAAGTTCTTCCTCCTGCAAGGCAAGGCAGAATACACGGTAGTTGATAAACTACACACAACATAGAGGAGCATTTATATGAATCGGAATGATTGCCAGTTTCCTGGTGGGTGCTTGTTACTCTAACCATGTTCTGTTTTATTTCCTACAGAAACTACGTACCAATGAGTAAAATTGTATGTATTAAACCAATAGTGCACGCCAAAATTTTTTATATACCTCACTTATAGGTCACTTAGGAGTGGTACGCACAGGGCTGGTCCCTGTGTGGTCCTGAGGAAGAGCTTTGGGGAGGCTCGAAACATGTCGACGACTAATACTAGAGACGTCTAACTCATCACGGTTATGCTATTTTCCCTAGTATTTACCTCTGTTTTTAAACATACCGACTAGGAGCTAGAATAAAATATTTCGCCTCTAGTTAGTTATTTTTAAAATTTTCTTATTCACACTGCACTACACATTTTCTCACATAAGTGCTCCTACGTAATCTCGCAAGTCGCAGCATGCCTCAATCCACAGCGGATTGAGAGGACCCCTATGATGAAGCATGTCACCAAGGGTAAACCCTCGTGAGTTAGGGGACTCAAAGAAATTCTTCTTTCTTGGTCAGTAGATTTTCTCACTCCACTTGAGATGTAGTCTCTCCTCACCAGTAGCTAGGTTCTGATTCCGGTTTTCTGTGTTCATTTCTAACCCCAGAATACCAACTCCCAAAAACTTGTAATTACCTGCAAACCGATTTTTAGGTCTTGAGGAAAAGACCTTTGTAATCGACACAGCTTAGCAGGCAAAAACGTGCACGCGTTGCATTGCTTTCAATGTCAACGCATGCACGTTTTGCGATTCCCTTGCGGGAGCGAGCTTTGGCGCCATGTGTTAGCAATTATCACTCCTGGTGCTGCTCCCTCCCACAAGGGAAGCGCTTTCACTTTTGCCGCCACTTGTTTTTTATTTACTTTTAGCGCGAGGCCGCTCCTCACTCTTCCCTCAGTTTCCTGCTCTCTCCACTCTTATCTTTCCGTTTCTCACTCCTCTTTCTATCTCCGTCTTCACCCTCACCATGAAGGTAACGCTGGCATTCCAGCAGCCCAGTAATCCAGCGTTTGGGTGTCTTTACAGTCACACTGTATTTTGTGCCTCTGTTGTGTGTTAGAGGCAGGCAACACTTTGAACTACCCTCCGAAACCTAGACGTTTTAAATCAACGACGAGGAACATTGTGAATGCTCTTTGTGTGGTTCCAACAACACTCGATTTAAGGCGAGCGCTCCAGAGTTTTAAAGCTCGACTCTGCCTGCGTGTTTTTTTTGGGCCATTGGACTCCCAACAAAATCGAATACCAGACTCTCCCAGAAAATTTTTATTTTCAAAAGTAACTTCCTTCCAAAGCGGACAGCTAAAAGTTAACCCTTTCCGCCACCCTCTCCCTCCATTGTCACATTTGTACGTGTCCCCTATTAAGTAGCAAAGTGATGTTTAACTGCTCATTAACGGCAACATTTCCACTCTCTAGCTTCATGCTTGTTTTTGTTATCCTTGGTTGGTGTTTAGAGTAGCGTCCGTATATACTTCTCCTAGGCAACGCACTCTGAGACAATGTACAGATCCCCGTAAACACAATCCTCAGAGATATATAGCAATCACAGACTGAGCCATAACAATAGACTCAAGGTACAGGTGACACGCAACACACCAACACTTTTGGTACTTCTGGCTTTTTAGGGAAACCAGTCACAGAAGGTAAAGTGCCACGTTTTAAATGTCAGTACTGGCCGAAATAGTCGGAGGCACAGGACAGGCCCACACAGATATTGGCTACTTTAAACTACCAAAGTTGTGTCTCGGGTAAGAGGGGGCACCAGAGAGGCCTGAGGCGCACAAGATGGTGATGAGGCTTCAACCGCGCCTGGCGACGAGGCTTAAACCCCGGCTTGGCGACGAGGCTTGAAACACGGCCTAGCTGCGCTGTTTCCTTCCTGCAGGGCAGGAAGGTCGCACTCGCTGACTTATCCGTTAATTGGGATTTAGAAGATGCGGCACGAAGAGGAAACGCAAACCAAATTAACACGTCGAGTTGTTGACCTTATTTGCTGTAACGCAAACGGCTCTGATAGAAAAGTTATATTGGCCATTTAACTCGAGCTCCACTCCAAGGTAACCCAATAGCCGACGCCCGGGGTGGCGATGATGATGTTTCATGGCTGTCACTGTTAAGAGACCCGAGGAAAGCGTGTAACCAACAGAAAGGTGACCCCTCCAGCTTTGCAGAGGGTCTACCACTGCGCTGCAAAATGTGTTGCTGCATATTTAGTCAATTTTGAACCGTTTGAACGCGAATCACATTTTTTTATGGTTAGAATCTGTAGATTATACGGCAGATGAGAGATTATGTGGGAGATGCGGCAAATCCATAATGATGCGAAAAAGCAGAGCCGCACAATCGCATAATTCCAGTGGTCCTGGGTAAGAGCCAGGGACGGGCACATCACACAGTGTCCTTGATGTGTGCCTAATCAATGACTGCGGCCTTTCACATGCTCTGATTGTACACAACATACTAAGAGGCCTCAGTGCTTCATGTACTTTTTGCACACGATGCTCGGCTCATGGCGACAGTAGTTTTTAGGCACAGGAAGCGTGATTAGCTTGTTAACAAGGGATAACAGTAATCCCAGTGGGTCTCATTATGGACCTCAAAACTAGAAAGCTGGGGTTGCTCTTGAAGGATTTGATGTGCGGCGTGACAGGGGTGAGTAAAAGAACATAACGTTCTTTTACTCACCTCTGTGTGTAACGTAAGCGGTGCTCATGTGAAGCGCTCCTAATATCTTCGGGTCGAGTTTGCGCCATATAAATCTGCATTAAAAAAAAGAGGGGGGGGGGCTCTGTGGGGTCTGTCCCCAGAGCCGGTGCAGCCTTCATCCTTGATAGAAGTGAGGTGAGTGTGTGAAGGCAGCCCCCTCTTCTGGTAATAAGCCAGCCCCAGGCACTGTGCCAGACTTCTGTGGCACCGCGTGCTGTGGCTTCACCGCCGCTTTTGAGCACTTTCACAAGTGCCTTTCATATGCCAATGCCAGGCAGGGTGCCCTTGGGCGATAGAGAAGGGTCAAGCCAGAGAGGGGGTGCATTGCTGCGAGGGAGGGGCTGCCGCACTGGGCAGAGAGAGAGGGGGGGGATGCACCCGCCTTACTCTCTCCTATCTGTTTATTTTAGGTCCAGTTTTCTATAGCACACAGACTTCATCCAGGTGTAGTAGAGCGCTTTACGAGAGAGCCATGCTGTGTTCTACAGTAAAACAAGCATTGGGCTCTGTGGGGTCTGTCCCCAGAGCCGGTGCAGCCTTCATCCTTGATAGAAATGAGGTGAGAGTGTGAAGGCAGCCCCCTCTTCTGGTAATAAGCCAGCCCCAGGCACCCTGCCAGACTTCTGTGGCACCACGTGCCGCATGCTGTGGCTTCACCACCGCCTTTGAGCACTTTCACAAGTGCCTTTCATATGCTAATGCCTGGCAGGGTTCCCTTAGGCGATAGAGGGGGGCCAAGCCAGAGCGGGGTGCAGTGCTGTGAGGGCGGGGCTGCCGCACTGGGAAGAGAGAGAGGGGGGGATGCACCTGCCTCGCTCCCTCCTATCTGTTTATTTCAGCGCACAGACTTCGTCCAGGTGTATTAGAGCGCTTTCTGAGAGAGCCAGGCTGTGTTCCGATAACTACAGTGATACAAGCATTGACATAGCCAATAGGTCTTGCCTCTGGGACCTTTGAGTATTTAGTTATGCAGCACAATGTCCTTGGTGCAACAACATCAACTGTTGCATGGCTAAACACTTAGAAGGTCCCAAAGGCGAGACCTATTGGATATTCCAATGCTTGTTCTGTGTTCGTTTCTAACCCCAGAATACCAACTCCTTCAAACTTGTAATCTACCTGCAAACTGATAACTTAAGTTCCTCCCATAGGATTGCATTGACTGTTTTCCTTGAAAATTCTTCTAAGTGTGGAGCTGGTATGAAACACTTAAACTGAAAATGTACAAAATCTGATTCACGGACCCTTTCTCTAGGAAATGTCCGATTGTGATATATAGGCATATCCCACTGAGTAGAAAAAGTAACTTAAAAAGTAATCTTAAAAATAACGTAATAAGTAATCTGTAACGTAAGCTGAAAAGTAATTTTGAAACATTGACTTACCTTTAATTCATTTTAACTTCATTTGAAGCTGCATTCATTTGTTAAACATTGCATAAGATTTTGCAAAGCATTTATTCCACTTACCTGCCCCAGGCTTGGCTTGTTTCTAGAAATAAAATAACTTAATATTTTTGATACAAACAAATTGGTATGAGTTCAGTCTTTGAGTGTGTGACATCATTTGCTGCCTGAGTGTGTACAACACATACTTAACACTACCCACTGATAAAGCCTTACTGCTCGCCTACACTACCACAAATAGAGTGTAAGGTGCTATCTACTTTTACCTCTGCCTACATTTGGGGTTCCACTGGACTCTGCACCCTATACCTCATTTTGGTATAGTATCTACAGAACCAGCTTCCTACAACGTGGCCTTAGGCCTTGTGTAAAGCAGGCTGGTTGTAGCACGGCTTGGCCTTTGGGCAGCCCCTGCTAACTCTCACTGCACATGACTGTGCACAGCAGGTGTTGCAGCAGGACCTGGCCTGTTCATTTTTTTTGATGAGTTTTTAACCCCATTGTAAAACTATCCACCTAAAACATAGTCCACTTCAGTGCCATTTTTTACTTTTTTTTTGTGAAATCATTTTTTTTTTTTTTTTAGGATGCAGGAACATAGTGTTCTTTTCTATAACGATAGCCGCAACATATTTTACTGAGTGCGGTGAGCCACTCTGTGTTTTGGGGTTTTCCATGTCTGCTTTGGGGTCGCTTACCTTAATAGGATAACATGATCAAAAGCTCCCTTGTTCAATGGGAGGGCTTTGTTTTATGAAGTTAAGTTCAAAACCCCGGTTTGCAGAATGTTCACAGACTAAAATGTCCAAGATATACAAAAATGTTAAACATTTCAAGCCCACTCAAACTTTTTATTACACAAATATATCAAAAAATGCTAAATGGATTTACGCCAAACCATGAAAATCAAACTTCCTGAGTAAAATTCCGTTGTCACACCAAGTTTGAAGTAAATCTGTTTTGCTGCTTTTGTTTCAGAGCCCCACCCCTTTTTCCCTCCTCCACAAAATTGCACTAAAAAAGTAGTGCAGGTCCATCCATGGGTTTGAGTTATAGCAAGTTAAAAAAAAAAAAACTTTTAAAGACGAAGGGTGGCTCAGCCTAAACTATGAAGTGGCAAACACCACTGTGGTTTTTTGCCTGTCCAAATTAACAGACTGCTACACATTGTGCATGATGGTATTGTAAACGGCCATATATATACCAGCCTGCCTTACAAGACAATCTCATATTCATCTATGGAAATGGGCTTGGAGTAATCTATTCTGGAATTCTTAACCAGTTAATGTTTTTTTTCACTTTTAATAGTACTAGTTTCCAAAATGAAAGCCATAAAATGCCTTAAAATAGGCAGACATTTTTTTTTCCAAGAGTTAATTTCTCGAAGTAAGTGCTTCTGTTCTCTATCACGTCAGAAGCTATTCTTGACCGAAGGAAAAAATGATTGAACTGCGCATCAGATTACTCTGACAAATATTAAATGGTTCTCTATCTGTTTTGTTGTTGTTACTTACTTTAGGTATTCCTTGATTCTCTGTACCCTGGCAACAGTCTTGTGGTGCCCCATTTCCTAACTTTTACAGTGGAAAACATTAGAGCTGCAGTGTTCTCTGATGGGGGAGAGATCAAGTTTGCTCAGGCCCGGTGGAAGTAGGAAGAGGTGAACTAAAGCTAAGGGATGCTATTTGTCACTTCCTTGCCTTTGGCTCTCTGATCTTGAAATTATAATGCAGTAGTGATGCTAGCGTGCCAGCATTGGGAAAAGACATTTTGTAGCTGTATTGGTCACTAAATCTTGAAATCCCTGATTCAAAATGTTTCTGTGCACCAGACAACAAAAGCATACTTAAAATGAATAACTTGGTTTGACGCATGAATTGTCCTCTTTGTGATGCTTCTCAGCGGTACATTTGTATTCCTTTTAGGACAGTCAACTTGGTCAGAATTCTTTTTTAAACGACAAGTCTGGAGTTATATCATACATGTAAAAGTAAAAAAATGCAGTTTTTCATATTTGTTGGACTATTCTTATGTATCTTACTTAATCTTGACGTGGGCAACTTACAGCTCACTGGTTATGGGCGATGAAGATTCTGTGGAAAGGTCGCATTGTATGTCCGCTATAAGAACAAGACTCTGTATCAGTCAGTAAAAAAACTATTCAACCAAAATTGCCATAAAAGAATAAGACTCAAATGATTAACATTTTTAACAGATGGCGGTTGATGAACCTCCCCCTGATGGCTGCACTTTCTTCTTTGTGGTACATGGAGAGTCCACTTGCAATTTCGATGTTTTGGAGCCCCTAATACAAACTGCACTTAAAAGGTGAGACGTGTCTATTGTTCTTTGTCATGGGAGTAGGAATTGAGAGAAAGTTCGACTTGAGATCTCTACTTAAAGATTATTGGCAAATATGCCCACATGATAAAGGTCCATGTCTTAGGAGTAGACTGTCAACTAGTTTCGAAGTGTTGTCTTCCATAATGCACATTTGAAGCCTTCACCAAGTAGACCATCGCATTACCCAGTTTTTTTCAACATCACATAAGAAGCCCTTCTTAAAGGTTCATAGAAATGTAGCGTTTGGGTTGTTGTGATCGAGCAGCCCGTTTGAAGTGGTGGCTAATAAATAAGACTGATCTTTACATTCTGCAAGGTTTGTTTGTAACATACTGAAATTTGCTATGTTAGTTCCATTTCTTGTTAGAGATCATATGATTTAATTTAAATCATGTGTTCAACTTTTTACTTTGAAAATCAGTGCAAAGTGACTGCACTCAATGCATAATTCAGAGAAATACAAAACATTTGTTAAAGTTTGCTGCCACTTAACTTCAATGAGAATCCTTTCAAAAAGTTTTAGTACAAGTCGATCTCAGTCATATGGAACAATCATAATAAAGCTGTGGGGTGAAAAATAGTATTGCTAAAAATGTATGGATATTTCATTATGGTAGCCATTAATATTTTTGCTGTACCTAGTGATAAAAGTTGGTTGAAATCTATAGTTTGTCTTAAGGTGTACAGTGAGCAATCCCGCATTCAGTCTACAGATTTCGTCGTTGCATCCTTGAAGTAAAATTAAAACCGAGTCAAATTGCTTGAATTTGATTAGTGTAATTTTTCTGTCATCAAAATGAAAACATTCTGTTAACCTGTACTGAAATCTGTTGTCTTTTCTCTTTTAGGCCAAAGCCGTTTTTGTTTAAAGGTGATCATAAATATCCAATTTTCAATCCTGATGTCCCTGTGGTTATCCTTTATGCTGACATTGGTGCTCGGGAGTTTTCCAATGCACACCAATTGCTTGCTGCAAAAGTTCGCGGTGGTGAAATCAGCTATGTGCTGCGACATTTTATAGCAGTAAGTAATTTAAGATTAGATCAGAATAGTTTAAATAGACCATCTCAAAAACATGGTTGAAGTCCATCCCACATCAATTTGTGACTATGCATATTTATTGTTGTGGAGAATAACATTCACTTGTAATAATCTACACACCTCCACCTCTTTGATGCAACAGTGGATATTTTACACTATGTTTCTTCTGTGTAGCTACTCGATGCACATTTTACTAAGCACCCATTGAGCCTCACTACTTCAGCACACTACTGATCCCAGCATATGAATAGAAATGAAACTGGCTAATAAGGAACTATAATGGTTATACATCTTTTAAGAGATTTCTACTGACTTTTAATACCATCTCTAGATTACTACTAAAAGAACAATCGATGGACAGAATGCTTAACAATGTCAAACATTCACCCCCAGTACCGAGATCTGGGCTTAAATCCATTGTTTTGTTGCTCACCACGCCATTCCAGTTTGGACCAAGACTTATGCAAATAAGTCTTGACCCTGCTCCCCATGGGAGCAGTCCAGCCCGAAAAACCATGCCTGGTCCTCCATGGACCGGAAGCAAGCATCCTGGGACTGTATTCAGGGTATCACCCCTCGTTAGCCAGGCTAGCTTGACGCCAGTGGCATGGTAAGCACAGGACCCACGTCTAGGCATACCTGTCCCACTCGGGGTGACAAATGCAAAAAAGAACATGTCTTTAGATTACAGCAGTCCAAGATTTTTCCCGAATTCTTTATGCTTCCCTTTAATGAATATGTCCCAACTCTCCTTCTGCTTATGTCTTGGGTATGTGATATGCATAAATGATCATGGAGAATTTAGTTTAGTATCCATTATATTAATATTGTTTTATAAATCGGTATGGAGGAATGATGACCTGTATTCTGTGCAACATATAGTATAACAATGTGATTATATTTTTTATTTATTTATGATCCATGGATGCTGAGCCGATGATTGATTATTAAGGGTGTACGAAATTCACATTATTTGCTTTGGTGTATAATTACCCAAAATATCTGCGAAATAAGTCATTATGTAAAAACAAGTCTGTCACTTAGCAATATACTGTTGCATGAAATGCAGCTTTGCATCCACTTTTGATGCGCAAACGCATTTTGTGCTTAAAACAAATGGTGCAGAAAACACAATCACCAAGAACAGTAGCTGCTCACATTCTGTTTATCCATGTGATTCTTTTTTTTTTTTGTAAATTTCTTTTTATTGTTGCATCATACGGATCATCAAGAAAAGCAGTGTGGCAATCCGGGGGGGGCGTCAACATTCCGCAACCCCCGGTTATACGCAACTTTTGAACACAGTAGCATACGTTATTTATCATGATAAGATCATTTCGTGTTCCATCTTTACACCCCAAACCCCCCCTCCCAACTTCCACACTGAACATCCCCGGGCAACTGAGAGGCCTCTATCCGAGGTCCCCCTTCCCGCCCTTCACCTCCCCCCCCCCCCCCAAACAGCTCGTCCCCCATACCTCACCCCACCCCCCGGATCTCAGTGTCTTCCACACCCCACATGGCAGAAGCCGCAAGCATTAGTTCGACTCATCCTCCGGGTCCTCCAGGTTCAACAGGTGCAAATCATTCGTACATGAGACCACCTCCGTGGGCCATATCGTAACCCTCACTCCCCCCCCCCCTCCACAGTGCACCCCCCTATTCGAGTCCGTGATAGTGCCTCCACTTGGCCCATATTTTTCGAAATTTCCTCGGGCACCCCCTCGCTTTATACGTAACCCTCTCAGCTGCCATGTACATGTCTAAGCCTCGCCTCCAGTCATCCAGATTCGGCCGTCCTGGTGCCCCCCACATTCTAGCTATATCTCTCTTGGCGACTACCAGCGCCAACAACAGAAAGATAAGTGAGTATCGTGTGACATCCACCTCAGTCGACATGCCCAGGAGTGCCAGCCTAGGGTCCCTGGGGACGCCAACCTCCAGAACTGCTGATAATTCTGTGAAGACCTCATTCCAGTACCCCTGAATCACAGAACAACCCCAAATAATATGGTAAAAATCACCCTGAGGATGTTGGCACCTCAGGCAGGAGGCATCAGCGGCCCTCCCCATCCGGAAGAGTCGTGTCCTATCAAAGTAGGCCCTGTGGAGAACCTTGAACTGGATGAGGCGAAGCCGTGATTTGATGGCCACCTCCCTAGGGTGCATGAGGATGAGTTCCCAATCCAGGTTTTCAAACGTGCCCACATCACCCTCCCATCTCTCCCTCAAAGCCTGTAGGTCACCTAGCATATTGTTTGTCAGTGTTTTGTAGATCATGGATACCGCCCCTCTGTGTATCCGCTCCTGGAGCAGGCGTCCCTCAAGTGGTGCATACTGGGGAATGTCGGTAAGGGAGATGTTCTGTGCCCCCCACGCATGTCGCAATTGCAGGTATCGGAAGTATTGTGTGTTATGAAGACCAAAGTCCTGTTGCAGTGCCTGGAAGGTTTTCAGCTCCCCTCTCGCCACGACATCCCCGATCGTAGAGATGCCAATGTCATCCCACTGTTTGAATCCCCTCAGTTTGTGAAGTTCGGTCAGCCAGCTGCAGGACCACAGGGGGGTTTGCCGGGTGGGTCTATTTTGCCATCCCATTTTCACCGTAGCTCTACGCCACGCCGTTAGGGTGATTCTAGTTGCCGGGAGAAGCCTACGTCCCCCCTTACCCCCGTAGAGGAAGTGTAGCACCGTCTTTGCGCCCCATTTGGATTTTTCTAGCGCATAGGTCGGGTGATCTGCGGGGGCATGTATCCACTCGTTGACTGGGGCCAGGTGTTCAGCCCAGTAGTATGCCTCTAAGTTGGGTAGCGAGATGCCCCCGCTGTATTGGTGCCGCTGCAAAGTCGTTAGTGCCACTCTCGGTTGTTTCCCCAGCCACAGGAAGGAGCGGAGGTCAGCGTGTATTTTCGGTGTAGTTGCAGCTGGCAGCGGGTAATATTCGTTTTGGAGGGCGTATAAGAATTTCGGTAAAAGGATCATTTTATACAGGGCGGCCCTGCCCAGGATGGTGAGTGGGAGTTGTCGCCATCGATCCATTTCCGCCTTCGCGGCCACCAGGATCCTGTCAATGTTAGCAGTATAGGAACGACGGGCGTCTCGGGTGATGAAGACCCCCAGATATCGGAAGCCCTCTGCGGTGTGCAGGAGCTGTTCGGGCAGGCACTCCCCTCTAGGGGCCCCCTGCGGGTCGTATATGACCGATTTGTGCCAGTTAATGGTATGGCCGGCCACTGCCCCGAAGTCTCCCAGCTCCTTAAATAGGGCAGGGATAGTCCTAGTCGGTTCCGTGATGTACAATAAAACGTCGTCAGCGTAGAGGGAGATTTTCTCCTGGTCCGCGTCCGACTCCCCCCAGTGAAACCCCCTCACGTCCCGGTTACGCCGAATGCGAATCGCCAGGATTTCAATCGTGAGGGTGAAAAGCAGTGGGGATAGCGGGCACCCCTGTCGTGTCCCCCGCTCTATCGCAAACTCTCTGGATAGCCTTCCATTGACCCTCACCTTCGCTCTGGGGTTCGAATAGAGCAGCTTCACCCATCCTAAGAACTTAGGCCCTAACCCAAAGCGTTCGAGCGTGCCCATCAAGAAGGGCCAATGTACCGCGTCGAACGCTTTCTCCGCGTCCAGGGAGAGGAACCAGTGGGGTTCATCCCTGTCACAGACCTCCTGGAGCCAATTGTGGGTTCGCCGTAGGTTGAGTTTGGTGGCCCTATCCGGGAGAAACCCAGATTGGTCCGGGTGCACTAGATCTGGAATGACCTGTCGTAGGCGTCGCGCCAAAATAGTGGCCAACAGTTTGGTCTCGATATTAAGGAGGGAGATTGGGCGGTAGGAGGAGCACTCCTCCCTGGGTTTATCCTCCTTATAGATTGGGACTATGGTGGCTAGGGTCAAATCTGGCGGGAGCCGCCCGGCATCAAACGCCTCGACGAACAATCCCTGCAGGTGGCGCGAGAGGAGGTCTCCCGTCCGTTTGAAAAACTCCGCCGGAAAACCGTTGGGGCCCGGCACCTTCCCGGGCTTCAAAAGCGCCAGCGCCTCCGTAATTTCGTTAAGTGATAAGTCTGCCTCCAGGGTCTCACAATCCTCGGGGGTCAACTGTGGGACTTCCATATCTCCCAGAAAGGCCCGCACTACCTCCGCTCCCCCTAGGTCTCTAGCCCGATAAAAATTTTCAAAGTAGGCCGCGAAGGCCTCCGCCACGGAGTCGTCTGTGGACGCCCGCGCGCCCCCTTGGAGCCTGATCTCGTCCACCCACCTAGCAGCTCTCTCCCGCCTACTCAGCCAGGCCATAAGTTTCCCTGATTTGTCACCCACATCGTAAAGACGGTGTAGGGTGGCCAATGCCTGCGTGCGTGCCTCGTTCGTTGCCAATTCCCTGTGAATCTTTTGGGCGTCTAGCAGTTTCCTAAGGTCTATCTCACTCCCCGTGCTATGGTATTCGGTCTCTAGAGACAGTATGTTCGCCTCCCCAGTTGCAATTGCCTCATCACGCTTCCTCCGAGCCTCACCCACCCTAGATTGGAAGCGATCCCTCAGGACCGTTTTCATGGCCTCCCACAATGTAACCCTGGACTGTACTGAGCCCTCATTCTCCGCCACATACACTCGGATATCCGCCCTAATACCTCCCAGAATTTCAGGCGTCTGTATGTCCCATGCCGACATGTGCCAGCGGGCCCGTCTGCCACCCCCATCACGCCCTATGTGTGCAAGCAGAGGTGAGTGATCTGAAATGCCCCTTGCCCTATACTCAGCCTGGTCCCCCAACGATAGCTCCTGCCTCGAGGTGAAGATGTAATCTAATCTTGAGAAGACTTTGTGTGCCCCGGAGAAGAAAGAGTATTCGGTCTGTGTGGGGTGGAGCCATCTCCAAACATCAGTGAGGCCAAGCGTGTTCATCTGACGTGCCAGTGCCGTGTCTGTTGTTACTGCATGGGTGTTGCCGGACCTATCTCGTGCCGTGCACATCACATCGTTGAAATCCCCACCTATAATTTGCACCGTATCAGCCGTGTGCAGTAGTATGTTAGTGATCTCCTGCATTGTGCGCGCCTGAAGTTTGGGTGGGGCGTAGACCGACAGTAGCGTATACCTGCGCCTCCTCCAGGTCCCCTGCACCCCCGCAAACGTCCCCTGGGGATCTAACCATGTGCGCGTGGAGGTGAAAGGGGTCGTTTTCCTGATGAGTATGGCCGTGCCCCGTGAGTCCGCGGTGTACCCCGCGTGTGCTAGTACTACGTATTGGCCCCGTGCCAGAAAAGCGCACTTGTTCCCTCTCAAATGCGTTTCCTGTAGGAAGATAATGTCTGGCGCTGTCCGTTTAATGTAGGCCGTGACCAGGCCTCTCTTGATTTTGGAGCCCAGGCCGTTCACGTTACACGTGAGCACCTTCACCCCGGGCCCGTCTCGGGACGGTTCAGTTAGTGTACCTGCCATTGTGTTGCTCGATGTGAGAAGTGCGGCCCTCCCAGACTCCGCTGCTTGGGCCATGTGTATAGCGATAGGATAGGTGCACCCCAGGACATGGGGCCGAGTTGTCGGGCACACATTTGCAATGATGGAACCACACATTTCTCCAGACTTCTAAGCATGACTCCCCCCACATCCCCCCCAAGAACAACCAAACAACATAAACAAACCCCCATCCCCCCCACCCCCACCCCACCTGCGCCACCCGGCCATCCCGCCCGTGCAACCATCGACGGTTCAGGATACCAGGGAGCAAGGTCTGTCGCCCACCCTCCAAACAAAACCCACCTAGTGGGTACCTAGTTGTCCAAAGTCACGTATCAGTACGGAGTGTTTCCACCCCTCAGAGCAAAGCAAACAGTACCTGTGCGTCCCCGGCAGGGGGACTGCCAAAACAGAATCTCAGGTCCTTAGCCCCTCAGGAATGCGAATCTTGTGTCTCAGGATCAGTACCTTCCACGGCGTGTGGCCCACCCTGTTCCAAGTCGCGGATGGCCACGGCCAGTGGGTGGAGGGACGGTTCCGTACGGTCTTCCGCGTCCGATGCAGACACTTCTCCCTCGTGGTCCGCGCCATTGCCAGACCCGTTCAGCAGACACCGGAATCTTGATCCCCTTTCTGGGTCCCGTGCCGCTGCGTCGCCTGCGTCTCCCGTTCTCCCACCAGCGGCACCCTGGCGCGATGGATACGGGTTCCGTTGAGATTTCCTGTCCACTCGCTGTTGGCGAGAGCGCTGCGATCCACTGCGAGCACGTTCGAAGTTAGCTGCCGCGAGCTCCTCCCGGATCCTACGACCCTCCTCTTCCGCCTCTATCCATGTGATTCTTGTACTACAATTTTGCTGTGAACTCTGTTGTATGTGGTGGCGCGCAGGTCACCTGACTATAATTTACCAATATTCACCTGGGCCCATAATTCCATTACACATTTTACTTAGTCAGGTAACCCACACTCTACTACCAGTTTATTTTATTCCATTAATTCCTATACCATTGATTTACCAATCCTTGTCACTGGTACCTAAGACCACATGGATCAGAGAGTTATGTAAAGAAAGGCAATCAAAAAAAGGAAAAATACCATAACATTTGCATTCATATAATAACCAGACTCAGGGTAGGTTCAAACTCTTTATCTAATCATCAAAAGTCATGAGCCATAGATTAAAAGCAATTAAACTGTCCATAACCAAGATTAGGAACAGTGTATAACTATGCAAAAGATAAATTATGCCAACCATTTAGCAAAAGTTGAAATAAGGGAAAGGTCAAACAAGGAACATACTATTTTCAGATACAGTCTTTCTCAATTTGACTAAAGGAGGGTAAAGAAAAGGAAGATACTAAAACCAAGAACTTTCGCAATTGCTAACAGTTTAAAAAGAGAACAAAATATGCAATATCGAAACTCTATTTTAGCACATAACTATAGGGAAGGTAAAAAAATTGGAACACACTATAAATTCAGATAATCCAGCTTAACTCCTTATAGGGTGGGTAAAGAAAGGAACAATTATACTATCATGAAAAACACAATTAACATTTGACTAAAAGGTGGGTAAGAAAATGGAACACGCTAATAAGCAGCAAAACATGAATGTTGTCATTTACTAAGGGAAGGGTAAGAAAAGGAACATATGCAATCAAAACTTTGCAAATCATAGAAGGTAAAGAAAAGGACGCAAAGTAGGATGACAATTACCCACACAGATTTATATTTACCTAGAATAGTGTGAAGACCAACCCTGGCCAGGGGTCAGTTGAAAAGGACAGGAGAAACCCCAAAGATAGTAGGCAAGCAGGTGCAGATCAGGAAAAAATCAGGACCGGATAACCCCAGGATTTGGATCAGGACCGGACCACCATAGGTTAAGACCAGCACCCGCAGTTTCGGTTGCAACGCCTGCGCTACTCCCTCTCTGCAAGGTATCAGCCAAAACCCTGATTGGGTTACAGCTTTCCCCAGCAAAGTGCTTCACCAGCACTTCAACTTCCCAGAACCCCGATTGGGTTCTCGAACCTCCCGACAGAGTGCTCCGCAGCCCTCTGCTCTTTATCACCTATTGAGTGTGTTGGGTCAGTGACAGGTCAGCTATTCGGACAAGTCGGACAATTTCTCTAGCTAAACCTACGCTAGTTATACTGTTTTCCAGGTCAGTGTACCACCCCCCAATGTTGCAAGTGTAAGGATCCCCAATTTTGATTGGGCAAAGGAGGAGGACAGGTCATCACACCACTTAATATTTTGAATTTTGCTGTCTCCTATTCAAATTTATGTTCACGCCCATCAAATTCAGGTTCTCAGGATGTCTTCATTTCATATAACAATGAATGTTCTATTGACAAATACATTGTAGACTTTTGACTTCTTCTAGTGGGGTCAGATGTGAGCTTCCCAGGCACATCTTGGCTGTGACTGCCATCTGGCTTGAGTTCAATAACACAGAGTTCATCCTCTCGCTGCAGACTGTCATGCACGGAAAAGACTTCCAAGATGGAGTAAATAGCACCTCCCATGCCCAAAGATTACGATACATGTAAAGTAAAGGAAACAAATTTAGAACACAGAATATAATGAATACACTGTACACCATGCATTTCTACACTATACCCATTACTTTATAATAGACTACAGCATTAGGATTAGGCAGAACGAGCAGCTTAGCGAAAGCAGCAGTGCAAGCCTCTCGCATGTGAGAACACAGAGCAGCCATATTAGCACTAGTGCGCAGATGCGACAGAATTCCCTCCAAAGCTGCGAGAACGTCATGTCACGTGGGTAAGACAGACGCATGCGCAGTAGAAATTCCCGCGTAGCAGCAGCAATTTTATTTGCAAGCGTATTATGATTAGAAAACACATAAGCAAGCTTCACTCAGACACCCAATAATGAGATAATAAGGGGTAAATTAGTAAGACAAACATGTTGATTACATGATTAGGGTTATTCGAGGTTCATGAATTCAAGCAAGTCGCTTCTCGTGCGAATCCTTGCTCCATCAATGGTGTAATTTCATGAATTTCGCACAGCAAGCGTAATGCAACATTTCCAGAGTTTGCATGTGCCTAATGATTATTGTTTGGAACTATAGAATTTAAATCCATAAGCCAGTGTTTGACTCGCCCTGAGGGGTAGTGCTGAAGTATATTACTTGCTATGAGGCCTGCAGCCAGACCTGAATCTGTGGCAGAAATCCGGGGCATCCTTGGTGGTGTGTGCAGGCAGAATAGTATGCGGAAGCAGTAAACACTACAGAGATCACCAGGCCACGATAGGGCCCCGGTCCCTTCCCATCTACACTTACCCTGGCTCTAAGTTTCTTGTCGGCCTGAGGGAAGAGCTGCAAGGTGATAGCCCACTCACCTTACCTATTTGCTGTGAGTGGGTCTCCAAAGCTTACATTGTTCACACTGGTGTCTTGCTTAGTTAGGTTGATTCTGGTTGCAATGGCTGATAAGAGAAAAAACTTAAAAAAAATTGTTCTTTAATCTGCGTCTCGCCATACGCTAAAAGTGACAGGAGAGAATGAAGACTTCCTGTGTTGGCTATGAATGAAGAATTGCTGCTCGATTTCATCATTGCCCTTCAAGCGGGTTTTGATCGGAAAGCCAACATTACTGAGGCAGCTGTAAGAGGATAGAATAGAAGATTGAAGAGCTTTGAAACAAAGTTTTGGGGACGGACCAGGAATTGGAAAGCTCCGCTATCAAAATGCAGCTACTAGTTATCTCCAAAAGGGAGACCAAGTCAGCGCTCAAAGGCATAAAGAAATTTATGGAATGGGCAACAAGAAGCATTTTGAAGGTGGCTTTGAGTTCTAAAAAGTCAGACAAATTGAGGTGCGGCACTAGCTCTGGATTTTGGGATTCCCGTCAGCCAATGTTTATTTCAGTGATGGAGAAAATGTGGAGGTATTTGATAGTGTTTCAGGAAGAAGAGTATCAGTCTCTGATTCTCGGGATGATACAGATTGCTTTTGAGAGTTAGAGGGAAAGGCACTTTTGATCCCTGCTGAAAATCTAGAGAAGGTGTTACTAAAAGCAGTGTGTAAGAAAATGTTAACATCAGGAAAAGGACACTCCTGTCAACCAGGAAGGAAATTGGGGATGGGAGATAGAAAGATAATTCATAATTTAATGATTTACCGTAGTGCTGTTGAAGGTTGGGTGGGGTCTGCACATTGTAGCCTTTAAAGGACATAGACTTGAACCTCTGGGAAGAAGGCTTGCTCATAAGTAGATTACATATTTTCTTTTTTTTGATGTCTATTATCTTCCCTCTTTATCCTTTGGGAACCTTATATGGTTCTGATTGTTTACCTTTATGGGACATTGTATGTTGAATTTAACATTACAAAGGAGACTTAATGAGACATTTTTTGCATGCTTCTGAGGCTTAGCTGTACCTTGATAAACAGAATAAAAGATAACATTTAACTGAAGTGCCTAATTTATTAAGGGTATGATGGGAGTCATCTATCTCAGTAGATTTACCAAAGGGTCAGACGCCTGCCTGCAGAAGTCTAAAGACATGGAAAAGCACTTGAACATTTGTTTGTTTCAAGGTGCTCAACTTGTTTCCAAGTGTGTAAATATGAAACGTAGATGCCTACTGTAGAATTAGTGTCCAGTGCAAGTAGCGTATCCTTAACAGTGACCATGAGTTATGCGTTACATGTGCATTCAGTAGTATAGACACATGAGCTGGTATTGTTGCGCTCACATTTGACTCTCCATCTCAACAGCATTTATTCATCAGTGCTTATCTCTCCTTACAGAATCCCAACAAAGAAAAGGTTTTCCTTTCAGGCTATGGAGTGGAATTGGCCATTAAAAGCACAGAGTACAAAGCAAAGGATGATACACAAGTAATAGGTAAGTCACTGATGATTAAGCATTTGATGAACCAATATAATGTATAGCAGTACTCCTTATCCAGTTCTGTATTCTGCATGTAGTTCAGTGTAATGTACGTTGTCTTCCTTTTTTATTTTATGATATTCACACCTCCCTTGCATAAGCGCATCATTCTTTAGTTTTGTCTTCACCCATATGTCTTTAATTAATTTAATGTAGCTTTGCATATTACTGAGCAAGCTTTACTATCCTTCACATGACTTCATTGTGAGATACTTCGATTTGTGGTTGTTAATTCTGCACCCCCAGAGTTCACAATACCTGGGCCCTGTTAAATTTCAGGATGCAATGCTGATTTAAAGGGAATTCCGTGCTGAACCATATAAATTTCCTTAGACTTAGGAATAACCAGGGATATTAATAATTCCAGATCATGCTTGCCTGCTATTTCCTTATTCTTTCTGCAATTTCCCCCCAGAGATTTGGCCGGTTGCAACTACTGTGTGATCCTCATTATGAGCAGCCCATAATTCCAAATGAGGTCTCTTGCAATTTTTTGAGCACGCCCACTGGGGAGTCACTGGAATGGTCTGGAACACATATAAGATTTTCGGTAAGAGAGTCATTTTGACTGCTGCCACCCGCCCCAACCAAGAGATTGGTTGCCGGCGCCTTCTTGCCAGGTCGCCTTGTAGGTCAGCAAGTAGAGTCGTGTAGTTTTTCTCAACTGTCTGGGTCGTGCTTGGTGTCAGGGAGATGCCTAGGTAGGGCAGCAACATCTGTGACAGGAGACCTCCGTACCGTCTCCGGTTTTGTGAATTCGCGCGTGCATTTCGCCCCAGGGGCAGGATCAGTGACTTCTCGATGTTCATTTTGATCCCCGATATTTTCCCGAAGTCTTACAACTCTGTGAGGAAGGCTGGCACCGATGTAGAGGGGTCCTCCAGAGCCGCAAGGACGTCGTCTGCGTATAGACTTATGGTCTGCGGTTCTCCGCCAAACCGAACCCCCACGATGGCCTGATTGTCTCGAACCCGTTGCGCTAGCGGTTTGATGTATAGTGCAAATAGGAGGGGCGAGAGTGGACACCCCTGCCTGGTACCCCTCTGAATATCTAGTGGTTTTGAACAGACCCCATTGACACTTATCGTGGCTTGAGGGGCTGCGTAGCAGCTGGCGACCCATGTGCGGAACCGGTCGCCCATCCCGAACCGTGCCAGGACTGCGTCGAGATATCCCCAATCGACCCTGTCGAACGCCTTTTCGGCATCCACCGACAGGAGGATTGCATCAGAATCGTTGAAGTGAGCTTTGTCAATGACGTGGAGCAGGCGCTTGGTGTTGTCCGCGCACTGCCTGTTCGGGATGAATCCTGCTTGTCCGGTTCAATGATGCCCGGCAAACATGGGCCCAGATGCGCTGCTAGCACGCCAGTGAATAGCTTCAGATCAAGGTTGAGTAGCAAGATGGGTCTGTACGCCTTGCATTGAGACGGATCCTTGCCTGGCTTGGGGAGGACCACAATGTCAGCTTCCAGCATGTCCTGGGGGATGGAGCCCCTGCCCTGTAAGGAGTTAAATAGCCTGGTCAGTATTGGCGCTAGCAAGGGGCAGAAAGCTTTATAAAAGCCTGCCGAGAAGCCATCAGGGCCCGGGGCTTTTAGTGGTTTAAGGCGCGCGATCGCGGAGATGACCTCGTCCAGCCTGATGGGCGCGTCGAGAGAATCCCTAGTGGCTTCATCAAGAGGCGTGACTGCCGTCTCGTTGAGATATGATTCCGCCGTCGTTCGTCCAGTAGGCAACTCCGCCGCGTATAAAGAGGCGTAGAACGCTCGGAAGGCCTCTGCGATCTGGTCATCTTCTTGAGTGATATGCCCCTCTCGAGTCTGGATGGAGGAGATTTTTGCGCGTAGGGTTTTAGCTTTGAGGCTGCTCACCAGCAAGCTCCTCGTTTTGTCGCCGCCTACATAAGTGTGGCGCAGTCGCAAGGCTGCATATTCCGCCCTAAGTCAAAACTCGAGAGTTGGGCCCTAATTGCTTTTAGTTGGCGCCATACCCGGGGAGCCCCTGTTCGACTGTGAGCCCGTTCTAATTCAAGTGCTTGGCTGGACAGGGACTGCCGCTTGTCCCTCCTCTCTTTGGCTTCTGCGGTGGCTACAGCGAGTAATTCTCCTCTCACTACCGCCTTAAGCGCTCCCCACACCGCGGTCAGGGCGACCTCTGGGGTATCGTTCACCTGTAGATATTCAGTAATGCGGTCATGGAGTTGTTGTTTTACACCCTTACGTTGGAGGATAGCTTCATTGAGGCGCCATCTACCTTTACGTTGCGCAACCCTAGGAACTCGAAGGTGTGTAATTAGTGCATCGTGATCCGATAGTGCTGCCGGGAGAACCTCTACGTCCGTTGCCAGGGGGGCTGTGTCAGTATTGCCAAAAAAAAGTGGTCAATTTGGGCGTAAGTGTGGTGCACGTGAGAGTAAAAGGTGTAGCCCGGTGTAGTGGGGTGGTGTTTTCTCCATAGGTCAATGAATCCCATGTCTGACAGCCATTGGCTCCCCTCAACTGAGACTGCCCCCGCGAACCCATGGCGATGGCCTGACCTGTCCACATTGGGGTCCATCACTAGATTTGCGTCCCCTCCCACCAGTACAGATTTCGTATTGGGTTATAGCGCGTCTGCCAAGGCCCCTTTGAGAAATGGTTCTTGTTTAGAATTTGGGGCGTAAAGTGAGCCCACGACCATTGCCATCCCACCGTTCTGAATATTGCACGCCGGGCCGACCCTGTGAGCGCGGTCGATACGGATGTCGAATTCACCTGGTTCCCCGAGTATCTCCCGGAAGAGCTCTTACAAGTAGGTGACGATGCTATTCCCTTCCGCTTTCAGTGGAACTCCCCGGACCCGTATGTTGTTCCTCTGGGAACGATTCTCGAGATCCTCCGAGTGTGCTTGGAGATCCAGCTGCTGGTCCTGGAGGCGGAGGATTTCTTGTTCGAGCCGTTCCACTTCCATGCTGCGGGTCTGGTCCGCTTCTTCCACCGCCGCCACGCGCTCCCCCAGTCCGTCTATGTCCCTGCGTAATTTTCGCTGCTCCCCGCCAACTCGTGCTTCAAGGCCTGGAAGTCATCCCTCAGAGTGTTGAAGAGGGAGGCCAGAAAGGCCTTTGTAATGGGGGCGGATTCGTCGTCCGGGCTCGCGGCGGTAACCGGCGTCTTGGGGGGCGACTGCGCTGGGGCTTTCTCCGTTTTCGGAGCATTTTTGTGGAGCATGTCTGATATGTTGCGGTTACCTGTGCGTCCTGCAGTGACCATGTTGTCGACGCTTTAGAGTTGGTGGTGGTCCAGGGGCCTCCTCCCCCAGGTTGCGGTCCGCACCCTCACCAGTTTAGGAGCAAAGTCCAATTTGCACTGTGTTCCTGATTTAGGAGCCAATGAACGCGGGGTCCCCTCCTGACGATGGTGTAGGGCAGTGCGGACCCCTCTTGCGTAGCAGCCCCGTCCTCTCAGTGGGGGAGCCCTTGGTGCAGTCCCCGGTCTTCTAGGCTCGCCGCCGCGGCGCCCCGGTAGGTGCGATCGCCGGTGTTGACCACCTCCCTGTGGGCAGCTGGAGTATTCCGGTATCGGCTCGCTTCTGATATCCCAAACTCAGGGCCCGGCGCAGGCTGGGGGGGGCACACTCCTCACCCTCTGGTCACAGGGGTGACCCTTTGCCCATCAGGTGCAGGCACGCAGTGGCTTGGCTCACCTCAGCTTCCGAGCCGGTCTCGGTTCTCTTGATGCCTCTCCGTCGGTCCACTGCCTTGTTCCCTGCCGCCGCACCGGACAGCGCGCTCACCACCGGTGGTCTCCCTCGTCCCCCTCGCTCAGGGCCAAAGTCCCCAGGGTTCGATCGCCGGCCCCACTCCGGGCGCAGAAGCAGGGTCCTGTAGCTGTCCTCCGCAGAAGAGCCTCAGGTGCAGATCCGGCCCTCCGCGTGCTGTCTCCGTGGTGGCCCGTCGTGATCTAATGCTGGCGCAATCCCCCGCCCTGCGGGCGCCCGCCTGTCTCTCTGCCGACTCGCCCTCGATGCTCTGGACAGGAGTCCCGGGGCAAGCAGGGGGGCACGCACTTTTCCTTCGGCCCCAAGTACGATTTCGCCTCAGTCCGGCGCAGGCACACAGCAGCACGGTCGTCCAGGCCCACGAGCCGACCCCCGGCTCCCCCTGCCGTCCCGTCGCTGGCTCTCCTCTCACCTCGAGCCCCGACGTCAGCCGGTGCACCGGTCGCAGGGGGTCTCCTCCGGGGTCTCCACTGTAAGCCTCGGTCTCCGCTGCCCAGGCACTCGCTCTCTCGAGGCGTGGAGGTCAGGGCCCGATCACCGTCCCTCGTGTACCAGGCCCGAAGCCGGGGGCTAAATTAGTGCTGCAGCCCGTGCGGCCTCCGCCAGATGTCGCCGTGGACCAGCTGGATCGCGTCTCCGCCGTGTGGTGTCGCGGCCTTTCGAACGCTGCTCCGGATGTCCTTCCCGGCAGGTCACAGCTCTCGGCCTCTGCTTGCGGACCGATACACCTGCCGCGCCGGGCCCCGCGGCCCGAAGATCTCCCTGGGCGCTGGAACCACGCAGTCACCCTCACGCCAGACCACGCTGGGAAAGGCCGGAGCCGAGTTCTTTCGGCTCCCGCCGGCGGCGTCCTCCAATTCTGCTTGCCAAATGCGCCGGAGTCGAAGCTGTGCCTTAGGTGCTGTTTTCCGCGAGGAGGGAAGGGTATTGCCCGCTGTTAAAGGGGTGATGAGGGGTCTAGGGCCGGGGAGCCTCGGAAAATGCGTCCAGTCAGGCCGCCATCTTGGCCACGCGCCCCGTGTTTTGTTTTTTTAAGTGAAGGACTGGGGTACAATTGATGCTGGGTTGTATGTTGTCAGTAACAAAGGTTGTGCTGGTTTTTAGGTCTCGGCTAAAAGACGCGCGTAAGCGCGTCTCCGCCGAGATCTTATGTTAGCGAGTAGCAGTCCCAGGAGACACTCCGGGTCGCGCGCAGGCATTTCTAAACTGGCACGCGCATTAGCACGAGCGCTGCGCGAGGCTCCCACACAACACACGCATACATAGAAACAGAAGCGCTCACGCACGCACATACATACAGAACCCCCCCACTCATACACACACACACACACACACACACACACACACACACACACACACGCGCGCGCGCGCACCGGCCCCCCCTCTCCCCTTTAACTTACTGCTCCGCACCGGCAGGGAGAGTTGACGCTGCGGCTCCTATCCCGGGACTCCCTCTTGGTCAAGGGAGCCCCGCAACACGCGTACAACGTCCTGTTGTCGGCCCCGGGGGCTCTCCACGCTCGCAGGAGCCCCGGGCCGCTCCACGCATTTCCTCCGCCTGCCTCCTCTTCCGGTCCGGACGCGGCTCCGCCCCCGTCACAGGCGACCTTGCCTGACTTCCGGTGCGGCCGCGGCGGAATTCCGGGGGCAGTAAGTTATTGTATATTTGGCTGCTAAATGAAAGCGTGTCCATCTGCCACTGACATTTAAATTTACTAAAAATATGTGAATATGCCCTAAATCCAAATGTAAATTTAATTTAGCTAAAAACTATTATTATTTTAAGTGAAATTAATGTTTTCATGTAAATCAAAACCCATGCTGAACAGTTTGTTTCGGCATTACTGTTTGCATGTCATATTTTTATCTTTTTGAAGGAAATGTACTACTTTTGAGTAGAGAAGTAGTCTAAAGCGTGATTTAACACATGCTGCTCGAAATGTGAACTTGGCGTGGTACAGACAGCTTCAGTGTGTTTCCTTGTTTTCTCTGTTTTGACATTATGCACTAGTTCTAGCTGTGGAAGGAAGCTGTAGTGAGTGCAGAGTAGTGAGTGTGAGTAGTGAGTGTGAGTAGTGAGTGCAGAGTAGTGAGTGCAGAGTAGTGAGTGCAGAGTAGTGAGTGCAGAGTGCAGAGTAGTGAGTGCAGAGTAGTGAGTGCAGAGTGCAGAGTAGTGAGTGCAGAGTAGTGAGTGCAGAGTAGTGAGTGCAGAGTAGTGAGTGCAGAGTAGTGAGTGCAGAGTAGTGAGTGCAGAGTAGTGAGTGCAGAGTAGTGAGTGCAGAGTAGTGAGTGCAGAGTAGTGAGTGCAGAGTAGTGAGTGCAGAGTAGTGAGTAGTGAGTAGTGAGTGCAGAGTAGTGAGTGCAGAGTAGTGAGTGCAGAGTAGTGAGTGCAGAGTAGTGAGTGCAGAGTAGTGAGTAGTGAGTGCAGAGTAGTGAGTAGTGAGTGCAGAGTAGTGAGTGCAGAGTAGTGAGTGCAGAGTGCAGAGTAGTGAGTGCAGAGTAGTGAGTGCAGAGTGCAGAGTAGTGAGTGCAGAGTGCAGAGTAGTGAGTGCAGAGTGCAGAGTAGTGAGTGCAGAGTAGTGAGTGCAGAGTAGTGAGTGCAGAGTAGTGAGTGCAGAGTAGTGAGTGCAGAGTAGTGAGTGCATAGTGCAGAGTAGTGAGTGCAGAGTGCAGAGTAGTGAGTGCAGAGTGCAGAGTAGTGAGTGCAGAGTAGTGAGTGTGCAGAGTAGTGAGTGTGCAGAGTAGTGAGTGCAGGTGCAGAGTGGTGTGTATTGGCAATGTAAATGACAATGCCATTTATTTATGATTTAAAGAAAAAAAAAATATGACATGAGCAATGCCAATTGCTCTACCTTTAATGATGCCGAGACCATTGCATTGCAAATGCTTGTTGTTGATTATATTTGATTATCTGCATCAAGGGTGTTGCACTGGTGTTTAGTGTGGAGAAGTTGATTGGTTAAAGAACAGGGTAGGAAGACATTCTATTTTTGTGTGCATTTCGAATGCACTATTAGTTTTACGGCATATACTACCCATTGGACGTCATGATTGTGATAATTTGCTCTTCATGGCTCTCCCTGACAGGTTGGGGTGGGTGTGTGTGTGTGGGGGGTAGGGGTTGGTGTGTGTGTGTGAGTGTTGGGGTGTGTGTTGTGTGTGTGTTGGGGTGTGTGTTGTGTGTGTGTGTGTGTGTTGGTTGGTGTGTGTGTGTTGGTGTGTGTGTTGCTGTGTGTGTGTGTTGGTGTGTGTGCGGTGTCATGTGGAATTTTTTTTTCTTTCTCGTAGTATCACTCTTCCTATGTGGACCCTTTTGTTTATTTAGTTGTGGGTGGCCGTTTGAAGGGGAAAGGGGCAGAGGTAAGTGAGTGTGGTACCCTACTTAGGATTTATCACTATATTGACCTGCTTTGCATTTTCTGTTTGCTTTTCACAGGGACTGACGTGAACACCACAGTGATAGATCAAAATGACCCCATAGATGAAGTACAAGGATTCCTCTTTGGCAAACTGAGGTACACCTACTAATTTTTTATTATTAAAGTAGCACTCCTTGAATGAAGAGCCTCTAGTCTATCTTGGTGGCTAACACGTTTTTCCTTAATAGCATCTTCTATAAGTGCTCTTGCTTTTGCAAACCTACCCAGTCTAGGGGAATAATGTCTAAAGGGGTTGTACAGCAGCTTTTAAAAATAAAAAGTAAGTGTTTAAGTGTCACCAAGATGAATAGAACTTATCATTAAGAAACACCAGGGCCTATAGAAGATCAAGCAGACAAGATGAGTCACTTGGAGTGTTAACTCCTTTTGGCTTACATTTTTTGTAACATGCAGGTCATGAGTTGGAATCCCTCTAAGGTCATCTCAGCAAAGTAATGGATAATAGTAACAACGTTTATTTGCACTGTTTAAAAAACAGAACAAGTGCATTGCTAGGCGGTACATAAAACAAGTTGTTAGTGTTTTTAAGATGTCGCCACAAGCTACGATCAATTTTTTGCCCTTTCGCCATAGGCGGATATCTGAACATGGCTGTTATTTTCAAGTCCATGCTGATTTTGGGTAAACATTCTGTTTACACTATGTGTCACTTAACTGAGGGATGCACAGAGTTCTTTAGTTTTTCCCCTAGAAGTGTGTGTTATTTGAGTAGAAAAGATGGCAATACATTTATTGTGTAAAACTGTTTTTTTTTGTTTTTTGTACACAACCAAAGAGCAGGAAATTTGATAATTTTTCTTGCCACAAAGTATTTTTTGACACTCTCATCCATTTCTTTTCTGTAAATTGCACAGAGAACAAGCTCACACATCAAAATCAGATTTCCCTGTTGCTGTAAGACATTTGCGCTCCAACCAAAACATATGGTATGAAAGCTATGCGAGGATGTAAGTGTAAAAAAAGAAAGAAGGCAAAATATGTGTAGCTCAATAAATTTGATTTATGCAAGATTATAGTTGCGTAATACAAATTACGCGTAGCCCTTTTGTAAATAAACATGCTAAGCAATCTCTTACTATTTAGTGTTTGATGTAGAATATATCAACTTTTTCTGAGTTTTTTGTTTCATGACTGCAGAGTGATTTTTAATCACATACCCTCGAGGTCACAATACATGGCGCAAAGATTTAATCTTGGAATATTTTTTTTCATCGAGTTTACAGTTGTTTACCTGTGCTTTTATGATTTTTATGTTTAAAATCGAATAAAGCTTGTTTCTTATTCTGATTCTGTGCTCTGTTGAAGTACTGCGAACCAACAGCGAAGACAGACTTGAAAATTAAGTCTGTAAAACAGAAGACCTTCAGATTGGCTCCTGGTGGACATGTAAGGGTAGATTGGCCATGGAAAACATACAATTTGTATTTTGTTCATTCTGCAACAGCCTCTTCTCTTCAGCAGAATGTCAAAGTATTACAGGCATCTTGCTCGCCAAGTGAATTCATCAGAGAGGATTTTTTTTTTTTTTTTTTTAAGGTTTTATAGAGCGCTGGCTAGACCCGGAGGTATCGGAGCGCTTTACATAGGTATCAGACCATAGTTGCAGGTTACATTGTTACAAAGATTACACAGTGAGTAGAGCATGGCAACATAGGTACATGTAAGGTCAAGACAAACAAAAAGCACATATACATAATGGAAAAAGCAAGTAAGGGGAGAGATTCAGAGGGGGTAGGAGACAGAGAATGAAGGAGGGAAAGTGAAGCGGAGGGTGAGAGACACAGCATGGACAGAGGAGGGGGAGGGTGAAGGGGACACACACCGGTAGACGAGTCAAAGCTGCCTCCAAAGTCCAGTAAACTGTGATCCCTGGGAAAGTGGTATCATTTCCCCATCTCTGTTGCGAGAAGCTCCCTATAACAAGTGGACTCTTAAAGGGGTCTCTGAGACTCCAAGGCTTACATACTGGATCCTTCTACCAAAAAGGGGAGAGGGAGTGCTTTGGCAAGGGGTGCCATACCATACCTCAACTGTGAGTGGCTCCCTTAGCGCTTTGGACTCTCTCAGCGGGTTCGCTGAGACTCCAGAGTATAATTATTGGATCTTTTCCCATCAAGGGGAGAAGGAGTGCTTAGTCAAAGGGCACAAAAGGTCAGGGGACGAGGCGATGTAGCAGGCAAGGGGAGAGATTAAGGGGAGAGGGGATAGGAGCTAGGAGCAAAGGAAGTAGACAAAGAAAGTGTACTAAATGGGAACAGAAAAGGGGGTGGTGATGAACAGAGTGTCTGAATTGAGCAGACCACTCTTACCCAGTCCAAAGATCAGGGCTTGATCCATCACCGTTATTTATCTCACTGCCCCATCCCAGCTCAGAACCTGGCTATATGCAAATCAGTCTGTCCCTGGCCCAGTGCATCATGGGAACAGGGCAGACTAAACTACCAAGCCAATTCTTCACCAGAAAGGAAACAAGCTACCGGGGACCGGTTTCTGGCATTTCAGCCGTCTTCGGCCCGGCTTGCTTGAATCCTGATGGAGCAGTGAGAAAGGGACTCATGTCTGAGTATACCCTGCCACACCTATAGTGGCCAAAATCGATTCAGAAAAGGGGGTGGTGATGAACAGAGTGTCTGAATTGAGCAGACCACTCTTACCCAGTCCAAAGATCAGGGCTTGATCCATCACCGTTATTTATCTCACTGCCCCATCCCAGCTCAGAACCTGGCTATATGCAAATCAGTCTGTCCCTGGCCCAGTGCATCATGGGAACAGGGCAGACTAAACTACCAAGCCAATTCTTCACCAGAAAGGAAACAAGCTACCGGGGACCGGTTTCTGGCATTTCAGCCGTCTTTGGCCCGGCTTGCTTGAATCCTGATGGAGCAGTGAGAAAGGGACTCATGTCTGAGTATACCCTGCCACACCTATAGTGGCCAAAATCGATTCAGAAAAGGGGGTGGTGATGAACAGAGTGTCTGAATTGAGCAGACCACTCTTACCCAGTCCAAAGATCAGGGCTTGATCCATCACCGTTATTTATCTCACTGCCCCATCCCAGCTCAGAACCTGGCTATATGCAAATCAGTCTGTCCCTGGCCCAGTGCATCATGGGAACAGGGCAGACTAAACTACCAAGCCAATTCTTCACCAGAAAGGAAACAAGCTACCGGGGACCGGTTTCTGGCATTTCAGCCGTCTTCGGCCCGGCTTGCTTGAATCCTGATGGAGCAGTGAGAAAGGGACTCATGTCTGAGTATACCCTGCCACACCTATAGTGGCCAAAATCGATTCAGAAAAAGGGGGTGGTGATGAACAGAGTGTCTGAATTGAGCAGACCACTCTTACCCAGTCCAAAGATCAGGGCTTGATCCATCACCGTTATTTATCTCACTGCCCCATCCCAGCTCAGAACCTGGCTATATGCAAATCAGTCTGTCCCTGGCCCAGTGCATCATGGGAACAGGGCAGACTAAACTACCAAGCCAATTCTTCACCAGAAAGGAAACAAGCTACCGGGGACCGGTTTCTGGCATTTCAGCCGTCTTCGGCCCGGCTTGCTTGAATCCTGATGGAGCAGTGAGAAAGGGACTCATGTCTGAGTATACCCTGCCACACCTATAGTGGCCAAAATCGATTCAGAAAAGGGGGTGGTGATGAACAGAGTGTCTGAATTGAGCAGACCACTCTTACCCAGTCCAAAGATCAGGGCTTGATCCATCACCGTTATTTATCTCACTGCCCCATCCCAGCTCAGAACCTGGCTATATGCAAATCAGTCTGTCCCTGGCCCAGTGCATCATGGGAACAGGGCAGACTAAACTACCAAGCCAATTCTTCACCAGAAAGGAAACAAGCTACCGGGGACCGGTTTCTGGCATTTCAGCCGTCTTCGGCCCGGCTTGCTTGAATCCTGATGGAGCAGTGAGAAAGGGACTCATGTCTGAGTATACCCTGCCACACCTATAGTGGCCAAAATCGATTCAGAAAAGGGGGTGGTGATGAACAGAGTGTCTGAATTGAGCAGACCACTCTTACCCAGTCCAAAGATCAGGGCTTGATCCATCACCGTTATTTATCTCACTGCCCCATCCCAGCTCAGAACCTGGCTATATGCAAATCAGTCTGTCCCTGGCCCAGTGCATCATGGGAACAGGGCAGACTAAACTACCAAGCCAATTCTTCACCAGAAAGGAAACAAGCTACCGGGGACCGGTTTCTGGCATTTCAGCCGTCTTCGGCCCGGCTTGCTTGAATCCTGATGGAGCAGTGAGAAAGGGACTCATGTCTGAGTATACCCTGCCACACCTATAGTGGCCAAAATCGATTCAGAAAAGGGGGTGGTGATGAACAGAGTGTCTGAATTGAGCAGACCACTCTTACCCAGTCCAAAGATCAGGGCTTGATCCATCACCGTTATTTATCTCACTGCCCCATCCCAGCTCAGAACCTGGCTATATGCAAATCAGTCTGTCCCTGGCCATCATGGGAACAGGGCAGACTAAACTACCAAGCCAATTCTTCACCAGAAAGGAAACAAGCTACCGGGGACCGGTTTCTGGCATTTCAGCCGTCTTCGGCCCGGCTTGCTTGAATCCTGATGGAGCAGTGAGAAAGGGACTCATGTCTGAGTATACCCTGCCACACCTATAGTGGCCAAAATCGATTCAGAAAAGGGGGTGGTGATGAACAGAGTGTCTGAATTGAGCAGACCACTCTTACCCAGTCCAAAGATCAGGGCTTGATCCATCACCGTTATTTATCTCACTGCCCCATCCCAGCTCAGAACCTGGCTATATGCAAATCAGTCTGTCCTTGGCCCAGTGCATCATGGGAACAGGGCAGACTAAACTACCAAGCCAATTCTTCACCAGAAAGGAAACAAGCTACCGGGGACCGGTTTCTGGCATTTCAGCCGTCTTCGGCCCGGCTTGCTTGAATCCTGATGGAGCAGTGAGAAAGGGACTCATGTCTGAGTATACCCTGCCACACCTATAGTGGCCAAAATCGATTCAGAAAAGGGGGTGGTGATGAACAGAGTGTCTGAATTGAGCAGACCACTCTTACCCAGTCCAAAGATCAGGGCTTGATCCATCACCGTTATTTATCTCACTGCCCCATCCCAGCTCAGAACCTGGCTATATGCAAATCAGTCTGTCCCTGGCCCAGTGCATCATGGGAACAGGGCAGACTAAACTACCAAGCCAATTCTTCACCAGAAAGGAAACAAGCTACCGGGGACCGGTTTCTGGCATTTCAGCCGTCTTCGGCCCGGCTTGCTTGAATCCTGATGGAGCAGTGAGAAAGGGACTCATGTCTGAGTATACCCTGCCACACCTATAGTGGCCAAAATCGATTCAGAAAAGGGGGTGGTGATGAACAGAGTGTCTGAATTGAGCAGACCACTCTTACCCAGTCCAAAGATCAGGGCTTGATCCATCACCGTTATTTATCTCACTGCCCCATCCCAGCTCAGAACCTGGCTATATGCAAATCAGTCTGTCCCTGGCCCAGTGCATCATGGGAACAGGGCAGACTAAACTACCAAGCCAATTCTTCACCAGAAAGGAAACAAGCTACCGGGGACCGGTTTCTGGCATTTCAGCCGTCTTCGGCCCGGCTTGCTTGAATCCTGATGGAGCAGTGAGAAAGGGACTCATGTCTGAGTATACCCTGCCACACCTATAGTGGCAGGGTATACTCTTGCTCATTGCACCATCAGGATTCAAGCAAACCGGGCCGAAGACGGCTGTAATGCCAGAAACCGGTCCCCGGGAGCTTGTTTCCTTCCCAGTGTAAGAATTGGCTTTTGTAGTTTGGTTTGCCCTGTTCCCATCATGCACTGGGACAGGAACAGACTAATTTGCATACAGCCAGGTTCTGAAACTGGGATGGTGCAGTGAGCTAAAAAACGGTGTTGGATCTAGCCCTGATCTCTTGACTGGGTGAGAGCTTTCTGCTTAATTCAGAGACTCTGTTCCTCACCACCCCTTGTTGTAAATATTTTTGTCCACCCTAAGCGTGGAAGGGTATTCTCAGATGTGAGACCCTTGCTCATTGCACCATCAGGATTCAAGCAAACCGGGCCGAAGACGGCTGTAATGCCAGAAACCGGTCCCCGGGAGCTTGTTTCCTTCCCAGTGTAAGAATTGGCTTTTGTAGTTTGGTTTGCCCTGTTCCCATCATGCACTGGGACAGGAACAGACTAATTTGCATACAGCCAGGTTCTGAAACTGGGATGGTGCAGTGAGCTAAAAAACGGTGTTGGATCTAGCCCTGATCTCTTGACTGGGTGAGAGCTTTCTGCTTAATTCAGAGACTCTGTTCCTCACCACCCCTTGTTGTAAATATTTTTGTCCACCCTAAGCGTGGAAGGGTATTCTCAGATGTGAGACCCTTGCTCATTGCACCATCAGGATTCAAGCAAACCGGGCCGAAGACGGCTGTAATGCCAGAAACCGGTCCCCGGGAGCTTGTTTCCTTCCCAGTGTAAGAATTGGCTTTTGTAGTTTGGTTTGCCCTGTTCCCATCATGCACTGGGACAGGAACAGACTAATTTGCATACAGCCAGGTTCTGAAACTGGGATGGTGCAGTGAGCTAAAAAACGGTGTTGGATCTAGCCCTGATCTCTTGACTGGGTGAGAGCTTTCTGCTTAATTCAGAGACTCTGTTCCTCACCACCCCTTGTTGTAAATATTTTTGTCCACCCTAAGCGTGGAAGGGTATTCTCAGATGTGAGACCCTTGCTCATTGCACCATCAGGATTCAAGCAAACCGGGCCGAAGACGGCTGTAATGCCAGAAACCGGTCCCCGGGAGCTTGTTTCCTTCCCAGTGTAAGAATTGGCTTTTGTAGTTTGGTTTGCCCTGTTCCCATCATGCACTGGGACAGGAACAGACTAATTTGCATACAGCCAGGTTCTGAAACTGGGATGGTGCAGTGAGCTAAAAAACGGTGTTGGATCTAGCCCTGATCTCTTGACTGGGTGAGAGCTTTCTGCTTAATTCAGAGACTCTGTTCCTCACCACCCCTTGTTGTAAATATTTTTGTCCACCCTAAGCGTGGAAGGGTATTCTTAGATGTGAGACCCTTGCTCATTGCACCATCAGGATTCAAGCAAACCGGGCCGAAGACGGCTGTAATGCCAGAAACCGGTCCCCGGGAGCTTGTTTCCTTCCCAGTGTAAGAATTGGCTTTTGTAGTTTGGTTTGCCCTGTTCCCATCATGCACTGGGACAGGAACAGACTAATTTGCATACAGCCAGGTTCTGAAACTGGGATGGTGCAGTGAGCTAAAAAACGGTGTTGGATCTAGCCCTGATCTCTTGACTGGGTGAGAGCTTTCTGCTTAATTCAGAGACTCTGTTCCTCACCACCCCTTGTTGTAAATATTTTTGTCCACCCTAAGCGTGGAAGGGTATTCTCAGATGTGAGACCCTTGCTCATTGCACCATCAGGATTCAAGCAAACCGGGCCGAAGACGGCTGTAATGCCAGAAACCGATCCCCGGGAGCTTGTTTCCTTCCCAGTGTAAGAATTGGCTTTTGTAGTTTGGTTTGCCCTGTTCCCATCATGCACTGGGACAGGAACAGACTAATTTGCATACAGCCAGGTTCTGAAACTGGGATGGTGCAGTGAGCTAAAAAACGGTGTTGGATCTAGCCCTGATCTCTTGACTGGGTGAGAGCTTTCTGCTTAATTCAGAGACTCTGTTCCTCACCACCCCTTGTTGTAAATATTTTTGTCCACCCTAAGCGTGGAAGGGTATTCTCAGATGTGAGACCCTTGCTCATTGCACCATCAGGATTCAAGCAAACCGGGCCGAAGACGGCTGTAATGCCAGAAACCGGTCCCCGGGAGCTTGTTTCCTTCCCAGTGTAAGAATTGGCTTTTGTAGTTTGGTTTGCCCTGTTCCCATCATGCACTGGGACAGGAACAGACTAATTTGCATACAGCCAGGTTCTGAAACTGGGATGGTGCAGTGAGCTAAAAAACGGTGTTGGATCTAGCCCTGATCTCTTGACTGGGTGAGAGCTTTCTGCTTAATTCAGAGACTCTGTTCCTCACCACCCCTTGTTGTAAATATTTTTGTCCACCCTAAGCGTGGAAGGGTATTCTCAGATGTGAGACCCTTGCTCATTGCACCATCAGGATTCAAGCAAACCGGGCCGAAGACGGCTGTAATGCCAGAAACCGGTCCCCGGGAGCTTGTTTCCTTCCCAGTGTAAGAATTGGCTTTTGTAGTTTGGTTTGCCCTGTTCCCATCATGCACTGGGACAGGAACAGACTAATTTGCATACAGCCAGGTTCTGAAACTGGGATGGTGCAGTGAGCTAAAAAACGGTGTTGGATTTAGCCCTGATCTCTTGACTGGGTGAGAGCTTTCTGCTTAATTCAGAGACTCTGTTCCTCACCACCCCTTGTTGTAAATATTTTTGTCCACCCCAAGCGTGGAAGGGTATTCTCAGATGTGAGACCCTTGCTCATTGCACCATCAGGATTCAAGCAAACCGGGCCGAAGACGGCTGTAATGCCAGAAACCGGTCCCCCGGAGCTTGTTTCCTTCCCAGTGTAAGAATTGGCTTTTGTAGTTTGGTTTGCCCTGTTCCCATCATGCACTGGGACAGGAACAGACTAATTTGCATACAGCCAGGTTCTGAAACTGGGATGGTGCAGTGAGCTAAAAAACGGTGTTGGATCTAGCCCTGATCTCTTGACTGGGTGAGAGCTTTCTGCTTAATTCAGAGACTCTGTTCCTCACCACCCCTTGTTGTAAATATTTTTGTCCACCCTAAGCGTGGAAGGGTATTCTCAGATGTGAGACCCTTGCTCATTGCACCATCAGGATTCAAGCAAACCGGGCCGAAGACGGCTGTAATGCCAGAAACCGGTCCCCGGGAGCTTGTTTCCTTCCCAGTGTAAGAATTGGCTTTTGTAGTTTGGTTTGCCCTGTTCCCATCATGCACTGGGACAGGAACAGACTAATTTGCATACAGCCAGGTTCTGAAACTGGGATGGTGCAGTGAGCTAAAAAACGGTGTTGGATCTAGCCCTGATCTCTTGACTGGGTGAGAGCTTTCTGCTTAATTCAGAGACTCTGTTCCTCACCACCCCTTGTTGTAAATAAATGGGAACAACCAGCATCAGTATGGGGGACAGACTATTTTCTTTCTGTGGCCATGAGTTTGCCCCATTCAACTTTGGAGGGAAAGGCACTAAACCAATCATGCCATGATGGGCTGAAGAACTCAGCCACTACAAGTGCTTTGAGGAGGAACTTAAGGAAGGTAGATAAGGGAGCCGGTATATGCTGAACTGTCCTTTTAATCCATGTAGATTAGTCCTGCTCCTTTTGAAGAAAAAGAAGGCTCAGGTTTTATCGACTACATAATTCCAAAAACCCAGAAGACTCTTGCATTGAGCATAACAGATACTACAACTAAGGCACCCTTGACAGAGAAGGCATGTCTGTTCGTTATTTTGCAATTCATTACTTTATAAAACTATACTACTTATACGTTTATATCCCATTAAACATCAATTTTGAGCAACCAAAAATGACACCCCAGTCTACTAGGCAAATTTATTAAAGCATTTTTATTTAGTATTAAGTCTTTGTGTTTCTTCTTTTTAGTACATTCTAATATTGCATTTCACATATATATACAGTGAAAACATAATTGAATAACAACACAACAAATGAACAAAAGCAAAATATTGAACAGATGTATTCTCTAGGTAATTCCAACTACTCCCCAAGGGGTGCCTTACATTTAAAGAAAAGTGAAGGTTAGGGCCTAGCAAGTGGGTGTACTTCACAGGTCGACATGGCAGTAAAAACGGCACACTGACACTGCAGTGACAGGCCTGAGACACATTTGAAAGACTACTTGTGTGGGTGGCACAACCAGGGTTGCAAAGCCACTAGTAGCATTTGATTTACATGCCCTGGGCCCACACAGTGCACTGTACTAGTAACTTACTAGTAAATCACATATCCCAATCATGGAAAACCGATCCTAATACAATTTACATGGAGAGCATATGCAATTTAGCACTGAATAGCAGTGGTATAGAGCCCAGAGTCTTAAAACCAACGACAAATAGGTCAAAAACAGGTGGTCAAAAAGTCTTGGGGTAAAGGCGCTGAAAAAGCCAAGTCTAATGGAGCCTTTTGTTGTGTGCCTGTCTTGCCACTGGCTTGACAGGTCGCACAAGAGCAACAAACACTATTTACTTTCTCAGTCAGCTGGGACCAAAAATAAATGGGCAACCAACCTGTTGCAGGTTTTGGTTTGTCCCAGATGTCCAGCAGGAAGGACGAAAGTTTGGGAACCCTGGCCTCCGTATACAGGAGCCTGTCTTCTCAATATACCATGAGAGTACCGTTTGCATCTTCTCCTTCTAGCCTGACAGCTTGCTGCCTCAGGCCTTCAAAAGTAGGTAATCTATTTTGCTCTTGGCACAGGTCCTCTCTGGAGCGTCCCTACTACATCAGAGGTCTTCAAACTTTAGGATGCCAACATTTTCAGGCATAAGGACCCCCTCCTGACAAATTTCTAAACCTGTAGGCAGGGCTACTGGAATTATGAGGCAGGTGAGGACCAAATTACACGACAGGCTTGACCAAATTGTGTGGGAAGAAAATGTAAATAATGTTCTGTGAGCAAGCGTATTTTGGGATAGCATTGCTACATTATTTTTACACACACTAACACTGAGAAACGATTTCACCCATTCAGTACCAGTTTATAACCAAAATACAGCAATTAACATCAGAAAGATGTCTATTTAACCTTTGTGATGGGCCTTCCACTCCCCAGGAATACGTGCTGCCACATTAGAAGCTCACCTGGCCCTGGCCGGGACCAGCAGGGGTCCCTTAAAACCCTTGCGTTCTTGTGAGGAATTAAGAGTTTACCTATGCCGCTTTCCTCTCACCCCCTCACCTAATCTCGGATCCCTCTCTCAATTTGCAGTCCATTTTTATCATCCCTTTTTACAATTTCTGAACTCTCCCCATTCAACCTCTCACTTCACCTTTAACCACCTTCTGCCATTCTGTCTTTTCACTGCCCTCATCTCTAACAGTTTCTCGCATTTATCGCATGGCCTCTCTGGCCCAGTCACCTCCCGTGCCCCTCAGCACTTCTCATTCACCTCAAGTCTCTCCGTTCAAATTTTTGTCTATTTGTATCTTAACCTCATGCGCGCTAGCGGAATTCCGCTCGCACGCTGAGATTTTTAAAAACACACTTTACGTGACGAGCTGGGCTCGTCATCAGCGTGCGAGGAGGCTTCGCCATGACGAGCCAGCTCGTCATCAGCGTGGAAGGGGTTAAAGCTGTTCAGTCCCCCCCCCCATTCATCTTCTACACCTTTGTTCTTCCACACCTTCTTGAACCAACGTCCCTCTCCCCTGCTACCTCCGCACCAGTGCCTAATTTGAGCATGTGCTTTCCGGTGCTTGGCACTGGCACCTAATTGTGCACACTGGCACTATGAGAGTCTGCCACATGGTGGCTCTGTCTAATCTGTGTAATTTAGAGATGAGCAGAACAGCTGTTTATTAATTCAATATACATTAAAAATGATAAACTCCTGACACCCATGCCATTCTTATAGCTTTGGAGGCTTGAAATAGTCTGAATAGTCCACTTGTACAAGTGTTATGGTTCGTAGTGTAATAGGTATTGTCATTGGCCGGGCAAGCAAGGCAATCAGTGGGTGGTTAAAGTTGCAGTGGCCTACTGGTAAGGGCCCTGACACATTTTTTATTACAAATTAATCACTGCTCAGCACCCACCCCAGTACTCCCTCTCATCCCCTATCACTGCTGCCCGCACTCAGTCCTATGATTAGGGTAACCAGCTCATTATTTTGGTGTCCCAGATGGTACAAAAATAAGCAGCCACCTTAAACAGTATTTTCAGCACTTATCTGTGCATACTTAGAACAGCAAATATAAATAGAAAGCACTTTTAATTGTGTTCTAGGGCTGCCTCAATGACTGATAATTGAAGGGAACAAAGACAGAAAAGTCACATAACAAATTAATACATATTTTTTTATTTATAACTATTTAGTGTCAAGAGGACGTCTTTGCGGGCTCTTTAAACAACACAGGGCTGGCATTTTCTTTTGGCAACCCTACTTTATATTCCTTTTCATGAAATGCATTCTCACACTACCCCAGTAAATGTAAAATGCAAATGTGTGGAGTAGGCAGAGTGGGGGTCCATGGGGTACTGGAACTAGAAAAAACCGGAAGCCTCTGTAACCAGTTCACAAAAGGTATGTAAATATGCTAATGGTCGTTAATGACCTGTGAAAATCTCGGGCTGTGCTGGAGATAAGACTCCAGACACTGCCCTGTCGAGCCCACAGCAGCTCCAGCTGCACTGCAGCAGCCCGGGCTGAGACACGATGGGGAAGGAGGGGGGCTGAAGCTATGGGCCTGGGCAGAAGTGTGAAGGGAATGCGCGACCCCCTTCCTATCACTCCACGGCCCCCCTGGGGGTCACGCCCCACAGTTTGAATACCCCTGCCCTACATCAAGGCGCTATGCCAGGCCCAAGCTCCTAACTTGCATTTCCCTCCTCAGGCATCTGGCAACTCTCTGGGGGAACATTTCTCCCTAAACCTGTGACCTCTTAGAAGCTGTGTTGCCTGTCTTCTTGCCCTTCGTCTTGTTTCTAGAGTCCTGGGCCATTGTTTTAGGCTCCAAGTCCTCTTTGCTCCCCTGACGTGCAGCCTGTGACCAAGGTGTCACACACAGCCACTCAGGGAGACCCAGCATCTCTGCATGATCACTCTTCTCTTCTTCCGCCCATGCAGACATCTCCAGATCATTGCCTAACAGACATCCCACTGGTATGTCAGGAGACACAACCACCTTCTTTGGGCTAGTAACTCTTCCCCACCCTTAAGTTCACCAAAGCCTGTGGATGAAGCTTAGTCTCATTATCAGCGTTGGTGACTAACACCAGGGATCATCTGCTCAGGGGAAACATTGTGGCTTCCACCATAGTTAAACTGGCACCTGTATCTCTTGGAGCTTCTACTTAAGCAGCCCCATTGATTCTTGGCCTTTGTCTGTACCTTTCTAAGTTTGGAGGGAAGACTGCCAAGGTTTCAATGTTCACCCCTCCCCGGGAAACTAATGTAGCCTCTGTATCCTCTGGCCTCTCCAGAGTAAACTTCTACTCCCATCCCAACACTAGCGAATCCCTTTGATTGTCCACCAGTGGGGGACTCCTTGGTGCATACTCCATCACCCTTCATGTGCCCTGGCTGATTAATCAAATCATGTCCCAACCTTCTTGGGATCCCATTTTTTACTTTGATGCCCCTTTCCTTTGGACTGGGAAGAGTCTCTGAGCCAGAAGTATTTTGAGGGCCTTTAGAGAACTCCTTCTTTTTAGGTCTCGCCTAGAACGCAGCAAGATGGACATTCTCCTCCATCTTGTGAGTTGCAGCGTAACTGTGCCCCAGATTGCAGTGAGCAGCGTCCAGGAAGTGGTAAGGAGGCAGACTAGTGCTGTCTCTTCCCCAAAAAAACAGTTTTTAAAAAAAAAAAACGATGTTCCCTTTCTGTGATTACTGTCTTTGCCTGTGGTTGTTACAGTTTAAAATTGTAGTTTAACCTGCGTGTGATTGCGTATTTTATCACCTGTTTTGTGTTTTAAACTTGTGGTTTTTCCTGCCCATGATTGCTTCAATTTAACGTGTTAAATTGTGGGATTTGCAGTCCAAACTCTGTAGTTTTTCCGTCTCATTCCTGGTGACTATTCAGTTTTCCCTCCAAATTTCTCCTTTGCTCTGTGCTAAGATCTGTATGTTAAACAGTACACCCCTAGCCACCATTTTGTGTTAACAAGCCAGTGAAACCAGCCCTCCTCCCCCCTCCCTCCCCTTCCAGCCCCCTCAGCAACATCAGAGGGTGCTTCTGTGAGCTGTTTAAACTGTTTTTTTTTGTTTTAGTTTTTTATTAAAGTTATTTTCAAATTGCAAGTACAATCAATAGGAACAGGGGTTCCAACCAGCATAACATGACATTGGTACAAAAGGCTTCACAGTACAAGACATCGGAGTATCACACATAGAAATGATACATCAAGTGAGCAGCATGCGCAAATTCAGGTAACAATACATCCATGTATATACCACAATCTTTAGTATAGTCCATTGCAGATTTGAAGATCACATGAATGAACGGTGGTGAACAAATAGCAGGGTACAGCCAACCTATTATATCAGAGACATGCATGGTGGGAATTATACAATCACAATGTAAACCAATCCAGTATCGCAAGACAACGTAGCACTAGGCATCCACACTGGTACTAGGCACAGGGGAGTCACATCTATTTCGCGCCCAACTTAGGAATGGTTCCCATATATCACGTGGTCTTGAAGTCAGGGGCATTAGTTCCCAGAATATGCCAAGTTGTGTGTGACCATACGTAACATCAGTCAGCCAATCTTTGAAACCAGGTACCCTCGTTTTCCCCCGACGGATAGCAACCTGCCTTCTTGCATACAATAAGAGAAGTGCATGTAATTTGCGCTGTTTTGGTGGTGTGTCTTTCACATAGCCCAAGAGGCCCAAATCAGGGGAGGGAGCGTCCGTTCTGCTAACGTTCTGGTTAACCGCAGTAAAGACCTCCTGCAAAAATGCAGTAATTCGTGGGCAGTCCCAGGCAATATGCAAAAAGGATGCAGGGGCATACCCACAGCGCCAACATCTGTTATCTTCCCTAAGCTTCATGCGATATAGGCTGATTGGTTTCCTGTAATACCTATGCAAACATTTTTAATGTATTAAGCCAAGTCTATAATTTGGGGAAAGCTCAGTCAGCTGCCTGCACCAGAATTCCCACTATTCTTCTGTCAATTGGGGGTCAAGTTCGCTGTTCCACTGTTTTAAGGACGTTGGCTGGATCACCAGAGTTGTGTTTTGCACACTGGTATACTAGCGCGTAACTAGTTTGCGTGGGGAAGGTGATTTCAGGATTTGCTCTAAAGCTGGCCGTGTTGGGGGAGCCTCGGGAAATCCTGCCCAAAGTGCACAACATGCAGTTTTCAGTTAGTGATACAAAAACAACTCGGTAAAGGACGCAGCACCATCTTCAATGCCAGCAGGGGGCCTAAACTCACCATTCGGATCTAGATCAGCAAATGTATACAGGTGCATATCTTTGACCAGGGTTTTACTCACTCCGTCTTCAATGCAGGGTAACATGGGGTTTCGCACCAACGGTAAGGATGGCGCATATAGTATAGGGATATTAGCTCTCTTCCGAAGTGCAGTCAACGCCCAGCGCAGGGTGCCTGCCGTATCCACATCTACCCTAGGGCGTTGTGACTTTTGGTACAGCGCCACCCCAAGTGGCACTGGGGTCTCCGCGTCAATCTCTACCGCTACATGAGATTGATATGGCGTCTGCTGCACCCAGAAATGGAGAAATTGAGCCTGGGCGCATAGAGCATATAGCTGCATATCAGGGGCACCCAACCCACCCTGCCTCAACGGGAGAGTCAATAGGTCCCATGAGACCCTGGCCTGCCCTCCAGCCCATACCAGGGATAGCAGTTGCGATCTCAGGCGTGAAAAAAAGTGTTGCGTAAGGGGAATTGGCACGTTGACAAACAGATATAGGAACTTCGGTAATATAACCATTTTCGTCAGCACTATCTTCCCAGCAATTGACAAGGGCAATCTAGACAAAGTTCAACTTTGCCCTCCAGCCATATGTATGCCCTGCCAAAATGTAAGTTCCAGATTTCCTGCAGGTTGCGGCTTAGCCACACCCCCAGATATTTGACTGCCTCAGCCTCCCATCGCAGTGGGAATTCAAATGTCACTATGGGAGTTCCATCCGTCAGTGCGAAATTTACTGATTTCATCCAATTAATGGAAACACACCGGATCCAGATTTTCTTCTGGGTTGAAAATGTACAGGGTCACATCATCCGCATAAAGCGAAATCGGGAGGCTTCGCGTACTGAAAACAATACCCTGTGCTGTATGATGCTGCCGGATTCTGGCAGCCAGGGGTTCCATGGCGATGGCAAAGAGCAGGGGCGAAAGGGGGCATCCCTGTCTTGTGCCATGCGATATATGGAATGGGTTATATAGTAAACCATTGACTCTGATCCGAGCCAGCGGCATAGTATAAAATAACTTTATGCGATTTATAAACTCAGGGCTAAATCCCATGTGTGCTAGTATTGTGAACAAATATGGCCACTCAATCGTATCAAACGCTTTCTGTGCGTTCAAAAAGATGGCAGCGGCGTGTACGTCCAGGTGAAGGTAATGTAACTCTGAGAACAGTGTACGCAAGTTGTGTGACGTCTACCGTCCAGGCATAAACCCAGATTGGTCCGAGAGTGCAATCATTGGAAGGATCGGTTGCAATCTATTTGCCAACAGTTTAGCATAGATTTTGAGTGGCCTGGAGGAGTCAACCTCCGTTTCTTCCTTCTCAGGCTTCAACGGTGTTATGATTATGTCTTCCCTCATTAATGGTGGCAAAGAGCCCGCCTCCAGTGCTTTCTCATACACTGCAAGCAATCTGGGGGCCAGTTCTTCCGCATATGTCTTGAATAAAGCAGTAATCAGCCCCAGGGGCTTTATCAAGCAGTAAACTTTTAATGACCTGGGCTACGTCTTCCACCGTGATGGGGAGGTCAATGTAACCTCTATGTGTATTATTAAACCACACCAATGCAATGGAGTCTAAAAAGTCCTGCAGGCCTTCTGGGCTGGAAACCTGGGTGGCGGTGTACAAGGAAAAGTAAAAGTTTGAGAACCTGTTAAGAATCTCTGATTGGCCCCTAATAGTATCTCCACAAGCGGTGTTAATCTCATGTACAAATGCTGTGGATCTGGATGGACGAATCATGCCTGCCAGCGTACGACCCAGTCTGTCGCCTTCGCCATATCTTTTTGCCTTGGCATATTTGCCCAAAAATTTGACCTCTCGCTGAGATTCCTCAGCAAACTCCAATAGTTTTGCCTTTAGAAGTGCAGCTGTAGTGGAGTCGTTCATAGAATAGAATTGCTTCTCTAGTTCCCTTATCTGTCCCTCCAAGGCAGCAATAGTACCCCTGATGGCCTTCAATACCCCAGCCTGCCGTGCGATGCATTGACCTCTTATGACTACTTTGAAGGCCTCCCAGAGCGAGGCTTCAGTGTCTACCGACCCAGTATTGAGAGTAAAATACTCAGAAATATCGGATTTCCTCCTTAAAGGCTTCGTCTAAAAGCGCATGGGGGGAGGGGGGTAATCGCCAAGTAAAAGCAAGCGGAGGTATATCTGGCAAGCGCAGTTTGAGCAAACAAGGGGCAAGGTCTGACAGCGAGCGTGCCAGGTGGGCCACTTCCAGCGTCCAGGTAGCAACGTCACGCGAAACCAGCCAGTAGTCCAAGCGGGACCAGGCGCTATGATGGGTACAGATACATGTCCCCTCCCTGAGCCCCGGATGACGAACCCGCAAATATCCAGCAAATCCCTATCTAACATAATATCTTGTAGTGCCGCGCTAGCCTGTGGATGTAAGGTCTGAGCTGAGCCCTGTCTATCAACGTCGTCATTCAGTATGGCATTAAAGTCTCCACCCCAAATTACCATACAGTAGCCAGTTGCTCGAATCTGTGACCAGAGATCTCGGAAGAACTCCTGGGAGTCGACATTTGGACCATACACGCCCACTAGTACTATTGCCATTCCGCCCAGCCTCCCATGTAGGATTATACACCTCCCCTCTGGATCAATATATACAGTATCTTCTCACAAGTACACCCCTTCCCGAATCAACACCGCCACTTCTCGTGCAAAGTTGGAGTAAATAGATGAGTGTGTTTCCCCCATCTACTGTGGCCCAATCTGTGTGATGGTTTCACATTTAGATGCGTTTCCTGCATGAAGCATATGTCAAGGTTGTGTCTAGCAAAATACGCATGGACAAGTCTGGCCTTCCTACCATCATTCAATCCCTTAATCTTCCATTTGAGAACATTCAATGTGCTAGCGTGTGGTCATTCCAGAAGCACGTGCACCCATCCCTTCCACCTAAACTGTGCAGCTGTCTCCTAAGCCAATGTAACACTCCAGAGATCCCTGTATCGGCATGCTGGCATAGAACCAAATAACCAAGCCCCAACTCCCACCCGCCTCTCACTCCAACCCCCCAATCAGGTTGTAGCATACCCTTCCCAATTCTAACCTTTGAAAGCATCAAACATAAGGGAGACTTCCCATGAGGGCGAGGTGAATCCGGCGATCAACCCTACCTGGACAGGGTGGCCGGGAGTAATGCAGACAGGCATTCAGCGGTATCCAATAATCATGGAGAATCAAACATACATGTGCCCCAGGGCTGACAGACCCCAACAACCGGGTATGTGGAGATAATAGATTGCAGAACACAACAAGTAACCAGCTTTGTTCGGCAAAATAGAATACCTGCACATCATGCTAACATTTCAACAAATAAGCTAAGCAAAAATCAAATAATAAATCAATCATTGTCACTGAGTTGGCCATTCGAAGTTCCTCCAGCAGCAACGGTGTTCTTATACCTCTTTCCCCCAACATGTTTGGCAAACTTCAGAGCAGATTTCGCATCCGTAAAGTAGTGGGCAGTGCCATCGTGCGAGACCTTTAGGGGATCTGCGCCTGCATGAGGATGCGCTTGGCTGGGAGAAACTCCCTGCGTGCCGCCTGCACTGCCGGAGTAAAGTCGGGGTAAAATGAGATAGTATTACCTTTTGTGAGTTATTTGTCTCTTCTCCCTCTCCAGGCGCAAAATGTGGTCCCTGTCTTGATAGTTCAATAGTTTGGCCAGGATTGGCCTCTGCGTCCCACCAACAGGAGGTCTCGGGCCCAGGGATCTGTGAGCCCTCTCAATCACGAAGCCTGGGGACAAGTGAGGGTCAAACAGCTCATGCAAGAGATCTGAAACAAAGACCTCCATTTTGTAAATGGCGGTGGTCTCCGGAATTCCGTTAATTCGGAGGTTGTTTCTTCTAGACCTCTCCTCCAAATCATCGTTCTTGGCCCTAATAACACCCAGCAGTTTATCCATATGTAGCAATTGTTCCCTAGTTTCCACCTGGAATTCATGAATTCTGTGTGTCTAGTCTCAAGACTGGTTCTTATCGGAACCTAACTGCGCGGTCAAGGTATCCAACTTTGAGTCCATGTTTCGCAAGCTGGAGCGCATTTCCAGCATTAGTGTCTGCAAGTCTTCCCCCTAATCTTCTGCCTGAGAGCTTTGGTGCGAGTCGCTCTATGGGTCAGGGTCGGGATCTGTGTGTCTTGTAGAGCGTTTGTTCTCGAAGTTAAGTTTGGGTTGCTTTGTGTCCGGTTTGCCCATGTTGCCGTTAAGCAGCAGGCATCACAGGGCCCGCAACCCCACTCTGCATTACTGCCCAGTCAGACAGTCAGTCGTAAATCAGCAAGCCAAAACCCAGCTCCAAAATGCATGGCACCTCCTCTGCAGCTTCGCACTTCGTAGCGCCCAACCGTACCCTGCTGATGAGCTAGTTGCAGCAGGTCAACTGGTGGTAACACCTCAGGCAAGGCCTCACCTTAAGCAGCACCAGCACCTCATGTGCTATGTGTCGTCTGCAGTATGGACAATAGGTTAGGCCGTGCACAGGCCAGGCCGGGGCTCCTATCTGGTACGCATTCCTCACCGCCCGGGCACCTCGTCTTATAAATTCAGGGGTACAAAGTGGTGTAGCAAACTTCCCTCCTGCGTGCCTCTTAGAGTCCCCAAGCACAGCAACTCAATCTTCCGCAATTATTCACCAACGTGTGCACATAACCCCGATGCAGGATAATGAAGACACAGTCTCACAGGGTCAGTGCAGGCAATGTGGCCCCATCTGCCTCGGTAGAGCTGTGCGTAACAAACCACACCCAATCTGCACTTATCTGACCTGTGCTCTTATCTGCAATGCGGGTCTTACGATCGCAGCAACCGCCTCTGGTCTCTTCCTCGCCGGGTCACTGCTCCAGTCCACAAAATGGCGGTCGCGGCCTCCCGAGACTCTCCCCTCCTAGCTTCCCCGGTGAGCCGCTGCCTCCCGATGGCGCCGCCAAGCTCCTCGTACCTGCAGGGCTTGTTGTTTAGGTGTCCGCCTCCCACGGCCACCAGCTCTGTCCTCCGCGCCACACAAATCTCCCCAGGCACAGCGGGCCTCTGCAGCCGCGGGCTCAATTTTCAGGACAGCCTGGCCGCTGCAGGGGTCGGGCTCTGATGATCCAGCCGCCGCTCAGCTCGACCGCTTGTACCCTCAGCAATCGATGCGTTCTGCTCATAAAAGTAACAGCAAAGTGGGAGTTGGTGTCTCCACCACCCGTGGCGGTATTTTTCCACCGCTACAGCCCCTCCATGTGCCGCATTTTATCAGGATTTTCTCCCGGCTGGCGGAGCACACTACCATTCCGGGGCTCGGCCAGCCACGCCCCCCTGTTTAAACTGTGTTTAATAGGGACTGTGCACTTCGTTTTTTGGCCGGGAGAGGGAGTAAAGTTTTATTCAAACAGTATAGTTAGATTTCAAGTTTGTGAGGCCTTTACCTGCCGAAGTCCAAAGTGTGGATTGAACCTGTCTGTCTAGGGGATTCTGAACAGGAGAAGCAGCTTTCAACTCTCTGGCCAGCAAACCTTGTCTGAGGTCGCTGGGACCTTATATGGTCTGTTAGTGGTTGGTACATGTATACTCCGATTGGTGGTTGTATCTGATGTTTCTATTGGATTAGGGTTAGCGTCCTCATCAGTTGGGTATTTGGGTGCTCTGCTTTGTTTCTGGGTCTGTGATTCAATCAATGTAGGGTTGGGGCTAGGGTTAGGATTTCTTTTGGAAGTAGGGATTAGGGCTTCCTTTGTTATTGGTTGTTGGGATTAGGGTGGGACTAGGGCTACTGTTAGGCCTTTAATTGGAAATAGCGTTTAGGGCTTCCGGTGTGATTGGTTGCTGGACTAGGTGTGGGACTAAGAGTAGGGTTAGACTTTCTATTGGAATTGGGGACTAGGGCTTCCTGTGCCATTGGTTGCTTGGACTTGGGTTGGGACTACTGGTAGGGCTAGGGCCTCGATTGGACGTTGAGATCAGGGTTTTTGAACTTATTGGGTGCTTGGACTAGGGCTAAGATTGGCTGTAAGGTCCTGGTCTCCTATTGGTTCTAGAGTGATGTGATTGGATAGTGTTAGGGCTAGGGTTCCCACTGGCTGAAGGGGTCACCTGATTACTAGGGCTATAAAAGGTCAGGGCATCTCAGCCCGGGCATCGAGGCTAAGGGCGGAGAGGGCAAGGGCGAGTGCCTGTTTGATCCTGTTGAGAGCGGAGAGGACAAGGGCAGTTGCCTGTTTGAGCCTGTTGACGGCGGAGAGGACAAGGACAGTTGCCTGTTTAAGCCTGGTCAGGGCCAGGGCTAGGAATGCTGCCCATTCTCCGATTGATTAATACCCACCCTATGTATTTGTCCCTCTGTAAATAAACATTTATTTTCACTCTAGATATGTGCCTATCTTTGTGTATTGCTTTGTATAAACATGTATAATAATTATGTTATGTAAACAAAAACAAAAAAAATCATCTTTGGTCTACATGTACTTGCTTCCACTGTACATCTATGTACCTCCATGTACTTGGATCTGTGTGTATTTTACTTTTCTCCTGAAAAAGCATTTCCAATGCACTACCCTATTTCTCATCCTGTACCTTTATTAATATATTTAATCTGCATATACTTACCTCTGTTATGTATCTATATACTTTCAATGTTCTTATGGATCTATATATTTATCTTCTAATTTAACATTTCCAATGCAATACCCTATTTCTCAGCCTATAATTCTCTCAATATATCTTCTAGCCCAACTTTCTTACTCATCTCAAACTTCTTTCTACTACTCTTTCCAATTCACTACCCTATCTCACCCTATACATCTATCATTATATCCTCTACACCCACTCTCTTATTTATCCCCATCCCCATACCACTACTATGTTCCCCAAAATAACACTTTCTGTAGTAGGGGATCTCTGTGTATAGTCATAATCTAGTGAATAGTCCCGCCCATGTGCGTGGACCCCGGCAATCAAAAATAATCTCTTAAGTTGTCAAAATAATGCAGAAACTGCAAAGACACTTAAGAGAGAATTTAAAGACAAATAATGCAGCCTATATCTACAGGCTACACTGTCCAGTACTTCAACTAGAAATTCCACCAAAAATCACCACACACAGCCCAGCCTGCTAGTTTCTACCACAGAGAAACCTGCCTCCCCCAGTCAAAGACTCAGGAATGATAGAGAGGAAGGTAGGGACAGACAAGCCCCATAGGCTGCCATTATGTGGCTTAAATAGGATACTGTGCCTTTAAGAGAACTTTCCAGACTTCTCCCAGTATCCCAGAATGCATAGCAGGTCCAACTTACTTTCAGTTCTTTTTTCCGGCTCCTGCTTACAGGACCCTGGCATTGAGCTCTCCCTTTTTCAAGGGTTTATTGAATTCGTTTTTGCACTTTTGACTTTTAAAAGTGTTGCAGTTACTGCTTGGTGTTCTCTTCTCACTTTTGTGCTGTTTTTTAGGCGTTTTGGGGCTCCGAAATGCCTGGCCTTTTTGTTAAGTGCCCAGCATGTGAGAGGAAGAAGGCCAAAAGCGACCCCCATGATGTCTGCATCGTGTGCCTTCCAGAAGATCATGGCCCTGAGGAGTGTGTTATCTGCCAGCAACTTTCTGCTAGGACCCTCAGGGACAGATTGAAGATCAGGCTGGCTGGCCTGGAGGATAGGCGTCAACGTGCTGCAGGTGGGTCTGGGCAGCCTGGGAGTGATCCCTCTGCCTCTGCTGAGGCCCCTGGGGGGCTCCCCGGGGGCAGGAAGTCCAGCCAACGATCCCATTCTCCGTCGACGTCGAGGGCTTCGACGACGGCGTCGAGAGGGATGACGACGGCGTGCTCCCCGTCTCCCCGGGGCTCCGGGTCGAGACGGCGTGACGGCTCGACGGCGAAGGAGAAGCCGACGTCGAAGCCGCCGTCGACGTCATCGTCTTCGTCGACGTCGAGGTCTTCATACCGACGCCGAAGGCGCAGGGACGTGTATCGACGCTCGCCGTCGAAGCGGCACCGACGCTCGCCGTCGAGGCGACACCGTCGGTCGTCGTCGAGGTGACACCGTCGATCGACGTCGAGGGGCTCCTCGACGTCGAGGACATCAAGACGACGACAGCGGTCGACGTCGAGGGCGGACCGCCCGACGTCGAGAGGGCGACGTGAGAGGTCCCGCAAGAAGAGATCGACGTCGAGGAGTCGACGTTCGACGCCGAGGATGAGAGGGTCGACGTCGAGGGGACGACGTTCGACGCCGGAGTCCAGGAAGCGCCATTCGACGCCGGAGAAGCGTCGTTCTGCGTCCAGCAGACAGCGGTCAGCGTCGAGGAGTAGGTCACCCTCTCCAAAACGACACAGAGGGGGCTCTAGCCCCAGGAGTCACGCCGCTTCCAGCGGACGCAAGAGGAAGCGGTCGCCTGCGGATGGGGATGGATCTCCGCACCCGTCCCCTAAAGGGTCACCGGGCTCGGTGTACTCGGAAGTGTACACTCCATCTCGACCCAGGACTCCTACTCCTCCACCCGTACCTAAGGAGGACCCTCCGCCCATACCACCACTTCCTGCGGGGGATCCTGCTCCACCTCCGGTCCCTCCGCATGGGCCCACCCCGCAGCCGGTGGTTCCTCCGCCGAGGTCCACTTCACTGCCGTCCCTGCCTGCTCCTCCCAAGGGGACCCCGAAACCGAAGCCCCGGGAGGATCCGAAGAGGCCCCGTGAGGAACCACGGAAGACCCCTCCTCGCAAACCGAAGGAGCGCCCTAGAGCTGGCAGGTCTCGTTCTCGCTCTAGGCGCAGATCTTCCACGAAGTCGAGACACCGCCATAGGAGGCGCGAATCTCGCTCTCGCACGAGATCATCTGGGACCAGGGACTATTCACCTACGCTATCGGGGTCGCCGGACACCAGAGTGTCCCCGATAGATGACCTGGTTGCCTTTCAGGACGTCCTGTTGAGGGGCGCGGCGAAGCTAGGCATTACACTGACAGTGCCTACTCCGAAGACGTCCGTCATTTTCGAGACTCTACATCAGAGGCACATGTCTCGTCCCCTCCTGCCCTTGGTGCCGGGCCTGGAAGAACCGGCTATGGCGCTGTTTCTCACCCCGGCGGTGACGAGAGCGGCCCCGTCCAGACTACTAAAGAAATACCGGGCTCCCGACTCGGATCCGGCCTTTTTGAGAGCGGAGCCTCCGCCTGACTCCGTCATCGTCACGGCGGCCCGCAAGCAGCATGCCACCACTCCGACCTCCACGGTTCCCCCGGACAAGGAGTCTAGGTGGATGGACTCGGCGGGGCGAAAAATCTGTGGGACTTCCGCGACATCCATGAAAGCGGCGAGTGCCACGGCTCTGTTGGGGCGTTACGACCGCGCCCTCTGGGACTCCCTCGAGCGCTTTGCGGAGCATTTGCCTCGGGAGCAGCGTGAAGACTTCATGGAAGTCCTGAGTGAGGGGATGCTGGTGGCCAACCAGATAATCAGCGCGGCTGCGGACTCTTCCCTGTTGGCTGCTCACGGGTTCTGCCACGGGATCAACCAACGGCGCCACGCATGGCTCCGGCTGACGTCCCTGAAACCGGACGCACAGCAGAGGGTGGCCAATCTGCCGTTTTCCGGGGAGACCCTCTTCGGGAAGCACGCAGATGATGAAATGGCCCGCATGAAGGCGGAGGCTGAAACGCTGACGGCTGTGGGCCTGGAAAAGCCCAAGGAGACCAAGAAGCAGTACCGCCCTTTCCAACGGCGGTTCGGAGGACAAGGCCGAGGACGGGGACAGGCTTCGGGGCACTCGCAACAGCAGCAGCCGTTCCGTAAGCCGTTCCAGAAGCGGCAGAAGGGCAGAGGAGGCCAGCAGTCGGCTCCGGCGCCCAAGGGCCAGGCGGGGTCTAGGCCCTAGGAACTTACTTCCCCCGGATCCGTTACCCACTCCGGTGGGGGGAAGCATCCAACCTTTTCTGGCAGAGTGGAGAAAAATTACTCAGGACAAGTGGGTGCTGAATATTGTTTGCAATGGATACAGTCTTCGGTTCACCAGCCCTCCTCCAGCGATTCCCCCAGTCAGCTCGCAGTTTCAGCTGCGCGAGCTTCAGGCGGAAGCGGATATCCTGTTAAGGAAAAGGGCGATAGAAGACGTACCTCTGTCTCAGAGAGGAAGAGGTCTGTACTCCCGGTTCTTTCTGGTTCGCAAGAAGGACAAGAACGAGTTCAGGCCCATTCTGGATTTGCGACAGGCAAACAAGTGGATTCGCAGAGAAAAGTTCCGCATGCTGTCGTTGCACCAGATCTACCCTCAGTTGCAACAGGGAGACTGGCTTTGCGCTATAGACCTACAGGATGCTTACTTCCATGTGCCCATTGCACACAAACACAGGAAGTTCCTGCGGTTCCAAGTCGGCACCAATCACTATCAATACACAGTACTCCCATTCGGACTGAAGTCTGCGCCAAGGACATTCTCGAAGTGTATGGCGGTGGTAGCGGCACACCTGAGGAAGAACAAGGTGTTCGTCTACCCTTACTTGGACGATTGGCTGATCAAGGCATCCTCCTTCTCGGAAGCGCGAGCACACTTCCAGAAGACGTGCGTTCTCTTGAACAAGCTGGGGTTGCACATCAACATGGCCAAGTCTGTCCTGACTCCGGTCCAATTCATACAGTACTTGGGAGCCTCCATCAATACGCTGTCAGCAAGCGTGTCTCCTTCGGAAGAGCGACGATTATCACTCCTTCGGAAGGCTCAGGCTCTTATGACGACTCCATCTACAACAGTGAGGACGGTGTCTTCTCTACTGGGATCGATGGCCTCTTGTATCTTCCTGACGCCACACGCACGGCTGCACATGAGACCGTTGCAGGAGTGCTTGGAGGACCAGTGGGATCAGAGGAAAGGATCTTGGGACGACAAGATTCGCCTATCGCTGCATGCTCTTCAGTCCCTGAAGTGGTGGTGTTCGGCAGAGAATCTCCTCAGAGGGGTTCCCTTTCACAAGGACATTTTCACGCAGACTGTCGTGACGGATGCGTCTCTTCTGGGATGGGGAGCGCACTCCGGGACTCTGCAGATTCAAGGCACGTGGTCACCGATGGAGGCCACGTATCACATCAATTTCCTGGAACTCAGAGCTGTTCACTTGGCGCTGAAGGCCTTTCTTCCGTCCTTCCGGACCAACTCTCTGCTTGTACAGACGGACAATACCACCACGATGTATTACCTCAACAAGCAGGGGGGGTCGAGATCGCGCACTCTGTCACAGGAGGCGCAGACGATCTGGCACTGGCTCCTGGCCAGAGGACTGACGATAACGGCCACCCATCTACCAGGTGTGCAGAATGTTCAGGCAGACGCACTGAGCAGACTGCTTCAGGAAAACCACGAATGGGTCATAAACGACGAAGTACTAGGAGAAGTCTTCGCAAGGTGGGGAACTCCAGACGTAGATTTGTTCGCCACCGCCGAAAACAGCAAGTGCAGAGACTTCGCCTCCAGGTACTTCCAGCAAGGGACGCTGGGGAATGCGTTATGGATCGACTGGACGAACAACTTTCTGTACGCCTTTCCTCCCATTCCCCTGATTCCGGCGGTGCTCATCAAGCTGGCCCGGTCCAGGGCTCGGATGATACTCATCGCCCCGGAGTGGCCCAGGCAGTGGTGGTTCACGGACCTACTTCACCGGTCTCTCCTTCCTCACATTCGGTTGCCGTGCAGGCCGGACCTTCTCACGAAGTTCGGGGGACGGATGTTACACCCCAACCTCTCGTCTTTGAGTTTGGCGGCATGGCTCCTGAGATAGTGCAGTATGGCCATCTTAATCTGCCCGATGATTGCATGGACATTCTGAAGGAGTCCAAGAGACCTTCCACTAGGACTTCATATGCTTACATGTGGAAGAGGTTTTGTATCTGGTGCCAGTCTAAGAACTATGATCCTACAACCTGTAAGGAGGATGTTATCCTTCCTTACCTTTTACATTTGGCGCAGTCTGGCCTTAATGTGCATTCCATTAAGGTTCATCTGGCTGCATTGACTGCCTACAGGAAATGCCCTTCACAGACTTCCTTTTTCCAGATCCCCGTGATCAAAGATTTTCTGGAAGGATTGAAGAAAGTATTCCCTCCTGTCAGGCTTCCCTCGCCTTCATGGGAATTGAATGTGGTGCTGTCCAGATTGATGAAGGAACCTTTTGAACCTATTCATAAGGCTTCGTTGCAGCACCTGTCCTGGAAGGCGGCGTTCCTCGTGGCCATTACATCGGCCCGCAGGGTGAGTGAAATTCAGGCGTTGTGTTGTAATGAACCTTATACTGTATTTCATGCTGCTAAGGTTGTTATGCGTACTCACCCTAAATTTCTTCCCAAGGTTATTTCTGACTTTCATGTCAACCAGACTATAACTTTACCTACGTTCTTTCAGAACCCTTCATCCCCAGCGGAGAGGTCTCTCCATTCTCTGGATGTTAGGAGGGTGTTGAAATTTTATCTGGATAAAACCAAAGATATTCGTAGGTCTGACCAGTTGTTTATCAATTATGGATCGGTCAGGACAGGTCTTGCGACCTCTAAGCAGTCCATCTCTAGGTGGATTGTGTCCTGCATACAATTGTGTTATCAGAAGGCTAATAAGACCTTAGGAGGTAAGCCTAAGGCTCATTCCACCAGGGGCAAAGCTGCCACGACGGCTCTGCTCCGTAACGTGCCGATTGCTGAAATCTGCAAGGCAGCCACTTGGAAGTCGGTTCATACCTTTGCTAAGCATTACTGCCTGGACACTGACGCCAGGGCAGACGCTCAGGTTGGACAGGCTTCGCTGCGGAATTTATTCGCACAATAGTGGCATTATGTATTTACTCTCCACCGCCGCTTAGTTGTGGGGATGGGCTTGCCATTCTATTCACTAGATTATGACTATACACAGAGATCCCCTACTACAGAAGGAGTAGTTTCTGTCCTGTAACTCCAGTTCTGTAGTAGGGGTATCTCTGTTATAGTCATAAGCGCCCTCCCTCCTCCCCGGTGGAGAATTCTTCATGTAAACAATGCTGCAGGTCTGGCGTTTTATACGCCTTCAAAAAGAACTGAAAGTAAGTTGGACCTGCTATGCATTCTGGGATACTGGGAGAAGTCTGGAAAGTTCTCTTAAAGGCACAGTATCCTATTTAAGCCACATAATGGCAGCCTATGGGGCTTGTCTGTCCCTACCTTCCTCTCTATCATTCCTGAGTCTTTGACTGGGGGAGGCAGGTTTCTCTGTGGTAGAAACTAGCAGGCTGGGCTGTGTGTGGTGATTTTTGGTGGAATTTCTAGTTGAAGTACTGGACAGTGTAGCCTGTAGATATAGGCTGCATTATTTGTCTTTAAATTCTCTCTTAAGTGTCTTTGCAGTTTCTGCATTATTTTGACAACTTAAGAGATTATTTTTGATTGCCGGGGTCCACGCACATGGGCGGGACTATTCACTAGATTATGACTATAACAGAGATACCCCTACTACAGAACTGGAGTTACAGGACAGAAACTACTCCTTCTTGACTCTCTCCTACTCTACCCCTCCTTGCATCATCTCACACTTCTTTTACTATACAGATCCCCCAAACAAACCTTTCTAAACTCTTCCCTCTGACTCTTCCCCTCCAGAAACCCTTTTACTCATCCAAAAGCCTCCTCCTACTGCTATGACCTAAAAAAAAAGAAATCCTTCACTATTCTATCCCTCCACAATTCTTTTCAATCGAAATAACAGACTAACATGTTCACTTCACTAATTCCATATTCCCCTATACTAATTCACCACTAATCCTTTATGGGTTCCAGAGTAGCATGCTACTCGCCAACAAAGCGTTTCAACACCACACCAGGGTTACAAGCGCTATATAAATGCAAACTTTTTTTCCCTCTATCCCTCCGCTATCCTTCTCACTCCAAATAACTGACTAATATCCACCCCATAAATTACTTTCATATTTCACTATACTAATTTTCAACACTAATCCTTTATGGGTTCCGGAGTAGCCTGCTACTCGCCAGAAAAGAACTTCAAAACCCATCAGGGGTAACAGACGCTATATGAATGCAAATCTTACTTTCACTTCAATCCCTCCGCTGTGCTTCTCACTCCAAATAATTGACTAATATCCACCACTCCAATTTCTTTCATATTTAATCATGCTAATTCACCACTAATCCTTTATGGGTTTCCAGAGTAGCGTGCTACTCGCCAAAAAAAGCGCTCCAACACCCCATCAGGGGTTAGAAGCGCTATATAAATACAAACCTTCTTTCCTCTTCTATCCTTCTGCTATCCTTCCAAATCCAAGTAAGTGACTAACATATCCACCACTTAAAATGTACTTGCATATTTCACTATACTAATTCAACACTAATCCTCTATGGGTCCCGGAGTAGCGTGTTACTCGCAAAAAAAGCTCTTTGATGCCTCGTCAGGGGTAGTAAGCGCTATACAAATGCAATTGCAATGCAATATACTCTTAATGGCATTACTGCACTTACAATGTCTAAGAATTGGCTTAGACACTTTAGAGGTACAGGGCTCATGCAACTGGACTCTCACCACTGGTATAGTACACCCAGCTAGAGGGTTGGCTGACCTATGCCAGGGCAGTGGTCAACCTTTCTGGCACACTTTGGCCCAGAGGAATTCGACTTGCAATGATTTCCTTCATTTAGTGTTTGTAAACCACAGCAGCAGGCCTGGAATCACACACTTTGAGTGGTGGATGTAAAATAAAAAAAACGATTTTGAAAACAGAAATGACCCCGATTGTAAGTCCTACAAAAAAAGGCTGCGAAGAAATTAGTACATTAACCTCCTTTGTGTTGCGCTACTGTTAAATCCACCTATTTGTGGTTGAAAATACACCAAAGTATCTGTGTTCGGCTATAAGCATGTGCTAATAGCGGGATGGGGGGTTGGTGTGATAGGGTACCACTTAGTGAGGCGACCCGTAAAGCATAAGGAATAGGACAAAGTAAGGGCACATGTGCATGACGTAAAATGTAATATTAATGTGCAGCTTTAGGAAAAGAAGCCAACAACGAGCCTGCTTCCCCCTCGCGTGCCTTCATTGACAGGAATCTTTATAAATTTTATTCAAAGAGCATGCCACTGAAATGTAAATTTTAAGGAGTGAACTTGCATAAGCATTTCGAAGACTAAGCAATCTTGGAACACCTCGTAACAAATAAAGGATATTAGTGGATGAGATTAGATGCAACTTGATTGCATGCCGACTTCTGGTTTCACTGTAATAATGATATCCATTGACAAATATTTCTCACAGCATGAGATGAAGCGATTTGCTGTTCAGGTAACTGTGTTTGTGACACACTACAGAAAGGGCCTGAGATTATTTTGCAAAAATATTTGAGCGCACCCTTCACATTGTGAGGGGGTGGAATTCTCTTGCTGCCCACGTTATCTGATCTTTTGGGTCGGGTAGACAGTGGTCTGGTCCAGCTACCACTGCCCCCAGCAGCTGCAGCCTCCAGACCCTCCTAATCCTGCTCTTCTAGTTCACGGGCATCCATTTGGTGGCAGGATCCGCCATCACCTCCACCACTGGCAGTCCACAACATCGGACAGGTGGTTCTGCAGATCGTTTGAAGGGGCTACTCCCTTCCCTTTGAGATTACCCCTCTCTTCATGCCTCCATCTTAGGAGCGTGATGGAGGTTCATTTGTCCCTGCACCGTGAGAAAATCATAGTCTCTTGGCCATGGGAGTCATAAAGAGGGATCCGGTGGCTGAAGTCTGCTGTGGTTTCTATTCCCGCTACTTTCTGGTCCTGATAAAAGACAAGGGCCTTCGTTCTATCCTAACTACTTTCTCGAAAAGGAGAAATTCAAGATGGTCACATGGGCTCAGGTCTTATCTGCCCTGGGCCCAGAAAACTGGATGGTAGCATTGGACTTGCAGGAGGCCTAGTTTCACATCTGTGTCCTGCCTGCCTATCTGCATTACCTGTGGTTCACATTCGGGCACAATCATTTTCAGTTCACCATGTTCCTTTTTAGCATTATCAGTGCCACTCGAGAGTTCACCTAGGTGACGGCAGTGGTAACAGCTCATCTGCGCTAATCAGGGGTGCCAGTCTTCCCCTATTTCGATGACTGGTAGTTGAAGGCAGGCTTGCCCCAGGTTGTCGTTTCCCACCTCCAGACTACGGTGGACCTCCTGCATTCACGGGGGTTCACTATCAACATGCTAAAGTCACACTTGGCTCCTTCGCAGACCTTCCTTTTCATTGTAATTGTTCTGGACACACTGATGTTTTGGGCTTATCCTCCCAAGGGAGTCCAGGATATTCAGGCTATGATACTGATGTTTCAGCTTCTATCGGGGTTTCTGTGGCACTGACTTTGAGGCTGCTTCGCCTCATAACCTCCTGCAGCCTCCTAGTGACACATGCCAGATGGCATATGTGGGCTCTGCAGCGGGACCTGAAGTTCCAGTGGGTGCAGCATCGGGGGAATCTCTCAGATATGGTCCAGATCTAGGAGGGAACTCCAAAGGGCCATGCATTTGTGGCTAACGAACCCCATTTGTGTTGGAGGCAGACTCCTCTCCCCTCGCCAACCAGATCTCACAGTAGTGACGGATGCATTGCTCCTTGGATGAGGTGGCCTTCTGGAGAGGTGGAGATCAGAGGACTCTGGTCTCCGGCATAATCTGGAATCCACATCATTATGCTGGAGCGTCGTGCGATCCGACTGTCCCTGAAAATCTTTCTACCCCCATCACTGGAAGGTTAGTGCAGGTGTTCATGGACAACACCACCGCATGAGGTACTGCAACAAACAGGGCTGGGTAGGGTCATGGACATCAGGGCATATCCCTGATGGTTCAACATCTGGCAGGTTCCCTGTACGCCAGGGCGGACAAACTTAGCTGTGGATGCTTAGCGAACCACCGGAGGTGGCGCAAGGTCTCTTTTAACAGTGGAGAGATCCTTGGTTAAATCTGTTCGCCTCTGCTAAGTACGCGCAGTGTCAGCACTTTTGTGTGCTGGAGATCTAAGGCGACTCTCGCTCTTGAGACGCTTTTCATCTCGAGTGGAGCGCAGTCCTCCTGTACGCAGAACACTTCTACCGAGTGTTCTCAACTTCCGGAACGACCGGACCCAAGTCGTCCTTGTGACTTTGGACTGGGCAAGGAGAGTCTGGTATCCCGAGCTTCTGAACATGAGCATCGATCCTCCAATCAGGCTGCCCTTTAGGGAGAAGGAGCTTGTATCCGAGCCTCATTGAGATCGCCCCCCACCGATACCCTGTCACCTCTGGCTGATCACCATGAAAACTACCTTTCTTGTGGCAATTACATTGACCTAGAGCAGGGGTCTTCAAACTGGGGGGTAGGCCTCAAGCGATCCTAGAGGGGGGGGGGTGTTCTGGCCAAAAGAAGCATTGTGCTGGTAAGTGCCATCACTAACATCTTTTGCTATTTATATCCTAGCTGGGAGAAGGTGTCAAAAGGGAAAGGACACCAAATACACTTAGAAACCCCGACTTTTACTTCTAATAGTCACACTGGGGACACTTGTACATGTAAGGCCTGCCTAACCAGAATAGTATGTTTGGCAATCATTCATTTGATTGCATTTGATTGCATTTCTAAAACAGTAACAGAACGTAGCTGCACTGTTTAAATATGTATCAACACATTTAAACATTGCCAATTTAATAAAATAATTAATGATTTTTTTCCCACTGTGGGGGTGCAGCATTAAAAAGTTTGAAGACCACTGGCTTAGAGGGTGAGTGAGCTGCAGGTTTTATCATCCAAGCCTCCCTTCCAATCAGTTTTCCTGACAAACTGGTGTTGGCCCTAGGGCCTCTTTCCTGCCAAAAGTGGTAACACCATTTCATGTGGGTCAATCTGTCACCTTGACCACTTTCTACGCTCCTCCACTTCCCTCCATGGAAGAAGAGCAACTTCACTATCTGAACCAAAAAAGAGAGTTGTCATTCTACCTTGATCGCACACGAGAGTTCTGGGTGGACTACCAACTCTTTGTTTGGTATGTTGGTACGAAGAAAGGTAGTCCGGTCCAGAAACTGCCCATTTCTTGATGGTTTGTTCTCTGCAGCAAGATCTGCTATGCACTGGCAACGAAGCAGCCTCCAGAAGGCTTAAAAGATCATTCCACCAGAGTTGAGGCTGTGACCACTAAGTTAGCCCATGGAGTTCCAGTCCTGGGTATCTGTCAATCAGCAATGTCAGCATCTCTGAACACGTTTACCAAGCGTTCCTGCCTACTGCTTTTCTCTAAATGTATTCGCAGACCCACCTCCAGTCATGGTATTGCTCGGGTATCTATTCAAAGCTAAGGAATCTGCAGCTAGAAGTCTATATCAGATGAACAAGTTACTTACCTTCGATAACGCTTTATATGGTAGAGACCCTATCTAGCTGCATATTTCTTACAAACCCATTCTCCCGCTCTGCAGACAGATTTCTAGGGACAGGGCTAATCCCTTTCAGGGTCCTATTTTGAACACACCAGTGTCAGTGCACTTCATGGCTCTGTGCTTCTGGCGTACAGAGTTGTGAAAAGTAACTGACGTCAGCGTGCTGAGGTGGCCCTTATACAGGTGACGTGAACATCACTACCGGTGCGGTCGATTTCACGCTGAGCCGACCCACTACACCTACTAGCGCAGAGGTACTACTCACCAATAATTTTCCGGATCAAGTCTTCCGCTGTGGAAATTCAAAGGTAAGGAATCTCTAGTTGGATATTGTTTCTACCAGATAAGGCGTTACCAAAGGTAAGTAACTTGTTCATCTGTTTCATTTAGTTTCCCTCTCCATAGTGACATGAGATCCAAATTAGTGGTGACTGGACAGAGCGCTGCTTAGACAGCGGTGTTTAATTCTCTTGTGAGTTTAGTCTTGCTAGTCTAGTACTACTAGCATGTACCTTTTGTTTAGCCTAATACATGGTTTGTGTCAGTTGGAATCCCTTCTGTACATTGGGAAGAAACAATAAAATATGCTGAGTCAATTAGTACTGAGTTCATCAGTGAGAAGGAATAAGGTTGTGGCACTAGCGTTTAACAAAATGTAACCCCCCCCCCCCCCCCAAAAAAAAAGATGAAAAGGTTCTATGTGATTCTTTGAATTAACCCCTTGGCTGCTAAGCCTTTCCCCCTAGAATTCTAAGACTTCATGGGGATTCTGAAGGTAATTGAGTTTATTGGGAAAAGTAGGAAAAAATACACTGCAAAAAGTGTCCCTATCCCCCCCCTCCTAAAGATGGCATCAACGAAAGGTTTGGTGTGCTAAAGTCACAATTTTCCTGGCTTTCAGGAACATGCAGAGCTGAATCAAATTTATTATTATTTTTTTTTTTTACTACAGTTTTGCCATTTTTCAAAGATGTAGCCCATTTTTGGGTCTAGCACACGTGCTGCTTGCTCTGCGACGCATGCTGTATTAGGGTATTGACTGGAAGCTCCGTCCACTCTCCGCCCATATTTTGTAACTGTCCTTCGTAAATGCTGCCTTCTGATTTGTAAACAGGCTTGTTAGTCCCTCCTTGGTACTGCCTTGTCTCCATTTGTCACCTCCCTTCAGGACTGGACCTTTTACTTCGGATGTTACATGGTCAGTGTTATTTAGCAAGTGAGTAATAGTGAATGCACACCTTCGGTCCTACTTATTTAGGTTTTTGCTGAAACTGCCATAAGAATGCGTGCAAAACAGCACTGAGTCGTCCAAACACAGCTAATCCTAAGATGCTCAAAAATGTACCGCAGTTAGCGCTCCCTGCTACTGCACTGCTGGACAGAGGAAATGCCCCATTGTGAACCATATTGTCCAAAGTAAACCAAGTAATCCAAAGTACACCAACTTGTAAATGTCACTTTTAACCATGTTCTTCATTTGTTTATAGAATCACTCCGGAGACATCAAATTAGACCAGAATGCTTTATTCTTGCATTTTCAAATGCCTTTTGTCGCCAATCTAGGCTTTTACATTGGCACGTGCAGTCATCCAAATTTCATGACAAACACTTACTTAAAACCCAATGCATTTAGAACCTGTAGGTTCTTCAACAGGGGTCACTGTGAAACATTAGAAAACAACAGCTTAGTAGTATCATTTGAAAGAGTTCTATTCTTGAGCGGCTGGTAAAGGTGTTGGTTTTGACAGCCAATCTCACAGCTGGCCATCTTCTCATTCAGCTAATTTCAACAGCAGTACTAGTTCTCATGCCACTAATACCCTCAGTGTCTATGCTGATAATAATTGTACTGTTCCTATTGACACTACTACAAATTGCAGCCATAATTCAAGCCTATGTCTTTGTTTTGTTACTAAGTCTGTACTTACAAGAAAACGTTAAACGGCACCCCAAGCGCACGCCTTTCACATAGTAAACCCAAGCCCTTGGCCACTTACAGGAGCTATTGCAGCACTTCTATTAACCTCTGGTTTAGCAATATGGTTCCATTTCGGATCAATAACCCTAATCACATTAGGACTAGTAATTATACTCTTAACAATACTTCAGTGATGACAGGATATTATTCGAGAAGGCACTTTCCAAGGACTTCACACTTTACCTTTCCATAAAGGCCTTCGATACTGGGTAATCCTATTTATTAAATTTTTTGTAATTATGTTTTAAAATTTTATTTTAATGTATTTATTTATTTAAATTTTTTTTTTTAAAGAGTTTTACAACTCAAGCCTCGCCCCATTCCCATAACTAGGAGAATGTTGACCCTCACCGGGATCACTCACACCTGTGCTTGTCACAGGTTCAAATCCTGGTGGCTCCACTCAGCCTTTCATCCTTCTGAGGTCGATAAAAATGAGTTCTTCTGTATAGTAATAAATATCTGTCAATAGCTCTAAGCAAATCCTCAGAAGTAAATGTGCGCTCTACATGCACACTTGTTAGGTTATTTTATGCAGGACTAGAAAGAGTTAATTCCTGAGAGGACTTCCTCCCCCAGAACCAATCATTCTAAATCAGAGACTGACAGCAGGTGGGGAAGGACAGAATGTAGAGATTGCTCTAATGAGCGAAGCACTGAGGACAGGGTGACTAGGTGACCCGGATTTGCCGGTATAGTCTTTCCAATCTCTCTGGGCAGATTTAAGTACATTTAGCAATTGTGACAGTCATTTGAACACAACTACTTGCCAAGGAGGTAAGTATTCATGTGTTCCATGGCAGGATTAGATAGCAGCCATCCTCGTTGGAACACCTAAAATCCACTTTGCCCCAATCAAATCTGTTCTCAACCTAGGCTTATCACAGATTGCAAACAGTTCAATCACATCTCCCCTGCCCTCAAATCCCTCAAATGGCTCCTCTTTGAAGGCAGATCCACCTACAAGACCGTTTGCATCACGCATAAAGTCCTTCATCAAAACACCCCGCTGTACCTCTCTGACAAACTCCACAAAGCCGGCGGCTCTAGAGTGTTGAGGAGCCCAACACACTCGCTCTCATTCCTCCTCTCTTAAATAAGAAATCCACACAATCACGCTCCTTCTCTGGAAATGTGCCTACCATCTGGAATTCCCTCCCTATAGAATTAGGCTGCAACCCCTCCTACTACAGCTTCAAAACAGCCCTGAAACGTCACCTTCTCGCCAAATACTGGGGTCCTTAATCCCTACACCGGGCACTATTCCCAATCCTGCTTCTCACGGTTTTCGGTTCCCCTTAATGATCTCCTAACTTCCTCTTTCCCCATCTTCTTATAAGTAACCCATTTTACTACCTTTCTCCTCTGATATCACTAAGTCCCCTTGTAGGTCAGCCTGCGTCTCACTCCTTGGGGCTCCCCTTACCGATCACTTGACTTCCTCTTTCACCCCTCTTCCTATAACTACCCTATTTAACTACTTTTCCCCTCTCAAATAACTAAATCCCCTTATAGCCCCAGTCTACACGTATCCAGTTCTTCCTCACCCTTTCCCTTCTGCTTCCTAATCTCCTTCTTTAGCCTTTCCCAACAACACTTGCTGTATTACTCATGACTCGCTGTATTCTAATGTAAATCTTGATGTAATTAGCCCTGGTAATTATTTTGGTCTGTTTTTATTGTTCTAAGTTGTTTGTGAATGCTCAGTGGCGGCTCCGCCATAGGGTTGTTTGGGCGCCGCCCCCCTGCTTTCTCGCCGTGAGAGAAGGCAGAAACATAAATGGTAATAACTACCAGTTGTGTTTCTGCCTTCTTGCACGGTGAGAAAGCAGAAATTCCTGGTTGGGGGTGGGCGGTGTTGCTCGAGGGCAGGGGGGAGTGGCTTGCCCACTGTTGTTCATACTGCAGGCCACCCAAAACAGGCAGTATGAACAACAGTGGGCAACCCACTCCCCCCTGCCCTCGAGCAACACCGCCCACTCTCCCTGTTCTCTATGCTTGCTAAGAAATGACCCGGGTGGGGCAGCGGCCTCACCAATCACAACGCTGCCATTGCAGCGTTGTGATTGATGTGTCTCGGGACGGTAAGTTTTACTTTTTTTTCCATTAAACCTCCCCCCCCCCCCCATCCCCTCTGCGGCGTGACAACCCCATTTCCTACCCCTACCCCTACCCCTCCTCTCCGCCCGTAATGCCGGCCGCGACTGGAAGCAGATAAGCAGACTGACGCTGCACTTTAGCCAGCAAGGGGTGTCGGTAAAAGCCAGCTCAGGTCCCCAGGCCCGCCTCCTCCTCCTCCTCCTCCTCGAAGCAGCCCACATACTCACACTTCTAGAGGGCTGTTGTCCTTGGTTTCGTTTCCTCCGCAGCGCCTCACCACTTTGAAATATCACCAGCCGTGACTGTGTATGCTACCTCATTATACAAATGTTTTTTTTTTTTAACCGTTTTTATTGCAAAAAATAAATGTCACTGAAATACACAGCCATATGCCTACAACTGAGGGGGCCAGCAGCTTATAAAACCAAGGCGCTATACACAGCATTGTCGCCCACATCCCGGAGGCAGGGCAGCGTCACATGTAATTATATTGGCACTCGTTATTACTTAGGCTGTGACTGCTGCTGATCAGTGAATATAGCTATTTTACAAAAAAATATAACCAACAAAGAGATGTCAGCACCACGTGCCACTGTCAGGACCCTCACTGGGTGTGTTGGCATGTAACCACAGAACCGCCCTCCGATTATGAATCTATAGCTGGTGCCCCTCCCAAATGTCTCTGACTTCATATGTCTCCCCACCTCGCCCTCCGGACCCTGTAAAATGTGGGGCTCGACTACTATCCCTACATGCCATTTGTGCACTGTTTCATGTGAGTGCTTTGTCCCTTATGTAGTGAGGAAGTCAGTGCCTGCTGCAGGTTCTGTTGTTGCCCCCTCCGTCGAACTCTCAGCTTTACCGTTCAAGTATGTAGTGTACAAACCCCAGAAGTTCTTCGGTCTGCTCCGAGGGGGTTAGCAGTTCGCTAAAGTTCTCTGATTGCGTACAACAATAGAGGACATCATGCGACCACTGTCATTGTAGGCAATGGGCCCCTCATCCAACACATTGCCACCCTACGTTTTGCCATCAGTAGGCCCATGTCTCCGGCCTGCTTTCGGTAACTGTTTAGAGTAGCCTAGCAGGGCCACAGTGGGATCGGGGGCAATCTCGAACCCAACTATGACGCTCCGTTCTCGGAACACCTTAACCCAATACTGGGAGATGCCCGGGCAGTCCCATGCCAAGTGAATGAAATCGCCATTGGGGAGTGACATCTTTCGCAGGTCGCCTCGTCCCTTAGCCCATATCTCTGCAATCTCTCTGGTGTGTAATAAACCCTATTAATGTATTTGAAATGTATAAGCCTGTGCCTGCCGTGTAACAATATGCGTTTTGTGCTGGTGCAGCAATAAGACCACATGGCATTGTCTATAGGCATGTACAGATCACGCTGCCAGGCCAGCCTGGCCTTTGTATACTGATTTGCTCTGTGAGACATTGCTAACTTGTATAAGGTGGAGACGAGCTTACGGGGAGATTTAGTTTTAATAATGTATGATAGTTCTTTAACTTCAGGGGGTTCGCTTAGGTCTTCCTCCAGCTGTTGTAGAGCCCTACGTACCTTGTGGAACTGAAAGCGTTGAAGCAAACTCATTATACAAATGCTATTTCACAATTTTTTTCCTCTAAAAAAACATGTAAAGCGCTCTGATACCCTCGGGTCCAGCCAGCGCTATATAAAACCTTATAAATAAATAAATAAATAATTAAATGAATTCGAATACAGTTTTATTAACACATATGATACTGTCTGTAAAAGTTGCATTAATTCCACTTAGCGCCTCATTGTCTGTGGTTCTATGCTGATGACCTCTATCGATTAAGTCATTCTATTGCCCAGGTTAATGCAAAATGTCAGTCCTCCTTTGATGTTTTGTGTAATGTCAAAGGTTTTAATGTCAAAATCTGGTCACCCCAGCAGATGAGTGTCTGCTTTTCGAAGTCTGAGTCTGGGTGAATCACTTAATCTTCCTGTGCATAAGAGAAATGAATGCTTCCTTGAGTGACGTAACTGGTGCTCAAGTAAACTGCTCCAATACCCTCTGGTTCAGTGTGCGCTATATAAAAACTGCAAATAAATAAATACCTAGCCATCCAATCCTTGGTCTCTCTGTAAGGCGCACAGAGTAATGGTCATGTATGCCAGTTGCAGTTGTGATTCTATGCAAATGTGTGGGTAGAGTGGCAGTCTGTGGTAATCTTAGTTTATGTTTACATCATACCTTTAGTTATATAGGCCCACCCTTTTTAGCCCATCCCCCCCTTTTCATTCCACTTAAAGCCTTGTACACAAGTGAAGTCTCACTTAGATCCCGATTTTTGGTCTCCTTGTAGCTCACGCATTGACCTCTTTGTTCCTTTAACTCTTTCTGTATTGTTTCATGTATATGGTTTACTTACCAGTTCAAAGCTGCCAACTTGACAATTTGGCTTTCTGTGGCCAAATCTTTGCGTGCAAACACCAAGGCCAAGCCTTGCTTGTATTTATTTTTTATTTATTTTTATTTATTTTGAGAGTTTTATATAGCGCGAACAAGATCTTTGCAGATATCAGAGCACTTTACAAACAGAGGGTACATGATCATAGCCAAAACAGGTAAGTCGGTAGAGCTAACAGTACAAATAGGTGTAAGGCAATAAAACAAATAATACAAATAAGCAAAGACCATAAAACCAAATAATACAGATAAGCATAGAGGTCGAACAGGTATAGGGGATCTGTGCAGATTCTTTCAGAGTCCGAAGTGGTAGTTCAGGTGTATTTAGCCATGAGGATAGCTTTTACTTCTTTCTTAAAACGAATAGTGGAGGAGATGAGCCTGATTTCAGGAGGGAGTGAGTTCCAGATTCTGGGTGCCATTCCTGAGAATGAGCGTTTAGAAGTTTTTTCCTTCCGGAATCTCCTAGGCTTCAGCAGAAGATTGTTTGTGCCTCTGGTGTTTCTAGAGCCGCCAGAGATTGTAAGCTTCTGAGTGAGGTAGCCGGGGGAGTTAAAGTGAACCGCCTTGTGTGTCATGCAAGCAATTTTCAGGTGTATTCTGTCTTCAAAGGCAGCCAGTTTAGGGATTTCAGGTCAGGGGAGATATGAGAGTGCTTTTTTGACCCGGTGATGAGTCTCGCTGCAGCGTTTAGGGAAGCTCTTAGGGGTGCCGTAGTGGTAAGGGGGAGACCGCAGAGTGCGATGCTGCCATATTCTATTCGCGGGATGACTAGTGCTTGTACTGCAGTTTGGAAGTCTTTAGCTGGGAGGAAGGGCTTGAGTTTCCTCAAAGTATTGATTTGGAAGTTTGCTCCCTTAGTTGCTTTGCTGATATGTTGCTGCATGTTGAGATTAGTGTCAAGTTTTATGCCTAGAGATTTAGCTGAGTCCACGATGGTGGGTTGGACATTGAGTGCGGTTAGGTGTTTAAGCCAAGTTTGGGTGGTAGCGATCTTTGCTGGAGGTGCGATCAAAAGGAACTCTGTTTTCAGAGCATTGAGTTTGAGGTGATTATCGGCAAGCCAGGATTGGGTGCTTCTGATCGTTGAGTTCAGGAGCAGAATGTCTTTGGGGGATTGTAGTTTGAGATAGAGTTGGGTGTCGTCGGCGTACATGTGAAAGACAACATTGGATGATTGTAGTAGCTTGGTGAGAGGTTCCATAACTAGGTTGAACAGAGTCGGGGATAGAGAGGATCCTTGGGGGACGCCTAGCGATACAGGTATTGGCGAGGACATCATGTTGTTGCTCTTGAATTTCTGCGATCTGTTGTGTAGGAAGGATGTGAACCATTTGAGAACAGTTCCAGATATACCCATTCTTGTGTTTAGAAGTTCGAGTAGCTTCTCATGTTTAACGGTGTCGAATGCTGAAGAGAGATCAAGCAGGATGAGGAGGCAGGTGTCGTTTTGGTCTAGGATTTGAAGTGCGTCCTCAATTATGTGAGTCATAGCAGTTTCTGTGCTGTGCCTAGCTCGGAAGCCTGATTGATGAGGGTTGAGTAGCTCAAACTGATCAATGTGTTTAGTCAATTGTAGCTGTGCGCATTTTTCCAGCAGTTTAGCGAGAGTGGGAATATTGGTAATGGGGCGGTAGTTGTTCAGATCAGATGGGTCGGCTGTAGGTTTTTTAAGTAAGGGTGTGACTTGTCCAACTTTGAGGGAGTCGGGTATGATTCCTTGTTGTAGTGAGCTGTTGATGATTTTAGTCCAGAGTGGGAGAATCAAAGGGGTAAAGCCTTTTACTGCGGCAGCTGGAAGGGGTCTGAGAGGTGATTGGATGGTTTCAAGGTGCTGAGTAGTTTGCTGATTTCTTCTTCGGAGTAGGTGTCAAAGGATGACCATGAAGCATTGTTTTTTGGTTCAGTTGATGTTGCGCAGTGGGGTCTGGGGTAGAGGCTTGCATCAATGAGGAGATCGCTCTTTATGTTATCAGTTTTTTGGATAAAGAAGGCGGAGAAGTCTTCACAGGAGGGTGCTTCGCGCACCGTGCTAGGTGGTTGGGGTTGCTCCTTGGTTTGTGTTCTGATTAGCTCAAACAGTTTCCTCGGACAGTTTTTTGCTTGGTCGAGCTGAAGGCTGAAGAACTCTGATTTTGAGCGTTTAATTTTCCTGAAATAGGCGTTTCTTTTTTTCTTCAGCGTTTTTAAGTGCAGTGCAGAGGGAGCTGATCTCCAGGTGCGCTCTGCCATTCGCACGTCTCGTCTATCCTCATTGAGACTCCTGTCGTACCATGGATTGGAGATTTTGGGGGAGACTCTTTTTAGCTGCATCAGTGCTGCCTCATTAATTATTGAGGTCATAGTATTGAGATAGTGATCAGTTAAGGATTGAACGTCCGTCGTGCCGTTAGGTGGGAGTAGGAGTTTGCAGCTGTTAGGAGGCAGAGAGCTTGGGTTGAGTTTTTTCAGGTCTCTTTTCCAGACTTTGGGCTTGGAGGGTTGAGCCGGGTTAGTTTTAACTTTTTCATTGATGAAGAAGGTGACAATATGATGGTCTGACCAGTCACAGGGTAGGATGGACTCGAGTTGGGTATGGTCCTCTTTGGAAATGATAAGGTCGAGGATTGCACCTTTCTTGTGGGTCGGGCTGTTGCATATTTGGGTGAGGTCGTGGGCATTGAGGAAGTTTTTAAGACTATTTACCACCACGTCATTGGTTAACATAGCAAGCATTCAGTGTTATTCCCTATGTTCCTTATGGTGTACAATCGTTAGTGGGTTATCTTTACCAGTAAACCAACAGCAGGCATTCCAGTTCAACCCCCGCACGCCAGCAAAGAAAATCGCCTCCATGTGCACATTTTACAGATGTGATCTACTCTGCGTCGAGATATGTGTTGTAGACTACACTGCTAACTTTGTTTGGACTCCTGTCTGGATCAGCACCAGCGCTAATTAAGGTTGTGACACTTACGATAAGAAGAGGCATGATATAGGGCCTTTCAATCTATCAAGACTTGAAATTCTGAACCGATGTCTTCTTCCGGAGCAGTGTGCTACTTGGTGAAAAAAGCTCTTTGAAGCCTGATCAGGGGTCTTACTATCATGATCTCCCAATAAACACTTTTTAGACCCTTCCCTCTTCTGTCTCTCCACTATCCTTTTCAATCCAACTAACAGACTCACATGTCCACCGCTCAAATTAATTCCTATTTCCCTGTACTAACCCACCACTAATCTTTTATGGGTTCCAGACGAGCGTGCTACTCTGAGGAAAGAGCTTCAATGCCTCGTCAGGGGTAGTAAACTCTGTATAAATACAATTACAGTATCAACATCAATAGTTTTGGCCTAAAAACTTGCAGTAAATATTCGCATACCCTAGTAGGTCCTTAAAAAACTGGTGGACTGTCTTGATAATTTTTTAGGTCGAGCCTGCGCAGCGCATGCGCTGCTCTGCGAGGCATGCTGTATTGGAATATGCACTTGAAGCACCGCCCACTCTCCACCCATATTTATCATTGGCTTGTGCCATTGTCCTTAGTAAATGCTGGCTTCTTATTTGTAAATAGGATTGTTAGTTCCTCCTTAGTTCTGCCTTGTCTTCATTTGTAACCTCCCATGAGGACACTCCTTTCTACATGTGTTGTTGCTAGGTGGGCTTTAATTACAGCCTCTGAGCACTATTTCGTTTAATGAGTTTCGCATGTCTGCTGTTGCAGGCATGACACGCTCGCTTGCGACATCTTCTTTTTTTTCTTTTTACATAGCACGGCATGCCACAGTGATTTGCTTCACTTGCCTTCTAGTCACAATGGCAGATTTACAAAAGCAATATACCATTAAATCTGCTAGACCCTTCTGGTTGCGTGGTTATAAAGTGTTTTTGGGTTTTACAAGAACTCTTAGTGCCCAGTGCCAATAACTGAAAGGTAACTTGCAGTGGTTTTTCATGGTGTTCCATGTATGGGGCAATTCATATGGTAAAATATTAAGAGTGAAAAGTAGGTATCAAGGAAACCTATGCATTTCCGAAATGAGCACACAATATGGAGTTTATAAGCAGTCATTATTTACACATCCGTGAATTTGTGGGTACCCATGCTTGCATGTGAATTGGAGGGCGTTTCCTAAAATGTTTTTTTTTCTTACACACGGACTTACATTTGGAAGGCACAAATGCAGAGAAATACAATTGGTAGTAACACTTGTTCTACTATTCTGTATTCCCCGAAGTCTTCCAATAAAAATGGTGTAACACTTGTGGGGGTATGCCTAGTGCCCACGATTTTAAAGGGCCAAAAAAACGCAACTTGCACACATAAAATTTTTCCACTGAAAACGCACCCTTTTTGTTGTTGTTGTACAACCTCTATGTGTGCTTGTGTGTTTGACTCTTAGGGGGATGGAAAAACACCCTGTGTGGTTGGGACGGTTTATGATTGTCTGGTGTTTTGCTGTTCTGTGGGTACAATGCTTTTGTTTGCACTCTTTTCCCCCCTCCCTCCCCCTTGCAAGCCCCCTATCGTACACCTAAGAACGTCCATGTCCGTTCTTAGGTCACCAGTGATCTTAAAGGTGTCTGAATCAGGAAAAGGTGATCCCGCACTCGATGGGAAGGCACCCCTTCCCCCCTCCCACTGTTTAAAAAGTTATAAAGTCATCAACTATACATTGAAGGGGTGAGAACCTATTGCTGCCAGTGACTTCATAATTGGGTAGGCCTAGGATCAGCTGAGTAAATGTGATGTTTCAGTGATGACTGGCGTGGGTTTCCCTGCCTTCTGGCTTCGTATATTAGATTTGTACAATGCATTTTTGTGTGCTAGGGCCTGCACAGGATTCCTTTAAACTATGAATAGAAGCGGGCTCAGGTGGTCTAATATGTCCTCACATTCCACCAAATGGCTATCAATGCGATCGAGCTTGCATTTCACCACAGCGTGCTTTAGCGCTTTTAAAAAAAATAAAAACTTTTTTAGCTTTCGTCAGCACCACCACAACCCCACCATCAGCAGTTTTCATTTTTCCCATTGCCATCCTTTAGGCTAAGCTCAGGGCGACACCCTACAGTGCAATTGTTGTAACATTGTAATAAATACGGAATTAGTCTGGTGGTTCCAAATGACCAAAAAACTAGCCCCTCTATGGCTCCAAGCAATCAAACGCAGGGGCGCACACAGTACTTTTACTGTCTAAAAGTAGGTCCTTAGGGGGGTGGCCCAACCTCTTCCGGGCTATGATGGGCGTGGATGGGCCCAGGCGTGTTCCTCACTTTGAGGGGCGAGGCAGCGATGTACGCGCAAAGGCCACACCTCTCCCGTGTCAGCTGCGGCGGATTTGGATGCTGTTGTGCCCTGGGACTCAGAGTCCCACCAGAGCAATGCAGGGCAGTAAAGAAGTATCCGACCGCCCCCACCAGCAGAGCAATGACAATATTGGTTTCCTTTTGCATTAAAAGCAAGTTCTTTACCTCTGGTCTATATTGACTTGTATAGCTCCATCCTCTACTCAGAAGCTCTGAGTAATTAAGGCAGAGACCTTCCATGATGCCACCTTTTTGCTTTCACTTCTTTGTGAGTGGGTTCGTTCAACAATTCTAGAAAAATACAGCAGTTTAATTATTTCAGTTTCATTACTCCAGAGAAGGAGATATTAAGATATTCGAGACCGTGGCTCGAACAAGATGGCCCTTCCTTTAAATTAGAGCATGCAATACCTATGTTTGCTCTACAACCCATGAAGAGTCTTTCTTTCATTCTATCGAGACAGTGCATTGGCTCACCAAAATCTTGTGCTCCCTTTCAGAGTGCTCCAGCTCAGAAGGGACCATGCCTACAGTACATCATTATAAACATTGTAAGAAGAGAACATGTGCACAAATGGGTGTGAGAAGTGTACATCCAATTAATTGGTGCACAACTCTTTATAGACTTCAACCTCTTTGGCACAGTAATCCAGTTCTCTCATAAGCGATTTGCATGACTGCTCATGCTGCAGCTTTTAGAGTGCATTGGAATAGTCGTGCTATAGCCACCTCATTCTTGAAAATTCTAACTTGAAAGCTCAAATGTTCTTACAAAGGTTACCTTCTTATGTTGCCTTCTTTTGTTTCAGGCAGTTGTACCCTGAGCTGAAAGAGCAGTTAAAAGAACTGCGAAATCACCTGGTTGAAAGCACCAATGAGATGGCACCACTGAAAGTCTGGGAGCTGCAAGGTAAGAAAAAGTATAATACTGTTGATAGCATTCTTCTTTCTTTCCTCCGAAAAAGCAATATTTATACCACAGCAGTTTGTGAAAAATGCAATTTGTCTCTGTTCTAAGTGGTTTTGTTTTTGTTTGTTGCCTAAAATTGTAATCTCCTTTGACGTCACCCTCATGATCAACTCTCTTCCCTGTTACTAAGTTAAAGAATGCTATCATTTAATTTGGATAGCCTCTTGTGTCAAATATCCAGGGCTCTATCGACCCTGAAAATGAGCTATATTGAGTTAAATCAGATGTAGCTCTGGCATAAAAACACACTGGCAATATCTTGTTTCTACCGTCAGTGTCAAAAGTAGACCTAGTTACATGGTTTCCTCTAATGTCTCCTGAATTTTAACAGTTTCTTCACAATGGGTTTTCTACTTTGTGTTTTTAAAATCCACATTAAACAATGTTACTTTTCACCATCAATATCTGATTCAGCCAACATGTGCTTGAGGTTAAGACGGTGTTGACTGCGATCATGCCCATATAAAAATCTCTTTGGAATGTCTGTTGTGTTAGAGTCCCGTGCACAGTACAAGGGTCACAGTTTAATTTAATTTACTCACTGAGAAAACCGAGCATATGCACAAGTTTGATGGTCCTCTTCTCTCTTTACATACATATGATACAGAGAAAGAGGATAAAGTCCTCAGTTGTAGCATTAGGTTGTAGGACTTTAAATCAAGCCTCATTCTGGATGTAGTGGCATGCCAGAGCTCCACAGTGGATATAAATAAAATGTGCTGCAGTGTCCACTTGTTTAACAAGACTATTGTAAACCAAGCGTGTCCAGTGTAGGTCCAAGAGAGATGGCTCCTTGCTAGGTTTTCTTGCTAACTCTTAAAAATGCAGTTCCAGTCCTTTTAGATTAGTTGTATGTAGGTTTCTCTTATGTGGGTAGTCTACAAATGTTGCCCATAAAGACTTAAGTTGGGGGCACTTTTTTTAATACCAATATATATGCAAAAGCTTATGCTGTAGAAAGTTTGTGTTAATCTTTCTATGCCATTAGGTGCCTCTTCAAAATCAGACTGATCTTTCTTCCAGTAGATAGGTTCTGTGATGCCCTTTTCTTCAGTAATATATTCTTTGTTGCAGTTGTTGTCATCAGTCTGTTCATACTACAGTCAATTTCTATACCATCTTTTAACTTGTGGGCACCTGTGACCACTTCTGGCAGCAGAGTGCAAGTCACTCACCTGTGACTATTATATTTGGTTCCTAGAGTCTCAATGCTGTGACTGTATGTGTTTGTTTTAGAAAGTACCACTGTCAAAGAGCGCCATCTTTAACTTGACAGGCGTTAAGTAAAGAGAGACTCTTCTTGCAGGGAAAATTGATCTTGAAACCCAACTCAACACACTACCACCAGATCGCTTCAGTAATGGTGCTAGGGCATGGGTTTTGAAACTGGATTGCAAGTAAGTAACTGTTTTGGACGATTTAAAATCTGTTATAGCTTGGGGGCTTGGCCACGCAATTATCGTGCCTCTTTTAAAAAAATATATTATATTTTAGAACATTTTATTCACAAATAACAGTATAGAAGAGATGACATATAAATCATCACCAGTGTAACTTGGCATTGTGGTTGCAAAAGTGTTCCATTCACAAGAGACAGCAAGCATGAGGCAGACAGAACCCTTCCAACCACATTATGTGTTCCCCTTCCTCCGTCCAAATGTGCAGCCTCGGAGCACCCGAGTATTCCACCGGTCAGTCCTCATTCTCTCTCATCTCCTCTCTTACCATGCCCCATATTTTATCAAACTTCTTCGGGAAGCTACGCGACAGATGCATATTCCGCTCCACTAGCATACACCAGTCAATGTTTTGCGTCTACCGGGTTGAGCTAGGAGGCCTCTATGTACCTCAAGCCTGAACAATGTTTCTTCTAGCCATCATCAATGCAGTGTTACTGAACAGAAGGGAGTAGTGCTGGAGTGCCTGTTCCCCCAGATGCCCAGACATAACATCTGTGATGACAGTGCAACCAGAGCCCCCACTACCTTTTCCAGATGTCCCTGTCTAGTCCATCAATAAGCCTCCAGTTTCAGGCACTCCCACAAGGTTTGCACCAGGATCCCCTCTGTCTGCAGCCACTCCAACACCTGTTGTTGTGAAGTCTGCCCATTACATGAAGTCTTGTCCTTGTATAGTATACTCTGCACAATATTTTAAGCTATATGAGGCGAAAGCCAGCCCGGATTGCCACCTCTCTCTGGTACCTGTATCTCTCTGTCCAGTACGCATCCTCAAGTAAGCCCAGGTCCCGCTCCCAACTACCCTTTAACTTGTCCAAAGGCTGCATGCAGTTCCTAGCCAAGGTGGCATAGATAATGGACACCGCATGGAATTGAAGTGGGGCTGCCAGAAGTCTCTATTCCAAAGGAGTTTCTTCCTCTATTTTCCTGAGGTGCCCAGTGCATTTGGTAAGGGCATGTCGAACCTACAAGTACTGAAATCTCTGGGATTCTGCTAATTTGTATTGCATTTGGAGGTGCTCAAAGGAGAGCATCTGTCCGCCCCCCCCCCATCATAATTCCCCAACCTTAAATATTCCAATCCATTCCCACTGCCGGAAGCCCTCCAGTCGTTCTAATACTGCCTGTGCCTCTGCATCCCACAGCTTCGTTTGCAGGGGGATTGTCCCCTTCCATGTGGTTGCCGTCCTCCAAGCCTGGACTATTACGGCTGTGGAGGCCGGACCCTTCTGCACTGCAGCTTGTCTATAGAGGGCCCTCGGATTGCCCCCTGAGTCAAAGTAAGGACAGGTCATGCTGGTCCGCAAATGCCTACTCATTAACCACCTGCAGATGCGTCGCCCAGGAGTAGAGTTTCAGATTGGGCAAAGCAAGGCCCCTTTTGTATGGGCCTCACATGAGTGTCGAATGCTATCCTACGGCAAACCCCGTCCCACAGCAATGTCCTAGTAGTTAATTGCACTGCCCGAAGAAAAGAAAAAAAATCCTCCAGGATATTGTACAGTGTATTTTGCATGACATAGAAGAATTTAGGTAATTAGATCATTTTGTAGAGCGCTCCTCTACTTATGAGGGACAAGGGACAACCGCAGCTTCCTCTACCTGGTCACATCCTCTCTATAGTGACCTCGTGACCCCTTCAGATCTTAAACCTAAAAGTCGCTAGGTTCTTAAGTAATTAAGAGGCCGAAGTACTGAAAACCAGACTCTGACCACTGCAGGGGGAAATAACAATCTTAGGCGAATACACCACTGACTTAGGCCATTTGTTCTTTATTCATGAGTAGCTCGAAAAGACATTGAGGATTCTCAACACCCGGAGAATGGATTGCAGCGGGTCAGCCAGGTATAACAGGCTGTCGCCATAAAAGGAGACCGCATCCTCCCAATCTGGGTCCTAACACAGGCCCAGCAGGGCATCCACCAGACCAATTCCGCTAGGGGCTCAATGGCCAAGGCAAATAACAGGGGCGATAGTGGACATCCCTGCCTAGCACCCCTTCTTAGCTGAAATTCCCTTGACAATTTCCTATTAACTTGCACTCTAGCCAAAGGTGCTGTGTACAGCTGGTGAACCCACGCCAGAAACAGCAACCCACACCCCATCTTTTACAGCATGAATAATTTTCTGGATTCACATGCTGTGCATTATTCTTCCATCTATTTTTTGTGTGTTCATCATCGACCACTATTTGATGTATGTCCATCCCCTGTGTGACGTCAGACGTCACACTGGAAGTTCCTGTGTGTAGTCGCCATCCGCTCAAGAGAGAGCGAGAGAGAAGCCTATATTTATGGAGATGGTAGAGCTGTCAACGCCAAGGAAGAGGCTGTTGCTCGACACCGAACAAGAAGCACTCTAAGTTGAACGCAAGAAATGAAGGCTCAAGGCTGAAATGGCTGCCCTCCTTCAAACGAAGGAGTTTCACTTCTTGGGGAAATTCTGTATTCCTGCCAAGCCGTCGACCGAGTTCGAAGAGGACTAGTCTGCTTTGGAGACCCCATCAACTCCAGAACCTCATTAAGAGGAGCAGGAAGAGTTCTACGAACTCCAGGAGGCCAAGGAAGCTACAGGGTTTGACGAAGAATCGTGGCACGTTCTCTACGCCAAATCCCCATAAGGAGTAGATAACTACTCTTCTAGGCCAACTACACCAGCGGACCTATCCCTCTAAAACAGCCTCATCAAAAGGGCGTCTGAGACATAAGGGATCTATTTAAAGGAGTAGAAAGGAGATTCATGCTTTCTCCTGGAAACCTTATTGCCCTGACAAACTGGGAACCTATATTTACCTATTTTCCCCAGCATATTGGACCACGGGAAGGATGCATTCCGGCAACCAGCCAATGCAAGGGCCGTAATTCCTAGAGTGAAGAAGAAATACAAACAATCTTCTCAAGACCCTAAATACATCCAGGGAAACATTCCTGCGCAGTCAATAATTATTGTAACCACCAGGAACAACGTTGCTACATCCACAGGTCTACCACCTGAAAAGGAAAGTAAGAGATTTAACCTAGTTGGAAAGAAAATGGAGAGGGAGGCAGCAACTCAATTGAGGATTGTCACCTTCAGCGCCCTCTTGAATAGGTACGGACACAGGTCTCGAAAAATTAACTCGCACACTCACAATGTCGAGTGAGATTTTATCAGGTAGAGTTATTTTTAGCATTTAATTGTCTGTGCTGGCTAGTTAACTTAAACTGGAAGGAATAGGTCTTCTGTTCATTCAGAAAGTGAATAAGAAATAAAGACGCCGTTAAATTTTGTTTTTGTCTTAACACATTTGTTCAAGGACCGAGGTTAAAAGTCAGTTTGTCTTTTTACTAATTGTTGCTCATCTCTTCCTGGAAAATAGTGCTTTCTTTTTTCCTCTTATTATAGTTAGTGCTTTTTTGTCAAGTGAGTTGTTAGACAATAAACTACAAAATGTCAGTTTTTTTCTAACACAGCATTTAAATAGCTTGTAAATGAATAGTGCAATTATTTCAAAATATATCAGGAATCATGAAATAACTTCTTTTGCAATTCAGAAGTGTAAATCAAAACATATTTACATAGGAGCAAAACCAATCAGAACACTTTACTTGGTGATGTAAAAATGACCAATACTTGCAGATACTCAATTTCCAGACATTGTACACTATATAGTTTTAAACCACATGTCAGTGGGAAATTCAGTTGGCATTTCAATGTAAAATCTGCTGATTGTGAATGTCAGTATGCAGCTGCTTTATGCTTTATTATGTATTTATTAAAAGTGACAGTTTTTAAACATGAGTTGAGAAACATTCCTGCCCCTGCACTGATGACAATGCGGTTAATGAACAGAGGCAAGTCAGCGGTCATGTGTATCCTATATGTGGCTATATTTGTATTATATAAAGAGCAAAAGTTTAGTCTATTTAATCAAAGAAGAGTATTCTGTACAGAAAACGTGCTGATCTCACATATTTGAAAGTGCTCTCATTTGTGATAAAGAAGAAAATGGCATCTCAGTGAATTAAAATACTTGCCCAGGATCACATAATTTTAAACCAGTTTATGGGTCAAGAGCATTATTAGGTCGAGTAGATTGTCACTAGACCTGCAGGTCTAGTAAGATTTTTAGAGGCCTGGGACATCAACAATGGGACGAGTTGAAGTCCCTCATGCAACACCTCCCAGAGGAGAAAAGAAAGAGAGCAAAGGCAGTGATGCAAGAGGGGAGAAACATTGCTAATACTTGCCTAAATTCAGCAGACACTGCCAGCAGGCAGATGTGCACCGGAACAACACTAAGAAGGCATGCCTGGCTCAGAGTGTTCAGATTCAAGTCAGAGGTACAAGCCATAATAATTTACGTGCTGGTAACAGGAGGCGCCCAGTTCGGACAGGCGAGGAAGGAGTCCCTTCACCAATTGAAGGACAACGAGAAGGCAATGGAGCCAGTACAATTCAAGGGTTCATTTAGGAGAATAGGAACCGTATTCCAAAAGCAAACAAGCAGATCACCCTTCACATCTGGCCAACTGAAGCAGCAACCACAGGGCATCTTGCACCATGCCATGCAACAAACCATATCCCAGCAGTGGCAACACCCTGCAAGGCAGTCCTTCCCTGACCTGGAAGGGGAAGAGCCCAGGCTCCCAGGTGGGGGAGGAACAACAAGCAAGTGACTTGTGCAAAACCACATGTCACCATAAAACAGCAGTTGGAGGCAGAATAGGAAATTACCCACAGGACTGGGAATAAAATCACCTCAGACAGTTGGCGTTTGAACATGACACGTCATGGATACTGCATAGAACTACTCGCAGACCCACTACAAACCTCACCCCCCCCCCCCCCCCCCCCCCCCCCAACCAAAGACACAAAATGGATTTGGAGGTCAAGAGATCATACAGCTGAGGAAAGAAGTCCAAGAACTATTCACCTCCTTTTCTAATCCAGAAACAAGATCTAACCCAGAGACCAATCCTAGACCTTTGATTCCTAAACCAATTTATTCGTACAAAACGATTCAAGAAGAAAACATTTCAAGATGACTACACTCCAAGTAGAAATAATACTCCTAAGGAAAGGGGATTATATAACCACCTTGTTTAGGAAGGTGGATACCTGACTATGGTTACCCCAGATTTTTTGCCTATTGTTTAGCTGGTTTTCGACTTAGCCTGGGGCCCTGATTAGCAGGATCCCAGGTCAACTATCTGCTCTCACAGTAAAATGGACTCCATGTACTTTAGGTACATCTCCAATTGGATATTTTGGGTCACCTTATGAGCCCCTGTATAGTGTACCCAGGGCATAGGTGCATCCAAGGCCTACCAGGGGCAGCATGTATTATGCCACCCCTGGCTGGCCATTCACATTGACACAACTGGCTGATCACTCAGCTGGGGCAAGGTCGTGTAATCACCCCTTGCTTAGGTGTAGTATCCCTATACCTACCATTACATATAGACACATATATACCTATAAGTCACTCCTATGGCAGGCCTTAACAATCCTGGAGGCAGAGTGCTTGGTTTTATGTCAGATGAGGCTCTAGCATGAGCTGAGCCTGTCTGCAGCTTTCGGAACCATGTCCTTATAGCTGTTCTAGGATATAGGCATACCATATACTCTTAAGTGCATTACGAACCTCGCGGTTAAATGCTAACTCTGGTTTGGCTTTATCAAAACATGTCGTGTAAGGTGTCATACGCTTTAAGTTCAGGCGCCGGGGGTAGCATTCCACCCTTCTGGAGGGAGAAGACATGTTGTTCCTACTAATCCCGGTTAAAGTTAACCAGAGCCTCAGCATCACAAAACGGATGCTGCAGACACAAGTCTGACCTCCTGCTGCTGGGAGTCCTTCCAGCGAGGGAGGCTTGGACAATAGGTTTCCTGTCTTGGGAGGTGCTAGCACCACCCCAGACAGGCTATAGTGTATTGGGGCAGGGAGGGCTGAATTAAATGAGACACTGCCTGGGGCACACAAGGTGTCCCATGCATAGTCCAGTTCAAACCGGTGCTGGGGCACTCAAGCCCCAGCTCTGGCGCGAAACTGGACAAAGGGAAAGGGGTGTAACCACCCCCTTCCCTGGTCCCACCCATAGGAGGGACCTAGCAGGTAATCCAGCCTCTAAATTTGGTATATAGGTAGGAGCTGAGTCCCAAGACTTTAGATTTGATCCTGACTGAAACTTGTAATGAAACTCTGGACCTTTGACGTTCTACTTGAACATAGAAGACTGAAGAATCTCCCTTGTGGTCAAGGAGTGACCACCCTGCACAAGCAGGCATCATCAATCGATCAACGGTTTGCTTTGTCGTCGCTCCCGCGGGGCCCGAACACAGAACCTGACAAGACCCGGACTTCCAGACTTCCTTCAGCCCGATCCACAGCCACAGCAGAGCTGAGACCCGTGGAGGCGACGTGAGACGTGGGACCGGCCATCTTGGAAAGCAAGTGAATTGCTTTCCGTGCAACTTCTGAGGCACCCTCGAAGTTGTGCATTGGATGCCTCCTGGTCCACGTGGCTGCAGAGACGAGCTTCACGACATCACCGGATTGCTTCGCGACATCGCCTGGTTCCTTCCTGGTCACTGGCTAGTGACCCAGACTCTGTCCCCTTTGCTTTCAGGTACTCTTCATCCTCGATCCGCCCTTGAATCCAACCGGACACTTCTCTCCTGGTCGCCTGCAGCATCTTTCTCCAAGGCTCCATAGGTTTCAGCGACGAAACCCGACACACTTAGACACCTATGCACCCGCTTCCTGTGGGTGAGGTAACGCGAGTACTCCCGTGCTCCTGTGGGTATTAACTATCCTAGTGTCTAACTTTCAAGTAGCTTTCTCCTAGTCCATCCGGAAGTGACCTAAAAGAACTAGTTTCCAATTCTTTCGTTCCCATTCAAACTCTATGGAAACTTGCGTGTGTGTAAAGACACTGCACACGCCTCCCGTGGGCCTCCTACTTCCTATCCTTTGGTAGTACAGTGTAGCCCCAGCGATTCCCTAGGCCTATCCTTTGTTCGTGACGTGGTTCTTATACCACTATTTTAATATATAGTTTGAAGTGCCCCAGGGGCTCTACTGTATTTTTTGCAACTTATTGTATGATAATTAAGTAACTTGTTATGTGCTTGTGCCTCTGATCTCATAAAGAGCTCAGAGGGGTTGTTTAGAAATAAATACATATAAATTTTATATATATCCTGTGTGGTGTCCTTTCATTTGGTATTCAAGGGGTTACATATGGTAAAACAGCTGGCTTTACATGCCCTCTGAAGTTTTAGCCTAAGACTGCTTTGTCCATGCTACCTCTAGGATAGCTGGTCTGTTGACTTTACAACCATCACCATAAGGGTTGTTTAGACTGATACAGGGTGCCCACTAGAATAGTGGACATCACATATCAGGCCAACTTCTCACAGCTTGGATCTAAAAGACGCTTACTATGAGCCAAAAACATAAAGAATACTTTAGATTTGTATTGGACAAAGTGCATTATCAATTTAGAGTGCTACCATTCAACATAAAGTGAGCCCCACGGCCCAAGTGTCTTCACCAAATGCCTTGCAGCAGTAGCAGCACATCTAAGAAGACAAGGAATTCATGTCTAGTCATATTTGGGCAATTGGCTAATAGAGGCACAATCAAAAGAAAATGCTACCAAGATACTTATACAGTGATCGCCACACTACAATGCCTGGGTTTCAGAGTAAATCACAGGAAGTCATTACCAAAACCAGAAAAGGAAAAAGGTGTTCCTGGGAGCAACTGTAAAGTCAAGGAAAGAACAAGCATATCCAGTCCTAAGGAAAGTAAAAGTGATAATAGAGCAGACTCGCCTCTACCTGAGCGATCAATGTCTGACAGTGAGGACTGTCACGAAACTGATGGGTATGATGGAATCGTGCATACCACTCTTAACATGCAAGATTACACATGCATCCCATCCCGGAATGGATCTGCAACAAATGGTCACAAGCCACTGGGGAGGACTAGTGGTTGTCACAGCAAAAGTTCAAAAGGAGATACAATGGTGGAAATCCTAAAACGTGACCTTAGGGAGATCATTCAAGACACCAACTCCAACGATGACCATTACAACTTATGGATCTCACAAGGGTTGGGGAGCACACACAGACAAACTGGAAGTACACGGACATTGGAACAGCACAGATACACTTACGCACATCAATTACCTAAAAATGAATACAGCTTTTCTAGCCCTGAGGGCTTTCTAATCACACATAACAGGTCAAACTCTACTAATCTAAACGGACAACACAACAGCCATGTTTTGCAGTGTGAATCCTTTTCTGGATTCACATGCTGTGCATTATTCCGCCATCTAGTGGTTGGGTCCAAAATAGTCTTTTGTAGGTCTCGCCTAGCAGCACGCATGCGCTGCTTTGCGAGACTTATTGTAAGCGGCTTCAGAAAGCTCACCACACGCACGCTCGTACGTGTGTGGCCTATTGCTTGCGATTACCCGCACGGGGAGCATGTGTTTTAAATCATCGTGCCCAGACTCGTGCGCGATAATTCAAAACACATGGCTCGCTGTGGCGCGCGCGCACCACTCGCGTGCTTATTGTCTTTCTTTTTTTTTAGCTATAATAACTGAATCTCTTGGACAGGAACTAATGTGAAATGTGAGCCGGAGCCTGAGGGGCGGAGCTGTGGCGGTGCCTGGCACGCAGAATCGGCACTTTCTGCACAACCCTGCTTGTCCTGGACATGCATGTTTCCCTTCCCCCTCCCCGCACACTTTTTTTGGGGTTTTCGCATACCTGTTCCCCTTTTCTCACCGCCTCTGTCACTCTTCTCCCTGCCAGTGCATCTTTTCCCCTTCCCCACTCTGTGTTCACACTTCCTGTCCCCTTCCCCTACCTGTCCTTGGTCTCTTCCGAATTCACCTCTTTCTGCCGGAGTCTCCTTTAAATGCATCTCTTTGCCCTGAACAGTGCCTCTCCACTCCCAATATCTGAACTTGTCTCCTTCTTTCATAGCACCTACAATCTAGCTGCCTCTGCCCTTCACGCTCTCTGTGACCCTCCTCTTCCCGTGCTCTGCCTGCTCTCTGCCTGTGCCTCTCCGCGGCTTGACCTGCTCGGTGGATCGTCGTCTTCCATATCTGCCTTGCCCCCGCTCTCTTTTAGCTGTTTGTCCCTGGAACTGAGTCTAGGGCTCCGGCAGGGACGCGAGGCGAGGTTGAGGCTCGAAACTTAGTAGCACACATAATACCACTCAATAAATCGCAATCTCATCAGAAACATATTTTAATGCACACAAAACAAAATACTAGACATAGAATAAACAAACTACAGTTGTCAAAAGAGTTTACCAAAGATTATTCACAATCACACCTGTGCTACCTTTCAACTTGTTGGTCATAGCATCTATGGGGGAAGAATGAAGCAGAAACACCCAGGGGCAGTCCACGCTCTTCGAAGGGTGTCTGTTTTACAGATGCCTGGTCCACTGCAAAGGACCTGTACGCATTCCTAAACGCTACATCCATGTTTTGCAGGCTCTTTGATCCTCCATCTTATATACCGCTCACACTGGGGAGATCCCAAATGGATTCTTCTATGCTCACTATAATGCACACAAGCAACATGTTTAGTGCACCAGCATTATGAATACATGTACCCTGCAACCTAACCTTACGATAGTTGCTTCTGACAGCTAGACTTTTTATTAAAAGGTGTGCCCAGCAGGCTTCAGCTCATAATCAGATTTGAGAAAAACTCAGTTTGTGAGACCCCCATAAGGCACATTCGCCACACAGGAGAAGTTAAAATATCACAGGTCTGAGACTGAAAAGTTGGTGTTTTTACAGATTAGAATCCATTTTCCTAACAGGGCGGGGAAAGGGTTGCACATCTAGAAAGTCTCTGTAATATAGACAATGGTCTTTTCAGCTTCAATTCCCACTCACCACTTAAGCTCAGGTGCGCTGTGAGAAGGCATCGCTGCTGTGTCTTCAAGCATGGTGGCACCAAAGTACAAGGAGGGTGATTGTGGACACTGAGGTACATAGAATAATGTCCAGCTCTCAGCATTCCTGTTCCGGAAGTGTGTACACGTAGCAGAGATTGAGCAGTCGTTGGCTTTTGTGTGCTGTGTATACAAATGCAGCTGTTATTCTAAGTTGGGCGAGGGGAAGCTTCTGTGTAATCATAATCTTTGTGTAAATAAAAAACACTGTGGGTGGAATTTCTATCGGAGTCCAGCCTTCTCTTTCTCTTCTTTTGTCTGGTAGGATAGCTGACTAGATCCACTCAGAGATGGTTCTGTGCAACTTTCAGATCACAATATGGAGACTGGGTGGTCTCAGACTTTTATACTTCTGAGATTGTGAAAAGGGGTTTCAAGTCTGGGGGGGGGGGGGGGGGGGGGGGAACAGTAGGTGAGCTACAAAATGTGTGATGTCCCAACTTTTGAGAGTGAAGGGCATAGCGTATATATAGGCCTGTCAAATGCTCGTAAAGCTAGAGGTGGGCGATACAGCAATTTAACACGAACAGCTGATCCAAGGGAATGTATGACGTTACAACGCATACATTTACACCTCATGCACTTAAAACGCAGTTTTTACATCGCAACATCCACTACAATGCATTCCATTACACCGCATGACACTACATCGCATATTAAAAAACTACCTTTACAAAGCATTCCATTACAACGCATACCATTACATTGCATTAAAGGTAAGTACTGTATAGTATAGGGGTAAAAATTACTATTCTAACTACAGGCGGTGCAACAGTAGGGTAAGTGTTGGATAGTGTAGGGGTACTATGTGTTGTAATGGTATGCGTTGTAATGGTATGTGTTGTAGTGTCTGCGTTGTAGTGTCATGCGTTGTAAAGGATGTTGTGATGTAATGACTGTGTTGTAAGTGAAGTGCGATGTAATTCCTGCGTTGTAAAGGTTGTTTCCAGATCCAAGGCTCCGAGCTGGCTCGTAATGCCTGAGCTGGAGCTCAGCCTTGAAAATATTTGGCATGTACATGTTGAAACAGACATGGTGTCTTCAAAATCCTAAAAAAGGTCTATTTGTTTAACAGAGGAAGCGTTTCACCTTGGTGCATCAGAGTATATCTCCGCATTGAGAACTATTTATTAAACGTGAGAGGTTTTTTTTTTGCCTTGGTTTCTTTTAAAATATTTTTTTATTTTATATGAACATAACAATCGGGGCAGCGATACATACAGTTGGTACATCATACAGTGCGGTTATTGCGGGCACAGCTCAACTTTGTTCAGTTTTAAGATACAATAAAAAAAAAAACAAGAGCATCGACACCTCAACACTTCATCATTCCATTACAGCCAGAGTCTTCTAGTCGGAGTCAACCTCCTCCCCCTCAACGCGTGGCGGCTCGCAAATATAACCCCGAAACTTGTTCCAAGCCCCCAGATTTTTCCCCATTTCCCTGGGCATCCACGGTGGATGAAGACCGCTTTCTCCGTCACCATCGCCTCATCCATGTCTCTACACCATTTTCTAAGTGTTGGCAGTATTGTTGAACCTCATAACATGGCGGTATTGCGCTTCGCCATCATCATGCCCAACATTACCAAGTCCTGCTGCTGGTGGTTTAGATCATTGGGTTCCCACACATTTAGTAAACAGCGACGAGGCTCTGGCAACAAGGAGATATCTATAGTTTAGGAAATCGTGCGCATTACCGCCGTCCAGTATGTTGCCATGTGTCTACAGTCCCAAATAGTGTGGAAGAACGTTCCCTCCTCCCCGCAGTTTCGTAGGCAAAATTTATGTGTAGCTTTCCCTATCTTGTGTAATGTCGTTCTAGTATAATACGTACGATGTAGTATTTTAAGTTGGACCAGTTTTAACCTAGAGGGAATTGCTGTTTCCCGGGGGGAGGAGAGGGCCTCCTGCCATTCGGAGTCCTCGAAGGTGCCCACTTCCCTGGCCCAGTTCTGTTGTAATGTGGACGTCGTGTCTGGGAGGTTGTTAATGAGTTTCCTGTAAGTCAAAGAAGTGGCCTTTTCCGGCATATGTTCTGTCAGAAGTCTATCTTCGAGAGGAGATGATTCCTGTAGGACAGTACCTGTTGGTATAGCCGACTGGAGTGCATGCTTAATTTGTAAGTATCTGAACTTCTCCGTCTGTGACATCTCGTATTGCGTTTGCAGATGGGAGAAATCTACCACCTTGCCCTCCTTCCAGAGATCACCCACCACCGAAATGCCAATGGTGTCCCAAGCTTGGAATCCCTTACTGTTATGCAGAAAGCCTAACTTGCAGGAGTCCCACAGCGGTATCATTTGCGTGATAGTCCCCGAACAGCGAAGACGTCTGTTAGCCTTGTACCAAAGCTGTACAGAGTGTTGCGTCTGGCCAATCAAATCTGGAGGCAGGCGACGGCAGTAAAGATTACCTAACAGCCCCTTACCTTCCAAAGATTGTCTGTCAGCAAGGTATGCCGGCTCGGTCTGTGGGGCGTGTAGCCAGAAGTTTATCTGTTTAAGATGTGCTGCCCAGTAATATAGCTTGACATTTGGAAGTGCTATCCCCCCATCGTACCAGCTTCTAGTCGGCTTATCTTGTGCGATTCGGGCTGGCCTCCCGCCCCACAATAGGTGAGAGACCTCACCTATTGTGGGTCGCAGCTATAGCTTTAAAATATGTTGCAGGGACCAGAGACAGGGTGTTTTCAAGCACGTATAGAAAGCGCGGGAGCGCCATAATTTTATATAATGCCGCCTTGCCTAAAAGCGTGAGAGGGAGAGCCTGCCATACTTTGACGTCTCGTTAAACCGCTCCAGAAGGGGGCGGAGATTTAAAGCGTAAAATTCGTTCGGGTCCGGCGTAATGTATATACCCAAGTATTTGAACGCCGTTGCCGTGGTTCTAAGGGGGCAGCTCACGGGTAAGACAGGTGGGGGGCCCGCGAGGACATAAAGGAAGGACTTGGTCCAACTAATCCTATAACCTGACACCCTACCGAACTTCTCACAGACGTTCAGTAGTTCAAGAATAGATTTTTTGGGGGAGGTGAGATATAAAAGGATATCATCCGCGTAAAGGGATATGCGATCCTCCCATACATCGGTCCAGTAGAGTCCTTTGATAGAGGGTTCCCATCTGATCCAGATCGCAAGTGGTTCTAAGATCAGCGCAAAAAGTAACGGAGACAGTGGGCATCCCTGCCTCGTGCCTCTGCCAAGAGGGAAGTCTCGTGAGATGTGCCCATTGACGGCGACATGCGCCAGGGGCTTAGTGTATAACCGGTGTCTCCAACCGGTCGATCGCGAGCTACCGGTAGCTCACCACCAACCTTCTAGTAGCTCGCGGCCTGGTGCCCACTTTTGTGCCCTATCACTGTTGTTATGTTTATTTTTGGGCCTTTTCAGCCTCGTGTTTGTTCTTGCTGGAGTTCCTTCCGGGATCGCACTGCTGCCATTGGCTGTTAGTTAGCTGGAGCGGGGAGAAGCGAGTGATGTCGGCTTGGCTTGAGCAGTGTTAGATTGCCTACGCCAAGCATTTACAAAGCATATGAAGTGAAGGTAATGCAAACGCGAGACACAACAGCATGTTACAATTAGTACACATGCTACACTAGAGCCTTAGAGTTTGCTGCATGATTCAATGAAGCGGAGACTCACGGAACCCTGCCGCGGCCTCCTTCATACATCTGTTGTGTAATCAAGCTGCTCCCAGCAGCACTGGGCTGTTTTTAAAAGACTTCCACAGGCGTTTAAAATACTTCTCTGCAGCCACTATGAACCAGCATTGCAGGCAGCATGCAGTGAGTGCACTCTCCTGAGCCTCAGGCCCAGTCGAGAAAGATGCCTGCGCAACTTCTGTCTACAGTGACGCCAAAAGCAAAGCATCAGCATTGACCGAGGTCAATTAGGGACGAATTATGCCTGCAGCCAGCAGTGTCCTTGATACCACTCGACCTACAAGAGCATGCCCCTATGTGAGAGAGCCTCTGTCCCTGTTGTACGCGTGATACCAACGGATCAGCACAGCAAGCACCAGCAGTAAAACCATGTTATGGTAAGCCCACAAATAATTATCTGGGTGCACTTTGTTGTGAACTAAATCGGGGTGTCGGATGCTTGGTTAATAACAAGTATTAAGTAGTTCGAAATACCGCGGCCATGAGGTGTAGCCTACATGTGTAATCATTTTTTATTTACTCTTGACCTGAGGTCGCTGTGTAGTTTGTGCTGTACAGAGAGGTATCTCTATCTATAAAACATTGTACACTTAACAGTTAGCACACTGATAAAACAAATGACCTGTCGAATGTGGTAATGACAATGTTTGTCCAATTTGAACCTTTATTTGAAACGTCTTTGACTGGCAAAATGGTTATTTTGTATGCATCTCAACCTTCATTTAGCCCATATTTTTAAAAGAAAATAAACAGTGCTGCCTTCTACTATTGTACACAAGATGATGCATTTAATTCTATGACCAAAGTATTTTATTTTGCCACTAAATAAAAAAAAGACTTTCCTCTTTAAAGGGAGAGCATGCAATTGAAGTTATTTAAACTGCAGGCTAGATAATAGTTTTAAACATTTTCGAGGCCTGCTCTGTTTTAAGGTCAGACAGTGTGGTTTGTGACCTTCCATTTCCGGGATTTTACATCAGTTTCAGGGCTTTGCCTGAACTTTTCATGTCTCACTTATGGGTCATTTGAGATATTTCTTTGTTTCCATGGATATTATTGTTTAGTTTCCATAATAGTGTGCCTGGGCCTTTTTTCTTTCCCATTCCGACAAGCAGTGGCCTCCTCTTTCACGTCTTGTGTTGTGTCACTATTGTGGCGTGTGCTTTATTTTGTTGTCTCACTATTGTGTCTGTGAGTCTTCTTAATATACGGCCCACATGTCAGTAATGTGGCATGTCATGGCCCTACCTAATTATTACATTCGCACCTATTGGCCAGGAGCCAAGGCTTACACATGCTGCCCAGTACCCATCGTCTTCCTGTATGGCTGCTTTAGTATGCCAGCTTGTCTTGAACAGCAGTGATGGTCTTCAGGCTGGGCCCTGGGGAATGTACTTTTCAAGGGATACTTTGTCATTTTCTTTTTGTGTGCAGTTTTATAGCGCAAACTAGAACCAAAGGTATCATAGCGCTTTACATGAGCACCAGTTACGTTACAAACTGACACATTACTTTTTGTTAGGCACTGTGAGATTAAGTGATTTGCCCAGCCCCAGAATCACAGAACGTTGAGCGCCCCTGGCGAGAACCGAACCTGGTTGCGCACCACAGAGTTCCACCGCCCTAGCCGTTTAGCCACATTCTGTCCCCATCTTTAAAATGGCTACACTTGATATCTGTCTGCTTCTGGTTATTAGTAGGTGTGTGCAAAACACGTAATTTCCATTCACGCAATTAGGTGAAATTTTGGAAAAAATAGGTCCAATCATGCAAAATGCTTTAAATGCCAAATTTTAGGGCTATAGTTAGTACTTTATTCTGGGTCTGGGGGGTATATTTAGCCAACTTTCTCACAGCATAGCTAGCTAGCCGCCTTGCTGCGCTAAGATAAAGGGCAGGAATAGACAAGCATTTAAGAGGGTAATCATGGTTGGTTGGAGAAATAATATTTTTTAGGTCGGAAGGTGATATTGTGGTGTGGGTGATATCAGTCACCATAAGCCTGAGGTCCCAGGGCTGTGTCACAAAAGTCTGCTGCTGTCATGAAATATTACCTGGAGTAGTTTTGAAAGCTTTTCTTAATTTGAAAAAAGTCCAACCATGTTTGCTACAAATGTAGGAGAACCCAATCAAATTTTGATTTGCAAAAACTTCATCTTTGTGAATTTGGCGCTTGGTGTGTGTGGTACAATTGTAAGCCCTCTTCCTATTTATAGAAGACGACTAAAGACCATACAAGCCCAGAAGTATGCTTTGGTCAAAATTAAAGAAATGTCAGGTCATTTGTGAAAAGCAGTCCTCCTGTGTTCATAATTACACATAGCTATGGTGGGTTACTTATCTCACTTTCAAACTGTGCTGTTTAATTTACGAGCATGGCTGCTACTCACAAATGGTCTGCAATATAACATTCTAAAGGTGTCCACGTGGTATTAAAAGGTCCTGATTTTGAAGCTATTATTGTGAAAGGTCGTAAAGTGGTTTGACAACAAAACACAAATCAAAAGTCAATCCTTTTAGTGTTTCTAGGGAACTTTAAGTCTTGTGTTCATACCACAGTATGGTGGACTCTGAAGAAAATAGGTTTTTTAACCTTAATGTCAATGAAACTGGGCGTGAGAGGTCTCTCGAAAAAATGCGCGAGTTGCTTGGGGTTTGGTAGCTCACGACGATTTTCACTGACCAGAAGTAGCTCTCACTACATAAAAGGTTGGAGACCCCTGGTGTATAACAAACTAATCCAGGCGCGGAATTTGGTACCGAATCCCATGTGCTGGAGTACTGCGAACAAGTAGGGCCATTCCACTGTATTGAACGCCATAGTAGCGTTGAGTGAGAGAATGACTGCAGGCTCCTTGATATATGCTGTGCGCGCCAGGACCGCGTAGAGCCGACGGAGGTTGAGGGCTGTGCATGAATCTCGACTGGTCCGGACTTACTGTGGACGAAAGGTGTGGCGTCAGCCGCAGCGCCAGCAGTTTGGCAAGAATCTTAGGCTCCGCATTTATGAGAGAGATAGGACGGTAGGGTGCGCAGTCCGTCTCCGGTCTGCCAGGCTTGTGGATTGCGATAATTATGGCGAGCCGCTGATCTCTCGGCAGCTCCCCTGCCTCGAGGCTGTCAGGTAACATATTTAGGAAGAAGGGGTCCGTTGTTTGCACCGTCCTTTTATGCAGTTCAACTGGGAGCCCATTTGGCCCCAGCGCCTTGCCAGACGCCAGTGAGTAGGTAGCTGCCTGTATTTCATCAGTGGTAATGTCCGCCTCCGACAGAAGCGCTGCTTCAGGGGAGAGCTTTGGGATCGTTAGGTTCGAGGCATGTGGGCTGCTGAATTCATATCTGTGCATAGATCGCCGCCTAGTGTTGGGTCCGGATGATTGCACATTGTTGTCCTGGAAGAGTCTTCGAAGTATCACGAGATAGGTGGCTCCTCCCCTGGACTACAGTGCGCATGGGCATCGCCTCCATCCCCAGATTGTTTTTTTCCGCCATTGGGTTCGGATGTGTTTCGGTTCCCTCTGTCGGAACCGATAGTAGTTTTACGTTTCTACTCGAGACCAAAGGATCTTTAGGCTGGGCGTCGGTATTGTTTCGTTCGGGTTATCTTATTCTCAGCTCCGAACGCTTCCTGCCCCTCCGCGTGCTCTCGGCGCGGACGGGCCTACTCGACGCTCCAAGTTCCTGAACATGGAACGGACTCCGTTCAAGAGGTGACTGGTGTGCACCTCCAAGTATTCACACCTCGACGTGCACCCTGTGTGCAACAAGTGTTTATCACCGGACCATGACGAGGCCAGGTGTATGGCCTGCTCGAAGTTCCGGTGCAAGAAGACCCTAAAGCATCGTCGGGCCGCTCGACTCCAGGCCCAGTTGTCGGCACCCCCTGTGCCCCCGCCGGACAACATCTTTGAACAATTTGAAGAAGATGAAAATGTCTTTCAGGTTTCGGACTATAGCCCTGCGTCGGAGGGAGAGGACTACAACGCAGAAGATGAGGACTTTGATGAAGCCGGCGACGAGGTAGGGGACGACGATGGGGCCATTGCCACCGTGGGGGATAGCTCGGAGGAAGAGCACCCCCAGACTGATTCAGGGGCCAATCCCCAACATACGGCCCAGGTCGAGGGATCGCCTTCGGGCCTTACCCAAGACCTTGCTAATAGTCCAACTGCCCCGCCTCTCGGCCCGGCCGCGGACATTTCTGAGGCGCCACTCCCGTTGAAGAAAACGAAAGTGAAGCCATCGGGATCCACACCATCGGTTTCGAAACCGAAAGTGAAAGCTCCACTGGTGGGGCAGAAGGCTCTGGAGGCGTCAACACCTAAGAAAGTCAAAATGGCCGACTTGAAAAGCCACGCCAAAATGGCCGACCCCAAGGCCTCGGGGTCGACGCCAAAGACGAAGGTGGCCGACGCGGCTGCGTCGGCGCCGAAGATGGTCGAGGTCGACGACCCGAAGACGGCTCCAAAGAAGCGTCAAAGCGATTCCAAGGCTCCGGCTGTGCCGGCTCCGACCGTCGGGGCCAAGGATGGCAAGGTGTCGACTCTGAAGGCGCTGCCCCCGGCAGACTCGACTCCCGAGTCAGGGAAATCGCTCGAGACAGTCAAGCCCTCTCCAGCCTTGACGAAGAAGGTCGTTGAATCCCTCCAACGGATTCGAAACGCTGCGGTTCCCGAACCAGAGGGAGTGAAGCCGAAGCCCGCATCCAAGCCGGCGAAGGCGCAGACGCCTATTCGCTACATCCTGCCGCCAAAGTCGACGCCGAAAGCCTTCGCTCCGAAGCAGGGGGCGGTCGTGCCCTCGAAGGAGGTGTCGACGCCCAAAGCGTCGTTGGCGGGGTCGAAGCCTCGGCTCCAGCCACTCGCGGAGGAAGAGCGCCGTGAGGTCATCATCGACGCCAATACTGGGAAATTGTCCCTCCTCAAACGGAAAATCACCGCGGAACCGGTGCTTGAACATTTTCGGATTCCTCTTAAAAACAAGAAGGACTCGGCGGGCGCTTCGGCCCCTATGGAGCCTTCGTCTCCCAAACAAGTGGAACGTTCTCCTACGCGTTCTAACGCAGGGGAAGGTGACGATGAGGAGGAAGTCGAGTACAACTATCCGGCGTACTTGGATCCGGAGGAGGAACATGAACCCTGGTCGGCCGGAGCCGACCCGGATGACCCGCAATCGGGTCAGGAACCGCAGCTCTTTGCGGCAAAGACCTCACCGACGGAGGACTCTGCGGCCTTCAACGCCCTAATTGAGAGGGCTGCAGCCAACCATGATGTCGAGCTCCACTCAGATCCTGTGGATGTGGATTTTTTGTTTGACACTTTCTCAGTGGCAGAGAAGTCAGTCAAGACATTGCCAATGCTCAAAGGGGTGCTAAAGCACGCGCCGGAGGTCTTCAAGGAGCCCACTCGGGCGCGTGTCATTAATCCTCGCATTGATAAGAAATATAAGGCAGCGCCCTCGGATCCGACATACATCATGGGACACTTGCCACTGGACTCTTTGGTTGTATCCAACGCTCGGAAGAGGGCGAATTCACAGACTACTGGTGACGCTCCTCCCCCAGACAAAGAGTCGAAAATATTCGAGGCCTCGGGAAAAAGGATTGCTGCGCAGGCAGCTAACATCTGGCGTATTTCAAACACGCAGGCCCTACTTGCACGCTACGATAGGGCTCACTATGACACCCTAGAAACACTGTTGCAGCACCTACCTGACCAGTACAAGGAGGCTGGGGAGATGTTAATTCAGGAGGGCAAGCTAATCACTAACGCTTCCATCAAATGTGCACTAGATGTGGCTGACACTGCCTCCAGGGCGATCAACACTAGTGTGTTGCTGAGAAGGCATGCATGGCTTCGAATCTCAGGCTTTAAACCTGATATCCAAACAACCATACTCAACCAAACAGTAAATCCTGACCACCTGTTTGGCCCTGAGGTGGATGCGACACTGGAAAAAATGAAAAAGGACACGGACACTGCTAAGTCTATGGGGGCCCTCCAATCTCCGCAGTTTTGGGGTGGTTCCTTTCGCCGCTCAAATTCCAGAGGCACCTCCAGGGGTCAAGCATCGCAATCCACACAGTACTATAAAGGCAATACCCAGACCTCATACACCAACAAGGGTAGAGGTGGCTACAGAGGCAACAATGTCAAGGGCAGGGGACGTGGAAACAATAGCTCCAGGTCCACCGCCGCCAACAAGCAGTGACGTCTTGTCACTGCCCCCCGACCACTCAACACCGGTCGGGGGGAGACTCCAGCAGTTCCTGCCCGCGTGGAAATCCATCACCACGGACAGGTGGGTGAGATTCTTATCCAGTACGGTTACTGTCTGGAACTTACTTCCACTCCACCAAACATTCCTCCAAGAAGCCGTCCTATGTCCGGCGAGCACTTGCACTTGTTGCAGCAGGAGGTCACAGTCATGCTGCAAAAAGGGGCAATAGAGCTCGTTCCACTGCAAGAAAGGGGAACAGGGGTTTACTCCCTGTACTTTCTGATCCCCAAAAAGGACGGATCCCTCAGGCCCATCCTGGACCTCAGGCCCCTCAACTGGTATATTCTCTCGGAGCACTTCCATATGCTCACGTTACAGCAGGTTCTCCCTCTGCTTCAACAGGGGGACTTCCTGGCCACACTGGACCTAAAGGATGCATACTTTCATATCCCCCTGCATCCTTCCCACAGAGTATCTCAGATTCACAATCCTAGACCAGCACTACCAGTTCAGGGTTCTGCCGTTCGGGGTCACCACAGCGCCAAGAGTCTTTACAAAGTGCCTGGCGACTGTGGCGGCGCATCTGCGACGCCAAAACGTCCACGTCTATCCTTATCTGGACGACTGGCTCATTCAGGCAAGGACAGAACAGCAGTGCGCAGACCACGTGTCACGCACTATTCATCTCCTGCACAATCTGGGATTCTCGCTGAACTATCCAAAATCTCATCTCCAGCCCGCCCATGTACGGCAGTATCTGGGCGCGACAATAGACACGCTGGCAGCCACTGCGCAGCCAAATTCAGTGAGAATCGCCAGCATCCAGACTCTGATCCAACGATTCAGACCTCAGCACTCGCTTCCAGTGAAGGTGTTCATGCAGTTGATAGGCATGATGGCCTCCTGCATCTCCATCGTCCCGCACGCGAGACTACATATGCGTCCGCTTCAGGAGTGCTTGGCACGTCAGTGGACTCAGGCTCATGGGCAACTGACAGACCTAGTGTTGGTGAGCGGTCGGGCGTACAACTCTCTGCATTGGTGGAATCCACAAAACCTTTGCAAGGGCCGACCGTTCCAGGAGCCTTTGCCACAGATTGTCCTGACGACGGACGCTTCTCTCCAGGGGTGGGGAGCGCATGTACTCCATTACACGGTGCAGGGACTATGGACACTACAGCAGAGGAAGAGGCACATCAACGTTCTGGAACTGATGGCAATCTTCATGGCTTTAAAGGCATTCAAAGTACATCTGTCCAACAAGGTCGTGTTGATCCGGACGGACAACATGACGGCCATGTACTACATCCAGAAGCAGGGAGGCACACACTCTCCGCAGCTGTCTCATCTGGCTCAGAGCATGTGGAAGTGGGCCATTCAGAGGAACATCTTCCTCATGGCGGAGCATCTCCCAGGCAAAGACAACCAGATGGCGGACCTGCTCAGCAGGCACAGCCACCAAATGCACGAGTGGGAGATACACCCATCAGTACTCCAACCGTACTTCCAAAGGTGGGGTCATCCAGAGATAGACCTGTTCGCCACAAAGGAGAACGCAAAATGCCGAAGCTTCGCCGCCAGGTTCCCACACCCGCAATCACAGGGCAATGCGATGTGGATCAACTGGTCAGGCAGATTTGCGTACGCTTTTCCCCCAGCACCTCTGATACCGCTGGTGGCACGCAAACTCAGGCAGCACTCGATGACTCTCATCCTGGTTGCTCCAACATGGGCTCGCCAACCATGGTACACCACGTTTCTGGAACTCTCTGTGGTACCGCATCAGAGGCTTCATCTCACCCCCAGCCTTCTGACGCAGAGCCATGGCGACATTCAGTACCCAGATCCGCAACAGCTCAACCTGGCGATCTGGCTCCTGAAGTCCTAGAGTTTGGCTACCTCAATCTTCCCCCCGACTGTATGGACATCATTCGGGAGGCAAGGAAGCCCACTACTCGAGCTTGTTACGCGGCCAAGTGGAAGCGTTTTGTCATATACTGTGTAAACCACAATATTGACCCACTGGACGCTTCCATTCAGAACATTATTTGCTACCTGTTCCACCTGTACCAATGCAGTTTGGCGTACTCTTCCATCCGCATTCATTTGTCTGCGATGGCAGCATACCTTCAGAATAGGCGACACCTATCCCTTTTTAAGGTCCCTGCTATCAAGGCTTTTCTGGAAGGACTCAAAAGGGTCATTCCACCGCGGACTCCACCAGCTCCAGAATGGAACCTCAATGTGGTTCTTACAAGGCTGATGGGTCCTCCCTTTGAGCCACTGCACTCTTGTGAGCTTCAGTTTCTGACTTAGAAGGTTGCTTTCTTAGTAGCAATTACATCGCTACGGAGGGTTAGCGAGTTGCAGGCGCTCACCATCCAGGAACCTTTCTTCCAAGTACACGCTAACAGGGTGGTGCTCCGCACTAACCCTAAATTCTTACCCAAGGTTGTATCTCAATTCCACATGAACCAAACTATTGAGTTACCAGTGTTTTTTCAAAACCCAGAGTCACTGGCGGAGCGGATGCTCCACACCCTTGATGTTAAAAGAGCCTTGATGTACTACGTCGACAGGACTAAAGATTTTCGTAAGACCAAGCAACTCTTTGCTGCTTTTGCCTCACACCACAAGGGAAATGCTATCTTCAAAGCTGGGATCGCTAGGTGGATAGTGAAATGCATTCAGATCTGTTACGCTAAAGTTAAACGCACTCTCACAATTCCACCAAGAGCCCACTCCACCAGAAAGATGGGGGCCTCTATGGCTTTCCTAGGTAACATTCCCTTAGAGGATATTTGTAGAGCAGCTACATGGTCTACCACACATACTTTCACTAAGCATTACTGTGTAGATGTGCACTCTAAACAGCAGGCAGCTGTTGGCCAGGCTGTTCTCAAAACGCTTTTTCAAACGGCTGCAGCTGGCACGGGCGGCCGCCGCTAATGGAGGGACTGCTATGTATTCTATGCACAGATATGAATTCAGCAGCCCACATGCCTCGAACTGCAAATGCTACTTACCAGTATGCATCTGTTCTTGGCATGTAGGGCTGCTGACATTCATATCGCCCGCCCTCCTCCCCGGCGCCTGTAGCAGCTGCAGTATTTTCTTTACACATATTTTTTCATACTCTTAGCATAGGGCATCACTCACATATGTCACTCCATCTCTGCCAATGGCTAAAAACAATCTGGGGATGGAGGCGATGCCCATGCGCACTGTAGTCCAGGGGAGGAGCCACCTATCTCGTGATACTTCGAAGACTCTTCCAGGACAACAATGTGCAATCATCCGGACCCAACACTAGGCGGCGATCTATGCACAGATATGAATGTCAGCAGCCCTACATGCCAAGAACAGATGCATACTGGTAAGTAGCATTTGCAATCCTTAATATATTCATATGCTGCAGCAATCTTATAAGATGCCCGGGCAGCATTTATTTGTTTATAATGGTCGACCAAGATGTCGACTATTCCATTAGGATCAGAGACCATGGAGCCTGTGGGTGATGCTAGTTGTGCAATGACTTTTTTCGCTCTTTCTTTTCTGTCTAGCCAGGCTAGCATTTTCCCTGCTTTATCCCCCATCTTGTATATCCTATGATGAGTGGCTTTGATTTTACTTTAACGTGAGAGTTTTTAAACATTAACTGATAAACATTCCTGCCCCCGCCCTGATGAAAATGCTGTTAACGAACCAAGACGAATGTCAGTTGTCACGTGCACCCTATTTGTGGTCTAAATTCTTGATGGAGTAACATTATCGGCTATTGAACCAATTACAAGGGCACTGCACACACTACTTGCAGGTGCTCTCTGTCTCCATGAATAACAAGCATTGGCATAGCAAATAGGTCTCGCCTTTGGTACCTTATAAGTGTTTAGTTATCCAGCACAATATCCTTGGTGCAACATCATCAAGTGTTAAATTGCTAAACACTTATAAGGTCCCAAAGGCAAGACTTATTGCTATGCCAATGCTTGTTTATTCTTCTTTTGGTCCATGTCTACCACCATTTGGTGCCAGGTACGTCCCCTGTGTGATGTCAGAAGGTATCCTGGAGGTCGACATGCGTGGTAGCCATCTTCAGATTTTTTTCCTCCGTGGGGTCTGGAAGCGGGACTGGAAGCTCTGAAGATTTTTTAGATTTTTCCCAAAAAACTTCAAGAAAACAGGAAAAAAAGGCTACAGTGAATCGCACCTTTTATCGACGCCGTAACCGGGGACAAGAGTAGCGCTCCGGCGACAACACCACAGAGGACCTCGTCGGTCCACAAATTGAGAGGTTGGGGACATGGAAAACACCCCTTTCACGTTTTGTCCCAAATGCCACTACAAGTACGCTCAACGCGATCCACACAACGTCTGCAACCTGTGCTTGCCCAAGGATCATCAGGACAAGGACTGTGAGGCCTGCACGGCATTCCTTTTGAAAACACTGAGAAGCCACTGAAACCAAAGATGTTGCAGACTGCTAAGAAGACATCGTCAAAGACCTGGGTTTCTCCAGCGATGAGGAAGGATGTGGAGTACCAGCAGAATCGACGCACGATGGACGGACGTCGAAATTCTAGAAGGGGGCTCAGAAAAAGTCCACGCCCACAAGAAGGTGAGCAAAACAACTTACCTCTCCAAGTGGTGGTCGCTCCCAGAAGACCTTCGTCCTCAAGCCTGCAGTGTGTTTGCAAACCAGAGAATTTCCATTGAAAGTTAACAGGGCACACAACGAAAAAACAGCACCCACCTGCCCTAGTGCCGCTGAGAGTGTACCTTTGGTGCTAACTTGAACCCCAATTTGCCTTGAGCTTAAATCAGGAGCTTGGCTCCCACAACCTTGCGGCCTGCTCGGAGCAGTCACCAAGCGGAGGCCCCTTAACCTCCATTGGATAACATTGGGCCTCAACACTTTGCACCCGGCTGCCCTAGTGCCGCTTAGGGTGCTTTGAGAGTGCATCCTCGATCTTGGGGGACCCCTGAGACTAACCCCAGAAACCGAACTCTCACAACAAAGTACTTACCTCTGAACCAATACCACTATTTCCTCCCATAGGATAACATTGACTGTTTTCTATGAAAAGGTTTCTAAGTGTGGAGTTGGAAAATCTATAAAATTCTCAAACTGTATCCAAATAACCAAAACGGTTTTACTTAACTGTTTACAGAAAATGTCCCAGTGTAGTATCCAGGTATACTACACTGTGTAAGAAAAGGGGCTTATTGGGATGGCCTCCAGATAGGGGCTGCAGGGTTCATTGGGAGATTTGAAGCAGATCAAGGCTCACCAGATCCCAGGTCAGGATCGCAGTGGAGACCTCGTGAGGTTGGGCCACTCAAACTCGGGCCAAGGGCGTCTGTTGCAGACTCGCGGATTTTGTCGGAGCCAGAGTCTATTGGTGAGCAAATCCGGTGTTCACAGGAGACTGGTTGGGGAAGGCAGGGCAGGTACTCCGGGTTTATTGGGACTGCTGGCTGCAAGACAGACCTGGGTTTCGCTTGAGCAGGTCGAGGTCGGGACAGGCCGGTAGGGCCAGGGCCAAGTCATTTGGTGTCCTTCTTCCTTTAGCACAGCTCTTCGGTCCTTCTTGTATCTTGTCTGAGGAGGCAAGGTTCAGGGTTGCCCCTAAATGCTAAATTCAGGGGCGTTTCAGGTAGGTAAAGGTTGAGACCTACGGGTCCCTTCCTTGAGGTGGGTACACCCCCTTTTATGCCACCCTCCAGTGGGAGAGGGGGGGCATTAGCCTCACTCTGGTTGACTAGGACCCACCATCTTCAAGATGGCGGTGACTAAGAGTTGTGCCTCACCGCACCCAACTGAGGGGTGGGGTTGGCAACGGTGGGCACACCTCTCCTCCTATCTTGGATTTCCCGTCGGTTCTCCCATCCAAAGTGGGGGTCAGAACAGGTGGGGCCCAGTTGCTGGGAGCAGCAAATGGCTGGGTCAGCTCACAAAGGCGTTAAGCTTTTGAAGCTTCCCCTTCGTGGACCTGCCTGTCCTGGGGGAGGAGGCTTGGCACCTCTGCCCAGGATGTGCTTTGTTTCTGGACCCCGAGAGTGGGAGGCTGTCGACCCAGGGGTCCAGAAACATGTCTGGGGGTGGCAGCTGGCGAGCAGCCAGTCAGCCAGGACACTAGCGTTAGGTTGTTTTTTAGGGGCATCTCCAAAATGCCCTCTGAGTGCATTTTAAATTAAATCCCACACTGGCTGCTGTGTGGGTTTAATGTTGTGAGAAGTTTGATATCAATCTTCCCAGAGTTTAGTAAAGCACTGTAGGGGCTCATGCACCTGTACCCTCACCAGTTGTATAGCACACCTAGCTAGAAGGGTGGCTTACCTATGCAAATGCACAAAAGCGAAAGAGCTGACAAATACCCCTTAATGGTGCCCACTGCAAGTCTTTGCAAGGCAAAAGATAAAATGAACAACAAATTATCTGATCGTTTGGCCATTAATGATTCTATATTATGGGGCCCTCACCAGGCCACAAATGTGTCCCAAGCCCTGGCAAGGCTAGACTTTGTACAGGGATGCCTGGCAGCAAGGGTGACTGCCACAACTCTGCGAGGAAGAATCTCTCACTCAATCTCCAGGCATGGAGGTTTAGATTGCACAGGATTGGGTGCATGACCCTGCCCTGCTGCTAAGACAGGAGATCCTCTCGAAGGGGGAGACTTATCCGAGGGCAGATGTTTCTGCCCAGAACTTCCGGGCACCACATACTCCTGGCCCAATCCAGAGCCACTAGGATGCCTTGGGCCCAGCAATTCCTAAGCTTCCTTAGAAGGAGGGGCAGGGTCTGCAGTGGTGGAAGAGCATACAGGAGTTCTGTGCTCCATTCTTGCTAGAATATATCTGAGTCTTTTCGGACACTCCAGTGCACAAATGATGGGACACTGCACTTTCACCAGTGCTATAAGGCATAGCCAGGGTACTCCCCATTGTTGTAAGATTCCCTGCTCCACCTTGGGATATAACTTCCATTGATGATCTGCCAGGTGTCGCCAGCTGACTTTTTCTGCCTTGTCAGTGGAATCTGTCTGTCTGAAGATTGCATTCCTTGTCATGATAACTTCAACTCGTTGCCTGAATGAGCTTTATACTCTGTGGGGCTACCTTTCACCACTGTTATTTCCAGATAAAATGGTGTTGAGGACCAGAGTGGCCTTTTTTGCCAGTGGTCAAGACTCCTTTTCATGTTAGGCTAATCACTCCTCCAAACTGGAACCTAAGAGACTATTGAGCTTTTGCATTGCTCCTCATACTAAAGATCATTGGGTGGACAATCCTTGTTTTGTAGTGTTCCCTGGGGCAAAGAAAGACAAGGTAGTGCAGAAAAGTATTTTGTCATGGTTGTTAGTCATCTGCAGATTTCTTATTGTCCTTCCGTCTCCCCGTTCTGCGGATTTGTCTCTTAACCAATGCAAAAAGTTCCCAACCTGGAAATCTGCACACTATTTCTTCTGATTATAGTGAGCCTCCGGGTCAGAGGGAGTGGGCAGAATCAAAAAAGAAACGTATGCCTGCATGCAGAGGTGGCACTTATATGCAGCTTTTGTTTTATTGTCACTTTGGGGTGGATATAAGTCAACGTGGAGCCACAGGATGCCACCTACCAGTGCACTGGAGCGATGCTGCTAAAATGGTCTGAATTCTGTCTGACACCTGGGGATGTCCATAAGGTGGAGAATCTACTAGTAGATGGAGTATACACCAGAAAGAGCATCGCTAAATGGAAGTAACTTGTTTGATGGAGTCAAATGCCTTTTTGGCATTTAATGAGAGGGTTGTCACAGGTTTGATTGGATTACCTGTATAAACTAAGCAACCATGTCTGTGATTATGAAGTGTGGACCTAAATGAGATGATTAGATGTAGAGTTGATTCTCTTGAACTTTGGCCAGGGATTTTGTTTCCACATTTAGAGATGGGCCTATATAAAGCCGTTAATCGGGGGTTTACTTACTTTATGAATAAGTATTTCAGTGGCCAAGCACGGCTCTGGGTAGAGACAGCCCTCCTCTGCACACTTCAGCCTCGGGAGGATGTGGATGAAAACCTTACTTGACAATCTTTGGAAAAACTTAACAGGCAGGTTATTGGAACCAGGAGCTTTCTCCATTCATAACTTAAATTTCTAATGTGTACATTATTGTGTAATTTCTGATAGCTGTATTCAGATCTCCTACTAAATTAAAATGAAAGCTGGTTTAAAATTCACTGCTTGTTTCACGTGGACAGGAAAGTCCGTGTTAATAATCAATAGTGAGAGCCTTTAATTTACAATGGTGTATATTGTTTTGGATTCTTGTTTCAGATCTCAGTTACCAGACTGCTGCCCGTATCCTGTCTGCCCCAAATTCTGAAGCACTAATGGTTATGAAAGACCTCAGCCAGAATTTTCCCACCAAAGCCAGGTAAAAGCGTGTCTCCGTTTATTAGTAAAGCGGGTATCTGACTGTGGTAGCAACAACCAGTACACCAGACTTTGAAAGTAAGCATCTGCTCTCAGTTTCATGAATGACTGGTACCCAGATTTCACCTTCCTTAAGCAGATTAACTAGCCATTATTTGCAAATCCTGTTCAGGCTAAAGAGTAATCGAAGACATCCAATGAAAACAGCCTGTGTCAAATATAAATGTTTGTTATAGTAAATAATTGCATCAAACCTGTGATCTTTGACATTTCAGTAGCTGATTGACAATTAAAGTGGGTTGTTTAAAAGTTCTCTATCCGATTTGGTGCTGCAGCACAGTTAACCAGTCAGTGTGTGACTTGTGTAAATTATTGTAATCTTTGCTCCACCTAGGGGATTGAGCAGGACTGTTGTCAATCAAGAGCTCCGAATGGAAGTGGAAGAAAACCAAAAGGTAATTGTCGTGTACAGACACCAATGTAATAGTCAGTCATACGTTTTTGCCAATATCTTTGAACAAAGTCCCCAGCAGGGAGAAATCTGTATTATCGCCAGAGTGAACGTTTGATTGTAAAGCTGTCAATACAGACTGATTTAGTTGCAAGTGTAAGTCCATAGGAGACAGCTATAAAAGTAACTGGGTGAATTGTTTTAGCGAAAATCTTTTTTTTTTTTTCTCTTCTATTTGACTTCATACACAATTTAGAGTTAATGGCTTCAAAATAAGGACTGATTGTGTCTCCTTTAGTGAACAACCATTGAATGATGCAGGTCCTAGTGCCAGCTCCCCCTGCAACAGTTCTCCTGTCCAGCTTACCTGGAGTACAATGCCTTCTGCTGCCTCTCTATCTGCTGCCCACTGTTTGTGCCTCCTGCTTGTTTCTTGTTCTGTTTTGACTTTTCTGATTGTTTTTCTGCCCTCCATTTTGCCGTTTCTACTTGTTTTTCTGTCTTATGTTTTGCACTCTTGTGCACAGTTTTTTTTTCTGCATGTTTTTCTGCCCTCTGTTTTTCCTTTACTGCTTGTTCTTCTGCCTTATTTCTGGCCTTTTCTGCTAGGTTTTCTTCCCTTGTTTTGCCTGTGTCTGCTTGTTTCATCTCTCTTCATGCCGTTTTCTCGAGACCTGGCTTTTTGATTGAGACCTGGCACCCTAGTGCCCAGATGTCCCTTTGGATGACAGTGCCACGCTCTACAAATGCTGATTTGATAGATGCTTGAGCTGCCGTTAACACCATAGACTTTGTTTCTCTGCTGGAATGAACGGTAATGGTTGCCTTGGCATCTGGACAGGCCCTGCAGTGATTATGTTAGTGTTTTTTTAGGTCTTGCCTAGCGTTACAGCACATGTGCTGCTCGCTCGGCGAGACCTATAGTGAAAGAGGAGATTTTACAAGGGGACTTCAAGCCCCGCCCATCATTTTCATTGTGTTGCGTCAGCGTAAATGCTAAACACTGGTTTCCCATTGAAATTGATGCTTTTTGGCCACTGCCCATTCTCCATTTCTTCCAGCCCATCCGGACTGGGTCGTCTGCTTCACGGCTGTTGTGAAGCACTTTCTTGTCTTTAGGGGGGGCCATATTTTTCTAATTAGCATGGCCTTGGCGTGGCCATGCTTATTAGAAACATGAGCCCCCCCCCCCCCCCCCCAACAAAGATAAGGAAGTCTGCAGGCACTACCCAGCACACTGAGTTCTCCTCTCTTTAGCCCCCGACCACCCCCCACCCCTCCACCCCGCCTCAGAGCACATGTAACTCAGCAGACTGAAGGGCAGCACCTCTCCTCTGGCACCGTGTTCTGACCATTTAAAAACGAACTGGTGCCCGATGAGCCTGCGAGTCGATAACCACACAATTGCTGGCTTCCCAGTGCAGTAACCTATAAGGAGCACCTCAAAAATTAAGCTACTGAACACCTTGGCAGAAACCTGCCGTTGTATGGTAGCAGCTACGCGCACCCATACCACAGCGCCGACAAATGTGAGATGGACAGAGCGCGACACGGCTGCTGCAATGAGAGCTAGCGGAGCCCTGGCCTGGCGGCAGCGAAGTATGGTCTCTGACGGACACAACGTGGAGCCCACACAAACATCTGAGCCCGCACATCGCTCAGACGCAGAGGCGGCATGCTCCGGGGGACAAAGGAAAAATCGCCATTACTCCCATAGCCACACAACCTGGAATCGCTGCAGTTGGGAGGACAAAGAGCGTTCCCTTGGCGCCCCCGATGTCTGTTGCACAGCGTTGGGAGCGGGGACAGCTTGAGACTCGCAGAACGCAGGCAGCCTGAGCAAGGCAGTCAGCCCCCCCCCTACAGGAATCCAATAGAAAAGTACTGAAAGAGTCACAAAAAAGCATGCATACCAGCTTATAAACACTTTCTAAATCAGGCACAATTAGGATAAATCCTATTTAACCCAGTCACTTCCGCCAACCTGTCCCGTCACTTCCACCAACCTGTCCCTGAAAGCGGGTCATCCGAGACCTAGATTTACAACTGCGGACAGCTAGGCTGCTGCAGCTGGCTCAGTAACCCGCTGAGCTATTTCACCTCCCCAGAAAACATCATTCAACTTTTCATGTGCCTCTCTCAGATTCTCGATGCGTTCTAGGTAATCCTGATATAAGCCTGAGCTGCGGAATAAGGTTGTGGTAGGCATCCTCTTGGGTATAACAGTAGGTCAGGTTGGTGAGCCACTCCTACGCGGTAGGCCGGGTACCTAGCTGATGCGAAACTTGACCTCCTCGCTCCACTCTCTGTCCAAAGAGAAGTTGGGAGGGTGTAGAGGTTTCAATTTATCTAGCTCCAAACCCCACCTCGAAGATCCAGTTCCACAATTGTCCCACTATGCCCCGATTTTCAAAGGGCTATATGTGATGCTGCTACAGGTTGCAGCCTGTAAAGAGGCCATGCTTCTTATTTTTCGTACTCTTGCGGCTCGATCTGGTACACCTTTAAGCACAAAGGATCCACAGGACATTCCTGTTTTTTCCCCACAACCTCATTCAGTTACGGAACAGGCTCTCCATACTTTGAATGTAAAATAAGCCTTCATGTACTACGTCGACAGAATTAAACCATTTAAGAAGACAATACAAGTTATTTTTGCTTTCTCCAACCCCATCCAAGTCCAGCATTGCCAGATGGATAGTTGAATGCATTCAGGCATGCTATTTTAATGCTATGGGGAATCTGCCCACTCTTCCTAGAGCACCCACTATTCTCAAGAAAGGAGCCTCTATGGCCTTCCTCAGGAAAATTCCAATAGCTGATATGTAAAGCAGCTACTTATTCCACACAACACACTTTCACAAAAAATTACTGTGTGGATGTTCTAGCCCACCAACAAGCTATGTTGGGCAGCAATTCTAGGTACACTCTTTCAATCTGGTACAACACCCACATGCTAGCCACCGCTTTTGAGAGGACTGCTTTACAATCTATGCACAGCATGTGTATCTACAGCCGCACATGCCTTGAACAAAAAGTTTACTTACCCTGTAAGCATCTGTTTGTGCATGTAGTGTTGTAGATTCATGTGCGTCCACCCTCCTCCCCGGCCGCCTGTGGCTGTGTCAATGTCTGTTACTATCTCTTCTTCCTCTAATGCATGGTCAAGTCTCAATATATCGCTTCACATTCGAACCTCACCCACCGTGCGGGATAACAATCTAGCAATGGAGTTGATGACCATGCACATTGTCACCAAGAAAAGGAGTCGCAGTACCTTGGGACTCAAAATACTTAATCCTATAAAAAGAATCTGCACACATCAAGGCCCAGCACTAGCCCAGTTGGCAAGGACGTAATCACCCCTATAAGTCCTTAGTAAATTGTACCCCTGGTACCTAGGGCATGGGTTATAAAGAAGCTCCCTAATGACTGCAGCATGTCTTATGCTACCCTAAGGGACCAACACACAGATTACATGCAGATTGCCACTGCAGGACGCGTGAAATGGTGCAAACCATTTTGAAAACCTTACATGGCACACACTCCCTATGCCATGCCAAAGTACAGTGCATGTAATATATGTAGTCAACCCTACAGCAGGCCTTAGAGCCCTAAGGCAGGGTGCATTATAGTCTATATGAGGACCTCTGCGTAAGCCAGTGGTTCCCAAACCTTTCGATCCGGGGCTCCCTTGACCTATTGGCTGTTGTCATGCGGCTTATGTCAATTTGCTGGGGAATGTAAGCCCGGCCTCGGGAGTACTTCCATTTTTCTTCCTGAAAATAATCGGGATGGTTGAATTATAATCCATAGATTTAATCCGAGGAGGTGTATACACATGTTGTTGAGTTAGATTAACGAGTCTGCCTTTCCAGAGGGGTGGTTTTAGAGCTGATCTTCTTTAAAGATTTTGTTTTCCAACCTCCCCAAACCCATCAAAGATACCTGATGGGACTAATACACTTGTTTCTTCTATTAAGTTGTCTTTCTGACTCTTGATGTAGGGGTCTTCTGTAGATATCTGTATTCAAGGCAGCCTTTTTAGTGAAATACTTTGGCCAGGCGCCAAAACGAGTTCTAAAACATTTGCAGATCTAAATCTTTCCTGTCCTTCCATAATGACAGAGTATTACTTAGAAACCCCCATCCTTCATGTCCAAATTCTGTCGACATTCCATCTTTACAGGGAGATTGTTCCTCTGGCATTTTTTTACCATGTTCCCACATCTGCTGTCCTGAGGAGACTGCAAATTCTGGATATAAAATGTTGCCTTTGTTAAGACCAAACCACGTCTGTATTCAGCAGATCTTTAGGGGACAAAGATGCTGACAGAGTAACTACTAACCCCACCATTGCCAGCTGGATCATATCACATCATTCATCATCCATTGCTGCACTTTGTCTGTAGCCAAATCTCCATCTGCTATGTAGGCACACTCCGCCAGGGCTAAGGCAATATCTGTGGCCTTCCCCATGGATGAACCTCTCTGATACATGTAGCACAGCGAAGTGGGCTACCACTAAAACATTGTCATCACCAGGCTGTCAATGATTCTTCCTAGAGCAATTCAAAGTTTGGGCAGGAAGTCCTTGGCAACCTATAAGCCTAGGATTCTCTATGCAGCTTTTTTTTATCTTCTCACTTTTCTTTCCTCAGGGTCTACCAGTGTTTGTCTTGAATTTGTTTCAAATGGAAAAACTATAAAGGAAAAAAACAGTTTTCGTTATCCAGTACCACATCTCTAGTAATCATCAACAATAGTGATTCAAGAATGTTTGTTTGATGTCCGCTGTGGTTTTGAGATCTATTGTGATATTCACTAGTTGGCCCCTTTAAGACCTCTGTTAGTACAATTATAGAGGGATGCTATGTATGGTGGTATAGATATCAGCAAATATACTTCCCCATCCCACATTTTCATACTGAAAGGCACATAGCTATAATTGTGTTGGCGTCAGTGTGAGGGTATCCTGTCCCCTTTAGTTAGACATTTGCCCATCTCAACATTTGTTTGTGGGTTGCAAAGCTATGTTGGATGCTTGTAGTGCTGTGTGCAATGGTTCCATCCACCATTGTCTGAAAAACAGGTTGTCTCAGCTGTCTCTAGACCGATATTAATGTATAAGGTGTATACCCCACGTAAATCGGCCAAGTCTGTCATGGAAACATATGTTTACCCCTTCTAAACCCATTTGTAACATGTGACAGCTCGGCCCTAAACCACTACATTTGTTCTAAAATGTAAGTGGGTCTTCCATGTCCTCATAAGGATTATACTGCCCAGAAAGGTCAACCAGAGTGTTCCGGGTAAAGAGCCCCATGTTGCCATTAACTATAGCAAAAGGTACCCATGAACAACATGTACCACTTTTAAATTTGGAACATGCTACCTCATATAGTTGAGGCACTAGTAACAAAAGTGGTTAAAATTGGTGTACATTTTCTGCTCGGTTTACAGACCCATGGCTAGACAATGGTAAAGACAGTCTAGACAAGTCTTCTTTGTAAACTAATAAACTTAAGAAATCTCTGGACCGAGGGAGAGGGGAATTTGTAGAGTACCCCGGGCACACTCCTTTGGTAAGTGTATTCCAGTAATTGAGTAGGGACCCTTGAGTCCCACAAGAAGTTGGGACCACCCCATCACTGGGCACCATTGTCCCGTGCCAATTGATTTTTTTGGATGGCCTGGTAGATTTTACTTGGCCCTAAGCTTTTGAGGTCTACCTCTAAGCTCTCCGAGTGGAGAATACAGACCAGTATTTCACTGGGCCACTTGAGAAGCAGCACACCTGTCAGCCACTTATCTGGCATTTGTATACAGGGCCCCAAACAAGTTTGGAGAAATCATTAAACACATGGTATGTCTTCTATATGTAGAATACACTGTTTTAGTAAATAGTTTTTTTTCTTTAGTTTTTAGTGTTAGTTTTTGTTTTTTGGGGGTAATCACAAGGGTGATTTCATAAATCTGGATATCCGTGAATATACGCTTCAGCGCTACAAACATTTGCCGTAGATATGGTTTTTCCAATGTTTATGTAGCGCATTCATAAATAACATTTTAATTGTAGCAGGTCCTGAAACTGACAGAATAAAGTAGCTGGAAAAACCTTTGGATATTTGTGACTGCCAGTAGCTGTATTTCCCACTACTTTGTCACTAGATAAACAGTTTCTGGCAAATCTTTGTGGCACATAAATGTATGTTGTAACCTTTAGTCATGTGCCACTTTTCTCTGGTCTCCTGCACCAACAGCTTAAAGGCTGAAGAAAAGGGTTTTGGTATGATGACGAGACAGTTATTCATTTTCATAATGTTGCATTATCGATCATTGACCTTGTTACTATTAACTTTTTCCACAAAGATGTACAGCATGGGTACCTGTAATATTATGTTCGAGGCATGTGTGGCTGTAGATCCACATGCTTAGCATAATCCTGCCATCTAGTAATGGGCTCGGTGTGTGCAAGTTTTTTTTCTTCAAAGTCTTTTGAGTCTCAAGGCATGGTGACTCCTCCTCTTGCTGGTAATGGGCATAGTCATCGGCTCCATTGTTAGAATGTTTTCCTCCGCCGTCTGGTTCGTACGTGTGCTCCTCTGCTCCATCTCAACATCGTTGTTTCCCATTATTTAGGCCGTAATGTCTGTATTGTTTTCGATAAGTTATTTCTAGATCCCCATTAAGCGTTCGTCTACGCCGTCGCCCTTTGGAGCAGTTCTCCATTTTTGACAGCTGCATCAGATACACCCAGCCCTGGCTCGGCACTGAAAGTTCAGCAAAAGACTCATGCTCCCTAGCCATCGTAGTCAAACCGAGCCTCCGAGTCAAGAGCGTTGGCGCTGAAAGCTCTGTAGTGTAGTTCCTAGTTTCCCACTAGGCTCTGCGCATTGGAATAACATAAACAGTAGTATCGACGTAGCAGTGCGGATCTTCCAGGCCTCCACTGACTATGCTAAACTTAATTGGGTGTGTTACCAACTAGCTCAGAGGTCACTGGAAACTTTCTTCTCTGCATAGGAAGTGATCAGCTTCCCTGGCACAGACAAGAAGGGATTCAGCTTTCCAACAACCGTGCAACATGACAACTTTGCTCCTCAGATTAAGAGTCAATCTCTAGGGTCGTGTGAAACAATAGACATGTATTTCACTCAGTCAGGTTAGTGCAGTTTACTTTCACAATATGTAGAGACTAGAGAGACGGGCGTTTGTCAATAAAGGGTTAACATTTATTGAACCGTCTTTCTTCTCGTACAAGAGAAATGTATTGCCACAATTGCAAGACTTGTTATTATAAAAAGTACGTACAGTAAGATAAGTATTGCGAAATAATACTGTAAAAGCATTGATATGGTTTCTTAGCCATACAATGGTTTAAAAGTAATAAAACATATATACAGTCATATATACATTAGGCTAAAATACTCAACTGGTGCTTCTAACTAAGCCTACCCCAGTGTGCCTGACCTAAGCCTAACACGTGGAAGGGGAGTAAGTAAGTAGCTTCAATTTAAGTTGGTTTTGCCAAGGTTTGCTTCAAGAATTCTCTCTAAGGGTTTAGTCAACACCATACCTCTGAATAGAATGATGGAGGTCTGGTATCTCCTTCAGGGGAAACTCGGTATCCCAGTCACCCGCGAGGGCAGACTAGAAACGCTGGAGCTGGATTTCTCTGCACGAGAAAGGCAGCGTCTCTCTTCAGCGCGTCGAGGAGGAGGAGGGGGGACAGCGTCCGCGGGCAGCTTGGCATCTGCTGGGCTCTTCGCAGAGGGACGGCTGTTCAGCTCCTAGTTACACCACACCATCGTTCGCGCTTTAGCAGCGATAATGGTATCAGCAGCTTCAGGCGACGGGCAGCAGGCTGCAGCAACAGGAACGCGCTTTGCTTAAGGCAACGTTGGTAATATTTATACCTGACAGGTGCCTGGTTTGACGCAAGTTTGTTGGACATAAGACGTCAATTAAAGATGTCACTAGGAAGTGATAGCTATCAGTTGCTCATTAGAGTTCCATTACTAATCAAAACACAGCAAGCGGGGATTTCCAGGTTTGCTGAGTTTTTATCTTGTTGAAGAACTCGGAGTGTTAATCTAGGAATCTCAGATAGTGACTTCTGCTCTGTCATTGCACTAATTGGTTGCAAAGGAAGTGGCAGAGAACTATTCTGGAATGTGGCTCTGTTCGTGTGAGGCCAGAGATGACTTTCTGAATATCGCACTTGAACGGTTATGCCAATATAGGGAATAAATGGATTTATAGCCGAATAGGGGCATAAGGTCACAGTATCGATCAGGAACCTAGATAAACACGCAACAGCTCCCTGTTCAGATCCCAGACCCTCAGCAACGAAACCATTGGTATCGAAGCAGAAGTTGGAGGTGAAATCCTATTCTTTCTTGAAACACACACTCTGATCCGGTCCTGTGCTCCAACGGTTGCAAGAAGAAATGGACTCAAGACAAAACACCTCGTCATACACCCAGACACTGTTCATATTCTAGCTAGATCTCCTTAAACTGGAGCACTACCAGCCAAAAGGCAATTAACATTTGAAGACACTTTGGAGAAACCTATCCTACCAAAGCACAGGATAAAGGTGGATAAGGCTACAAGGCCACCGCCCCTCAGCCCACCACCACCACCTGTTGCTCCACCATCACACCCCCACCACATTCACCTCCTGCAGAATCACAATATAATCCAGTTTCCATCCACTCTTTCGGGGGACACCGGGATGACCGAGACCAGTTCTCCATTCCACCACACGATAACCCGTGGAACACCTATGATACAGACCCACCTTCTGACACAGACCCAGATCTGTATCCAGCCAAACCTTCCTCTGCAGACGATACCACCATATATCACAACATTATAGGTAGGGCGGCCACATATCGCAAGGTTCAGCTCTACCCTGAACCACTAGAGGATGACCTTTGAAACCCTTTACTCTAGCCAACTCCCGGTCCGATACCTGCTGATGCTCAAAGGCATGTTGTGACATACACCTTACATTTTCAAGGACCCGGTCCAGGTCCAGGTCATCACACCTAGGGTCAATAGGAAATACAAACGGTCTCCTACCGATTCTACATACATAAAAGGCCAACTACCACCTGACTCTTTAGTAGGTGCCACACCAAGGATAATGGAAAATTGAGAAACATTTGGTGAGGTTCCCCCACCAGATAAAGAAAGTAAGAAGATAGATGCTGCAGGAAAAGAGGGTGGCTGCCCAGTCTGCCAATCACTGGAGAATTGTCAACTCCTTTGGCCTCCTCGCCCCCTATGACAGAGCCCACTGGGATGAGATCGCGGGGCTCCTCTAACATCTCCGAGAGGAATACAAAAAATGGGCACATGAGATTGCCTTGGAGGGCAAACTAATTGCAAATACTTCTATTTATTACACCCTCGATGCGGCTACCACCACCAATAGTCATTAACTCTAGCATTCTCCTTAGATGACATGCCTGGATTAGAGTCTCAGGTTTCAAACCTGAAGTGCAGCAAAGCTTCCTTGCACTTCTTTTTGCTGGGGAATACCTCTTTGGTTCTCCGGTAGATACTCTACTTGAGAACATTAAAAAGACAGTAAAACATCCAAAGCCATGAGAGCATTGCAGACACCATTGTAACGCGGCTCCTTTCATCACTCCCCATATCGTGGATAAGCGAACCCACCTCTACAGACATCTTCTCCTCCTATCGGAGCAGTAGTGTCGGGTGAGGAGCTGGAGGGGTTAAAAAAAAATCTCTTGGCAGCCAGCCACTGCTTGTACTCCATCCTCTTCTGTCACCTGGAAGCACACAGGCTCCCAGACTCCCGTAGCCAATTGCGACGCTGCTGTCCCAAGCATGACCGCAGCGTCCTAATTGGTCTGAGTAGCCTGTTTTGGCGCTCAGACAAGGAGTGGGACCCTGTGCATGTTCTCCACCCGGGCTGTGCAATAGAACCAGGTGGAGAACATGACTGTTTGCCAGCCAAACAGTCATGTGTACATAAGTGCACCAATCACTCCTCCCCATGCTGGCTGAGACAACAGCCAATCCCCTCCCCAAAACTGGCTGCAACACAGAAAAATAAAATTATAATAACATCATGTTAACGTCATTTTCTTTTTTCTTTTTTGCACTGCTGAAAAACAGTGGTGCGACACTACACCTTAGCGGAGGAGCCACTATTACTACAGAGGCAACAATTCTAGAGGCAGAGGTAAAGGCAGTTTTTCTAAACCATCTACCACGGAACCCCGTCTGACCCCTAAAACAGTACATTCTCTAAGAACACTTTCATATGGTCAGTCCTCAAGCTGTCATCCTGTTATTACAGCAAGGCAACTTCATGGCTCACTTGACCTCAAGGACGCTTACTTCACATTCCCATTCATCTTGTACATCACCGGTATCTCAGGTTTGTAATAAAAGTTCAGCATTTCCAGTACAAGGTGCTTCCCTTCTGGGTCACAGCCACTCCCAGTGTCTTCACCATTTCTCCTAGGGTAGCACCAGCCCCCCACTTGGAATCTCAAGATTGTATTAACCAGATTAATGGGCTACTCCTACCACCTCCACTTTTATCCTGGAAAGTATCACTACTAATTGCAATCATTTCACTCAGACGTGTCTGTGAGCTTCAGGCATTAACTTTAGTAGAATCCTTCTTCTAGGTACATAGAGATAGGGTGGTACTCCTTACCAATCCTACATTTCTACCAAATGTGGTGTTTCAGTTCCACCTTAATCAATCTAATTAGTTACTAGGTTTTTTCTCTTAGCCTGATACAGTTACGTAAAGGGCCCTATATACGTTCGATGTTAAATTAGCCCTTATGTATTACATCGGCAGAACCAAGATAGTTAGAAAGGCACAACAACTCTTTGTTGCTTTTTTAGAGCAACACAAAAGCAGGGACATATCTAAATTAGGTATTGCACTTTGGATTGTTAAATGTATACAAACCTGCTATGTTAAAGGAAAAATAACTGTGCCTATCACTCCTAGAGCTCATTCCTCTTGTAAAAAAGGTACATCAATGGCCTTTTTAGGCAATATACCTATAGCTGACATATGTAAGGCAGCTACATGGTCTACACCACATACATTTACAAAGTATTACTGTGTACATTTGCTGGACCATCAACAAGCCAATATGGGCCAAGCAGTTCTCCAAACAATATTTCAAATAAATGTAGCCCCTACAGGTTATCCACCGCTTCTGGAGGAGGACTGCTTACAGTGTATGCTAAGCATGTGTATCTACAGCCACACATGCAGGGAATGGAAAATGTTACTTACCCAGTAAGCATCTGTTTGTGGCATGTAGTGCTGTAGATTCACATGCACCCACCCTCCTCACGCACACCTGGGCTGGTTACATATCTTATATCACATCTTTTATAGCATGGAAATCTTGCTAAACTATGCTCTGCTCCACAATCCATCCTTACCCGTCTTGTGGGAAAACAATCTAACAATGGAGACGATGACTATGCGCATTACCAGCAAGAGGACGAGTCACCATACCTGGTGACTCGAAAGACGTTCTTTGAAGAAAAACAACTTGCACACATCCGAGCCCAACAATAAAGCACAGTATTATAAGCATGTGGATCCACAGCACTACATGCCACGAATGGATGCTCACTGTGTAAGTAACGTTTTCCTTATCATGAAAACAAGTTTGTTTATACTGAGTGATTTTAATGCAAGCAAAATGATGAGCCCAGTTCTTTTAATGTATCAGGTAGTCAAATATAGCGTGAAGTAAAAAGGCTAATATCCATTTGCTGCAATACCATTAAAATGTGTCCTGGGACCAGCCTGAAGGAAGCCTAGGTTTATGGTTTTAACAAAGTAAGCTGAATTGACTTTTTAAGCAACAAATGTTTACAGACTTTAATTGTTCTTTCTGGTATTCGACTCGGGGGTTAATTAAGGTACTGTCAACTATTACTAGTTTATGTACTCTGGTTCTGTAACATTGAAGTACAACATCCTACGCTCATGCATGGTGGTATTCAGTTTATTGTGATTCAGCTCCATTTTGCTTTGTTTGAATCTGACCAATGATCTGTTATTTATGTGTTGTATATTTTTTCAAGACTTTAACATGGTTGTTTCACATTTTTCTTTTACCTTCTCTCAGTTTTTCAAGGGTACTTTGGGACTGCATCCAGGGGATTCTGCACTCTTTATAAACGGATTGCATGTTGACCTTGAATCACAGGATATCTTTAGGTAAGAGCTCCGTCAAAAGTTTGCTTTATGTTTACAGACATGCTTTATTTTGGCTCAATTCAATGTCTTTAATCGATTTTTGTAAGAAATATTCATGAAACAATAATTAAATGTGGTTGTGGCCAAGATGGTGGACGACTAAGCGCGTTCTCCTCGAGCTCAGCAACAAAATAGAACTATGCTTGGAATCATAGAACATCCGTATATAGGAATTGAGTCACCATACCACCTCAGTATCTGAGTCCCAGCCCGACAAGCTAAAATGCCTCACTTGCCCTCCTAACCGTACCAGAGAAACAAGTAAATTGGCACACAACCCTGTTGGCCCTCTCAGGGATAGGACACACTCTTTTGCTCTCTCACTTGTACTTGTCCACAATAAGATAACCATGAGACATGAAGGAAGCTTAGAATATGTATTTAAACTATCGTGCTCTGAAATGCAGTATACATGCCACAATTTTGTAAACAAATACATAATGAAAACACTGTTAGCATGGTCATTAATCCATGTACCATGAAAAACCCTGTCATTTTATAGGACAAAGTGACCTAACACCCCCCCCCACCACCACAAACACATCCCTCCCGTTACTAAAGCAATATGATTATATATGAAAGATATCTGGGATTACTGCCAGACCCCGTACCTTAGCATACACAAATGGACGCCCTACATCTCAGCAGACGCAGTGCTCTTGTCTAAGAACTCTTGCTCCATTTGTGTGTTTTTGGCTCATGTGCTCATCTATATGATAGGACATGTGTGCACATAAACAGTGCCTGGCCAGAAAGAATAACAAGTGACATTGTTGTTTGACCTTGTCTATGGTGTTCTGATTAAATCCCAGGAAAAGAACAGAACGCACAAACAAATGCAGGTTCCGTGTAAAAGTACAATGTGGCACAAAAGCAACCTTGTTTATCTAGCAATGTATGCAAAGGAAAATGAGGCCTGCAACGTGCACAGTTAGGCTAACATAGGGAAAACGACAATGGGCCATGCAGGAAACACACAAGCCTTCCCGGCTCAGTCAATAGCATGAGGCAGGGGTGGGTGTGGTGGTCGAGGACCACGAAGGCGACATCAGGGGGTCCAGCCTAGACCTCAGAGAGAATCTACCCATGGAAAACTCCTGAAGCTGGTCCACAGACGGAGCCCACAAGATGGTGGCCGCCGCAAGCAGTACGGAGCCAGAGGAGCGGTGAGCTTTAGACAGGCAGTCCACAGCCACACGCTGTCGGGTCGCTATGCCTTGGGCCCGCTATCTGCCCACACGAGGGTACAACTTTCCTGTAAGGGACCCTGGTTGGAGGGTAGAGTGGGGTTCCCCTGAGGCCATGAAAGGTAGCGGAGCGTTGGAGGGACCAGGCAATGACCACCTGGCGAAAGAGCAAGCATATTGAGGGGGAGGGGGGTGCGAGTCAGCACTGGAGACTTCCGGCTTGCAGAGAGGCCCCCCCCCCAACATGGCTGGATGTGGCGAGCAGCACAGGAGCTTGGATCCCCTCCCACCCCCCCTTTCAGACACCACCGGCCACAATAGCACAGCAGCTTGCAGGAGAACCGGATTCCCCCGACTAGTGCGCCCCCTGGGCCTGAAAACTAGAGCGGGGAGGTGATGTTTTAGTCCCCTATGGGGATCCCCAAAGCTGTTGAGCACAGACTGTGACGGACACTGGGGGAATCCGATAGCAGTGGAACGCAGTGGCAAGGGGGGCCTTCGGGATGGGAGGGCCACTCCAAGGAACCATGGCATCCCCCAAGTTCAAGAAGGATGGAACCCTCAAGGTTATGTTTACAAAGGCAAACCGATGCTGCCAAGGATGTCGCTGCAAGCAATCCAGATGACAGCGACCCTCTGGAAGACATGGAGGCACCCCTAACTAGGCCTCTTTACCTAAATCGGGGAAGATCCTCGCACTCTGCGGCAGGATGTGAAATCAGACCTCAGGGACATCAAGCCTGATAGGGCGGACACTCGAGCTGCCAGAGAGGAGGAGCTAGATGGCCTCTGCCACAAACTGGTGGACCTTAGGGAGCGCAACGCTGAACTGCAGATACACCTGGAGGACCAAGTCCTGTTTTTGGCAAACCTGCATCATGCTCGGTTTTCGTTTGGCAATCTGAGCCCACTCTCGACTGCTACAGTTCAATAAGGTCTTGAAAACGAGGCTTGTATCCTGATAATACAGACTCCATTTCATCACTTCCATTTTACACTGTAAAGAAAGCTGAAAAGTGCCAGTGGGCTCATTTGGAGTGATAGTTGCCCTATGTAAGCAGGAATAAATAAATACTATTTTAAACATTACTTTAATTTTTTAATTTGTTGTGCGCATTTTAACTACTCTTGCTGTTATTTGATTTTGGGGACATTGTGCAATGGTTGTGGTGTGCGGTGGGTGCAAGAACATTTTTTGCACTATCCAGCTCATATCACTCATGCTTGCTTTTGGAAAGGATGTGATCTTGTTCTTCGTGTGTCGGGGACCGTGGGAGTATTTAAGTAGTACTTAATTGAGATGGCTGTCGCATCCATGCAGTGAAAGTGTGCCACTCGAATAATTAAGAAAGCCCGTCTGGACCCGATTCGACCTGGGGCTAGTCACCATGCCGACATTAACTACCCTTTCCGACAGCTGAAGGTTTTTATACAAGTCATCCTACAGCTAGTCAAATTAAAAATAAACTAGTGATTTAAATCCTTTTATTTTTATTGATTATTCCTTTAGTGCTAAAACTGTGAGCAGCTTATCTTAATACACAAGCTTTAGCGAAACACAAACTTGTTAACCTCCTTTCTAATGGAGATATAAAAGTGCTCCTTTTGGCCAAAACCTGGCTAATGGAGTTCTCCGTGCTGGATTTGGTAGAAGTGATCCCATATGTATACTAAATGATTTTTTTTTTTTTTAATCGAGCAGAACCAAAAGAGGCAGCTGAGTGGCAGCTATCTGAAGCAAAAAAATTCTCAAGCCTTATTTCATTTAGATCCCATAAAAGATACTGAACTTCTGTTCAAGTCAGAGCTTAAATAGAGGTCAAGAACCATTTGGCTGGCATGTATTCAACCTCCCTCCCCTAAGATATGTGGATGCCAGAATTTCCTAAGAAATGAAATTAATTGGCTACTTCTCTGTTGGTCAACCACTCCCTGTCTACTATTGGACAGAAAGACATGAGGGCTTAAGAATTTTGAATTTATGGACTTGAAGACTGATCAATTTTACCGAAAGTGTTCATGTAAATTGGATAGGTGGGTCAGATCATTCTTTTATTCAGTTTTCTCAAACAATCTTAGAACCAGAAATAAGTAGAGTCTAGACTAAAGCATTGTACCTGTTGTGTAAAATGGACAAAAGAAAAAAAGAAAACTCTACAGACTACTTCTGTCCTGCTGGAATTGGCTGAGAATATTAACTCTTCACATACCAACAAGCTGAATTAAATAACTTAAGAAACATGTACCACTTATTAGGCGACGGGTTAAGAACAGAATGAAACCAGCACCTTAAATTACATCAGTTAAGTGTGGCCAAAACTGGGGTACACAGACTAGCGTGTTGATGGTGCAATCATTTTCAGGATGTGGTGAAAGAAAAATGTAAGCAAGGTATGACCGAGTGCAAACTGATATTGTTACGGTTCAAGAATTGACCTCTACAGATAGTGGCTCTTGGGCCAATTTACAATCCAACATTTTGCCATCAATTGAATAGTTGCCTTGTAGATAACATCTATGCAGTCAAAAAAGAGCTCGCTCAAGGCATTTTCCCGTTAATCCACATGCAAAACAAGATCAAAGTTGATTTTTTAATTGAAATACTTTGCATGAATTTGGTAACATTACATAATATGGCTTGCTAAATATAATCGGTTTCATCCTTGGATTCATGGTTGCCGACCATATTTTTACAGTTCTGATCAGTACTCGGTGAGCCTCTTCGGGCATTCATTGATGTGTCACTAGCACTATGGGAAGCTGGCTCTGTATATACTATACCAAAGTGAGGTATAGTGTGTACAGAGTCCAGTGGAACCCCAAAGGTAGGCAGAGGTAAAAGTAGATAATACCTTACTCTCTATTTGTGGTAGTGTGGGCGAGCAGTTAGGCTTTATCAGGGGGTAGTGTTAAGCATTTATTGTACAAACTCGGGCAAGAAATGATGTCACACACTCAAAGACTGAACTCAGACCAACTTGTTTGTATAAAAATATTATGTTCGAGGCATGTTGGCTGCTGAATTCATATCTGTGCATAGATCGCCGCCTAGTGTTGGGTCCGGATGATTGCCCATTGTTGTCCTGGAAGAGTCTTCGAAGTATCACGAGATAGGTGGCTCCTCCTTTGAACTACAGTGCGCATGGGCATCCTCTCCATTCTCAGATTGTTTTTTCCGCCATTGGGTTCGGATGTACTTTCCAACACTCCAAGTTCGGAATTAACGAACACTTCTCAAAAGGCCTTCGGATCCGTCGGTATTGTTCAGCGCTCGGTACCAATATACTTTCTAAACATCTATTGCACTTCGGTCGTCGAATCGGACCGCAAGGCCTTCTCGACTCCACGTGGACCGACTGTCGATGGAACTAAGTCCATTCAAATACTGCCCGCAGTGCAACTCGAAGTTCCCGCACACAGATAAGCATCCCGTGTGCACAAATGCCTATTTCCAGATCACAAAGAAGATAGTTGCCTGGGCTGTGCCCAGTTCCGGTCCATAAAGACTATCCGGAATCGACGGGCGGCGAGGCAAGAAATGCAGAGGTCGGCGCCAGAGCCCGATAATATCTTCGACGATGAGGAAGAACTAGCTAGCGCCGAAGAATCGGATCAAGACGAAGAACAATACTCGGAACACGACTCCGATTACCTCGAAGAGAAGGAACAAATCGTCCATCTCGAGGAATAAGATCAAGACATCGTAGCTGTTAAAGACGACTCCGATGACGACGAGGGGCGAACCGTGAGTACACCGCCCCATATAGACACTATACCGATATCAGAGACTCAGGTCGAGGCATCGCCAGTAGGCCTTAGCCAAGATCAACATTCTCGTTCTACAGCCCCGCCATAGCGCCCGGCTAAGAACATATTCAAAGAGTCCTCTGAGACACGCCATACGGCACCGGTTCCATCGAAACCGAAACTCGTCGACAACACCGTCTTCGGACCGAAAGTCGTCGAACCGAAAGTAATTAAGCAAAGGTCGTCGAGCCGAAGGCCGTATCCAACACAGCCTTCGAAGCCAAAGACCGTCGAGTCTACATCAAAGATTAAAGCTGTCGAGTCGAGCTCAAAACCGAAAGCCGTCGAGTCAACCTCGCGGCCAAAAAACGTCGCTTCGACGCCAAAGCAAAAGCACATAGAATCGACCCCAAAGACAAAGCCCGTCGAATCCAGCAAAGGAGCCTCAAATATCGACAAGGGAATAAAAACAGTTAACGAAAGTAAAAGGCCTACGCCCAAAACTAACGTTGAACCGAAAGTGAAACCTAAGGTGGACCAAAAGAAATCGGTCGAGCCGAAGCCCCTCGAACAAAAAAAGGGCATCGAGCCAAAACCACAAACACCTAAAGAGACTGTCGAGCCGACCAAACCGCTCGGTCTGGAAAAGGTGGTGAAGCCAGCCAAAGACGTTCAACCGACAAAATCTGTCGACAAACATCAAAAACCGATCCAACCACAAAAAGCGGTTGAACCCACTAAACCTATTGAACCAAAAACAGTCAAACCAAAGGCTACTGCACCAAGGCCAAAAACTGTGGAGGATGAGCTTATTCACCCAGACCCCTCCACAGAAGACAAGTCAAAACTGTATTATTAACCCAAAAACTGGTAAAGTGACTGTTTACACAAAAAAGAAAAGGCCTCTGCCAATAGAAGACTTTCCTAGAATACCACTCACTGTGCTACCTCTCCTATACGTTTTGAACCCATCACTCCAGCTATGCCTACAACCCCATATGCCCCAACATCACCTGATTACAACCCAGATGAAGATCAGGATGCAGATGTGGGGTTTGGTTATCCACAAAACCCAACTGGAGACCCCAACCTACAGCCATGGGGTGCAGGAGGAGAACCAGACAATGAAGGGACTCTGCCCATTACAGAACCTGCAGTTTACCCAACTAAGCCATCACCCACAGAAGATACAGTGGCCTTTAATTCTTTACTTGATAGAGCAGCTACCTACCATAATGTAGATTTGCACTCTGATGCTATTGAAGAAGACTTTCTCTTTGATACACTAACAACATCTGAGAGACATGTAAAAACACTCCCCATGTTGAAGGGCGTCTTAAAACACGCACATGACATTTTTAAGGACACTGCTGGGGCATGGGTCATAAACTCTAGAATTGAAAAGAAATATAGGGCTGCACCTATAGATCCTACATACATCAAGGGCCAGCTACCCCTAGACTCCCTAGTGGTATCCAATGCACGTAAACGGGCTAATTCCCAAACTACCGGAGAGGCTGCTCCTCCGGACAAAGAATCAAAGATCTTTGAGGCATCAGGCAAAAGAGTAGCAGCTCAGGTAGCACACTCATGGAGAATTGCCAATACACAGGCCTTGCTGGCCAGATATGACAGGGCGCACTATGACAGCTTAGAAGAAATTCTCCAACACTTAACTGATCCTTACAAACAGCAGGCAGATGAACTTCTACAGGAGGGTAAGCTCATCACCAATGCCTCAATTAAATGTGCCCTAGACGCGGCAGATACAGCTGCCAGATCCATCAATACAAGCGTGCTGCTAAGACGACACGCTTGGCTTCGCACATCGGGCTTTAAGAATGAAGTTCAATCCACAATCCTTAATCAGCCCATCAACCCAGACTTTTTATTTGGTCCAGCAGTTGACTCAATTCTGGACAAAACGAACAAGCATTTACAATGCAATGGTTTTGCCTTTGTTAAAGTTAGAGCTATTGGCATTGCTCTTGACATTATTTTTATTTGTTTTTTTTAACATAAATAAATGGCATTGTCATTTACAATAGCAGGGCAGGGCACAGGGAGGGGAGGGCGAGGAAGGACGAAGGAGAGCTGCGGGCTCAGGGAAGGGGGGCAAGGAGAGACGAAGGAGAGCTGCGGGCTCTTGTTGTAATGCTTGCATGGATGAGTTGGTGGATGCATGAATGGGTGCATGCATGGAGCCAATCCCTCAACAATTTATGCAATCCACCAACCCATCCAACCACCAACCCATCCAACCACCAACCCATCCAACCAACAACCCATTCATGCATCCACCCATACATCCATGCATCATGCATACATCTAACCATCATGCATCCATCCACCCACTGCGTCCCACTCCGACCCTTCTAAATATAACTCATTTTTTCTGTATATAGAGATGACTGTATTCACTAGTATATGCAGTAGACCTTTCTACTCTAACATTCCTATGTGACTCTTGCAGTACATCTATTCATATCCCTTCCATATGTATATAGAAATATAACGAGAATCAACAGTCTCTTATTTGTGTGACTACATCTAGTACATTTCAATTGTTTTCCTGTTTGTATCTTTTACTTAACACATGTAAATCAAAGTCCTTAGGTTTGGCAACTTGTTCTTATGTAATGCGCTCTGACACCTTCGGGTAAAGTTCGCGCTACATAAAATCACATTATATAAAAGTTTACCCCACAAATCCAACCATCCATTTGTGCCTAGGCTTACATTTTACGGCCTCGAAGCACACAGAGAAGGGACAGTTTTCTAAGTCGAGGCTTTGTAGGGTGCATGACAGGGGACAGTTTTAGGCGCCAAGGGAGGGTAGGGAGCAGAGTCGGAGTACTTCACGGAGGTAGGGGGCAGTTTTTTTATGGTTCAGGGCAGGGGGCTGCAGTACTTTTTGGAGCATGGCCTTATTTTAAAGGGCTCAGTTCAGGTGGAGAAACGGCACAAAACACCAGGCAGACAGAGGGCAGAAGGACACAAAAACATGGGGAAACAATGGGATGGTGAGCATGGGGGGGTGGGAGCTAGGCAAAGCGGTGTGGGTGGAGGGAAGGGGAACAGCTGTACAACACAACTTGCCCCTCTTATCCCCTGCTACTTATCCACAAACAGCAACCCACAAACAGTCTACCCCCGTAGCCCCCCAGCTATCTTACACCACCTGCACTTACCCTTACACCGGAGTAATCCTTCCTCTCCTTTGGTCGCTCGTACCCCTCCTAACGTCTTTGTGCACTACTACAAATGCTGCTCTAATGTTAATGTAGCTCTAATGCAGCTCACCACGACTCGCTGCTCTCCTTCAACCCTTCACTCTCCTTTTGGCTTTTTATTTTTTTTTAGCGCTCATCTCTGTTCCATTTCTCTAATAGCGGTGGTGGCTCAAGTGGTGGGGGTGGCTGCTCCAGCAACTCCAGCATAGAAGGGCGGTGGCTCAAACTGTGGTGGCGGCGGCTGCTTTACTCGCTCACCGAACACATCGACACGTCCGGGGCTCAAGCAGTCCACCGCGTCTTGGAGGCTCAAACAGCGTTAATCAGTAACCATAAACCCTGCTCAGGTCCCGTCCACTTTGACCCCTTCGCTCACCTGCACTTGCACGCCTGCCACGCCACACGCTGCTCCTGCTCCTCTCCCGAAACTCTCCCGCAGCTCGCAACTCGCTCATTCCCATCCGGATGCAGCTTTAGGGACCGGCTGTCACTGCGATGCCCAGAAGTACGCACTCCTGCACACTCGTTGACCGGCAACCTCGACGGACAATTCCTGGTGCCGGAGCGGGCGATCCTCTGAGGCTCACAACGGTTCACAGCGGAGCAAAGCACGGAGTACAGCACAAGCTCCTGCTCCTCAGATCAGCTCAGGTGAGTTCAGTCGTCGCTAAAAGCATATGGACATACAGCTAAGCGCTGCTGCTGGCTTCCACTGAAGCAGGAGTCCTCAACAGGAAAGTGCCTGTAACGAGCCGCCCAACACAAGAGAGTGTCTCTGTCTTTAAAGGCCAGGCTAGAATCAGGTCCGTCCCTTGTGGTAGCGGACTAAAAAGGTATCCTGATCGAACTCCATAGTTCGAAGCCTGTATCCCACGATCTTGCGAGAAACTACGAACTACAGAGTGACGTCATTACGTCCTCTCGTGTAGTTCTAATTACCGTACATCCAAAATAATGCCCAAAAATAGTGACACTGTGGCGGAAAGATAATATATATTTTATAGTCTATGCCCACGCTTAGTAGAGCGACCAGGAATCAATGTTAGAATTTCCAAAATAGAGGCGCTTTACCCATTGAAATGCCTGCTCTCGTGAGATGACTCAGGACTACAGAGTGGCGTCACAGCGTCTGCTCCTGTAGTTCTAATGTGTCGTTGTTCACAGGAATTTGCCGTCGAAGCCGGACCAGATTCGGGGGCGTTCCCATGAACAGGCTTTCGGCTGACGTAGCCAAAAGCCAAAAATTCTCGGGAACGCCCCCGAATCTGGTCCGAGATTGACGGACAGAGCCTTCTCCCAATGGCTAGCCTCCATTTATGGAGCTAGCCAATGGGAGAGTGGGGACGGTCCAGTCCCCACACACAGAAATCATTAGGTTTTTCCTAGCGCATGCGTACTTCGTACGCATTGGCTAGGCAAAACCTAAAAACGAGTGCAATCAGGGGGCAGAAGGCAAGAAAACGTGCACAATCAGGGGGGCAGAGGCAAGAAAATGGCACAATTAGGGGAGCAGAGAGAATGCAAGAAAAACGAGCACGAACAGGGTGGCAGAAGGCAAGAAAAACGGCGCAAACAGGGTGGCAGAGGCAAGAAAAACGGCACAAACAGGGTGGCAGAGGCAAGAAAAACGGTGGCAGAGGCAAAAAAATGGCACAAACAGGGTGGCAGAGGCAAGAAAATGGCACAAACAGGGTGGCAGAGGCAAGAAAAACTGCACAAACAGGGTGACAGAGGCAAGAAAAACGAGTGCAATCAGGGAGCAGCAGGCAAGAAAAAAACGAATGCAATCAGGGTAACATGTCAGAGTAATTAGACCTTGGATCAGTGAGAGGCTGCATACTCCCTAAGATGATCATTATACCAGCGAGCAGTCCCTGCAGCATTCAGCCACTCATCCTCCTTAGTATCTCAGGGTTATTGCACCACACAGTAGTAAGAGCAATAATAAACTATTTATCCTACCTGACACGGTATCTTGTTTCACCACAGAGCTGCGACAGCCGCCGTTCACTCTACCAAAGATCGCCTGGGGCTTTTCGAGATGCTGCTCGCGGCCCCTCCGTTTCGTGGTGGGAGTGCCCGGAAGGCCCTCTGGTTGGCATAGCAACTAGGCTTCCCACTCACAGATGGCTCGCGCTTAAGTCCCTACAGGTGTCACTGGCCCAGAGTGTAAAAAAATATCCCACAAACGACCCCGGTTAACTACGTGGCTTTCGAATAAATATGAACATGCTTCCTTTAAGCCCCCTTAACTGTGCTGTGACAAAAGAGCAGTGGGCCCCAATGCAAGCGAGAAAATTGGTCCTCAATCCACCAGTTTGGTAGTTTAAAAAACAGATACTGATTGGGGTGGATTGGGTCACCCGCTTCTCCAGGCCCCGTTGCACTGCTTCACTATTACAGCTACGCTCCTTGGATTAACTGGACAGGACGCGAGTGTATGTCGACGGACAGAGGCGAGCTCGCTGTAGACAACAAATTCACAGATAGTTGCACGTTTCCAGAATGTGGAGGTTCCTCATGGGCCTCCGTACAGGTGAGAAAGCTTGAGTTTTAACCAGGGCCTCTGGCCTTGCCATCGACGCGGGCCTTTTGGATGAAGGAAAAGGGGACGGTTGTTAAAAGCACCAAGTCAACACAAAAACGAAAGAGCTGAAGAGGGCGAACAAATATCCACCCTCAACAGCAGAAAGGTCTGTCAGTAAACAATAACATTTCCCAAGGGGGCCATCTTGCTGACCTTCAAGAAATGAGGCGGTCCCTCAGTATTTACACTGTACGCAAAAACACGCACGCAGTGGCGTAACGAAACCTGAGGGGGCCCCCCTGCAGAGTGCATGGAGGGGCCCCCTTCCAGCCTTACTCAGGAGCTCTCAGGCCAGGATACTGCCTTGAGGGGTCCCCCTAGAGCTCGGGAGCCCTCCGCACTGCTGCCCCCACACACTGCAGGGGTTGCTGGGGCCTTGGTTACACCACTGATTGGCTTACCCCAGAAAAAAGTAACTGACAGTGCGCGCAGCCCTCAGTGTGTGTGTGTGTGTGTGACAATGATAGTGCGCACAGCCCTCAGTGTGTGACAATGATAGAACGCACAGCCTTTGGTGCGTTCATCTCTGAGTGTGCACTGCTGCTGGGCGGCAGCACGTGCAGCTCCAGTTGTGCAGAGCTGACAGCCCTCACACCCCTCAGCATGTTCATGTGCAGTGCATGAATCCATCAGTGTAGAGAGTAAGGGGGGCATGCAGCCCTCAGTGTGCAATTAATACACCTGTCAGTCTGCAGGGCCGGTTCTGCAGACGCCCCTCGCCACTACTTAAGTGCACACATCTCCCATGCTTTACAGCTGAAAGGTCCCCAGTCGGTCACGCTAGTTGTTTACAGCCCTCAGCGGGCACCACTGCCTGTGCACACAGCCCTCAATATGCGACACTGTCAGTGCACACAGCCCTCAATATGCCCAACTGTCAGTGCATGCAGCTGTCGTTGTACAACTGACAATGTAGGCCTCGCTTTGCTTTGGTGCACTGAGAATGTGTATGCAGCCCGCAGTGTGTTCCACTGACAGTGTTCTTCACAGCCCTCAGAGAGCACGACAGTCAGTGCACTGAGCCTTCGTGCGGCCATCAGTGCACGGTGCAAACGTTCTGAGAGCACCCTCGGCCCTTGGTGCTGCACTGCAGGTGACCGTTGACACGCTCTCCTGTGAGTGCGTGTGACAGTCGGCACTGCCCTTACAGGCGGTGCACAGAGCCCTCGTAGCGCACAGGGACAGTGCAGCACGGCAGACGACACACACATTTATTCTGAGAAACCGGTCTAGAGTGCGCACCTCACAAGTGCTGCACCAAAAACACGCACAGGCCTCAGTTACAACTGCCAGCGATAGACTCTGTACATCCAGAACCCCCATCCAGAATTCTTGCATCCAGTGAGCTCCCCACTTCCACTGGAATGTACATTACCCACACTAGATACCACCAGTCTAGACATGCTCCATACATCACCAGTTTTTACTACAACAACATTCCTTCTGACGTCCACCATTTTGAAAGGTCCCTAGAAATTTCAGAGTACTTTTTTCACAAATCTAGGTTTCTTTACCATCACCTTATCGTCCACTTGATTGACCTTCTGTTATTATTCGTGGCATCTTATATCAAGACCTTTTCGAGAGTCTGGGTATTTTTCAAAACGTGAAAATCTTGGCTCCTTCAGCTGCCTGGCATGTGTGAAATCCGCCATCCGTGCACTCCTGCAGCCTCAGCGCCGATCTGACACACCGGAAACGCAAACGTCCTCGACGTGTTTAGAGGCTGTCAAGGCGCTATGTGCAGTTCTGTTTGCAATGTGTAGAGATGCCTGTGCAGCACTGCGTATAAATATCTTAAAGATGTCTAGACCCCCCTATACAGCACAACACTAGTCCGTTACGACACTGGGTTGTGATTGTTGCAGCAGTAGTTTGTTTGTAGTCATCTATCAGCTATTGCACAGTTTGTCACGGGTTGCTTCCGCGCCTTCCCCTGGCCGCCCGTGTCTGGGGCACAGCCCTCCCTGATGCCCGGCGGCGGCGAGGGGGAGAGCGACCAGGAATCAGTGTTAGAATTTCCAAAATAGAGGCGCTTTACCCATTGAAATGCCTGCTCTCGTGAGATGACTCAGGACTACAGAGTGATGTCACAGCGTCTGCTCCTGTAGTTCTAACGTGTCGTTGTTCACAGGAATTTGCCGTCGATGCCGGGCCAGATTCGGGGGCGTTCTCATGAACAGGCTTTCGGCTGACGTAGCCAAAAGCCAAACATTCTCGGGAACGCCCCCGAATCTGGTCCGAGATTGACGGACAGAGCCTTCTCCCAATGGCTAGCCTCCATTTATGGAGCTAGCCAATGAGAGAGTGGGGACGGTCCAGTCCTCACACACAGATATCATTAAGTTTTTCCTAGCGCATGCGTACTTCGTACGCATTGGCTAGGCAAAACCTAACAGGATGCGGAAACAGCAAAGTCCATGGGAGCTCTCCAGTCCCAACAACACCGGGGCTCCTTTTGTCGCTCCAATTATAGAGGAGGAGCGCGAAGTAATACATCACAGCAATCCTCCACCTACAAAGGTAACACGCAATCCACATACAACAAAAACACAAACCGGGGTGGATACAGAGGCAATAACACCAAGGGAAGGGGTCATGGAGGAAATGCAAATAGATCCTCCACTAACACCAAACAGTGACTTCTTGGCACTACCCCCAGACCATATAACACCGGTCGGGGGAAGACTACAACAATTCCTGCCAATCTAGTTAAATATCACTACAGACAAGTGGGTCAGGCAAATTATCCAACATGGCTATTGCCTAGAACTCACCTCAACCCCACCCAACATACCACCTGTGCACCGTCCAATGTCACAGGAACATATAACACTACTGCTCAAGAGGTCATCAGTATGCTGCAAAAGGGGGCCATAGAACCAGTCCCACTACAACATCAGGGAACAGGAGTATACTCCCTATACTTCTGATTCCAAAGAAGGACGGGTCTCTCAGACCAATATTGGACCTCAGGCCCCTCAACCTGTACATTTTGTCGGAGCATTTTCATATGCTCACTCTCCAGCAAGGCTTACCATTGCTTTGCAAGGGAGACTTCCTAGCAAATCTAGACCTCAAAGACGCATACTTTCATATACCAATACACCCTGCTCACAGAAAGTATCTAAGGTTCACCATTCAAGGACAGCACTACCAGTTCAAAGTCCTACCATTTGGTGTCACAACAGCTCCACGAGTCTTCACCAAATGTCTAGCTACAGTGGCGACACATCTCAGAAGGCAACACATCCATGTGTGTCCATATCTGGACGATTGGTTAATACACGCGCCATCAGCCCAGCAATGTGCCAACCACATGTCAACAACCATCCATCTCCTGCACAGTTTAGGCTTCTCGCTAAACTACCCAAAATCACATCTGCAACCCTCCCATGTACAACAATACCTGGGAGCAACTGTAGATACACTGGCAGCAAAAGCATATCCCAACGCAGCATGGATCAACGGCATGCAGGCATTGATCCAAAAATTCAGACCCCAACACTCGGTACCAGCTCGAGTGTTTATGCAACTAATAGGCATGATGGCCTCGTGCATATTCATAGTCCCTCATGCCAGACTACACATGCGTCCGCTCCAAGAGTGCCTAGCAAGGCAGTGGAACCAGGCTCAAGGGCAATTACAGGACCTAGTGTTGGTGACCAGTCGGGCATACAACTCTCTGCATTGGTGGAATCTACAAAACCTTTGCAAAGGACGACTGTTCCAAGAGCCTGTCCCACAAATAGTGTTGACCGCGGACGCATCCCTACTAGGATGGGGAGTCCATGTCCTACACTACACAGTACAGGGACTCTGGACTGTACAACAAAAGAAGATGCACATCAACCTTCTAGAGCTGATGGCTATCTTTCTAGCTCTAAAAGCGTTCAAGACACACTTATGCAACAAAACCGCGTTGATCCGGACGGACAACATGACAGCTATGTATTACATTCAAAAACCGGGAGGAACACACTCACCACAGCTGTCACACCTAGCTCAAGCAATGTGGAAGTGGGCCATTCAAAGGAACATGTAACTTATGGCAGAGCACCTACCAGGCAAGGACAATCAAGTAGCCGACCTGCTCAGCAGGCACAGTCAACAAATGCACGAATGGGAGATTCACCCCACAGTGCTCCAACCAATCTTCCGCCAGTGGGGACACCCGGAAATAGATCTGTTTGCCGCAAGCGAAAACGCAAAATGCCAGTACTTTGCCGCCAGGTTCCCACATCCGCAATCGCAGGGCAATGCGATATGGATGAACTGGTCAGGCAAATTTGCATACGCTTTTCCCCCAGCTAAATTAATACCGCTGGTGGCACGCAAATTGCGCCAACATTCGCTAACACTGATCCTATTTGCTCCCACCTAAGATCTGCCCACAAAGACCTTTTAGAAGTTCCTCGTTTTAAGAAAAAACGACAAGGCGGCAGCAGCTTCCACTTCCTGGCAGCCACCCTATGGAACTCTCTACCACTAGCCCTCAGACAGAGTAAAGACCTCCTTGCCTTCAGAAAGGCTTTTAAAACTCACCTCTTCATAAAAGCTTACCCGAAATAACTCTCCCGGCAGACTCACCTCTTGTTATGTTTTTTATCTTACCAGCGCCAAGAAGCCCTTGGGCGTACGCGCGCTTTATAAATTTCTAATAACATAACATAACATAACACATGGGCTAGGCAGCCATGGTACACAACGTTCCTAGAACTGTCAGTGGTGCCCCACCAAAGACTGCGACTCACGCCCAATCTTCTAACTCAGAGCCATGGAGAAATCCAACACCCAGACCCGCAACAGCTGAACCTGGCGATATGGCTCCTGGAATCCTAGAATTTGAATACCTGAACTTGCCCCCAGACTGCATAAATATTATCAAAGCGGCAAGAAAACCCACTACCAGAGCATGTTATGCAGCAAAATGGAAACGTTTCGTCCTTTACTGTCGTAACAACGATATTAACCAACTTGATGCTTCTACTCAAAACATCATTTGCTATCTCTTGCACCTACAACGTTGCAATTTAGCCTATTCATCCATCAGGATACATTTAGCTGCGTTAGCAGTATATCTTCAAAACAGGCAACACCTTTCACTGTTTAGGGTACCAGCAATTAAGGCGTTTATGGAGGACTCAAACGCGTAATTCCTCTAAGACACCCACGACACCCACCTTCACCAGTCTGGAATCTAAACATTGTTTTAACCAGACTTATGGGACCACCTTTTGAACCACTACACTCATGCGAAATACCATTTCTTACTTGGAAGGTGGCTTTCCTTATTGCCGTTACTTCACTTCGAAGAGTTAGCGAGCTGCAAGCCCTAACTATTCAAGAGCCATTCATTCAAGTACATGCAAATAGAGTAGTTTTCAGAACAAACCCTAAATTCATGCCAAAGGTGGTATCCCATTTCCATAGAAATCAAACCATCGAACTGCCAGTGTTCTTTCAAAATCCACAGACAGTAGCTGAAAGGGCCTTGCATACTCTAGATGTCAAAAGAGCTCTGCTATACTATATAGACGGAACTAAGGCTTTTCGAAAAACAAAACAGTTGTTTGTTGCTTTCTCACTGCAACACAAAGGCAACTCCATTTCAAAATCAGGTATAGCCAGATGGATCGTTAAGTGCATCCAAATATGTTATTTAAAAGCCAAACGCACCTTAACTGTTCCCCCTAGGGCGCATTTGACACGCAAGCTAGGGGCATCCATGGCTTTCCTGGGTAATTAATATTCCTTTACACAAAATTTGTAGAGCAGCCACATGGTCAACCACACATACATTTACAAAACACTATTGTGTAGATGTACATTCAAAACAGCAAGCTGCTGTAGGACAGGCTGTTCTCAAAACTCTTTTCCAGACTGCTGCAGCTGACACAGGTAGCCACCGCTAAGGGAGATGCTGCTATACATTATATGCACAGATATGAATTCAGCAGCCCACATGCCTCGAACGGAATATGCTACTTACCAGTATGCATCTGTTCTTGGCATGTAGGGCTGCTGACATTCATATCACCCACCCACCTCCCTGGTGCCTGTCGCAGCTGCAGCATTCACTCTTTGCATGGCCATCTCTTACTATACTATACTCCATCTCTGCCACAATGGCGAAAAACAATCTGAGAATGGAGAGGATGCCCATGCACACTGTAGTCCAAAGGAGGAGCCACCTATCTCGTGTTACTTCGAAGACTCTTCCAGGACAACAATGTGCAATCATCCGGACCCAACACTAGGCGGCGATCTATGCACAGATATGAATGTCAGCAGTCCTACATGCCAAGAACAGATGCATACTGGTAAGTAGCATATTCCTTAGCTATTTTATTTCTAGAACCAAGCCAAGCCTGGTGCAGGTAAATGAAATATTACTTTGCAGGTGTAATTCAGTTGAATACAATTGAAATGCAGTTTAATGCAATTGGTTTGTTTACAGGTAAGTTTACAGTAAAAATTACTTTACAGGTACTTTTGAGATTACTTTGTACGTTATTTTTCAGTTTACTTTTTAAGTTACTTTTTCTGCTCGGTGTTATATGCCTAGATATCACACTGGAACATTTCCTAGAGAAAAGGTAATTGTGAGAAAGTGCCCTCTTTCTGCATGGTAGCCCCCACTTTTTGTTGATGTGCTTTGACCGAGTGTGCCCTGGGCTCCTGTAAATCAGGTACCCAGAGCATATGTTCTTTCCCTAAATCTGCATTGAAACCAAAACCTAATTGGCATCTCTGGCCACAGGTCAGCCCCTGGTAAATGGTACCACAGGTACCCAGGGCACTGTGACCAGGGAAGACCTCTAAAGTCTGCAGCACTTATTGTGCCACCCTTAGAGGCCCTGTACCATTATACACACACACACACTGCCTTTGCAGGCTGCATGTCTTGGTGCAGACCAAAGTGAAGAGTCGACATGGCGCACGCACACACACATCCCTGTGTGCCATACCTACAACCCACTGCCCTAGCATAGGTAAGCCACCGCTCTAGCTGGGTGCACTATACCATTGGTGAGGGTACTGGTGCAAGAGCCCTGTACCCCTACAGTGCCTTAGTCCATTCTTAGACATTGTTAGTGCAGTGCTGCCATTAAGAGTATATGGTGCTGGGAGGTTGTCATTACGAACTCCACAGCACCATAATGGCTACACTGAAAACTGAGAAGTTTGGTATCAAACTTCTCAGCACATTAAACCCACACTGATGCCAGTATGGGATTTAATGAAATTATGCACACAAAGGGCATCTTAGCGATGCCCCCTGAAAAACGACTTACTACTAGTGTCCAGGCTGAGTGGCTGCTTTCAGCTGCCACCACCAGACATGTTTCTGGACCCCTGGCCCCTGGAGCTTGCTGCTCCAGGGGCCATGAAACAATGCACATCCTGGGACGAGGTGCCAAGCCTCCTCCCCCAGGTTGGGCAGGGTTCACGAAGAGGAAGCTTTAAAGGCTTGCCATCTTTTAAGAGCTTCCCCAGGCCACTTGCTGCTTTCAGCAACTTGTCCCCACTGGTTCTGACCCCCACTTTGGGCGGGAGAACCGGCGGGAAAAACAAGTGTGGAAGAGAGGTGTGCCTGCCTCCGCCAACTCCACCACTCCTAAGGGGGGGGGGGGGGGGGGGGGGGCGGTGAGGTGAAGCACAACTCTGTCCCCGCAATCTTGCAGATGGGGGACCCAGCCAACCAGGGAAAGGCTTATGCCCCCCTCCCATTGGAGGGTGGCATAATAGGGGGTGTACCCACCCCAGGGAAGGGACCCATTGGCCCCAACATTTTTACCTACCTGTAACGCCCTAAAATCTAGTAATTAGTGGCACCCCTGAACCTTGCTTCTTCAGACAAGAACCTGCAAGAGGGAAAAAAGGACCGAACAGCCGTGCCGAAGCTAACAAGAGGAGGACACCCACTGACTTTGCCCCCGCCCTACCAGCCTGTCCCCACCTCAAACCTTCTCCAGTTAAATCCCAGTGTGTCCTGCAGTCAGCAACCTTGAGAAACCCGGAGGACCTGCCTGCCTTCAATCCCAAAGACTCTGTCTCCCGTGAACACCTGATTTGTTCAAACACCAGACTCCAGCTCTGCTAGGATCCGCAAGTTTGCACCACTCTGCACCCGACGGCCCTAGTTTGAGTGGCCTAACACCAAGAGGAGGTCTCCCTGGAGATCCTGACCCGAGATCCAGCGACCCCTTACCTGCCTCAAGCTGAGGTCTGCAGCCTCAAACCAGAAGGTCCCCCCAACCGTGACAAGGAGCTGGTAAGAAGATCCGACCCTAAATGGCACTGATGCACCCGATGCCCCCCGGCCTTGGGTGGCCCAACCGACTGTGCCTAACCAACCCCCAAGATCCCAACTTGCCTCTTCAAGTGGTGGTCGCACCCAGAAGACCTTTATTCCCGAGCTTGCAGTGCTTTTGCAAACCGGAGACTCCCCAATGAAAGCTACAGGGCTTCCGAAGCCAAAACAGCACTCTGCACCCGGCCGCCCCAGTGCAGCTGAGGGTGCAACTTTGGTGCTGGCCTAAACCCCAATTTGCCTGAGCTGAAGTCCAGGGGTTTTGCTCCTACAACCAAGTGGCCTGCTTGTCACCAGCCATCCAACCGGAGGTCCCCTATCCCCATTTGATAACATTGGGCTTCAGCACTCTGCACCCGGCCACCCTAGTGCCCCTGAGGCTATAACAAGAGTGCATCCTTGACCCTGGGGTCGTGGAGCAGGCTCCATGTGACTGGGAAGGCACAGAATTTTTTAAGGCAACAAAGAGGTAGCTTTGCTAAAGCTGCACACTGCACAAGTTACATCGGTTTCAACTTGGGATACAAGTCAGGCTTAATTTACCAAGCTGTTTGACCTAAAAGGGCCCACTTTGGTCACACCTTTCAAGAGTTAGTGCAGCTGAAGGGTCAGTGTGTAACCCTGTACTTGCCAATTGGGCAACTAAGACTTTCTACAGTCAAAACGGTTGTTCATTGTCTTCTACTATCAGGACAGGTAAAGTACATGTCCTGCCTGTGTTGTATGTTGCACCCTGCCTTTAGGGTTCAGTAGGCCTGCCAGAGAGGTGACTTCCTCACATGTTCAAGGGAAGTGGTGGATTTGCCAAATCGGGCTAGCAGCGCACAACTGCTCTACCAGTCTGTAGTGGCAAACTTGGATTTGTTTTTCTTGGGGGACCTCCAGGGTGGCACAATCAATGGTGTAAGCCGTGGGTTACCCCTCTAACTTACATGCCCTGGGTACCAGGCTATCATTTACTAGGGACTTACAGGTAAGTTAGCCATTTCCATTTGGGTGTAGATAATTTGACATACACTTTAGGGTCAAGGCACTGGCACTGAGGCCTGGTTAGCAGACCTCAGTGCACTCTGAGTCGACAAACCAGCAGCATCAGTCAAAAAACTTGAGTGACCATAAAAAACAGAGGCATTTCCTTACAAATTGGGAGTAACCTTGTGAATCTGTGTTTGTACACCAATTTCTGTGGGTTTTCATACTTTCTGCACATTTTTTCCCAATTACAGGTCATCATTTTTTTACTGGTGTAATGCATCTTGCCAAAATATTGGAAGAGCCGGATTTACTGCATAATAGTTAACACAAATTCAGGTGGAACACAGAGGATTACCTTTAAAGACATAAAGAGGACTTGCGTTTTCCGATGGTACTGGGGTAATATTAATTACCCTTTTTGGGAGTGGTTGGAGAAGTGCCCGACCTTTGAACCACCACACCTTGCATGAAAAATCTTTCATACCAGGCTGTCTCTTCATGCTAAGGAGCTGGGTGCTATTTTGTAATATTTGTGAAATTTAGATCTCTGAAATATGTGCCTGGAGATCTGTAGGGCTGATATACTAAGGTAAGTTTGCAGGTCAGTTGATCCCTTTTGCATTCAATCAAGATTGCAGCCTGACCTTTTTGTGCCGAGACTGATATACGAATCAGTCGCAACTCAAAATGTCCATCTGCAGAGGCTGTAAAAACGTTTGCTTCATTATTATGTACGAGATAGAAGCCCTTTGTGAATCCCTGCAAATGGGCGTGAGGAACAGCAGATCTCCATTCCTGAGTACACATTCACAAAATGCTGTTTTCAAAAATAAAAGTTGACGTTCAGGGAATGCCTGAAGTAGGAGCATGCAGTAATCCTCTGTACCACACTGTGTGCCCCTTCTCCCCTCGAAAGCTGGCAGCCACCATTGAGAAAGTGGAAACTATCTATAGGGGATGGCTTCTGTTTTGCATATAATTTACCAACACCTTTTGGATCGAAGTAACTGTTCAGTAGTTGCGCCTACAATTGCGACTGCAGACCGTTACTATATTGCATGTCAGCTCACAATGGAGGGGGCATCCAGTACACACCTGCTTGCGAGGGGCATCCAGTACACACCTGCTTGTGAGGGGTATCCAGTACACACCCGCTTTCCTTTTCGACTCTATTGGTGTCTCAATATAGAAGCTTGAGTATTAGAAAAACTTGTTCGAGGCATATGGGCTGCAGACCACACACTATAGCATTAGATCACCATCTGGTGGTGGGCCCGGATGATTACACTTTGTTGTTGTCTTGGAAGAGTCTTTGTCTGTTGGGTGACTCCTCCCTTAGATCGTAGTGCGCATGGGCATCGACTCCATCCTCAGATTGTTTTTTTTCCGCCATCAGGCTCGGATGTGTTTGTTATTCGGTCCCGTTACCGATCTCTTTTCGAACCCATGAAACAATCTAAATCATCAACATCGTCTTCGACACTGTTTCTGGTTACCTGCGTTGAAGAGAGGATACACTTCTTGATTCCAGCGCTCGTCTGGGCCGTCTGGCCCAACTGCGCCATTGAGCCTTTGGCTCATGGAAAGAACACCCTTCAAGAAGTGCCCTCAGTGTGGACACAAATTTCCCCACTCTGACCTTCATGAAGTTTGCAACCTGTGCTTGTCTCCAGAGCATGAGAGTCGAGACTGTGAGGCCTGCTCTTCATTCAGGTACAAGAAAACCATCAGGGACCGTCGAGCTCGAAGAGCTATGGAGCAGTCATCGTCGTCGACACCAGACCTCATCATCGACGAGGCGCCGATAGAAGTAGACGCCGAAGAACAGCAAGAAGACGTCGCTTCTGAAGCAGAGGATTCAGCTTCCGGAGACGAGAATCGATCCGAAGATGACTATCTTCTTCCAGCTGGTCAACAGGTTCTGACCCCCACTTTGGGCGGGAGAACCGGCAGGAAAAAGATGTGATCCGAAAAGTACAGATCCAAAGAAAAGACCAGAAAAGCCATCGGAACTGAAAACAAGACCCGTTCCAAAGACAATGGAGACTGTCAAGTCTAAGACTATCTGCCCCAAAACAGATAAGTTGGCGCCGAAAAAAGATTTACCAGTAGAAGAGCTTTTCCAGCCTGATGTAAGGCAAAAAACTCTTAAAATTCATCCAAAGACTGGACATATATACACAGTCCCTGAAAAGAGGAAGATGGACTATCCCAAACCACCACATGTTCCTCTTAAAAAGAATGTTCAGACTTCCCCTATAAGAATTCCTTCTCCAGAAGTAGAAATTACAGTAGACATCTCCCCTGTACATTCTCCAGCCAGTACACATAGTTTCATACCACAACATGAAGACTATGGGCTATGGGGATACCTACTCACAGGAGGTAGAAAGTGAACATCAAATGGATGATATTAACGATCCAGATGATATGGCAGGGACTTCAGGTGACCCATGGGAAGACTATAATGCACCAAATCTACCACAAGACGAGGCATACCCGTCTAGGCCATCTCCCCCTGATGACACCATTGGGTTCACACAGCTCATTCACAGAGCAGCCACTTTTCATGGAGTGGACTTACATACAGATCGAATAGAAGAAGACTTTCTAATAGACACACTGTTATCTTCACATAAAACCACTACCACTTTGCCATTACTTAACGGAGTGGTAAGACACGCACCAGAAATATTTAAAGATCCTGTTAGAGCCAGAGTAATTAACCCTAGGCTAGGGAAAAAGTATAAGGCGGCTCCAACTGACCCAGCATATATTAAAGGTAATTTGCCTCTAGACTCAATGGTAGTGTCAAATGCGAGAAAGAGAACTAACTCGCAGACAACAGGGGATGCTCCACCCCCCGATAAAGAGTCAAAGCTTCTGGATGCTTCAGGAAAACGCACAATTTCACAAGCTGCCAATATATGGAGAATTGCTAACACTCAAGCTCTGTTAGCAAGATAGGATAGAGCTCATTATGATGAGTTAGTCACTCATGCAACACATGCCAGAACAATATAAAACTAGGGCTTCTGACCTAATACAGGAAGGCAAGATTATAACGAATACCTCCATAAGATGCTAACTAGACACTGCAGACACAGCATCTAGATCAATAAATACAGGGGTACTAATGCGAAGACATGCATGGTTACGCATCTCTGGTTTTAAACCAGAAGTACAAGCCAGTATATTAAACCAACCATTTGACCAACAGCATCTTTTCGGCCCAGCAGTGGACACTGCACTAGAAAAGATGAAAAAAGATACGGATACGGCAAAATCAATGGGAGCCTTACAAATGCAAACCCATAGACCTTCCTTTCGTTGCTCCTCATATAGGGGCGCCTCTAAAAGTTTCCAAACTTATAACACCTCCTCTTCTTACAAAGCGCCCAACCAAACCTCACCCAATAGAGGATATTATAGAGGAGGGTATAGAGGAAACGACAATAAGGGCAGAGGTAGAGGCAACAACAATCGTAACGCCTCTACCCCCAATAAGTGACTTCCCTCCCATCCCCCCAGACCATTCCACTCCTGTCGGGGGGATATTTCAACAGTTCCTGCCTGTCTGGAACTCCATCACCACAGACAGGTGGGTGAGACAAATAATTCAGTCGGGTTATTGCCTGGAGCTCACTTCCACTCCTCTAACAATACCACCCAGACAGCATCCCATGTCACAGGAACACCTCATACTATTAAGAGAGGAGGTGGAATCTCTACGGCAAAAGAATGCAATAGAACCAGTCCCAAAACCGCATCAAAACACAGGGGTTTACTCTCTTTATTTTCTCATCCCCAAAATGGACGGGTCTCTCAGACCCATTCTAGACCTAAGACCCCTAAACCTGTACATACAATCAGACCACTTTCATATGGGCACACTATAACAGGTTCTACCGGTGCTAAATAAAGGAGACTTCCTTGCCACACTAGATCATAAGGACGCCTACCTACACATTCCCATTCAGACCCCCTAGGATATAGCGGCACAAATATGGAAATTTAGCGGCACAAATATGGAAATTTAGCGGCATTTTTGCGGCACTTTATTTTACTCATAATCATTCATTTTCAGCCTTAAATCAATGGAAACCGTTTTAGCAGAGTATTCCACTTTGAATAGTCAACCTGGAATATGGAATAGAGGAAGCAGCCCACAGGTTAAGGCTGTTATCCCTAGGAAATGCGGATGGTACTTTGATACACCTGTTATGTCAATTGTCAAAGCCATGGCACTTTTGGGAGGATACACATACCATGATAGACATGATTTAAGGCATCCCTCTGCACTGGACCCCACAGGCAGTATTGCTGGCAATTCCTATTACAAATACACTCCCTTTGCATTCTATGTCAACTAAGCTCTTGGCCATAGCCCTACTTGCAGTAAAACACACTATTGCTGAGCACTGGTGTAGAGACTTACTACCTTCACCCACAGAGTGGCTACCTAGGATATAGGACGTTAAAGCAGTGGAGAAACTGACCCACCTTAAAAAAAAAAAAAATCTAAATCCTCAAACAGTTTGGTGCCTCGTTCTGCAATTTTTAGCTTATGAGTCCTGAGAACCACTTGCCCTGATAACCTGAGAGTGATTAGAGTTGTCCCATCCTACCAGTTTCCAACCACAGTTCACACTCATTAAGTGATTAATTATAGTCAGTCCTTGAGTCCATCCTAGGTGGACGTCATATTCATAATGTGTCTTGGCTTTGGAAATGGCGTTGGAACTGGAGGAGGGGGGGGGGGAAGTTGTTCAATTAAGTTTGGGAGAGCCACTTGCACGGATAATCTTTGATTCATACTCTGTTGTATGCTTTCAAGCCATTGCGTCTACCTTAGCACCCACATTTAAGCCTGCTCGAGGTTTTTGCTGCTTTGTTGCCTTTAGGTATTTCAACTCCATTCAAAGCTTCTATTTACGTTCATCAGATGACAGCAGTTTTTGCTAACACATTAGCTATTTAAGTTTTTGTTAGTTTTCAATATTAGTTTTCAGACAACCTATATTCCTTTGTTGGGAAAAATATACTGACATATCATATCCAAACTTAAGAAGATAGATATTGACTCTGGAAGCCTTGATAGCACTATACAAATATCATTTTTGGGCACGAATACCAGCTTTTACCTGTGTGTAGGCAAAAGGCTATTGTGGACCATAACAAAAACTTAGAGTGGGCTTAGAGTCTGTCCATTATTTAACATTGGTTGGCTTTATTGTCACTCTCATTAGCATGCTTCTGATTTGATGACTTATCTCTCTCTTATTGTGTTCGTTGCTTCCCTGGAGCATAGCCTCTTTATCATCATTTTGATTGGCTGAGTTTTTTTCCATCCGCAGCTCACATTTAGAGAACATTTCTTTTCTTTTTTTATTCAGCACACCATGAGTATGCATGTGTTTCCTTGCTCTCTTCATCATATGATGCTTTCCCTCACAGACTAACAAATATCTGCCCTTGCGTTCTGTGTTGGGCCCCACATTTGCCATCTTGTCTGTAAAAGCACATCAACTGTTATATTCTTCCACGGTATGACTAGGGCCTAGCTGCGGCACTCACTCAGCTGTATTTTGGGGCAGAATGTGTAATTTGGAATGACTGCAAAGGAGATTGTCCCTTCTCCTGGAAGCCCATACATCCCCGGGTTACAGCAAGTTTCAAGTTTTTATTAATATGCATAGTTAATTAAAACCGTTGCATACATTCAAAATTTTACCAGTAAAATCAGTCACATTACACTAATACGATAAAACTATGAAAAAGTTTAAAATAACAAATTTATGTAAGCGTGAAACTTTTAAGATAAATGTCAATAATGCATATATATGTCCCTAGCACAAATGGCAGTGAAGCCCATATATCCCGGGTTACAGCAGAGGAACAAATGGCTGGAGCATGTTTACATTATGAGTCCTTTGGAAAATAATTTAGGCACTGGCAAATGTTTTCCTTTAAAGTCCTTATTCTTTTTTTAAATTTTGTTCCGAGCTTCCTTAGCCGAAATTATTTGAAAAATTACCCATGCGATTTATAAAGTACGAAAATATTCAATTCAGTTTGCAGTTCCTAGGTACCTTAAGCTATATGTTGTTGATTTTCTTGCAGTATTTCCAAATGTTTTTTCTATTGACTTTTTTACAATAATGTTTTACAAACTAGTCCTTCGCTCATTACAAAAGCAAGACCGATTGGCTGTTGTACGAAGTATACTCTCTCATTCCCCTACCATTCTTCTTTTTTGGACTCCTTACCTGGCTGTCTTGTTTGTAGTCAAGGAGTCTTATTTATGTTTTGTCCAGCCACACCTTTTTTCTTCAGGTGAAAAGTTTTACAACTGATCGCATGCGTGGTTTTTGTGACATTATGCCATGAAACCCTTATAATTTCTATAAGAAAATCGGCAAGTACCGTTGTTGCTACGAAACAGCAGCCTGCCGCGCGGCATCATGACGGGATAAACATCTCTTCCGCGGCTCGCGCACACCCCTCTGCTACACGGGACCCGATTTTGCGGCACTTAAAAAAAAACATCGCAGCACTTTAACAAAAGTGCCGATTTCGCGGCAAACCACGAAATCGCGATTTCCTGGAGGGTCTGCCCATTCACCAATCTCACAGAAAGTACTTACGGTTTGGACTAGAAGGCAAACACTACCAATTCAAAGTACCCCCCTTCGGAGTAACTACAGCACCTCGAGTGTTCACAAAGTGTCTAGCAGTGGTAGCTGCACACTTAAGAAGGGACAACATCCATGTCTTCCCATATCTGAACGACTGGTTAATAAGATCAACATCATACAACCAATGTGTGAGACACACGCATCAGACGATCTGTCTGCTGCACAAATTAGGGTTTACAGTAAATCAAAAGAAGTCGCATCTCCAACCGTCCCTCTCTCAGCAGTATCTAGGTGCCACACTAGATACTTCCAAAGCAATAGCATATCCCAATTCAACAAGAATTCAAAATATGCACAATCTCATCAAGAAATTCCAGCCACAACACTCACTACAAGCTCGAGTGTTCATGCAACTAATAGGAATGATGGCATCTTGCATTTTCATAGTACCATACGCAAGACTACAAATGCGCCCCATCCAAGAATGCTTAGCAAAGTAATGGAATCAGGCTCAACAACAAATAACAGATCTGGTGGTGGTAGACGACCGGACATTTCGCTCTCTACAATGGTGGAACACCAAAAACCTTTCCAAGGGCCGGCCGTTTATAGAGCCTGTTCCACAAATAATACTAACTACAGACGCATCTCTCACAGGATTGGGAGCGCATTTACAGAAACACACAGTACAAGGTATATGGACAATGAAACAAAAACTCCTCCACATAAATCATCTGGAGTTACTAGCGATTTTTCTAGCTCTAAAATCGTTTCAACATTATCTGTCAAACAAGGCTGTACTAGTCCGGACGGACAATATGACAGCAATGTACTACATTCAAAAGCAAGGAGGAACACAATCCCTACAGCTCTCCCAGCTGGCGCAGAGCATATGGAGATGGGCTATTCCTCAAAACATTTTCCTTCTAGCAGAACATCTACCAGGAGTTCACAATCAAGTGGCAGATCTGTTAAGTCGTCAGAAACAACAGATACACGAATGGGAACTTCATCCTCAAGTTCTTCTGCCATTTTTTCAAATGTGGGGTCAACCAGACCTAGATCTGTTTGCCACACATCAAAACTCCAAATGCCCAAGCTTCGCCGCCAGATACCCACACCCATTATCCAAAGACAATGCGGTATGGATGAACTGGTCGAACAAATCTGCGTACCCTTTTCCACCTCTCCCACTAATTCCATTAGTGGTACGCAAGCTGCGGCAACATTCTCTCACATTGATTCTCATAGAACCAACGTGGGCAAGGCAACCGTGGTACACCACACTGCTAGATCTCTCAGTAGTACCACATCACAAATTAAAAATCTCACCACATCTATTAACACAGAACCATGGAGAGATAATGCATCCAGACCCAATTCAGCTCAATCTAGCGATCTGGCTCCTGAGGTCTTAGAATTAGGATATCTGAATTTACCCACTGATTGCATGAATGTAATTAAAGAAGCAAGACGCCCTACCACTAGAGCATGCTATGCAGGAAAGTGGAAGAGGTTTGTGGTGTATTGCACAAATAACAACATCAACCCACTAGATGTTTCCATACAAAACATCATATGCTATCTATTACATCTGCAAAGATCTAATTTAGCATACTCTTCAATCCGGTTACATCATGCTGCTATAGCAGCATATCTCCAAAACAGACAACATTTGTCATTATTTAGAGTACCTGCAATCAAAGCGTTTATGGAAGGACTCAAAAGAATAATTCCTCCCAGAATTCCACCTTCTCCAGTATGGAATTTAAATACTGTTCTCACTAGACTTATGGGTCCACCTTTTGAACCTTTACATAAGTGTGAATTACAGTTCCTTACATGGAAAGTGGCTTTTCTGGTAGCAATGACCTCACTGAGGAGGGTAAGTGAGATTCAGGCATTAACAATTCAAGAACCATTTATACAACTTCATCACAATAAACTGGTTCTTAACACAAATCGAAGGTTTCTACCAAAGGTCATTTCACCGTTCCACCTCAACCAATCTATTGAGTTGCCAGTGTTTTTTCCCCAACCGCAAACGGTTGCAGAAAGAGCTCTACATACATTAGATGTAAAGAGAGCACTTTTATACTACATTGATAGGACAAAACCATTTTGTAAAAGTAAACAACTGTTTGTGTCCATTTCACCTCCACATAAAGGCAATCTTATTTCTAAATCAGGCATTGCAAGATGGATTGTTAAGTGCATACAAATTTGTTACCAAAAGGCAAAATGCACTCTATCCATTCCTCCTAGAGCTCATTCTACCCGCAAATTAGGAGCATCTATGGCATTTCTAGGAAATATACCATTAGATGACATCTGTAAAGCAGCTACATGGTCTACTCCGCACACATTTACAAAACACTACTGTGTAGTTGTGCAAGCAAAACAACAAGCAAGTGTGGGCCAAGCTGTACTCAAAACATTTTTTCAAACTACTGCAACAGAGAAGGGTGGTCGCCGCTAAGGGAGATACTGCTGTGTAATCTATACTATAGTGTGTGGTCTGCAGCCCATATGCCTCGAACGGAAAATGCTACTTACCAGTATGCATCTGTTCTTGGCATGTAGGGCTGCAGAACCACACACGCCCACCCGCCTACCTGTATCTGTTTCCAGTATTATCTTAATTAGATACATAACACATGGACATCTTTACCTGTATTCATACAAACTCCATCATTTGCCCACTGGCGAAAACCATCTGAGGATGGAGTTGATGCCCATGCGCACTACGATCTAAGGGAGGAGTCACCCAACAGACAAAGACTCTTCCAAGACAACAACAAAGTGTAATCATCCTGGCCCACCACCAGATGGTGATCTAATGCCATAGTGTGTGGTTCTGCAGCCCTACATGCCAAGAACAGATGCATACTGGTAAGTAGCATTTTCCTTCTGACTCGCACTGTGCCTTTAGTACTTGGCATCACACTGTTTTGCAGTCACAGAACATGTGATATTGGAATCGAAGGCTTTTCAACTGTAAAACGGTTTCATACATCATTCACAAGCCATATAGCCAATTTCCTTCGGCATGGCTTAACTCCTTTCTAATAAACCTATTTTGTCTTCAACAGTATCTGTACTCAAAAGCTATATAATTTGCTTGCTTTGTCCCTTCTGCCTCAGTTGTTCATATTATGTGGCTACATGGTACTATATGGTGAAATATCAGATGGGATTCCAGTGACTGTAACAGCACTAGAAAGTTCTGCACAATTAGTTTTTGTACGCTTGTGCCATTTCTTCGTATCTTTGACATTCTCAACTTCTTTCCTTTCAGTCTGTTTGACACTCTACGCAATGAAGTTCGTGTAATGGAAGGATTGCATAGGATGGGAATTGAGGGTCTTGCCTTGCACAACATTCTGAAGCTGAACATTCAGCCTTCTGATTCAGACTATGCTGTGGACATCCGGACTTCAGGCATTGAAGTAAGTAGGACTGATGGGACATGCAAATGAATTTCGTTTTTTTTTTTCTATTCCTGAAGCCTTCCGTAATACATACCCATTTGTAATATTCTTAGTGTTATGGCTACCTTGCAATTAAGATTTAGTTTCATGTGTTTCATGCAGTTTGTTCAATGCTTAAATATGGTTCCTCTATTATGCAGTCATTCATGGTGAATAAACATTCATGTTGTTAATTATAGAGTTTGCGTTGCTGAGAATCCTCTTTTATAGTTGTGGATACGTCTGAAAAAATGTCCGCCTCTCGGATTTTCCGAAGGTTCTCTGCTTGCCTTCATCTAAGGCCTGTGCAGTATATTGTTGGAGCCAGTGGGTACTGAGTGATTTTAGTAAAGCTAGGAAGTATACGCCTGCTGCTTGAGCACCTAAAAGCAAAGTACATTGATTAATGAGTGTACCAGTTGTGCCTAGTTAGTGGAAAAGAGTATTCTAGTATGTGTTCTGGTCATTACCCTTTTTATTGGTGTATTTATCTGTTAACTCTAAATCTACACACTTAGTATGCAGGCTGCCAGGTGGCAAGATCCCTTAGAGGTATGTTGAAGGGGGAGATGCCAAAGAAAGTGGCAAGAATTGTTACCAAGTAAGGTTTTAGTTTGTAGTATTTGCTGCTGTAGTTCACATGCCATGCTTATCCCTGCCATTAGATGATGGCTGTGGACTTCACAAAGTCGTTTTTCTGTGCGCTAGAATTTTTGGTTTCGAGGTAACTCATGATACCTCCCCTGAAACTCACTGTGTACAAGACATGGGCTCCATTCTAGACCGTTTATAGTCTCCACCAGGTTTTGGAATATCTCTAACAGTTGGGGACTGCAGCCCCACAACCAATTGTTTAGTTTTTGACATACTGGAATTACTACTTTTAACTCAAAAAGATATTGTGTTACAGTCAACCGCTTTAGAACCAGCACCGGACTGAAATTCTTTGGGCCAGGTTGTAAAATAATGGGTTGTGGTTGGGGGAAGTGGTATTTAGAATACACCTTTTGAATTCTGTCTCCGTTGTAACAGTAAGTTCTTGTGGTCAGACCAACATTGGGTGTGCATCTTCTTTCTTCCAAAGGACCATGAAGAATCAAACCTTTTGGCCCAATAAGGCCTTTCGGTTTAAAAAAAAACTCTACATACCACAGAAGAGATAGGTGGGGGGCATATTCTAGAATGAAGCAATAGGGTTATCACCAGCCACCTATTGCACATGATGCTGATGGCGTCAAGGGAGCTCACTCGGATGGTGAAAGGTGTGGGCTCTTTGACACTTCTAGGAACCATTGGAAGTGGATCTCTAAATAGGTCTAGTTTAAAGACTCTGGCTTAGGAAAACAACCTTCTCAAGGACCCTAATGAATCCTTACCGAGAAAAAGGGCTACACGTAGAGATTTACACCACCATATTTAGATGATCTACCCTCCAGGGTTCGACCTCGAGCTAAGCTTTGGCTCCAGGGTAGGGAATGGTCTAGAGAGCGCCATACCTCAATCACCAAACTGACACCAATCCAATTGGCATCTCTGGCCACATGTCAGCCCCTGGTAAATGGTACCACAGGTACCCAGGGCACTGTGACCAGAGAAGGCCTCTAAGGGCTGCAGTACTTATTGTGCCACCCTCAGAGGCCCTGTACCCCGACACTCACACACTGCCTTTGCAGGCTGCATGTCTTGGTGCAGAACAAAGTGAGGAGTCGCCATGGCACACATCCCTGTGTGCCATGCCCACAAACCACTACCCTGGCATACATCAGTCACCCCTCGAGCTGGGTGCCCTATGCCTGTGGTGAGGGTACAGGTGCAAGAGCCCTGTACCCCTACAGTGCCCAAGTCCATTCTTGGGCACTCTAAGTGCCATGCTGCCATTAAGAGTGTATGGTGCTGGGAGTTTGTCATCACGAACTCCACAACACCATAATGGCTACACTGAAGACTGGGAAGTTTGGTATCAAACTTCTCAGCACATTAAACCCACACTGATGCCAGTGTGGGATTTAATGTAAAATACACCTTAGAGATGCCCCAGAAATTCGACCAACTTCTAGTGACCTGACTGAGTGGCTGCTTAGGCTGCCACCAACATACATGTTTCTGGACCCCTGGGTCGAGAGCTTGCTGCTCTCGGGGGCATGAAACAATGCACATCCTGGGACGAGGTGCCAAGCCTCCTTCCCCAGGATGGGCCGGGTTCACTAAGGAGAAGCTTCAAAGGCATGCCACCTTTGTGAGCCTCTCCAGACCATTTGCTGCTTTCAGCAACTCGTCCCCACTGGTTCTACCCCCACTTTGGATGGAGAACCGGTGGGAAAAACAGGTGAGGAAGAGGGGTGTGCCCACCTCTGCCAACTCCACCTCTCATGTGGGGGAGGCGAGGTGAAGCATAGCCTCGGGTCCCTGCCATCTTGAGGATGGGGTGACCCCGCCAACCAGGGACAGGCTCCTTCCAGAATAGGGGGTGTACTCACCCCAGGGAAGGGACCATTGGTCTCTGCCTTTTACCTACCTGTAGCACCCCTAAATCTAGTATTTAGGGGGCACCCTGAACTTTGCTTCCTCAGATCCAGACAAGAAATGTAAGAAAGTTACTCTGTATATACTGGACCAAAGTAAGGTACAGTGTGTACAGAGACCACAGTCCCTAGAGATTTGGCAGAGGCTAAAGTTAGATATAACCTTACTCTCTAAAGTGGTAGTTTAATGAGCAGTAAGGCAATATCAGAGGACAGTGTAAAGCATTTGCTGTACACACTCAGTCAGCAAATGGTCTCACACACTCAAGAACTGAACTCTAGGCCAATTGTTTTGTATCAAAAGGTATAGTTTTTTTATTTTAGAACCAACAAGGTATCAAAATATTCTTTCCAGAATGGATTACTTTAGTTAATTTATTTTCAAATAGGCAATAGACTCTTTAAATACTATAGTTACATTTTGTTGCAATAGGCAACACAATTTCAAACACAATGCAACATTGAGCTCAATAGGAATTTCTAGTTAAATGCAATTAGTTACTTTGTAGATTATTTTTCCAACCACAGGACTGGATCCTAGATTCAGTCCCGGGGCATATGCTGTAAATAGTTATGTACAAGCGTTTTGGCTACAGTAGTGATTTTCAAGGAATATTATTGTATTTTAAAAATTGACACTTAAAAACTTTTCAAGGTGAAATTACCAATGTTATCCTATGGAAGGAAATTCAGTTTGCAGGAAAAGTACGATTGCGTTACTTTTGTAATCCACTGCTGGGATCCTAGGTTCAGCACTGGGACATATATCTAAAACAGGCAAGTAATTACGTTTTAATCGTTGGCACGATTTTTAAAGAATATTTGTAAGTTTCAAAAATCGACACTTTGAAAACTTTTTCAGCAAAAACAGGCAATGATATCCTATGGAAGTAAAATTAAAGTTACTGGTAAGTACGGTTAAAATTACTTTTCAGGGTCAGTACTGGGCTACAAGCTGCAGCACTGAGGTCTCTCCTGATAACAGGTGAATAAATCGGAATTCGTTGTTCGGCTGATTTTAGATGAATATTTTAACGTTCCAAAACTCCACACTTAGAAGAATTTCCAAGTGAAACCAGTCAATGTTAGCCTATGGAAGAAAAGTGAGTTATCGGCTTTTAGGTAAGTACTCGACTGGCAGAGTTAAGGTTCTAGGCATAGACTCCGGGGTCTCCCAGGGTCAGGTAGGTAGAGTTGGTACACCCTCAGCGGCATAGGGGCAGCTGGGTGCAGAGGTAGTTAGGTCCAATGATATCCAATGAGAGGCAGGGGCCTTCAGTTGGTGGCTGCTGGCAAGCAGGCCACGTGGCTGTAGGAGCTTGGCTCCTGGTCACTTGCTCAGGCCAAATGGGGAAGTAGATTAGGACAAAGGGTGCACTGCCAGGGACACTTGGGCGGCTGGGTGCAGGGTGATTTTGAGCCGTCGGGCGCTCAATGTTATTCAATGGAGATATTGGAAAGTGAACAAAGACTGCAGGCTTGGGATGGAGGATCTTCTGGAGCGACCAAAACTTCGAGGGGTAAGTTGGGATCTTGGAGGATAGGTAGGCACCCCGAGTTGGGCACAAGGGGCCGGGGGGCGCCAGGTGCAGGTGGTCTTTTGGCATTGGGAAATCTTACCCTCTGCTGGTCGCGGTTGGAGGAGTCCTTGGTTCTGAGGCTGCAGGCGTCGTCTGTTGTGGGCAAGGAGGGTCCGTGGGCACTGGATTCCTGGTCAGAATCGCCGGGGGGACGTCCTCAGGGTCTTTAATTAATTAATGCAATGGTGGCAGTGGAAAAAACAGAAAAAATCAACCAGCACCTCTTATTTGTTTGCAATAACGTCTGTTAATACTTCTTTTTCAAGCGTGCTCTGTCTGATACTGTGCCACCCACCGTATCACCTAATAGAATTGGATTTTTCCGAATATATCAACAACTAAGAAACCTAGACAGAGCACAGCAACAACCAAGTAGACAGCTGATTGAGCCCAACTAGCAAAATTATTTTAATGCAAAACTCATGAAATGGATTCTGTTCAGCAATCAATCTCCGTAATAGATGTTCTTAGGTTACAACATTGGCACAGGTACAGCCGACACGTGTTTCGTCGCCATATATTTTACGCGACTTTTTCAAGGCTTCTACTGAAATGTCATCTAGTTTCTGTGATTTCAGTCCAACCGGATAGATCCATACAATTTAGAATCCGGATAAAGTAGTCCAGATTAAAGAATAAGTTGGTGACTTGAATGTGTGAGTCACTTGCACACGGTGATAATCTTATCAATTTCAAAAAAGGTCAAAGTAGTAGACGTCTCTTGTCATTAAAAGACTATAAATCAGGTAATTATAGTTGATTAGCGCTCTCGTAAGTACATTTATATTTTTATATAGTCTTCCTCTGCATCCTCCCAAGGAGAGCTCGAGTATCACAGTGGGGCCTCTTTTTCCGTTCAAGTAGAAACGCCCATTCGGTTATGTCCCGACTTAAAGTCTGATCAGTATAATCCCTCCGGCAGCAACCATAAGTGTGCAGTTCTCGGGGTCTTTGTCCATTCTGGCACAGGCCGGGCTCGGCAGTTGCAGAGTGGGCTGGATTCGCGGTTCCTGGCTGGCACCAGGGGGATTGTTGTTTAAGCCGAACCACTGCTCATGGGAGTCCTAGTCTCTAAGCGGGTCAAGACAGGCAGTTCCTCCGGGTTTCTCGAGGTTGCTGTCCCCAGGAGACGCCAGGATTTAGCATGAGCAGGTTCAAGGATCAATAGGGCTGGGGCCAAGTCAGTTGGTGTCGTCCTCTTGTTAGCAGCTGCACTTCAGATCTTCTTCTTGGTCTTATTTCTTGTTTCGAAATCTGGATCTGCTGAAGGAAGTTTCAGGGAGCCCTTAAATACTACAGTTAGGGGCGTTACAGGTAGGGGAAGGGCAGGGACCAATAGATCCCTGTCCTGGGGTGAGTACACCCCCTATCCTGCTCCTCTCCTGTGGGAGTCGGGGGGCAGGAGCCTATCTCTGATTGGGCAGGGCTCCCCATCCTCAAGATGGCCCGAGCCCGGAGTTGTGCTTCACCTCACCTCTCCCACCTAAGGGGTGGAGTTGGCACAGGCTGACACACCCCCTTTCCTCACATAGGGTTTCCCGCCAGAGTGGGGGTTAGAACCAGTGGGGGCCAGTAGCTGAGTACAGCAAGTGGCCTGGAGAAGCTCACAAAGGCGGAATGCCTTTGAAGCTTCCCCCTGCGCATCCGGGGGGAGGAGACCTAGCACCTCGCCCAGGATGTGCATTGTTTTAGGCCCAGGAGAGCGGGGGCTCTCCACCCAGGGGTCCAGCAACATGTCTGCTGTGTGGCACCTTCTCAGACATGACGTGGATTGTAGGTTAGGTTTCAGGGGGCATCTCGAAGATGCCCTCTGTAGTGCATTTTACATTAAATCCCACACCGACATCAGTCTGTGTTTAATGTGCTGAGAAGTTTGATATCAAACTTGTCAGTCTTCAGTGTAGCCATTATGGTACTGTGGAGTTCGTAATGACAACCTCCCAGCACCATATACTCTTAATGGCATCACTGCACTTACAGTGCCCTGGAATGGCCCTGGGTACTGTAGGGGCACAGGGTTCATGCACCTGTGCCCACACCACTGGCATAGGGCACCCAGCTAGAGGGGTAGCTGATGTATGCCAGGGAAGTGGGTTTGTGGGCATGGCACACAGGGATGTGTGCCATGTCAACTCTTTGTTTAGTTATGCACCAGGACACTCAGCCTGCTAAGGCAGTGTGTGTTTGTCAGGGTACAGGGCCCCTAAGGGTGGCACAATAAGTGCTTCTGCCCTTAGGGGTCTTCTCTGGTCACTGCGCCCTGGGAACCTAGGGTACCATTTACCAGGGACTGACAGGTGATCAGAGATGCCAATTGGGTTTGAGTTTCAACTCAGTTTTAGAGAAGGAACACAGGCCCTGGGCACCTGATTGGCAGGAGCCCAGGGCATACTCAGACAAAGCACATCAGCAATTCAACAAAAAGTGGGGGCATACCATGCAAGAAAGATGGCACTTTCTCACAAGAAAGAAGATAAGAAGATGGACTGAAGAGCCGTGCAGAGCTAACAAGAGGACGGCGCCCACTGACTGGGCCCCAGCCTTACCGGTCTGTCTCCCCCTCAAACCTGCTCCTGCGAAATCCCGGTGTGTCCTGCAGCCAGCAACCTCAAGAAGCCCGGAGGACCTGCCTGCCACACTTCTAAAGACTGCATCTCCCGTAAACACCGGATTTGTTAAAACTGCAGCTTCCGGCACCAGCCAGAGACCGCAAATCCAGCTCACTCTGCACCCGCCGCACCCTGCCCGAGCTCGAGTGGAAAAACACGAGGAGGTCACCCCGGCGATCCTGACCCGAGATCTGGCATACCCTGACCTGCCTCAAGCCTCCAGCCCATGACTGCAGCCAAAATCCAGAAGGCCCCCTAACCGCGACCAGGAGCTGGTAAGAAGATCTGACCCCAAAAGGCACCCCTGCATCAGACGCCCCACTGCCTTGTGTGCCCAAACCGACGGTGCCTAACCAACCCTTTACTTCCCAACTTACCTCTCCAAGTGGTGGTCACACAAAGAAGTCCTTCGTATTTCTGCCTGCAGTGCTTTTGCAAACCAGAGGTTCTCCATAGAAAACAACAGGGCGACCGACGTAGACACAGCACTCTGCACCGGGCCGCCCCAGTGCCGCTGAGGGTGCACCTTTTGTGCTACCTTATTTCCCCATTTGCCCTGTCCTTAACCCTAGGAGCTTTGCTCCCACAACCCAGTGGCCTGCTTGCCAGCAGCCACCAACCGGAGGGCCCCTATGCCCCGTTGGATAACATTGGGCCTCAACACTCTGCACCCGGCGGCCCTAGAGCTGCTGAGGGTGTAACAAGTGTGCATCACTGACCCTGGGAGATTCCGGAGTCTAACCCCACAACCTTAACTCCCACAGACTATTACTTACCTGTGAACTGTTAACCTGTTTTCCCTCCATAGGATAACATTGACACTTTTTCTCGAAAAAACTTCTAAGTGTGGAGTTTAGAAATCTAAAAATATTCTTTAAAAATCGTACAAATAACGAAAACCTAATTACTTACCTGTTTCCAGGAATTGTCCCAGTGCTGAATCTAGGTGTCCAGGACTGAGGTAGAAAAGTAATGTAAAAAGTAACTTACCTGTAATTTACTGAAAAAACCTATTCATTTCAATGTGCTGTATTTGCTGAGTGTTGCAGCTCACTGCATCCCCTGTAAATCAAAAAAAGTACAATTTCTATTGCATTTTCATACTGTTTTATATCCAGTAACTTATTACTGAAAAGTATTTAAGGCTTACCTGTGCCAGGCTTGCTTGGTTCTAAAAATAAACAGTATATTTGTATACAAATACAATTTGCCTAGAGTTCAGTTCTTGAGTGTGTGAATTCATTTGTTGACTGTGTACATCAAATGCTTAGTAGTGTCCTCTGATACTGCCTTACTGCTCGACCACTCTACCACAATTAGAGAGTAAGGTTCTATCTAACTAACCTCTGCCTACCTCTGGGTCACTTGGTCTCTATACACACAATGCCTAATTTTGGTGTAGTATATATAGAGGTAGTTTCCTACAACCGCCCACTGGTCACAAGCCACTTTGCCCTAAAAGTCCAGCTTAGCCCCAGAAAAGTCTCAAGATCCTCAATTTAAACCTAGATGCTGTGACACTCCACCTTGGCCCAAGAGACTATATATCCCACCTTGGAACCAAGATCAATTGTGAAGTCTTTCTTGAGACCAGTATTATCACCAGCACTGAGTGAGCCACTACCAGAAAAAAAACAAGAGGCAAGCAGACTGATATGAGACGGTGAAGGATCTTTATACACCCAGTCTCTGGTCACATTTTAGCAAGACTACCTATAACTGCTCAGCCCCCAACAAGAACACTGCCTCACTCTCGAGGAAGTGATCTCAGCAGAACTGAGAACGTTTTCTTGTTATCAAGAAGGCAAAGCAGAGGAACACACACCATCAGCTGATGAGTCCCCTACTCAGTCTGTCTCTACCACACCCTGTTCATACGGACTCAGACCATGACTCTGCAGATCAGCCAGATTCCTATGAAGAGCCAGTACTTACAGACAATGGAGATGACCCTTGGCATGACTAAATTGTTGATCCCCAAGACAACCTGTCTTTGAAGCCATACCCCATTAAACCATCACCATTTGCGAGTACCACCACCGCATACCACTACATTATTCCGCCTGCAGCTGATCACTACAAAGTCAAGCTTCACATGTAAGATGAAGAGGAGGGCTTTCTAGATGAGACGCTGTCATTACAGTGTGATATGTACAGGTTCTGCCCATGCTAAAGTGCATGCTCAAATGGTAATCAGAACTTTTCAAAGACCCTGACTGATGTAGTGTCCTCATGCCCAGGGTTGAGAAAAAAAGCCAGCACCCAAAAGACCATACCTGTATCAGAGGTCATGTCCTTCCACATTCACTTGTGTATATGGCATGCCAAAGGGCTTTCATACATGGTTAGGGTATTCCCCTCCAGCTGACAGAGAGGAAAATGTCTGTTGTTAATGTTGGCAAGTGGGCAGCTCTAGGTATATTTGTGCATACACAGCCATGTTGGGTTACTGCCAAAGTATGGCATAAATGTCTGAGGGAGATGAAACAGTTAGTGAGACTTCTTTCTCAAGTATGCAGAAAGCATGGGAAAGACCTTGTACAGGATGAGAAAATCCTCTCGAATTCCAACATCTGATGACCCCTAGATACAGCTGACACTTCCTCCGGAGAAGTCAACAGAAGCATTGTCCTTCAGTGTTTCCCGTGTTTCTTGTATGTGGCTTCTGGCCTGAGCTTCAACAGCTGCCCCTCGGTGTGCCTTTGAGTGGGCTTACAAGTGGAATCTAGGTTAGAAAAGAAAAACAAAAAAGGATATAGATACAGCAAAGGCATTCTATAGGCAGCCAACAAGGGTAGAATTTCACAGGTACCAAGCAAGAGTAGGAACCAAGTCAGTGACCACCCTTGCCATGCCCAGACTTTTTCTGTGTTGGTCACAAAAGAGGTTTCAGGAGGTTCAGTCTGCCAAGCTGTACTCTAGAGGTGGCTTTCTAGGCAATAGCTGTGCTAGGACAGAATCACCTAAGCAAGGGCACCTCTGCCTCCAAGCAGTGACCTTGCACGTCTTCCTCCTAACCTTTAAACACCTCTTGGGGTAGAAAATAATCAGATAAGTCAGCACTCTCTATTGTTGGCCATGTCTATTGCCTGGAGTTTCATACCACGCCACCCAATATTAATTAACACTGTCGCAACATCAGCCAGGATCACCACCATAACGTGCTGAAAGAGGAATTGCAGGCATTGCTTCAGAAGGAAGAAATCTAACCTATTCTCCCCTGCTAGCACTAATAGGGAATTTATTCTCTGTACCTTCTCATCCCCAAGAAAGATGGGACATTGCACTGATAGTCTACTTTCAACTGCTCATTCAACACGTTGTCAGAACTGTTTAGTATGACAACTCTCTAAGACACAATTCTGCTGCTCTGGGTTTGGGACTTAGTGGTACCCTACAGTCCCAAATACTTCTACTTACACATCCCCATTCTCCCGGCATGCCACCATTACCTTGACTTTATGTTAAGTGAAATATATTATCAGTTCACAGTGATACCTTTTGGGGTCGCAACATCCTGTTGGGTGTTCACCAAATGTTTGGCTGTTGTAGTAGTGCATCTGTACTGCCGCTCTATTCATGTCTTACCATACCGGGACATCTACCTGGTAAAGAGCAACAGTCGAGCTCAATGCCACACTCACTCTCAACAAGCCCTCTCACTCTTCCATAAATTGGAGTTCACTGTCAATGCCAAAAAAATCTCACCTTTTCCCCCAGAAGATTTAACTTTTTTTTTATAATCTGTATTCAATACTGTGACAAGCAAAGACAGAGTGATGGCAGTTCAAAGGCTGCCTCCCCTTTACCAGGCATATCTTTCTGAGACCGTGAAAAGGATAAAGAAACTTGAAAATGATGGCTTCATGTATTGTGACAGAACCAAATGATTGGTTTTACATGCATCCTCTGCAAGCGTGTCTTGCAAGACAGTAGTACAAAAGGGGGTGGGGATGGACGGAGCATCTGAATCAATCAATCAAACACTCACACCCAGTCAAAAGATCTGGGTTGAATCCATCACCGTTCTTTAGCCCACTCTGCCACCCCAGTTCAGACATGGCTATATGCAAATCAGTCTGACCCTGTGCCTCATGGGAACAGTCCAGCCCAAACTGCCAAGCCATGTCTTCCCTGGACCGGAAACAAGCTTCCGAGGACCGGTTTCTGGCATTCCAGCCGTCTTCAGCCTGGCTTGCTTGAATCCAGTGGCAAAGTGAGCAAGGGACTCGCGTCTGAGCATACCCTGCAAGACAGTAGGCACAAGTGACTTGTCAGTAAAAAGATCCAGTGTTGGTGCAGCCTGGGGTTCATTGCAAACTGCAATGGTGGAACAAGCATTTGTTAGTGGGCAGGCCATTACTAGACTCTCCAGTCGCAAGTGACCATCAACCCCACCATCATGGGTGGAGTGCTCACATGGTCCATCAGGCAATCCCAGGCGGATGGTCTCAGCAGTGGAAATACAGGCACATCATTGTCCTCAAACTGATGGCAATTCAGATAGGACTCCGAACATGTAACAGATTAATTTGCTACAAAAGAATGCTCATTCCTAAAGACAAACATGAACAATGGGTACTACCTGCAAAAAACTGGGGGCCACACGTTCATCGCAGTTATCCACGCTAGCACAGACAATTTGGTTTTGGGCATTTGCCATCGGATCCTTCTACTGGCAGAACACCTTCTGAGGGTGTACAATGATTCTGCATACGTGCTCAACAGGACACGTCAGCAAACATGCTAATGGGAAATCAGTGCCTAGATGATCCAGTAATATTTCCACCCAGAGGTAGATTCATTTCCCACAAGTGACAATGCAAATTGGCAAAGCTTTTCCTCTAAGTAAATACACATGTGGTCCATGGGCAGTGCTATATGGATGAATTTGGCACGGATATATGCGGATGCTTTTCCTCCACTACTGCTCATTTCATATCTATGTAGGAAATGTTGCAAGCGCCAAGAAGACTTACCCTGATAGCACCCTTCTGGGCAAGGCAACCAGAGTCCTCGCTGCTTCTAGTAATGTCCATTAATCCCCTTTAAAGGTTGCCTGCACATTTAGACATCCTTACACAGCACCAACTCGGCTGCAACATCCCAATCTCAGGGCACAGAATAGTGCGAATTGTTAACTGAACTCTGCAAATTTAGATAATTTGAACCTCCAGAAGAGTGCATGCACATTCTTAAAGAAGATTGAAAGGCCACTCTACAAGGGCTTAGTACGTGGCAAAAATGGAAAAGATGTGCTCACTCTGCTAACTGTTTCCATAAGCAACCCTTGCAGGCCTCAATACAAAACTTCATATGTTATGTGCTCCACCACAAAAAGGCAGGACTATTGTACTCTTCCAAAAGTGTACTCCTAGTGGCCTTAGCCTCTTGCCTGCAAAATGGAGATCACTACACGTTTTCAAAATGTTTATTGATATAGGATTTATGGAAGGCCTTAAAAGGGTGATCCCCCACCCTAGAATGCCACCAATCCCTTTTTGGGATGTAAACATTGTTCTAACAGCTCATGGGACCTCCATTTGATGCATTACATTCTTGCCCGGAGCAGCTCCTTTCATGGAATATCGCCTTCCTCATTAATTTCACGTTACTCTGTAGATTTAATGAACTCCAGACCCTCATGGTAGAGGTGCCATATATTCACATGTTCAAATTTGGGGTTGCCCTCAGAACACACACTTGATTTCTTCCTAAAGTTATTTCCCCTTTCCATGTCAACCAAACTATTGCTTTTTCCCCACCAAACTCAATCAGTTGCAAAAAATACCTTAGATTCCATTGATGTTAAGAGCCCTTACTTACTGCATTGGGCATAACAAATGCCTTTGGAAGACCAAGCAACTTTGTCCAGCTAAAATGTATTTATGTGAATCTGCAGCTTGTAGTGCTGTAGATTCACATGTCTTCCTGGACGCGAGATCACGATATGTTGTTTTGAACAGTAATTAATCTTTAAGTACAAATTTATAAACACGTACACCACTACACATAGACATTCCTGCTTTGCATCTCTACACATAAGTCCTCTATGACCCTTGTGAGGAAACGGAATCTAAAGTGGTGTCTTCGACTTGGTACGTTGTGGGGGATTTGTGGGAGGTATCACAAGCTACCTATAAACTGAAACCTCTACTTTGGAGAAAAATAATTTGCAACGTCTACTCCTAACATGAGATGGTGGAAGTGTGCAGAGCATGTGAATCTACAGCACTACAAGCTCAAATAGATGGTCATGGGTAAGCAATGTTTTCCTTTGAAACTGTTCACTAAATATGTTTCTTTAAGCCTTTCTTTGGTAATGACTTAATGTGACGGTTGGCTTTTCAATACTTTTGTACACCTGAACTGGGCATGTTGTAGACAGAGGGTAGTGTAAGGGTGAGCTTCTTAAAATGCTTTTGGACCTAGAGTTTCTATATCCACCCCACCATGCTTTACTTCCTTTTCCGCATCTAGTTTAATAGTTAGCTGCAACTTTTCTGTTTCATGTACATCTGCAGTGTTGTGTAAATTTATTTAGATTTTGGGCCACTGGGAAAGTAGGCCCCGTGGATCATGAGCACTCGATGTGGTTGAAGCTTGGTAGTAGTTTTTGAAGGTTGTTGTGTATATGCGGTTGCTGTAGTCTCTGCAAGTCCTTATCAATTAGTGCCGCCAAATAGCAAGGTAGCTGATTGTTTATTTCCTTTTACCTCATAAACTGTTGAAAAGGTGCAGTCATGATTAAAACAAACAATTGGTGTAATCCAATTCCATCTGTAAATATTCATCAATAATTAAAGCGGACTCAAGTCTTGTATCCTTTGTGTAACCTAAAGCTCATAACAGCTCACAATTATAGATTTCTTGCCTACACTGGCTTTAAGTGAAAATCAAATTGTTTTCCTCTTTTCAATAAATAAGCAGCCACTTGGTCAATAGGAAGCCTATATTGCTAATTTGTGATATGTGTATTGAGTGTACAGAACTTATCTGGAAAGCTGAAAAATCAGTCTTTCAGGTAATGAGAAATGAGGTGGTCAGGAGTTTGCGGTTTGCAAAAGCCAATAACTGTAAAAGAAGAGTGAAATTTGTTGTACGATTGTTCCATAATTAAAGGAGCTGTTGCAGGGGACTTATTAATAGAAGGAAATACTTGAGTGGGGGTAATACTGTGATATTTGTTGATGGATAGTCATACAGGTGTAACTTCTCTTGTTTTCTACCATCTTCAGTGGATCAACAACCTTGAGCTGGACAGCAGGTACAACTCTTGGCCTTCTAATGTTCAGGAACTTCTGCGTCCCACATTCCCCGGTGTCATCCGGCAAATCAGAAAGAACTTCCACAACTTCGTAAGTTGAAGGATTATTATTCTTAATAAATGGAAATATGAATAGAATCTTTTATGAAAAATGCATCTGCATCAACTGCATGCCTCTTATCCAGGTTAATTCTCTAGTCTGAATTCTTTAAGAGTCTAATACAGATAATGACCTTTGCTTTTGTTACGCACTGCTTATGTACATTTTGATGTATTAAATAGTGTTCCATTAGGAACCCAAATCTACAGTTGTGAAAAGAAAAAAAAATAACCCATGAGCAATAATGTAGTTTCTGATGAACACTTCTAGCCGCAGAACTTTAGAATATTCCCAGTGAACAAACTGGATCCAGAATATTAAAACAACATTGCTTCTCCTTGTCGGTAGGTGGTGCCTTATGGCTCCATGTTGACTTTGTTCCACCCCAGAAGCGGTGATGGAGCTGCATATACGCTCCACCCTTGTGCGTCAGTGTCCACTCCTTTCCTCCTGTGCATTCAAACACTGATCTGGCGGCCTCTCTCAACTTTTGCCTTGTCAGTTGACGAGTTCTTTTCTTACAAAATTCCACTTGTTTCCAATATGCAAGTGTACTATGTCTCCTCCTAAATCTACAAGATTTAAGCCTCAAAGGGACTGTTGCAATAAAAATGTGGGTTACAGATCCCCACAAGCTCTGCCTCTGATGATTGGGTTCAGTGCACCCCTTTAAATCCCTTGTAAGTGGTACCCTTAGTACCTAGAGCATGGGTACTAAAGAAGGTCCCTCAGGGCTGCACCATGTATTATGCAATCCTAAGGGAACCCTATAGGAAGGTAGGATCCTTCTAGCATGGTTACCCCCACTTGTTGCTTGATGTCAGTGTGATTTTTGACTAGTCTGACTGGCATCCTGCTAATCAGGCCCCCATCATGGTGTTTTCTCTGTAAACTTTCCTATGGTAAGTACTTTGGAACCTCCACAATTGGCTACTGGTGTACCCTTGTAAGTCCCTAGCATATGGTACTAAGGTAAGGTACCCAGGGCAGAGGTACACTAGGGGTCTCCCATGGCTGCAGCATGTATTATGCCCCCCATGAGACCACTCAAATTGTGACTACAGGCCTGCCATTGCAGCCTATGTAAGCTGGTGCAAGCACCACTTACAATAGATATACTTTGCCTTATATCTAAGGTCACTACACTTGAACACTTTAAGTCACCCCTAAGGCAGGCATTTCAATCCTCAGAGCAGAGGGCTTGGTGATAAGTGAGAGGGTGCCCCTGCATGAACAAGAGACCCCTACAAACCCCAGAGTCGATTCTCCAGTCTATGTAAGTGCGGTCAGCCATTTTTAACGTATAGTGGGCATCAGTCATTACGAAATGGCTAACTATATAGTGACTGCACTGAACCCGGTAATGTTAGCTATCAAACATGTTGGACTCCTACCCCAACACCGATTCCTGTGTTGGATGTATGATCCCATGTACTGGGGAGCTCCCTTGGGGTACTCCTCTGTACTCTCGGTTTCAACCTTTCAGTGTCTGACAGCAAGCTAGTGCTGCTGCTGGCCTGACATGATTATTCCCTCCTGCTGCTGAGCCAAGCTCGAGCAGGGCAAGGTAGAACAATAGGCCTCCTGTTGCAAGTAAGTGTGCCCACCTCCCCTGACAGGACTTGGTGTATTGGGCGGGGATGGGGCACACACCGGTACCACCAGACTGCTTTGAAGGGCACATTTGGAACCCTACTTGCATACTTCAGTTGGAATCAGTTCAGTGAACACTTGGCTCCCGCTCTGGCGCGAAACTAGATAAAGAACATGGGAGCATCCTTCCCACTGTCAAGCCTCTCCTCTGGCAGGGACCCTTGAGATGTTACAACCATTTCCCTAGGGTACCTAAAGAGACCTGTGGGTGGGTCTTAAAATTTGTCATGGGACAAGACTCGTGCCTGAAACAACATCAATTTTTGACAGTCTGAACAGCTGGACTTTGCTTGGAACGGAGACCTCTTCAAGGAAGACTTCTGCTGCTCCTGGTCTCGCTGCTCTGCAAGTCTTCATCGTCGTCCATGTCTGTGCTACTTCCAGGATCTTCAAAAGACCTGAGGGCATGAAGGCCACCCAAAGTATTCTCCCTTGGAGTGAAGGAGTCACTCCCCTGTATCTGCAGGCACCGCAATGAGGCTGACCGGTATGCTGCTCCTGACATTCCACAGTCTTCGAAAGGCTCAGCAACACATTTGGTGGTTCTGCAACTCCCTCGAGGCCTGACCTGTACTCTCTACAACTTTGAGACCAGTATTCCTCGTTGGAACCGCTGGGGCTCGCACCCCTGTGCAGTGTGTCGACTTGACGTTGCCAAGGCTTGTTGGCTTTGCACTCCAGAGATCTTCGGGCTACATGAAGCTCCAGCATCTCTTCCTGCCAAGATCTTCGATCCTCAGCCTTGTGGGCCTTCATTTTTGATGAGCTGCTCGAGGTCCACTTGTGACTCCTTTGGCCTGTGGCTCCTCCTGAGGGTCTACTGCTTCAGTGGGCTCCCTTGCTTGCTCGGTGCCTGCTCTGACTCTCCTGCACTTGGTGAGTCCCTTGGACCTTGCTGGTCCCAATGTTGCTCCTTCGTTTTCCACGCCTTTTACTGCTGCCAAGGCTTGTTGGTGCTCCCGCCGGACAGCAACCCCCTCGTTCTCGACTTTTGACGTGGGACAGCTTGTATGCAGCTCCTGGTCTTCCTCATCATTGACTTGTCCCCACAGCTGCAACTACAAGGTCACCCTCCGCATTCCTGCATCTTCCGTCACTGGTGGGTATTGCTCTTCCATGCCTCCTGGTCACCTCCAAGTGGCATAGACTCTGTTCCCTCTGCTTGCAGGTTCTTAACTGCAAGAATCCACCCTTGGATTCCACCAGACTCTTCCACCTTCTTCGCCAGTGGCATCTTTACTGAAGTCCTCCATTGTGGTCTACAGCGGTTTCCGATGCCACTTTGCACCTATGCACCCGGCTTCCCTGGTGTTGGTTTCCTGGTTCCTGGGATATCCACGAGTGGGGTGATTCTCCAACCGCCTGTCTTCCACTGGGTTTCTTCAGGGTCCACTGGGATGGGTCCTTCTTCAAAACTGCAACTACGACTTTCCCATTGACTTCGATCAGTGGCGGTACGTCCATCAGGGGCACTGGGGCGTTGCCCCACTAGCCACAAACAAATGCAAATGAAGCAATTCTGAATTCAATCTCAACCCACTCTCGCGCTGCTGGGACACTCGCACGAGGCAATCGGCCGCTGAAGGGGGTGGGAGCGGGGCTGCGGCAGCACTCAACCCTGTTTGAGTGACAGTCAGACTGTCATTGACAGCGGCGCGTAGTGCGCGTGATCGGGTTTGGGCTGGCCATTTTTATGACCAGCCCGTACATGCGCACTGTCAGTCAGCCACTACTATACCTCTATACCTTCGAAGGGAGAGGGGAACCAGAGAGGCCATCTCAGCCCCCCGGTCTCCTAGTGGGCGGCCGTATCCATGCCCTAGCTAATCCTGGCACTGCTAATGCAGCATCTGGATTGGCTGAGAGTGAGACACCGGCCGCATGCAGTCTGAAGTTGCAACTGCCCCTGACCAGCCCAGACCTGTTCCTGCTCCGGAGTCCGGACCGGCCCAGGAACTGGACACAGAGGAGGCGCGGTACCGGGATCAGGTAAGTTTTTTTATGTTAACCCCCCCCTTTGCCCGACAAATGCGAGCCGCGACTGAACTATGCGTCAGGTCACGCACCCCAATTGAGGACTCGTATGTTCATTTCTTATTTCGCAGTAGATCTGTCTGCATTAGTGTCTTTAGTAGGTCCTGAAATGAATGTTCCAAATACATATTTAATATTGTACTAGGCCGGCATTTAGTGTGCATTGTTCTGACGCTTGTGTTGACCCTGAAAACGGAGAGAAGCCATAGCATTAGTAACACTGTAAACCCTTTCATCCATTGAATGAATTGTCTTGCTTTGTGTGAAGGAGGCAGTTGAATAAAGTGATTTTTTTTTACATCATATGACAGTTGTTTAGTCATGTTTGACTGCACTTTCATATCTTTGACCTTGCCTGACAGAGTGAATCTTGCCAGTGTCGGTTTTGTCCAGTAAATGCTTGATAACACGCTTTGCGGGCAAGCCCGGCGTAAATGAGCGCTCTGTTTGACCCTGGGCCATTGCTGTTCTCTAAAACGGCCCATCCTTTAACCCGCTAAGGGTGCCCATATGAGCGACCCCTTCCGTGAATGTTTGGGGTCGAGCTCTGGTGTACAGGAGAGCATGGGGGGGAAGATTAGGGGGAGATGGCATTTCAGTAGTGACCACTGCAAAATGAACAGATTATGGACGAAATGCAGAATAAGTCAAACATTCACCCTAGTCACAGATTTGGGATAAATCCATCGTTTTTATGGACTCCAATATGGAGGCTCAGTTTGAGTAGTTTCTTGTTTTTGCTTCCTTCATTCCTCTTTAGGCTCTGCTGTGCCCTTTTGCAGGCTAAGATCGCCAAGTGTAGCCCACTTTTTTTTTAGCTATCTGATTAGCTTAAGGCCATGCACCATGTCCTTCATGGCGTACGGAGCGGGAGCACACACGACAGTGCAGACACAGTCCGAATGCCCATGAAATTATGAATGGTGCGCTGTGCTCGCTATCGCTAATGTGCTTTTAAATGGACAGTTGTCACTAGGCATGTTCGGGAGAACCCACAGACAGACTCTTGTAAAATGGTGTTTAAATAATAAGAGGTTTTCCAATTTTTGTGGTCTTACATGCTTTTTTTCACTATTTTTGAAATATTTCCTTAAAAACAGCCCGCTCCCTTTGTATATATTTTATTTAAATTGCATCTAAGCATGCTCTGTAAGCCATATTGTGCTTTAATATGTACTATATGCCAGTTCATTTTCCAGATAAATGCTGTCCTATACTGCTAATCAATGTGTTTTACCCATACTCATTTAGCTGCAGGTCGTGTCCAGTAATTGCACAGCAGTCCTGTCACACAGACCCTGCTGTGGGTCAGCTGCTGCCACCTTGCCTGACGCACACACACACTGGGGGGGGGTTGGGGGGGGGGGGTGGTGTGGTGCTTTCCTCAGAGAGGATACACGTTGCCTCATACAGCTTACAACACACCCAGCAGAGGAGTTATTAGAGAAAGTGTTCCCATTGTAGACGATGACCGCCTTCCCACAAGTCATGAAACACGTCTCATCATTCAGTATTGACCCTTCTGAACTCTGCAGACCTCATTCCTCAAATATCCACTCTTAACAGAATTCTGAAATATAGTTTAGAAACTTGGGCGCTTTGTCTGAAACTCTGGCTTGCCTGTTTCTGAAAATAGACATTTCACCATCAAACACAAAAGTTGCATTTTCAAATAAATAAGCCCAAATGTTCCCTAAGCCCACCAAAAACTGCACTTATGTCTTGAAATGCCAGACTTTCACCTACGTTCATCCAGCGTGTTATTCCCCTCCAAGCACTGACGTGCTATCATCATAAATGTTAATTTATCACCATCATCCGATGCCAAGGATCCAGCCCCTCAAGGGACGAGGAGCAGGAAGGATTATTTCAAGAATGGACACACTTTGTTGAGGGGGGCATCTTTGTGAAAGTGGCATCACTATGTAAAGGGCAGCCAAAATAACATAATGTAACCACCAAACACACACACTCAGTAAGACTCTTGGCTACATGTGGTCTGTGTTTTCAGTTGGTGCACCAATTAATTCAGCTAAAGCACATAACTGTGGCAGGCACAGTTGATGGATGTGAGCCATCGCACTTGGAAATTAGTACGTTTTGGTAAGGAGATGGTTGTGGTTGTGACCCTCTGCGTGGGATTAACATGGATATAATTTTTAACCCATTACATTTATCTGATCATTAGATTTCTTGCGAGACCGGCTGGCTTTCAGTTAACATAAATTGTCACCAATCTTAAGTACATTTTTGTTATTCTTTTTAAAATGGAGGCCTCACATTTTGTAAATGCACAAGTTGACACGTGGGCACCAACAATTTTACTATGTTACCTTTAAAGCAAGACGGATGAGGCTAAGACCAATGAATGTGCAGTGTAATGGTTGAAGGCGAAGCACAATTAACAGCTACTACGTGGCAACTGCAAGATGTGCTCCGTATGGATTAACCTTCCTGCTTTCTCAAAATTGCTTGAAAATGCACCATTCGTCCACTCTTTTTGCAAAAAAACCCTTCGGTTGTTCGGGCTCGCTTGCTACGGTGCAGTATGGAAATCATTTTACACCTCACCACTTTCAAATATCACCAGCTGCCACTGACTTCTATTGAGTACGCAACTGTGTTTGCACGCTACATACAGCCTTATGTGGGGTTCCTGGGTGCTTACCATGGGTGGTTCCTTGTGTCCCCAGCTCTTCTATGTCTCCTGGTCCAAGTTGTGACTTTGTTCGCAGTTAGCATTTCACTTTCTTAGTATATGGTTTGGTCTTCCCCTGGAGACCAACTGTGTATTGTGTTTACTTACCTCTTGCAATTGAAGTATTGTGTATATGTGTTGATGTCTCCGGTTAGGAGATAAACCAATGTGTTAGTGAGTGTTGTGTAATATACATATTTTTATAACTGCACTGGGTGGTTCTTTTTCATTTAACCTTTACTACATGGTTAGATCTGGTAAAACAAGCTGCTTAACACTCCTTCTAGACTAAGCCAAAGGCTGCTTTCCACAGCTACCACTTGGAGAGCTTTCTAAGGTTGTCTGAGACCACTAAAATCACCATAAGGGTTGTCTGGATTAGTGCAAGGTGCTTCACTTAAATAAGTGTGCACCAGATACCAAGCCACCCTCCTACAACCCTCTACAAATTGCATGCAGGCTGCTGTTGCAGACTGCGTGTCATGGTGCAAACAATGAGGGAAAACACGACATGGCTCACTCACTGTGTGCCATGCCAAAGTCACTGCATATAATCTATGTATCCCTAAGGCAGGGTGTATGATATTACATGTGAGGGCATATCTGCATGAGCAGGTATGCCTCTGTGCGGTCTACTTCACTTAATAGATAGTACAAGTGAACAGGGAAGCCTTCCAAAGTATAAGTACTGTGCACTGGTCATTACGAGTTGCCCATCTACAAGATGGCTTTACTGAAACCTATGGTATTTGGCATCAAACACCTTAACTTAATAAATCTTTACTGTTGCCAGCATTAGATTTATTATGACATGCACCCAGAGGGCTCCTTAGGGGTGCACCCTGAAAAACTTACCAGTGTCTAGTGTGCTGGCTGACTGGTATCGTCCAGCCTGCCACACCAGACATGTTCCTGACCCCCTGCAAATGAGAACCCCGGCTCTGAGACCGGAAACATTGCCTGCTCCGGAGGAAGGTGTTCACACCTCCTCCAGCAGGATGGCTAATGATTTAGCTCATCAGGGCCAGGGGCTTCAAACAACCTGCCCCTTGCTAAAACACCTATGAACCCGAGCCCCCCAGCACGAGTCCATTGAAACCAATGGTGTCTCTGTGGTCATGAGACCCTCAAGAGCCTAACCCCCTGTTTGGCTTCTACCGAACTGGTCCCCCAGTTAGTCTCCACCCCTGCAGCCTTTATGTGCAGGCACTGTTCCCTGTTGACTTCAACGTGTAGAGTTGGAGGCTACCACTGCTGAAAGCACCTCTGCACCCGAACACCCCAGGGCAAGTAACCTTGAACTCTTGGTGCTTTCTTGGACCTTGGGCCCTACTTACCTTAAGTCCAGAAGAACAGTCCATGATGTTGTTTACAAGTGACCTTATTCAGTGTACGTCTCTCCCATAGCATAACATTACCACGTTCGAGGCAAGTGCCTCAAATCTGATAGCTGTATTTTCTATGTTTCGCAAAATTGCTCACACAAAAAATACTTACCTGATCCCAAAAATGTCTGCAATTATATAGCAAGCATTGGAAATGCAATAGGTCTCAGATTTATTTGAGTTTGAGCTAATGGCATTGTAAATGGCAATGTCTTTTCGCCATGTGTTATGGAGTGTATGCCATGTGGTGTGTAGTGGAATTATGTGGGTTGGATTTGAATTGAGGATGAAATGCCAGAAACCGGTCCCCGGTAGCTTGTCTCCTTTCTGGTGAAGAATTGGCTTGGTAGTTTGGTCTGCCCTGTTCCCATGATGCACTGGGCCAGGGACAGACTAATTTGCATATAGCCAGGTTCTGAGCTGGGATGGTGCAGTGAGCTAAATAACGGTGATGGATCAAGCCCTGGTCTTTGGACTGGGTAAGAGTGGTCTGCTTAATTCAGACACTCTGTTCATCACCACCCCCCTTTTTTGAATCGTTTTTGGCCACTATAGGTGTGGCAGGGTATACTCAGACATGAGTCCCTTGCTCACTGCACCATTAGGATTCAAGCAAGCCGGGCCGACGACGGCTGAAATGCCAGAAACCGGTCCCCGGTAGCTTGTCTCCTTTCTGGTGAAGAATTGGCTTGGTAGTTTGGTCTGCCCTGTTCCCATGATGCACTGGGCCAGGAACAGACTAATTTGCATATAGCCAGGTTCTGAGCTGGGATGGTGCAGTGAGCTAAATAACGGTGATGGATCAAGCCCTGATCTTTGGACTGGGTAAGAGTGGTCTGCTTAATTCAGACACTCTGTTCATCACCACCCCCTTTTTTTAATCTGATTTGAATTGTAGCAATGGTGGCATGCTGCGCTTTAGATGAATATGTTTAAAAGTAAAGTGTGCCATACTGCGATTGCTACAATAGTTAATTGTGGATGCGTTAACAATTGATGTGTGTACTGATGGCTGGTGGTGTGTGTGCCTGGTGGAAGCATGCACTGCCGGCTGGAGGTGTGTGTGCCTGGTGGAAGCGTGCACTGACAACTGGTGGTGTGTGTGCCTGGTGAAAGCGTGCACTGACGGCTGGTGGTGTGGGTGTGTTCCTGGTGAAAGTGTGCAGTGACGGCTGGTGTTGTGTGTGCCTGCTGAAAGTGTGCACCGACGGCTGGTTGTGTGTGTGTGTGTGTGTGTGTGTGTGTGCGCCTGGTGAAAGTGTGGTGGTGAGTGTGTGTGTGGTGGTGAGTGTGTGTGTGGTGGTGAGTGTGTGTGGTGCTGTGGTGGTGTGTGTGTGGTTTTATGTGTGTAGTCTTATGTGTGTGTGGTGTGTGTGTGTGTGTGTGTGTGGTGTTGTGTGATACTCTGTGAGACGCCGGGGTCTGCCGTCTGGAATGGAAGCTTTGGTCGGATGGGGGAGCATGCGAGCTATGAGCATAGATTATTAAACAAGAGACATTCCTTGTGAATTCATTCAGGTGAAACCTCAGAGATCAGGTGCCGGAAACGTGCAAACTTTATCATTAAATCAGTGATGTTTTTGTGTGCATTTTTGAGGGGTAGAGCGGAAGGTTGGAGAGAGGGGCGGTGTCTTCCCTTGTTATATTTTGTACTAGCAGCCCGTCCCGACCTTGTCTGGGAGCAATCGGGCTTCCCCGACCCCCGCCCCCCCGACATAGCAGCCCGACACCCGAAATGAGTGTTCAGGGCCCTCGCCCGCCCCGGCCCCCGCCCGCCCCCAGCCATGAGTGTTTTGGTCCCCCCCCCCGGTCCCCGCCTGCCCCGACATTGTCCGTGGGTCCCCTGGAGCCTTACCTCAGCCGCCGCTCCTCCCCCGCGCTCCTCAGTTCACCGCTCCGCCGCTCGTCACCGCTCCTCCCCGCCTGTCCGCCGCACCTCACCGCCTGTCCGCCGCTCCTCACCGCTCCTCCCCGCTTGTCCGCCGCTCCTCCCCGCGCCATGTCTGCTGCTCCTCCTCGCGCTCCTGGACGCCGCTCCTCCCCGCACTCCTGACGTCAGCACGCAGGTCGCGGCTGGCGCTTCTTCCACTGGACTACTTTTTTTTCCGTTACATTTTTTAAATAACGTATATTTTTAAACTTTATATAGCCTATGTCCATCTGCACACCCTAACGATTATAACGATGTATCGGGTGTGTGGAATGGCGCTGTGGTTCCCGAGTTTACCCGCCTCAAAGGTTCAAAGTTCTTCCTTTATAATAGTAGTATAGATTTTTTAAAAGTGCTCATTCTATCTATACATATACAAAATGGAAACGCAAGATGTGTTTAATCGCTAAGTGTGTCAGATAAATATATGAGGGGTCTAGTTCAGAGCTGCGCATGCACTTTATTGCAACTTGACTGCCTGGCACGTCCCTCGCGCCTGGCCCTTTATTTGTACATTCACTCCTGTGTCCGCGAACTGAGAACACGTCCGAGGAGGAAAAGCGGGTTTAAAAGAGTAGTGGAAAGAGATAAAGGACGCTGTGCTCGCCTGGCCCGGTCCTTCTCTGCAGGCCTGGCCCTGAAATAACCAACGTGAGAAACACGACTATTACTAAAATAAATGGGTTTGGTGGTGATGATGCAGCGACCCATACTTCTCTCGCACCGGAGAGCCGCCAGCTTCACACAGCGTCACACAACCGTGTAACAGACACACGGAAGTGCCCTAAGACGGATTGCGAATAATGAGTGTTTTGTCACACTCTATGAAACAGCTATTAGCGTGGAACTGAGAACCCAAATAAGACAGAGAAGACAGATGCTAGTTTGCCCGTATATCAAAACCTGGAAACACGAGGGCTGGTGGTGCTTGCAGGGGGTACATTACACGTGTTTCTGAGAGCCATCCGGGGCCTGCCTAACCTGTAGGGAATGGCTCAGCAAGAAATGAGCCTTAAGCATTAATTGACTCGAAGGGACGAGCTCACAGGTGGGAATGGGGAAAGATGGAAGGCAAGCTTACCAAAATGCTGAAAGGCTGAGCACGGCCGCATGGAAAAGCCAGGCTTTTCTCTCTCGTGGTAAGGAAAGCTATGATTCCTTAAAACGTGAAACGTCACTTCAGTACACGTTTGCCACAAGTTTTATACTCAGCCACTTTCTTTTTCACCTAGAAAGAAAAGGGGCGAGTGGGTGACACCGACTGTGCGCCAGCCTCCTGCATTGGGCGTAAATCCAGACGAGGGCAGACATCTTACAGGGGCAACATGTGGCAAGCAGTTTAAACACGACAGCAGAGCACTACCTCAACTGGGTTTCGTACGCGCCCTCCACACGTCAGGGTCAACAGCTGACACGATGCGAGATAGGGCTCTGTGTAGTGTCACCTGCAACACATACGCATGCACCCCTGACTCTCGGTGTGCTCACACGGCAAAAGGGGGGCTCCTAGGGGCTACGTGGGTCCATGGCTCCCATCCCCGGTTATTGTCTGCTCTACCTGCCTTGGTGTGTCTGTGCGAGGGTATATTACGTCCCCCAGCTGCAGGTAGGAACCACCAGTGTGCCAGAGATGCGCCTCCATCAGGGACCGAGGCAGCCCCGTTTACACATCACTGACTGTAGGCAGGCCCCACCTGATACGGGGGCCCACCCGAGCGCAGCCGAGGTTCCTCGATGGAGCCAGTGTCCCCTTGAAAGTTTCCAGGAGACATAAATACAAGTGACACTGTGCGAGGGGAGAGCTCATTAGTTCGCTGTCCAACCCTAATAATCCGAGTGAAGTGCAAATTATATAGTTCAGTCTCAACACACGCTCTGTCAACTGGAATCAGCCCGGCGCAGGCTTGATTCAGATTGCTGCTAACTCGCCCTGTCCTCCAGGGGGAGACCGTTTGCTGGAAAATAGTGCCGAGGGTAGGGGGGGAGGGCTGGCGTCTTGGCCTACAAGACTGGGCCTCGGCCATGCACCCCTGTCTCCCATGCATATTCACGGTCAGCTGTGCATGTGACAAGCATCAACGCAGGTTTAATAACCATACCACCCCGCACATTAACGCCCTCCTTTGTTTCACAACCAACTAAGCCCACACCGGGTAAGCAGATGTGTTGTCTTAGTTAATCGCAGGCCTGGTGGTTACTGGGGACTTATTTCCACGGGTCTTTTGTTGTTATTTTCTGTTGGGGTAGCTGTATTTTATTCGGGCGACCAACCTCCCATTTTTTTTTGGTACGTGATCTGAACAGCCCTCCAGTGTTTTGCTTGGGTGCACAAAGGAGCGACCACCGCCCCTCGCACAAACAACATTCAAAGAAAGCTTCGTGGGGACAAGAGTTTTTCTCACCGAGAGAGGAATCCCGGGGAAGACTTTAATTAGCATCCTCATAGTGCCGAAGCACATACCAGATACTAACTTAACCTGTTCCTCCATGGATAATTGATCATCTATCCTAACACCCAGATTCTTGGCCAAACTCCTGGGTGGAGGGGCCTCCCCTAACTCGGGTGGCCACCACTCGGGAGATCAGATTGTCTCCGCCTTTCCAAAAAGCAGGATTTCAGTTTTTGAGGAGTTCAGTTGAAAAAAATTCCTCCTCATTCAGACCGCGATGCTAGACATGCAGCTTCTGAATTTCCCTTGGGTTGACATAATATCCTCCTCAATGGGAACAATTAGCTGTGTGTCATCCGCATACGAGATGGTTTTAAACCCATAACTTCTGATGTCTGCCAAGGGTGTCACGTAGGCAATGAACAGGGTCTGGCTCAGCACCGAGCCCTGCGGAACACCCCTATCTACCCCTGCTGTCTGGGATACAAATGACCCCATCTGGATACTCTTTGTCCGTCCCAATAAAAAACTCCGGATCCATTCAAGAGCATTACCCCCTCACCCCGATCCCCCTCAATCTGTCCAGCAATAACCGATGGGAAATGGTGTCAAAAGCTGCTGACAGATCGAGGAGGACAAGGATCACTGGAGTCCCTCTGTCTAATGTCATACTGATGGAGTCTGTCACTTCCAGCAGTGCAGCTTCCGTGCTGTGAGATGCACGGAAGCCAGACTGAGTGGGGGTCTAGGAGATGGTTTTGTTCCAGATACTGGGACAGCTGATGGTTTACCAAAGTTTCCAGAACCTTCGCACAGCAGGGGAGGAGTGAGATAGGTCTACAATTCTGTAATTCGGACGGGTCCGCCTCACCTTCTTTAGGAGAGGCTTGACCCGCGCTCTTTTCCACACATCTGGAAATATGGCTGTCTTCAACGAGATGCTATAAATTTTGGAGAGTGCATCAGCTAGGATGAGGCTAAGTGTTGACATCACTGTTGGTGGTACAGGATTGAAAGGCGAGCCCGACTTTACCTGACTTAATAGGGTTCTTACTTGCTCTCTGGTTATGGGAACAAAACAATCCACCCCACAGGGAGAGTCCTCTCCCAGCCGGGGTTCTTTAGGAACATCTCCCTTTTCCTCCCTGGTTGTATCAAAGGACTGATAGGTCAGGTCGATTTTATCGGTAAAGTGCCTAGCTAGATCATCACATAGTTCCTGTGTGGGGGTGTACCGCATTATTCGCCTTCGGATTAGTGAATTCTTTCAGTATCTTATACAATTCTCTAGAGGAATTCTTAACCTCTATAATGTGTGCACCCAGATGGGACCTCCTTGCTGAGTTACAGCTATTCAAATAATCTCTATGTGCTTTCTGGAATAGCAGTTCATCTTGTTTCCTCTTTGATTTTCTCCATTTCCTCTCCAGAATTCTACACCTTGACTTCTCCTTCCTAAGTGTATCCGAATACCAGGGAGCAGGGGCTACCCTCTTCTGGTTGAAAGCTTTCTTTAATGGAGCTATGATGTTTATGGCTGCCTGAATTGCTCCCTCCAATCTCTTCCAGGCCAAGTTAGGGTCCGCATCCACATTGGGCGGGGGATCCCTATAGATTTGACTGAAAGCGGAGGTGGTTACTCTCGACCAAGCTCTTCGGAGACTCTGCTGACCTTGTCCCCGCTGCACTAAGTGGGCAGACAGTATCGAGAAGCTTAGTGCCATATGATCTGTTCAATCAAGGACCTGTGGAGGTTCAGTACTCGGGTCCGGTATATTGGAAAAAAATGGCGTCCAGGGTGTGGCCTGCACTATGGGTGGGGACAATAGTTCTAAGCGATCGCCCCAGAGAGTCCATCATGGCAACTAGATTAGCAGAATCTAAGTTGGAAGGCATCTCTAAATGATGGTTAAAGTCCCCTACGAGTAGAAAATTATTTGCAGTCAGGACATGGGGAGCCAGTCTGTCCAGAAGGGCTATACTAAACTCCTTCTTTTTCCCCCCAGGCGGATGGTATACTAATGCACCTGTCCATTCGGCCGCCAGATTACATTCTACTCTAAAGATAAGGAGCTCCATGGTGGCCACAGAAATTCTATCCAACGTAGTGATGTAATAAGGGGCCTGCACGGCAATGGCTAGCCCCCCACAGCGCCGCTCGGGCCTATCCGGTCTGATGACAACATAGTCATCCGGAAAGGCCACAGCTAGAACCGGAGTGGCATCATTATTGAGCCATGTTTCTGTAAAAAAACCAGATATCAGGCTTACGATCGTCTAATAGATCCCAAGTCTCCATAGAGTGTTTAGATCCCAAGTCTCCATAGAGTGTTTAGGAATGGACCTGGCATTCAAATATAGTCCCGTATACAAGGGCTCTGTCTATCTTGCCCAGTCAAATTACTTTCCCCCTGGTTCTTACAGTGACTCTCCTGTCTCCCAGACTGAAAGCTGTGAGAAGGAGATAGCTGCTTAACCGGAACCCAACCACAGTCAATGCACAATCGGTTATTCACCTCTTCCCCCCCCCCCCCCCCCCCCCCCCGCCTCCCCATCTGTCCGAGGCCCACGTTCCCTAGCACTTGAGAGTGGGAGGTTATAGCCCAGGCGAGTCTCGCGCGTATACGTTAATCTACTTTCCATAAGATCTTACTGTAGGACTGGCAGTAATTCCAGGCGGCAGGAGGCGGACGGGCGCGGACGGGCGCAGACGAGCTTGCCTTCGTAGCGCCAGCGGCGCGCCCGCTGCGCGCCCTCCCGTGAGGCGAAATTTATGCTAGTAGCGGGATGGCGGGTTAACAACTAGACCGCCAACCCCCTACTCGCATTTGTCCAGAAAGTAAGGAAAGACTACTCTCTCCACTCAAACAATCACCTAATGTGATTGCGGTGGACCGGAGAGTGTCGGCAATACCCCCACAGAATCAGAGCCAACAATAATGCACAGAACAAAAAGTTTTTTTAAATCAAAAAGGTCACATATAGTTTGAAAACAGAGTCTAGGGTCTGCCCCCAGTACCTTCCTCCAAGTGTCTCTGAGAAAGTAGGGTAAACCACACGTTTTCACCTAAACCTCAGCGCATTCAATGCCAAAGCCCGGAGTTCTCTAAATCCATGTGGAAAAAACCGCGTAGTTCTGCGGGACAGCCCTCCTTGTCACACCCTCTGTTCATTTCACCAGGACGGCACGGAGCTCATGGTCAGTCTGTGCAAAGAAACGTGTACTTTAAGAGTACCCCTTGTCGCCCAGGCAGTGTCGCATACACCTGTTTTACCAGTCGTCATAGGCCTGTGTACTTGCAAAGTGTATTGCATCTGTGTTTGCATGACGTATATCACGTATTTAACTCTGTCGAGGCTCCAGTAAACGTGATAAATTTAACATCACTGTGCACTTTCCACATGTGGATTCATCATGTGTGTGTAAAATCTACGTGTGTTCATGTGTCACGCATGTATGTGATCAAAGTCAGATACAGGCGCTGCATCAAAACTCTGCTCAAGAAGACCCATCAAGCTGATGGGTCTTCTTGAGCTTCAGCGCCTCTTGGCATCCTGCTCGTCAACTATGCTAGGTGGCTCTGCTGTCGATTCTGAAGTCTTAGTATGCCCACCACCAGGAGACCCTGTCAGATTCCAACCAGGTTTCAGATGTGTGAGGAAATGGGGTGTATTATATGTAAAACACATACCAAACCCTTTAGGACCCTTATGTTTTGTCTCTTAACCCTCAGCTCAATCCTGGGTAGATGTGGCACTGAGCAGCAAGCCTTAGACAGAAGAACAAGTGTTAAGCATTTAAACAGCACCAAAACAATTGCAGAAGAATTCGACGCAACCCCAAATAAAGAAATCCAACACCAATTTATAAAAATAGACTCTATTTGTATAGTAGGTTAAACACTAGAATGAAAAAAATCCACCAGAGGGGTTCGGAGATGTAGGTTTTACAAGCAATAATAAATCAAAGCAATGTTACGCAAAGTGTACAAGCCTTGTCAAAGTCAACAAATTTGACACTCGCTTTTTCAAGGAAAACTTCAGTAAGTGTCCACGCAGTTGATTAGAAGTACTCGGGGCAACCAACTCTGGCAGGGAGCTAGTCAGACAGACCTGCAAGATTCTCAAGAGCAGTTACTTTCACAGACGAAGCAGTACTTCAGCAGTTCCAGGTTCTTTAACCTTGTTGCAATGGATTCTTATGGAGTGGTCCTGAAGCAAGGATAAAGGTTGCTAAAGATGCTATGGATGCCTGGTGATCAACAGGAGTTTTTCCGTAGGAATTCCTCGGCCCACGAAGATTGCGAAGGGGTCCTGGCAGCAGGGATGACGTCCCACGAAGTTCTCTTCTCCGGACTGGTCAAAGTCCAGGTCCCATGGGACTACCAGTCGCCTGTTGTTGTGGTCACAGGCCAATCCTTCCTAAGTCCATAACTCGCCTTCTGAGGATCCCATCAACTTTCCGACACCACTCCCTGGCTCAGCAAACTCTGTTGAAACTCTGTGCGTCAGGTCTTGCTTCTCAGTGCTGCATGGCGGTGGTGGTAGTGGCTTGAAGACTTTGGGCTACCAACATGTTCCAGCGGGCTTCTTCAGCTGTTGTTTCCTTGTGCCGCAAACAGGAGGCCAGTCAGCTGGCCCTTGGAGCTCTCTTGGCTTAACTGGGCTCTGGAGACAGCTTCTCCTTGAGCAGGACACAGAAGGCACAGTCACTCTCTCTTCACTACCCACCAGGTGCAGAAGGTGCACTCCTAGTCAGTGATGCTTCTTTTTGCTGGTCCCTCGGTGCAGCAGGGCAGTCTTTCTTCGGTCCTTCTCTCAAGACGGTTGAGATCTGAGGTATGGGTGCTAGGGGGTGACCAGCAAACTCTTGCAAAATGCCCTCGGGCAGGATGCGGTTGGTAGCCCATGGGCTACTAGGTTCCCTCCCACATAGTGACCACTTCCTGTGGTGTGTGGCATCTGGCTATCCCAGGATGCACCATTCTGCCTACTTCTAAGATGGTGAGACCACTCTCCTGGTGTACAGACATCCTTAGTCCACCCCTGGGGTGTGGCTATCTCAGGGCTGAATGTCCCTCTGGAAACCAGCTTGGCAACTTGTTTCCCCCTCTGCTTCCTGTGCCAGCCTGTTTACCTCAATAATGGGACAGCCCTCCCCTTGGTGGCCCACGCTTCACCTTTGAAGCCTGCCTTTTGGGGATAACACTTAAGTGGCTTCCTGCAGTGGGGAGGTGACACCTCCCCGGCCTGCCACCCCTCATTGGTCTCCTTCCTGAGATTCATTGGCACGTCTCTCCAGGAAGGCAAAAAGCTGTCTCATGACCAGGTACCTTGTGTACCCAGGTAGGCACAGGAGTTTTTAAGGCAGCAAAGTGGCAGCTTCACTAAAGCTGCACACTGCAATAGGTTATTTAAATGTCTACTTGAGATACAAGTTGGGCTTAATGTAGCACGTTGTTTGGTACTTTGTAGTGCCCATCTTGTTCCTACCTTTTCTGAGTTATCACTGCTGAGGGGTTCAGTGTGTAACCCTGTACTCGCCAATTCGTCGTCCAAGTCTTTCTACAGTAAAACTGTTGTTTCATGTGTTTTACTGTATGCACATGAAAAGTTCACGCCCAGCCTATTACATATGTCTTAGAGTCGACACACATCCAGGGGAAGTGGTGGCTTTGCCATTGCTTTTAGTTTGGTCCCTGGCAGGGAGATGAATGAGTGAAAATAAATATAGACTCAATCAGTACTATATTGTTGAAGACGTACCCAGCCGGGCAGAGGTCTTCAAAGTTTATATTTCAGTCAAAAATGCAAAAACAAGACAAAATAACACCTTCAACAAATCACGTGCGTGGGGCACAAGCCTGTACCCAGCCACAACCATACACAGACAAAAACATACACAAAGGGCTTGTAAGGCAAAATCAACAGTCAAGCATTGCCGACTGATCCGGCCCCCCCTGGTTCCAGAAACCCAGCGCGACGCGGCGCTCCCGGTATTATCCGGTTTTTAAGGTACAGCGGAACAAGACATTAATCCTCTCCCGCCCCTGGACCCATGAATAAATCTAATTTGAAACTCTGAAAATTCATATTCCCGGATCCCGATTAAGCTCCCGATTAAGCCAACCGCCGGCGCGCTCTTATATGAGCCTGCATAGTGTTGTTTCTGGCTAAAGAGGCTAATAACTAAAAAGGCAACCATTGCTTTGTCCTGATGATGGACCCCAATATTTAGCAAGGGGGTCCGAAACGTCGTCGACCTACTGTGTACCATATACATGTGGAACTCTCAATACAAAACTATGTAATGGTACCCACAAGTAATTCTCTGTCCAAAATTGGAACCTTACAGAGACTGTTGATTTTGCCTTACAAGCCCTTTGTGTATGTTTTTGTCTGTGTATGGTCGTGGTTGGGTACAGGCTTGTGCCCCACGCACGTGATTTGTTGAAGGTGTTATTTTGTCTTGTTTTTGCATTTTTGACTGAAATATAAACTTTGAAGACCTCTGCCCGGCTGGGTACGTCTTCATCAATATAGTACTGATTGAGTCTATATTTATTTTCACTCATTCATCTCCCTGCCAGGGACCAATGTTGTGTTTATATGATTAAGCTCCCCGAGGTCCCTCGCTGATACCAATTGGGGTCCCCTTGTTGTTTAAAATAGATTGCTTTTAGTTTGGGCTGGAAGTGCACAACTGCTCTACCAGTGGCATACTGGGGGGCTTGCTTTACTGGGGGACCTCCAGGGTGACACAATCAGTGCTGCAAGCCCTGGAATACCCCTCTAATGTACATGCATTGGGTGCCAGAGTACCATTTACTAGGCACGTACAGGTAAGATAGCTATTCTGAGTGGGTATAGCCAATTCAACTTACACTTTTAGGGTCAGGCCACTGGCAGTGAGGTGTGGCTAACTGGCAGCAGTGCACTACTGAGTCGAAAAACAAGCAGCATCAGTTTAAAAACTCGGGGTGACCGTACAAAATTAGCCGTTTCCGCACAGAAGGAGACTGCATAAGATTTGCAGTGACGACATCCTCACTTGGACCAGTGGCAGACCCCTCTGTCTATCCCACACAGAGCTGATAATGGTGACAGATGTGTTGCTGCTGGGATGAGGCATTCAAAGGGGAGATATTGACATAAGAGGATTCTATTCTTAGGCGGAGACCTGTCTCCACATTACTCTGTTAGAATTGCAGGCATTCGCCTGGCGCTAAAAGCCTTTTTACTGTCCAACAAAGGGATGCTCAGTCAGGTTGTCGAAGACTATACCACTGTCATGTGGTCAAATAAGCAGGGCAGGGTGGGGTCTTAGATCCTGTGCCAGGAGCTGACTGGATTATTCAGACAATTCCCTGGTTGTGAAGCACCTGGCGGGATCTTTGAATGCCAGAACGGACAAACTCAGTTGATGGCACCTGACTGGCTTGCACACTGAGGTGACACAGGGCATCTTCCAGTAATTGTGAGAATCCTGGCTAGATACATTCGTCACTGCTGAGAATATGCAGTGTCAAACCTTTCATGGCTGAAGTTTCCATGAAGGCTCTCTCTCGGATACACAGTGGTGGCTCCTCCATTATGGCAGAGGAGTGTCTCCCTCCTGCTGCGAGCACAGCAGAGACACACATGAATAAATGGTAAAAAGTTTAATTTTATTTATGTGTCCCAGGCTGGCGCTGTTACAGCGCGAGGGCAGGGGGGTTGCGGATTAGTGCAATTACACTATTGCTTCAGCCCTTGCCAGTTCTCGCATGTGAGATTGGCCGTCTGTTTACAGCCGGCTAATCTCATATGCGCACTTCAGAGCTTGCAATTCCAAGGCTGAAAAACAGCTGACGGATTGATGCCTAAGGCCCCAGCCTCAAAATGACCACTGGGTTAGCCTACTCCAACCCGCTGCAGTTCCAGGATTGGCTGGTTTTGCGCTGTACAAAAGAGGAAGTCCTCCCCCTTCTTACATATTCCCCGCCAACAGTTTAGAGCGCCAGGAGGAAAGAGAGACCACAGCCAGACCTTCCGGCAAAGGCAACATGCATATATTGAGATTTTTGGACATTGCGCCTCACTATATTTATATGTTGCCGGCTGCTGCTGCGGATACACATTCTGGATTGAATGGAGCATGGGACTCCTCAATGACTTTCTTCCTCTGCTTACCCTGACCAGAGTACTAAACGACTGGGCCCAAGTCCTCCTATTGGTTCTAGATTTGGTCAAGCAAGTGTGATACCTGGAATTTCTGGGCATGAGCCTGATCAGTTTACCGCTTCAAGGGGATCTTCTTTTGCAGGGCAGGGCCTTCCACCCAAACCTGTGCAATCTGCACCGCCAGTTATGGAGATTGAGTGGCAGAAGTTGACTGAGTTTGATCTGCTTATAGACTTTGTATATGTCACCCTGGGTCTTCCCTCTACAAAGTCGGTCTGCCCCCTGATGCTGGGTACATTTTAATGCCTTGTGTGGCATCTGCACAGGTCAAACTGTTGGATGTCTTGTTTCATCTCTTGGCCCCGCAAAGACTTTCAGTGGGCACTGGTAAACATGATTTGTGGATCCTATTTACTTTTACCCGACCAACCTTCCTTGTTAAAATCAACTGGTGTGATGAAGTTTATAATAGGTTTGACTTATTTAATGTTTCTTCCCAAACTATTTTTGATACCACAGTGGGATCTTAATTAGATAGTCCCTTCTTTCGTGCACAGCATTTGAAGAAATGCACAGCAGTCCACATTATACTCTGAAAACTGTGTTTCTGGTCACTTTAACTTTGGTTTTTCGCATGAGTAAGCTCAGGCTTTCTCAGTGCAGTCTCCTGTGAACACTGGACTTGTTCAAACTGCAGCTACTGGTTCCAGCCAGAGACTGCAAATCCAGCCCACTCTGCACAGGCCTAACCCGGCCAGAGCAGAAAAACACCACGAAGAGGTCACCCCAGTGATCCTGACCCGAGATCCGGTGACCCCTGACCTGCCTCAAGCCTCCAGATGATCCCTGCAGCCTCAATCCAGAGGACCCCCTACCGCGACCAGAGCGGGTAAGAAAATCTGATGTCCCAAGGCACCCCTGCACCCAACGCCCCATGGCCTTGTGTGCCCAAACAAACGGTGCCTAACCAACCCCGACATCTCAACTTACCCCTCGAAGTGGTGGTCGCACCCAGAAAATCCTCGTCCCGAGCCTGCAGTGTTTCTTTGTACCGGAGGTTCTCCATTGAAAACAGCAGGGCATCCAACCTCAAAACAGCACCCTGCACATGGCCGCCCTAGTGCCGCTGAGGGTGCAACTTTGGTACTACTTTGGTCCCCAACTTGCCCTGAGCTAAACCCTAGGAGCTTTGGTCCCACAACATCGTGGCCTGCTTGCCAGCAGCCACCAACCGGAGACCCCCTATTCTCCATAGGATAACATTGGGCCTCAACACTCTGAACCCGGCCGCCATAGTGCCGCTGAGGGTGCAATCTCTGACCCTGGGGGAGCCCCGAGTCTAACCCCAGAACCTTAACTCCCACAGTCATTTACTTACCTGTGAACCATTAACCTGTTTACCTGCCATAGGATAACTTTGACACTTTTTGTCCAAAAAGTTTCGAAGTGTGGAGTTTTGAAATCTAAAAATATTACTTAAAAATCGCTCAAATAATCAAAAAGTGTTTACTCACCTGTCTGCAAGAAATGTCCAGGTGCTGAATCTAGGTATCCAGCACTGAGTTAGAAAAGTAACGTAAAAACAAACTTACCTGTAATTTACTGAAAAAGCGTATTCATTTCAATGTACTGCATTTGCTAAGTGTTGCATACTACTGCTCCCCTGTAAACCAAGCAAAGTACAATTTTCTATTGCATTTTCAAACTGTTCTATATCCAGTAACTTATTACTGAAAAGTTTTTTTAATGCTCACTGGTGCCAGGCCTGCTTGGTTCTAAAAAATAAACAACCGTATATTTTTTTACAAAAACAATTTGCCTAGAGTTCATTTCTTGAGTGTGTGAATTCATTTGCTGACGGAGTGTGTCCATCTAATGCTTACCCTGTCCTCTAAAACTGCCTTGCTGCTCAACCAAGCTACCACTATTAGAGAGTAAGGTTCTGTCTAACTTTAACCTCTGCCTATCTCTGGTGACACTTGGACTTTATACACACTGTACCTGATTTTGGTGTAGTATATATAGAGCCAGTTTCTTACAGTAGACAATCCAATCTTTGTTTGATTCTCCGAGGCAAATAAAGACAAGGCAATACCAAAGAAAACTTAGTCAAGGTGGATCGTCCTCTCCATTAAGATCTTCTATGCATGGTCAAGAAGCAGCCCATAGAAAGGTTGAAGGCTCATTCCACCAGGGCCAAGACTGCTGCCACTGACTAGGCACACCGAGTGCCTGTTCTTGACATCTGTCAGGCTGCGACATGGGCATCTGTACACTGGTGTATGAAGCACTACTGCTTGAACAGCAAGGCTGATCCGTCTGGGCGCTGGAGTTCAGCCGAATAGTAGTCCAATCGCTGATTCCCTCCAGGTTACAGTATTTCAACAGTCTCTACTTGGGTCTACTGGATTATCTTGTACATCTGCTCTAAGTTGTACAGAATACTGCAGTCATTTGCTTGTACAAACCCACAAGATGGACTTCCTTGTCTTGGTTTCGAAAGCAGCTGCTCTGGTTACCAATGATCAAAAGAATCCAGTTTAAAGCCCTAATGATTGCTAACCGAGCTTGTCATAGAGCAGGATCTAAATATATTTATGCCAGTATGAGAAAATGGGGTTCTGTTGCACTCCCCAAGCCCCCAATCCCCACTTGCTTTGCTTTTGATGCAATTTTGTCTGTAGAGTACTGGGTCCCTGCTGTCCAGGTTCTCAGTGTGTGAGAGAGTGCCATCTTTCTTGCCTTGATATGCCCCCACTTTTTTATGAACTGCTGATGTGCTCTGACTGAGTGTGCCCTGGGTTCCTGCCAACCAGGTACCCAGGGCCTGTGTTCCTTCCCTAAAACTGTGCTGAAACTAAAATCCCAATTGGCATCTCTGGCCACCTGTCAGCCCCTAGTAAATAGTACCCTAGGTACCCAGGGCATGGTGACCAGAGAAGACCCCTGAGGGCTGCAGCACTTATTGTGCCACCCTCAGGGGCCCTGTACCCTGGCACCCACACACTGCCTTTGCAGGCTGAGTGCCTAAGTACAGAACTAAACCAAGAGTCGACATGGCACACATCCCTGTGTGCCATGACCACAGAACCCACTGCCCTAGCATACTTCAGTCACTCCTCTAGCTGGGTGCCCTATGCCAGAGGTGTGGGCACAGGTGCATGAGCCCTGTGCTCCTACAGTACCCAGGGCCATTCCTGGGCACTGTAAGTGCAGTGATGCCATTAAGAGTATATGGTGCTGGGAGGTTGTCATTACGAACTCCACAGCACCATAATGGTTATACTGAAGACTGACAAGTTTGGTACCAAACTTCTCAGCACATTAAACCCGCACTGATGCTAGTGTGGGATTTAATGTAAAATGCACCAGAGGGCATCTTAGAGATGCCCTCTGAAATCCTAACCCTACAATCCACGTCTGGGCTGAGTGGCTACAGTGGCTGCTACACAGCAGACATGTAGCTGGATCCTTGGGTGGAGAGCCCACCACTCTCCTGGGCCTGCAGCAATGCACATCCTGGGTGAGGTGCTAGGTCTCCTCCCGCAGTATGGGCAGGGGGAAGCTTCAAAGGCATGCCGCCTCTGTGAGCTTCTCCAGACCATTTGCTGTACCCAGCAACTGGCCCCCACCAGTTCTAACCCCCACTCTGGTGGGAAGACTGGCGGGAAAAACTACGTCAGGACGGGGGGTGTGCCAACCCCACCCCTCAGGTGGGGAAGATGAGGTGAAGCACGACCCCGGGCTCCGACCATCTCGTAGATGGAGAGCCCTGCCCAATCCCAGCTAGGCTCCTGCCCCCCTCCCACAGGAGAGGAGCAGACTAGGGGGTGTACTCACCCCAGGACAGGGACCCATTGGTCCCTGTCTTTGCCCTACCTGTAACGCCCCTAAATTCAGTATTTAGGGGCTCCCTGAACCTTCCTTCCTTAGATCCCGATACGAAAAGAAGAAAGAAGATCAAGAAGAAGACCCGCTGTGCAGCTGCTAACAGGACGACAACAACTGACTTGACCCCAACCCTACCGGCCTGTCCATACTGGAACCTGCTCCTGCTTAATCCCGGCGACTCCTGCGGACAGCAACCTTGGGACACCCGGAGGACCTGCCTGCCTTGACCCTCTTGAAGACTGGGACTCCCATCAGCCGAGGATCTGCTGCAACAACCCACCTGGTGCCACCCAGGAAGCTCTGGACCAGCCCACTCTGCATCCGCCGGGCCGGGCCCAACTGAACCAAGACCATGAGGACGTCCCCCCCCCCGGCGACTGGGACCCGAAGTCCAGTGCCCAAAGACCCTCCTTGACGAACCAGCTGACGCCTGCAGACTCAGAACCAGGGGCCACCCCAACCGCGACCAGCCGAGGTTAATACTTTTCGACACCCAAAGACACCCCTGCACCAGGCGCCCTACAGCCCCCTGTGCCTCCCTTTGGGGTACTACCTGTGCTCCAAGATTCCAACTTACCTCTCGAAGTGCTGGTCACCCCTGGAGAGTCTCTGTTTGAAGTTTTGAAAACGGAAAATATTCATATATAATCAGCCAACGTCCGAATTCCGAAGTACTCACCTGTGATCAGGGGAGAAGCCAGTACTGTACTTTTCAGCCCTGTACTGAACCGCAAAAGTAATCCCAGCCGGGTTTACAAGTAATCTGTATTTTCTCCATAGGAACCCATTGTCTGCTTTTCTAGGAAATTTCTTCTAAGTGTCTACTTTTGAAAACTTGAAATATTCTTTAAAAATCCTACGAACTACTGAAACGCAATTACCAACTTGTTCTAAGTTAAGACCCCTGTGCTAGCCCTAGGAGACCAGTGCTGGATTACAAAAGTAACGCGATCGTACTTTACCTGCATTCTGAATTTTCTCCCATTGAATATCATTGTCAGATTTTCATTGAAAAGTTTCAAAGTTTGAACTTTTAAAACATCTTTACATTCATGAAAATTCACTACAGTAACTAAAACGTTTTTGCTAATCTGGTTTCAGCTTAGACCCCAGGACTGAATCTAGGATCTAGTCCTGGAACTACCATAGTGATCTGCATAGTAATCAACTGTACTTAAATGTAGAAAACCCATAGAGCTCAATGCTATACTGTGTTTTAGGATTGTGTTGCTTACTACCAATACTGTATTCATTGTGTGCACAAACTTTATTGCTCCTTTGCAAAGTAATTACATGAGAGTACTCCTAACGAGAAAAGTATATTTTTATAACTGTTGGTTCTAAAAATAGAACAACTATATCTGTGGATATAAAAACAATTGGCCTGGCGTTCAGTCCTTGAGTGTGTGAAACCTTTTGCTGATTGAGTGTGTACAACAAATGCTGTACACTGTCCTCTGGTACTGCCTTACTGCTCGACCAAGCTACTACTTTGGAGAGTAAGGTCAGTTCTGACTTTAGCCTCTGTTATTCCTCTGGGGTTGGTGGACTCTATACACACAGTACTTCATTATAGTCCAGCAGTATATATAGAGCAACTTTCTCACACAGTGCCAGTGTTCTTTCCCTAAAAACATGCTCACAATTGGGACATCTTACCCCCACCATAAGTGCCCCCTCACTACGACCATGCCACTACCCCTGCAGCTTGCATGTCCCTGTGAGGTGAAATAAGGACGAGGTCGACCTGGCACCCTGCCTGTGTGCCATTCCAGCTAGCACTGCCTTAGATATATGTAAGTCACCCTTTAGCAGGCCTTACCAGCACTGAGGCAGGGTGCATTGTATCCCAGGTGTTGGCATATCTGCATGAGCAGATCTGCCCCTACAGAAGTAGGGTATATTCCCTAGTATTGTAAGTGCCAGGGAAGCCATAGGGAGTACATGGGCTGGGGACTTGACAACTCGAGTTCCACAGCACCCTGATAGCTTCACTGAACCCAGGAATGTTTGGTACCAAACGGCTCCTTGAAATAAATCCACATTGATGCCAGTGTGAGATTTATTAAAACATGTACTCAGAGGGAACCTCAGAGGTGGCCTGGAAAAACCACCAGCCCAGGTGTGGGCACTGACTGGCTTTAGGCAGCCTACCACACACAGACATTTTTCTGGAACCCTGGATGGAGAGCATCTGTTTTTTGGGACCAGGAAAAATGCACATCTGGGTAGAGGTGACAAATTTCCTCCCCCAGGATTTGCCAGTGCTCGAGAGGGAAGCTTCAAAGGGTTGCCACCTTCGAAATGCAACTCTTAGCCTCTGCTGCTAGCAGCAGATGGCAGCCCCTGGTTTACACCCCCCATTTTGGGCAGGAAAACCGTCTGGACAATTCAAAAAGATAGGTGGTGTGCCCACCTGTGCAAACCCCAACTCTAAGGCGGGGGGAAACGAGGTGAAGCACACTTTTCAGTCCCTGCCATCTTGAGGATGGGGGACCCCTCCAATCAGGGCTAGGTGTATCCCCTCTTCCACGGGAGGGTGGTATAATTGAGGGGGTAGTCACCCCAGGTGAGGTGCCCATTGGCCCTACCTGCTACTTACCTAAAACGCCTCCTAAAGTTAGCATTTAGGTGGCTCGCTCAGACCTGGACCACTTATCTTTGAAGAGCTAAGAAAGAAGACATTTTACATCAGAAGCCAGAAGACAACTGCCTTGGCCCTAGCCCTACTGGCTTGCCTCCAGCTTCGACGAAGCCTGCGTCCTGTCTTGCAGCACAACTTCAATATAGACTCCAATCTCCTGAGGACAGCGGACTTGTCCAGAAGAAACCGACTCAAAAGACTCCGGATCCCGGGGTATCCACTTCTCCAGTCCACTCTTCACCCGATGCCCACAGCCCATGTCTGAGTGGCTCACCTGTGCAGTGAAGTCTCCCGGGCGGTCCTGACCTTGTGCCCAGCGTTGGCTGACTTCTCCTGCCCTCCACGACAACGCCGGCAGTCTGAATCCAGAGGCTCCCCCAACCCACTCCAGTAAGAAGATTGATTCCGATGTCCATAGGCACCCCTGCACCTTAAACCCCTACGACTCCCCACAACCCAACTTACCCCAAAGTCATTGGTATTCCTGCTGCCCCCTCTGGTTCCTCGCCTGCAGCCTCTTTGCCGTCAGGAAAATCCTCATTGAAAAGCATTGGGCGTCTGGCTTCGAATTTGCACCCTGCACCCAGCCTCCCCGTGCTGCTGCTTGTGTCTGTTTAGTGCTGCTTTGTGCCCTCGCCCCGTGCTTGTGCTAACCCCCAGAAATATGGCCCTTGCAACTGATTTACTTACCTTCAAGCAGTGTGGCTCCAGGCACCCCCTTTCTCTAGTGGAAAGCATAGGGTCGTACTCCGATTTTGACCTCTGCACCTGGCTGCCCCTGTGCCGCTGGTGGTGCAGTTTTGGTACCTACCTGGCCCTTTGCTACCTTTTGGCTCCAAAGACTGAAATTGTAAGTTCAATACTCACCTGTTTAACCATAATATGGTTTTCCCCATAGGACAATATTGGACAGTGTGAAAAAAGTTTCAAAGTGTCGATTTTTGAAAGTGAAAAATATTTTACGTTAAAAACATGCTTAACTGGGTCTTTAAAAAGAGTACAAACAAATTATAATTTTATAAAATTGGTGTGGATGTCCTTCTTAAGTTGTGTGTATTTTATTGATCATGTGTGTGCAATAAAAGTCTTACACTCCTCTGTGTTAGGCCTAAGGCTGCTTCCCCATACTACCACCAATAGAGCACTTTGGGTTTTTGCATTAAGCCCTGTATACTTTGGGAGAACCCCTGGACTCTCTGCACGGCATTACCACCTAGTGATATCCTATACAGAGCCTGCTTCCTACAGCCAGTATTCGAGAATATTACCCTTCAAGGGCCTTGCGCTCGAGAGGTGCACAGTAACTAGTGCTTCCGCGGATCAAGAAAAAGAGAGTGGGCAGCTCCTTCTTTTTGTTGTGATTTGGAACCAACTCCCTCTTCAATGAAGAAATATGCTGAATGAAACTTCCTTTCGGAAATTGTTAAAAGCCCATTTATTCTGTTTATAACACTCCACACTGGACCTGTAGTAGCATCAGCACCCTGACACTGCTGTTTAGCCGCTTGCTTTAAAAATCCAGTCATTCATTCATTTATTCAGAAAGAAACCAATTTCGATGCACCATGTGGCACTTCTGGAGCAGCACGAGGTCAAACAGAACCACATGGTGCCTGCTATCAACTTGCTGAGGCAGTACTGTTTCAGTCTTCAGGATAAAGTCTGGCACTTGGGTATTTTCTAAAGGTGAGGAATCTGCGGTTAGATAGACTATCAGAAAAGAAAGTGTAAATGTGCACCAGGGTTATTCAGAAAGTGATGAGTCTACCTCCAACCTGTACCCTGTTGGGTTCCCTAACAAATATCCAGTCATTTTAAGAGCCAAAGGTAAAAATGAAGAGACTTTCTTTAACATACTTATGGACTCTCTATAATGGCTAAAGAGTTCCAGTTTTATAGGTGGTTCCAATGTTCTTCATTTCCATTGAGCAAGTTTGTTTGAAAAAAGGTATTGCCATGCTGATTATTTAGTAATGAATCTTATACATCAGACATAAGGATTTTATCTGTGGAAAATGTTTAGCACCCCACCCGTGGAAGTTTGCAAGTACATGCCTGTAGCAATCAAGTAAAAAAAAAGTGTGTCCTTAGAATGCAACATTATGTCTCTTTCTCATTTTTAATGATGCAATAAAATCAGATCAATTACAGTAATGTATGTTCGACTGAAAATTCTACTCTAGAAATGCTTTCAAATTGAAGGACACTGGTGTGCCTATATATCGGCAGACACAAAGTATTGCCTAAGCTGTCTATACAGCCAGTTAGGCAGATTGTTTTTTTTCTTTTTTTGCGTGGTGATCAAGGATAACATTTTTTTTTCTTGAAGTAAAGTTTATTCTTGTAGACATGGAGTAGTGAATTATATCACAAGCAACTCAAGCTCTTACTCAAAATTTACAAAAGCAAACTTGTCTTTGCAAACACAAAAGATCATATTGTGTCAACTGGAGCTGTGAAGCAGTTGGACTGGAGTACCTTTCTATCAGCTGTCTCTTCCTGGCTCTGAATTGTTAGTAGAGGGAAGCATGACTTTGTCTGTAGGTGCCTTACAGGTTCTTGTAAAGCCATTGTTGTGAAGCAAATGGAGACAGATGCAAGTCTAACTAAAGACTTGTCTGAATAACACTGGAAACCTTCCAGCATGAGGCACTGTTTTGACACTGTTGATTCTCTATTTGATATAAAGTATCATTCTGACAGGAGTTCCTTCTTAAACAAATAGAACAAAAAAACTTTTGAAACCTAAGTGAGAGAGGCAGTAATGTGACTAATAATGATTTTGAATTGAACATGCCTTTATGTTGACATAAGCGTACACTTTGAAGATTTACTACTCCGATTCTAAATATTCCTTAATTGATCATTATGGTGTGTAGAAGATATCTCGTTCCAAAATGTGATTTGTCTTACTATGCTAGTCTGAAATAAAGTAGCCATTTTGACTTAAGGAGTATCACATTGACCATTTAAAGTTTGACTGTGAGTAATCAGAATCCTCTGCAAGTGACATTATGAGGATACAAGAGTGTTATTTTTAAATGGTACCTGTTGGTTTGTTATAGGTTCTCCTCATTGACCCAGTCCATGAGAGCACAGCTGATTTGATAAATGTGGCAGAAATGTTCTTAAGTAACCACATGCCTCTGCGGTAAGTATCTGTCTATTTGTTTTTCCTTTTTCCATTTGCTTATTGTAAATTTGCTGTTTGATTATTCTCATGTCCGTTCACTTTTTTTGTGCTCACTAATATACTTGTTTGTCCCTATCAGGCACTTGCATATTTTTATTCATTCATTTAATTTATCTGATAGGGCCTTCTAGCTGCATATTCCTCACCTTGGAATATCCCACACGGCTTCAGACTGAATTCGGAACATCTTGAGCAGTACCTCTGCATGCCTTAGGTTGAGTTAAACAGCTCTATCTTTGTTCACAGCGGATGTGGCATTTGTAATACCCATATAGGTACCACCCCAGCGTGCTGATACAAGTTCCTTTCTTTCCGCCCAAATAGCGTGGATCTTGAAGAGGTACCTGGGTCATATCTTAGCCCCTTTTTCATAATGTTCTAGTCTTTTTTTGAGCATTTCTGTTCCCAGTGTGCTATGGGTGTCCCCTAAAAAGCTACAAGTGTTTAAACCCTGTGGTTCCTGTGACAGGCAAATGTCTTTGCCGGCCCCACATCTTGTTTACCTGTGGTGCCTGGAGTCTGACCACAACTCCAGGAACAGTCGCAACTGCTACACCATGAATGTGAAGGTGATTTGGAAGTTGATAACTAAGCTCCTGGTGGGCTGACATCGAAGTCTCTGTACCGCTCTCTTGTTTGCGTGGAAGTTCCCAGTCCCGCAATGAGTCACTCCTGTCAGTCGTCATCTGTTACGTCTCACCAACATATGAAGTCTGAAGTCGATTCTCTCTTCGCCTTAACTGGTCCAAGTCATCTGACGAGGTGTAGGAACGACACTACAAGTCAAGGCCCCACATTCCATGTGTGGAGTCTGAACCTGGGCATGTTTGGACCCCATGGGTCTGGGAGGTGCACTGCCTGGACTTCTGCTCAAAGGTTTGCCCTCAATGCCTGCTGGACCCTCTGGATCAATTCCCGGATCAGAGCTGGACGTAATTCCATGACGTTTGCTGAGGTTCGGTCCTTTGGTGTGGTTTCCTGCGCCGCCAAACCCATAGTCATTCCCAACTCTGACACTGAGCCGGACCAGCATAGTTTGACGTAGACACTGACTGGATCCCAACCTCTGTCCGAGTTGGAAACAGTGCCTCCATTATTTGGCAGGCCCTGTGGTGACTTTTGCGGAGGAAGATTTGAGGATTCTTACAGATACCCTGACCCCCATAAAGACCCTTTGGCCCAACTTGATGATGACTGGTAGGAGCTGGCAGGCTCCAGTGACCTGAATACTTCACTAGACACTGGTCTGGTCTCTCCTCCTAGTGTGGCTATAGAGGAGGAAGAATTTGCTGCTATGGTGGTAGAGAGGTCAACCGAGGTCCTCAGCCTCCAGTTGTCTCACGTGGAATGAAAAACGAATGTCCTGACAGAGGTTCTTCATCACAGAGAACCCTTACTACCCTTTAATCAAGAACTCTCCAATGTCCTATTCGGGCATTGGCCAGGCCCTGCATAAGAACTCTCGTGCACAGGAGGATTGCACCTCGCCACTGCCCCTCTCCCTGGGACACTGCTGTCTTCACCCAGCACCCTATTCCATAGAGCCTGGTGGTGCAGACCTCCACATCCAGAGGGAATCTCTGCCCATTCCCTACCACTCTACTGGACAGTTAATCCAAGAGGCTGCATACCTTTTGGAAGATTATTTTCTCTTCCATCAGCCTTGCACTGCAGTTGGTGAACACTGTGTGCCTCTTGTGCCAATATAGCCACATTGTGTGGGACTCGGTTGCACAAGTGCTGTCCCTGGTCTCTGAGGAGGGCCAAGCTATCCTGAATCAGGCTATTGCCCATGGCACAGACACAGAAAGGTTCTCGATCAGATATGGGCTGGACACAGCAGACTTGCTGGGCGGCATGACCTTTGCTTAATCGGTGACACTTCGCCGCCGTGCCTGGCTGATATCTGAATTTTTTAGAGAAATGCAGGCACTTCGTATAGACAAGCCCTTCAATAGAACTCTCCTTTTTGGCAAGCAACAAAGCTGACTCAGTGCTTCAAGGAGAGTTGGGTCACCCCCCCGGTCGTGGGGCTCATCATAGCCCCACGTCAGCCTCACACTCCCTTTCGCTCCTTCTGTGGCTACATTGGGGTTATCAGTCGTGTCCTTTCCAGCAGAGCCACCAAGGCCGACAGGCTTCCCAGCCTTTTTGTGCCCGCCACTGGACTGTTCTCTATCAGCTCGCGTGAGGTCAATTCCTGGTGGTACCAGGAGGCAACTGATAGTTTGATATTATGGTACAAGCCAAGATTTTGTGGTGAAGAAAGAGGCTTTAGTCGGGATATGCAGTCAGCAATGATGGTACAATGTGCATTGACTGATCTACAAGTATAGAGGCATCATTAAATCATCATGTGTGATGGTTAAGATGTAACATGCTGTTACTCAGAATCTCTGGACATAGGCCTGAATTTGTAGTGTACAGGAGTGTCTGTGTATCCATACACACAAAGGTGATGAAGGTAGGGTAATGTTAATTACTTTAAAGCTTATAGATTGAGAGACAGAGTAGACTAAAAGTACCTTCCTCGTAAAGAAGATTGAATCAGTGTGGCAAAATAATGAAGGGCAATCAATGTCTTGAGGTAATAGACTCGAAGCTAGAGGAGAATAATACAGTCTTCCTATGAAAAGTGGCTTGAAGTATGTCATGACATGATGCGAGATGTTCGATAAAACCACTAACTCGATAAAGCATAGTATGGTGTCGTTTGTTAAGGACGTGGCCAATGGATTTGCATTCTATTTGAAACTAAATTGCATATTTATAATACTACCTGAAGTCTTTTATGTTTGATTTAAGGAAACAATACTGATTATCTTTAAAGATGTCTTTAACTCTAATATATTGTATCAACGTGGAGTAATACAAAACATTTTTTCTCCTAAGTCTCCGTATTCGGCAGGGTGGGTTCTAAATATTGTCTTTGTGACAGGTTTGTGTACTTGTTCTTGACTTGGTTGGACAGGGGGGTGAAGGTAGTCACACAGGTCATGACGTCATCACTCTGGTGTTCCTTGGTTTCCAGTAGGCCCTTGCGGTTGTTGTTTCTGGCTCTTTTTCTGGCCATATGTATAACATTCACCGGGCAATTCCTCTCTCTCAGGTTAGAGGTAAGAGTAGTTGCATGCGAATCAAAGCTGGCGATGGAGCTGCAATTGATCCTCAAAAACTGGCCATATGGTAAGCTTTCTTTCAGGGCCTTGGGGTGGGGTGTCTCGAAGGAGAGGAGGCTGTTACAGTTGGTTTCCTTCTTGTACGTCCTGGTATGCAAGTGTCCATTTTCCTGTGTTATCAATAAGGCAAGGAAGGGGAGTTCCGTGCTTGATTGTGTTTTGGTGAAACTTAGGTAGGGGTTTAGACCGTTAATCCAGTCATGGAAGGTAGAACAGCTCTCCTCCGTGCCTTTCCAGATGATGATGATATCATAGATGTACCGTTTCCACATAAGGATATTTTCTTGGAAACGGTTGCAGTCCATGAAGATGTAAAGGGACTCGAAATGAGCCATGTAAAGTGCTGCCAGACTCGGCGCAAAAGTACTCCCCATAGAGGTGGCCTGTACTTGATGGTAGATGGTACTCCTGTACATGAAGAGGTTGTTCTTGTAGGAGAGTAGGGTCTGCTTTCCTATGGTCACCCCACTTTTTGCTTAACTGGTTTTCGACTTAATGTGGCTGTGGGCCTGCTAATCAGACCCACAGCCCAGCTGTTCTCTCTCTAAATTCATACATGTACTTTAGGTACATCACCAATTGGGAATTGGGTCACCTTATGAGCCCCTGTACAGTGTACCTTAGGTACCCAGGGCATAGGTGCATCCAAGGCCTACCAGGGGCTGCAGCATGTATTTTGCCACCCCTGGCTGGCTATTCACATTGACACAACTGGCTGATCACTCAGCTGGGGCAAGGTCGTGTAATCACCCCTTGCTTAGGTGTAGTATCCCTATGCCTATCTTTACATATATTTAACAACAAGGGGTGGTGATGGACAGAGTTTCTGAATTAAGCAGAATACTCTAACCCAGTCAAGAGATCAGGGCTAGATCCAACACCGTTTTTTAGCTCACTGCACCATCCCAGTTCAGAACCTGGCTATATGCAAATTAGTCTGTTCCTGTCCCAGTGCATGATGGGAACAGGGCAAACCAAACTACCAAGCCAATTCTTACACTGGGAAGGAAACAAGCTTCCGGGGACCGGTTTCTGGCATTTCAGCCGTCGTCGGCCCGGCTTGCTTGAATCCTGATGGTGCAATGAGCAAGGGACTCACATCTGAGTATACCCTTCCACGCTTAGGTAGTTTAGTCTGCCCTGTTCCCATGATGCACTGGGCCAGGGACAGACTGATTTGCATATAGCCAGGTTCTGAGCTGGGATGGTGCAGTGAGATAAATAACGGTGATGGATCAAGCCCTGATCTTTGGACTGGGTAAGAGTGGTCTGCTTAATTCAGACACTCTGTTCATCACCACCCCCTTTTCTGAATCGTCTTTGGCCACTATAGGTGTGGCAGGGTATACTCAGACATGAGTCCCTTTCTCACTGCACCATCAGGATTCAAGCAAGCCGGGCCGAAGACGGCTGAAATGCCAGAAACCGGTCCCCGGTAGCTTGTCTCCTTTCTGGTGAAGAATTGGCTTGGTAGTTTAGTCTGCCCTGTTCCCATGATGCACTGGGCCAGGGACAGACTGATTTGCATATAGCCAGGTTCTGAGCTGGGATGGTGCAGTGAGATAAATAACGGTGATGGATCATGCCCTGATCTTTGGACTGAGTAAGAGTGGTCTTATTAATTCAGACACTCTGTTCATCACCACCCCCTTTTCTGAATCGTTTTTGGCCACTATAGGTGTGGCAGGGTATACTCAGACATGAGTCCCTTTCTCACTGCACCATCAGGATTCAAGCAAGCCGGGCCGAAGACGGCTGAAATGCCAGAAACCGGTCCCCGGTAGCTTGTCTCCTTTCTGGTGAAGAATTGGCTTGGTAGTTTAGTCTGCCCTGTTCCCATGATGCACTGGGCCTGGGACAGACTGATTTGCATATAGCCAGGTTCTGAGCTGGGATGGTGCAGTGAGATAAATAACGGTGATGGATCAAGCCCTGATCTTTGGACTGGGTAAGAGTGGTCTGCTTAATTCAGACACTCTGTTCATCACCACCCCCTTTTCTGAATCGTTTTTGGCCACTATAGGTGTGGCAGGGTATACTCAGACATGAGTCCCTTTCTCACTTCACTATCAGGATTCAAGCAAGCCGGGCCGAAGACGGCTGAAATGCCAGAAACCGGTCCCCGGTAGCTTGTCTCCTTTCTGGTGAAGAATTGGCTTGGTAGTTTAGTCTGCCCTGTTCCCATGATGCACTGGGCCAGGGACAGACTGATTTGCATATAGCCAGGTTCTGAGCTGGGATGGTGCAGTGAGATAAATAACGGTGATGGATCAAGCCCTGATCTTTGGACTGGGTAAGAGTGGTCTGCTTAATTCAGACACTCTGTTCATCACCACCCCCTTTTCTGAATCGTATCTTTACATATAGACACATATATACCCATAAGTCACTCCTATGGCAGGCCTTAACAATCCTGGAGGCAGAGTGCTTGGTTTTATGTGAGATGAGGCTCTAGCATGAGCGGAACCTGTCTGCCGCTTTCGGAACCATGTCCTTATAGTTGGTCTATGATATAGCCATACCATATACTCTTAAGTTCATTATCATCCTCACGGTTCAATACTTACTTTGGTTTGGCTTTATCAAAACATGTTGTGTAAGGTGTCATACTCTTTGGAATACTACCCCCTCGCCAGTTCTGGCGACGGGGGTAGCATTCCAACCTTTTAGAGGGAGAGGACATGTTGTTCCTAGTAAACCCGGTTAAGGTTAACCAGAGCCTCAGCATCTCAAAATGGATGCTGCTGCCACAGACACAAGTCTGACCTCCTGCTGCTGGGAGACCTTCCAACAAGGGAGGCTTGGACAATAGGTTTCCTGTCTTGGGAGGTGCTAGCACCACCCCAGACAGGCCATAGTGTATTGGGGCAGGGATGGCTGAATGAAATGAGACACTGCCTGGGGCACACAAGGTGTCCCATGCATAGCCCGGTTCAAACCAGTTGCTGGGGCACTCCAGCCCCAGCGCTGGCGCGAAACTGGACAAAGGGAAAGGGCGTAACCACCCCATTTCCTTCGACGTTCTTCTGAAGATAGAAGACTGCAGAATCTCCCTTGTGGTCAAGGAGTGACCACCCTGTGCAAACGAGCACCATCCAGCGATTTGTGGTTTGCTTTATCGACGCTCCCGCCGGAGCCCGATCACACAGCCCGACAAGAACCAGACTTCCCTGAGCCCGATCCACAGCCACAGCAAAGCTGAGACCTGTGGAGGCGGCGAAGGACCGTCAAAGTCCCGATTTCCAGGAAAATCCGGAGGAAGAAGCCTTCCACTTCGAGGAGGAGGGTGACGACTATCAAGAGGAGAGTCCTCTGCTCCACATCCTTGGGGACACAGGACCTGGAGTGGCAGGACCTCGACACCGAGAGCCCAGAAGAGGCTGTGGACACGTACCCTTCGAGGCCTTTGCCGCCAGATGACATTGGAGTGTACAATATGGTCGTCAAGAACGCGGCAACAGCCTTTGGGGGCAAACTCGATGAGGATAAGCCAAAAGCAGACTTCTTCTTAGAAACACGGCTCTCCACGCAAACTAGGAGCCAGTACCTACCCATGCTGGGGAGTGTAATGGCCCATGGGAGAGAGGCGTTCAAGGAACCAGCAACATGCAGATCCGTCACACCCAGGACGGAGAAGAAGTACAAACACTCGTCCAAGGACCCTCCCTACATCCAAGGGTTGGTCACGGCAGACTCCATTATTGCGGCAACCGCCAGGAAAAGGGCGAATGTGCCAACGACATCAGGGCCGCCGCCTGACAAGAAAAGCAGGAGGATGGACCTAACTGGAAGAAAGATTGAAAGGAATGCCGCAATGCACTGGCGCCTTCTGAATTCAAACACGCTGCTGAACAAAAATAATAATAATAATAAGACCATTTCTTAAGCGCCTGGTTACACCTAAGACGGTGTGTCCCCACGCTGAAAAACTACTGCTCCCAGATGAGGCTAAAACCAAGTTACACTAAAATCCTAGAATGTATCAGGAAGCTATTTACTTGGGAAAGAGATGAGTTTTTAGATTTTGTCTGAATCTTGTTTCGGAGGGCTCCATCCGAAGATTCAAGGGGAGGCTATTCCAGTGTTTGCTAGCCAAGAAACGGAAGGAGCTACCTCCCATTCTGGACCTGTGAACACGGGGGAGTTTGAATAACATCACTCCAGCAGATCTAAGATTTCGGATAGGGCGATGGGTGATAAGGAGTCTTTGCAGGTAATTTGGGCCTTTTCCCTGGGCAATACGATGAGCCATGCATAGTGCCTTAAATTTGATACGCTCCAAAATGGGGAGCCAATGAAGTTTACGCAATGCCGTGGTACCGGATGCCCTACGTGGAAGGTTCAGTACCAAGCGGGCGGCGGCATTTTGGACACACTGAAGTTGTTGAATGCCTTTTTTGCTCAGGCCAAGGAAAAGGGCGTTGCCATAGTCCAGGTGCGGCGTGACTAGGGCGTGGATAAGTTTCTTCCTGGCACCAAAGGGGAGCAGGTCGAGAACTTTGCGGAGGGTTTTTAATATTCCAAAGCATTTTCCAGTGATTTTGCTAATTTGTTGCTTGAAGGAAAGCTCTGCATCAATCATTATTCCCAAGTTTCTGACAACCTCTGCTGAGCGGGGGATTGGCCCTAATTCCGTTGGCCACCAGTCCTGCGACCAGGTAGAGAGAGACTTACCGACCACTAGCAGTTCGGTTTTTTCGCCATTTAGGCGAAGGCAGTTGTTGTTCATCCACCCAGCCACTGCTCGCATACAATTGGAAAAATTAATGGCTTCCTCAGGCTGGTTATTAGCAAGTTGAATTATCAATTGGGTATCGTCAGCGTATGTGACGATATCTACACCATAGGATTCCACAATATGTGCCAAGGGCTCCATATAAATATTAAACAGCGTGGGGCTCAGACTTGAGCCTTGTGGAACCCCATGCCTCAGCTTGCGGGGGAATGACTTATAGGGAGGGCAATGTACCTGAAAACTCCTATTTTCCAAGAAGGATCTTATCCATTCCAGGGCTAGGCCCTCTATTCCCATGTCTGAGAGGCGTGACAGCAGCGTTGAGTGCAGCACGGTATCGAATGCTGCACTGAGGTCTAATAACACCAACGCTGCTGTCTGCCCTCCGTCAACAAGTTGTCTCAGGCGTTCTGTGGAAAAGAGGACCGCAGATTCGGTTGAATAACCTGCTCTAAAACCTGACTGGGTTGAGTGGAGGCAAGAGTTCTCTTCGATGAATTGCATAAGTTGCTTATTCACCACCTTCTCCACAACTTTCCCACAGAAGGGGAGGAGGGATATCGGACGGAGGTTTTGCAGTTGAGAAATATGAATGTTCGCTTTCTTTTTCAGGGGTATAACCATAGTCCAGGTGCGGCGTGACTAGGGCGTGGATAAGTTTCTTCCTGGCACCAAAGGGGAGCAGGTCGAGAACTTTGCGGAGGGTTTTTAATATTCCAAAGCATTTTCCAGTGATTTTGCTAATTTGTTGCTTGAAGGAAAGCTCCGCATCAATCATTATTCCCAAGTTTCTGACAACCTCTGCTGAGCGGGGGATTGGACGGAGGTTTTGCAGTTGAGAAATATGAATGTTCGCTTTCTTTTTCCGGGGTATAACCATAGTCCAGGTGCGGCGTGACTAGGGCGTGGATAAGTTTGTGCGGTTTTCCAGGCCTCCAGCACATGGCACTCCTGGAAAGAGAGAGCGATAAGCTGTTCAATCTGCTCGATCATGCCATCAAGGACTCCCGTGCATCGATTAGGGGAGATTACATCCAGAGGGGATCCAGAATGTATTCCTCTCATAATCAGAAGCAGGTCAGATCTCTTAGGGACTGAGAAGCTTGTCAATTGGGGCTTGGTGTCGGGAACTTTTCTCACTATTGAGTGACGGTCATGTGGGCTGTCTGTGAAAGTAGCGTGTATTAAGTCTACTTTTTTCACAAAAAAATCTGCAATCTCATCACATAGCTCATTAGAGTATGTGTCTAGAGCCTCAAGTCTGGTAGGCACCGTGAGCTCTTTGTATATTGAAAAAAGTTCCTTAGTAGGATTTTTTGCATTTTCAATACGTTCTTTAAAATGCACACCTTTAGCTGCTCTAATAAGTTTATGATAGATTTTTAATTCATTTTTATATTTTAATTTGTCCTCTGGATCATAGTTTTTTCTCCATCCTCGTTCAATGTTTTTACATTTGGCCTTAGCTTCCTTAAGTTCTTTGGAGAACCATGGAGCCGTTTGAGTCTTTCTGACAGGGGGTTTAAATGTCCATGGTGCTACTGTGTCCAGAGCCCTGGACATCCATTTTTCATAGTCTTCCCATGCCTTAGCCAGGGTATCGTTGGAGGGGGGGGATTCTCTCCCAAGGGCAGATTTAAACTTTTCTTCTGTAAAGTTCTTCCAATCTCTGCGTTTCACGGATTTAGAATTGGGCACATTAGAATTAATCTTGCTGCATTCCTGTAGAACAGTTAGCACCTCAAAGGGGATGACAAAGTGATCGGACCATGTGATCTGCAACGGAGTATTCATTTTGAGGTCTTCCCAGTTAGCAAACACAGGGTCTAAAAGATGGCCAAGTTGATGGGATGGAGATCGTGATTGCAGTGTTAGTGACAATGAATTCAAAGCCTCTATCACGGCCTGTGCCTCTCTACATTTGAGATCTTCAAAATGAAAATTAAGGTCTCCCAGAATGAGAAATTTCTTATGTCGGAGTGCATGTTGCGTTATTAGTTCTATCGACTGAGTGGCAAATTGTGAAGATTTACCCGGAGGTCTGTATACTAGAAGTCCATTGATGTTACATTTAGGACTAATCTTTATGGAAAAAAACCCACTCTCACTGTTCGGCAGAGTAGCTTTCTCTAGGGTACAGTGTAGGTCGCGCTTATGCACTATGGCCAGTCCTCCTCCTATCTGTTTTTCTCTATCGATTCTGAGCAGGCTGTATCCTACCGGGACCGCCTCCAAGGTTTCTGGAGTCGAGGCTGTGTCCAGCCATGTCTCGGTTAAAAAAAGTACATCGAGATCCCCATCTAACACAAGATCATGTATTTCTGATCTGTGTTTTTTGAGGGATCTACAGTTAAGTAGTGACATTTTCAAGGTCTTCCCTATTGGCTTATCATCCTTTTCCTTCTTGATCGTGAAATGGCAGGACGCGCAGTGCATCGTTGGAGAGTCTACAGACATAGTGTGGCAGCAGTTCTCATTAGTCTTGGGGCGTATGGCAAGCAAGTCATTGACAGTGTACCTAATATGAGTCTTATTAGTTATGGCAAGTGGGGTGGAATGAGCAGGGGTTCTGGCCCCATGCCCCGGACTGCCGCGGACGGGCGCAGACGGGCTCGCCTTTGGCGCGCCTTCGGCGCGCCGCCGGCGCGCCCGCTGCGCGGACGGGAAGATGTCATCCTTATATCCAGTGGGGGGGGGGGGTAGGAGCGTCCTAACAACTGGACCGCTACCTCTTCCTTTCTTCCTCCCCAAGATGGCGACCGTTCTAACCTGCCGGCGTCAGCCCTAAAATCGGCTGCACCGGTCAGGCAAAGTCCTCGGGGGGCCTCGGGCCAATGACAATCTTGCCGCGAGGAGATGGTGTGTGTTAGCAGCTAAAAAAGGGCTGATTAAAATATATACACACTTTTAAAAATATTGCTGCAAACAATTCAATATTATCAATAAATTGCCAGGAAAGAAAGGGATAGCAAGGAGAGCCCCCGGCTTTTCGCCTCAGGGGTGAGAAGTAGTAAATCTGAGGTTGGGCGGGAGGGCGCGATTTAAATACCTTTTACACTCGGGTAGCGTCCAACAACTGGACCGCTACCTCTTCCTTTCTTCCTCCCCAAGATGGCGACCGTTCTAACCTGCCGGCGTCAGCCCTAAAATCGGCTGCACCGGTCAGGCAAAGTCCTCGGGGGGCCTCGGGCCAATGACAATCTTGCCGCGAGGAGATAGTGTGTGTTAGCAGCTAAAAACGGGCTGATTAAAATATATACACACTTTTAAAAATATTGCTGCAAACAATTCAATATTATCAATAAATTGCCAGGAAAGAAAGGGATAGCAAGGAGAGCCCCCGGCTTTTCGCCTCAGGGGTGAGAAGTGAGAAGAACAGGCACCAATACCAAATTCTGGACGAGATCGGGCAGCTACTCAAGCACCTCCCTGACGAGTACCAGCAAAGAGCCTCACACCTAGTGGAAGAGGGGAAAAATGTGGCAAATTTGTGCCTCAAAACAGCCTTGGATGGAGCTGACACGTCCAGCAGACTGATGATGTTGGGCATCACTGAGAGGACACGCCTGGCTCAGGATCTCCGGCTTCAAACCGGAGGTACAACACAACATCCTAAGCTCCCCTTTCAATGGGGAGACACTGTTTGGGGCACCGGTGGATGAAAAACTCACCCAGCTCAAAAAAGAGTACGGAACTGCAAGGTCCATGGGGGCCTTACAATTCAGGGGAGCCAAGAGGGGTACCCCGTCACGGAGACCGAACGGAAGAGGGGAAAACCAGCCAGGAATGTCGCACCAGACATTCCAACAGTCACACCATGGGGACAACCAAACACAGCAGGGACACCAAAAACAAACTTGGCAACACCAGCAAAGGGGCCAGTCCTTTCGCGGGAGAGGCAACGGACGCGGACAAAATAAAAGAGGGGGGCCAACAGCCCATCTCTAAGTGACTCCGTCACACAATACGTGCCCCCCCCCCCCGCAGAAAGCCTCCCGGGGTGGAGCACAACAAGACCAAAACAGGATTACACGGTCAGCGCATCGACAAACATTTAACGCCGGTAGGAGGCAGGCTAAGACATTTCTTCAGGGAGTGGAAGAAAATACCCACAGACAAATGGATACTCAACATTATACAGTTCGGATACTGCATAGAACTGGAAAAGACGCCGCCAAACAGGAAACCAAAAGGGAGGACGAAGTCGGGAATAGACCTAGAGCTACTTCAAAAGAAAGCGAAGGGATTCCTCGAAAAGGAGGCCATCGAACCAGTACCATACCGAGAAAGGAACAAGGGAGTGTACTCAACATACTTCCTGGTACCAAAGGTGGACGAAACACTGAGGCCCATCCTAGACCTAAGGTTCCTCAACAAGTTCATAAAAACACAAAAGTTCAAGATGACGTCTCTACAAGAGGTCATTCCTCAGATAAGAGACGGAGACTTCATGGCAACCATAGACCTCAAGGATGCCTACCTACACATCCCAATGAACAAGCGGCGCAAACATCTGCTAAGATTTACCATCAACAAAGATCACTACCAGTTCACAGCCCTAGCATTCGGACTAAAATCCGCGCCAAGGGTCTTCACAAAGTGCCTGGCAGCAGTGGTCGCGCACCAAAGGAGGGAAGGGATCCATGTAAACCCTTACCTAGACGACTGGCTAATAAAGGCAAGTTCGCACAGGACATGCAAGGAGCACACACAACGAGTGACAGATATGCTGGTGGGCCTGGGATTCTCCATTCACTGGGGGAAATCCTCCATGGAACCAGAACAAGTAAAAATCTTCCTAGGAGCACAGATAAACACCATACAGAGCAAGGTGTTCCCCAGCGAGAAGAGGACACTGGCCCTACTGAAGGAGACGCGCCTCTACCAGAAGGGGCGAGCTCTGACAGTGAGGACAGCGAGCGAGGTCATGGGCATGATGGCATCCTGCATACATCTGGTGCCTAATGTACGGCTACACATGAGACCATTCCAGGAATGGCTGCGGGAACAATGGTCACATGCTACAGGAAGTTGGGAAGATCTGGTGGTTGTAACGCACGCATTACAGGACGAGATGTCGTGGTGGAACAAGAAAAACATAACAGAGGGGAAACCTTTAACACCACCAACCCCAACGGTGACCATCACCACAGATGCATCCCAGAAGGGATGGGGAGCACACATGAGCAAGCTCAGGGTGAGGAATCTGTGGACTCCAGCCGATGCGGTCAAACACATCAACTACTTGGAACTAAAGACAGTGTTCCTCGCCCTGAAAGCCTTCCAGACAAAACTGTACAACCAGAGAGTGTTGATCCAAACAGACAACACAACAACGATGTTCTACATCAACAAGCAGGGGGGGGGGACACAGTCAGCCCCACCTTCGAACCTATCACAGGAAATATGGAGATGGGCCATCCCACTAAAGATAGACCTGCTAGCCATGCTCCTACCAGAGCAGGACAATGTGGAAGCAGACTGGCTCAGCAGACAGAAATCGGCATCCCACAAGTGAGAGCTCAATACACAGGAAACGCAAAAGCTATTCAGAAGGTGGGGGACACCGACAATAGACCTGTTGCAACACACCACAATGCAAAATGCCGAAACTTCGCATCCAGGCAGCAAGGGGAAGGATCCCTGGGGAATGCCCTATGGATAAGCTGGTCAAAGACATTTGCCTACGCTTTTCCCCCAATACCTCCGATATACAGAGTACTCAACCAGTGCAGAACCAGCAACATGACCCTGATCCTGGTGGCACCACAGTGGGCCAGGCATACCTGGTACTCGCAGATAATGGAAATGGCACAAGGCGCTTCCCACAAGTTCGGGAAAAGGAAAGACATACTCTCCATGCAAAACGGAGAAGTGCTACACCCAGAACCAGAGAACCTCAACCTAGCAGCATGGCTCCTGAAGACAGTTTGCGCACCTGAAATTACCTGAGAGCACCCTTCGGGTACTACGCGAGTCAAGGAGACCTAGCACACGAAGGTGCTATGGGGCAAAATGGAAGAGGTTTACTCTATGGTGCAGCAAGAAGAAGCTTCACAAAAAGTTGACAAGAGAATCAACGGTGCTTAGGTTTCTCACACACCTGCTGAAGGCAAAACTAAGTTCATCCGCACTGAGAGTAGACCTAGCAGCGATTGTAGCCTACACGAGAGGCGAAACAGGGAAGAGTTTATTTTTACATCACAGGTAATAAATAGATTCCTGGAAGGGGCAAAGAGGATCGCACCACCAAAGAGGATGCCGCCACCGGCTTGGAACCTTAACTTAGTACTAACAGAGCTCATGAATGCTCCCTTTGAGCCCATTCATAATGCCTTCCTACAAATGTTGACAATGAAAACAGCCTTCTTGGTGGCAATCACCTCACTGCGCAGAGTGAGCGAACTACAGGCACTGATGCTGCAAGAACCCTACATTCAAATACACAATGATAGGGTGGTGATGAGAACTGACCCACACTTTATGCCAAAGGTGGTGTCTAGGTTCCACATCAACCAGACTGTGCAAATACCAAGCTTCTTTCAGAAACCGACCACAAGCGCAGAGAGGGCACTGCACACTCTGGACGCTAGAAGGGCAGTAATGCACAACATAGAAAGAACAAAGGAGCACAGAAAAACAAAACAGTTCTTTGTGTCCTTCGCAACCAGTTCCCTGGGTAAACCAGTAACAAAGGGAACCATTGCACGATGGATCGCACAAACGATACATTTCTGCCACAAGCAAGCAGACCAAGAACTGGAAGAAGGGGCGCAGGCCCACTCTACTAGGAAGAAAGGAGCAACGATCGCCTTCCTGGCTAACACACCCATTGCGGCAACATGGGCTTCAGTGAACATGTTCACTAAGCACTACTGTGTGGATATACAAATGAACAAGGAAGCACAAGTAGAGCAGAAGGTGCTTCAACATATATTCAACAGCCAACACTCATCTTCCACCCAGCCGCCACAAACATAACAAACCGCTACAAAGTCTATGCACAGCATAGTGAATCCAGAAAGATTCACGCTGCAAAACGAATAGTTTCTTACCTGTCGGTGTAGTTTTGCAGCTTGAAGATCTTTCTGGATTCACAAGCGAAACGCACCCACCTCCGCCAGAAAGATGAGGCTGGAGAATCAGTTGGTAATACAAGGACAATACAGAAACAGACACCTTGAAGGACATAGCGGATAAATCACTTACTTGAACATTGCCTAAGGATTCGCAAACAAACAAAAGGAGAAAAAAAAAACTAGAGAAAAAAAAAGAATCCGAAGATGGCGCCCCAAGGTGGGAGCTTCCGCAGGAAGCGTGCCAACGTCACAGGAAGTACACCGAAAGGTGGGACGTCGACGCCCACCTGGGCTACGAAAAAGAAAAAAAAAACAAAGAAAAAGACTACGATTCCGGACCCAACCACTTGACCGCGGAATAATGCACAGCATAGTGAATCCAGAAAGATCTTCAAGCTGCAAAACTACACCGACAGGTAAGAAACTATTCGTTTTCCACTACCACAATGGTGGCATCTTGGGGAATATTTGTGTATAACGCCTTGCCATCTAGCGTTGGCAGGAAATTGATTTCTTCAATGTTGTCGTTGATATCATTGATTAGGTTAAGGACATCTCTGTGTCCTTCAAGTAAGCAGGCGCCACCTGGACCAACAGGCGCAGGAAGAAGTCACTGAACTGGCTCAGAAGTTCAAGGAGTGATCCGATGCCCGAAACAATATGGCGTTCAGGTGGAAGGACAAAGCCCTTGTGTATCTTTGGAAGGAGATAGAAATATGGTATCTTGGGAGTGGTGTTTACCAGAAAGGCCCCTTCGTAGGTGGAGAACTCACCCTCGATCAGGGCTTTATTCACTAGGATCTTGATTTGGGTAAGGAGAGAATCAGTTGGATCAGTGCACATCTTTTTGTAGTATTTTTTTGTTATCCAGTTGTCTGGGGCATTCTTGCTCCTAGTCGCTGGTGTCCATAATCACTGTGGCTGCCCCCTTATCTGCTGGTTTTATAGTGATGCTGTCATCCTCCTTGAGGGTAGAGATGGCTCTTCTGATTTAGTTGGGTAAGTTGTTACATGAACTTCTCTTCCCAAGTTGGTTCGCTTCCTTCAGGATGGCTTTTTCAAATGTAAGTACCTCACTGGGAACCATGGCAGATGTGGGGGTAAACTTGGATGGGGGTCTCAATCCTCTCTCTCTGAGGTGGTATTGTCATGGAAGAAAGACCTCAGTCTGATTTTACAAAACAATTGATGTAACTCCTCATTGAGTCAAAAGTTGTGTTCCTTCAATGTCAGTACGAATCCAAGCCCCTTTTCCGAAACTGCGATTTCGTCTGAGAAAAGTGTTCTCTCCGATATGTTTGCAATCAGGTTTTTTTGTTTGTCTCCTCGCTGTCCTTTGTTTCTCCATGTCCTGACATTGGACCTGTATGTTTCCTCTTCGTCTTCCTCTGCCCCTGCATCTGTTCCAAAAAGGTGGAGGAGGGTGTTGGAAGAAAGGTGGTTGGAAACCCTGTTGGTGTCCAGGGTGAGCCGGGTACCATAATCGTCCTTGTGAAGGGTAAGGTTGGTTAGGATACCCATACATTGCAGGTAAGGGGGTGGGAGAAGTCCCTGTCTGTTCATGTTCTTTCCCCAGCTGTTACTCGAGTTGCTGTTAGTGGGAAGGTTCGAGTGGTCAGATGCTGTAGGGCCGTCCTCTGATGATGCATCGATGTCCGAGGGTTGGAAATCCTCTTTAGTGTAGGGGTATATCTTCTCCTTGTCGAACCTTTTGATGTCTTTTTGAAGCTTTTGGATCTTCTTTTGCATGAGGTAACACACGACCTCGGGAACCTATATGCTAAACTTTAGTCACCTCTGTATTCCTTAGCTAGTTTTATCATTCACTCACACACTTGTTTTCTCAGAACCCTTTATCTCACACCCTCACTCATCATATGGCAGTACCAAAAAAAGATCCTCGCCAAAGCAACCCTTTGGGGGACTCATACGGCATTGGCAGCACCGGCCTGACGAGAAGCAACCGCCCGATGATGAAGTATGACATTCTTCGGGTGTGTGAGGGCATCAAGAGACAAGACTTGTGCTTGCCTTTAGCCCGCGCAGTGTAAACCTAGGACCTTACTTCTTTCATTTCTTTTCCTTTTCATCTGTGACTTTTGCACCCAACCCTGGAACAGTTACCCCCGTTTGAATGGAGCTGCATGGAATAACCTGCATACATTCACAAAACATTATTGTGTTGGTGTATTAGCTGATCAACCAGCTAGAGGGTCAAGCTGTTTTAAGAACACATTTTCAAACATCTACATCAAACACTAGCTAACCACTGCTTTTGGAGAGCACTGCTTTACATTTGATGCTAAGCATTTGTATCTATGGTCAGCACATGCTAAGAATAGAATATATTGCGTACCCTGTAAGCATCTATTCGTTGCGTGTAGTGCCGTGGATTCATATGCACCAATCCTTCTCCCCAGTAGCTATTGGTTGAAGTATTTTGTTACTAACCTTCTCAATATCCTATTATTTACTTGCATACTCATCTCTTCTGTCACTTATTGCTCCTATCCTACAGCTCACCCGATGAGCAAAGGAGCCAATGAACATGGGCAACACAGACAATAGTAGGAGTCACTAGAGAAACAAGCATTTGCAATACAATAAGTCTCGCAGATTTAATGTTTGAGTTACTGGCATTGTAAATTACAATGCTTTGCATGAATTTTTTTTTAAATTTGCAATTGGTATATAAACATTGTTTGCGAGTGGTGAGCTGTTGCTAACAGACACCCTCACAGACCTAGAGCACTGCACGGCTCATATAATCGAATATGCACTGAAATCGGAAGGCTGCAATGCTGATTGAATACTTAGGGCCCAGGGCCCATGCACACCTGATGTGCAGCCGAGGCCTACCTTACAGAGGGCCCCACAGAAATTAATCAGTGATTCCACAGGCCATGGTGCCAAGTAACCCGAGAGCAAACAATGTGTCACGTGAGTGGATGCCTGTCATCAGCTGTGGCCCAGCACCACACTGGCACGAAATACAGCACGCAGGCCTAGAATTCGGCATGGCCTCTTTTGAGAATCACTATGCATCCAATCAGCGGTGCCAAGAGGTACCTATGATTAAAGTCACAGGAAAGCAGCTTTGGCATGCCGGGGAAAAGCCCTGTGAAGTTAAACTCACACTTTCTTTTGCTTTTTGCAGTTTTATATAGCACGAACTCGACCTGAAGGTGTTGGTAGGCACCAGGAGATTAAGTGACTTGCTCAGAACCACAGGATGTGGAGTCCAAGACGAGGCTCGAACCCGGTAACCCAGCTCCAAGGTCGGCATCTCCCGCCGTTATGCCACATCCTGTTTTTACTGCAGCGTCCACGCACACATTATAAGAAGCAACTAACTTCATGTACAAAACCCTCATTGTATTTGGGAACGTGTGGGCTGGCGCCTTCGGCATTTTCAATGGCACATATCCACATCTCCATGGTGTACTCTGCTCAAGTATCCGTGGCTCTGCTAAGCAACTTCAAGCACACAAATCCCCCGCCCCACAAGCTGGGTAAATGTGGCACATTCTATCCCAGAGTCAGTGTGGGAGATATTTTGGCACGGAAATGCCTGACTGGGCGCGGTCCTTCATCATTAGCTAGGTCTGAGGCGAAGAAAACCCCTCTAAGCCAATGCTCCTTTGCCTCAGTGTTGTTCTTGCCAGCCGCCTGTCCTCTTTCTATCTCACCTGTCTTTCCAGGCAGGATGAGAGGCGCGCGCAGTCCCCAGAGAGCAATTAAACCCGCCTCCCGGGGACTCCTCTTCAGAGCGGGGAGGGAAGGGGCACGAGGGGCTGGGGAGGGTAGTGAGGGGACATTAGTCCTTCTGGCATTCGGGAATGCGTGCCTCCTGCCCTTCTCGAGCACTCACTCCGGTCAATCACACTATCTTGCCAAGAAACCGAAACCTTGTGGTAGCTCCCTGCAACTTTGGAGCACTGACTCCTTAGTACTTAAAATCACAGCTATCCAAAAAAACATGGCGGACCTGAAACAATCATTCCCTGGGACTCAATTAACATGTGGAAATACCTCTGGCATATGTGCACTAACCCTCAAAGGCTCTGACCACAAGTTCACCATAAAGTAAGTGGCGGCGCTGGAAAGAATGATTGCGACTGGCCTAGTAGCTCCCGATGAGGTTATGACATACACGAGTCTCATTGTGGAATAACCACACAGATCCAGTGCTACTGGTATAAAAAAGCCTTACCCAACTCCATGGTCAATTTTGCTGACATCTACTACTTGCCGAGTGCAGCTGATAACTCTGAGAGGTGGGGGGCGCAGTGCGTTGCTTAGGAGGACAGTGGGGTGAGGAGTGTGTTGGTGGCAGAGCAGGCTCAGGAACCTATTGCATGCATGCTATAAAGGGGGGTTGGGTGCGGCTCGCCGCACACGCACAAGTGAAAATAAGAAACCGAAACCTAAAACCGAAACCTACAAGGCGCGCAGCATTCAGAAGCATGGCAGCGTCGGATTCCGACGCGCGCCTTGGGATTGGGGCGCACGCGTGAGCTGTTTACGTTATAAGCTCACGCGTGCGACCCAATCCGAAGGCGCGCGTCTGAATCTGCCTCTGCCATAGACAATGCTGGGCGCGTGGCCAGCTCTTGTCTCCAATCGTTGTCGGCTGAGCCGGCAGCTATAGTCCTCGCGGCGAGACCTAAAAACTAATTACAAAAGCCCAAGTCCAACGGTAGATGGAAGGAGTATGTTAAGCATGTGAATATACGGCACTACACACTGCTTATAGACACTTAAGGGATAAGTAATATATTGCTTTATCTTTTCCAACACAAACTATATTAACCCCATGAAAGTCGGTTTACTGTCTATAAAGGTTTCAGAAACGCATTCCCCCAGGGCCAACATATTATCAAGCGTCAACAGTTTGATAAAGCGTTATAAATTTTGCAGTTACAGCTATCGTCTCGAGTTCCTCAAGCAGGATTTTGGCAAACCATTTGCCCTCAAAATCCATTAGGGCAATAAGCCTACAATTGCCTGCCGAGTCTTTATGGTTTCTTTTTTATGAAGGGAGTGGAGAATTGACTAGCACCAGAAACTGTTCCACAAAATCTATTAAAATCATTGTGTAAAGTGGGCATACCCACTTAGACCAGTAACCTGTTCACACGTATTCACTGACAAGTGTATTGAATTTAGGCCTGACGCATCTGAAGGTTCGACCTACTTTATTAAATTAACCAGGCTAGAAAAGGAAATTCTAGTCCCATGTCCAGCACTTGATTCTACCCAAAGTCTGCTTCAAGGGATACACATTCTACTCCAAATGGCTATTGCTATTTGTGGACCCTACTCCTCTAGAGCGATCTAATCTATTAATAAATAACCAACTGCTCCATAAAGTCTCCCTTCTTGCATTTATTACAAATAACGATAAATAGCCTTTCTGTGTGTGTCTTTTGAGGCTCAATTGTAACCTTTTTATATTGATTGTTGTGCTATGAAAAACGTGTTAACTACTGGTTTGTGCAAGGATCTTAATAATGTTTTCAAGGACTAATTTATACCGTTGTGAAGTAGAAGACCAGTTATATGGGTTCTTAAAATACCTTCTCTTTTTTTGTTTTGCCAAAGGCAATGAATTCTAATCAAAAGCCTTTAAAGAGTGCCACGAGTAGTCAGCTTCTTTATCAACCAGTCAATGTTTTTGGCTGTTACAACCGCACCTTGGCTTGGGATCCCAATTCGGATGTAAATGTAAATGTATTGCGATTTATATAGCGCACGTATCACCCGAAGGCATCAAGGCGCTTGCCTTGGGAACCCATCCTGGTATTCCCCTGTGAGATAACCCCAGCAGGGTATCCACAAGGTGAAAGCCAGGCATCCCGCCGCGAGGGGCCATAGTGGAGATTAAGCAAGCTATTGCCCAGAGTTGCAGAGTGTGAACCCGTGAGTCGAGTAGGCACCGGAACGAGAATTATCGAGTCCGTGGAATTTTTGAGCCCAAGACCCGCCAAAGCGGGGAATTGAACCCTGGTCCAGGACCGATCTCAGCTTCCGGGTCTGCCGCCTCTAACCCCTGAGCCACACTTCTCCACTTTTTGGACAGAAACCCATATTTGCACCCAAATCTGCAATACTGCAGTAATCTGAATCAGTCCATTAGATTTGCAGTTATTATTTTCATTTGCTTGTTTGCTGGTCAGGTTTTTTTTTAATGTTACTTTGCATGCTGATGAATTTCAGTAGAGCTTGATTTAACTTTTGTCTTTCTTCTTTTTGGTAGGATTGGCCTAGTTTTTGTGGTGGATGATTCTGAAGATGTAGATGGGCTGGAAAATGCTGGTGTTGCCCTTCTTAGAGCGTTTAACTATGTTGCAGAAGAAATGGATAACTACCATGCTTTTCAGACTGTGATATCGGTAGGAGCTTGTTTCTTGATGCAGACAGTGACAATATGGAGGTTTTTTTCTTTCAGAGGTCTAGGTGAGCCGTGGAATGGTGCTGTCTGAACTATGGTTCGGCCTTCTATTACCGAAAGACTTTGGAACCTTTAACTCTTGAATTAATTCCCTTCACTGACCAAACTAATTATTTCCAAAGTCGAGCAATAGTCTGGATCGGAGGGAACGTAGTGGTAGGTGCTGTGTGACCTGTGAATCCAGGGATTGCCCAGCAATTTATAAGGGATAAGGTACCCCCTGCCATACATCATAAGGATATTGCAAGTTGCCGAGGAGTTCTGTAGCCAAATAGAGGAACGAGGCTGAAGGCCGGGTTACTTTATAAGGTTGTGGAACTCCAAGGTTACTTTCAATATCCTGATGTACAGCAGGTAGTATTTTATCTTATATAATACATGGTCGCACTATTGCCTTTCCCACAAACCAATTAAAACCTTGGTGTGAAGCTATTTCATTTGAAAGAGCATGTTACCAAACATGAAAAATTAAAATAGAACCTCTAGTACACAATTAAACTGCTCAAAAAAGATATTTTAAACAGTTCAATACAAGTCAGCTTTTATATTAATCAAAAAAAGGTGCAGTCGCTCAGAATGTGTAGAAACATGCAGAAAAATTCGAACTTTCCTATAATTGTCTAAGGAGTGCAAAAATAAACATGTTCTTTCTGCTTGTCACTTTAGGCTAGAAAAATAGGCAGCTGCTCCGTGACCTGACCTACCTTTCACCTTGGCTGCTGGCTCTGGTAACTTATAGTTTAGTGCTGACATCTTTTCTTTATAATTGGTGGCTGGGTGCGTCACAAGCAGCCGATTATAAAGAAATTAGAGATGGACGTGTTTATACAGACACCGAAGAATCCCATGTATTATAATAGGATTACAAACCACTCCTGCAACAGACAAAGATAGCTTTGAATCCACCTCTAAAAAGAAAGCGAGCAATGTGTTTTGGAAGTATTGTCGCTTTTGATTATATAACACTCTGAAGTCTACTTTGAGTACTTTACTTTTCTTCGACTGTCATTGTTTGAATGTATGTGACTTAGCCTGTCTGTTGGATTCCTGTTTGTGGTGGCTGCTATTGTTTTAGTGACAGATGAGCTCTCTGTAGTAATTCTTTTTCCCCCTTCGTTATAACCTTAACTTATAATTCTATGGTTTGCTAGGCAGAATTATGTGTCCCTCAGCACTTGCTACCAAAGTGTTTTAAGAATTCATTGCGTGAGTTAACTGAAAACACAGCCCTGTATCACCTCTGGCAGACAGTTATAACAACAGGCATATTTCAAAAGTAAAACCTATTTTATTTAACAAAAGTTAAACATTTATGCGGATGTGCATCAAAATCACAGCAACATTTAAAAAAAAATCTTTTTGGGCCCCAGGCGGGGTCCCACTTGGACACCCACACCTGGCCCTAGGGCGCCAAGCCTGCAATCCTTTAAGTCTTTTTTTGTTTCACCTTTTTTCAGTATTTGAGCTTTGAATTGTCAAAAACTACTGCATGAGTTTACACCAGTTCACAAAAGCCACACTTTCTGAACCAAGATCTAATTTTCTGCCAAATATGTTATAATTCAGTTCATCGTTTTTTGCAGCATCGCTGTTCAGTTTTCTGATGGAAAATGTATTTTGGGACACCCCCTCATTTTTCTTGTCCTCTGTTTGATGGATCACCCCAAAACTTACCAGGATATTGCTGAGTTGGAAGGTGGATGAGGCTTATTTTTTATTTTATTATTTGAGGAACATTTCTTGACGATTCATCAAAAGGCACCAAAGTAATTTGGAAAACCAAAAATGCCTTTCCTATTGAAACGAAAACCTAGCTATGACTACCCAGTGGCGACTGCCACTGGGTAATAAAACAAGTTATATCTTGTGAGCTAAAACACTACATAGTTTCCATTTGCTGCAAGGTTGATCTTCCTTAACGGTCAAAAGCAAAAGGCATGCCATTAATATGCAGTGGAGACAGAGGATTATTAGTACAGGAGTACCACGTGCTATAGCCAGACTAGTGCCACTCAATTTTGCCAAATCTAGCCTTACTTCCATCCATACCTGATGCCTTTTTCGGTCAATGACATCTATCACACATTCTTGACTTGCCGCTCAGAGGTTAATCCTGCAAGAGTGTGCCATGCTAGGGAATAAAATAACAAGCAGAGAAGTACAGCAAATGAAGGACTTGTGAACAGACAGGACTCACAAGACCAAAAGATGATTAGGCTTGTAATAACTGGGATTAAGAATCTTTAAGCAGTGTGTCATCATATGCTCTGTCCCTAATATTATAATCCATATAACAATAAATGAAAGTACACAAATTGGTCAAAGAGAAGAATGATTGAGAGAATCCTTTTCAGTTCTGATGGTCACTAGTTCCTTATTTACTTAACTGTGCACCTGGATAGTGGCCACTCAAGCGATCTGTTTCAGTACTATTATGTGCACTTAAAACTCTGGTTTCTTCTTGGACATCTTAGAATGTAGGCAACATAAAAAAATGCTTGTTCTAGTTCTTTCCAGAATAATTTATATAGGTAGTGTTCGAGGCATGTGGGCTGCTGAATTCATATCTGTGCATAGATCGCCGCCTATTGTTGGGTCCGGATGATTGCACATTGTTGTCCTGGAAGAGTCTTCGAAGTATCACGAGATAGGTGGCTCCTCCCCTGGACTACAGTGCGCATGGGCATCGACTCCATCCTCAGATTGTTTTTTTCCGCCATTGGGTTCGGATGTCTTTAATTCCCTCTTGTCGGAATCGATAGAAAACTTTCTTGAGACCAAAAGGTCTTTAGTCTAATACGTCGGTATTGTCTTGCATTCGGCATTGCCTTTTCTAGCTCGGTTCCGAGCCGGATTCTCTACTCCCGCTTGCTCTCGGTGCGGAAGGCCCAGTCGACGCTCTAGACCTATCGACCTTCCATCATGGACCGAAGTCCATTCAAGAGATGTCCGGTCTGCAACTCAAAGTATCCCCACATCGACGTCCACCCGGTGTGCAACAAGTGTCTGTCGCCGGACCATGATGAGGACAAGTGTATGGCTTGTTCACGCTTCAGGTCCAAGAAGACGCTTAAGCTTCGAAGAGCTGCGCGCCAGGAGGCCCAGCAAACTGCACCGGCGCCTGTGGACATCTTCGATGCAGGGGATGTCGAGGACGAATCTATCCAGGACATTTCTGAGTCAAACCCCGCGTCGGACGTCGACTATGACTACGACGCGGATGCTGAGATGTTCGAGGGCGAAGAAGTCGTCGACTAGGTAGGGGACGACGACGGGGCCCTCTGGGCCATGGAGGATAGCTCGTAGGAGGAGCTTCCTCAAACTGACTCTGGGGCCGTGCCAATTTATAAGGCCCAGGTCGAGGGATCGCCTTCGGGCCTTACCCAAGATCTCGCTATGGGTTCTACGGCCCGCCTTCGGGCTCGGCCACGGACATTGCTGCCGAGCCACTCCCTGGCAAAACGAAACCGACAGTGAAACCTACGGTCTCGACGGCAGGTGCCGGCCTCGAAACCGAAAGTGCGCATCACTTTGATCGGCTCCAAGGCCTCGGAGGCTTCTTCGCCGAAGAAGCCGAAAATGGCTGTCGAACCGAAGGCTCAAGTTAAGGGCGTCGAGACGAAGTCTGCCGCGCCGACGACTAAAGTGAAGGTGGTCGAGCCGGGCGCGTCGGCGCCGAAGACGGTCGACACCGGCAAAAGCCTTGGCGACCCGAAGAAGACTGTCGGCGAGCCGACGAAAACTCTCGGTGACCCGAAGAAGCGGCTGTATGACCCAAAGGTCCTCACAAAACCGCGTCCGCAGGACAAGGCCAAGGGCGCCGCGCCCCGAGAGTCGACTCCGAAAGTAACCTCGAAGGATTCCATTGAACCGGCGCGCGCCCATCCGCCTCGTTCACCAAGAAGGTGACGGACTCCCTGCAGCGAATCAGGGACGGCACCGCGTCGGTCGGTCCGAAGGATCCTCCGCCTGCGAAACCTGTGGAGAAACCACTTAAGGCGTCCACGCCCATCCACTTCACGTTGCCGCCGAAGACGGCGCCGAAGGCCTTTGCTCCTAAGGCTGTGGCCGGTGTGCCCGAAAAGCTCTCATCGGCGCCGAAGGCGTCATCGGTGGTCCCCGGCTCGCGACCTCTACGACCTTCGGGGGACGAGCGTCAGGAACACTTCATCGACGCCGAAACGGGCAAGCTTTCCCTCCTCAAGCGGAAAATCGCCCCAGAACGCCCACAGGAGTCCTACAAGATCCCTCTCAAGAAAAAGAAGGACTCTGCTTGCTCTCCCGTCTTGGTGGAACCACTTTCCCCACAGACTCATAATGTCTCGCCCACTTACTCGGATGTGGACGCTGGTGAGGGGGATGATGAGGATGAATACAGTTATCCTGTCTATACAGACCCTGAGGATACCAATGAACCCTGGGTAGCTGGTGGTGACCCTGGGGATCCTCAATCAGGACAAGACCCTCAACTTTTTTCTGCTAAAACGTCCCCTACAGAAGACTCTGCAGCTTTCAATGCCCTCATTGAGCGGGCAGCTAACAATCACAACGTCCAGCTACATACTGACCCTGTGGATGTCGATTTCCTTTTTGACACCTTTTCAGTCTCAGAAAAAACTGTTAAGACTCTGCCTATGCTGAAAGGTGTTTTAAAGCATGCTGCTGAGATCTTTAAAGAACCTACCAGGGCAAGGGTGATAAACCCTAGGATTGACAAAAAATACAAGTCGGCGCCTACTGATCCTACCTACATCAAAGGACAGTTGCCTCTGGACTCCCTTGTTGTCTCGAATGCCCGGAAGAGGGCTAATTCTCAGACTACGGGTGATGCTCCTCCCCCAGACAAAGAATCCAAGGTCTTTGAGGCGTTGGGGAAGAGGGTAGCAGCACAGGCAGCCAACATCTGGCGCATCTCTAACACACAAGCGCTTCTGGCGCGCTATGACAGGGCACACTACGACACACTGGAGACCCTGTTGCAGCACCTGCCTGATGAATACAAGGAGGCGGCTTAGATGCTGAATCAGGAAGGGAAGCTGATCTCTAACGCTTCAATTAAGTGCTTTCTGGACGCAGCTGATACCGCTGCCAGAGCTATAAACACTAGTGTTATGCTACGGCGACATGCCTGGCTAAGAATCTCTGGATTTAGGCCAGAAATCCAAACCACCATCCTTAACCAAACAGTCAACCCAGATCACCTGTTTGGCCCAGAGGTCGACACCACCCTAGAAAAGATAAACAAGCATTTACAATGCAATGGTCTCGGCAATATTATAGGTAGAGCTATTAGAATTGCTCATTATTTTTTTATCTTTTTTGTATCCCTAAATAAATGGCATTGTCATTTGTATTGGCATTAGCTTTGTTTTTTGCATATGTGATACCTATTGCATTAGCAGAGAGAGAGTGAGGTAGTGAGATAGAGAGAGCGAGTGAGGTATTGAAATAGAGAGAGAGTGAGAGAGAGTGAGGTAGTGAGATACAGAGTGAGGTAGTAAAGAGTGAGGTAGTGAGAGGGATGTTGTGAGGTAGTGAGATATAAGCATAGAGTGATGTTGTGCTGTAGTGAAATAGAGAAAGAGGTAGTGAAAGAGAGTGAAAGTGAGTTAGTGAGATAGAAAAAGTGAGGTAGTGAGAGAGAGTGATTGAGGTAGTGAGTGAGTTTGTGAGGTAGTGAGATAGAGAGAGGTCGTGAAAGAATGAGGTAGTGAGGGTGAGAGTTGTTGTGCTGTATTGAGATAGAAACAGAGCGATGTTGTGAAGTAGTGAGCTAGAGTGAGGTAGTGTATGAGAGAGTAAAAGTGAGTTAGTGTATTTGAGAGAGAGAGAGAGTGCGGTAGTGAGATAGAGAGAGTGAAGTTGTGGGGTAGTGAGAGAGTGATGTAGTGAACTTTACAGAGAGTGTGTCGTGATATAGTGAGGGAGAGATAGTGAGGTAGTATATAGAGAGAGTGTGAGGTAGTGAGATAGAGAGAGTGAAGCAGTGAGTTAGAGAGAGAGAGTGAAGTTGTGAGGTAGTGAGAGAGTTGTGAATTTTTGAGAGAGTGTGTCGTGATATAGTGAGGCAGTGAGAATGAGATAGTGAAATAGTAATAGATAGAGTTAGGTAGTGATGTAGAGAGAGTGAGGTAGTGAGATAGAGAGAGTTACGTTGTGAAGTAGTGTGTTAGAGAGATATAGTTCCTGTGGTAGTGATATTGTGATGTTGTGAGAAAGAGAGTTGAGTAGTGAGGTAGAGATTGAGGTAGAGAGATAGTGAATGAGAGATAGTGTAGTAGTGTGAGAGATAGTGAGTTAGTGAAAGAGAGAATGAGGTAGTAGGGACGGTATAGTGGAGCTGAGGAGAGAGTGAAGGGATGGTGCAGTGAGAGGCTGAGGAGAGTGCATCAGTGAAAGGACGGTACCATAAGAGGCTGAGGAGAAAGTGCAGCAGTGAGTGATGGTGCAGTGGAGGAGTGAGGGCTGCAGCCTGGATGGGGGGCGGGGCTGAGCAGAGAGTGCAGCAATGAAGGGACGATGCAATGGGGGGCTGAGCAGAGTGCAGCAGTGAAGGGACAGTGCAGGGAGAGGCTGAGCAGAGAGTGCAGCAGTGAAGGGACGGTGCAGGGAGAAGCTGAGGAGAGTGCAGCAGTAAAAGGACGGTGCAGTGGGGGCTGAGCAGAGAGTGCAGCAGTAAGAGGACGGTGCAGTGGGGGGCTGAGCATAGAGTGCAGCAGTGAAGGGACGGTGCAGTGGGACTGAGGAGAGAGTGTAGCAGTGAAGGGATAATGCAGTGAGAGGCTGAGGAGAGTACAGCAGTGAAGGGACGGTGCAGTGGGGAGGAGGAGTGAGTGCAGCAGTGAAGTGACCGTGCAGTGAGAGGCTGAGGAGAGTGCAGCAGTGAAGGGACTGTGCAAGGAGAGGCTAAGGAGAGAGTGCATCAGTAAAGGGATGGTGCAGGGAGAGGCTGAAGAGAGTGCAGCAGTGAAGGGATGGTGCAGTGAGAGACTGAGGAGAGTGCACAAGTGAAGGGACGGTGCAGGGAGAGGCTGAAGAGAGTGCAGCAGTGAAGGGACGATGCAATGGGAGGCTGAGCAGAGAGTGCATCAGTGAATGGACGGTGCAGGGAGAGGCTGAGCAGAGTGCAGCAGTGAAGGGACGGTGCAGGGAGGGGCTGTGGAGAGAGTGCATCAGTGAAGGGACGGTGCAGGGAGCGGCTGAGGTCCTTATTTTTTCTAATTTGATTTGCCTTCTCAAGCTTTTGATTTTTAAGAAACGTACTGGAGTGGAACCCCAAACCGATTCCAAGCGCCTTGAAAGAGTCACCAGCATCCCCAGCAGCCACTGCCTATTGGAGCAGTACCAGGTCTGTCCTGAATATCTGGAGTGGTATAGTTGGCAAACACACATGTGGGCTGGCAGGGCGGTAAGTGGGCCGGCCCCCCCCGAATCTCACACGAGGTAGTAATTAAAACTAATTTTGAAACAGGTCACCATTGGGCCCTATATTCAGGTCCTTAACTTCACTGGCTAAAAACACTGATTGAGTTCTAAATAATTCATGTAAAAAAATGTAAGTAATCCATGTCAGTATTTTAGTTCTTGTTTCTATTTCCCGTTTAACGTTCTTAAGAAATGCAAGATTAAGTAAACTATTTCCAGGGTGCTGTGTTTCTTTATTTTTCCATGAAACATTTACTCTTGAGTAGGTGTTTATAGCGGGCACAATTGAGAGCTCTGAAGGTGAGGCTGAAAGCAGTGCGAGTTTAACACAGTGCTTGTCAGTGACTTCAAAAGGTGTTCGGAATACGTGGCCATCCAATGCTTGGCCTCTTTGCAGGGTGCACAGAGCAATGGGCGGGTATTCCCGTTGCAATTGTAATTCTGTGAAAATGTGTGAGGAGGTGCACAGGAGTCTAAATATTGAGGTGGCGACAGTAAAAACAATATTGTCAGAACACAATGTAGCCAGCTCAAGGCTTTGTATGCAGTGTGCGAGCTGTGGCCTTAAATTCTTTCAATTGGACCAACTGGATTAACCTTCCGGAGACTAATGACTTGTGCACTGTACTCCTGTACTGTGCACACGCCGCTCAAACCATTAACATAACAAGAAGCGCCTAGAAGCACAGAGGGCTGAGCGCTTTACAAATATCCTCCTTGGGCACTCCCGGTTTTACAATAGTTAAGCACCGCAAGAAATGGGAAATATCCCTCCCCTCCGGTGGGTTGGAGTTGTGGGGGGGGAGGGGGCAGGTCGGAATTAGGGAGAAGAAAAAGGAGATACGAGATTGTAGGGAAAGGAGGGGAACCGAAGAGACAAAGAGTGTGGACAATGCAGAGGCAATAGAATGATGGAGGGAAAAAGGTGCCAGATGAGAGTGTCAGATAGATATGGGGAGAAGTGACAGGGGAGGAGGGACCAATGCACAGGTGACAGCAGATGAACCTGGTCAGAGTGGGAGAAACAAAGAAAACGATACATAGGGTGCAGGAGAGAGAGCGGAAGGAGAAGTAACAAGTGGGATAGACAGAGAGAGGTGGTAATGCGGAGGGATGGGGGAGAAGAGGCCGCCAGAGCAGAATACAAAGATAAAGATAAAGATAGAGAGAGAGAGATATAGAGATATAGAGATAGAGATAGAGAGAGAGAGAGAGAGAGAGAGAGAGAGAGAGAGAGAGAGAGAGAGAGAGACAGAGAGAGAGAGAGAGAGAGAGCGAGAGAGACAGAGAGAGAGAGAGAGAGACACAGAGAGAGAGAGAGAGAGACACACAGAGAGAGAGAGAGACAGACAGACAGACAGACAGACAGACAGACAGACACCTGTAGAGTGGGTGGGAAGAATAGTGTGACCGAGGCACAGTGGTGGGAGGGAGCGTTAGAAGCCCAGTAAAACACGTGTCTGTTTATTGGAATACACAAAACGTCTGCTGAGTACGAGCACAGCGTGCGACGTACTTTGAGCCTGAGGCCGCTCTGTGATGGGGGAGAGGGAGGGGCAGGTGTGAGAGGCGCCATGACAACAAAGAATGCAGGAAAAGCAGATGGTGCACGCACGTGCATTCATGCTTGTGGCCAGGAAGCAGAGGCTGGGTGGCACTTTTGAGCTCCCCTTTACAAAATGTCGCGGAACAAACGGCGCATGCGCTGTTTTAGCTCGACGTAAAAAGAGAGATGTACTAGACTTCCCTATTGGTATTCTGTGGTGCCATCCATGTACAATATTTTCTTTTGTGATGAAATGCTGCATTCTAAAGATTTCATTTGTGAGGCTGCCAGGTCAGTAATGACCTCACTGTTGGCTAAATTAGATCATGTTTATACTGTTTATCTTAGACACTTTTAAAGAGGAGCCCCGGGCGCACTGGATAGTGCACGGCTCGGGGCACCTCTAGGACGCAAACCCACTCGGAACACCTGCCCAAGCGGGCAGGAAACAGGTGAGCCCAACCCCACGGGGAGGGTAGTGGGAGGGAGCAGGATCGAATCACGAGCTGAAAAGCGGGGAAATCAAATGCGGTCCGATGTGATCTTTAGCACGACGGAGGAGAGCTGCAGCAGAGGGAGGGGGAGGGAGGCGAGAGTGCGACGGAGGAGGGCAGAGATAAGGGAGGAGGCGAGCGGAGCCGAGCAGCTCCTAGGGAGGAGTGAAGAAGTGGACCAAATGCGGTCCGATGTGATTTTTAGCACGACGGAGGAGAGCTGCAGCGCAACGAGGAGGGCAGAGGGAAGGGAGGAGGCGAGCGAAGCCGAGCAGCTCCTAAGGAGGCGAGCAGCTCCAAAAACACCACCACGTTTCTCCGAGGCAAGGAGAAAATGCCTTGGAGAAACGCACGGCCATTTTCGGATTTGGGGGCGTGTTTTGCTGTGCTGAGTGACAGATGGCGTCACTGTCTAAAGAACAGCAAAAATTACGCCCCCAAATCCGAAAAGGACGGGGCTACATCGGAGTGATGGATCTCTCCTCCAATGGCTGGCCTCCGTTTAGGAAGCCAGCCAATTGAGGAGAGGTCGAGTACAGAGGCGGGTTCAAGCTCCATACTCAAAATCATTAATTCTCTGACCGGAAGCTGGCAAGCCAGCATTTCCGGTCCGAGACCTAAAAAGGACACTGAGACTGCTAAATCCATGGGTGCCTTACAGTCCCAGCAGTTTCGGGGTGGGTCTTTTCGTCGCTCCAGCACTAGAGGCGTTTCCAGGGGCCAGCTCTCCCAGTCCACGCAGTACTACAAGGGCAATACTCAGACCACTTACACCAACAAGAGTCGAGGTGGATATCGTGGCAACAGCGCCAAAGGCAGAGGATGTGGAAACAACAACTCCAGATCCTCTGCCACCAGCAAACAGTGATGCCTTGTCACTGCCCCCGACCACACAACACCGGCCGGGGGGAGACTCCAGCTGTTCCTGCCCGTCTGGAAGTCCATCACCACGGACAGGTGGGTCAGAAAACTTATCCAATACGGTTATTGTCTGGAGTTAACATCCACTCCACCCAACATGCCCCCAAGACACCGTCCTATGTCGGACGAGCACTTGCACTTATTGCAGCAGGAGGTCACCGTCATGCTGCAAAAAGGAGCAATAGAGCTCGTGCCAGTGCAGGAAAGAGGCACATGGGTCTACTCCCTGTACCTCTTAATACCGAAAAATGACGGGTCCCTCAGGCCCATCCTGGACCTCAGGCCACTCAACTACTACATCCTGTCGGAGCAATTGCATATGCTGACCCTGCAGCAAGTGCTCCCGTTGCTCAGTCAGGGGGATTTTCTCGCAACTTTAGACCTAAAGGATGCGTACTTTCACATTCCACTGCACCCTTCACACAGGAAATACCTCCGGTTCACCTTACAAAACCAGCACTACCAGTTCAAGGTTTTGCCTTTCAGTGTCACCACGACACCCAGGGTGTTCACAAAGTGCCTGGCGACAGTGGCGGCGCATCTCAGGAGACGGAACATCCACGGCTACCCTTATCCGGACGACTGGCTCATCCAAGCAAAGTCAGCCCAGCAGTGTGCCGCCCACATGTCCCACACCATTCACCTCCTGCACGATCTGGGATTCTCACTGAATTACCCAAAATCCCACCTACAGCCCGCCCACATACGGCAGTATCTGGGTGCGACCATAAACACTCTGGCGGCCACAGCACAGCCAAATTCAGTGAGAGTCAGCAGCATTCAATCGCTGATACAAAAATTCAGACCTCAACACTCGCTTCCAGCAAGAGTGTTCATGCAGTTGATAGGCATGATGGCACTCTGCATTTCCATAGTCCCGCACGCGAGACTACATATGCGCCCGCTTCAGGAGTGCTTGGCACGTCAGTGGACTCAGGCTCACGGCCAGTTGAAAGACCTAGTGTTGGTGAGCGGTCGGGCATACAACTCTCTGCATTGGTGGAATCCACGAAACCTTTGCAAGGGCCGACCGTTCCAAGAGCCTGTGCCACAGATCATCCTGACAATAGACGCCTCTCTCCAGGGATGGGGAGCTCATGTACTCCATTACATTGTGCAGGGACTATGGACGCAACAGCAACGGAAGATGCACATCAATGTTCTCGAACTGATGGCGATCTTCATGGCACTCAAAGCCTTCAAAGTACATCTGTGCAACAAGGTTGTGTTGATCCGGACGGACAACATGACAGCCATGTACTACATTCAAAAGCAGGGAGGAACACACTCTCCGCAGATGTCTCATCTGGCTCAGAGCATGTGGAAGTGGGCCATTCAGAGGAACATCTGCCTCATGGCAGAACACCTCCCGGGCAAAGACAATCAGATGGCGGACCTGCTCAGCAGGCACGGCCACCAAATGCACGTTTGGGAGATACATCCATCAGTACTCCAACCGTACTTCCAAAGGTGGGGTCACCCAGAGATAGACCTGTTCGCCACAAGGGAGAACGCAAAATGCCAAAGCTTCGCCGCCAGGTTCCCACACCCACAGTCGCAGGGCAATGCGATATGGATGAACTGGTCAGGCAAATTTGCGTACGCTTTTCCCCCAGCACCTCTGATACCGCTGGTGGCACGCAAGCTCAGGCAGCACACGATGACTCTCATCCTGGTTGCTCCAACGTGGGCTCGCCAACCATGGTACACCACGTTTCTAGAACTGTCCGTGGTACCGCATCAGAGGCTACGTCTCACACCCAGCCTTCTGACGCAGAGCTATGGCGACATTCAGCATCCGGATCCGCAACAGCTCAACCTGGCGATCTGGCTCCAGAAGTCTTAGAGTTTGGCTACCTGCACTTGCCTTCTGACTGTATGGACATCATTCGGGAGGCAAGGAAGCCCACCACCAGAGCATGCTATGCGGTGAAATGGAAGCGGTTTGTCATTTATTGTGCAGACCACAACATTAACCCGCTAGATGCGTCTATTCAGAATATCATCTGTTACCTTTTCAATCTGTACAAATGTAATCTAGCCTATGCTTCCATTCGCATACATTTATCTGGGATGGCCGCTTATCTCCAGAATAGGCAGCACCTCTCACTCTTCAGAGTGCTTGCCATTAAGGCCTTTCTAGAAGGACTCAAACGAGTCATTCCTCCGCGGACTCCACCAGCTCCGGAGTGGAACCTCAATGTGGTCCTCACCCGGCTAATGGGTCCTCCCTTTGAACCACTGCATTCCTGTGAGATTCAATTCTTGACATGGAAAGTGGCTTTCCTCATAGCGATTACATCGCTACGGCGAGTTAGTGAACTGCAAGCCCTCACTATCCAAGAGCCATTTATTCAAATTCATTCTAACAGGGTAGTGCTTCGCACTAACCCTAAATTCCTTCCTAAGGTCGTGTCTCAATTCCATATCAACCAGACTATTGAATTGCCTGTTTTCTTCCAAAATCCTGAGTCATTGGCAGAGAGAATGCTCCACACTCTTGACATCAAAAGGGCCCTGATGTATTACATCGACAGGACCAAAGATTTTAGGAAGACTAAGCAACTCTTTGTTGCCTTTGCACCACAAAGGTAACCCTATTTCCAAGGCTGATATTGCTAGGTGGATCGTTAAATGTATCCAGATCTGCTATCTGAAAGCCAAACGTACTCTCACCATTCCACCTAGGGCCCACTCCACCAGAAAGTTGGGGGCCTCTATGGCATTCCTTGGGAACATTCCTTTGGAAGACATATGTAGAGCAGCCACATGGTCTACCACACACACATTTACAAAGCATTATTGTGTTGATGTGCACTCCAAACAGCAGGCAGCTGTAGGGCAGGCTGTTCTCAAAACACTTTTCCAAACTGCTGCAGCTGGCACGGGCGGCCGCCGTTAATGGAGGGACTGCTATGTATTCTATGCACAGATGTGAATTCAGCAGCCCACATGCCTCGAACCGAATATGCTACTTACCAGTATGCATCTGTTCTTGGCATGTAGGGCTGCTGACATTCATATCGCCTGCCCTCCTCCCCGGCGCCCGTAGCAGCTGCAGAATTCACACATACTTCTAGCATGGTCATCATTCACTTAGTTTCACTCCATCTTGGCCACAATGGCTAAAAACAATCTGAGGATGGAGTCGATGCCCATGCGCACTGTAGTCCAGGGGAGGAGCCACCTATCTCGTGATACTTCGAAGACTCTTCCAGGACAACAATGTGCAATCATCCGGACTCAACACTAGGCGGCGATCTATGCACAGATATGAATGTCAGCAGCCCTACATGCCAAGAACAGATGCATACTGGTAAGTAGCATATTCGATTTGCTGCCAGCAGTCACTTTCAAGTGTTCTGGATTCATAGAGCAACCTTCTTTGGCATAAAATGCTACACTAATATCAAATTAACACAAAGCCACGAGTGGTAGAAATTTAAAAAATATTGAATGTATTTTAATTCTCGAGTGTTCGAAAAGTTGGATGTTCATTTCATTGCAATTTCAGCCACTGCAGTGAGATTATTTCAGTGAACTAACTTCCTTGCTGGCTTCTCCAAGAGTTTGAATAGACCTCAGAGATCTGCTCCTAGTTACTCTTTGTGAATGTTAAATTCCCTCTGGTACATGAGAGCTAGAACGTCTTTGCAGCAAAGGTTTTTCACAGTTATCTCTTTTCTTTCTTTAAATCCGCTTACCTTTCCCCAGGGGAGGGGTGGGCTGCAGATGGAAATGTTTATTTCGTACATACCCCTGTGACTTACAAAATGTAAAATGAGCAGCAGTTTCCCATGTGCATTTTCAATTTGGAAGCAGAGCTGGTTTTGTTTGAAGGAAGCGCAAAATGTTCTTTCTCTGGGGAAAAGATTGCTTTTGAGTGTTGCAGAATTGCCCAAACTCACTGGAATTCACCCGGAACTCCCTCCTAGGAAATTATTTATAGCCAAGCACCAAGCAAAGCATTATGGCTCCTGCTTTAAAGTCACAACTTTAATAGAAGATTGTTGCTGAGAGACTGAATGGAGGGTTGACTTGTACTAAGTCGAGCATAGTCTTTAAAGTGAAAGCTCCTATTGAATACCCAGTCTTGGTGAGGAACATTGGTGCTAGTTTAAAAGGCCTACATTGGATCACAAATTGCTGACATGTAAAAGTATTGACAGGGCTGTTACTAGCACACAAGGAGTTCCTAAGTTTTACTCCTATTCCCTCAGTTATCTCTGATGCTTGCACTTCCAGCTTCCTTGATGTCGATGTGCAGCATTTAACATTGGGCCTGTGCTGTACTTGATGACTAATTTATTAGAGCAAAGTGTTCGCTGTTACAGGGCTCAGTGCTGAGCCGGCTGTGCTGATGTTAGAACAAGCAGTGTTTGTAGCATGCACAGGCCGAAATTGTCAGCCTGTTCTTACCATACCATATTTATTAAAACATTAAATGCAAGCTTAGTCTAATTAATGTGTATAAAATATTACCACACAAGTCTACTTTCCCAAGAACCTGTATGGAAGTATAAGTTTGCCGCAATTAGTACTTTGTTTAGATCACATGCTATGCACACTGCTGTCATCTAGCGTTGTGTGGAGACGCAACAACTTGTTTTCTTTGAAGAAGAGATTTCAGGTTCAAATTTATTCGTGATACAGCGCCTGAAATCAACAAAGCATTAAGGCACAGCCTCTACCGTTGGTTGTATTTCCACCATTAGGAACAGATACATCCTTGAGTATTACATACCATTGTGTTTGCATAACAGAGACCTTTGGTGCCGGTACATTGGAATGCCAAGTTTCCTAAAGTGAGGACCTAGTGAGACCTACAGACTCATATGAGATGAATTTTTCAGAGAATCCTAAGAAAAGAAAATGTGAGAGTGACTCGTGTGGGAGACTTTATGAAGAATAAACCTTTTAAGTTCTATCGCAAATGTAACAAGTTCCCATTGTCGGACCAGCATTGGGTTTGTAACCTTTGCTAGCTGAGGAACCATAACAAGTCTGCCAGTTCTGCCTGTAAAGACTTTGGGTGCAAGAACATCATCCCTGACTGGAGGATAGAAGGTTGACACATTACAGGATGCATTGCCACAGACTGGAATGGGTATCAAGGACTTAGACTGTGAACTGGGTGGGCCCTCCAATAGTCTAGGGATCTATGAGGAGTAGTCAGATTGTTGCTCGTCTAACGTCTCTTACTTCAGAGTGGATTCTTTTCTTTGGCCCTCTAGGAAACCATTCATCTGAAAGAGACAATTAGTTGTAAATTCCTTACCTTTAGAATTACCCCCAGGCATCAGACTGGATCCAGAGTATTTTCCCGTCCGCAGTACCCCGCATGTCAAATGGTGGCGTCGGTCGGCTCTGCATTCGTCGTTGGTGTTGTGGTCGCCAGGATGACGTCGCAGCAGCTACTTAGCCACCCCCCTCGTGCGCTGACATCAGTTATTTATTTTTCCGAGCCAGCCAGCACAGATCTGGAGAGAGCAGGAGAGCAGTACTTCCAGTCACTGTTTGACTGAATTTTTGCTACTTGTTTCACACACTACCCTCGGTGAGGAGCATCCCTGTGCGGTTTGACCTCCGCTGAAGCCTTTGCTAAAGTACAAGAAACAGCACCGAGAACGCCATCCCTTTACTGCAGACCTGCATTCTTTGAATCCTTGACAGTTGGTGCTGCCATGTGTTTCCAAAGCCCCTCAACCCCGTCTCAGAACCGAGATGTACTCCAAAGCTGAAACCTAAACCATCCTCAAACTCCACTTCAAGCAGCATTCTCCCTGTCGAATACCAAGGCAACCAGCGTGGTATACGGCAAACATGGGTTTATATTCATCCAGTTTCCTGCCACACACTTGTACAGCCTCCTACAAAAGGCCAACCACCTGCCAAAAAACACTGCCTCACCTCAGAGGAGGCTATTTTAGATACGCTTAGGGCTTAACCCATAATTAAGTAATGACCCAGGGAACCCACACCACTACTCGCACCATTACCTGAACTCTCACCATCACTGGCGGAGTCTCTTCACACAGACTGTGACCAGGACCACTCTGCAGAGCAGTTCAACTTATATGGGGACCCAATGCCCATGGATGATGGAGATAACCCTAGTCATGTTAATATTATGGACCCTTCAGACGACCAATCTTTGGAACCTTAACCCCTTCGCTGCTTATGACGAGCTCAGCTCGTCATGCAGTACACTGGTCGTGTGCTCATGACGAGCTGAGCTTGTCATGAATAATGGGGGAAATCAGTTTTCAGCACAGGAGGGGAAACGTCTTAGCAGTCATGTGGTTAAACAATTAAGCCATAACTACCTAATGACACAACTGGGTATTAGACAATTGTACAACGAGCGGCAGACCACTGCAAAGTTAAACTCCATGTAGTGGAAGAAGATGATGACTTCCTTTTTGAGATCCTCTTTAATACTGAGCAGTCCATGCAGTTCTCCCCGATGCTCAAGAGTATGTTCAAGTGTTCCACTCATACTTAAATGATTCAGTTAACGCACAGTTAGTCATATGTAGGATGGAGAGAAAATAAATGCAAAGGCACACCTCCTCTTCAATCACGGACATGTTGCACCTGATTCCCATGTTGTCCACACAGCATGAAAAAGAGCCTTCATGCTTGGCTCGGGGAACACCAGTCTGCTTGATGAGGCTAGCAATTAAATGAATGCTACAGACCAGTGTAGCTGCCTGGTTTGTCACTCTGTAGCAAGTTGCAACTCTGTCAATCTTCTCTCTTAGTATGGCAGATATCAGTGGAGAAAATGGAGGACTTTTTCAAGCAACTTCCCAAAGCTTACATGAAGAATGGGAAATAATTTGTCTAGGAGGGCAAGGTATTTCCAAACACAGATGTACCAAATTCACCCTTGACGCAGCTGATACTGCCAACATCCTTCTTTGCACTCGCACCTTTCTCGAAGTTTCTGTCCAGAGATGCAACAGCACCTCACCGGCTTGCCCTTCTATAGTGGGTACCTTTTTGCGTAAACAAAAAGAGTTTCCTTTCTGTGCAAACCACTACTGTTAGACTCTAAACCTTATCAAACATTTAAAGTGGAACCTGAAATATATACCTCAAACACAAAACTATTAAAATATTTGTTTCGATTTTATTAAAAACCAGCACTAAATGCCAAAAATGTCATGATCATTATACATATACAGTACAAAATACAAAATTAAAAAGATTTTTCTTGTTACATAAAATACAAAATATACATATCAATGGTAAAGTAGTCCTTTTGTCGACGCGTTTCGGTGTCTTGATCTTTTTGTAAACACCTTCTTCAGGACAGGTAAGTAAAATCTACAACATTTCAAATCTGCAAACAAATACATACAGTTAATATCACTTAGAGGTTATATATTTCTCCTATATTTCATCTAGGTTTTAGGTAGATTTGATAAGGTCAAGTTAGTCTTACTTAAAAAAGCATATATCTTTTTAGTTCTTCTAGTTATCCTTAGACTCGAACCATTTCTTGCCTTTTGGTTCTTCTTTTAAGATATTCGACGGGGCATGGACCTGTATTGAAAAGACGGTATGGATACCATTCTCAGTAACGATCATTAATGTGCATGAGTGCCGCTCAGTATGTTCCTTTTTTATCATCATTAAGCAGGTTAGGGGCTACTTACATGTTTTGTCTCACACAGGATTTATTTCAGGGAGTAGGGGTCATCCATCTGTAATTTAAATGATCCTGGAGTTTTCAATTCTCCTTCTCTGTTTAGTTCCGGACGTTCACTGTTCCAGTTTTGCCACCATGCAGTTATGGAATTGCTTCAGTGGAAATATTTCTATAAATGGAGTTAAACGGATATTACTTCTCACCTTTTAGTTGATATAAGGCGCACAATGCTTTTGGCACAATTTCAATCTATTTTATGCGTTCGTTTCTGTCATGCTAGTATATGGATATCTTCATTTTTTCTGATTTTATGCTAATTATTTACTAGTTAAAAAAACGGTTGTGCATTTGAAAGATTATACCTTCGCACAGTACTTAATCTTAGAGATTATCTTTAAGTGCAGTTATGGACTCGCTATCCTCGTGGTGTTATACACTTTTGCCTTAGGTAGACTGACCAGAAAGTTTGTAAACATTAGGTGAATCCACAGCCCCATAACGATATTATCATGAGGGATATGGAGGATTAGTCGAAGAGTTTGTAGACATTAGGTAAATCCTAGACCCCCTTTGCGATATTATGACGAGGGATATGGTGGATAGGTCCCTCATTTTAAAAAAGCCTAAATCTTAGTCAGCTTACACACAAGTTAACGCCTGGCTTAACCTCCGGTCCCTTCTAAATAGTGCTACAGCATGTTCCTTACCTGGCGTCTGGTGAAACACCGTCCTCTTCGGCCTCCTACCGTCTTCTTACTTGAGTGCCGATGGACCTTCACCGCGCCTTTTTATACCGTCCCCTTGATTATTTCATTGGGACGATTGCTCTAATTAAACACTGATTGATTAAATGTTACCGACGCGGAGTTAACCTCGTGATCGGAAGAGCATTTATAAATCCGAGCGCCATTTTCGTAGTTTTTAGTTCGTTGGCGTCATTGTACCCTTGGTAACCTAAGCGGTCTCGTGACCGGAAGATCATTTGTTATTATAAGCGCCATTTTAGTAGTTTTTTACACATTGACGTCCGTGTGCCCTTGGTAACCTGAGCGTCCTCGTGACCTCGATATGATCTGTTATTTTAGGCGCCATCTTGGTAGTTTGTTTTTATAAATTGACAGCCGTGCCCTCATATTTGTACCCAGCGTCCATAAGTGCGCTGTTTATTGTATATTATTCATTGTAATTATAGGCTTATGTTCACTTGTATTATTCCAAGTTAACCCCCTCTTTTCTGATGTACAGTTATTTTAATTTCTCCCAATTTAAACCCGGGAATTAATTGTTACTGAGTTCAGATGGAGAATTTGTGACATATATAACAATCGAGTATCATCAAACACAATACAGTTTACAATATTGCTTGTGTTATATCGCTCGCTTTGCAGGTGTTGCTTTGCGTTTTTATCCATATAAAGCACGCGTTGATTCTGTAACCGTATGTAGACATTGTATAGTTTCTATTATCAATCAAAGGATCAATCTTAATTAAAAACAACCACATCAGTTTCAAGTTAATAGCATGGACCTATTTTCTAAGCCGTATGTACATTGCATTTATAACGGTATCAGATATACATGCATTGGTCTCCTTCCTGTATAGACATCCTATTTTAGTACATTCAATTGTTTACATTATCATATATATATATATATATATATATATATATATATATATATATATATGCAAATTTAACGTCTTCAACATAGTTATGTTCTTAGCCCTGTTGTTGAATTTTACATATTTGTTGTTAATCACATATGTACATTGTAATCTATAATTGAGCAGCATGATGGCCAGAGACACAATCATAGATCGCAATCTATTCCATTCTTCTTAGATCAAAATAAAGAGGGTTTGTCATGAAGATGGGGGGTCATTATCTGATCATCCTTTCCCATTCTTCCCTATTGTTCAGGCCCTGGTGATAGGTTTTAGATTTGGACATATAAAACTGCTCTCTCTGTTTGCGTCTCTTGTCCATATCCCCACCTCTGAGTGAAGATTTAATTTTTTCAAGAATGAACCACTTTAGGTCCTCAGGATCATGCTTTTTATCTATCCAATGTTCCACCAGTGGCGCATTCTTTTTATGATTTTTTAAGGCTGACCTGTGTTCAGTTAGTCGCAGGCGCATCTCTCGCCCTGTCTCACCTATGTATCCCTTGGAGCAAGGACAGATAATCAGATACACTACATTTGTAGTCCTACAGTTCACATGCTCATTCATTTTTGCAACACAAGTTGACTCTGTTTCAGAAAATAAAGGCAGACACCTAGAAAGTAACCTTCAATTGTCAGGGTTTCACCGCCAACAGAAATGGACAGCAGCAAATACAGCAGGCCCCCACAATGTGTCTTACCAGCAACCTTTTTAAGAAGGTCAACAAACCAAACGACACATCAGTCTGCTTCCGGGGCAACAAACTGGGTAAGGCCAGAGGTACCCAAAACAAGGCCACCACTGCATCCAAACAGACCTTCCATACATTACCCAACCTCTCAATACCTGTATGAGGCGGCGGGAGGGCTCATCAGGTTATACTTTTCCCAGTGAAAGGATATTACCTCAGGCCATTAGGTGCTTTCAATCATCTACTTAGGCCAAAGCCTGGAATTTCACACCACACCAACCTATATATAACCCAGTCAGGCATAACATCAGTCAAGACCACCTACCGCCGCTACTGGAAGATGGGCAGGCCATACAAAAGTAGCCATCAAACCTGTCCTTCCACACCAGAGTGAATAAGGAATCTGTTCCATGTACTTTCTATTCCCCAAGAAAGATGGGAGACTTTGCAGGAGATAAGTCTCAAAACTTAATTCCCCAGCTCTGTGCCAGGAACTGCATGGCAGCCCTTGGATCTAAAGGATGCTTGCTTACACATTCTCATCCACTCAGCTCCCTGTCAGTTGCTATGTTTTCAAGGTAAGTAGATCGCGTTATCAATTCGGAGTCCTACCTTTTGGAGTCACAAATGCTCCTTGAGTTTTTACCTAATGCCTAGCAGGTGCAGCAGCACATGTTCGATGCAACCAAATTAGTCTTTCCGCACCTGACAGATTGGCTGGTAAAAAGCAACTGTCTAAAGCAGTGCCTCACTCACACTCAACAAGACACCTCAGTCCTACACACATTGATGTTCTTAGTCCATATCAAACCATCTCACCTTTGTCACCAACAAACACAGCAGTGCTTGGTAGCCATACTCAATAGAGACCGGAAAAGCTTTTCCGGTCAATAAAATTGATGCCATTTCAAAGATTTCTTCCCCTGTACCAGACCTCACATCCTCTAACATTGAATATAAGAAATAAGCTATAGGTATTGATGGTGTTTTGCATTCAAGTGTCCCAAATACCTGATTGCAAATGGCACCCCCTTCAAGTGAGCCTTGCGAGACACTGGTCACGATCCTCTTCGTAAGTGAGAAGGTCTAGTGTTGGTGGAGCCCAAGGTCCAGCATTAACTGCAATGGTGGAACAATAAGAACTTGTTACTGGGTAGGTTATTCCTTGACCCCAGCTGCAAGTGACCATCAACACAGACGCCAACCTCATAAGGTAATCATAGTCCCATGGGTCAGCTGCAAATCCAGGGCCATGATCTTCGCAGCATAAAGGTACTTAAACTAATGGCAGTTGAGCTAGCACTGCAAGTGTTTTACAAATTATTTTGCAGAAAGCATTGCTCATTCTCACAGGCATGACCACAAAATACTACAGGCAAAAACAAAGACATGCATTCTTCTCATTTGTTCAAGCTTGAATTAGGCCATTTCTCATGACAGAATGCCTTTTGGAGAGTGGACAGTGACTTTGTGAGCCAGCTTATGATACATTAGATGAGGCACAAATGAGAAATCAGCACCCAGGTGATCCAACAATGCTGCTTGTAAAAAGCAAGAATGTAAAATGCCAACGCTTTGCCACATAATAACCACGCCCACAATCCATGGTCAATGCTGTGCAGATTAATTGATCCGGATGTAGCAGTATGCTTTTCTTCCACTATTGTTTATCCCTTTTATATTGAGGAAAACGTGGCAAGCTCAATTAAGACTTATCCAGATAGGATCCACCTTAAGAAGGCTGCTGTGGGTCATGGTGCTTCTGGAAATATCCAGAAACTCCTATGACATTCTCACAAAGCTCCAAAAACAGCTGCAATATCCCAACCTCAGGGCACTGAATCAAGTGAGTTGGCATCTCAAGCCCTAAAATTTGGCTAGCTACAGCTCCCAGAGGAGATCATGCAAATCCTTAAAGACGCTAGAAAGACTTCTGCATGGGCACGCAAAGCAGCTAATGTAAAAGAATCCTGCATTATTGTAACCATCTTCACAAACAACCCTTAGAAGCCACAGTACAAGACATCATCTGTTACTTGTTGCACCTACAAATTCCAGGACTAGCCTTCTCGTCAATAAGGGTGCATGAGTCTAGCCGTGAACACTGGGTTGTTAAAATAGTCAAGGGAGGCTTCACAAGTGGAGAATAGTAATTGCAAATGACGTGCACTGATGTTCTGTATATAATGATGTTTATATGACAAACTGATTTATCTTGGGTGGGCAGTTTGTTATATGTCAGTGCTCAAGGTGGATGAGCACTTCATCATAAGCTGCACTCTATAACTCCTGTGAATGGTTTTGAATTTCAAAAAATAACACTAAGGAGACTATTACGATGTGCTGATCATTTAGCAAATCCACCACCGCTGTATGTTGTTCCTTAATGGGACCTTAACCCTTCGATGCTGATGACGAGCTCAGCTCGTCATCAGCTACGGCGCTCGTATGCTGATGACGAGCTGAGCTCGTCATGTAACGTGGGTTTTTAAAAAATTCAGCACACAGCGGGAAAACCGCTAGCGCGCAAGGGGTTAATATTATTGTAACTCAACATATGCAACAACCCACTCAGTCATCTGTTAGGCTGTGACATGGTGTACTATCCACATATGCACTAAATGGGAATTTACCACATTTTGTGCGACCAACAAGAAGCTTAGGTTGGGCAAACTGTACTAGTCCCTAGCTGCTCACAAGTCATCACCTTAGGGAGATGTGCATAGTCTGCAAAGCAGTACCCAACATATGAATTTAGCGCAGCACATGGTGCAAATGGAAAAGTTTACTTACCTGTAACAATTGGTTTGCAGCTTTTTGGTCTGTATATTCACATGTGACGTCCCGCCTCCCCAGATGCAAGCGGATGGCCCTACATTTACCAGTCACTATTTTTTAAATGGATACTTCTATCTACAGATTCAATACCATTTAAATACCCCCAGGTGCCATATTGGTCTGGAGAATTTTTCAGCAATGTTCCATTGGCACCATACAGCCCCCAGTGACTCAATACCTCCCCTGAAGTGATGGAGCGTAGCCGCATACAAGTCCACCTCTTCACACTGACATAATTTACTTTCTTAGCAACGCCAAAGGGGATGATGGACGGTCCCAGGATGCTTGTTTCCGGTCCAGGGAAGACATGGCTTGGCAGTTCGGGCTGTACTGTTCCCATGAGGCACAGGGTCAGACTGATTTGCAAAAGGCCATGTCTGAACTGGGGTGGCGGAGTGAGTTAAAGAATGATGGTGGATTAAACCCAGATAAGTTGACTGGGGGTGAGTGCTTGCAATGTTCAACAATCCGCCCATCATCCCCTTTGGTTTTGCATAATTTACTTTCTTTCCATGGCCTTTGATGGCTCCCAAACTCTTTTGTGCTACGCAGATTACATGAGGCTGGTCTGTATGGTAAAGCGCTACATTGGCTCAGGAATTTGCTGGCGAACTGTACACAATTTCTGTCTTGACTCATTCAAGTCAAGGCTTATGTATACCAACAAAGGGGTTCCCCAGGGATCTTGCCTGAGCCCAACACTTTTGAACTTCTATGTAGTGCTTCTAGTCCATATTGTAAATTCATGCGGAGTGGAGATCGTGTCCTATGCAGATGAGACTCAACTTCTCATCTCCTTTGACCCTGATCCAGACAAAGTGAAAGATCCATTTGCAGGCTGCATGAGGGAAATCGCTGTCTGGATGAATATTTACTGTCTCCATTGAACAGAGAGAAGCCGGAGATCGTGTTATTTGGCAAAGCAAACAAGATCTGGTCAGCAGACTGGTGGTCTGCAGAACTGGGATAAGCCCTCACACCTAAGCAGATGGTGAAAAACCTTAGAGCATGGGTCTTCAAACTGTGGGGCGCCCCCCCTGGGGGGCCGCAGCATCCCCTCAAGGGGGGCGCGCACTTCACCCCACCAGTTAACTTTGCATTGTTCCTTCCAGGCCCATTAATTAGGCTTCGTGTCGAAGCCCGGGCTGCTGCTGCAGCTTGAGCTGCTGGAGGCTCGTCTGGACAGTGCCTGGAGTCTTATCTCCGGCACGCCAGAGTTTTTCACAGGTCTTTAAAGACCATGTGCAACACATGTATATCGTGGGCCTCCCCTGTGGCATATTTCCAGTCTCCCTGTTTATAGCTTTCAAATTAACAAGTTCATGTTAAACGAAAGTCAGCAGCGTTTAATAACAAGACAATTGTAACTTTGCAATAATATAATTTCATTTGGAGAAGAGTGCAGATGTTTTTTATAACGGGATTATATATTGCATTCCCAAAAAGTGCTTCTACACCTCGTATGGGGTAGTAAGCGCTATATAAATGCAATTACAATATTTACATACCTTTGCAAACTGGTTACAGAGGCTGTTTGTTTCCTGATTCGAGTACCCCATGAGCCCCCACTCTGTCAATTTCTTCCTTTTGGATTTTACTTTTTACTACCTTAGTGTGAAAATGTATTTTATTAAAAGCAATATATAAAGTAGGGTTACAAAACGAAAAATGCCAGCCATGTGTTGCTTAAAGAGCCTGCCAAGGCCTTGTCTTGACACTAAATAGGGTTATAAATAAAATAGTATGTATACATTTGCAATGTGATTTTTCAATCTTTGTTTTCTTTAATTATCAGTCATGGATCATTCAGGCAGCCCTAGAAAACAATTAAAATGCTTTCTGTTCAAAGCATGCACAGATAAGTGCTGAAAATAGGATTTATGGGACTGCTTATTTTTGTACCGACTGGGACATCAATATAATGTGCTCAAAAGACCGGAAGTTTGTTTCAGGATGACCACAATTTTTATTTCCTCCACCCTTGATCACTGGACACTGAATAATGCCATAAAAGCAATAGTGTAACTTGTATCTGAAACCCTATGCCAGCCCTCAATAATATGCTGGTTAACTTCAGCTGTGACTGGGAATGCAACCTGCATTCAGACAACTCACTCCTCATTCTCGCCCTTCACTTTCACACTCACCCTGCACTCACAGCGATCCCAATGCACTGACACTGATCACCATGCACTCACACCACCCACTCACTCTGCACTCAGTGACCAAACTGCAGTTATGCCACTGACCATGAACTTACATCGTTCTCCCTCCACTTACCCTGCGGTCACATGAACACACTGCTCACTCTGCACTCACAGTGATCACTCTGCACTCACAATGCTCTTGCACTGTTCACCCTGTACCTCACCCTGCAGTCACATGAGCACACTACTCACCCTGCTCATGTGACACTTCACTCACCTGTCCCCCTCACTGCTCACTCTGTAATCTCACTAAAACAAACCCATCACTAACCATACATACATCAGGCCCACTCTGCACTTACATCTGCACCCAAATTCATTTGGTCACCTCACTCATCCTGCAGTCACTCCTCTCACCCTACTCTCACACTGTCGCATCATTCACCCTGCACTCACATGGGCACTCCTGTCACCCACAAAGCGCAGAGGGCTAATGTGCCTGCTACAAAGAACGTGTACCATGTAGATCAAAGAACTGAGTGTTAGTGAACTATGGTAACCCTATAAAAAAGTGAAATGTTGGTCAGAAAGGGGCTATAGAGAGATGAGGTGCATTGTTGGAGAGTAGTAGTGAGGCAATTCATGAAGAATGAGGAAATAGGAAAGGGGGCGCTCAAAAAGACTGTTGCACCATGGGCGACCAGTGTTAGGGTCAGTTTGGTTCTAGTTGCACCCCTGGTTTCTTTCCAGGTCAGAAGTACTTTTTATTGCCTGTTTTTCATACCCCCCTCTCAAGTTAGGGCTCTCTGATTGGAGTAGCCATTCAGAACTGCTAATCAGCATGTAGTTCCTGCAGCAGAGCACTGCTTTGACGTCAGCACTGACGTTCCGCCAATGAGCGGGACAGCAGGAGAGATGCCAGGGAGTGGCGCACATTTTGCATACATAAAGTTGCAAAATACTTAACTTTGCTAATGAAACAGCACTTCTTCACTGTTGCTTTTTGCCTCATGGTTGCTGAATTTGACATCTGGTTGCTGCCATTCGCATGCTCTTGAATCCTTCCCCCTCAAGGTTATTCTGGTTTGTACCCTGGCAGCTAATGCATTTTACTGCAAGGAATTTACAAAGGTTGTATCTTTCCTGAAGATTTCATTCTTTGGCAGGTAAGAGTGAAGAGCTTTTTGTTCTATGATTTTTAAAGCTTCGCTCCCTTCCCCTTCGTCCCACTACTAGTGGGAACGTTGGAGGCTTCAAGGAGGAACGGATTTGGACATGATGCCAAAGGTGCTGATTTTGGTTCTGGGGACCCAGGTTCGAGTACTGGCATTGGCTCAACATCATGTGATCCTGGCAAAATCACTAAATATCCCTGTGCTTACAAAAAATTAATGTGTGCTTGTGTAATGTAAAAGATGCTCCTGTAAGGCGCTCCAATACCTTTGGGTCATGTTCGCACTATATTAAACAGCAAAAAATATATTACAAACTTTTGTGAGCACTCCCGTTTCCGGGTACTGTTCAAGACTGGAAGTGGAGCACAACCAAGAATCCATCCACACATTGACTGTCTCTGTGGAGAAAAACAGGCACACCCCACACGTGTTTTGGAAAAGTTTTACTAATCTATCCTAAATGTTGTGTTTTATGTGAAAAATAAAGCACCAATGTAATTTTTGGGGACTCTGCAGGAGGGAATGGCCATCAGTGATTCAGAGTACCAGCTTCCAGAACTTTTTTGTTAGGTGGTGGTGGTAGGGGAGCTCGACATGTACAAAGGTTTCGATGGGGGGGCTCAGCCGACAAAAGTTTGAAGACCTCTGTCTTAGAGTGACGATAGATCAGGCACTGTCCATGAAAGATCAAGTCAAAACCACCACCTGTGGCAACTGTTTTGTCACAATGACGCTTTTAAAAAGTCTTCCCCTGGCATCCGAACACAACCAGAAAAACCTTTGCTCAGGCTTTCATACCCAGTCGCCTGGACTATGGGAACGCCCTATAGGTAGCAGTAAATGACTCCTTACTAACCAAATTGCAATTATTGCAGAAAACAGCCGCTCTGCTGATCTGCAATTTACCTGCACGATCTTCCTTCACTCCCATTTTAAGGAAGCTTCACTGACAGCCTATTAGAAAATGGGCTGTCTTCAAACTTTGTTGTGTGAAGCACAAGCACTCTATAAGGCTCACCCTGCCTATCTATACTCACAACTCTGCTATTATCAGCCCTCCAGACAGCTGAGGTCCTCAAACAAAGTGCTCTTGCATATTCCACACATCCGTACTTTAAGATGTGGGGACAGAGCTTTCTCTTACATAGCCCCTTGCCATTACAATAAACTCCCTCTTCATCTTCGTAGTTTCCCCAACTTTATCAGCTTCAAGAAGATGCTGAAAACCTGGTTGTTTTAAAGGATTCTCTAGTTGACTGTTTAGTGCAACTCCTTCGAGAGTGAGTAGCGCCCTACACCAAGAGAAATAAAAGTACATTTAAAAAAAAGTGGTTGAAGAAGATGTCTCCTGAAAAACAGCTGGTTTCGAACCATGTACAAACTGTAGGAAACAGATAATGGTCACTGATCTACACAGGTCATTGTGATCTTTGGGCGCTGGTCACAACTTAGTCATGCCCAGATGCTCCAAAATAGATCGGTGAGCGGGATGCAATGATCTACTATGTCAAACATGAGAATAGATTATAGTTGAAGTACAAGCACTCCTCCCACTCCAAGTTGTGGTGCTGCTCATGATGTTGATCAAGAGGATGGTTTTGTATGAAGTTCCGTTCCTGCTCAGTCTTCTAGTTAGTCGAAAAAATGAGTCATAAACTCATAAAAGCCAAGCAGGACTCAGGCCCATCCTGCCACTTGTAATCGGGCGAGATTCCTAGAAAAATTCAGTCTTTAAAGAGGCCATGCTGCAAATGTGTAAGGTGCTCCTGGCTCTCTTAGGTGCATCTTCAGGCCCCACAGTCTTCCACTGGTGGGGACCCTCCCAGTTGCTGACTGACAATTCGGTACCCGTTCTTGGGACTGTATCAATTCCGGTTCAAACTTCTGCCCAGCTCACAGTTCCACTTCATTTCATTCTGTACTGCTGCTGATGCAGACTCCACTTGCACTAGTATCAGATCCAATCAGGACACAGGTCTCCAACCCCAAACAAACATCGGTCTGCACCAGGCCCATGTCATGTTTTGAGATTACGAAAGCACAGCTAGTGATTATGCAACCAAATTTACACCGTCATCCCCTTCTTTGACACCAGTACTGACAGAGGCAGGAGGCAACATTTGGATTCGTTTCTGATATGGCACAGAGGATAATGAGGAGGCAGGAAACCTGCTCTGACCTCATTCTGATAAGGCAGAGGTAGACTCACCACCTGGGCCAACTACAAAGGAAAGTGTCTCTTTTGTAGTTGCCAACACTTAAAACTAAGCCAAATTAATTAACTAAAAACCTTCAAACAGTCCCCCCATCTGAACCATCTTTGCCATTTAACAAGGCTTTCACAGACATTCTTATGACCACTTGATCTACGCTATGCTCGAGCTCGTCGGCCAGTCAGCGCGGGGATGTAGACCGGCCCCAGTGCCCCTAAATGTTTTTTTTCTTTTTCAAAGCTTCATGTGCTGTTGAGCCTGGTAGTAAAGACGACCATGGAAATAATTAGTGGAAGTGCCTTTCTGACCAACCCCATGGATAGAGTCAAAACCTATTGATGCCTTTGGAAGAAAAGGTGCTGCCAGTTTGGCTCTTATATCTTTAAATGCAATGTCTTTTCTGGCCAGGTTCACCCTCTCCTTATGGGACATGGATGAACATATCTTGCTGACCATCCTGGAGATACTCGAGGCCTCGTTGACCCAATGGATTCAGAATGGACAGAATGGGGCAAAGTATGTGCTGCATGCTGGCCTGAGCACCACTGAATGTGTGGGCCTTGCCAGTGCTATATTTAATGAGCATCGGGATGCAGTCACTTGGATTTTCAGAATATGATGAAGAATTTTTTTCATGGATTACAACTTCTTGGAGAGAAGGCCCAACAACTTTGGCGCAGAGCACTTAGTGGCGGGCGACGGCATCCACTCCAGCAGGGGCCAACAAATTTCCAACTGCTCGTATCCTGCTTGCAGCGGCTTTCAAGCCACATTAATTTACTCTCACTCCCCCACAACTGACTGTAGGGGGAGGATGCAGCATTTCTTCACCGGTTGGAGATCTGTTTCATTAGACTAATTGGTTTTGCAAATTATTCAAAGCGTTTACACCCTATTGTTTTTCCTCTGCCCCACGTTCCTCTCTTACCAGAACAAGATTCCGTTCCACTTGCCATGCTCCCTTTCGACCTTACCTCAGCCCTTAGGTGTTCACGAAAATGATGGTGGTTTCCTCGATGTATCTTCAGAGGTCAGGGATGCATGTAATCTTGTACCTCAAGTAGCGGCTCAAGGCAAGGTTGCCACCCTCCGTTGTAGGCAATCTTCGACTGACAGCCGAGCGAGGACCCAATCTCCTTGGAGTTTACCATCAACTAGCTGTTTTCCCACCTAAGCCTTAAACGGAGGATTCCATCCATAAGGGTTGTCCTGGACATAGTGGCATTCAAGGCCTTCCTTCTGCTGCAGCAAACCTGGGACACTGAGGATATGATCCAGACTTCTCAGGCTCAGTCTGTGTCTTGGTGCATTGTGGCTGCAGGGGAGGTGTCATGAGTTACCTCAAAACCAACATTTCCTCTTTGAAAAAAAAAACAAGTTTTGTTGTTCGCATCCAACTCAGATGGCAGAAGTGTCAGATCATGTGAATCTACAGCACTACAAGATGCAAACATATGTTTGAGGCATGTGGGCTGCTGAATTCATATCTGTGCATAGATCGCCGCCTAGTGTTGGGTCCGGATGATTGCACTTTGTTGTCTTGGAAGGGTCTTCGAAGTATCACGAAATAGGTGACCCCTCCCCTGGACTACAGTGCGCATGGGCATCTTCTCCATCCTCAGATTGTTTTTTTCCGCCATTGGGTTCGGATGCTAACTCCTATACTCCAACTTCGGAATCTAAAACAAAACTTTTCTAAAGTCTAAAAGGCCTTCGACTTCGACGGAATTGTTCTCGTTCGGTGCCCCTCTACTCGATCCAGCCTTCCATCTCGAATCGGTCGTCGACGCGGGTCGACGCCACGTGAGCTGACCGTCGATGGAAGGAAGCCTGTTTAAAAGGTGCCCACAATGCCACTCCAAGTTCCCACATACTGACAAACAGTATGCAACAAGTGCTTTTCCCCAGACCATAGGGAAGAAACCTGCCCAGCCTGCGCCCAGTTTCGATCGAAGAAAACTATACGAAACCGACGGGCCGCTAGGCAAGAATTGCAGCGACAGACACCGGAACCGGACAACATCTTCGATGATGACCAGGAACTACCGGAAGCTCCAGACTCGGACCTAGAAATCGTCACCGTCGAGGACTACTCTGACTCCGATGACGAGATCCCAACGGGGCAACTCGTGAGTACCCTGCCCCCGACACCAATTAGCACGTTACCAAAGGCTCCGGTCGAGGCATCGCCAAAAGGCCTTAGCCAAGATCATAAAGTTTTGCAAGCCCCGCCATCCGGCTCGGCTCCGAAACCGAAACCTTCAGAGACTCTAGGGCCCAGTACCATCGTCCCAAAGAAGGTTCCAGAGCCCAAAAAGGTCGTCGACCCAAAGGGCGTCGATCCGAAAAAGGCCATACAGCCAAAGAGCGTCGAGCCAAAGAAGACTGTCGACCACAAAAAGGCCGCTCAGCCACAACCTGTCGACCCCAAAAAGGTAGTCGAACCAAACAAAGGCACGCAGCCGAAGGGCGCCGAACCAAAGAAGGTCGCCAACCCGAACAAGCCTACTGTTACGAAATCCGTCGACCCGGCAAAGGTTGCCGTACCGAAGCCCGTAGCACGGCCGTAAAAACCTGTCGACCCAAAGATAACTGCTCCAAAGACACCAGTCGATCCAAAAAAGAACATCGACTCGGAAAAGGACGCTCATCCAAAAAAGCCTACGGAGCACAAAAACGTGTCGAACCGAAAGTTCCGGTCGACCCAAAGACACTCGTCGACCCGAAAAAAGGGCCAGAGCCGAAGAAAACAAGTAAAACACTAAAAGTCGCCGAAAAACCAGGTGTTACCGACCCAAAAAAGTCTAACACTCAACCCAGGACTGTAGAGGAAGAACTCTTCCACCCAGATCCATCAGACGACCAGGCAAAGATATATATATTAATCCAGAGACTAGTAAAGTTACCATCCTGCACAGAAAGAAGAGGCCTTTGGACTTTGACTCTCATTCCCCTATTCCATTAAAGAAAAAGGACTTTGGGAATTCTCCCTCTAGACCCTTCATCCCTTTTCAGCCTATCATGCCTACTACACCTTTTGCTCCTTACTCTCCTTACTCTCCTTCTCACCACGGGGACAATGAGGGTAACACGGGGGATGAGCCACAGCCTCAATATGATTTCCCACAAGATCCTCAACTACAAGAGGAACCATGGGAGGAGCCAACAGACCATTACAACACCCACCCCATCCCTGATGTACCCTCTTATCCTACTAAGCCGTCACCTACTGATGACACCATAGTCTTCAATCAACTCGTAGACAGGGCAGCACAATTCCACAATGTAGACATGCATAATGACCCTGTTGAGGAAGACTTCTTATTTGACACCTTCCCTACTTAAGAAAAAAGTTTCAGAACACTTCCCATGTTAAAGGGAGTTCTAAAACATGCACCTAACATATTTAAGGATACAGCCGGGCAAGATAATCAATCCCAGAATAGAAAAGAAGTATAGGGCAGCTCCTACAGACCCTACTTACATCAAAGGGCAGTTACCACTAGACTCACTGGTAGTGGCTAATGCACATAAAAGAGCCAACTCCCAAACCGGGGAAGCACCTCCCCCGATAAAGAGTCAAAAATACTGGAGGCATCAGGCAAAAGGGTAGCAGCACAAGCCTCCAACTCATGGAGAATTTCTAACACACAAGCCCTACTGTCTCGTTACGACAGGGCGCACTATGATCAGCTCGAAAGCCTAATGCAACACCTACCCGAGTCTTTTAAAGCACAAGCTGATGATCTCATACAGGAGGGAAAATTCATAACAAACTCCTCCATGAAATGTGCGTTTGACTCAGCAGACACCGCAGCTAGGTCAATTAACACTAGCGTCTTACTACGCAGACGTGCATGGCTGCGTAGTTCCGGTTTTAAGAATGAGGTGCAGTCCACCATTCTTAACCAACCTGTCAATCAGGATTTTCTATTTGGCCCTGCTGTCGAAACCATTTTGGATAAAATGAAAAAAGACACTTAAACCGCAAAATCAATGGGGGCATTGCAATTTCAGCAACATAGAGGCTCCTTTCGGCGCTCCTCATACAGAGCAACTACACGAGGAAATACCTGGCAAACATGTGCCTCATACAAAAGTAACACACAAGGTTCCTTCAACAAGAACACAAACAGAGGAGGTTATAGGGGCAACAATAATAAGGGAATAGGACGTGGAGGCAATAACACCAGAGCCTCCACTGCCACAAAACAGTGACTTCACTACGCTACCTCCAGACCACCTAACACCGGTCGGAGGCAGACCCCAACAGTTCCTATCTGTCTGGCACGCAATTACCACGGACAGGTGGTTGAGAGAAATTATCCAGTTTGGTTATTGCCTAGAACTGACTTCTACCCCACCAAACATACCACCCAGACATCTTCCTATGTCCACGGAACACATCACCCTGCTCCAACAAGAGGTGAAATGCATGCTGGAAAAGGGGGCCATAGAGCAAGTCCCTTTCCACCAGCAAGGGACAGGAGTATACTCCCTATACTGCCTTATTCCCAAGAAGGACGGTTCCCTCAGACCAATATTGGACCTCAGACCCCTAAATCAATATATACTATCGGAGCACCTCCATATGATCACACTACAACAAGTGCTCCCGTTGCTTCAACAAGGAGATTTCCTAGCAACACTAGACCTCAAAGATGCGTATTTTCACATACCCATCCATCCAGCCCACAGAAAATACCTCCGGTTCACAATAGAAGGTCAACACTACCAATTCAAGGTTTTGCGCTTCGGGGTCACCACGGCTCCAAGAGTGTTTACAAAATGCTTAGCGACAGTGGCAGCACACCTCAGAAGGCAACACATCCATGTGTACCCTTATCTAGACGATTGGCTAATACAAGCAAAATCGTACCAACAGTGTGCAGCACACACGTCTCAAACACTTCAGTTGCTACACAGCCTAGGGTTTTCAATCAACTACACAAAATCGCATCTGCAGCCATCCCACGCACAGCAATACCTGGGAGCCACTATAAACACCTCAGTGGCAAAGGCATATCCAAACTCAGCAAGGATAGCCAGCATGCAGATACTCATTCGCAAATTCCTGCCACAACACTCTGTGCCAGCTCGAGTCTTTATGCAGCTCATAGGCATGATGGCCTCCTGCATATTCATTGTCCCCCATACCAGACTTCAAATGCGCCCATTACAGGAATGCCTAGCACGGCAATGGAACCAGGTTCAAGGACAACTAAAAGACCTAGTGTTGGTAGACCGTCGCGCTCACAACTCTCTGCAGTGGTGGAACCCACAAAACCTTTCCAAGGGGCGATTGTTCCAAGAGCCGGTTCCACAACTAGTTCTAACAGCAGACGCATCACTGACAGGCTGGGGAGCAAATCTCCCACAGTACAAGGGCTCTGGACATCCAAACAGAAAAAGCTGCATATCAACCAACTAGAATTGCTAGCGATATTCCTAGCCCTGAAAGCTTTTCAGAAATACTTGTACAGCAAGATGGTGTTGATCCGGACGGACAACATAACCGCAATGTACTATATCCAGAAACAGGGAGGAACACACTCTCCACAGCTGTCCCATCTGGCAGAAAGCATATGGAAGTGGGCGATTCCCAAAAACATTTTTCTCCTAGCAGAACACCTTCCAGGGAAGGACAATCAGATTGCCGACCTGCTCAGCAGGCACAGCCAACAACTAAACGAATGGGAGATTCACCCCCAAGTTCTCCAGCCATTCTTCAAAGAGTGGGGTCACCCAGACATAGACTTGTTTGCCACAAAAGAAAACTCCAAATGCCAGTATTTTGCTGCCAGATTCCCACATCCGTTGTCACAGGGCACTGCGATATGGATGAACTGGTCAAGCAGATTTGCGTACGCTTTTCCCCCAGCACCGCTGATGGCACGCAAACTGCGGCAACACACACTCACGCTAATCCTAGTTGCTCCCACATGGGCGAGACAAACGTGGTACACAACTTTCCTGGAACTTTCAGTAGTTCCTCATCAAAGACTGTGCCTTGCACCCCATCTTCTAACTCCGAACAATGGAGAAATCAGACACCCAGATCCCAATCAAATGAACCTAGCGATCTGGCTCCTGAGGTCTTAGAGTTTGGATACCTTAACTTGCCCCCAGATTGCATGAACATCATTAGGGAGGCAAGACGACCAACCACACGAGCCTGCTATGCAGCTAAATGGAAGAGATTTGTTATTTACTGCAACAATAACCAAATCAACCCTTTAGACGCTTCCATACAAAACATTATATGTTACCTGCTGCATCTACAAAGAGGTAACTTGGCATACTCTTCTATACGACTACACCTCACTGCTATAGCAGCATACCTTCAAAACAGGCAACATCTTTCACTGTTTCGAGTGCCAGCAATCAAAGCCTTCATGGAGGGTTTGAAAAGGGTAATCCATCCAAGACACCCCCCTTTCCTAGTCTGGAATCTAAATCTGATACTTACCAGACTTATGGGCCCTCCTTTCGAACTTCTACACTCATGCGAACTACAATTCTTAACGTGGAAAGTTGCGTTCTTGGTTGCCATTACCTCACTCAGAAGAGTGAGCGAATTACAAGCACTAACAATTCAAGAACCTTTCATGCAGGTACATGCCAACAGGGTGGTTCTTAGAACAAACCCGAAGTTCATGCCTAAGGTTGTATCCAATTTCCATATCAATCAATCAATAGAACTGCCAGTTTTCTTTTAAAATCCACAGTCAGTAGCTGAGAGAGCTCTACACACATTAGATGTAAAAAGAGCTCTACTTTATTATTTGGACAGAACTAAATCATTTAGAAAAACAAAACAACTATGTGTTGCTTTTGCACCACAACACAAAGGAAATCCTATTTCAAAGTCCGGAATAGCCAGATGGATAGTTAAATGCATTCAAATATGTTAACAAAAAGCAAAACGCACGTTAACCGTCCCCCCAAGAGCACACTCTACAAGGAAAATGGGGGCATCCATAGTTTTCCTAGGAAATATTCCTCTTGAAGACATCTGTAAGGCAGCCACAGGGACCACCATACACACTTTCATAAAACACTACTGTGTAGACGTGCAAGCAAAACCGCAAGCTGCTGTAGGACAGGCTGTCCTCAAAACTCTTTTGCAAACTGCTGCAGCTGGCACAGGTAGCCACCGCTAGAGGAGATACTGCCATACAGTCTATGCACAGATATGAATTCAGCAGTCCACATGCCTCGAACGGAATATGCTACTTACCAGTATGCACCTGTTCTTGGCATGTAGGGCTGCTGACATTCATATCGCCCGCCCTCCTCCCCGGTGCCTGTCTCAGCTGCAGCATTATCTCTGGCATGGCCATCTCTTACTTTACTATCTCCATCTCGGCCACAATGGCGAAAAACAATCTGAGGATGGAGAAGATGCCCATGCGCACTGTAGTCTAGGGGAGGAGTCGCCTATCTCGTGATACTTCGAAGCCTCTTCCAAGACAACAAAGTGCAATCATCCGGACCCAACACTAGGCGGCGATCTATGCACAGATATGAATGTCAGCAGCCCTACATGCCAAGAACAGATGCATACTGGTAAGTAGCATATTCCTTTCTCAGGTAGGTAACATTTACCTTCCTCCTTTGCTGTGGTGCCTGTAGACCTCTATCTATGCCTCTTTCCACTTCCCTGCGTTCCTCCTGCTATTTCTACTACCTTGGATGAAAGGTAGACTAGAACTGGAATGATTGAGGATATGAACAATAGAAAAACATGTCTAAAAGTCCTGATAAGTAAACCAGTCCATGGTATAACCACGTGAGACCCCATCAGAAGGGACAAACTCCAAATGTCTCCGCTAATCATTAATGTTTTAAATTCTTCCTGTATGAATTGTTTCTGCGCCTACCTTATTGATCTTTCATAATCTTTTTCACAACTTTTAATCTAGTCACACCGAGCCCCTTCGATTTTAGATGGACTAGAGTAACGATTTACAGTATTATTGGGCAGTGGGATGGGGTACATTCCTGTATACATGTTCCTGTCATGAAGAACTTATTAGAGGTTGCTGTTTAATCTGAGGTAGATCTTACTTTTCTTGGAAGGTGTACAACAAAGTAATGCCAGGGGATAAGCTGAAGGTTGAACATGTGATCAGTGTCCTGGAGAAGAAGTACCCATATGTGGAAGTCAGCAGCATTCTCGGCAGTGATTCTGCATATGACAAGAACAGAAAGGTGAGTAAAACTGATTTACAATTTACAGTTGACTTGGATTCAGGTTCACCCTCCTTTAAAAATCCAAAAACGTATGGGCTTCAGGCACAACTGTTCCCTTCTCTTCCCTTTCCTGTTGCACCCTAATAGCAAGGATAACTTGGATATTTCTTGTGTTTTAGGATGGGAAACATTACTATCTGCAGACAGGAGTTGGGCCACTACCCATTGTTCTGTTCAATGGCATGCCCTTTCAGAAAGATCAACTAGATCCTGACGAACTAGAAACGGTGACAATGCATAAAATCCTGGAGACCACCAGCTTTTTCCAAAGGGCTGTGTACCTGGTGAGTACTGAGAGGAATCAAGAAAGCCACAAAGCTTTTTTTCTGGCAGCAGACCGAATACTGTGATGGAGCAATAACGTTTTTGCCTGATGATATGATTGTACATATTAACTGTGCTAACTTACTGTGTGAAAGCACTGCAGTTTTAATTGAAAACCGTGTGAGTTAAAGCAGTGTATGTAGGACAAAGCTTCATGCTAATTTACACAAGCATTTGCAATGCAATAGGTCTTGCATTAGTGAAACTTTGATCTATTGTTGTTGCAAATGTGTTATTTTTTTGTTTTGTTAAGAAATATTCCAGCAGTAGCATAAGTAATAACACAACTTCCACTAAGCAAGGAAAGGGAGCAGTACCACAGGCTGTTTCTATGTGTTCCTGTGGAGTTGTAAAGGGACCTCTATTAGCCGCATAAGGTACTGCACCCTTAATCTAATTATAAATAGAGGAATTGCAGCTGAGTATACGTTTCCATTTGTATTTTATTGTAAAAGAGATGTTTGCTAGCATGGTTTTTAAAAAGGCTCCATTTAAGTAAACAACGATGGTGCATGTTTAAAATGCAATCTAACAAAAATCTCCTTTCCAATAAAAATAAATGGAAACTTATGCTGAGCTGCAATCTTTCTATTTATATTTGCATTAAGGGTGCAGTATCTTATGTGGCTAATAGAAGTCCATTTACAACTCAACAGGGACGCCTAGTAACAGCCTGTGGCACTGCACCCTTTCCCTGCTACGTGGAATATCTTTTAGTACTTATGCTACTGTTGGGGTAGTTTTTCACCAAAACAAATAAATAACCAACATTAGCATTTGCAACGCCAATAGTTCAAAGTTTCACTAATGCGAGCCCCATTGCATTGCAAATGCTTGTTTATCTTGAAAACAAAATCTGAAGTAAGTTGTAAAGACCTGCTTGAAATTGGATATCTGTGTCGACTGGGTGCACCTGCTTGTTTTCCTGTCAAGGTCTTTCCTTGGATCTCCCATGTGAGTCGTCTCTGGGACAGGTAGAAGGAAATGTGGTATATGAAAGAGTTCTCTTTAAAAACAAAAAGGGCACTATCCCTTTTTCACACTCCGCAAGCAGTACATATTTACAGAATGGAAAAACAATTATAAATCCTTACATTGGCATGACTGAAAGAGCAGTGAAAATAGATTGAATCACAATTGATCCAGTATTGGTTTGAAAAACCCACAATCTATTGTGGAGATACATTTCTTAGAGGTTGTATTCTCAGGTTGTTTGGGACACAACAGGAGTCCTTTTTGGAGTGCAAAAAAACCAAGTAGAAGAGGTTAAGATTGAATGAAGTGTGAAGAACAATAACTTGATTGTTACATAATTGGATGCATACACTGGATTAAAAGTAGCAGTCTAGTAGCCTGTTTTTTTATTTTTATTTTTTAAACTTTTTATTCAGCTTGAAAACTCGGCAAAGTAACAAATAACAATACATTTTCATGGATGTCATTATCATTATAAAAAAGAAAGAAAAAGAAACTTTGAAAAATCATATATGGCATAATGCAACACAGGAAAAAACAGAAAATTGCAATACGTATTTATCCCAGACAATTCTCCAATCTCAATTATTCATCCATTGCGTGAATGGGGCCCATATCTGTGACTCCCGCTCCCGCCTCCTCCTGCCCCCCACCTGAGAAACACAGCTGATTCTAAATTATGAAGAGCTAAGATCCTTGCTCTCCAATTCACAAAAGTGGGGGCAACAGGATTAATCCATTCAGATGTTATACATGTGCGCACTAATGACATTGCAATATATATTAAAGCTGAGTTAGCCAGTGGAGCGTCGGACTCGCAACCCAATATAACTAATTCAGGAGTTAAAACAACTGGAATTTTAAGGCTTAGATTAATAAATACTTGAATATCTCGAAGGAAGGCGTCAAGTTTGGGACACTTAAAAAACATATGGACATCATTTGCTGCTAGTAACCCACAGCGCGGGCAAGCATGCCTGCCCCTGCCACCCCATTTAACAATTTTGGCAGGGGTATAATAGAGATCATATAGAGCCATATAACTTTAGGAGCGTAAGCTCCCTGAGATTAGCACAGAATTCGATAGCTCTAATGCTTGGGAGATATCAATGCCTGCCTTACCTAGCTTACTTGCGCATTTAGCATTATGGAGAGATAAATCATCAGGAAGACCTGATGTGCTGATATAATGATCCAATACAAGCCCGCTTCCAAATCAAGTCCATTAATGTATACTTATCAAACAAAGTTGGAATTTTACGTAACAATTTATCCAAATAACATCGGAGCTGCAGATATTTTAAAAATTCATGCGTGTAAGGTGAACTTCTCTTTTAAAAAAGAAAGGAGGCCATCTTCCCCTCTTGAGTTAAGTCCCCAAGAACAGTAATACCACAAATTCTCCAGTGAATTGAAATGTGATCTTGGAAAATAGAGGGTAACAATCTAGCAGCCGCGAGAGGGGTATAAAATTTAACATTGGGAATTGACCATTTCCGCCGTACCTTCCTCCACACTGAGTACATGGAAAGGACAATTTTGAATTTCGTTTTTTTATAATAGCTGGGTTCTAAGACCGACAGCAGGGTCTGTTTAGCATCCTCTCCGAGACCGATCTCATAAATGGAGGGTCTGCAGCATTCTGGTATTACTGCTTTCTCTCCAAAAAGTGGTACTGCAAATTGTTGGAGCTAGGCTGTCCAGCTATAGAGCAAAAGGTTGGGGGCTGACCACCCTCCCCTATCCATCGCCAACTGCATCCATTTTGCCGCCCTCCGGGGCTGATGGTAACCCCATAAGAATCTACTGCAAGATCTTTCAGCGCTCGCAAGGCTAAATTGGGCAAACTGAAGCGGAATGGTTCTAAAAATATAAAGAAACTTAGGTAAAATTAACATCTTTAGCACATTCCGCCTTCCAAACAGAGATAAATGCAAATTATCTCATCTTTGTAGAGTAGAATCAACTGTGGCTTTAATGGGTAGGAGATTCATGTCCGGTATCTTGTCTACTGCAGCTGTAATTCTAATCCCCAGATACATTGCACTTGGAAATACTGGTGCCTCAGATGGTCCCATGGCCGCAGTTTGGACCACTTGAGTCTTCTGTGCATTGAGCTCATAGCCAGAACAGTGGCCATTTGTTCCGCTAGGTTTTTAATAGTGTGAAAGGAGGGCGAGACATCACTTGTTAGTACAATAATGTCATCGGCATAAGCTAAAACTTGTGATTTCATATGTGTTAATCCTAGCTGGCTATATGTGCGGAGAGCGCTCAAGTGTGCTTAAGAACTGATCTATATACAATCCAAATAGCAGAGGCGAGCAGGGGCAACCCTGTCTGGTGCCTCTGCTAATTTCAAAGGGTCTTGAAACCAACTCTGAGATGGATAAGGTTGCTTGGGGTGCAATATAAAGTGATTGCAAGGCGTGAATAAAGTTGGGGGTAAACCCCTTCCAGTACAGAACTTTCCACAAAAACTCCCAGGCAACCCTGTCAAACGCCTTTTCGGCGTCTAACAGGATTGCACCTAAGGGAGATCCCGTGGTTTGAGCCCAATCCAGAAGTGCTATGACTCGGCGGATATGATCCGCCGTGTCCCTACCTGGGATAAACCCATGTTGTCGGATGGACTCTAGTGGAGATATTACTGACCCTAATCTAGTAGTCAAGATCTTTGCAAAGATCTTGCTGTCTGAATTGATTAATGATATTGGACGAAATGAAGCAGGGTCCAGCTCAGGTTTATCCTTCTTTCTAAAAAGGATTATAGTCGTATGACGCCAAGAGTCTGGTATAGAGCAGCGCTGCGCTTCTCTGAGGATTGTTAAAAATTCCTCACAAATTACAGACCGGAATGTGGAATAAAACTCCAATGAAATGGAGTCCGGTCCCGAAGCGTTGCCCTTGGCCAGAGAGTTCAGTGCCAGTTCAACCTCCTCCCATTCTATTGGTTTAGCGAGAATTGTATTCTGAGAAGCTGTGACCTTCATAGAATTAAGCTCCGATACAAAGATATCAAACTTGTGGTCTACGTTATAATCACTGGGTCCCTCAGTATAAAGAGAACCATAGAACTCAGAGAAAACATTGAGGGCCCCTTCAGGAGTGTCATGAATTTGACCCTGATCGTCCTGTATCTTAACAATACGGCTGGCCACAGCCCGCTGCTGAAGTAATTTTGCTAGTACCCCGCCTGCCTTTTCCCCCAGCTCAAACATCATCGAGCTGTACTGTAAGTATTTAGCAGCGAGGTCCTGCCCAAAAAATTTAAGCAGGGAAGACTTAATACATGCTACGACGCTTGGATTGATGCTGTTTCTCGTCTCTCCTTAATAGCATCTGTGAGTTGGACCTCTAAGAGATGCAGTGCATCAAATGGTTTGCTCCTGAATCTTTCTCTGGAGGGAGAATGAGAAACACTTAAGTCTCGCCAAAAATCGCTGCCTTAAGTGTGTCCCCAACGATGATACTTGAAGCTGAGCCTCTATTGATGTTTAGGAATTCCACAATCCAGGGTCTCATGTGATCTAAATATAACTGTTACGAAAGAAGCTTTCTCTCGAAAGTCCAAAGTGTAGGAACGTTCTTTATTTTATTTGAAGTACAACTTTTAATCAGCGGGTTATGGTCAGATATAATACGTGGTGAAATTGAAATTAGTGTAGTGTTAGCCAATTGATCCGATACAAATACATAATCTAAGCGCACCATTTTATTGTGTGGAGCTGAAAAGTATGTACAGCCATCTAAATGCTTATGATGATGAAACCAGAGGTCGGTCATGCAGTGCTCCTGGACTAAAGCTTGCAAGGCCCTAAATACTCTGGTTTTCCTACCCATGTAGGTTTGCCCCCCTATAAGATCGAAATCAGCGGAAAGATTAATGTTAAAATCACCACATAGACATATAGGCTGGGGCCATAAGGCAAGTTCTACGTTTAAATGATGAAGAACTGCGGGGTCATCCAAATTTGAACCATATATCGTACATATGGTTAATGGCAAACCATTAATCAGAAGTTCAGAGATAGCCCATCGACCCCCATTATCTTGATCAGTACTTACACAGGATCCCAAATCCCGCCTAGTTAGTATTGCCACCTCTCTTATCGTCGATGACTGTCAAGAGCATCCTATTAGGTCGAATCCAGGAATTTTTAAATACTCCCGGTTGTTCCAGGGCACATGGGTTTCCTGTACGCAAAGTACCTCTAGATGTAAAGCCTGAATCACTCTAGTGAACAGTGCTCTTTTTTTCCCATTATTCAGGCCACAAACATTCCATGATGCTATACGGATTTTACCCAACGCCATTTATTGTTTTATACACAAGAATTTGATAGTAACCATAATATTCAAAATGACTCCACGAACAGAAAACATTTTCAAGCCTTTTTTTGATGCGATCCCGAACCTCCCCCCACCCTGACGCAACCCCAATCCCGCCCCCCTCCCCTGAACCCCACCCTCCTTGAACCCCCTCACACCACCCCCCAGAAGAGACAAAAGGACCGAAGTCCTGGTGATGGGGTAGCTGGTATGGGACAAAGAACCTCCCTCCGGCACCCCCCAAAATCTGCTGCCGAATTACCTATACTAGAGGGCATGCCCTGGGAGATGTCAATAGATCACTCTTGCATTAACATCGCTTATAAAATAACCTTAACATCCCTACAATTGGGAAATGCCCCCCAAAGAGATTTTCTGACAAGCAACAAAAAAAAACCAAAAAAGGAATGCAGCAGGAAGCTTAAATCCATACAAGTTAGCTTGCTAGACTGAATTCAAAAAAGCCTTGGCCTGGATCTCTGATTCAAAAATGTTTGTCTGACCTTGATAGATAATTTTGAGTTCGGAAGGAAAAAGTAAAAATACCTGCACCCCCTTGGATTGAAAAGGGGCGATAAGCTGGCGAAGCTGCCACCTCCGCTCAACTGTAAATTGACAACCCTTCCTTGCTCTTTGTCTATCGGGTCTAGCTAGGTCGTAGATTCTTTCTCTAGCCCAAAAAAATGTTTGCATGCAGAATAAAATAGCGCAGGGTCTATTGTCCGTTTGACCAGTTCGCTGTTTAGGTTTAAATGGGAACCGATGGGCACGTTGAATTTCTAGCTGCCAATCCCACTCCTTAACCTCTGGAAAGGCTTCTGAAAATAATTCAGCCACAAACCGTCTGGCATCTGATCCTTTGATGCCCTCGGGAACCCCAAGAATTCATAGATTGTTTCTCTGGGCCCTATTTTCAATATCCACTAATTTCCACTGGACATAGTCTTTACGGGATTGGAGTAGATTTACTGTAGTTTGTTGGCTGGCCATATCATCCTCCAGAGTAGAAATCCGGTTTTCCGCTTCGGCTACCCTTGTTGTAATGTCTGCGCAAGTTTTAATCACTCTGCGGAGAGAATTTTGGACTCTCCGGCATGCTCCCTGTGCCCGGGTGCTTTCTTGACGGGTCTCCTCGCGGTGGGCCGTTATTGTTTGGTATATGATTGTGTCATCTCCCCCGGGGGCGGTCCGGAGCTGGAATCAAAGCAGTTCGCAGCCGAGATATGGGGGAGAGCCTGTGACCCAGCCTGCGCTGAGAATGAGTAATCCCAGTCTAGGGAGCCAGCTTTGGAATCTTGGGGTGCTTTGCGGATTGTAGACTGGCCCTCAGACGTACCAGCAGGGTTCAAAACATCGTTGGTACGCCAGTCACCCACATCGCTTTCCTCATCATCAGTCCACTCCCTATCTAGTCCATTATCGTCCACTGAAGAGCCTGTAAGTTCCGATAAGGAAAAGAAGTTGTCTCCATCTAGGCCACCCTCATTAACCATTGGTGCACAGGCTGGGGGGATTTGGAGTGTCTCTATGAGGGGCTGAGCAGATTGGTGGTCTGTAGAAGGCACCACCGGATAGGCAACTGCTGCTATTGTTTGTGTATCAGAGGTAGGATCCGGGGGAACTACGGCTCCCAGCAGCCCACTGAGTTGGGAGATTGCATCCAGCAAAGTATCCGTGCGGACTGGAGTTAGAGCAAATGTGGAGTCACCGCCAGGCCCCCCGCCTCAAACTGCTTGACTGTACAACCGGCAGCACCCCCATCAATCTCTTTAGGTAAGGCAGACGTGAGCTATAACAAGGGTGACAAGGAAATAGTCTGTCTTACCGATTGTCGTTTTGGAGGCATTAGAACTAGTGGAAAATGTGTTTGCTATACCAACTGCAGCTGGAGTCTGTGGGTTCTGCACCGTTTTGGTTCCGCCTGTCCGTGAGTGGAATATTACCGGAATCTGCTTCCCCAACCCTTTGCCCGGTGCGGCCGCCACTGTAGCCCAAGCAGTGTCTGATTTTTTGCAACTTACGGCAGATGGAGTAGCCGGTTGTAAACCTGAGGATTGAAGCACAGAGGAGCCGGTCTTCAGCGAAACCCGAGGCGGGTTCTTGGTCTGGCCTTTCGGAGGCATAGTGGAGTCCGCCAAACTACGCCTGTGAGGCCGCCCGGATAAACACAAGCCGCTCCCAGGAAGACGCCGAGAAGTGAAAATAATGAAAGATAGGCAGCGCCAGTAAGTGGGGAACCAGCAGAGCATCTCCTGCAAGAATCCAACAGCGTCGCTGTGTATTTTTTAGTTTTAACAGATCCGCGCTATAGAGAAAAGAAGATCAGCAGATCGGGGGGGGGCGGGAGGGGAGGGGGAAGAGATGCCGAGACCAGCTCACTCTGCCTGAGATACGGCCGCCATCTTGCAGTCTAGTAGCCTGTGATTGGATGTTTTTCAATGTAGAACTATGTATGTGTATGTCACAGTGTACAGTAAAGCCATATTAACATGCATACATCACGGATTTTATACAGCACATGCAGAGGGAATAAGTAAAGGAAAGTATTTTTTAAACTCCTGTAAATGAATCACACTCAAATACTGTGCCCATTAGATTTGCATGCTGAATGATTGTAACTGAATACAGAGACTGAAGGCAGATCATTGAAATCGTCCTCCACAGTATGAACATAATGCACAATGTTAGTGCTGGACTGTTAGCAGGCACCATATGTAAACACCAAAGAAGAAGAAGGAGGGCTACTGCAACATGCTCATTTAGCCGTTATTTGACTAGGCATGTTACCTTCATTTGCAACAGATGCTTCATCTAAATATATGCTAGATGTGTCCACATTCCGGTATTGCAATGGTTTATTTATTCCCAAGTGACAAATGGATGCAGGTTCACAAAATGATAGTGGTTAGCAGAGCATATCATAGTTAAAAGCAATATGCAAGTTATAGATTGAACATAAATAGGCATAATATCAAGACACTGCAGAATCGTCATCTTAGTGGGTGAGAAAGAGAAGCTCTGAGGTCATGCTTGGACTCTATCCTAAGAGCCAATGTAATGTAAAGTTTGCAGAAATTAAACCAACTCAAAGCCACCCTACCCAAAGTTCACAGATGAACAATTCATCATCATCAACTTTATTTCGGCTCAAAAGAACCATGACAGTATACAGTAACACATCTCATGATAGATAAAAAACCTAATGAGGAAAATACATAGTTCACAACAATGTACATGAGTTAAGATTGGTTAAAATTGCAATGCATCAACTTGCACTAAGAAGCACAATAGAATACCCCCAAGCTGAATGATTTGCGGATAGAATTTTTTTTAAACCGAAAACTAGAAATGGTCTATAGAAGGGTCCATTAAGCCATCCCTAAAATCCAACATTACAGTATATATAAGGGGTTCGGACAGTGCGCAAGCCATTGTGAGTAGATACAGAGAACATACAGAAAAGCACACAAGATAAAAAATCAAATAAAATCATATTGTTTGTTTGCAGTGAAAGACACCTCCAAGCTAGGTGATACCCAGATGGGCAAAAACCTCAGACAGAACCTAAGAATAAGCTCTAAAAGTGTCCACTATGCCGTCCACACATCAAGCATTACAGTCTGAATTGGGGGTTTTCACAAAGCGCTAACTGTTCTAGATACCCATTATAGAAATGGGGTAACCCAATACGGTATTATGGACCTGGGTGATCAATACTGTTAAAGAAAACAATGGTCCAAACCGAAATTCATCATTGAATCAATGAATAATGCACTCACAGTTGTCCTTTTTATCACTGTTAAAACGAGTATCTGAGTTAATCTACTCAAAAGGAATCAACCTCTAAAAGTTATTAGCGAAAAGGAAAAAGCAACCACCTGAAGGAAACTGAATTTATTCCAAAAAGAGTTTTCAAAATTATTCCATCACAACACAGTTAATTATATACATTTGTACATCTTCAGAAAACGGTAAAAGGAGAGAGCAAACTGCTTCTAACGAGAAAGGTGCCGGAAAAGGAAAAAAGGGGGTGATTTAAAGATAGAGGGGTGTAAGCCTCAACGAAAAAGTGACATAGAGTTTTAAATAATTAGAAAAAAAAACAAAGCTGTAAAAAATCAAGCTAGTAGTACAATTAGGCCACTATTGTTTGTTAGACTTTTTTGCATTTATACAGTCTAAATTTGGCATGTATAATGAAACTTTTAATAAGTAGTGGTCCTATTGGCTTAAGAATTGCGTCGACGTTTCGACCCGTCTTGGGGTACAGGGGTGACTGGGAACCTCGACCTGCGGGTCTTCCTCAGGACGTATATATGACACAAGCCCTTTTACCGTTGATAATCAGTGTAGACCTAGGGTAAATTAAAGTAGTGTTCAGGCAGTTGCATGAATATTTTTTTTAAAAAGGGGGTTAAAATATTAACCTATTTACTCGCTTACCTAAAAGTTTCTTTTCTTTTTGTAGGATATTCACAGTCCTCCTTCATCAGGATGTGTAATCTAATTGCTTGACCGTTGTGTCACACCTATAATTAATAAGGTGTAGTTGGTCTATCAAAGCATATTTTCCATAATTTTCAATTTTAATTGTAATATCAGTTAATGGTCAACCAGCTTACCAAACAAGTTGGTGGTTATATGCATAACCAGAGGGGTAAAAGAATTGCAGAGTTGGGGGCAGCAGACACAGCTCACACCAGGTAGCCGTCTGTCACTACAAGGAGACATATTAATAGTGTGTTACTCCGGGGCCATTCTCAAAGCGGTTCGCGGTTCACGCGGCCGGCATGCTGGTTCCTACCTTGAGTGTAGTTATTCAGCCGTCACTCGCTGATATACGTTGGGGTAACACTACCCAAAAACCGGACGTCGGTACATGTTTTTAAGTTCTTATGTGGCCATCCCTCGCTCGGGAAGTGGTTCAATGCTAGCCAGCACTAATGGGCGCTAGAAGACAACAATTACGAAGTGTTAGCGTATGCTATGCCTACAAGGTCCCTCATTTAAAAAAAACACAAAACGAGGGGATCACAACTCAGAAAAAAGTAGCGAGACATACCTCATCAGGGTCTGTGTGAGTTCCTGAAACGATCCATAATACCTGATGCTCCCGTGACGTGATGACGTCATATAGACGTATTGGACGTTCACTAGAGACCGGCATAGAAAAAAGACTAGCTCCGGATATGGATTCGATCGAGACTTTTCGGCAATTAATTAATTTCAATTGCCAAATGTGTAAATGTAGCCCCAATTCTGATTTAAGTTATATTATAGGAACTGGGGGACAGTCACACACAAGAGTCATAGTGTGCAGAAGGAATGAGCCATTTTAGGATATTATCACCTATGGTTTAACACTTCCACCTGTTTGCTGATTTCTTCGTATTCATTCAAGCCCTGTTTTATGGTGTCGAATAAATGTATAAAACGACACTCACGAAGGCTCAAAGTATGATTGAAATCACCCCCTCTTGGATTTGGTGTCACCTTTTCAAGAACACACCATTTCAAACTATCTGGGGCATGTTCAAATCTAGTGAAATGTTCCACAAGAGGGGCTCCCTGGGTTTTACATTTAATGCGGCTCACGTGTTGTAGTATACGGCATTTCACTCTCTGAATGGAAACGTCAACGCAATTCTTAAGCCAATAGGACCACTACTTATTAAAAGTTTCATTATACATGCCAAATTTAGACTGTATAAATGCAAAAAAGTCTAACAAACAATAGTGGCCTAATTGTACTACTAGCTTGATTTTTTACAGCTTTGTTTTTTCTAATTATTTAAAACTCTATGTCACTTATTCGTTGAGGCTTACACCCCTCTATCTTTAAATCACCCCCTTTTTTCCTTTTCCGGCACCTTTCTCGTTAGAAGCAGTTTGCTCTCTCCTTTTACCGTTTTCTGAAGATGTACAAGTGTATATAATTAACTGTGTTGTGATGGAATAATTTTGAAAACTCTTTTTGGAATAAATTCAGTTTCCTTCAGGTGGTTGCTTTTTCCTTTTCGCTAATAACTTTTAGAGGTTGATTCCTTTTGAGTAGATTAACTCAGATACTCGTTTTAACAGTGATAAAAAGGACAACTGTGAGTGCATTATTCATTGATTCAATGATGAATTTCGGTTTGGACCATTGTTTTCTTTAACAGAACTGTTCTAGATAGGCTTAAAGTGCACAGTGCATACAGGATACCAATCAGTCAATATTGTTTGTTTTGGCATACAAATACATGAAACACTCGTTAAAACATTGCAAAATACTATTAGAAGCAAAGAGTAACAGTTAAAAACATATGCACATTTTGATCACTAAAAATAATCTACTGCAGTTTGCTCATGTTTACTAATACAACGGCTTTTGCTGCATTCTTTCTGTTGAAACAAAGCAGAAGCACTCCAAGGTGGGAAACACAGTTGATTTCAGCTCGGTGTATGAGCATATCTTGATTAAGGCATGCAGGGGTCTGGCACATAGAGCGATTACACAACCCACCCTCTCATAGCCAGGCACATGAGCCACAAATAATTACGCAGATGTTCCTTCTAGTTGTTTTCGTATTATCCAAGATAACTGTAGATATTTGGCCATGCCAACCACTATCACTTCTCTTGTGTCCCACCAAATAATTCTTAGAGCTATATCAAGGGTCCTAAGACCAATGAGATTGCATAATGTGATAGTCCATTTCTTGTGTGGGACTTTATTGAGGGGAAGCAAAATAGAAAATGGTTAATTGACTCAGAGGTGTTTTTACAGACAGGACATGCTTTAGAAGTGCTGTTGGGCTTCTCCCATTTAAAAGTAAATTGAGCCAACGGGGTTGTCCCATACCTGAACTTCAAATACAGCTGTCTAGACAGGGAGCCTTGTATGGAGTCAAGTGTTGCTTCACAAGATTGCATGATCTTAGAGTCACGGAATTGGTCTGTTAAGCTACCAGTCTTGCATGCCTTCATTTTGTCACCCCAGAAGTAATCCCTGTATTGATCTTTAATCACTTGACATGAGTAGCTGGGAGTCGCTTCTAGATGGTCCCGAGATTTTCAAGGCCTACAGCGTGAAGCATCTTCTTTACATATGACAGCCAAGGGATACTCAAATGGCCTGCTGTTTTTAAAAGCTTCCTCATTGGTTTCCTATAAGGCTCTAGTTTGGTTATTGACCAGAGCCTGTGCCCAAAATTGTCGGTAAGCATCACTCCTAGATATGTAAAATCCTTGACCAAGTCAAGCGTTGCATTATTAATCTTCAGCTTAGGAAGTGAGGACCTATAGGGGCTGAACACATTCATTTCTAACCCTCGCTCTGCACAGAACTGTAAAAAGTGATCTAGAATAACTTGTAATCCCCAAGATGTTTTGAAGATTAAAAGAGCGTCACCTGAAAACAATAGCGTGGATATTGTTCTGGGGCCAACTTTGGGGGCATCATTATTCTCAAAATTGAGTACATCTGGCAGGTCCTTAACGTATAGAGAGAAGAGGGTCAGGCTAAAACAAAACCCTGACGCGCCCCCTCTCCGTCCTATAAAGATTTGATTGATCTCCATTTTTACTTTATCTGACTCTAGCAATGTTATTTTCATGGCGTCTTATAAGGATATGTAAGTTGTTTCCTGGGACACCCATGTCTGTCAATACTCTCCACATCTTGCTTGGAGGTACTGTGTCGAACGCTCATCCTGAATCTACGAAAGCAATATAAAGATGGCCTTTCCCCAGAGTTACTGTCTTCCAATATACAATACTGAATCTCAGGATTTGGTCCAGGGTGCTGTTTTGTTAATCTAAAACCAGCCTACAGGACAGCTTGAAGTCAGTCCGTTTGGCCAGAATTTCCCTGCAAAAAACTTTCTGCAACCCATTGATTAGACTGCTTGGTCTATAGTTTCCTGGTTTGTCTCTGCGCCCTTTCTAGTAGATCAGGACGATCTCGGCCCCTCGCCAGGAATCTGGGACCGGCCCTCCTTTTAAGATTGCTCTAGATAAGATGTTTAAGTAGTTCGCTTGAATGACTGGCACAGAAGCATAAAGGTCAACTGGTACACAGTCTGTGCCTGGTGCATTTTTGGCAGCGAGTGATTTAAGTGCAGTAAGTGAGTCCGTATAAGACCTTTCAAGGGTGTCTACTTGATCAAGGGTTTCCGCAGGGAAGGCTAGCCATTCCTTTCCTGTTCTCCTCCGCTTCTAGCAGGGAGTATTACCTTTCAAAATGATCCACCCACAATTCTGGCTGTACACGGAAGGCAACTACATCTATTGATGTGCTGCTGCCATGCACAATTATACTCCATAATGTTTTGGAAACTCTTGTTCTCGCTGCATGTAACAAGTCTGTCCAAACCCCCTTTTCCCAGTTGACTTTTGCTTGTTTTAGCACTCTCTTGTAATTCCTACGTACCTGATGGATGCTATCCCTTTATTTGGATTTATAAGATCTAAACAGAGTATTTTTGCTGTTGTTCATTAAACCAAGGATGTGTGTAGGATCTAGGTTTCCTTTCTCTCCTGTGATCTCTAGATAGAATGTCCCTCAGTTTTGGGATGGACTACTGTCCTAGTCAGCTAGGGATGTGTCACCATTGACTAGTGGTTCGAATGTCGCATTGAAGTCCCCAACGACAATTATAGGTGCTTCAGAGGGGAGGAGTCTCAGCTGGTCGTCCAGGAGTGCGAGAGTTGTTGATTCTCTATGGGAGTTCATCAGTCTGTTGTAATTGTTTAGCAAATATATGCATTTGTTGTCTTTATTCAGTCAGAGTCCCAGTAGAACAGGTGTTGAGCCTGGCAGCCTCTTAATTTGGCAATCTAATGAATTCTTAACCCAGACAATTAGACCTCCAGCTGGATGGCCTCTGACTTGTGCTATGGCTGGGCAGAATAAAGTTGAATACCCACATCTAAAGGTAGGATCCACGCACCATGAGTCCTGGGAGACACAAACTTCAAACTTGCCTCTGAAGAACCCCCAATGCTGGTCAATAAGCTTAGATTTCTAGAGGAAGAATAGTTGGTCTAACTGCTAGGGCGTTAGACCACGAATCTGGGGAACTGGGTTCGAGTCTCGGCAATGATGCTGAACATCCTGTGATTCTGGGCCAATCGCTTAATCTCCCCGTGCCTAACAAAAATGAATGTGTCCTCATGTAATGCAACTGGTGCTATGTAAAGCACTCTGATACCCGGTTCGGGTCAAGTTTGCGCTATGGAAAACTCTGTAAAATCAAGCCTGCCAAGTTCCAGGAAAGATGACCATTTAATCGTCACAGCACATCACCACTGCAGACGTATAAACTACTATGGTATAGGTGCTCACACACACACACACACACGTTACACTGCAGACTCAAATTATTATAGCTCGCCGGCAAGAAGTGCTGTAATATACATCAGTATGTTGCAAACTTCAGAACTACATTACAAAGCATCTGCATAAAGTGCCAGCCTACGAATCATAAGTGCACACATACTTCACAAATAAATACAGTGGTGACCTGCAGATGCTTGCGGCATACTTCTGACTCATCAATGATTTACAGGTCTATTAATAGGACTGCCAAGTGTTTAGAGACAATGGAATGGAAAGGACAGGATGGACTGTTTATTTAGTTCAATGTAAACAGCTTGTCTTGTACTTGTAAATGCATTCAAGGGGACTGCAAACAAATGGGATGGGTGGGGAAAAAACTGGTTCAGTCTTAGGCACATTCTATCAGATGGACGTTTTCTGCACGGTCCATCTTCATTAGGGAGAGTGTAGAGGTGATAAGGTTTGTAGTTAAAAGAGAAAAACATGCACTGACCGTAAAAAAAACCAACACATACTAATGCTGTTGACCTCAAACCCGAGGGCACACTGCGCTCAGATTACTAGGCACATGCATTAATCCGGGTCTGTTGCCTCTGCCACAGATTACTAAACCCTGCATATTAGTGCTGCAGAGATTACTTACAAGCTCTGCCTACAATACAGCATAAGATACGTTGGCTACTCACTGAACCCTCAGGAACCAGCATCAGGACAGAGCACTTAAGGGGAGCACGGTGTTACCCTGCTTTGTTCCCTGAGCAAGCATAAGTGCTACCCTTCAGTAAAACAGCACTTAAGAAAAACCAGCAGTAGCATCATAAGAAAATTTATTCCTTTAATGAAGGACCAAATGCAGTACCACAGGCTGTTACTAGGTTTCCATGGGACACCTAGTAGCAGCCTGTGGTACTGCACCCTTTCCTTTAGATTTAATATAGGCATTCCATTACCCAGTGGCTTAAGGAAGAAACGCAAAAATGTTCCTTCATGAGTGGAATTTCTTCTCTTATCGCAAAGTCTACAAAAGCCTAAATAAAATGATCACAAATGCTTGCACTCGTTCCTAAAGCCAGTGGCTAATGGAATTCCTATATGAGGCCCTATGGAAAGGGTGCAGTGCCACAGGCTGTTACTGGGAGGGCCCGAAGGCCGGCTTAACCTGGAGGCAGCGGCTACTACAGCTTTCATCGCTGCGAGGTGGGGGTGGGCAGTAGGCTCCATGAGGCTTGATTGCTGCACTGAGCTGGCCCCCAGTGCGCACGGTTGACTGCTCTAGATCCTTCCCTTCCTCTTAGAGCACAGTACTCTTGGGGGCTGCTGCCTCCCTTACAGAGGCCCCCATGGAGATCCTCCTTCGATCTCGCCCATCTTTGCCAGCGCGGGGATCACCCCTTTGAATTTGTAACTCTAGTGGACATCTTGGGAGCAGTCTCAGCCCATGTGTGTATTGGCTGGCCGCTGACACAGGATAGCCTTGGGGAATCTGCCCTTCGCTGGAGGACCCTCGTCCCACTCATTTAAGTTGTATCTCTCTGCCTGGACTCCTGGTGGCGAAGCAGGGGGCCTAGTTCGACGACTGCGCGAGTTGAACTTGCTGAAGCATTAGTGCCCCCTGCGGCCCCCCCGCCCTTTCCATCACGCAGGAATATATACAAAAGTTCCTAGCGTACATCCGCAGGAGATCAACACTTTGAAAATGGACTTTTAGAGCTGTCTCAATGTCCTTCGAAGGGACGTGATGGCGTTGTGAGACTGAGTGGATGACCTGAAACGCACTGTTGGTGCGCATGCATCAGATAAAGAGGTACTTTGAAGGAGTCCATTCGCTGGAAGAACAGTACATCAAGCTTCAGGCCAAGCAGGAAGACCTAGAGAACCGGGGTAAATGCATCAACCTGTGCATCAGAGGCATCCCACCTGGAGCGGATGGACAGGATATCCTGTCTTTCACCAGTGACCCTCTGGGCGCCTTCCCGAGCGACTTGGTGGTGAGGGGCCTGGTTCTTGCCAGGGCACACCGAATAGCGCTCATGCCTGGGCTGTCTGATGCACCCCCTGACATCCTCACCAGGGTCCATGATTTTGAGGATAAAGAGGCTGCGAGGGGGCAAGCAGACCTAGTGTTCTACTGCCTCACTGTTTAGATCTACCAGGGCCTCTCCCCTTTGACTCTGAAGAAGGAGCAAGACTTTAAGCCAGTCACAGAGCATTTACGCATCTAGGGCATTAAATACCAATGGTCCCACCCCTTTGGCCTTCTCTTCACCTGGAACAGAAAACCACACATGGTCCTCCCCCTTGCAGAAACTAAGACTGTTCTCGGCCTCCCGGGGGACTCCCCCAGCAGAGACACCTCGCCCTCCTCTTCAGCGTGCCCAGATGCCTGGCGGCCCTAGTAGCACACAGTTCAACTCCGCGACCACAATAACAAAGCATTTAAATGCCACAGGAGTGTAACCCAAAGACCACGTTAAGATCTGGGTGAGTTCAATGCAAGTATCAACAATATCTCAACTGGATTCAGTAGAAGTTGGTTTATATGTATGTACAAGACATAACAATTGAGAGAACAAAAGGGAGAGACTTAATTATTTGTTTAATGTGCTCATCACATCATATATTTTGAAAGAAAAGTTAAACATGACAGTTATATTAGCACTGTATTGCAAAAATGCAGCAGCAACCCTAAAGAACTTGTTGCACTATGTGCTTGTGACAAGAGGTGACGGCGCAAGTGACAAGTGAAGAACACCGCGCTGGGCGCAAAGTGAAAAAGTGACGTAAAATATATACAGGATGATTGGTTCTAAGCAATAATTTTCTTGAAATAAATTACACATGATTCAGAACAATTCCATGAACCAGAGAAGGATGTGCGCCATATATTGCACTGGAAAAGGATGGTCGACGGCATTTTGATCCTTATTAAGTCGGGATCATCATTAGGATCAGGAAGCCAAGGTCGTGGGTGCTGTAATGAGGGTGATCAGGAATCAGGAGTTGAGTGAATCCAGTGGAGAGGTGGCAGCGTTGTAAAACGTCTGCTCTGTCGCGGCACACAGGTGTGTGGTCCGCTGGTAGCCGAAGAGACTCCTGTGTCAGCACCTGGATAATGCGAAAGCAGACATTATCACACACCTCCAAAAGATGAAAAAAGAGCCCCCAAAGTCCTCGCCCGAGGAGACCTGACTCATGCAGAACAAGCTCCTCTTCTGCCCCTGGACTGACCCCAGACATCACAATGCCTATCGCATTCCTTCACGCTTAGCGGGGCTCATAGCCTGGAGCTTGGACTTTTGAGGCTTGTTTGTTACGGATTGTGATTTTTCTTGCTGCCTTTTTAGAGTTGTTTTATTCCACAGACTGCACTTTTGCGCTGTACTTGGCCTCTTGGCCCCTAACTGAGCTTTCCTCCATTGAGGGCAACGCCTGTATAGGGTCAGGAACCCCCCCGCCAGCCCCCCCCCCCCTGATCCTTTATGGGGAGGTTCACTAGGTTGGGCAAAGTTGGCTTCTTTAGTTCTCCCTTAATTCACCCCACACTCTCAACCTCCCTGACAGGTCTCCATGCCGCACCCTTTGATCTTCTCTGGGGCCTGGTGACAAGGTCACCAGCTGCCATCCACAAGGTGGTTGGGTGCCTTCTTTCGTACATGCTGTACATACCACTTCTCACATGGGTTCCCCACACAATCTGAAGTTACTATCCTCTAATGTTTGTGGGCTCAACAGATCTGGCGCTGCATGATCCTAACTTAATCTTTCCCTAGGAAACCCACCTGCTTAGAACAGCCTGCCAGCGCATTGCGCTCCCTAAATACCCTCTCCAGCACTGGGCATACATAGACTCTAAGACACTTAGTGGCAGATTTACAAGCCCCTTGCAACATCTTTAAAACACAGTTGCGTCACTTCTGTGACGCAGCGGCATCGTAAACAATGCGCCACTATGCAACATATTTACAACGTGGCGCATGTATACAGGGTGGGCGTTCCGTCGCAAGGAAGCCTCGTAAAAGTTACACAGTGAAATCTACAAGATTTCACTGAGTCACTTTTATGACCCTGCTGCCTCAAAACCTTACGCCTGCTTGTAACAGGCGTAAGGACTGATGCTGGCACAGCAAATATAGGCCGCCCCTGAGCAGTGCCGGAGTTGCGTCGCGCTTGCGACACAACTCCAGCCCTGCATCACCTTTACGCCGACAGATGCCTGACCCATCTGTCTATCCTTGCGCCACGGTGCACCGCATTGTAAATGCGGTGCATCCATGGTGGCGCAAAGGATTTTTTACGTCGCACAAAATAACTGGCGCTTCCCTGCTAATATGCAGGGATGCAGCAGTTATTATAAATCTGCCCCTTGGTGTCTCCATCCTTTGCAAGAAGGTTTTTTCCACTAAAGCCACCAAAGCAGCTAGGTTTCCTGGTGGGCAGTTCCTCACCTTGACGGTCAAGAGGGGCAGATACACATTAACACTCAACCTCCATGCTCTGAACCAAGCGCAAGACCTATTCCTAAGGCACACACTCACAAAACAACTGAGATGAGTTGGGGTGACAGCATTGTGGGTTGTGATTTTATTGTGATCTGGGATACTGATCTGGAAAGAAATGCAGCACATGTTCTGGGTAAAGGAGCTATATCCGGGCTACTTAAGCCCTGAGCCTGATAGATGCCTGACGATATCTGCATCCGGTCTCAAAGGACTAGTCCGTTTACTCACATCAGCACCTGTCTTATTACTGCATCAACTGTTTGGCACCACCTCTCTGCTTAGAAACCTAACAGAGGTAATTTTCCGACATCTCCATATCAAACCACGCACATGTGAAGCTTATGTGGACACTGCGAGTGGATGCGCCATGTTCTCCCCTAAGCTGGCACCTCTCCCTCAAACCCCTATGGGACCGGGTAAATAAGGCAGCTATAAATGCTGTCACTGAATACTTTACACTCAACTCCCTTGCCGACACTTCCACTGCATTCTCTGAGATGGGTTCATGGGCACAATTCATGTGGAGTGTCCTCTATCACTGTAGCCAGGGCTCGGGAGGCACGCATGTTTAAAAAGAAACTCACGGAAGGCATCCTCTCCCTAGAACTCTGACAAGCAATGTCCTACTTTGATGGCCAAGTCGCAACTGGCCATTCTACATGGTCAGCTCCGGGAGCACAGTTAACAAAGCAGAACACTCCCTTTTAGAGCTCGCTCAATGGCACGATGAGGGGGGGACAAGGTTTGTTCCCTCCTGACACATAGATTGCGCCAATAACACACTAGGTCCCCCAACACTAAAATCAAGACAGGGGACCACGACTGGGCTATCAAGGAACCTGATAAGCAGAAGGCCTTCCCATCCTTCTACCAACATCTTTACTTTTCAGGGGGAAAGGATCAAACTGCAATAGGCTCTCACCTCCAGAACTGCCCTTGGCAGCCGCAAGATTCCTGCTTAGCTTGCAAACTGGAGGAACCCTTCTCTACCACTGAGCTCCGCAAAGCCCTTAAAGAAGAGCTCCCAAAGGCTAAATCCCTGGGCCCGGACTGTCTTCCACTGACTTACTAAATGGTTTTCCTTTCACAAGACCACTTGCTGAAGCTCTATAACTCATTCACCCACACCATGGGCCTTAGACCTATCATGTCTTATGCAGAAATCACACTCATTCCCAAGCCTGGCGAAGAACAGACACTCTGCTCCTCATATCGCCCGATAGCCCTGCTCAACACTGATGCTAAACTCTATACCAAAATTCTGGCCAGCTGCTTAGGAGCTTTCTTGCCCGACTTAATGAACCCCGACAAGATCAGCTTCATATAACACAAGCAGGGTTCAGACAACATTTGACGCCTCACCCATCTAGTTGGGAAAGTCCACAGGCACATCATCCCCGCCATTCTCCTCTCTCTCGATGACGGGAAGGCTCTCAGCAGTGTGAGGTGGACCTTTTGAAGTGTGATACTCCAGAAAATAGGACTGGGTTCGTCATAATTAGTAGGATCATCGCCTCATATTCGGCACTCACTGCCTCCATTCGAGTTAATGAGGAGTTGACTCGCTCTTTCCCACTATCACGGGGCATCCGGCATGGTTGCCCCTTCCCCCAGCTGCTCGCCCCTGTGGTGGAGCCTCTTGCCATCCACCTTTGGCAATCCTCCGACATCAAGGGCATCCGTTTTGGGGGACAAGATCACCAAGTGCTACTCCATGCGGATGACCTTCTCCTGGCTGTCGCGGAGCCGGACATCCCTCTCCCCACAGTGATTCAGGTCCTTCAAACGTATGAGCAGGTATCCAGGCATAAAATCAACCTGGCCAAGTCACAAGTGCTTAACCTTACTCTCCTACAGCAACACCTCCTTCACCTACAGGCACTCACCGTCTTCCAATGTTCTTAGCATTCAATCCAGTACTTAGGCCTCACCATGATAAACACTCTAGCTACATGGACACGGGCTGATTGGCCACGCTATGGCAAAGCAATACCTGAAGACCTCCGGTGCTGAAGATCACTCCAAATTACATGGTTGGGCAGTCAACATGGTGAAAATGAACATCCTTCCTCGGCTCCTATATCTTTTCCAATCGCTGCCTACTCCCATTCCTTCTGAACACATTAAGTGATTGCAGGGGGACCTCCACTCCTTTATCTGGAAGGGGAAGCATCCTTGCATCTCCACTGCGCTCCTTATGCTCCCACGAAACCTGAGCGTGCTTGCCTGTCCCAACCTCCAAGACTACTACTGGCCTGCCCACCTACGTTACATCTCTGAATGGGTAGTGCAAGAAAGCGAAAAACACTGGATACACATGGATCACGCTGTTGCCCGCTCTGGGACCTTGTCTGGCTCCCAAAGCAGCATTGCCCTTGCAGCACTTACATAGTCACCCAATGTCCACAGTACTGGAAATATGGGGCAAACTAGCCATTGGGAGGGGTCTGACCACTTTCTCATTGCCAAACACCCAAACTGCGCGGAACCCCGACTACTCTCCCGGGGACTTTTTCTCAGACTAGTTTAAGGGTGAGTGTAGAATACTTCAGGACTTATTTCAGGGGCGGACTATCAAAACCTTCGACCTGTGCAAAACTGATTCCCGTCTCCCTGACTCCACCCGCCATCAATGCTTTCAGTTACGCCACTTGACTGTCCACCCTTCCAACGCTCTGGCAGCTACCCGCTTACTTACCCCTTTTCAAAACCTAGTTTGCAGCTTCGAAAGGCACCAGTGGCCTGGAATCAAAAACATAGGAAGCCCTACAACAATAACATCTCCTACCAGTGGAAATGGGCCCCAGATAACACACCATACATTACCCAGAAACAGTGGGAACTGCTGTGGAGGGGGATCCCACGAATCCATAGAAGCATCCCTCAGCAGGAGGCAGCCTACAAGGTAAAGCTTCAGTGGTACAACACTCCAGCCCGCCCAACTCTCTATCCTACAGCCCCTACCTCTTGCTGGCGATGTGGGCACAGGTGGGTGACTTTCATCACATATGGTGGCAATGCCCCTCTCTTACCATCTATTGGAAGGACATTTTAAGCCAGATAAAGGGTGCTGTGGGTTACCCCATCCCGGCAGACTACCACACAATCATTCAGGGTTGCGCCCTACATCATTGGAAGCAATGACCCATGCAGACGTGTATCTCATACGCAACGACTGGCGCAGCCAAACAGTTAATAGCTCAAGCCTGGATATCTCCCTCCAAATCTCCGGCATAGTTTTGGTTTACATAGCTTTTCCACACCATTACAATGGAACAGATAACACACACGTGGTCTTTTACAGATAAAAAGTTTGTAGAATTGGCCTCCGATGAGGTGAGAGAGCCAGGTATATTACATAATGTGTGTCAGTGCTGCTTGGTCTCCAGCCATTGCTCAAAGTTGTGCCCTTATGTAACTAAGGTTGATAAGGGAGCAGGCGGTGAAAAGCTGTCTCAGAAGCTGTATTCAAAACAGAGGTTCGTCTCTTGCTCCAAGTCACAAGGCCTTTCATGGTCATAAAATCCTGTTCTCACTCAAAGTCTTCAGGTAAGTCAAAAACACACCGGGCTAGAATGACAAGCAGGACTTGACTCCATCCCACAATTTGAAGTCTGACTAGAAGAGTGAAGATTGAAGGAAACTGACACCAAGCTGGTCTCTCATTTGTTCAAGGTGTTACCTGAATTGCCTGGGCTGTCGCTAAACCTGCAGCAAATAACTGTCTTTTTCAAAGAAGTCCTGCTGCATATTTTTCAAACGCTGCTCACACTTTGGGCCCTGTGGAGTTTCGGGCACTGCTAGTTGGACTTTGATGTCAGAAATTCCCCCAATACCAATGGTCACTTCGGACCCTGTTTCCGGGCTATTGCTGAAGCCTCTCTGGACTTTGTTCCCTGCCCTCAGGTACTTGCCAGTTCCTTCCTTGTCAGCGCTGATACAGACTATGCTGGTGCCACAATGCCAGTCTCTGACCCTGAAGAGACGTTGGTTCACACCACGCCTATATATCTCTGTGAAATTACTAAGATGCAACCAGTGATTACGCAGCCAGAGGTTGAACCATGAGCTCTTCTTCAACACCAGTACTGTCAGAAGCTAGAATCCCTATTCACTCTGACTTCGATATTGTCCATGGCATATACCTAATGTTACTCACAACACAAATCAATAAAAGGAGGTGGATAATCTGCTCCCCCCACAATTCAGTGTTGAAGGCATGTATTTAGATTTGTTAAATGCCAATGGGTTAAATGCATCTGCGTTTTGGGCTCAGTTTTTGACCTCAGTACATATGGTTTGAAGATTTCGGGGGGCTCTTTGTCTCATGCATCCTTCTCATTCTGTACACCACGTCGCACATGCAGACCCTGCATTGGACCCAAAGTTTTCTGTGTTCCTAGCACTACATTCAGATCTCGCAAGAGAAGGCTCAGAACTTTGTAGTTGCAGAAGCCTGCCAACCTCACCATTGGTAGGCCCGCCTTGCTTTCACACCTGAATGTCACACTTGTAACGGATAGATGCATTGTTTCACTAGGTTGTGGAGGCCCACTGAAGGAGTTGTAGATACAGTTCCACATTAACCTTTTGGGAATGGGTATGGGGATAGGACTCCTCTTTTTGGCCCCTTTTCCACACCGTTGTGAAGAAGTATAAACTATCTTCTGGCTCTCTGACTGGGCATTACTTCAGACAGATAGTTGTTGGATGTTGAACTCTGTGAAATTCATTGCAAGGCACTGTGTTCAAGATAAAAGATGGAAAGCAATCACCACCTAAAGAATCTTGAATAAACCGGTACTGACCATGTCACTTAACAGGTTAATAGAAAATATTACATCGCATCAGAACAGTAGAGTGATCAGTTCAAGATTGACAAAATCTGACAGATGATGTCTCATCCCAGACCTCTGCATTTCAAACAGTATCTATGAAAACAGGCTTTCAAGATAGTTACCCTGTAGGGTAGAATTCGCTTTCAAGAGCACAGTGAACTTCTGGTCTGTTGACCAGAAAGATGCATATTTTAATGTTTCTAATCGTATGAATCCTGTTGTTCATAAATGATCAATACTATTAGATCTCGTTATTGCCTTTTGACCACAAATTCGAATCAAAGGTGTTCACCAATTCTCTAGCACCAATTGCAACATATCTAAGAAGTGCAGGGTATGTTTTTTCCTTGGCTGACTGAGTGACAATCTGAAACTACTGGTCTTCTGTATGGGAACAAAAAATACATGTACCATTAGGCAAGTCACTTGTAGGCTTAGCACACAATGACGTAATATGCTGGGGCTTTGGAAAAGTGCCCCTGCACTCTTCAGTGTTGGTGATCGAGGCCCTCCTCCACCCGCAGGTTTCCCGGCGCCTCATCCCTGGTGGTCCAGTGGACCTCTGTCTCCTTTCTTTCTTTCTGCTCCTTCACTCGTTTTTCTCCCCTTTCTATCTTTCACCTTTCTGCACCTCTGCTCTTTTGCGCCTTATTTCTGCCCATTCTCCCTTTCTCTCCCTCTGCTCCTTCACTCGTTTTCACTCGTTTTTTTCCCCTTTCTATCTTTCACCTTTCTGCACCTCTGCTCTTTTGTGCCTTATTTCTGCCCATTTTCCCTTTCTTTCCCTCTGCTCCTTCACTCGTTTTTTTTACCCATTCTATCTTTCACCTTTCTGCTCTTTTCTGCATCTCTGCTCTTTTGTGCCTTATTTCTGCTTATTTTCCCTTTTTTCTTTATCCCTTCTTTCCTCCCTTTACCTTTCCCCGCCGCTGCTGCCCCCGCGGCCCCTCCCCCCCCCCCAGCACGACCGGCCCAATCCAGCTCCCCTCACCGCCTCCCAGCTGTCCAGCCCTCCCCGACCCCTACTTAATGGCGGCCGCGGGCTGCGGGCGTGCCGCTGGTGCACCGAAGGCGCGTCAAAGGCAAGCACGTCTGCGCCCGTCTGCAACCAGCACCAGGAACCCTGGACCTCCGCCCCGCCAACGCTACGACCCAGCAGCACTCCACGCACTCAACCCAGGCTGCAACAACAACTGCAAGCTAGCATCACCAGCCGACACCCATGGACCCTTCAGCTGTCACCGCTGCCGGCACACCTGCAGCACCGCCAAGAACACGGATCCAGCACAACCCGCCCACAAGAACACAACCGAACCGAAGACCCTGCAATGCATCCTCCTCAACGTCCGATCCCTCCACAAACACGCAACAGAAATCTGGGACCTCCTCGACAGCACCACTCCAGACGTAGCATTCTTCACCGAAACCTGGACCAACACCAGCTCGGGACCGGACATCGCCATCGCCATCCCCCAAGGATACAAGATCTCCAGGAAGGACCGCCCCATCCACCCAGGAGGAGGAATCTCCATCGTCCACAAATCCAGCCTCCGCCTGAGCACACTCCCTGACGAGTCCACAGAACTGATGGAACACCTTCACTTCAAGATACTGGCCAGCCCCACCGCCGCCCTCCGAGGAACCCTCATCTACCGACCCCCTAGACCCCGCGGACCCTTCGCCAACTCCATCACAGACATTATCTCCCCGCAGGCCATCGCATCCACCAACTACACCCTGCTGGGAGACCTCAACTTCCACCTCGAAAATCAACTGGACCCCAACACCACATCCCTCCTGGACAACCTCCACAACATTGGACTCCGCCAGATCGTGACCGAGCCCACGCACTCAGCAGGACACACCCTAGACCCCTCTTCACTACAGGAAACTCCATCACCTTCAGCCACACCACCAAACTCCCGTGGACCGACCATCGTTGCGTCCACTACACCTTCAGAACACCCACCATCCACAGACACCAGCACCTGCTTCCACAAAGAAACTGGACCAAAATCACTGATGACCAGCTCACCTCCTCACTCAACAACTCCACCCCAACCATCGCGGAAAACGACGACCCCAACACCGCAGCCCGAACCCTGCATAGATGGATCTCGGACAGCACCAACACCATAGCCCCCCTCAAGAAAAACAATACCCGTGCCAAGAAAGCCAGATGGTTTACCACCGAACTTCGAGAGTCCAGGCGCACATGCCGCCGCCTTGAAAAGGCCTGGAGAAACACCAAATCCACAGAAACCCACAACAACTTCAGAGCCGCCCCCAACGCCCACCATCAACTCATCAGAGAAACGAGGAAAAAAGCGTTTGAAGACAGAATCTCCACCCACGCACACAACAGCAAGGAACACTTCAGCATCATCAAGGAGTTCGCCCAACCCACCAGCGAGTCTACCGACATCCCTCCCTCACAAGACCTCTGCGACAAACTCAGCATCTTTTTCCACCACAAAATCAAGAGCATCTACAACAACTTCGACGAAGACAACCAACACACTGAACCATCACCAACCACCCCCGACACCCGGAAACCAGCGATTGATGACTGGACAGCCCTCACCACCGAAGACACACTGAAGACAATGAAGTCAATCCACTCAGGGGCCCCCACGGACCCCTGCCCCCACCACATCTTCAACAGAGCCGCCAACACCATCGCACCCATGCTCCGCCAAACCATCAACCGCTCCCTGGCGACCGCCTCGTTCCCCGACGACTGGAAACACGCCGAGGTCAACCCCCTCCTAAAGAAACCCTCAGCGGACCCCACCGACCTCAAAAACTACAGACCCATCTCCCTGCTCCCGTTCCCAGCGAAAGTCATCGAGAAAGCCATCAACAGCCAACTCGTCACATTCATTGAAGAACACAACATCCTTGACTCCTCCCAATCCGGCTTCAGAAAAAAACACAGTACGGAAACCGCCCTCCTCGCCGCAACAGACGACATCCGCACCTTACTGGACAAAGGAGAAACAGTAGCCCTCATCCTCCTCGACCTATCAGCGGCGTTCGACACAGTCTCCCACCGCACCCTAATACGCAGACTCTACGATGCAGGAATCCAGGACAAGGCCCTCGACTGGATCTGCTCCTTCCTCTCCGGCAGGACGCAGCGGGTCAGACTCCCCCCTTTCCTCTCGGACCCCACACCGATAACCTGCGGAGTCCCCCAGGGCTCCTCCCTCAGCTTGACGCTCTTCAACGTCTACATGGCTCCACTTGCCCCCATCGTCAGAACCTACGGACTCAACATCGTGTCATATGCAGACGACACCCAGCTCATCCTCTCCCTATCCAACGAGCCCAACACCGCCAGACGCAACTTTCGAGAAGGCATGGAAGCCGTCGCCAAATGGATGAAAAACAGCTGCCTTCAACTAAACACCAACAAAACAGAAGTACTCATCATGGGCCCAAACCCCGACGCCTGGAGCGACACCTGGTGGCCCACCGCCCTCGGAAACCCGCCTACCCCCACAGACCACGCACGCAACCTGGGAATCATCCTGGACTCCGAGCTCAAAATGGACCGCCAGATCAACTCTGTCTCATCTTCCTGCTTCCACACCCTCCGCCTCCTTCGTAAGACCTTCAAATGGATCCCCCTCGAACACCGAAAGACAGTCACTCACGCCCTGGTCACCAGCAGACTCGACTACGGCAACGCACTCTACGCAGGAATAAACAAAAACCTCATCCGCAAGCTACAGAACATCCAGAAAGCCGCCGCAAGACTGGTCCTCAACCTGCCAAAACACTGCCACATCTCCCAGCACCTGCGCACACTCCACTGGCTCCCCGTCGAGGCGAGAATCACCTTTAAGATGCTCACCCACGCACACAAGGCCCTCCACGGCACCGGACCAGCATACCTGAACAGCCGACTCAAATTCCACGCACCCCAAAGGACCCTACGATCAGCCCAGCTTTCCTACGCCGTGGTCCCCCGCACCAGAAAGACCAGATTGTGAGGCCGCTCCTTCTCCTTCCTCGCGGCCAAAGCATGGAACGCCCTTCCGCTCCACCTCAGACAGACAACATCGCTCCCCATCTTCGCAAGAAACCTCAAAACCTGGCTCTTCGACAGACCCCCTCCTTGATGGAATGGAACCTGCACCACCCCCCCCCCGCCCCCCCACCCCTAGCGCCTTGAGACCCTTACGGGTGAGTAGTCGCGCTTTAACAAACTCCTGATTGATTGATTGATAGATAATCCTGTGCCTAAATTAGTAGACACTATAATAGTGGCAGCTGGATGGTCACCTCCTCAGGACTCCGCCATTTCAAACACAGGAACCGTAATACTGCCGGACTATTCGTGCATTACTTGCATGTTGGATGCCCATTTCCACGAACTTTAACCAATGCCATGGAACCTGGGACAAAGCCAAAACGCACATACACATTCTGAGAACTAAGAAATGGCCAGGATAACTCTATAAGCTATTCTAATAAAAATTAACTACTACATCCACACAGGCAGCACAGCGTGAATGCTTTTGTGGGTAAAAAAAAGGAGAAACAAGTTCACCTCCATTCTCCGGGGAAACACAATTGCACATTTATTGGACAATAATAAACAAGATTGTGGGCACTTTTGAGCTATAAGTCGAGTATATTCCCTCAGCAGAGAAGGACGGAAAATACTATACCTAGCTTGGAGTGCAACTTATGTCACCTTGAAATACTGGACCTACAGTACCCCTTTTAGTGAGAAAATGACCTCCAAATGCCACCTCTTATGGTTTGAGAATAGTTTTATAGGATTTCCCACCCTTTGCGTGACCACCAGGATTCATACCAAGTAAGTGAAGCTGCAGCTTGTCCTCTTGCTAGCAGAATGAGCAACACATGTTTGGTACAGGAATCTACAAAGGATACCATTAGTAGCACCAATCCTCCATAAGGTGCATTTTTGGTCTTCATCAAAGACTACGGTCAAATACTACCTCCGGTCCCCCCCTATACTGGCTTCTTGGCTCTAGAAGGCCTAGATTTTCGGCACCTCAATGTACAAGATGCTTGTGTCATACATTTTGAGCGCCCAGAATGCAATCCGTATTTCAGGCATACATCCTTATGTTAGATGTAGACTTGCCAAAAGGGTCTTGATCCAGTTGACATTGGAAACACACAGATCTTGCTTTACTTGCAATATTAATTGTGGTCAGGTCTCCAATATCTCTCTCTCAGAATAAACCTAAAAGGGATATTCACAAATAAGTCATCGACCACTTTGATCTCTTTGCATAGTGCAATTGTGAGAGGCCATATCAGAACATATTCACGAGTCTGTGAAAACACTCTCATTGAGCCCATCATTGTACTTGCACAACTCATGTCTCGCGCTTTTGAGCCCATACACAGAGCAATTTCTGTAATGGGAAACAGCAGTTGTATTGTTTTTCAGCAATCTGGTTCTAAGTTTGGCTCACATTGGCTCGAATGGATTTTGTGCATCTAACTAAGAACACAAGTTACCCTGTTGAGCAACTGGATGGTTATTTGCGGATCGGCGCATGGGCTCTATCTTGGGAGCCACTGCCCCTATACTTAGACATTTTTATATGATTTTAGATGCTCCAACTCTGGGATTTGTTGTTTGTTCCCCCTTCCCCTCCATATCTTGAGTTTTGGAACACTGTACTTGAGTGCCCTGAGCAAGGTGTGACCACGATCGTGGTCCTCACCGAAATGCGCGCCTGCGCAGGTTATAACAGGAGTATGTGGATCACAACATCTGATTGAGTTGCTTATATCAATATATATAAAAAGTGGAATACTTCACTTATATAGATGGATCTATGATGTACATCAAAGACTTATAAGATGTCTCTACCCATTCATTATATTTATATGTCTCAAGGAAAGACAGCTCAATTTTTGCCCTGTTACATTGTCTCTACTCCACTTTTGTTTGCAGACATCTATCGAGATTCATTGTATGTTAGTGTATAAATGGATGTGTGCGGTGTGTATGATATGATTTCAGATGTGGTTGCTGAGTTTGAATGATTGTAGGGCGGATGAAGAAAAATATCCCTTGTAATCTACCAGAGTGTAGTTATTTTATGAATTTACAGAATTTATGTACATAATGTGTTGACATTTATTGTGATCTATTATGTATTAAATACCTAGAATTTCCAATGTATTAAGATTGTTTCCATTATTGAAGTTTCTTTGAAATCTATGGCTCAATGACTTTGACGAGTTGTCCCCAGATGATAGCGAGAAAGCCCGCTTATATTTATCTAAGGCAAGTTTTTCCTTATTATGCTGATTGGTAGTCTAGCAAATGAGAACGATTTAGACAGGTGAAACTGTCAACGTAGTTAATGTTGGGAATGATGTGTAGAGGTATATTTACAACTGTTTACGATTCACTAGGCGAACAGCAACCTACTTGGTATGATGTGATATGCTATCTAACATTATTGCTTGTCTTTGAAAAAGGGTGAATTGACAAATGAGCAGGATGTTGTGGACTACATCATGAGCCAGCCCAATGTCGTTCCCAGGATCAATGCCAGAGTCCTGGGACCAGAGAGGCAGTACCTGGACCTAACCGCTTCCAGTGAGTACAATCTCGGTTGTTGCAGTTCTGTCACAGATTGCCTCCTTTTTGTGCTCCTTCCTAGTTCAAGGTTTCAAGATTTTTATTTGATTTGATTTAGACTTCTACTGAGGTCAACAAATACAAAATACATGAATTTAAAACAATTTTTATTATTTTCTTTAAAAGAACTTTTTAAAACTCTTTAAAAGCTTGAACAAGTTATGACAGACAAATTCATCGGGAGGCGACTTGCATAACATAATTAAACCTTAAGCGGAAGAGACTTTGTATCTAAAACAAATGGGCTGTATAAACCGGCGCCGGACCTCGACCAGGATCGGATTTGGGCAGACTGTCAAAACATGAGGTAGATCTTGTACTCCTCCGTTACACAAATCACAAATACCTGCCATGTTCTCTAGGTTATTCCATCTAGAAGTATAAACTTTTATTGGAAGGATCCCAACCGTAATAAGAGAATACAGCGCCTTTCTCTGTGTACTAGCTGAAAGTGTAGATATTGCTTGGGAGATTTATATTCCATGCTTTTTACATATTGTTCCTAGTGCATTAATTGCAAATAGTGTTCAACATCCAATTCAAAGCTTATCCTAGGTGTTGAGTTCTTTAGAAAGAGCTTCGAAAGTGCTGGCGTCCAGGATTGTAAAAGTGCTACTGTGCAGTGAGACGCATTGAGAGCTGTACTAAGATTCCTATTAAAAGTGTACTGTGAATATTCATTTCTAAAAGTCTCCAATTTTAAAATGTGCCTTAGAGATCCTAGGTCGGCGTGTAAAAGATATAATCTTATTATGTACGCGATAGCTCTGGCAAATATACTAACTAAAGAGAGCTCTAGGCATAATGCTTGAGACAGAACAGATTGGTTAACTTTTAACAGTTTACTTAAAATATTCCCTTCTCTCACCTTTACTGGTTGCCCGGTTTTAATCTATATATGCTCGAGGGCATAAGATAAAATAAGGGGAATTTTCATACGGTAGACCTAAAGTAAGGGTTGGAAGTCTCTGTTCCCGGTGGAGGAGTAGAGCCTCTGCAAGGCCCCTACTTGAGCATCTACCTCACGCCCTATATGTTGGAAGTGGGAGGAGTTTTGTACGGTTTGGGAAAAAAATTGCCCCAGGTAAGTATATTCTTTAACGGTCTCAATTGATTTACCTCCCAGTGACCATTTAAAAGGACATGATTGCTTTTTTCCTCACAAGTGTAAGACTTTAGTTTTCGATATGTTTGAAACCAGAAAGTTTTGATTTGCATTATGATTTAATACATTTAAATTTCTTTGAAGGCCTGTTGGAGTATGGTCTAGTATTACAATGTTGTCAGCATACATTAAGCTATGGATATCGCTGCATGCTATTTTTAGAGGGAAGGTCACTTATGTAGAGAGAAAATAATATGGGGGCCAAAAGGCAAAATTGTTTCAAACCATTCATTGTGGAGATAGATCTGGTTATCCCCCCCCCCCCCCCCACCCTCCCCATTTATACTCTACGCCATGTTACTGTATACAAAGATATGCTTATTGTTAGTAGGTCATGGGGAATCCCTAGCCTCTCTAACTTCCTCCAGAGTGTTGCCCTGTCCACTCCGTCAAAAGCAGTAGTAAAATCAGTAAAAGCACAGTAAACAACTTGTGATTTTGATACTACATATTTGTCAAGAACTGTTAGCAAAACTGTGATGTTGTCTTCTACTGAATGTTTTGGACCGAAGCCTGCCTGGATCATAGGAATCACTCCACTCGAAAAAGCCCAGTTCTTTAGGTAGTCCAAGGCGCAGGCTGCAAAGATCTTTCCTGTGGCATCTAGTAATGCAATTTGACGATAGTTGTTTGGAATCGTCCTAGAGCCTTTTTTAGGTCTCGCCTGTCAATGTGTTTGCGCATTGAGCTTGCGAGAGATATTGGGGCTTAACGAGCGCTTAACCATCGGGTGATTTTATGCTGTGCCCGTGAAAAGCAAGGCTCAATGCGCAAGTGCATTGAACTAAAAAGCGCGTGCACATGAAAGCCAGCCATCTGGCCTCACTTCTCCTCCCCCCTAATTGTTTGCACTTTCACGGCAGCTAGGCCGTGAGCTACATCAAAGGGTTCCGCTGCCCTGCTCCCTGCTTCATTGCCACCAGCTTTACTTGTTTTTACTTGATCCTAAGGCCAGCCCATAGCCGAGCCATGCAATAAAAAACATGTACTCCCACATCTCTTTACTGAAAACTGTTATGATCTCAGATTACAGGTTATTCCGAAGGTTTTCATAAGGGGTATTTCTTGGATTCGATGGGCACGCTTGTTTCTCTAAGACCTTCAAGAGGATAGGGAGTCGCAATATAAAACGAAAGTTGTTAAAATCATCTCTGTCCACAAAGGCTATTTTAGGTCTCGTCTACAGGTGGCTTTAGATTTCTCACAAGCTTCAACAGTTTTCCAATGCATAATGTATGCTTTTCGTCAGCATCGTCATCCTATGGCATGTTAAACTGTCATTCACATTTCATTTTGTTTCTTCCAACCACATAAGGGAGCAGTGGTTCAGTACAATGAAACCATTGACACACTTCACAGCGAGTTGTGCATTTCCACCTTGGCTGCCCTGTGTTGGTGCCCAAGTGGCGCCCTTTGCCTCCCTCTAACTTGCTCCCTTAGCACTGCCCCTCCCAACGCTGCACTGCAACTCCAACCACCCACCAATGGACACACCACATGCCCCCCCAGACGCAGCCCTTTGACTCTCCTAGAGTCGCCCCCGCTGCCCCGTCCATCTCCTCACTTAATTCCGATCTCTACCCACCCCATCTCAGCACCGCCTGCAACCCGCCTGTTCTGCTACACGGAAAACTTTATTTATTCATTTATTTTCTCTCCGCCCTGGATGCCTGCCAACCCCCCACGTCCTGCGCATGAGGGCACTGCGTTGGTGCCACAATCCCCCCACTCCCCTTTGACTCGCCCACCTCTTGCTCGCCTTGCACTGCACCATCCCTAGAGCCATCGGGTGCCCCTTAATGGCCGTAACGTTCTATATTAAAACGCTATGCTCCAGAGCGGCCCATGCGGCTGACACCCCAACCCCCCCACCTCACAACCTGTATCAGCAGCCCTCTCTTCTCAGACTGCACCACCATTCAAGCCGCCATGAGCACTGCAGCTGCCCGCATATCCCCCCACCCCCGCACCTATACTGCCCAGAACCAACCCCCAATCGCACCATATCTGACCCCTACCGTCCAGCGCAAGCAAACCAAGGATACCAACTCCCCCCTCCCATCTTTCGACGCCCCTTTCTGCCGTCGATAGTCAAGTGATAAATTACAAAAGTTAAATCTAGTACCATTATAAATTACAACAAATATTACGTCAGTATTAATTATTTTGAAAAATTCTACGCCATTGGGAATTGTCAGATCAATACAAGTAAGACAGGGAAAAACTAAACCTGTACCTTTACTAATGCTATAGGTGTCACATTTGCTACTTTTATAACTATTGCCATTTCAAAGAACAAAATTAATACTTTTATTATTGGAAAAACATAAACCTAACTCAAAAAATAATTACATTTCCACAACACCAATAGCTCAAACTTTTCTAATGTGAGACCTATTGCATTTCCAATGCTTGTTTTAAGAGAGGAACCACAATGCTCCCCTGTTATGATTTTGGGATTCTTCCAGTTGCGAAGCAGTGTGCATATATAAGGGGGCTAGAAATTTGCTCCACTCATTGGGATTGGATTGGAGGGCTTTAATCGGAATATTGTCTGGTCCCACTACTGCAGAAGGTCTCGCTGCTTTTATGTAGAGGGCAATCTGTAGAGACGTTGGGGCTAAAGTGTCACAGTTGGATTGTCCCTTCCTTTGGGTCTGCAGGTCGAATTGCTCAGAGTTCTGTGATTTTGGTTTATACAAGTTAAGAATATATTTTTCCCAAACAGATAAAGAAACTGGGAATGCTTGTATGGGTTTTTTAGTCACCATTTGCTTAGCAACGTTTCTCCAGAATGCCTTGCAATTTTTGCATTTTACTGCCATTTGGCAATCAGACCAGTTTTTCTCTTTTTGGTCATGTCATTTTTTTTCTCTTTTTTCCGTTGACAAGTTTTTTTCCCGACTTTTTGATTTCTTTCTGTCTTGATGTAGAGAAGTTTTGAAATTGCGATCGGACCAGTCTGTTTAGTTTAGATTAATGAGGATCTACACTCTTTACTTTGGGATGACTCTTACCCTTGTCTTGCCTATTTGAAAATTCCTGGAGGGTAGCCACTACTGAGCGAACTGTCTTCATAACTTGATAAAGGATTAACTTTTTTATTGGCGAGATCTAAGAGTGAGGAAGAGATTGCAGTGTTAATTTTATTTATTGCTTTGGAGTTCCAGATTATCCATCCATTTTTTTGATCTACAACGGCCCGGCCATTCCGAGATCATAGAGACCATGGAGAGGTAAATTGCATTGAGTTCTATTCCCAAGGTCCGGAATGCATGATCACTTTCTTGTGTACTCTGTATATTCAGTGATTGCACTTTCGCAAAGAGGTCAAAACTGGCGATTACATAATCTAGGATGGATGAGCAATAGGTACCTATTCTAGTAAAGGCAGCAGGAATATCTCCTTCTACTCTTCCGTTCAGGGTGACACCATTCATTGCGTACACAAAAGAAAGAAGTAATTTCCCTTGTTTTTCTGCTTTTATCTTAGTTGGAAACAAGGGTATTGGAATAGCAAGAGCTGCATCTTGTGTGTGGTTCCCCCCATTGACCAGAAGAGTATTAGAGATTTTTCTATTAAAGCCCCCAGCAATTATTGTCCGAGGGAACCCTTTAGATTCAAAAGTTGAATCTATTTTCTCAAAAGTTATTCCACAAGAGAATCATGGGAGGGTCCTGGTAGGATATAGATATTGAAGATTAACAAATCTTTGGTGAGCTCCGAGCTTTCCATCCGGTGCTTGATTTTAATACATTGAACATTCAAAAGAGACAACTCAATTACTTCTAGGTCCCAATTAATTTCTTCTCTTAGGAGAACTACAAGGCCTCCCTTTGCATGGCGAATTTTAGTGGCCTCTGCAGCGATGTCAAACACAAAGTAGTCTTTTTGGACAAAAGTAAATGGAGACCGTGTTTCTTGCAACAGAACGATCAACGGGGAGTTTTCCAAAATACGGGCTAACGTTTCAGAATTTTTTACAGAGATATTCCATGTGACTATTTTCAAGCTTCTGTTAAAAAGGACGTTTTTGTGCTTTGTCGTCTTTATTGCTATTCAGATTGAAAAAAATCTGGAAATTTTCGTTTGCTTGTGGCTCTTTTTTTGGAATATGATTCCAGATTCTACACTCTCCATCTTTGATCGAAATTATAAGAGATTCTGTGTGCATTCCTTTGAGGTTCAAAACCCACAAGCAGATGCATTATGATAGGGGAACTTGTTCTCATTCTTCTCTTTTGGGTATTTGTGATGTTGCATTTTCTGTAACTACCACTACATCAAATCCATTTCTGTGGAGGATATCCCTCTTTTAAAATATTAGAAGGAATTATGTTGTAATGTAAATGGATTTTATGCAGTAGATTTACTATTCTCCCACGGTTTAATGGGTCTTTATCACTGCGGAAAAAGTCTGTTAAATCCAGGATGCAGGAAACTATTTGTTCCCGCTTTTGTGTGTAGATTCTTGGCGGAGGATTGACATTCTTTTTCTGAGTTAGTCGGAAACAGACCATCTTTTAGCTGTTTTTTAGAGAAATGGGATGCCAATGGGTTTAATTGCATCTGTTCACCATTAATTTTGTGTAATGGAGTATTCTGGACTATATTTTGACTTGCTTCTGGAGCCTTCGAGTCGTGATTGTGTCCCTGAACTGCCTGTTCTGGACAATTAAATTGTGGAAATTTTACTTTTCTTCCAGAATGTCTTGAAATTTTAAGTTTTTATTCTTTTCTTCTTCTTCTTCTTCTTATGTTTTCCCTTAGACTTATTTCTCTTTTTAGTTTGCTTTGTCATGATCTCTGATTGCTTTAAATTTGGTGTTCCTACGGCTTCCTTATCTTATTTTTTTAGTTGATTGGCTTGATAGCCCTAGATGGTATTTCTGGTTGAAAATGGGAAACAGAGGAATCATAACTTGTGAAGAACTCTGTCGAGGTATCCTCAAATTTGCAGAGAGAATAGATTTTTACTTCATTGGAACATTTCTTTTTCACCTTTTTTAGAGAGAGACCTCCAGTTTGAGTCTCCTTATGTAGATTTCTTGTAGGGTAGTTCATGGAAGCTGGAGGGAAAATAGAACAATTATCTTCTTTTCTGCCCTTATTTTTTCTTGGGCTTATTAGTGGAGTTTGAGAGTTTTGATTGGGATGTTTTTTCCTCTTTTTGTCTACTAGGTATTGTAGTATTCCTGTTTAGGTTTCCAAAATCAGATCAGAATTTTCCACATTCTTTTCAAGGAGAGCCAAGATGGATTCCATAATGCTCTGCAATGAGAGGGCGGTACTAGAAATATGTTCTCGCCTGTTGGAAGATTGCAGTGTGTTGAATAACTAAAATTCTGGAGATTGAGAATAATTTCCCACGACATCAGTAGTTACTTGGTGTGCAGTTAAATACATTTACTGACTCTTTTATTGTTTTAGATGGTTCTGTCCGGAAGAGTAAAATCAGTGTTTGATATTTGTAAAGGTACCTCCGCTGATTTATTTGCTTTTTGAGTGATTTGACCCGTACTCTCCAAATGTTTTGTGGCTTTTGTCAGTTCAAATGTCTGTTTTCTTTCCTATTCTATGAAGATTTGCTGATTATTATTGACCTTTGAATTCTCTAGCGCTAGACTACATTGTTGTTTAACACCTGTGAGATTCCCTGTTCAACTGGTGCTGTTTGATCGGCCATTTTTCGAGTGTTATCAAAGAATTTTGTTATTTCAATACTTCCTGCGACTGCTCCAATATGAGCTGCTTTGCAGTTACTCTTTCACAGTGATTTAGCCATGCCCACTCATTTCATAAGTACTTTAGCCATGCCCACTCTTTTCATAAGTACTGTTCGGGATCGTCCGTTTTTTTATAAGCTGTACCGTACAGATGAATGAGTGGTCAATAAGGCACCCAGTAGCTAAGGTGATGTTACGTTTTTGACGGTATAGGGAAGTGAATGCAGAGCGTTGTTGGGAGAAAAGAACATGCTGAGCATAGGCGTTGAACAGAAGTGGACCCCCCGATTATGCAAGCAGCGTCGGCCTAATGCCGGGTGCTTCCATACTACCCGAGTGGTGCCTGTGGTTCTACCCCCACCTATGTACCTTTCCAGGCCCTTACTATGACAATGAGTTCCTGGAAAAGGACTGAAAGTGGTGGGGCTGATTGCTGTTTGCTGAAAGTTTTGGGCGAAGGGCTTCTTAGAGTGGACAGATCCAATTTTAGTGGACCCCTGTCTTTCACCTAGGGTCAGTCACGACTCGATGTGCAAGAAGTAGAGGGGTCAGTGCTAGGATGCGGTTATGAAAGGTAATCTGACTGCTTAAAGCACGAAGATTAAAACTTGTGAGTTCTGGTGCAGTGATGAGAAAAGAGTGTATGCAATTGGCAGCTGCCAGGTACACCTCCCCTGTCGCCACTGCTGTAAGAACTTCTCTCACTGCTCAAACAGCTCAAACTGGCTTAGGGTCCCAACTGGTCCATTTCAGGGCTTGGCGGCTTCTATAAACAGCATCCTTCTTCAGCCTCGTGCGGTGCGACTGCGGCCCACCGGGCAGACCGCACCTGGTCCTGGCCAATGCCTTTTATTTAGGTTTTAAAAATCAACACATAAATAAAAGGCATTGTCATTTGCAATGCCAATAGCTCAAACTCTTCTAAATGCGAGACCTATTGCATTGCACATGCTTGTTAGTTAGGCTAGTACACCCTTAGGACAGTACCATAACTATTTTAATTCACACCACTACCTTTTCCACATACCCTCACACACCCATCGGCTTCATCAAAAGATCTCCGGCAAAGAGCCCCTTCGCTGGTCCCTTTCGGGTATTGCAGTGCCGGCCAGACGAGGAGCAAAAAGCCCTATGATGAAGCATGACATCCTCTGGGGTGTGTGAGGACAATCCGTAAGAGACCTGAACTCTCCTAGACTCTCCTTCACTTTAGGAACTGCAAATTCATTCATTTTCTGCATTCCAAATGATTGATATTATTGCAGAGATCTGTCTGGTGTTGCTCCTAATAACCATATTAAAGTATGTGTTCAAATGTATTAGTCTGTTTTCTTTCTGTTGCCAAATGTAATGTATACAAGTCGGATAATTGGGATTCTAAATGAGTACTGGTGCTCCATCCTAGCTATGTTCATTTGCATCTATGCATTCAGAAGGTCATCCCAGAAAGATATAAAAAATTCCTTCAAACTTTTTTTTTTTCTTTTTTTTTACTAGTACTGATTTGTGAAACTGGGATGAATGCTTGCTCTGCAGTTTTTAATGGCTCATGACCCGTTTTCTGATGTTTCTGAAGGAGAGGCTCCATTACCGCGAGTTTAAAATCCTGCTGCCATAGTCACATGATGGGAAAATCCTCTCATTGCAGTGAAACAACTCGGGAAAATCCTCTCATTGCAGTGAAACAACTCGGATTTGGTCTGTGCAAGCATTTCTGGTGTGCTCCCGTTCTCCACAGAGCTTTAGTCGGCCCGGCAGACCCCTTCTACTTTTTGCTAGCTACATTTAGCATGAAAGAGTTAACACTTACACTGCGCTATGAACAAATTGGCTTCTTTAGAAGAGAAAGAAAAATAACTTCTCCCATAAAATTGGATGTCAATGGATTATCCCAGCTGAGAACCGTGGATTAGAGTGCCTGGAAAAAGGCATCCAAGTGGAAACGTGCAATATTAGTGCACACGTGGGCTGAGACCCTCCTTCACACTAACTCAATTACTGGGCACTGTTATCACAGGTGCAATACGAGTTTCATGCCGTACGGCCACCGGGATAAGCCTGCGGTACAGCTTTCCTCTCTACTTCGGACTTGTCATTTCTTTCTCTGCCGAAATTGTATAACATCTGGTCAAGGAACCACAACATGTCGGTTATCTAAGCTGACAAGATGTTCTTCTCTTACTGATATGATGATGCAGTAGGGGAATCTCACACCCCTGTTGAGGGCTCTACTATATGTTACACTTCCTTGCCTAAAAAGGGTCCTACTGGCCATTTAATTTAATCGGACAGCTGCCCAGTTGACTTGCTAATTCACACCTTCCAGAGCCAGCGCCCAGTGTGCTCCAGCACCTCTCACACACTCGTCCACGCAAACAACTTGCTTTTCAAGAGCATACTTTTTGGATAAAGAGGCTCATTTGTGTTCACACTGACAGTGCAGTGGTCTTAGTTTCTATCCTGAGTTGCAGTCTCAGACTGCCTGGGCTTTTGATGGGATCACAGTCCAGCTGCTGCCCAAAGCCAAATGCGTAAGAACGACAAGGCTTGCATATGTTCAAACACCTGTGTTATTTATTTGCATATGGTAACAAAACTCCACATTATCGCTGTATGGTGAATTCGAAGCTCAGGAGTATCTCCTAGTCTGGCATTGGATGATGACGATGTGGGCCCATTAGCAGAGAGTAGACAGACAGAGTTGAAAATAAAGGATGATGCAATTGTGGCACCAGCAAGAGCTGTGGAATTTGTCAGACCGCAGAAGCGTCTGCTAAGCATCTGTACTCCAGCAAAAAATGCGCGACCTGTTGCATTTCCAATGCTTGTTTAACTTTCAATTGTAACTAGAATTCTCTCTAGTAGCTGTACAATATGACCTGTTTTCTTCATTTGTTTTTGTCCTTCTCCATTAATAAAAGTAAAGTGCCGTCATACCCCGCACGAGATTATACTGCATACAAAGAGAACTGTACTCTCTATAGTCGTGTCATTTGCCAAATCATTCTGTAATACAGTTTAACTACGTGTGCACAGTACCCTGCAAGGCACTGTAACAGAGGTTATGTCGCCCTGTTTCACGTTTTCTGCAACCCAAATTCTTGAAGGCTATCATCACTCTGTGTTTTTCTAAGCCCTGGACCAACCATGAATTCTTCCAGACAGCCCGCCATGAAGTTTGATAGCACTTTCAAAGGCTTGTCTTGAGTAGTACAAAACAGCATATCTCATTAAATCTGGGCGACTCCAACGCTTGGGAGGGAGTCAGGCTTCACATGGTAAGTTAACTATTCAATGTGTGACATTCAGAGAGGCAGACAAATAAAGAAATAATTTAAAATTGATATGTCAACAGTTCTGTGTGCTTTGTGTTTTAAAATGACACCTACACAATGATGAATGGTTCATTTTAGTGCGTTGCTGTCCCCGGCTATTGCCTTGGTTTGTGGCAAACTCGAGACTGAATTACTGCCAGTCAACAGGCTCCCGCCGGTGCTGGGAGGAATAAACAAGCTGGCTCTGTGGAGCTGACGGGGGGGAGAGAAAGTGAAAGCACGCGCTACTAGCCTCCGGGGACAGGAGATGCGTACGAAGTCCCGCCTGCTGTCCGCGCGTGCCGCCTGCTGTCCGCGCGTGCCGCCTGCTGTCCGCGCGTGCCGCCTGCTGTCCGCGCGTGCCGCCTGCTGTCCGCGCCTGCCGCCTGCTGTCCGCGCGTGCCGCCTGCTGTCCGCGCCTGCCGCCTGCTGTCCGCGCCTGCCGCCTGCTGTCCGCGCCTGCCGCCTGCTGTCCGCGCCTGCCGCCTGCTGTCCGCGCCTGCCGCCTGCTGTCCGCGCCTGCCGCCTGCTGTCCGCGCCTGCCGTCCGCGCCTGCCGCCTGCTGTCCGCGCCTGCCGCCTGCTGTCCGCGCCTGCCGCCTGCCGTCCGCGCCTGCCGCCTGCCGTCCGCGCCTGCCGCCTGCCGTCCGCGCCTGCCGTCCGCGCCTGCCGCCTGCTGTCCGCGCCTGCCGCCTGCTGTCCGCGCCTGCCGCCTGCTGTCCGCGCCTGCCGCCTGCTGTCCGCGCCTGCTGTCCGCGCCTGCCGCCTGCTGTCCGCGCCTGCCGCCTGCTGTCCGCGCCTGCCGCCTGCCGTCCGCGCCTGCCGCCTGCCGTCCGCGCCTGCCGTCCGCGCCTGCCGCCTGCCGTCCGCGCCTGCCGCCTGCCGTCCGCGCCTGCCGCCTGCCGTCCGCGCCTGCTGTCCGCGCCTGCCGCCTGCCGTCCCCCCGTGCCGCCTCCTGTCCCCCCGTGCCGCCTGCCGTCCCCCCGTGCCGCCTGCCGTCCCCCCGTGCCGCCTGCCGTCCCCCCGTGCCGCCTGCCGTCCCCCCGTGCCGCCTCCTGTCCCCCCCGTGCCGCCTCCTGTCCCCCCCGTGCCGCCTCCTGTCCCCCTTCAGGACAGAAAGCGGCAGCAATAGAGTCTCGCAATCTAAGCAGCGCATGCGCTGCGTTTGCTAGTGAGACCTAAAAAAAGGGGGGAACAAGAAGCAGGTAAGGCCGGCAGGGAGCTGGTGCGTCCGGACTGTGGTATCCTGGGAACCAGGAGCTTGTAGCTGTTGGCTCGACCAGGAAACTGGACCAGGTGTGGCGCGAGTAACCGAGCTGGGAACTTGTATCCACTGTCCATGGTCAGAGTACTGCATCCTCTGCTCCTTTGGTGTGGGTGTATATCTACAATATGCTCCTGCCTAGTTGTTAATACTTACACTTCCATCCCTATAGAAGCATCCAAAGCGCCTTTTCTCCCTGTAGCAGGTTTGTGCAGGCCCTATACCACTGAACTGAGGCTTGCATTCAATTCTGAGAGACCAGTTTGTCTCCTGTTGCCACACACCTCCATCCTTTCCCTTCCTCAGCACAGGCAGTAGTTGATGTAGCAAGTAGTATCCTTTCAAACCTGAACTAGATTTTTTGAATGATGTGATAGTGTACTGCATGCCTTGGCTGGAGTAGTATACAGAGTTGTGCATTTCCAATAAGTTAAGGTGCGTTGCATTTGCAGGTGATATTTGTATCTGGCTAAAATAACTACTGCTAAAGTGGTGAGATTTAGATTAAATAAAAGAAGATAATGGTGTCCTAATAAACAATGTAAAACAGCGCTAACTATCTTTACCCTTTAAGAACTTCGAGACTCTGCATTATCCCATGATCCCCCAGGAGAGAGAAAGGCAGGTTTTTCTTCCCGTTGAGGCTTTTAACTAAGGAAGGTGTTTGCCTCAGGGCTATGAAAGGGGAAATTGGAATGAGAGTTTCTCCTGTGGCATCTACTTCAAATTTGGACGGGTCCATCCTCTCATGATACCATCTCCCTCACTTTTGGAGGAGAATGGACTGCACCTTGAGGTCATGATTTTAACATCATGGGTTGTGTGTCATGAGCAGTTTGGGAGAAACGTCCAGTGTTATAAAATTCCCATGTTTCAGAGTCTCAGGGAATCAATATGGAGACTATTTGATGTCAAGAAACATCATGATGTTTTGAGGGGGGGAAGGGGGAGGCGAAGTCTTTAATGATTTTTCCTTGTCGAAACTAATGTTAGTCCACCATTGTACCCCATAGCCTAGAAAGTGATGTTGGTGCTATATTCAGCTTCTAATGTTGATGTATTGTCACAGCCTTCTTACGCTCCAAGTTGTCCGCAGTGGTTCTAGCACCCTGAAACTGTGGATTTCGTCCACGTACCGAACCCTCCTTAATAATAAACCTGATAAGCTGAAAGGCTTAAGAGGGAAGTGGGAGATAGATGTTGGGGCAGTGGAGGATATTGACTGGCCGGCAGCCCTGATGCATCCCCATGAAGTAGCAATAAAGGCATAGCTTTGGCTGATTCAGTTTAAAGTCCTACATAGAGTCTTCTATGATAGAAGATGACTTCATCCATGGAGAGAGCGCCTGACCCCTTCCTGCTTACGATGTGCTGACACTGAAGGCTCCTTCTTCCATACAGTCTGGAGTTGCCCCAGATATACTGGAGAGCCATCACAAGGGAACTTTCTGCTATGATTGACTCTGCCCTCCCTTTGAATCCTAGGTTCATTGTTCTGGGAATTCCCTGTGACATTGATTTGGCTCGAACCCAGCTGCTGATATTCTGTAACCTTGCTTTGGTAGTTGCTAAAAAGGATATAGCCTGTCAATGGGAATCGGTGGAGAGCCCTATGGCTCAGGAATGAAGAAAAGCTATGTACATGATAGCTGAGAGGGTGACTTATTTAAACCGGGTCTGACCCCGAAAGTTCAAATAAATATGGGGTAAATGGATTTCCCTCTGTTCTCTGGATGCTCTGATGCAGGGGGAGGAGTGTGAGCGAGATTGGACTGTTGGGGTGATTGTCATGCTACCCCTGGTATTGTTTTAGTCTATCACAGATTATTGTTAGCCTAAATTGTAGCCCAGACAAAATTGCTAGAGGGGGCGAGGCATTTGTTGGTAGTTACGTTTCATTGTTCACCAACAATTACACTGTGGAAGTCGCCTAGGGGTGGATTGACTGTCAATACTGTGTCATTGTTAAATCACTAATAACAATGCAAACTTCAATATAAAAGAAAAGTCTCAAGTCATGTTTGCCCTATTATAGACCCAAAGAGGTTCAAAAGTGGGTCAAAATGCAACAGTTCAGTAGGACACCACTTAATCAAATTTGTCCTTCAGCAAGGGGTTTGGATTTGTGCAAAAAGTCTGCAGAAAGCCTATTTTTATCTACCAGCTTGTGTTTGATGTAAGAATTTGTGACACTATCATAAAAAAGTGTTGTGTTTCTGAAATGTACTTTAAGAGCTTCCTGAGAGGTTAATTAAGTTGATTCCCGTTCTCTTTACAGGAAAGGAATGTTGATTGGCCCATATTTAAATGATTGATCAAAACCTTTTTTCATCAAAGAGTTTTCCAAGCTCTTTAGTCGACCTTAGGCATTCTTCGTAATCAAAACATTCATTTCAGTTTCAAGAAATCAACATTGCACCCATATTGGTGTAGTCAATATGCAAGTACAGATGTAGACACGTAAAGACTAAATATCTCTCTTTCACAAGAGAATACCTTTCCATTTGTCAGAAATGACTTTAAATTTGTGTCGATCACTCTTCTTCAGTCAGTCGACTGTCTTCTACTGGGCTGCATGGCCTCTTTTTATCTCTGTTCTGGGCTGCTCGGTGCATATGATACCTCTGCAGGCATGCCTGGACTGTCAACCGTGCCAAAAGTTAGGGAACTGGGTTGACCAAGTTTAGTAGTTCTCCAAGTTCTAGCAGTCACCTGAGTGATGGTGCTGGAAAACAAAATCTTCTGACTGGACTTTCTTTTACCCCATTGCTTCCTTCCCAAACTGTGGTCATAGCTTTGGGGTGAAGGGCATCCACAGGTACAGTCAGGGCATAAGTGGTATGAGAGTTGTGTTCTGAGAAGGAGTACCACTTCAGGCTGTTACAGTTGAGGACGATTCATCTTGTGCTGATTTTCTTTTCTTCCAGTTGCCAAAACTATCTGTCTTTCTCTGCACATGGACAACACACTACCATGAACTACCTAACCAAAAGAAGTGAGATGATGTAGACATAGCCTTCATCACCGAGACCTGTCTCAACGACTCCTCTCCTCCTATCATGGACATACTTGTACCCCCGGGTTTCTCTATCATCAACAAAGATAGGAAAGACCAAAAAGGCGGAGGCCTGGCATTTATCCACAACAACACCCTGTCAGTGTCCGAAGTTGATACCTTCAACTACAACTCCTTCAAATGCTTAACCGCCAATATCAAATCCTCTAACAACAATCTATTACACTGCCAGCTCCTGTACCACCCACCAGGCAACACCACCGCTTTCACAGAACACTTATCAGACCTGATCGCCCACTGCTCTTTCAGAGACAACAACAACCTAATTCTGGGAGACTTCAACCTCCACTGGAATGATAAAAACAGCGCTCCAATACAAACCCTGAATGAGCTATTGCACTCTAACAATCTTATCCAGCACTGCTCAAAAGAAACCCATAACGAAGGGGCAATCCTAGATGCCATCATCTCACATCCTGACGCAATCACCATAGAACACATCCTTCTGAACGACTGGTCAGATCACCACCTAATCCTATTCCACATCTCACAACCGATCATGTGTCAACCTCCCAACAATGATCCCCCTACTTGGTCCAGAAACCTAACGCAGATCAACACAGCTGACTTAGAAGAAAAAATGAACACCCTTCTGCCCATCTCCCCGGATGGCCTCTCAACTTCTGAACTCACGTCCCACTACAGCTTAACCATGTTCTCCATCTTAGACCAGCTAGCTCCAATAAAACTGAAAAAAACCCTGGTACATCCCCTCCAGATCCTGGTTCAACAAGGACATCAATGACGAAAGGAGACAACTCGGAGCCACAGAAAGTCTCTGGAGAAAAACCCCCTCCTCCAACCTTTGCGAAGAACTCAAAACGGCAAGAAGACAGTACAAAAACATATAAATAATGAAAAAAACAACTTTTTCTCCAACGCACTGGACAAGGCCAAAAACAGGCCAAGAGAGCTCTTTAACATCATCAAAAAACAAACATCCAAGCATTCCACGACCCACATCCAGGCCTCCAAAGACTCCTGTGACAGCTTTTGCCAACTTCTTTAACGAAAAAAATCTCCAAGATCGAGCGCTCTCTTGACATCAACCTCCACCCAACCAGCAAAAACTGGTCCCCAGCAAGTGAAACCATCGTGAAAGATCAACCAAAAAGTTCCTGGAGTCACTTCGACCCTATACCGGAAGTCGAGATCCTTAATTTAATCTCCTCCTCCAAGCCCTCATCCCACTCCCTCGATCCCTTACCCTCACATATGGCCAAAAATCTAATACTCTCCCCAGCACCACTCCGGCGTGAAATCATAAACCACTCCCTAAAAAAAGGCATCATCCCTGACTGCCTCAAAGTTGGCCAAGTCACTCCACTTCTGAAGAAACCAGGCCTAGACACTAATGACTTGAACAACTTCAGACCTGTGTCCAACCTTCCCTTTCTAGCCAAAATCCTCAAAAAATGCGTTCTCCGACAACTGAACCAACATATCGACAAGATTAATTTGCTAGACCAACACCAGTCAGGCTTTAGAAAAGGCTGCAGCACCGAAACTGCAATCTTCAACATTGTGGATGACATCCTCAACTCCCTTGACTCGGATCATTGCTGCCTCATCATCCTCCTGGAATTATCGGCGGCCTTTGACACTGTGGATCACAGTCTTCTCATCAAGGCTCTCAAAGACCGCGTAGGTGCAGATGAGGTGGTCCTTCAATGGGTCTCCTCCTCCTTTCAAAATTGCTCCCAAAGGGTAAAAATCAAATCCTTTTCATCTGACCTTCTACCCGCCAACAGTGGTGTTCCCCAATAATCCGTCCTCTCCCCTCAATTGTTCAACATCTATATGGAACCCCTCACCTCCATTCTAAAAAAAAGGAAACATTCCCTTCCATCTATATGCAGATGACACTCGGATCTACTTGGAAACCTCATCCTCCAATGACATTCTAATACTCAACAATACTCTCAGAGAGGTTCAAGAATGGTTATCAACCAATCACCTTAAACTCAATCAGGGGAAAACTGAATTCCTCCTCATCTCCAACAAGGAAGAACATCTGCAAATCATTGAATGGCTGAAAGCAATCAACGCTCTCAACGGTAACCTCACCTTGGCAAGCTCTGTAAAATCACTTTGAATCACCCTTGATCCCAAGCTAACCATGACCAACCACATCAAGAACTCCGCAAAAAGTGTCTTCCTCAACCTGAAGCTTCTTAACAAAATAAAACCCCACATACCATCCTGGGACCTCAAACAAGCCACCCAATCACTTGTGTTGTCCAGACTCTACTACGTGAACGCAGTCCTCTCCGGGACAGCTCTCTCCCACTTAGCGCCACTCAAAATAACCCTCAATGCAGCTGCCAGAATGGTCACTGGAGTAAAAAAATACGACCACATTTTTCCTGCTCTCAGAGAACTAAAATGGCTCCCTGTGGAATTGCGTGCCAGCTTCAGAACTGCATGCCTCACGCACAAAGCCCTGCACACAGGGAAACCAGAATACCTCGCCTCCAAACTTAAGAAAGCCGGCCAGTCTAGAAGTCTCAGGAGTTCAAACTCCCTCCTACTCATCCCCTTGAAAACGCGCGAACAAAAAACCGCAGCCCGCTCCTTTGCAGGAAACTCACCCAAAATCTGGAACTCCATCCCTGTGCCCATCAGTACTACCTCCTCCTTTGCAAAATTCAAAAGTCTCCTAAAAGTCCTCTACCTCAACCGGGCCTTCCCAAACTGAAATCCGTAAGTCTCAAGCCCCCAGACATCAGACATCTGGGAAGACTCATCCACTACCTACCTCACCCCCTCTCTCCAACCCGTTCGGCTTGCTCTATTGCCGCTCTGGGAAATCTCTCAGACCTACTCTTTGTCCATGTATCAAACTTCCTCTAACCATCTCTACCTCAACGGCGCACCGTGGACCCCCAGACCTCCCGACCTCAAGTACACACCTCGGACGCTCATCACAATTTTAATCTTTTGATCACGCTTATCCTCCACTCAAAACAATCCATGTATCGAGACTACCTCTAACACTCTCTACCTCAACGGCACACCTTGGACCCCTAGACCTCTCTACCTCAATGGCGCACCTCGGACGCTCATCAAATTGCTTTTTTTTCCGTGAACATTTATGAACATGTTTACTCTCCTCCAAAACTGTATATTTTGTTTTCTTCCCCTCCTGTTGTAAAGCGCTCCTATACCCCTGGGTCTGATCAGCGCTATAGAAAACTTCTAAAATAAATAAAAATAAAGTTTTGTAAACAAAATAATAGTAATTGCACTTATCTTTTTAATCACTTTTAACTAGTATTAGACTAATTTATGTATTTTTAATTCTGGTGCATACCCATATCTTGACTAGCCCCTGTTAGTATTATTAGATAGTCCACAGAAACCTATGTTATGGGATGCACTATCCACTGGCCCACTATTACGTGATGCAAATTATACTCTCAATCTTACTTGTACATTCAAACCCTATTGTACTAAAATAAAGTTTTGCGACTGGTACTCATGTTTTTCGACTGATGTGCACTGGGTCCCTGCTAACCAGGCACCAGTACCAGTGCTCTTGCACTAAAAACAAGGAAGGGGTCTAATTGTAACACAGTTGACACATACTTTAGCACCCCTGTAAGTTCGTAGTAAGTGTACCCTTGGTACCTAGGGCACGGGTACTAAAGAGGGCTGCAGCATGTATTATATCACCTTAGGGGACCCCCCCTGTTTACAAATTGCTTGCAGCATGCAGGCTGCCATTGATGACTGCCTGTCATTGTGCAAACCATGAGTGAGACCCCGACATGGCACACTCGCTGTTTGCCATGACAAAGTCACTTCATGTAATATTTGTAATTCACGCCGACAGCTGGCCTTGTAGCCCTAAGGCAGGGTGCATTATATTACATCTGAGGACATATCGGCATATGCAGATATGCCTCTGTGCTGTCTAGTTCAACTACTAGATGGCACAAGTGGACAGAAAAGCCACCTTAAGGTTATGTACTGGGCACTGGTGTCATAAAGAGTTCCCCAACTTATATGATGGCCTTACTAACATCTATAGTGTTTGGTATCAAACACCTTGTCTTCCCAACTCTGTACAGTTGACAGTACTAGATTTATTATGACATGCACCCACAGGGCCCAAAACACCTCTGCAACTGAGCTCCTTAACGCAGGCTCACGCAAACAGACTATTTCTCTGTGGTCCTGAGACCCTCAAGAGCCTAGCCCTCTGTGGGTTCTGCCGGACTGGTACCCCAGTCCACCATTGGAGTCTCTTTCTTACAGGCACTTTTCTGATTGACTTTAGCAGGTAGCGTTCTAGGCTACCTCCGAGTATAGCACCTTTGCCCCCGACACTCCAGGGCCAGTCAACTTGAACTCTTGGTGCTTTCTTGAACCTTGTCCTCTAATTACTTTAAGTGCAGAAGAACAATCCTGTAAGTAGTCAGTAAATTTTTCTATGCATGGAATGTTTCTCCCATAGGACAACATTATCACGTTCGAGGCTCATGCCTCAAATCTGACAGCTGTCATTTTCTTCTGTTTTTACTGTAGAATTTGATAATGTCTAAAGTATATACCCGATTCCGATAATCTCGGTGTCTAAAATGCTACAATAATGTTATTTTTCTAAATTTGTCTCGAGTTTCTTCTTGAATGTGTCTCATTTATTGATTGTGTGTACATGAAATGCTTAACATTTCTCTCTGATAAGCCTAAGCTGCTCGCCCACACTAACACAAAAGAGAGCATTTGGTATTATTAATTTAAGCCCTGTAAGCCAATAAAGGTCGCCTGGACTTCTGTATAGTGTACTTCATTTTGGTACACTACATAAAATGCCAGCTTTCTACATATGAGAATCCTGTTTTCTACTGGGAAGCTCAGACTATATGTAATTGATTTCTGAGGGACAGTCACAAATTAAGTGGTCACTTAATGGAGCAACACATGTTTTTTAAACAGTAGGGTGTTGATATACATATTATCAAGCTGAGGACAGTCAAAAGTAAATTTGTTTTCGACAGAAGATGCACTTATGTCTGCAAATGTACACAGCCTTCATCCCTGAGGTATGCTTTTCGAAGACTTTGTTGAACAGATTTCCTTACACTTTTGTCCAGTCCCTCTTCTTCTCAATTTCAGAATTGGCAATTCAAAAAGGATTTTCGTTGCTCTAGGATGCTTGGCCCAGTTGTAAAACTTTAGAGACCTTGTTAAATGCCCTTCTCTCACACATTAGGCTTTCTAACAGCCCAGCTCTATTCTCCAAAACGTCTATCGCAGATTTCCATCACTGAGCTTAAACTCCTTCCACCTGAGTTCTTCAAGTTTAGGCATTTGCAGCTTTCTTATGAGCGCTTGGCCATTGTAACCCATCAAGAGGAAGAGGTTCTCAAGACTCTGACACACCAGTAGCCTCCATACAATTTCTGCAAAGATTTCTCGCACACCGCCAGCTGCTGCCAAGTATACTGTACAACTATTGATTTAAATTAAATGTCAGTAATATACTTCACTACCTTTCACGCATCATGCCCAAGAGACATTTAGAGTCGTCCTCCAGAGGTGTGTGAGCTAAGGTTTTATCTCTTACAGAATGCTTGTCTTGAGCCTTCATTCTCTGTGCTACTACTGCTGCCCTGGGCGATGGTGTAATAGGGTTTTTTCAAGTTTGTGTGCTCTTTCTTGACTGGGATTGATCTCTCTCTGGCTGAGCCTTCAATGGGCTAAGAAGAGTTTTGTTAATGCATCAACATGTCAGTGCTAATCTGAAGGTCAGGTGACATGGGATATTAATATTATTTTGATTGTATTGTATCTGCCTGTGCTGAATCGTGTAGCGCCACTTTGTCTTTTAGTTAATTAAATTGTTTTTTGTCTGAAAATATAAATGTCACTTTAAAAAAAACTTATACACACCAATTTCAGGCCTTGTAATACACATTGTACAATTAGCAGAACCCATCCCTGCAACCTTTTAAAGTCCTGGATGTTACATTGTGCCGTTCATTTTCACTAAATGAGTGAAATAGCAAATGGAATAGCAGTCACAGTTGGCGAAAGGATCAGGCACTTTGCAACCTTTAAAAGGTGTAGCTTTTTTCTACTCTTCCTTAGTGGAGAGAGGCCAGTTGAAGAGTAGGGTTTGCTTAAATGCTCCTTATGATCACAAGGCAAATGAACTCCAGCTGGGCAAGTCTTACCTAGTTGGGTCATTCCTAAAATGTTGTACACCCTAAAACTCTGTGCATATTTTGTTGAAACATGAAACCTTTATCTGGCATCTGACTTATTATACCAAAGCGGATCAGACCCGCTAAACAGCACCCCACTGTTCTACCCCTCCAGGCAAGTTTAAATATGTGTTTGTTTAGATTCTATTGGTACATCCAATGCTGTGTGCAATCTTCCCCATATTAATTTTCTTCTTTAGCATGTAATGCCGTGTCAGGTCGAGAGTACATGAGAACATGGCAAAATAGAAGCAGTGTTGGAGAAAATAAAACCTATCCTGCTTCCATTTGTTTAGTTGTGATATCAGCATGACATTGATTTTGTAGAATACTAATTTCTTCGGTCATAGTACATTTAAGAGGTGCCAGCTATCTTGAAGAGATGATCATTCTTGAATTAAATCATTAAAGTGGAGGGGAGAAGCCATTTTTGTGACAGTTACCGCCTTAATTTATTTTTATAACTGTGAAACAATCGTAAACATGACTAGTTTAAATGTATTTATAAAATGCTGGCTGAGATCAGATCTCTTCCCCCTTTATGTGCCTAGGAAAGTGGTAGAAGCAGTTATATACTCTTTAAGAAAGTTTGTTTGCAATGGCATTCTAAGAACAGTAATAATATGGTCTGAAGACGTTTTTTTAATTGGATCATGTGCCACAATTTCTGCTTATGATGTCTGGTAGTTTTCATGCAGTGTGAGCATTTCTTCATGGTTTGTATCTTAATACCTTTGTTTTCTTCTGAGCAGATAATCATTTTGTGGATGATTATGCAAGATTTACTGTTTTGGACTCCAAAGAGAAAACTGCGGCTGTCGCCAACAGCATGAACTACCTGACCAAGAAAGGTAATGGGTGGAGACTGTTGGTAGGGAAAGTAAGTTAGAGGAGGTATTCAATAGAATGCTTCCAGGTTCATAACTATAGTTGCCTTGATGTTATTGGCTTGGCTGTCAACTAAAAATGGGACTATAACTGTACGGCATTCCAAATATGGCATGTAGAGCATGAGGTACAAACTTCATCATGTTATCTTACATAGATTTAGATTCAAAGGTACTGTAGTGTTGTGTATGGCTTAAAAAACATTGCTCATAGCCACTCTTAAAGCTGTTTGTTTTGTTGGAATTGTTCTACAAGAAAACTTGATTGAAATATAGATTATAAAACTGAAGGGTGGTGGAATGGGAGGCACCAATTTGAGTAATTCATGAATCACTTTCAGGTAATGCTTCAAAATGCTTTAGGATTTTTCATTAGTTAAGAAACAGAACAAACGTATTTTGTGGAAAATCGGGTTTTCAAGGCAAAATTGGTATCTGAAAAGTACAGCAGGCATAGTCTATACATACTGAGCTTTCAAGATGAATGTTTTTGTATTGATCACATGTATCAAAATACTAGATACCATAGACAAAACCTACTTAAGCATAAAATTATTGCGTCCATTGTGCATAAAAACGTTTTGTTCCAAAAGAAACAACAATTGATATGTGCCATCCATTGCTCACCCCCCACATTGATTATCACCTAGATGCCTCTAAATTTTCATCAGAAGTCATGATTAAAGGTAAAAGAACCATTTTACTTTAGTGACAGTGCATTAATTTCACATGTTTCCGTTTGGACAGGTATGGTATTGGGAACTGCTCAATCTGGAAGTTAAAAACAATTTAAAACTATAGGTATTAACAGAATCCTCTTGAGTGTTTACCCAGCATTAAATGTTGTTCTGCCTTGAGCAGGAGAAATATGTTAAACCTTGGAATGGGAAATACTTTGTTAGAGCCGAAAGCCTTAAGAAAATACAATCTGCAGAAATAACTATTTGGATGTATTGGCTGAGGTTCAATCAATCAAGTGACTTGTAAAGTGCGACTACTGACCCGTAAGGGTCTCAAGGTGCTGGGTGGCGGGGAACTGCTGATCCATCAAAGGCACTGTGATTCAGTTGAAGAGCCAGGTTTTAGAGTACTTCCTGAATTGAGGCAGTGAAAGTGATTGCCTGAGGTTGAGAGGCAGGGTGTTCCAGGTCTTTGCTGCGAGGTAGGAGAAGGATGTTCCTCTGACCATGGTCTTGCGGATATGTGGGATGGCGGCTAGGGCCAGTTGAGTGGAACTCTCTGGTGGGTGCGTGGAATTCGAGGTGGTTGTTGAGGTACACAGGTCCTGCGTCTTGTAGGGCTTTGAAGGCATGTAAGAGGAGCTTGAAGATGATTCTTTTGTTGACTCTGAGCCAGTGGAGGTCTTTCACGGGGCCTGTGATGAAGCTGCAGCTGGGGATATTAAGGATGAGCTGGTGGAGAAATTTTGAATGTTCTGCAGTTTCTTGAGGAGTTTCTGGGTGAGGGCTGCATAGCTTGCAGTGTCGTAGTCTAGTCTGCCGCTGATGAGTGCATGTGTGACAGTCTTTCTGGACTCGGTGGGTATCTACTTAAAGATCTTTCGGAGCAGGCGTAGTGTGTGGAAACAGGATGATGAGACAGCATTGATTTGGCAGTTCCTGGAGTCCAGGATGATGCTGAGGTATTGAGCGTGGTCTGTGGGTGTGGAGGGGGGATCCAAGATCTGCAGGCCACCAGGAGTTGTCCCAGATGTAGGGGGGGAGCCCAGAAAGAGGACTTCAGTCTTCTCTGACTTTATCTGAGTTTATGTTGGATAAATGTACTCTTGTATTCACCCTTTAGAAGTAACCTAGGTATCACAATTATTGTATTTAAATATTATGTAAGAGCCTTAACCTACTGGCACTGGTGTACACAACTAAGGAGAGAACACTATTTTTTATACCATCAGAACAACAAGTAGAAATTCATAATAGTGGTCAGTGGGTTTTGAATGTTTGGTTAATGTTTTTCAGAAACAGTTCACATCCCGAAGAAATTTGCAGTGCCACAAGTCACACATTGTGGAGTAATTGGGTAAACATAATGATAAAGCATGGTAGCCATGAATTTTCCAGAATGCATATGACACTAAGTATTTGCATATAGTTAACACTGACCCAATCCCACTCCAATATCTAGTTTTTCATCCAGTCTTTAAAAAAATTAGACAGTGGATGTTGAAATTAAGGTTCAGTCAGCTGCTTCTACTTACAAGAGGAGCCTAGAAAAATTCTAACAGCTGAGCAAATATGTTCAATATAGTTTGATACAGTCCAGTTTCAGATGCATCTGATGATATTCTGTGTCACTGTGATTGAACATTCTTGTATTTTATTGTTGTTAATTTTGAGAAAACTGTTAGTTCCAAAGGTTCACAATGTTTTATCCTATACAATTTGTGGATACATTCACCTGAGTTTTAAATAGAAGTTTTCTCTTCTTATTTTCTCTTATTTTTTTATTTTTGTCTTGTTTTTGAATTAAATGTAATGTATCTGATAGAGACTACTAGCCGCAGATTCCTTAACGTAGAATTATCCCCAGGCATGAGACTGGATCTGGAAAACTTTTTGCCACAGCAACCCTGCGCGCCAGGGGGACAGCATCACGCGACTCCACTCAGGCATCGTACGCATACGTGATGTCAGCGAGGTCACATAAGTCTCACCCCTGTGTGCTTACGTTAGTTTTTTCCTTTTCCGATTGCAACGCGGATCCGGTCTCCGTTCGGGCCTTTTGGGCCCCATTTTTTCCACAGCATTGTAATATATTTTGGTGGAACAGTGTGCGAATGCCTTCGGGCTTCAAGACTTGCACGTCGTTTGGGCGTCTTATGTCGGCAACGGACCCACACCTCATTTGCATGTGGTTTTTGGGGGAAGATCACAGCACCACTGATTGTGAGGCGTGCCAACAGTTGAAACCGAAGTCGCGGCGGGAGCACTGGATAAAACTACTCTTGGGCGCGTCACTCATGGTCGGCTTCATCCACTCGATCAGCCTCGGCAGATGGTTTCAGAAACAGCCATTGTCGACGTCCCTATCCCTCTCCGATGTCGCGAGAGCGTCGCTCCCCGGTGGGTAAGTGTTGCTGCTTGTCCCCGGGGGCTGGTGTTCCCTGTGGTGTTGTGGGAGGTCGCCGGGGCTCGGGTCGCATCCCCGAACCCCGCTGGACTGGCGGCGGCCTTGTCCACAGCTGAGCTGACGCTGCCACGGTGCCGGCACCAATTGGTTGGTGGACCCTCCTTGTCCTGCTCTGGGTCGAGGCTGGACGGGGACCCCTCATCCTGCACGAGGCCCCTCTCGTCCCTCCTTGCGGGCGTCTGCCTCGTCGGAGGGTGAGTCAGAGGTTGAGTCGGCCCTGTCGGCACCGCATGAATCGGCGGGCCACCTCCATCACATTCTGGGCCGAGGCTGGCGGAGGGCTTCGTGCCACTCCCCTGGTCCCCCACGTTCCTCCACGCAGGCGGCTGTCTCATTGGAGGTAGAGTTGACGCTGTTCTGGTGCCGTCCCTTGGCCACTTCGGCTCCGGCCCCGCCCCACGCTGTATGACTTGGAGGTGCCCTGTCCAACGTCTCCTTCGGTGCCGGATGGGGATGACGTCCTGCCTCAGGCGGCGGACTATTTGGCGCCGGACAGGCATCGAGTTGCGGATTAGTTTTCGGACTCTCCCTCTTCTCCGGAGGTTGGGTGCCTAATGGTGTCATCCTCCCCGGAGACGGGCCACCGTGTGGTGGCTTTTTCACCGGCGTCATCGAAGGGCAGCTCCCCGCCAGTCCTGAGGCCAAGGTGTTCGCCGGAGGGTCGACAGGTCCCCCACTCTTCGGTTCCTTCTGACTTCAGGTCTGGCCTTTGCTCGCCCCGCTTGGCTTCGTGGACGGCCGCCTTAGTTTGCAGCCGTCGCCCACGAAGGAGCTGCTTTATCCACCGCGGGGCCCTTCGGAGGCGGTGCGGCCTTCGCTCACGCAGTGTCCACGGCTGTGGGTATACTGCCCATGGGTGACCCTGTTGCTCATTTTCCAGCAGACCATCTCTTGGAGGTCCTCCAACAGGGCTCTGGTGGGAGGGAGCTATTGCTTCCCTTTGAGGGTTTGCTCCTTTCTTCCCTGATGGGAGCTTAGCGGCTCCCCGCCTCAGGGGATCCGGTGCCTCAGCACCTTCAGCACCGGCACCTTCTGGCGCTGCGTAACCTGGCGTGTCTTTCCCTCCACCCCTTTGCCTCAAGTCCACTTTTGCGGACTGCTTTTCCCTCCCTGCCGTCACTGTTGACTCCGCCGTCCCGGGATGCCCGATGGTTTGACTCATGGGGGTGCAACATGTTCGCCTCGACCAGCGCTGCCTTGCGGGCCCTTGACACCTTGTGTGTTGGCTAGGGCCTCCTCTGGTTTGTGGGACTCGGCTGAGTCCTTGGGATCTGCCGCTTCACAGGAGACTGTTCAGGTGGACTTACGGCATCATGCGTTGGGTGGCCGGGATCTAATAGTGTTTATTCTCCGCTCCGCTCTGAACATCTCAGAGGTGCTGGGCCGGGCCATGGCTTCTTCAGTCGCCCTCCGTCGCCATGCTTGACTTCGGGACACTCTGTTCCCTGACAATGTTATGGAGCGTCTGGTTGATCTTCATTCTATGGCACCCTGTTATTCCATGCCCCGGCTGACTTCGCCATCTAAAAGTTCTTGGCAGGGCTCAGTCCTCCTCCTCCTTCCCCTCCTCAGTGACTGCTGAGTTGAGCTAGTTCTGGACCTTCTTTTGGGCTGGTTGCCTTTGCTGTGGGGTGTGTTTTATGGCCATTCGAGTCCTTCTTGCTGGGACTGTGGTGTTGTTGGCTGCTGGATGGACCCTTTGTTGACTGTGTGTGTTTTTGCTGGAGTTGTCCGCACAGACTTAGCCCTGAGAGTGGGCCTTCTGTTTTTCTCTTTGGCTGCTTGGTAAGCCTTCCGCAGGGTTTTCTTTTCCCTGTGGCTCTTTTGTGTTTTTCCTCTGCTGCGGAAGTTCCTTCCAAAGTGGGTTCCCATGTCTTGGGACTTAACTTACCCTATGTGGGGTAGTGGTAGCTGTTCTATAGCTTGCGCTCTGCTAGGGAGTTCTGGTCGCCTTCGGGCCTCTGCTCTCCATGGCGTTATGTATGTTGCTGATGCTTCTTTTGGTCGCATGCGCGGACCCCTCGTAGTAGTGGGTCCGGGCATTTCCTCACCTTCATGCTCCTGTCCTGGAGGCTGGGATGGTTCTGTGTTTCTCCCTTTGTCAGGTGTAGCCTGCCCGGTCTTCCTGAGACCTGGGTTGTTCTTCCGGTGGCTTATTGCTACTGGCACCGCTCTGTCTGGTCTATTGCCTTCCTTCTGTGGTGGGCTCATCTTCTTTTCCCTCGTTTCCTAGGGCCCTCTAGGCTTCTTCTTGCTCTTCCTTGTCCTGGCATTGGATGGAAGCTTTGTTGCCTTGTAGAGGCGTGGGGTGCTTCAGTCTCCCTGAACTTGCCCTTGGTTCCCCTGTGGAGGGTGAACGGGCTTCTTCTCAATTCTTCTAACTTCTTTCTTCTTCCCACATCCCTCTTGGTGTTGGGGGTGTTCTGCTTGTGGGTTTCCCTTGCCTAGGGAGGGGGCTTCTCGCCCTGTCCATGGGGCCAGTCCCCTTTGAGCCTCTGTTTGATCCAGGCTGGTGGGGTCCTTCCGCAGACCCTCCTTCCTAGTGGGTATGGCTAGGGTATCTATTCTACGTTAAGGAATATGCGGCTAGCACTCTCTTTCAGATGTACGAGTTACTTACCTTCGGTAACGATGTATCTGGTAGAGGTGGTTCTAGCCGCAGATTCCTTCACGGCCCACCCTTCCTTCCCGTTCTGCGAGGACCCTTTGGCTTGCCCTTCTGCACTCGCCTCCCAGTGGATGCTGTGGCAAAAAGTTTTTTCGGATCCAGTGTCAAGCCTGGGGATAATTCTACGTTAAGGAATCTGTGGCTAGAATCATCTCTACCAGATACATTGTTACCGAAGGTAAGTAACTCGTACTTTTATGCCTAAAATGGCTTCAATTAAATAAAACTACATTTCAGTCAGAGCAATATGTTAAACCTTGGATAATGAAGTGCATGGTATTTTGAGTCCTTATTTACGAAAGCCATTATATGCATATGTTCTTCGAATTTGTCGGACCGATGTGTCTCATTTAAATACTGTAGCCAGTAATTTGAAAAATAGTGTAAAACAGAATTACTGTAAAGGGCCATGGCACCATGATTGTAGATTAAATATTTGTCACATTGCATATTTATATATCTGAAAGATGCACGTTAGTGATAGATTCCTTACCTTAGAATAACCCCAAGGCGTCAGACTGGATCTGGTAAGCTTTTGTCAGCAGTACCCCTGCATGTCGGTAGGGGTCGTCGCACGGCTCCGCGTACCTCGTTGGCATCGTAGTGGCCAAGATGACGTCGCTAGAGCTACTTAGACCCGCCCACGCGCGCTGACGTCAGTTATTTCTTTTTCTGCGCAGATCCGGAGAGAGCGGTACCCATAGTCCATTTTTGACTGACTTTTTTGGGACTTTTGTCTCTGTTCTATTTTGAGTCTTTAAGTCCTGGTGTGTAGGGATGCCCGGCTTTAAATCTTGCGCGACTTGTCCCCGCACAATGTTAGTGACTGCCCTCACCGTGAGTGTCTCTACTGTCTGGGGCACACAACAACGACTCAGAGTCGTGTCCCGAATGCCGGGCCTGGCTCCGAAAACTTTGCGGGAGCGGTCCCGAAAGTTGCTGGAGTCCCGGGAGTTGGCTCCGTGCCATTTAAGATCCCTGTCCCGTGGGAGGTCAAGGGACCGATTCGTGGAGCCGCCAACACCATCGTTCGACGAAGTCTTTACACTCTGAGTCATTTAAGGTAAAGCACAAAAAGTAGAATAAGCGACTCCGCATTTCGCCTTCCCCTAGCCTGCTGCGTGACATGGCTGGGGGATGTGGGTGGCACTGCCCCTGCGGCTCCGACAGAGCATGTGTAGTTGCCCATGGCCTACCCGCCCTTTCCGGGTCTATCGGCGACCCTGGCCCGGCTGCAGGAGTTCCTGTCAGCCATGGCACGCTTCTTTGGCCCGTCTGGCCCGGTCGGCATGTCTTCGGGCCCTAGGGGTCCTTGCTCTTCGACGCCATCTACTCCGGCCCTGACGAGAACTCCATGGATCCATGCTTAGCTCCCAGCTGATGTCGGTTGGCCTAGTACGTCCTCCATCGACAGCGCCGGCCGGTTCCCCGACTGACGCAGTCCCCGGCTTCCACCCCGACGTGGGGACGGTGCCGGACCGGTGTCGATCGAAGCCGATCCTGACGCCGATGGGGGATTTCTATCCCTTTCTCCATCCACCTCCTTCTTTTCCGCTTGCCCAGCAGGTTGTGGAGGACGGAGAGGACTGGGAGGGGTCAGAGGACCCTTTCGCAGCCCAGTGCGAGTTAGACCTGGACTGGCAAGAGGATATGGAGGATGCAGGTGACCTGGAATTTACTCCAGAACCTGGCATACTATCTCCTCCTACTGTGGCCATAGAGAAGGGTGGTACATATTCTGTGGTGTTGCGTAGGGCAGCTGAGGCTCTCCACCTCGAGCTCCCTACGGTGGCCGTCAGGACTAACCTCCTGACTAGTGCTTCGGCTGGCGTCTTCATCTGCGGAGCCGCTGCTGCCCTTTAATGACGCACTTTCAGTCGTTCTTTTGGGCACCGGGTCCAGACCCAACACTGGGGCTCCTGTGGATAAGAAAGTGGCCCAATGCCATGGCCCGGCCCCGGGCGACCCCATTTTCCTCCCAACGCCCTACCCCTGAGAGCTTGGTTGTCCAAGCCTCTGCATCCCCAAGCACACCTCCAGACAGGGAATCCAAGAAGCTGTAACAATTTGGGAAGAAAATGTTTTACTTCCGCCAGTTCAGGCCTGCGGTCTGTAAACACTGCATGCCTCTTGGGCCATTATTTCCATTCTATATGGGACACTGTTGCACAGGAGCTGTCTCAGTGTCTGGAGGAGGCCCGGACGGTGCTCTCCCAAGCTATTGCTGAGGGGAGAGACGCAGCCAAGTTCACATTTCATTGTGGCCTTGACACCGCCGACTCGCTGGGCAGAGCGATTTCCTCAACAGTGGCGTTACGCCTCCACACCTAGATGAGGATGACTGGCTTTTCCGGGGATGTCCAGAACACTCTGATGGACATGCCCTTTGATGGCACTCGGCTTTTTAGCGACAAGGCAGACAGTGCGTTGGAGTGTTTTAAGGACTCTCGGGCTACGGCCAAGTCCTTGGGCCTTTCGGCCACGCTCACTCCTTCTGCTTATGCTTTCCGCTCCTTTTGTGGCCAAGGAAGGGGCACCAAACACGTTTGTTTTAGAGCCACAGGCCTGTGCAGCAACAGTCTCGGCGCAGCCGCGGATGTGGAACCTACAGAGGTGGGTCACGGGGCCAGCAGGCGGGTCAGTCCACCACCTCCCCTGCAGCCACTGCCTCAAAACCTTCCTAGTCCGGTGTTTCAGGTCCACCAGTCGCCAGTGGGTGGCAGGATTCGCCATCACCTCTCCCACTGGCGCACCATCACTTCGGACAGTTGGGTTCTGCAGATAGTTTGACAGGCTTACTCCCTCCCCTTCGAGACTACCCCTCCAGCCATGCCACCTCAGTACTACCGCATGTCGGGGGATCACTTGGCACTTCTCCAGCAGGAAGTTGCGGCCCTCTTGGCCAAGGGGGCCATTGAGCGCGTTCCGATGCCAGAAGTAGCTCTTTGCTACTTTCACAACTTCCTGGTTCCAAAAAAGGACAAGGGCCTGTTTCCTATTTTAGACCATCGGAACGTCAATCGCTACCTCCGGAAGGAGAAGTTCAAGATGCTCACACTTGCTCAGGTCTTGTCTGCCCTAGACCCGCAAGACTGGATGGTAGCGTTGGACTTGCAGCACTCGGACTTTCATATCCCCTGCCCTCCCTCCCACTGGTGTTACCTGTTGTTCACGGTCGTCCATGAGCACTTTCAGTTCACCGTGCTCCCTTTTGGCCTTACCAGCGCCCCTCGGGTGTTCACGAATGTGATGGTGGTGGTCGCAGCTCATCTACGCAGATTCAGTCTTTCCCTATCATGATGACTGGCTGTTGAAGGTGGGCTCGCCCCAGGCAGTCTCCCACCTCTAGACTACGGCCGATCTCCTGCATTTGCTGGGGTTCTCGATCAACGTGCCGAAGTCACACCTGATTCCTTCTCAGAAGCTCCTCTTCATCGGAGCGGTTCTGGACACGGCGAAGTTTCGGGTGCATCCTCCCGAACAGCGAGTCTGGGACATTCAGGCTATGATTCTGATCTTTCGGCCCTTGTCCTGGGTTTCGGTCAGGATGACCTTGAGGCTGCGAGCCTCGTGGCCTCCTGCATCCTGCTGACCAATCATGCCAGATGGCATATGCGGGCTCTCCAGTGGGACCTGAATTTCCAGTGGGCGCAGCATCAAGGGGACCTGACCGAGTATGTCCAGATCTCGTGGGCACTACCTAGCAGTTGCAGTGGTGGCTCACAAACCAGCATTGGGTCAGCGGCAGATCCCTCTCCCTTCCCCAACCGTAGCACAGTGTGGTGACGGATGTGTCCCTCCTGGGATGGGGCAGCCACATGGGTGAGGCAAAGAACAGAGGCCTCTGGTCCCTGACGGAGTCCAGGCTCCATATCAACCTTCTGGAGCTCCCGACGATCCTATTTGCACTGAAAGCAATTCTTCCCTCTGTCAAGGGGAGAGTCATGCAGGTGTTCACAGACTACACCACCGCCATGTGGTATTGCAACAAACAAAGCGGGGTGAGGTTGTGGGCCCTATGTCAGGAGGCTCTGCGCCTCTGGACATGGCTGGAACGTCAAGGCATTTCCTTGACGGTGCAACACCTGGCAGGTTCTCTGAACGCCAGGGCGGACGAACTCAGCCGCAGGTGCATGATAGATCACGAATGGCATCTTAACTCGGAGGTGGTGCAAGGTCTCTTTCAACAGTGGGGAGAGCCTTGGTTAGATCTATTTGCCACGAAATAGAACGCGGAATGTCATCACTTCTGTGCGTTGGAATTTACAACGCAGCACTTGCTCTGTGACACTTCATCACGAGTCGAGCTGCGGTCTATTGTAGGTTTTTCTGCCTATACCACTTCTACCCAGAATGCCGAAGAAGATCCGGCGCGACCGGGCCCAAGTCATTCTTGTGGCTCCGGACTGGGCTCGAAGAATTTGGTATCCCGAGCTACTCAGTATGAGCATGGATCCCCCGATCCAACTGCCTTTGCAGGAGGATCTTCTGTCGCCGCAGCAGGGGACGGTCCTCCACCTGAACCTGTCCAGCCTCCACCTACATGCGTGGAGATTGAGCGGCGACAGTTGATTCTTTTTGACTTGCCTCCTGAAGTCTGTGATATCATTCTGGCAGCCAGCCGTCCCTTCACTAAAACCGTATACGCCTGCAGGTGGAAAACATTTGTGGCATGTTACACAGCAAAGGCTGTGGATCCCCTTTCTGCCCCTCTTTCAGAAGTCCTTTTGTTCCTTGTTAAATGTAAATGTTTTTGTACTTGTATAGCGCACAGCTACCCGCAGTGGGTTTCCCGGCGCTTGTACGAATACGAGTACGAATTCCTTCTTTCTCTGGCCCAGCAGGGCTTTGCTCTGGGCACTATTGAGGGTTATATTTCTGCAATTTCAGCCTTTTCAGGCTCCCTGATCAGCCCTCTCTTTTCAAGTCCCCTGTTGTAAGTAGATGTCTCAAAGGTATTACTCACCTTTTCCCTCCTATTCCGTTTATAATGCCTCAGTGGGACTTGAATCTGGTTCCTCCCTATTTAATGTGCGCTCCCTTTGAGCCACTTCACAACTGTCCTCTTTGTTTATTGACTTTGAAGACTGCTTTCCTGGTGGCCATATAGTCCGCTAGGCGCGTCAGTGAGCTTCAGGCTCTTTCCTGTAAGCCTCCTTTTCTGTCGGTCCATCCAAACTCGTCGTTCCTTCTTGCCAAAGGTTATCACTGCATTCCACATCGGGCAAACTATCACCTTGCCCACTCTTTCCACACCTTTCCAGAGAGGAAGAGAGGCTCCACCGTCTGGACCCAAAACAAGCGCTTTCCTTTTATCTGAATCGCTCATAACAGTTCCGGGTGGATGACCAGCTCTTTGTTGGCTACGTGGGGCCAAGAAAGGCCGGGCTGTACACTAGAGGACTATCTCCCGCTGGGTCGTCTTGTGTATCAAGGCCTGTTCTTCTCTGGCTAAGAAGGAACCTCTGGGGTTGCGCGCCCATTTTTACCAGGGCAACAGCAGCTACTACTGCATTGGGACGGGGTGTCCCCCTGCAAAACATCTGTCAGGCAGCCACGTGGGCCTCGCTGCACACTTTTACTAAGCATTATTACCTTGACAGTCCAGTCCGGAGAGACAGCTTCTTTGGCCGTTCTGTTCTCCGTGACTTTCTGGTGTGATCTTAGTTCGCAGACCCACCATCGGGGTTGGTATTGCTGGGGTATCTATTCTAAGGTAAGGAATCTATCACTAACCTGTTTCTTTCAGATGAACAAGTTACTTCCTTTCGGTAACAATATATCTGTAAGAAACATTAGTTAGTGATCGATTCCCTACCGCCCCACCCATCCTCCCCGTTCAGCCAACTGATTTCTAGGGTTAAGGCAATCCCTTTCAGGGCCGTAGTTTCAATGCACCAGTGGTCAGTATCTTGCATGACTCTGCGTTCCTGGCGCGGAAAGTCGTGTTCAGAACGGACGTCAGCACACTTGGGCGCGTCTAAGTATTTTTTAAAATATTTTTTTTTAATGAGTTTTATATAGCGCTGGCTAGACCCGTAGGTATCCGAGTGCTTTACTTTCAGTTACACAATGATAATAATTACAAATTAAGTTAAAATAAGCAGCACAATGAAAGAGGAAGGGAAGGTGAGAGAAGTAGGAAGGAGGGGGGAAGGGGGGAGTGCGACAGGGGGAGGGAGGGAAAATACGGCAGGAGAGACAAAGGGAAGTCTGCCCAAAGACCGACTGGGGTAGGTGACGTCCGGGGCGGGAGTTCTCAGCCTGTCACCCCTATAGCTAAACTAGGTAGCTCCATCGGTCGTCAGTCAAATAGCTAGGTCTCACCTGACGAGGTAGAGTTTACATAAGGAAGTCCAGTGGATAAACATGGTGGTAACTAGGAGCAAGGATGGGAGAGGCCGGGGTCAATAGCTGGGAAGACGAGAAGAGCAGAGGGGTAGGTTGAATGAGAGGAGGGAAATAAGTTCAAGGAGAGACACAGAAGAGTTTGCCCATGGACCGACTGGGTAGGTGATGGGCCCAGGAGGGAATCCATAGCCCAGCTCCTCTTTAGCTGAGGTAGCTCTACCAGGTGGTAGTCAAAATGGCTGGGTCTCAGCTGCAGAGAGAGGGTTCACAGAGTCAATGACTGAGGCAACCATCTTGAGGACAGGCTGGGGGGATGAGTCCTTGATGTATGAATTCAGAGGATCCCCATAATCTATAATCCGGATGAAAGGGGGTGCATACTAAGCAGAGGATCAACATGATGAACAGAGCCAGGGTCAGCATGTCTTTAGGGGGAAAGAGTGATGACGAGTGAAAAACCGCCATTAATTAGGCGAACCTCAGTTTAGAGTTCAGTTACCGCAGCAAGGTAAACGATGAATAGCTAAGGGAATGGACAGTGAACTCACTGGAGTACTTGACCAGCTGAAATCAGATAGTCAGAAGGCTCATTAGCAGGCTCCCGAGATTAGAGAAACTTAATAGGAACTGGGCACCGTTTTGTGAATCTGCGAAGGGGCTGGCACTCTGCCGGCACTAAAGAGGGACAAAGCGATGCAGGATGTGCTCCCAATAGCATGGGACGTGGGTTACAGAGTGGATGGAGAGTGAAGCGCTCCTTAAACTCCGCAGACAGTTAAAACGCTGGATGACTATGCACAAATGTCTCTATTACGAGTGTGTCTATTATGGCCGCCATCTTAAGGGTCAGGCCAAATCTGAAAGAAGCTCGACGCGATAATAAAATAAGCTTGAATTGTTGTAAAGTGGTGGTACCTTAACCGGAGACGGAGGCAGCGCAAATCCCCGTGAAGCGGCCGTTCAGGTGGGTGATCCGTCGTGCAATTGATCCACATCAAAGCAGATACGGGTGCCACTCGATGTCCTGTAACAACAAGAACGGTGGGTTGGGATCCCAGGGAATCTAGTTTAAAGACCAACGAGGAGAACTTCCCCCTAAACATAATCAATAACACAATGCTACCTCGGGTCTGAATATTAGCATGTGAACCATGTGTGAAGAATGTGTCGACTCTCTCAGAAATTTGTGGATAAATACAACCAAAAAGGGGGAAATTATCCCTTAAGGACTAGAACCCTCACTCACCCGAAGGTGGCATGCTTCATCATATGGGTTCCTCCTCCCAGTAGGAAATCCTAGTCCTACAGGGGGTACAACTTCCTCACTGTGAGGAAGGAGCTCAGGGATGTTTTCAAAGAGGTTCACTAGTGAGACTAGGATGCTAGAATTCCATATGTGAAAATTATAGTGTAGTGAGAGTGCAGCGCAAAAAAGGAAGACTAATAGTGATTTTAAAACTGCCTAGGAAGATGCAAAAAATATTTGTATTGGATTACTCTCGCTGGCAGGGTTAAAAAGCAGTGCAGAGAGTAGTATAGATTTAAAACTACTCTAAATTCAGGTCGACATGCTTCAGCCTAGTGATCAATACTCTGTTTCAGTGGCTTTCTTCAGGACCAAAGGAATGTTGTTATTGCTGCTGCTAATACATGATGTTGTGATAATGAAAAAATATATAGTAAACATAAATTATACAACACCAGTAATCCTGCGTAGCGATGTCCGGTATTACTGGGAATATCGGTCGGCGAAGTTAGTGGCAGTTATTATGTTGAAATTAGCACGCTTCGATGTCCGCTGGTGGCATTATACAGTGCTGCACTACACCGGTAACCAATGTCTGGAGTTCATTCTGCGATCCTCGGTGGACTCTGGAGTCTGCTCTGTCCCACGCTCAGTTTCCTCTGGGGGGTCGTATCGGATCCAGGTGTCGCACGGCACCGCTCTTTATACGAGTGTGGCCTGTCAGTCGCAGGAGGTCCTTACTGTCTTGACTGGTGAGAGGAAGCAGGTCTCTTATCCTGTGGCGCACGTTCTCGTTGCGAGTGCCGCAGTAGAAGAGCTGAGGTTCTGCGGTTCGAGTTCGAGCTAAACTGCAGGTAAGAGATGTCACGAAACGTTGTTTCATCTGTTTGAGTTCCGCTGCCCTAGAAATGTGCTTGTTTATGTCGGATGGCTTGGTTATCGGGGGATATCAACCGATCTGGTACTCCCCAACCGGGAGCTCTGGGGAAGAGCTCCTACTCTGCGGCCATCTTCATGCTAAGTAGCTCCAGAGACGTCATCTCGGCAACTACGACGCCAACGATGTACACGGAGCCGTGGGATGACTCCTACCATCGCACAGGGGTACTGCTGACAAAAGCTTTCCGGATCCAGTCTGGCGCCTGGTGGTTATTCTAAGGTAAGGAATCTATCACTAACTAATGTTTCTTACAGATCTATCTTTACCGAAGGTAAGTAACTTGTTTATTGTCCTCGGAGAAAAGTAATGTTACTTTAGCACAGTTGTTAAAATTTTTAAATGTGAGGTTTTTTCAAATAGTCATAAAATGTATTAGCAAAAGTGAAAATATGAACATTAATGAAAAACAGAGTTACTTAATGTTGTAGTTTAAACCTATTGGTCAGGATGGAACCCACAGAGCATAGTTCATTGCGAAAGCTCTTGTGGTTTCAGTGATCTACCCATAACCAGAGATAAGATTGTTCAAAGCCATGCAAGCACACACAATAGAATGGTTCCACCTAGGTTTATTATTATTATTATTATTATTATTGGACATTTATTAAGCGCCTGGTTACGCCACCGGCGTGTCCCTGCGCTATGACAAGTGGAGTGACTGTCCCCCCTCCTCCCAACCAAGCTATCTACTGAAAAAGATGAGTTTTAAGTTTTTTCCTGAACTGGATTTCGGAGGGTTTATGAAACATATCTGCAAACAAATATTGGTAACTCTCAGGCTAAGTTTAGACCAAGATTGACCACATGGTAATGAGTAGTCTAATTAATATACAATTGAGAAAAATGAATATGAATGAGGATTAACATTTTTTATTATATATTATTTTATACCTACTAGCAGTCGTGAAACTCCAAATATTCATAATTTGTGCATTGAACAGTCCTTTGATAGTCTTCCACTCTTAGAGATGATGCTGGCTGTAGTAAATAAAATTCCCTCAATATTTTATTCTCATGTAAGGCCTAGATTAATTGTATCCTAGCAGTCAATACAAAGTGCCTAGTTTTTTCTTTGTTTTCCTTACTGATTTCTCTTTCTTCTGTTAACTGATACAAGCCTATGCTATCTAGGATTGTGGCGTTAGTGAGCAAAATAATAAATTGATGTTGTAAAGTCATACTGCGTGCTTAGTATCTACAGAACCAGCAGGATGCTCTTCTTGGGTGAACTGCACTATGATACTTCCAATAAGATTGCTTAATTAACACCTCTTTCTGATGGTTACTTCTAAAGCAGGTTCCTCAACCTGTGAATGCCTCCAGTTGCCTGACCGGATATGCAGATTTTTCAGATCAGCCGTTCCCTAGGTGGCATTGTGAGGCTCCACGTTGGGTCTGTCCTGCTCCGGAAGTGACACTGGGACCACAAAATAACCTCCACCTCTGTGCACAAACATCTATTCCTTTCTTTGTTCACCTTCCATCCCAGATCTGGAGCTCAATCCCTCACTACCATTTCCAGACCGAAAACATTTTCTAACATTTTTCCAGCGTGTTATGGATATGTCCTCCCCAAATATGACAGGCTTTAAACCCTGGAATAACGGCCACAAACCGATGTCATTGATGGCCTTTCAAAGTGAGCCACTGGTGTCTGGGATCCTCACACAACAAACACTGCCTCTGCAGCAACAGACATCCCATGCTTTGGAGGCAGAGGTCAGCGCATCCAGGGGTAAAGAACTACCCGATCCCCTCCCTTCCTCCATGTACCCCGCCTCCGTTAATTCTGCAAAACCATGTTAATTTGCTCTCGACACACCCTCCCTCCTGGTTGGAGGCTGGATAAGCTTTAACACCCCTGGGTGGCAAAGCATCATAACAGGCAGATGGATGCTTCAAACCATCAAACTCCTTTATGCCCTTCCCTTCATTTTTACCCTTCCAAGCATGCCATCTATGCCTTCCAGGTGACCACGTGTTCATTCTCCAAAGGGAAGTTCAGACTCTTGTAGAAGGGAGCTATAGAGAAGGTACCAGCATCAGAGCTTGGATCTGGCTGCTACTCACAATGCTTACTGTTGCCGAAGTATGATTGAGGCCACGGTCTCACTTTTTCATCAAGGACAAGTTTAAAATGGGCACCCTGTCCTGAGTTCTTTCTGCCCTGGATCCAGCAGACTGAATGGTGCTGTTGGATTCCCAGGACGCCTATTTGCACATCTTTGTCCTGCAGTCCCACATACGCTACCTTCAGTTTCAGGTAGGCCACGAGCACATTCAATTTTCAGTTCTCCCCTTTGGCTTTTCCAGTGCCCCGTGGCTGTTCACAAACGTTATCGTAGTGGTTGCAGCCCATATCCGGAGGTTGGGAATACCAGTCTTCCCTTACCTTGACAACCGGTTGTTGAAGGTGGGCTGATCCCAAACACTTGTAAACCACCTGTAGACAATGGGCAACCAGTTGACATGTCACACATTTTCAATTTAGATTAATCAAAAAGAGACTAGCTATGGGATGGGGTGGTATGATGTTTACATTGTAAAGATCATGGTGACTCAGGTAAGTTTTGTTGGTCAGGGGTGGCACCCATTGGGTGTCTTAAGAAAGCCCTCACCCACCAACCTAGTTGGTGGCATGCTTCATCATCGGGCCCACCCAGTGACACCTAGCGTGTCCCGGGTGTGCTACGACGCCTGAATACAGCGGAGCAGGTATGTCACTGTGTGTGCGGTGAGGGATGTTAAGAAGGTGAGTTTAAAACGGCTTGGCGGGGGTCCCTGTACCCGGTGGGTAAAAGACTTTATTAATAGGGCCTCCGTCAGCGGTTAAAAATAAGGCTGTGGGACGCAAGAGGCGAGTTACGACCTCTCACGTCCTTTAGAATGTCAACATGTTTCAGCCAGTGCCTTATTGATATGCTGGCTTTCTTCAGGACAATAAAAATGGGTGTGGGTGTGATTAAAACTAGTGGGTGTGTAGTGTGGACTATGTGTCTACACGCCCTAAAGTGTATCTAACTGTGAGAGGGGGGATTCCCTTCTCAAGATCACGCTAGTTTTAAGTGGTGTCCTCTTCAAGGTACTTTGAAGTGGCAAAGGTTAGACCAGGATTACTGGTCGATACCGGCTGTAGACCTAGTGTGCCTCCTTTTCAATTAACATGCTGCAATCGCACCTCACTCCTTCACTTAGGTGCCCTTTTATTGGAGTCCTCCTGGACACAGTGCAGTTCAGAGTTACCTTTCACCTCAATGAGTCCAGGATATTCGTGCTATGGTCCCGCCTTTGACCTGGTTCTTGGTCTCCGTGAGAGTGGCTCTGAAGCTTCTTGCCTCCTGCTAGTGACCCACACCAGGTGGCACTTAAAGACTCTGCCGTGGGAACCTGAAAGCTTAGTAGTCTCAGCACCAAGGGAACCTTTCAGATTCCATCTGGTTGTCAGACGAAACTGCAGTAGTGGTGATTGGACCTCAGTTTTTAATCTGTGGCAGACCCTTTTCTCTGCTCCATACAGAGCTGACCGTTGTGACGCGGCATCATTGTGGCTTGTGGGGGTCATCTGGGAAAGTTTGAGATCAGAGGACTCTGGTCTCCAGCAGAAACCCACCTCCAAATTAACCAGTTGGAGCTGCAGGCAATTCTCATGGCTTAAAATGCCTTCCTGACGTCTCTAAAAGGGGAATGGGTGGCAGTCCTCAAGACAACACCACCATGTGGTACTGCAGCAAGCAAGGGGGAGTGGGGCGGTGAGCCTTGTGCGAAGAGGCTCTCTACCTCTGCTGCTGGCTGGAGCATCAGGGCATCTTCCTGTGTGTATAACACCTAGCAGGATCTTTAAATAACAGGGAGGATGAACTCAGCCGGTATTGCCTAGCAGATCACCAATGATGACAGCACTCAAAGGTGGCAAAAAGCAAGAGTACCATACCTTGATCTCTTCACCACTGCTGAGAATGCACAGTTTCCCTGTTTTTGCACCTTGGAGTTCCCAAGGCCATTCTCATTTGAGATGCTGTTCACCTAGATTGAAGCAAGGAAATCATGTATGTGTTCTCACTGCTACCTCTCCTGCCCAAACTTCTGAGGAGGTCAGGAACAGCCAGGCCCCAGCCATCCTTCTTACTCCGGGCTAGACCAGGTGAGTGTGGTATTTTGAACTCCAGTCCATGAGCATTTGTTCTGATTCTGGCTGCCTCTTGAGTAGGGCCTCCTGTCGCAGCAACAGGGCAGGGTCTTGCTCCTGGACCTGCGCAACTTACACCTCCATCTTTAGAGATTGAGCAGCAACAGTTAACCGCCTTTGATTCTCCCCCTCCTCCTTAAGCAATGGATCTCATTTTGGCAGAAAGGCTATTATCCACTAACCCATTTATGAGTCAGAGTTGAGTCAGCGTCCAACTCTTGTAGGGAAATTTTTACTATTGTCAAGGAGTTTGTCTCCCCCAAGGCTAGCGCAGTTCATCATGAGTTTTCTGAGCCATGGGTCATCTCGCTGGCAAACTTCTTTACAACAAAAATTAAACAGATCCAAGATTCCTTTCCCTCCTCTGGCCTTAGTGCAGTTTCCAACTCTAGTAACCCATCAATTTTATCAATTGAGTCCAGTCCTGTTCTCTCGGAGTTTCCAGCTATGTCTGTTTCCACCTCTCTTGATCTCCTTCTCAAGATTAAGTCAGGCTCCCCTTTGGGCCCTTGTCCTGCTACCCTTTTGGCCAGTACCGCGAAGATTCTGAACCCTCTGATCAATCCTGTTCTCAATCTATCGCTGGCGAGTGGCACTGTCCCCCTGGCTTGGAAAAAGGCAATGGTTGTTCCACTTCTTAAAAAGCCTGGCCTTGATCCTGAGAATCATGCAAACTATAGGCCAATATCTCTTTTACCGGGTCTGGCAAAGATTGTGGAAAAGCATGTCCACTCTGTGCTCTCTACTTTCCTTGAAAGTCATGGTCTGCTCCATCCCACCCAGTCAGGCTTTCGCTCCAATCTTAGCACTGAGACCGCTCTCCTGGAGGTAAATGAAGCCATCAAGGAAGTACTTGACTCAGGTGGAAGAGCTATGCTGGTGATGTTAGATCTGTCGGCGGCCTTCGACACCGTCCCTCATGAGGGTCTCCTCAGCAGACTCTGAGATCGGTCTGAGAGGGACGGTGTTGAGCTGGCTTAGATCTTATCTGGCGGGTCGTCAACAGGTGGTATGGGCCCCCCCCGTACTCTGCCGAAGTGCCGCCTTTGGAGGTCGGAGTTCCTCAAGGGTCGGTGCTTAGCCCGACCCTTTTTAACATCTTTATGACTCCCTTGGCGGTTGTGGCGGAGTCTTTTGGGGCCCAGATCATATCATACGCTGATGACACCCAGCTTCTCTTCACCTGTAGAAAGGGTGCCAAGTTCGACGGAGAGAGCATCCGCGGCTGTCTTGGGGCTGTTTTCGACTGGTTTCAGCGAAACAGCCTCAAGTGCAACCCTGACAAATCGGAGGTACTTTTCTTTGGGTGTCAGGCTGACCCGCCATGGCAGGATTGGTGGCCTGTGAATATGTTCCCTCCCTCATCTTCCTCCTTGGTTGCTAAGAACCTTGGGGTTAAAATTGATAATGGCCTATCATTGAAGTCCCAGATCATGGGCCTTACTGGCACCTGTTTTGGTCTTCTGAAAATGTTGCGTAAGTTCCTCCCTCTGCTTCCTTTGGTCCATAGGAAGACGACGGTTCAGGCCATAATTTGTTCCAGGCTCGATTACTCAAATGTTTTATATTTGGGTCATCCGGACTACCTACTGCAAAAAATTCAAGTTGTCCAAAACTCGGCGGCGAGGGCCATTTTTGGCCTTCCCCGCCATGCTAGAGCCTCGGATCTGTTACTCTCCCTTCACTGGCTTCCTGTCAGAAAGCGGATTATTTTTAAGGCACTTACACTGGCTCACAAGGCACTCCATGCTGTTGGGGCGAAGTACATCCAGAAACGTCTTACCTTTTACAAGCCGACAAGATCCCTCAGATCAGAATCCCTTGGTCTGGCAACGGTCCCTATTATTAGGAAAGCTAGGGTAGGGGGACGCTCTTTCAAACATCTCGCTCCCAAGCTGTGGAACACCCTCCCCCTGGCACTCCGTTGTACTCCGAACTTGCTGGCCTTTAGAAAAGGTTTGAAAACTTGGCTCTACAGTCAATGATAGGTCTGCTTCCTTTCCTTTTTTTCCTGTCTGTTTCAGCTATGGGTCAGAAAGCGCCGGGACACTCCTCGGAGTAGCCGAGCGCTATATAAGACACCCATAACATTAACATTAACATTAACAACATGAAGGATGCTTGGAGATTTTGGTTGCTTGGTGTTCTTCCCAACATATCCAATGCTTACAAGCCCAGGTGTCAGATGTACTACTTTTTTTGATCCCTAGCCCAGCATGGCCTCACTGTTGCCACAGATAAAGCCGTATTGACTTTTCTATGGGTGCCTGATCATCTCTGTTTAAATCACATGTTGTGATATGCTTTTTTTAAATGCTAACCATATAATGCTTAGGCATCTATGTACAAGGTGAGGAATCTTTGTTTAAAAGTGTCATCAGAAGAAAAATGTACTTACCTTTGGTAACGCTCTTTCTGGTTCATACTCTATCTAACGGCAGATTCATCACAGAATCGCCCTTCTCCCTTTTCTGTGGAATCGTCTCCTCGGGTCTGTGCTAAAAAAGATTCAAAGTAGAGATCTGGACATTGACACAATCTGATTACTGAAGTTTTCGTGGTCAGACAGAAAGAAACTGACGTCAATGCACTCAGGGGGTAGTTGTATTGTGGTCAAACATCACTTTGAGGCAGGCAGACCAGACGAGGAGCCACACAACACCATCTACCAACATGCAAATAAATTGCTGGAAAAAAAATCTCCAGACACCTGGGAGTATTCACAAGGTGAGGAATCTGAAGTTAGAGTATGCACCAGAAAGATCTTTACTGACGGTATATAACTTGCTTGTTTAGCGGTATGTTTATTAGTAGGTCAATGTATTCATTCAAGCGAGCAAGCCAAGCCTTTCATCCTGTTTGCATCATTAATTGGGTAATGGAAACAAATGCTATTTATGCCGCTATGAATTAGTTGCTAGATTTGAAGGGATTCTGTCAGTGCTAGGTCGTATTAGATTGACTCATAGGCCCATATCTTGTACCGATCATGCCTTTCCAGTTTTTCTATAAGTGCAAGAGTAAGTTCAGGTGGTTTGACCATAACTTGGTTTCCAATCCTGTTTTCCCACTGACCGTGAGGAATCAAGCTGTTCAACCTCTCAGGCCTACAAAAACAAAAAGTCAGTGGATGCATTCTAAAAGGCAGCACAAGGGACCTATAGGGCTGGTGTTATTCTTGAGACCCAAGGACATTGAGGGAGCCTGTTTAGAAGCGGATGGCCTTTCCAGTGTTCTGGATGGTCAATCAGTTATAAGCCCTGAAACCCTCGTCTCAGAATGCTTGCACAATGAGCTGGAACAGTCTCAAGGACAACATCAAACCTGGACCCAGCACACCAACACCACTGAAGGCACTAACACCTCACAGATCCACCAGAGGATCATGACTCCAGGGATCAACCTTAAGAAGAATCTCAAAGCCAGGGCAAGCACAGCCACTACTCCTGAGATAGCTAGAAACTGAGAGCCAGTCTCTTCGCCAGAAAAACCTCAAACCAATGTTATTTAGCTTCAAATCCAGACCATGCCCTTTTTTGCCCCAAGACGTCCATCAGATATCTTCAGTGCCCAAGTCTACTCCTACGATGTTGCTGAAATTCGTTTTGACACCAGTCTTGAAGAAGAGTGGCACAACCCCAGCCATTGAGCTGCTAGCACAATTGGATGTTAGGCAGGGGTGACTCTACATTCAACCACAGAAGGGGAAGATCCTCAGCATGATGACAATGTCTTTAAATCTTACTTGTTGAAGGCCTCACCTCCAGATGAAAGGACTGTGTATCCTGTGGTCATTCAGAGACCAACAGCACCACAAAGTAAAGCTCCATGTCATTGAGGAAACCAAGGACGTTCTAGTAGAGATACTATTTAATCAACCTACAAACAGTTACAAAGTAAGAAAAATTTTCCTTACTTTCACATACTCTGTCCCAGTTTCAGCTTAGTAAGTACCATGCTACGTTGTCACAGATTCTTGATCTTAGAAAGCAGTTAACTCTGAGCTTTACATGCCTGTGCTGCGCACACATACATAATAACTATATTTCAAGCTAGCTGCCCGCAAATATGCATGAAATTCCAAGTTCACTTTTTTCCCCCCGAACAAACCCACTTCTCCCAACATGGGACCCCAGACCCTCCCAAAGCAGAGGGCAGCAAGTAAGATATCTGAGCACCAACCCAAAGACTGATACTGAAGACCACAAAGACATGTACCACATAAGGTGTTCCCATCCAGTTGTAATGGTGAAAGTTTTGGAGGGACTGTCCACCCCCATCGGAGAATGAGGGCATTTATGCTCTGATGCAGAAAGCAGATCTTGGCTTTCTCTGGCCATTGACTTGCAGATATTCCAGCAGGTTCCAAAGATCTGGCAGATCATTTTCTGAGCAACCAGTCTCTCAAAGCTTCCAGACACAAAGCATTGAACTCTCAAAAACATTCTAGTATTTGCCTCCAAAAACACCCCAGACTCTGATAATGTTGATGGCACTGCTGAAGGATATAGTATAGTATAGTATAGTATGTAGGCAAAACCAAAAAGCTAACTGAAACAGCGGACCTTTAGTGTCGCACCTTATGCCAGTTCCTTTGTATACAGATGCTGTGCAGCCAACCCCTAACCCAGCCGTTGAGTGGCGTTGCTTTGCTCCAGATCAAAAGGTTGATATGATAAGTGGGGGTGCGCGGCTCACAAAGTCCAACAAGTCAAGAATATTTGAAAAAGTCACTTCTTTATTTCATATTAGTTGTCTTAAAAAACATTCAATTCAAATCATCAGCCAACGCGTTTCGCTCCCACATAGGGAGCTTCCTCAGGGCAAAGATAGTATCAAATGTCACTGTCACCCAAGTGTTCTTCACATCTGCTCCGGTTTATGGATATTGAGTCCAATTCCTGACCACGCACAAAGGATCGATCCAATAGAGATCCAACGTAAAAATCTGCTGAGTTCAGACGTGCGTAAGCTGCTATTTTGCAACTTGAGACGCTGCAAAATAGGCAGACCCAGGTCGCTTGGGAATTGACTAAAAGTGTCCTAGCAGTAAGGCAACGGTAAGGGTAGCTTAGTCTGGCCAATACCTGTGCTAATAGTCCAATACATCCAGAGGACAAAGGCAATGCAATCAGTAATAGGATTAGGAATCAAGGGGAGCAGAAAAAGACAAATATCTAAGACCGATTCATCAGAGTATAGCTCCCACACAGCGACTGTAAATCACCATGAGCCCGTGTATTGCATCGTGGCTCTTGCAATGTGAAGGCTGTCAGTACAGATTTCCTTGAACTTATGTAATGTGCAGCCTACTGTTCTTCTATGCGGATAGAAGAACGGTATGCTGCACATTACATAAGCGGAAAGGAAGGGGATTGAACTCTATATCCATAAACAGGAGCAGATGGGAAGAACACTTGGGTCTTCAGGACGACGACTTGTTATTTATTGCTGGACTACAAGTTTTTGCACATTGGATAGATATTAGCTGGAATTGAACAGTGCCATAATGATACTATCTTTGCCCTGAGGAAGCTCCCTATGTGGGAGCGAAACGCGTTGGCTGATGATTTGACTTGAATGTTTTTTAAGACGACTATTATGAAATAAAGAAGTGACTTTCAAATATTCTTGACTTGTTGGACTTTGTGAGCTGCGCACCCCCACTTATCATATAGGATAGTATGTACTCTGATAATGTTGATGACACTGCTGAAGGATATAGTATAGTATTGTATATATGTATATATATATATATATATATCGAACAATGGCGAAATGAACCTGCGCCACTTTCAAAAGGCGGGCCACAGCGGGGTTCGCCTTACCCCCGTCAATCCAGTAAAGAAGTTGTCACCAGTATCCAAAAGACAACAAGCTGAGGCCCAGTTGCATTCAAGGTGAGTTTTTAATGGCAGAAAACACCCAACGCGTTTCGCAGCCGCTTGATCACGAGTCTCGTGATCAAGCGGCTGCGAAACGCGTTGGGTGTTTTCTGCCATTAAAAACTCACCTTGACTGCAACTGGGCCTCAGCTTGTTGTCTTTTGGATACTGGTGACACCTTCTTTACTGGATATATATATATAATATATATATATATATATGTGTAATATATATATGTGTAATATATATATAATATAGTAAGTGTTTTGAAATATATGGGGAGGCCATTTATAGTTGGCCAGTCTTTACATCACACTTGTGCAAGCAGTCATGGGGGCGGCGTCGTGGGTAACCCCAATGGCAACGGCGCCGGGGAGGCCGGAAGACCAGCCGGCGCCGATCCCGAAGGCCCCTGCGGCGCCGGGGTCGGAGCCGTCGGCGGCGCCGGGGCCGGAGCACCCGACGGCGCCGAGGCAGGGACACCCGAACCGCCAGGGCCCCCAGACGGTAGCACTGGGCCCGAAGGCGCCGTAGGCCCCGTCGGAGAAGCGAGCGCCCTCATGGCCATGAGGAACGCCTCGATCTCCTCAGGCGTCGCGCCATGCCCAGGGACCGGAGGGTATGAGGCAGGCCGCGCCGGCGACTCTCGCGGAGCCGCGGGGTTGGGGTCACCCGAGCCCCCGGCCGCATCGCGCGAGCGTCGGGGGGAGTCGGGGGTACGATGACGACGCCCCGACTTCTTGTGCTTCCTACCTGACGAGCCTGACGAGTGGTGTCGACTTCCGGAGCGCCCGGCGCGGCTCCGCGACCGCTCCCTCGAACGCTCTCTCGACCTCCGGCCGGACCGGGACCGCTCCCGGTCCCGACGTGGGGCCGACACCCGGAGCTCCAGTAGCTTGCGGGACCGCTCCCGCCTAGCCTTGTTGGTAAGGGCCCGGCAGTCGACGCAGGAGTCCACGTCGTGGTCGGGGCCCAGACACCGGAGACAGAGGCGGTGATGGTCTGTGACCGACATCGTGCGCTCACAGTCATCGCAATTCTTAAACCCAGGCATCCTATCAGGCACAATAGAGAAAAAACTATTGAAAAACTTGGTCAAAGACCGGAGTACTGCTCTTCAGATCTGCGTCCACTGGCGCGGAAAAAAGAAGAACTGACGTCAGCGCGCGGAGGCGGCGTCTATGTACTCCAGCGACGTCATCACGGCGCACGACGCCGACGACGGACGCGGAGCCGCAGGGGACGCCTGCAGACGACGCCTACCGACGCGCAGGGGTACTGCTACGCAAAAGTTTCCGGATCCAGACTGACGCCTGGGGATATTCTAAGGTAAGGAATCTAACACTAACTAATGTTTCTTACAGATATATCGTTACCGAAGGTAAGTAACTTGTTCACCTGTGCCACAAGTTCAGCTGGTATACATGATTAGTATCAGTCTCTACTTTTGAGTATATACATGTGCTTAAGCAGGGCAAGGAGGCAGAGAAACAAACTACTGATGACCAGGGACATCGTTCATATTGCTGCCAGGATTATGTACTTCTCTCTTTCCTTTCATTTGCAGTTGTGGCTTACATTTCCAGACTTTAAGCCAGAGACACAGAAAAAGTAATTAACTTCTCTTCTGAATGGAAGAACTTATTTCATCCCTTGAGTGTTGAGCTACTTCAGCTAGGTAAAATTAGAAAGGCCGTGATAAAATCTCTGAGCACCATGCAAGCCAGCCCATGAAAAATCATAATAATTTTACTTGTCATCCAGTAAGTTGAATAATTTCCTTGATCTAACTATAATGTGTTTGACCCGTAAACGGTTCTCATTATGTCATCCTTGGCAAATATTTTATTTTGCAGAGCCACCTTTTTCTTCATTATCACATATAAGAGTACCTTCAATATGTGAGTTTAGAATTCCTGCTGTACAGAAAAACCTTCTTGGTTAGATTTACTAGACTAAACATTTGCTTCATCTATAAGAAGAATCTATCCCACATGCAGGGTACACATAAGCCCTGATTTGCCTCTTAGTTCACTAATAGCATTGCCAACAGAGGAATGTTTCTCAGTTCATCTTTAAAAACACACTTTTATGAAATGTATTACTAAAGCATGAGGTGGTAGTGCAGTCATTTACAGACAGCACATTTTCCATTGAAAAGGCCAAACATTTACCCCACTAACATGCAGTTTTATTTCTAAAACTATATAGTTTATGAGCCATAATCTGTGGAAATTGGGTTTTAGCAAACATATTTATAATTTTTACATCACCAAGGAAAGTGTTCTGATTTGTTATTATGTTAAAATATTTTTTGTCATCACACAGAATTCTAAAGCAATGGCTTTCATATCTACTGAAATGTATTTTGAAATGTTTGCACAGTTCAACTTTTAGCTATTTAAATGTGTTAGAATAATATGGGACATCCTGCAGGCTTTAATTTCACACTTTTTGTACAGCACGTTTCTCAGACAGTTCACTTTACAAAGTCCTCAAACTTTGCAGTCCGAGAAAGAAAAGAAATTGTAGATGTCAACTGACTTTTGACCTCTGTCTCTGAACACAGGATAAATGTGTCAAGATAAGAACAAGATTTAAAGGCATCTTTAATGCTCCTTCCCTTTGTGAGTGAACATAACACCTATTGTTTGTCAGCTCGCCAGAAGGGGTGTGAAAGTCCTAAATATAGCTCACCCTGATAAAATCTGACTTACCATAACGATTAGATTTGTCAAGGCCTGCAAGCAGTATAGCAAAGACCACCACCTTTCTCCCAGGTAGCAAATACCTTCAGGTCTTTGAAGGCTATGGCTTCTCTCAAAATCATAGCAGGAGTTTTCTCTTCCTTGTGTGCCAAACATTCAGACAGGAGATGCTTCCAACGGAAGAATAAGCTTGGCTGTGTTATGTTGATAAAGATGATACAGTGCTAGCTCTGTTTAGAGGATCTGTGTTTCTTGAAGGAATCTAGCATAGTTCAGCCATACCCTTGGGTCCCTATTCCATGGTGGAATCTCAGTGAGCTACTCAAATCCCTGCCGAGACCTTCAAAATGGCCTTACTGACGTCTGGAATTCCCTCTTCAGAGAGAGGCGTTGCCTCCCATGAGACCATGGATCACTCCTGAAAATAACGCTTTGTCAGCTTTGTGGTTCCAGAGGCTTCTGAATTACAGGTATCTTGCATTAGGGTGGTCCTCCAGGCCAAGCTGTACATGATGGCAGAGTACTATAGTCAGTTGCTTGACAGCCAGTCTTTGCAAGTCCCAGCTCCAAATCGTGTTTAGGATGGACTCTGTAAACTTCAGCAGAAGCACTCACTGCAATGATCTCTTCCTCAATCATTATTGCCTTATGGGACTCATCAGATTCAATCGCCCATAAACATATAGGAACTAAAATTAGTCTGTATGACCCAAGAAACCTTCATTCCATTGACCAGTTTCAGTGGTTGTGGCCTACATGAGGAGTACTGAATCCCTATTGTGCATCTAAAAGCTGGTGTTCTGGTTGCACTCATCTGACAGTCGGGCTGCCTATAGGCGAGACCTAAAAAATTGAAGCAAGAGGACGCTACGAAATCTGTGTAAGCTCTTGGATCATCAGAAAAAAGGTTTAACATTTTTATTTTATTAACCCCTTCCATGCTCATGACGGAACGGTTCCGTCATGAGCATCGGTCGAGCTGTGCTTATGACGGAACCGTTCCATCATGACCACGCCCGTTTTCATTAGGGGTCAGCACCGGGTGGGAATCGGGGCCGCACGGAAGAGGTTAAATAAATCATAAACAATACCCCTCACTAGGTAAATATATACTGGACAGAGAAGGGTTAAAGATTCATCTCCACCTTCCCATTTCAATAGATAAACTTGACTAAGCTTTCTTAAATGTCAAATTTAACTGTTGCCGTCCATTGAAGCTCTGACTTGTGTGGTTGAATCTGTAGATCCTTAGGTGTAGCCTTTTCTTTTAGACTTTTTAGGTATTCCATAGTGCTGTGATTCTAAATTAGATGTTTCTCACAGCTTCGTTCAGTTGTTCTCATATCTTGTAAGAAATCAAAAAGTACTCAAGCGGTCATTCAGGTCCCCCATTTTGAGATCTCATGTGCTTTGGCGGATTTGGAATGTTATCAGTGTTTTTATAGCACTCTTATCACCTGTGAAGGTATCCAGGCTATATGTAGCTGGTGTGTGCGGCCGGCCCTATGAGAGCATACTCAAAAAGCCAGGTCTGCAGCTTCATGTGGAAGTCAAGAAGGAAGAACGAGGCTTTGATGTGTTGTGGGAAGTCGTTCCAGGCTTTAGGAGACCGGTATGAGGACGCAGCGCTCTGCTTTACTTTTATGTATGCGTGAGGTTTGTGATAGTAAGAGCCTAGCAGAGTGGAGGTGTCTGGCACATTGGTGGAAATTAATGCACCCCCCTCACCCACTCAGCCCCTCACCCTCACACCCTCTCAGCCCCTCACCCTCACACCCCCTCACCCTCACACCCCCTCACCCTCACACCCCCTCACCCCCCCTCACATCCTCTCACCCCCTCAACCTCACACACCCTCATCCTCACACCCCCTCACCCTCACACCCCCTCACCCTCACACCCCGTCATCCTCACCTCACCCTCTCACCCCCCTCACCCTCATCCCCTCACCCCCTCACCCCCTCACCCTCACACCCCTCACCCTCACACCCCTGACACCCCCACCCCCCTGACACCCCCACCCCCTCACCCTCACACCCCCACCCCCTCACCCTCACACCCCCACCCCCTCACCCTCACACCCCCACCCCCTCACCCTCACACACCCTCACACCCTCACACCCTCACCCTCACACCCTCACACCTTCCCCCTCACACCCTCACCCTCAACCCCTCACACCCCTCACCCCCTCACACCCCTCACCCCCTCACACCCCTCCCCTCCCTCCCCTTACACACGCTCACACCCCTCACCCACCCTCTCACCCTTACTCACCCTCTCACCCTCCCACACCCTCTCACCCTCCCACACCCTCACCCCCTTCACCCACCCCCTTACACACCCTCACCCCCCCACCCACCCCCTCACACACCCTCACCCCCCCACCCACCCCCTCACACACCCTCACCCCCCCACCCACCCCCTCACACACCCTCACCCCCCCACCCACCCCCTCACACACCCTCACACACCCTCACACCCCCTCACACACCCTCACACCCCCTCACACACCCTCACCCTCACCCACCCTCACACCCCCTCACACCCTCACCCTCACACCCCCTCACACCCTCACTCACCCCTCACCCTCACACCCCTGACATCCCCACCCCCTCACCCTCACACCCCTCACCCTCACACCCCCACCCCCCCAACCCCTCACCCCCACCCCTCACCCCCACCCCTCACCCCCACCCCTCACCCTCACACCCCTCACCCCCCTCACCCTCACACCCCTCACCCTCACACCCCCTCACCCTCACACCCCCACCCCTCACCCCCCCACCCTCACCCCCTCACCCTCACACCCTCACCCTCACCCAACCTCACCCTCACCCTCACACCTTCCCCCTCACACCCTCACCCTCACCCCCTAACACCCCTCACCCCCTCACACCCCTCACCCTCACCCCCTCACACCCCTCACCCTCACCCCCTCACACCCCTCACCCCCTCACACCCCTCACCCTCACCCCCTCACACCCCTCACCCTCTCACACCCTCACCCTCACCCCCTCACCCTCACACATGCTCACACCACTCACCCTCACACACCCTCTCACCCTTACTCACCCTCTCACCCTTACTCACCCTCTCACCCCCTCTCACCCTCCCACACCCTCACTCCCCTCACCCTCACCGTCACACACCCTCACCGTCACACCCCCTCACACCCACCCCCTCACTCCCACCCCCTCACTCCCACCCCCTCACACACACACACCCTCACACACACACACCCCCTCACACACACACACCCTCACCCTCACGGACATGGCTTGCCTGGTGGACGACTTCCCTTGTAAACTCCTAGCTCATGAGGGGAGAGTTGGGCTCGCAAGACAGTTTTACCCCTCTCTGAAAATGCTGCGTATTTTACTCTGAGAGCACAGGGTGTGTTTATGATTTCACTTGGAGAGAGCGGGGTGTGTCTCGTTCCCACGGTCTCTGAAGTCACATCTAGGCGGTGCGGCTGGTCCATTCTGCAGGGATGTAGTGGGCGCTGTATAGCGTGCCTTCACTGTTTGCTGTCCCGCCTTCTTGAGGATTATCTCTCTCCAGACATATGTCCCGGATATCACCCCCACCCGTTGTCAGACACCGATTGATCCAAAGTCTGATGGTCCTAATTTAAACCTTTGCCTTCACATGTACTGACTAATTTGTGCCCCCCTCTCACTGCTATAGGGAGTACAGACCCCTCTTACCCTACAGTGGACGCCTCTTGCCAGTGACCCGATCACGCTCACTTCTTAATCTGCCACAAGGCTTCTCCCACTGAAGCGTGTGCTCTTCTTTTGACACCCCTCCCCCACTCTCATATGTTCCAAGTCTTCACCCCTCCCCCCAAAACAGCAACGGGATCGCTATTCAGAGTCGCAAATATGCAGAAGGTGGTCGACACCTTGTCCCCTCCGAGGTGACCCTGTGGGGTCTCAGCTTCAGACTTATAAAGGGCTCGGGTCTCCTTCAGTGTAGGGACCACAATACCCCAGGTAGGTCGCGGAGGATGCCGGGATACCCGGGGAATGTAACCAGTGATGCTCCCTACCAAGGGGGTGTAACCTTAGACGTCTGTCCTCACAGGGGACAGTGCCAAGAGGCCTGTCTGTGAAGGGAATGTAACTAGCGCCTGCCTACAAAGGGAATGTAAGCCTAGATGGCTGCCTGCCAAAGCATTGTTGCTGTAGACGCCTGGATGCCCTGAAAGTACCGTCCCAGATGTCTTAATACAAGGGAATGACTGTGGAATGTAACCATACATGTGTACACACTGGAATTACTAGATGATGTAACCTCCACAGCCAGGAAACGTAGGTGTGTAAATGTCCCTGTAGTATGTAGCTGTATATATCCCGTTACGCTTGCAGTGTGACTACCAATGTCAAAGGTTACAAGGAAGCCTAAGCGCATAATTCTACATTCTTACAATTGTGGAAATGTCATTAAAGACTGTTACACACCCAGGGAATGTAATTGCATATGCCTCTTAAGCAGCTATTGTACATTTCTGGTGACCCATAGGGTGTTAGCACAACTGTTTGGGAATGTGCAGTGCTGCTGTGTTATTCAGTAGATGTGCAGAGGCGGGGCAGCTGTGGGAACGAGGTTAGACAACTCGGGCAATGAGAAGGTAAGTAGGTGATCGGCCTACACTGGGGAATGACTGCCCGAATGCTGACGGACCAGCTTTGGAAATCTCAACTGATCATTGATTCAGAGAGCAGAACATGCTGCCGAGAGGAGGGAGGTGGCAGGAGGAAGTAGGGGGCAGGCAGCCATGAAAAAGCAATACTGTGTAACCTGGTTACTATGCTTCGATCCTTTGCTGGCTCTTGGAATTATGCTCTGGGGCTCTGTGTATGTGTGTGTGTGTGGCTCTGTGTATGTGTGTGTGGCTCTGTGTGTGTGTGGCTCTGTGTGTGTGTGGCTCTGTGTGTGTGTGGCTCTGTGTGTGTGTGGCGCTCTGTGTGTGTGGCGCTCTGTGTGTGTGGCGCTCTGTGTGTGTGGCGCTCTGTGTGTGTGGCGCTCTGTGTGTGTGGCGCTCTGTGTGTGTGGCGCTCTGTGTGTGTGGCGCTCTGTGTGTGTGGCGCTCTGTGTGTGTGGCGCTCTGTGTGTGGCGCTCTGTGTGTGGCGCTCTGTGTGTGGCGCTCTGTGTGTGGCGCTCTGTGTGTGGCGCTCTGTGTGTGGCGCTCTGTGTGTGGCGCTCTGTGTGTGTGTGTGTGTGGCGCTCTGTGTGTGTGGCGCTCTGTGTGTGTGTGTGTGTGTGTGTGTGGCGCTCTGTGTGTGTGTGTGGCACTCTGTGTGTGTGTGTGTGTGTGGCGCTCTGTGTGTGTGTGTGTGGCACTCTGTGTGTGTGTGTGTGTGGCGCTCTGTGTGTGTGTGTGGCGCTCTGTGTGTGTGTGGCTGTGTGTGTGGCTGTGTGTGTGTGTGGCTGTGTGTGTGTGTGTGGCTCTGTGTGTGTGTGTGTGTGTGTGTGCAAATGCAATAGGTCTCACATTTGCGAGAGATTAAGCTATTGGCATTGTAAATGACTGTGCCATTTATCTATTTTCAAAAGCAACACATAAATAACAATGTTGTCATTTACAATGCCAATAGCTCTAACTTTTGCAAAGGCGAGAACGTTGCATTGTAAATAATTGTATCATAATCTAGGCGTGCCAGCACTAGGACCTGAACAATGATTCTTCTAGCTGTAAAAGGGAGGAGCCTAAGAACTTTCTTCAATAATCTCAGAATGCCATAGCAGCTTGCAGAGATTTTCTTGGCTTCATGTTCCATTGTGAGCTTTGAGGCCAGGCATACCCCCAAGCTCTTCATTGGGCTTTTAGGGGTTTGCCGATTGCTTAGAAAGTCTGGAGTGGGTCTCTGAACACAGCTTTGGGATCATTGACCAGCAACATGACTTTCGTCTTGTCCACGTTGAGTTTTAGTTTGCAGCCGGCCATCCAGCTGGCTACTGGCCACAGTATTTTTCTTTTAATACAATATTATGTTCTGTGGGCAAACTATTTGTGACCCTTGGAGAATTTTTACCCAGTCCCTGCAGGGAGAATTTTTACCCAGTCCCTGCACAACCTGCCTCACTTGCAAAAAATGGGTCGAAAAGCAGATGTCCACCTAGGAGCCCTCCAAAGATTATATACCTCTACCGGCCAAAGACACTTCTCTTCTTTGCTACAGGTTTATAGCTCTAAAATTCCAGCCGTTCTATCATATACAATAGAACACATTCCAATCAACGAATGGAAACAAATTGATATCAAAGAAGGGAAAATCCTGCGGAAACTAACCAGGATGCCGCAAGCTGTGCCGATTCAATCTCTCCGGCTCGAACTATCATTAGTTAGCTCTTTTTCTAGAGGGATCACAAACACAATCAGATGGGCATATAACCTGGTCCATGCTGATCAAGGAACTTTACGAGCTCTGTTAAAAACTGAAACACTTGACCCAGACTCTCCGAAGTATGTGTTTTTAAAAAACTTATGCAGAGCTTTCAAATTATCATCTGTCACTTTGGATATGCTAAAATCTTGGTCACCAGCCCAATTGAAACTATGCCTGAAGCATCTTACCCCCAGGTTAAGCATGACCCTTGACAAGCAATATTGCTCTGCCCTCTCAATGTACAAACAGTATGCGGATACAATTGTCTTAAAAAAAACACAACAATATATATTTTTTAATCTAAATCATGGAGTCCGGCGAAGTATTATTCTACTACGATTTGGAATAAATACTACCCCTGAAATCATACACAATCAAATGGTTGCCAAAAGGAGGAGGGTCTAACCTCTGTGACTTATGCAAAGGTGGGGTGCAAGATCTGGAACATGTTCTCTTTGCCTGTCCAAATCCGATTATTGTGACTGCCAGGAATAGATACATAACACCGATCAAAATCAAATGTAATATAAATTCTGTTCAGAATTTTATTATCCTCTGCAATGCTCCACCCAATGAATTTGTGTGTATCAAAGTGTATAACTTTTTAAAATCATTTTTAAAATTGTATTAGATAATTTTAAAAGCCAAAATTGTAATTGTATTGCTAAAAATGTGTTGTTCTCGCAAGAGAACTGAATCAAATAAACTAAAACTTGAAAACTTGTGACCCTTGGAAGTGGTGGATAGCGCCTGACAAAGACCACATTTGCTAGGCAGCTTACTTCCTGCATTGCTTGCTGCTACCCTCTACATGGGCAAACCCACCATCTGGTGTCTGACACATTTCCTTGGCATTTAATCTGGCTTCAGTGTCCTTCTCCAAAGGGTGTTTTTCACAGAAAAATTAAGTGTGTATACATGGGCTACTCAAATTGTGCTTGCAGGCATTCCGTTCTTGATACTTACTCCTGACCCAATTCACTACTCCCACAGAGGATTAGGTGGAACCTGTACGCTTAGAACTAAGCTTTCTAATGCTGCCTTCTTTCTGTTTCTCTGTTCTTTATTCCTTGGAATCAGCCTGCAGTTTGATAATGGAAGTAAATGTTCCCTCCCTTCATTATCAGAACACTCCTGCTAACTCTTTTTCTATCAGACAAAACACAATACTGAATGGCACTTTTTTAGGGAAGGATAGGTTGTTAAGTCAGGCGAGCACAAGTGGTTTGCTCTCAAATTATATACTTCCATGTCTGTGGTATCAAGCAGGTAAGTTCTATTTGAACACCTGTATGAGCAGTTTCCAGTCCCTCCACTGGAGCACTCATTGTGAATGGCTTCTTAATTTTGATGAGGCCAGTAATGGCTCTTTCTGGCTCCTTTATAATGACAAAATCCTGCTAGACTTCTGATTTATGTACTTTCACGCACACATTTTACCTGAAGGCTTCTGAAATTTTTGTAAAATTCTGACAATCCAGGGAAATTAGAATGCTCATCATACACTGTCCTGGAATGCATCTCTTCAGATCTCTAATGACCTAGTAACATCTTGGGTTGTTTCTAGCTAGCAGAGTCCTTATGACTCCTCAGCGATTTAGCTCACAGAGGTATCCTCCTTGCAGTCCTCAGTTAGCTAAGCTGGCCTTGCTCTTTATCCTCTTTGCCATGGACCTACTCCTCCCCACTCTTTTTCAAGATGGTAAGTCTCATTCAAGGCTAGTTAACTTACCTGTGGTTGCTGCATACATCCCAACTGTAGACTAAACCTTTGCCTTATAGCCCAGATTCTGTGCTTCCTGTAAGGGATGTTATCACTCTGCTTGCTAACAGACTCCAAAATCATTATAAAGATGGAAGTAAATGTTTGAAATTGTTAATGTAGAGCTTCTGAAGCCCACAAACAGATATTTCCTGGTTAATTTTTGTTTTCAGTATTGCGTTTGGGCTTGTAATGCTGGGTTTAGAACTGGCGCGTTACCCTTTCTGTTCTGCACTATAGCTTTAAATAACAAGTCTGAGAAACTAATAAACATTGTTGAAACAATGTATAAATGACATCCTAGATTTCTTTATAAATCACAATGGAACTGCCATTGAAGCAGATGATAAATTTAGAAGACAGCCGATTACTGCGTGTTGCCTTTCAGTTTTGGATGCATCAAAAGCAAAATGAAATTGGTAAGGCCACGCCAGGCCTCCGCACATTAGACCATTCATTGCAGTATTTTTTGTGTCTTTCATGGTGGTGTTATCACAGTCTGGAAAGTCATTTTTAGGTCCCGTCTAAGGCATTGCTTTAGGCGAGATATTAAGTAGAGGTCTCAGAAATGCTCCCAAAGGCAGATTGCCTACAGTGCATGTGTGTGGGATCGTGCACATCGCACACCATTTGGTTTGCTTGCAGCCAGCATCAGACTTCAAACACTTCAAAGGAATCCGCTTGGGCGCTCCTACTAACATAAATTAACAAGTCGTTTTCACAAAGCTTCACAGGAAAGACCAGGGACGCCATATGGACAGCAGGCAGCCACAACACATCTTCCCAACTACTCTTTTCCTACCATTTGTTTGTCGCTTTCCAGCCGCTCGACTGGCTTCCAAGAAAATCAAGATTCCCAAGTGAACTGCAGTCTTATTTATTATTCTAAAAAAAAAAAAAAAGATAGCTAGAAACATATCTTGGAAATAGCAATGGGAATAATTTGAGTTTTAGTAACCTTATTTCTTCTCCCATTCGGTTACGCTTCCTGTCCTCTTCTGTTTCATTGTTGCCGTCTCCCCTAACTCTGCCCTCTTTGTTCTCCCGGGTTTTCTATTGAATCTCCTCCACTCATCCTATCCCTTTCTCTTTTTCTTCCCCTCTACCTATTCAGATTACTTCTCTTTCTTTTCCCCCTCCTTATTCTGTTCTCTATCTGCATCTCAATCCATTCTCCCTTCTTTGCCCGCTCTTCCCTTATACCCCGTCCATTTTGTCCTGCCTCATCATTCTGCCCCAATGCCCCTATTCTGTACACTGTTCTCCTACAACTGCATCACGGAACTAGGTGCAACCAAACACCAACAAAACCTCAGACACAAAGGCATGTCAAGGACTTCCTCTGGGAAGTTTCACCTGATGTGTATGTCTGAGAGCATGTACATATTGTTTCTGTGTGTCTGCAAGCCTTCACCAGTGTATGTGTATTTGAAAGTGTGTATGCGTGACACTACTTTAGTCCACGCACACTGCGTCCTCGTACTACTTTAGGACACACACACACTGCGCCCTCACACTACTTTAGGCCACACACACTGTGCCCTCACACTACTTTAGGCCACACACACTGCTCCCTCACACACTGCGCCTTCCCACACTGCACCCTCTCACACTCTGCACCCTCACACACTCTGCACCCTCACACACTCTGCACCCTCACACACTCTGCACCCTCACACACTCTGCACCCTCACACACTCTGCACCCTCACACACTCTGTACCCTCACACACACACTGCACCCTCACACACACACTCTGCACCCTCACACACTCTGCACCCTCACACACTGCACCCTCACACAATTTACACCCTCACACACAATTACACTCTACTGAATACAACATACACTCCAAATAGCACTCAGTGCCACATAATTACACGCTACATAATTACACTCTACTGAATGCAACACACACTCCACACAATACCCCTCAGTGCCACATAATTACACGCCACACAATTACACTGCACTCAATGCAACATACACTCCAAATACCACTCATTGCCACATAATTACACGCCACATAATATCACTGCACTCAATGCAACATACACTCCAAATACCTCCCAGTGCCACATAGTTATATGCCACATAATTACACTGCACTCAGGGCAACATACACTCCAAATACAACTCAGTGCCACATAATTACATGCCACATAATTACACTCTACTGAATGCAACACACACTCCACACAATTACACTCAGTGCCACATAATTATATGCTACATAATTACAATGCATTCAATGCAACATACACTCCAAACAATACCACTCAGTTCCACATAATTACACGCCACACAATTACTCTACTGAATACAACATACACTCCACACAATACCACTCAGTGCCACATTTATTTTATTTATTTATTTATTTTATTTATTTTTGTGATTTGTTGAGCGCGGCGAATACCCGTGGGCGTCTCGGCGCTAATTGATTCCGTTAAAATCCCTGATCGCTCATGACAGGCTATATTGGACTACTGATCGAAAAGCCAGGTTTTCAATAACTTTCGAAATTGCATAAGTGAAGGGGAGGACTTGATGCAGATCGGCAGGGAATTCCAGAGCTATGAGGCCGCAACTAGAAAGCGACGGTCTCCCCAAGATACTGTCTTGGATCGAGGTACCACTAGATGATTCAAAGTGGTGGATCGAAGCATTCTGGTTGGTTTATAGGGTATCAGATTTGCCTTAAAAAATTGGGGAGCTTGGTCATGTAATGCTTTATACACTATGCATAGAGATTTAAATTTTATGCGGTTGCGGATTGTTAGCCAGTGATAGTTTTTAAGGGTGTCTGATACTGAGGAAAATTTAGGTGTTCCTGAAAGGAGCCGTGCTGCGGCATTCTGTAATGACTGAAGTTTATTTATAATCCTGGTTTGGGCATTTAAAAATAGCCCGTTACAGTAGTCAAGAGAAGTTAACACTAGCGAGCTAACTAGTGTTTTTGCAGCAGTAGCTGGTAGAAAAGGAAGGACCTTCCTAATCAGCCTCAGTTTATGGTGGGCTGTTGCCGCTACCTTGTTAGCATGTGCCATAAAGTTGAGGTCCACATCAAAGGTTACTCCTAAGTTCCTGACCTTGGGTGTTGGTTTGGAGGCTCACCCATTTCCGATGGCCACCAAGTTGATGACCAGTCGGGTCTGAGGGGTCCGAAAATTAGCACTTCCGTCTTTCCGGAGTTTAGCTTGAGACAGTTGCAAGCCATCCACTCACTGATTGCGAGCATTCCGCGCCGAAATCGGTCAGCCACCTCAGGTCCATTATCTTTAATACCCAGAACCAGCTGGGTATCGTCTGCGTAAGAGGTTATGCTCATCCCATATGCCTTGATGACATTGGCAAGGTCCGACACATAGATGTTAAAAAGTGTCGGACTTAGGGATGAGCCTTGAGGAACCCCACATGGTAATGACAGATTAATGGATTGGTGAGGGCCAATGGTGACAGCTTGTGATCTGTCAGCTAGGAATGAGGCAATCAGTTTGCTCGCCGATTGGTGGATGCCCATCTTTTCGACACGGTCGATTAGAGTGTTATGGTCGACCGTGTCGAACGCCGCCGACAAGTCCAACATGACCAGGACCGCTGTTCCACCAAGATCTCGGATGGTCCTAATGTCGTCCGCAGCCTTGATTAAGGCGGTTTCGGTGCCGTGGTGTTTTCGAAAGCCAAATTGTGAGTCATCCAGTAGATGGTATGTCTCGATGTACTCAACCAGCTGTTGATTCATGGCCTTTTCGACCACTTTGGCTAAGAATGGTAGGCTTGCTATTGGTCTGTAGTTCTTTGGATCTGTCTTGTCCAAGCTGGCTTTCTTTAACAGTGGCTTCACAATTGTATTTTTAAGGGATTCTGGAAAGATTCCAGAGCCTAATATTGTGTTACAGACTGAAGTGATCATCGGAATGAGAGTTTTCATCACTGGAGGGAGGACCGAGAAAGGACATGGATCCAGTATGGATCCTGTCTTAATGGAGGAGACTATGTTTGTGGTTTGTTCCATGGTCAGAAGTTTAAAACTCGTGAATTCATAGTCCAGTACTGACTTAGGGGGAGACGAGTTTGAGGGGTTAGAAGAGAAAGCCTGATAGATGTCATTGACTTTGGAATAAAAGAAATTAGCCAATTCATCACAAAAGGATTGAGAGACAGGCGGGGTAAGATCTGGGGCGTTGCCCGATAGTGTTCTAGTGATGTCGTATAGTTGTCTGGATGAGTTTTTAGCTTTGTCAATTTGTTCTGAGAAGAAAGTTTTCTTTGCTTCCGTAATCATGTCTTTATACAATGATAGTGACTCTTTATATTTCACTTTCTCGTCGGGATCGTAATTTTTTCGCCATTTCCTTTCCCTGGTTCTGTTGAGCTGTTTTTGTCTCCTAAGCCCGTCAGTATACCATGGTGCAGATGGGGTCGTTCTGTTCGTGGAGACTTTTTTAGTAGGAACTAGGGTGTTGGTGGCATTTCTTAGCCAATCATGAAATTGTTGTGTGGCGATGGATGGATCAGTGGAAAGTGATGGGCAGGAGCTGTCCAATAGATTGATTAATTCGGAATGGTTAATGTTTTTCCAAATCTTAAAAGTGGCTGGGTTCGACGGCAAAGCTTTTCTCTTTGAGGTATCTGTTAGCGTCAGCTTATTAAATATGACATAGTGATCTGTCCATGGCATTGGCAGGATGTCAAGTATATGTAGGGTCTCAACATTAGAGAAAATACCGTCAAGAATATGTCCAGCTTGATGGGTCGGAGACGTGATCAAATGTTTGAGTCCTACCATGTCCAGATCCATGATCAGGGACTGGGTATCCTTGTCTTCTTTCATATCCAGGTGAAAGTTCATGTCACCCAGAATTGTAAAAGATTCCTCCATGACAAGTGATTCCATGATTGTACTAAGCGTGTTTATAAAAGGCTTTCTATTTCCGGGGGGACGATATAAAAGTAATCCTTTAAAAGTGTATATGGCAGTGAAGCGAATGCTAAATTGAAGTACCTCACATGTGGTTACCGGGATGGGAGTTATTTTGATTGGAAAGTCTTCTCTGGCAATAATTGCCAGTCCCCCCCCCTCGTTGTAATTTCCTATCCAGGCGGTAAATGGTGTAACCGTGAGGCACAGCAATAACCAAGTCTGGTCCAGATGCTTCATCCAGCCAAGTCTCAGTCACAAAAAGGACATCTAAATTGTTGTCTGTGATGAGGTCGGCTATTTCTTGTCTATGTTTGCCCACTGATCTCGCATTAATCAGGGCCATGAGAAAATCAATTTCTTTCGAAGCTGGTACTCCTTTAGATAGAATTTTTTGGTTATTTATAAAGATCGTGGTATTACAGTTAGTACAATTAATAGTCGTGTTGCGTGTGAGGCTGCTGGGGTCATGAACCAAACATCGAGAGTTGGAAAGGGTGCGTAGATCTAATAAGGAGGCTCGTGAATGTGTTATCCTACTATCTGATGAGATTTGGCCAGGGGTCAGGGCCCTGGGCCCGGTCCCGGCGCGGACGGGCGCAGACGGGCCCGCCTTTGGCGCGCCTTCGGCGCGCCGCCGGCGCGCCCGCTGCGCCCGCCCGCTGCGCGGACGGGTTGACATGTCGTTTTTATCCCCAGATCTCGTGCGTAATGAGGAAGGCGGGAGGCGTCCAACAACTAGAACGCGACCCGTTCCTCAGCGCAAGATGGCGCGTGAAGTGTGTAAAAAGCCGGTGTCAGCCCGCAAATCGGCTGCACCGCGCCTTAGAAATGTTTGTGACAGCTTCAGCGCGAAGCGAGTCTCACGCTGAAGTAATGAACAATTTCAGTTTTAAAAAATCAGTTTAAAATATTTACAGTCCTTAAAACCATGTACACATTCACAATTGATAGCGCGGTTCGAAAGTATAAGCCCCCGGCTTTCCGCCTCAGGGGTAGATTAACAGCAATCACCAATCTGCTGGTGCTCGGGATTTAAATAAGCAAGGAGGGCGGGAGGCGTCCAACAACTAGAACGCGACCCGTTCCTCAGCGCAAGATGGCGCGTCAAGTGTGTAAAAAGCCGGTGTCAGCCCGCAAATCGGCTGCACCGCGCCTTAGAAATGTTTGTGACAGCTTCAGCGCGAAGCGAGTCTCACGCTGAAGTAATGAACAATTTCAGTTTTAAAAAATCAGTTTAAAATATTTACAGTCCTTAAAACCATGTACACATTCACAATTGATAGCGCGGTTCGAAAGTATAAGCCCCCGGCTTTCCGCCTCAGGGGTAGATTAACAGCAATCCATGCTACATGGAATTATATGCTACATAATTACACTGCGCTCAACGCAACATACGCTCCAAATACCACTCAGTGCCACATAATTATACGCCACATAATTACCTGCACTCAATGCAACATACACTCCACATACCACTCAGTGCCACATAGTTACACGCCACATAATTACACTCTATCTATTGCACCACCACAGCATCACTCAGCACCACCACAGCATCGCTCAGGGGCACCACAACATCACTATGCGCTACCACAGCATCAATCTTTGCAACCATTCAACAACAACTGGTTCAAATATGTTCTCTCAAGGTTTCAAGCTTTATTACAAATGTCACAAAAAGATGTTAATATTTCACTTCTGTTCTTGGATTTTCGTCATAAAAAATACACTGAACATAATCTTCACAAAAGTTATTTACAAAAGTTTAAGCTATTGCCATTATAAATTACAATAACTTTTATTTAAGTATTTTTATTAAAAGCAATTGTTATTCGTAATATCAATACATCTAAGTCACGTAAATACAACACATATTGCATTACAAATGCTATAGGTGTCACATTTGCGAAAGTTAAAAGTATTGGCATTGTAAATGACAAAGCTATTAATTTCGCTATTTTCAAAACCAACACATAAATAAAAAATGTGTCATTTACAATACCAATAGCTCAAACTTTCCTAATCCGAGACATATTGCATTGCAAATGCTTGTTTATTGCTGGTTCTGTGTACATACTTTTGTTGACATGGAACTTCTCTTGTGTTTGTCCCCCTCTTGCCCCCTGCTGCTGTCTAGGGATGTCATCCAAGGAAATCTATGGTAACTGGAGCTTTGGCACTTGGCCTTCTTTGCTTGGTTATGGTGTAGATATTTCCTCCTTATAGACATTACTGCTTTCTGGATAAACTAATTGTTCCTCTTGCATGCCCCATGTTCAGATTTACAACTAACTCATGAGGAGTTCAGTTGGATCTTAACCTTTCATATATTAATCCTCACGTGCCTGCTCTGCATGGTAAGTGAGTTTCAGTCTAGTTGATATGGAAATGCATGATGGCACAGCATGTGAAGTAGCAAAATAGTGCATTACATAAATTGAAAGCATTGTCCAAAATTACAAGACTTTCAAGAACTTTATTGCTGGTATGAAAAGATGTTGCATGCACTTAGCTTCACTTGTTTCCCTTTATCGGCTGCTTTACTAATATAACTCTGGAAGTAAATTATCACACAGTTGACTGTATATGTGTCGATTCTGTAATTAACTGGATTGTGTGCTTATCAGTTCATTGTTTTACAAATATGCAGGGTAAAACTTTGTTGCACAAATATTGCCTAATATTAAAATGCGGGAATCAAATTCAATTATAATGGGTATAATTACTTTAAAATTTGCCCTCTATAAATGTTGCACATCATACGGGAGAGTGAAATTGGTAGTACCCTACATTGACCTTGAAGCTTCCAAACAATGTGTGAGGGGTTTTCCAATACCTGTGAAGATTTAGGCACCACATAGATTTATAAAAGGCACAAGACCGCATGTGTGGCGAGAATAGATGATTCTAGCTTCTTAATCTGTGTCCAAAAGCGGGGATTCCAATCCTCCTTGACGCTTAGGGGTAGTTTATTCGAGCAGCCAAGGCCTCCTAGCTCATAGGAGGTGGTGTGACTCTTGAGGCAAAATACAAACTGTCATCTTCATTACCTGATCAATGTAGGTGGAATGGCCATACACATTTATTACTTTGAAAGAGCAGTAATTCTCTCTACATAACTGCACTAATGCATAGTAAAGTGTAGCAAAAAGTAAGGTGTTACAGATGACCAAGCACAAAGTTCCAATAAGTTTTGACTTCCAAACGTTCTTTTTATGTTTGCTGTCACTCTTTTTTTCCCCAAAAAATAAGGGTCAATATTCTTTCTTATGAAACGGTGAATGGGTTTATGATGAGGTTTCTAAGTCCAGAATCCTAAAAAAAAAAAAAATGAACAGGGGAGTTCCAGAAGGTGACTCATGGGTTTCCTCCCAAAAGTTTCTTGTAAGGTATCCCAACTGGAGAACTGGGGGACTTTCAAATTTGATATCATACTAAATATGAATAGCTACATATCTGATAATTATCAAGTTGCCAAGTTAACTATTCTGATGGGGCAAGCTCTGTCAGCTGTAGTTAAAAAATGTATTTCGCTCCATAGAAATCATTGTTAAAGATGTGCCTTATTGTTAGAAATTGGTTTTTTGGCAGTCTAGGGCATGCGCCAAAGCCAGGCAAAAACCACCACTCTAGTCAGGATAAGGGAGTTACACTCCTAAAACAACCCCATGCTCACCCCCTTAGTAGCTTGGCATGAGCAGCCCGGCTTATCTTCGAGGCAGTGTGTAATGCATTTGCACATAACCAACTAAAATTCAGTATCTGATAGACTATTAGCCGCAGATTCCTTCACGTAGAATTATCCCCAGGCGTGAGACTGGATTAGGAAACTTTTTTGCCACAGCATCCCTGCGCGCCGGGCGACACCACGCGACTCCGCCCAGGCGTCGTCCGCGTACGTTATGTCAGAAAGGCCACATAAGACCTGCTCCGGTGCGCCTATGTCCGTTTTTTCCTTTTCCACATGCAACGCGCATCTGGTCCTTGCTACGGGCTTATTTTGGGCCCTTTTTTCTCCATTTCTTTTGGTTTTAACAGTGTGCGAATGCCATCGGGCTTCAAAACTTGTACGTTTTGTGAGCGTCATATGTTGGCGACGGACCTGCACCTCATTTGTATGTGGTGTTTGGGGGAGGATCACGGCACCACTGACTGTGAGGCCTGTCAACAGTTGAATCCGAAGTCGCGGCGGGAGCGCCGCATGAAACTTCTCTCGGGGCACCTCTCCAGGTGGACGTCCTCCCCTCTGTTTGATTCGGGGGACGGCTTCAGTTGCGGCCGTGGTCGTCGTCCTCGCCCTTCTCCGATGCCACGTGTGCGTCGCTCCCCGGTGGGTAAGTGTCGTAGGTTGTCCCCAGGGGCTGGTTTCCGGCCTGCTGGGGGCGTGGACTCTCCACAGGTGATGCGGCCCGCATGTATTCCTATCCACTGTTTCCCGGTGTTGGGGCGTCGAGATTCCAAATGGAGACATACGCGGCGGCTGTGCAGGCCTCGCTGGCGTCTTCCCCTCCTGGGGCGTCAGTGGATCCCTCACCTCGCGCAGGGCTCTACGCGGCGCCGCCGGTGGCTCCGGCCCCGGCGCCAACTAGTATGGATCCAGGCTTGGAGGATGTGGTGCTGTTGGGGTGCGGCTCCTCTGGGGCACCTCCTTCAGGCCACGGCGTGTCTGCCTCGCCGCAAACTCCTGCGGGAGTCCCTGTGGTGTTGCAGGAGGTCCCGGGGCTCGGGTTGCATCCCGAGCCCCTCTTGGTCCTTTGACAAGGTGGTCCTGTCAAAGTCCCAGGCGATGCCGCTAGGGCGCCGTCAGCAGTTGGCCCGTACGGAGCCACATGGGTCGGTGCACCCTCTTCGGCCCGCTCCGGGTCGTGGCCGGGTGCGGACCCCTCGCCTCTCTCTGGGTCGTGGCCGGGTGTGGACCCCTCTCCGGGTTGTGGCCGGGTGTGGACCCCTCGCCCCTTTCCTGGCCCCTCTCGTCCCTCCCCGCAGGCGGCTGCCTCGATGGGGGGCAAGTCGGAGGTTGAATCATCCCTGGCTCCGCATCATGGGGTGCGGCGCGATCTACACCTCATTCTGGGCCGTGGCTGGCGGAGGGCTTAGTGCCACTCCCCAGGCCCATCTCGTTCCCCGCGTAGGTGGCTACCTCGAGGGGGGTCGGGTTGGCGCTGCCCCAGGGCCGGTTTGACTCCAGCTCCGCTCCGGTCTCCAAGGCGGGGTGACTTGGAGGAAATTTGTCCGGCAACGCCAAATGGTGCCGACAACCTGCCTCAGGCTGCGGACTCTACGGCTACGCGCAGGGGTCGTACCGCGGATTCATCTTCAGACGCTCCTGGCCTGTATTTTGGTGTCGTCCTCCCCGGAGACTGGTCGCAGGGTGGTGTATTTTTCTCTGGCGTCGAAGGGCGGCTCTCCGCCCTTCCTGAGGCAGAGATGTTCGTCAGAAGAGCAGTAGGGGCCTCATTCTTATGCTCCTACTGACTTTCAAGTCTGGCCCTTGCCCATTCCGCTTGGCCTCGGGGACGGCCGCCTTAGTTGGCAGCCGTCTCCCACGGAGGAGCTGCTTTCCCCACCGCAGGGCCCTACGGAGGCGGGTGCGGCCTTCGCTCATGCAGTGTCCACAGCTGTGGGCATCCCGTGGGCATCTATTGGAGGTCCTCCCCCAGGGCTCTGGTGGGAGGGAAATCTTACTTCCCTTTGAAGGTTTCCTCCTTTCTGCCTTGACGGGGGCCTGGAGGCGTCCTGCCTCAGGGGACCCGGTGCCTCAACATCGTCTGCACCGACATCTCCCGGCGCCGCGTCATCCGGCGTGCCTTTCCCCCCACCCCTCTGCCTCAAGTCCTCTTTTGCGGACTGCTTTTCCGTCCCTGCCGCCGCTGTTGACTCCGCCATCCCATGAGGCTCGCCTGCTGGACTCTTGGGGGCGCAACAGGTTTGCCTCGACCAGCGCTGCCCTGCGGGCCCTGAACACCTTGTATGTGCTGGCTCGGGCTTCCTCCTGTTTGTGGGACTCGGCTGAGTCTCTGGGTTCCGCAGCGTCCCAGGAGGGTGGTCAGGTGGACTTAAGGCATCATGCGTTGAATAGCCGGGAGCTTGTGGCGTTTATTCTCCGCTCCGCTCTGGACATCTCAATGGTGTTGGGCCGGGCCATGGCATTCTCGGTCGCTTTCCGTCGCCATGCTTAGCTTCGGGATGGAGTATTCCCTGAAAATATTCGGGAGCGACTCATTGACCTTCCGTTTGATGGCAGCCTGTTGTTCCATGCCCCGGCCGACTCCGCCATCCAGAGGCTCTTGGCAGGGCTCCGTCCTTCTCCTCCTCCTCCTTACTCTCCTCATCCTCAGTCCCCTTCTCAGTGACTCCTGAGTCGGGTTGATTTTGAGCCTCCTTAGGCCACTTACTCTGGCTGTGGAGTGTCTTTCTGGACACTGCGACCTTCCTTGGGACTTAAGCATTGTTGGCTGCTGGACGGCCCTTATGTTGACTATGTGTGTTTGAAGTTAATGCGCAGACTTTGCCCTGAGATTAGGCCTTCAGCTTGCTTGGGCTGCTTGTCAAGCCTTTCGCGGGGTGTTTTTTTCCCCATGTCGTTGGTTTCCCTCTGCTGCGGCAGTTCTTCCAAAGAGGATTCCCAATTTTTGGGACTTATCGTACCCTAGGTGGGGTAGTGGTAGCTGTCATATGGCTTGCGCTTTGCTGGAGGGTTCTAGTCGCCTTAGGGTGCCTGTTCTCCTTAGCGTTGTGTAGGTTTCTTTTGCTCCTTGAGGTTGTGTGCGCGACCACTCGTAGTGGTGTTTCCGGGCATCTCCTCCTCTCCCTGCTCCTGCCCTGAGGTCTGGCATGATCCTATGTTCTCCCTTGCCAGGCGTCGCCTACTCGGCCTTCCTGGGGCCTCTGGTTGTTCTTCTTGCTTCTGGCGGTTTTGACTGCCTGCCCTGTTCTGGCTGGCAGGTTGTTCTCTACTTGGAGTGGGTTCGTCTTCTTTTCCCTCACTTCCTTGGGTCTTCTAGGCTTCCTCCTCCCTTCCTGTCTTGGCGTTGGGCGGAAGCGGTGTTGCCTTATGGGGCGGTGGGATGCTTTGGCCGCTCTGCCCTTGCCTTTGGTTCCTCTTGAGCCTTCTTCTCCCTCATACATCCCTTTGGGGTCGGTGGGGGTCTGCTTGGGGGGCTTTCCCTTGCCTAGCAGGGACGAGGTTCTACCTGGTCCATAGATCTGGTTCCCTGTGAGGCCTCTGTTCTTTACTGGCTGGTGGGATCCTTTCGCAGACCCTCATTCCCAGGGGGTATTGCTAGGGTATCTATTCTATGTGAAGGAATCTGTGGCTAGTGGTCTCTATCAGATGTACGAGTTACTTACCTTTGGTAACTATGTATCTGGTAGAGACTTTTCTAGCTGCAGATTCCTTCACGGCCCGCCCTTCCTCCCCTATTCTGCGAGGACCCTTAGGTTGGTCTTCGGTACTCACCTCCCAGTGGGGGGCGGATCTCCTGTGAGTGCCTTCTTTGTTCTTGATGGGTGGCTCTGTCTGAGGGCGGTTCATGCCTCTTTTGGTTCTTTGGAGGATGGGGTCCCGGTGTTTCGGTGCCCTGCTGCTCTGGCTACTCCAGGTTTGGGGAGATTGTTTTCTATCCCTGTACTCCCTCTCCTCCCTTCCTTGCATTGCTATCCTCTGATTAAGGGTCATCTGGCCATGTCTTGCCCTTGTCCCTTGTGGGTGGTTGTCCTTTCTGTTGGGGTGGCTTCGAGGTTTGTTGTCCCTGTCTGTGTCGGGACTGGTCCCCTTCCTTGCTCAGGATAGGGTGGAGGGTACCTACGTGTACCATACCCTTGGACATGTTCCTTGCCTCCGGGGCACAGGGGTGGGAGGCTGTCTATGTGTTGGCAGGGAGGTTGTGCAGGGCTCTGCAGGCTTCTGCTTCTTCTTTCCCTGCTTTGTGTTCTACGGTGTGACACTACTGTGGGTGGTGTTGTTAGTCACTGTTTCTTTCCATATGTTCTGCTTTTCGCACACTGTTCCCATGCTTCCACAGTTTTTTATCTGGTGGTTCCGCGTTGTGTCGCGGAAAATTTCTCCGAAGAAAACTTACGTAGGCGTGCCGGGGCGGGTCTTATGTGACCTCGCTGACATCACATACGCAGACGACACCTGGGTGGAGTCACATGGTGTCGCCCGGCGCGCAGGGATGCTGTGGCAAAAAAGTTTCCGGATCCAGTCTCACGCCTAGGGATAATTCTACATGAAGGAATCTGCGGCTAGAATCGTCTCTACCAGATACATTGTTACCGAAGGTAAGTAACTCGTACGTAAGCACTACAAAATGACATCACACCAGTTTAGAAAAATAGCTAATATTTTTATATACTTTAAGATAAGACCAAAAACGATAAAAATCCACAATCCAGTACTTAAAAATCTACAGTAGTCACAATAAGCTTTAAAAACAGTTCCTTGATGTTGATGGCTCTATCCGGGGCTATCACGTTATCGTGAGCAAACCAATCCAAATAGTTCTGGCTGACCGCGGCGTCACAGGCCAGCTATGGTGTCGGGAAGACACGCAAACAGTACATTTTAGAAATACAGGGTGTCTGCGACCTCTCGTTGAGCTACCGAAAACACGGCGTCCACAGGCGTCCATTCCAGAGGTCGGTGCAGGAGTCGTCGGGGCCTTCGAAGTCACACACGTTGCAGGTCGATCTCCTCTCTGTTGGGATCAAGAGCACTGGCGTCGGCAGGCGTTGTGTGCTGCGGTACAAAGTTCAGCAGTGCAGCATGCGGTGCGCTCAGGACGCGGTGCGAGCAGTGGCTCGGTGGCGGCATCAGATGGCGTCGTCGGTGAGACCAGGGTTGCAGTGCGAGAAGAAGGCGGTGCTCCTCACGGTGCTGGCAGGTCACGGTGCAAGCGGCGGCGTCATTGTTGCTGAAGTGCTGTCATCTGCTGACGAACTGAAGTCTATGGCACCGGCTTCGGTAGGCCAAGGCTACGGTGCAGGATGAGGGTTGTGCGTCGTGTAACTTTACGAGCGGTGCCCTCGAACAATGTTGCAAGCTATTTCGCAGTGGAGCGTCGTTGTCGGGGAGTCCAAGGCGTCGTCGTGAAGCGAGGCGGTGCGGAGTGCCGTGCCTACAGGTCGCGGTGCGAGCAGCGGCTCAGTGGCGGCATCAGTCGGCGTCCTCGGTGAGGCCAGGGTCGCGTTGCGTCGGTGCCCTCTGCCGTGGCAAAGTGTCGTCGCGAAGCGGTGCCGTTTCCACAGGTCGCGGTGCGAGCAGCGGCTCGGTGGCAGCATCAGCAGCCATAGTCAGTGAGACCATTGTCGCTTGCGGTGGTGCCCTCAGGGCATAGAGTCGGTAGCGGCGTCGTAGACGTTGTCAGGTTGCTTTTTTTCTGTTGTAGCACAAAACACACAGTCCCCAGTGCTGAGGGCAGAAGAGCTTGAAGTCTTTTCTGTTCCTGAGACTTCTTGAACAGGGGGCAAGTTCTACCTCAAGCCCTTGGAGCAACTCACAAAAATAGATTGCAGAAAGTTCAATCCAGTCCTTTCACTGCCCAAGACAGAAGCTGCCACTTAAGGCCAACACAGCAAGTGGTAGTCCCTCCTCACAGCTTATCCATCTCTTTTTGGCAGTCTTCTTGATCCAAAAGAGTTCTAAAGTTCAGGGGTCTGGGCCCCACTATTTGTATCCAAAAAGCCTTTGATCCTCTAGGAAGAGGGTGTCTGTGCCCAGCCAGAACCAGTTCTGCTTTCTCTGGTGTGATTTCCTGGCAGGGGGTGGAGACTGCATTGTCCGAGGCATGCCAGGCCCTTTGAGGTGCAAGGAAATCGCTCCCTCTTCCCCCATCGCAGTCCAGGGCTATTCAGCCCTTTCCTGACCTACCTAGACTATCGGGAGCCACACTTGCTTCCTTGCCATCTGTTGCCCAAAACCCAGACATGCAATCCACATTCCAGAGAGGCACACAGGATGACGGAGCAAGGAAATACCTACTGCCTAAGAGTGGTATTTTCAAACACAGAATGTAAAAATCCCCTTTACTAAAAGATGCATCGTTAGATTCTGAGTTCAGGCATACTAAATTTTATTTTCTTACCTAATTCCCCGGGCCAGTTTTGTCTAGAAGATGTTATAAACAAACTTCCCATTCTGTCCTATGGGGGAACAGGTAGCCTTGCAATAGTGGAAAACGAAATTGGTTGTAATTCGCTATCAGGACATGCCACACACACACCAGGACATGTCCTACCTTTCACATACACTGCACCCTGCCCACAGGGGTACCTTGGGCCTACCTGACATGTAAGAAAAGGGAAGGTTAGGGACTGGCAAGTGTGTGCACTAGCCAAGTCGACATGGCAGTTACCAACTGCGCGCAGACTCTGCAATGGCAGGTCTGAGTTACCTTTTTAAGCCTACTCATGTGGGTGGCACAATCGGTGCTGCAGGCCCACTAGTAGCATTTGATTTACAGGCCCTAGCACACTCAGTGCACTTTTCGTTAGACTAACAAGTAAATCAATTATCCAATCATGGAAACACCAATCCATAACACAATTTACACAGAGGGCATATGCACTTTAGCGCTGATCAGCAGTGGTAAAGTGCCCAGAGTCCTAAAACCAACAAAAGCAGATCAGGAAAAATAGGAATAAGAAACAAAGTTTGGGGATAACCCTGCAAAAAGGGCCATTTCCCACACAACCCCCTTCCAGCCTAAAGCCAGGGTAGACCAATCCATACCTCGATGTACTTCCCTGCTTGGGGCGATAGAACATGGGACCTGGCCAACAACAGCAGGGTTTTCTTCCTGTTCTACGCCTTCCTGAACGTAGTTGGATCACTCTATCCATACTCTCAGGGCCCTCTAAGCTGACCCATTGGGACCCTTCTCCTCACCTGTGGACCCCATCTGTGTAGCACTTAAACTTGGGTTTCGAACCACGGGCGGGAATTGGAAAACATCAAAGAGACAAGTTGGTGGATTGACCCCCTCGTAAGATACGATATGTGCTGGTTTTGATGCTCATTTGCCATCGAGAATCCGGAGTGATTATCATATCACGTTACTTCACTCTGCAATCAACCCTGACCTATATACGAAGACAATATGGCTAATACATAAGTATATCCAAACAGGTATGTTACCTAAAGGCATACCTAGGAGTGATACCCAAATCATCATCCATCTAATGACACTGTGGAATTTGCAAACGCCCTGAAGAAGTTATGTTCGCAGAACGAAACACGTTGGCTGTGGCTTTTCTAAAAAAAAAGAGAGAAAATAAAGCAATAATAAAGACATCATAATCATCGTGCTTAAATGGACTGGTTACAAATTGAGTTGATTACACACAAATTAGAACGTGGTGCAACTTTAATATATGTTTATATCAAAAATCAACACTGAGGGATAAGGGTGATGCCTTTGGACAGAGGGCATCTTTAAAGTTTTCACACATTATTATTATCCTTCTGTTTAAAATATTTGGTGTACTTTCCGAGGTTGGTGCCTATGGCAGGCTAGTTGGTCCACTGTCCAGTCTTTGTGTTAGCACTTAAACTTACATTGCTCACAGATGCGTCCCAACAGGCAGACAGTACCCACACGGCCAACACAAGGATGTGGCCCAGTCCACCCCCGGGGGTTGACTCCTTTCCCCCTCCCAGGGGCAACTCTGTCCCTTCGGACAGCCAGCCACGGGAAACATCGTTTACAATGCGGTGTTTACACCGCGTTGCCTTTACAACACTGCCATTGCAACGCAAGTCGTTACTAGGACTTGCGCTGGATGGCACTGTTGTATAAGGAATATTGTAATTTTATATTCCAACACCTTCCCTACTGTTACGTGGGCTGGTGTTAGAATATTAAATTATAAAAATACACAATCCACGCGCACCAACGCAAGTCGTTGTAACGACTTGCGTTGTAATGGCATCGTTGTAAAGTACCGCGATCTAAAAGATCGCGTTGTACTAACGTACATCCGCCAGCCACTGGGGCCACTCACAACTGTCAGTGATGAGAGCCTGGCCTTATGCCTTTCAGTGCACTCCAACCGTTGTGGCGTCAGCGAGTGGGTGCCCAAGGTGCCTGGCACCCTTTCTCTACTCTCCCCCCCCCTGCCAAGTCTGGTATGGCATCCTGACACTAGCCCACCAGCCCAGGGTCTGTACCCTGCGGCTCGACAGGAGGCGGGGGTGGGCTCCCCACACCCTCCCCTTCTCCCTGGAGCTCTGTGCCCTCCCACCTGGAGCGGTACCCTCTTCCAGAATTGTCAGGGCACTTGTGGCAGGTATCCTGCACAGTTCACCCATCAATTCAGGGGTGCTATCTTGCAACTGGTACTCCAGACCCGGGTATGTACCCTGAGGCTGAGCAAGGGGGTGGGCTCTCCCACACCCGGTCCTCCTCCTTGGGGCTCTGTACCCTCCCATCTGGAGCGGCACCCCCAGAAGAAAAAGTGGTAGGGGCACTGTTAGTAGTCACCCCTTCCCCAGGTCAGGGGGACACCCTGAACCTAGTCCTTCAGCCCAGGGTCTGTACCCTAAGGCTGATCAGAGGTCTCGGGCAAGGCTCGCCTCCCCTTACCGCTCCTTCGGGGTTCCGCACTTTCCTCCTGGGAAAAGCACCCTCAGAACCAAAAACTGTCAGGACGCTGGACCCAGACCTCCTACACAATTCTTCCACCAGTTCAGGACCTTGACCCTGCAACTGATCCACCACCTTAGGATCTAAACCCTCGGGTTGAACCGGGCTCACAGGTGAGGACTCCATCCCTCTTCACCCGCTTCCAGAGTTCTGCTCCCTCCCACCTGGAGTGGTACCCCTAGAAGATAAACCGGTCAGGACACTGCTTATAGTCGTCCTTCCCTCCAGGTCAGGCAGGACCAGAACCTGGCCTCCCACCCCAGGGACTAATTCCTGCGGCTGAGCACCTGCCCAGCGCACCAGGATTTCCTTGGGAGCACGCATGCCCCCCCCCGAGGATAACACATGATTCTTGTGTTGTGTGACAGTTTGCCTGGCGCAGATTTCCCGACCCCTGTCATCTGACAGTGCGCAAAGATCCTCGAGGACAGAAGTGGTGTCACCATGGTCACTCCTAGGCTGGCCCCGGACCCACTGGTTCTCCCACTGGGGAACGCATCCCCCTCTCACCCCTCCATCTGGACCTCTGCACCCTCCAATTAGGAGTGGCACCGCCAGACACCAGAACCACTGGCGCTTTGTTTAGACACTCCACATTCTCCTCACACTAGGAGATCCCCCTCAACGGACGGCCTACCAGTACAGCCTAGGCTTCCCGCCTGGTGTTTCTTCCTGGAACCACCCAGGTTCTGGGGCCGGATTTTGGGCACCTTGGGCTGCGGCCCATTCCCAATCCTTCTCCGCAGAGACAAGACGTGTGTCCCTACACCCTTTACACAACACCGGGACCTTACGGGGCTACCAAGAACCTTTCCCACCACCCTTGGTTGGGAAACACCTAAGCCACTTCCTTCCGGGTCACCCCCAGATGCTTCTCCAGACCCTCTGGAATCCACCAAAAGGTCTGCCTCCAGTGCAAGCTCCCTGGTGTCAGAGAACTCACAACCCCCTGGGTGTTTGCATAGCTCTGGAGGAAAACAGGGACTTAAAATATGCTCTCCAGCAATTGAATCACACAGCCCCACACAGGTGTTAACCAAATTACCCTTCACCCAGCCATCCAGTGCCTCAGAAAAGTACCCCACAAGTTTCTCACAAGACTGGGGGGACAGTGTCTGACTATTGCTGTCCCTCAACCCATACTCTTCTGGCCGGTCTCCATACTCACGTACCAGGGCTTCTATCATGGGGGAACCCCTCTCCCTGTACAGCTCATCTAGAGTCAGTAGAGTGTCCCTCCCACTCCAAGGAAAATGATCCCCTGTGCAAGTTACCCAATCCATTTCAGGGACACCTCTGGAGTTACCTCACAATCCTGAATCCCCTGGTGTATGACAACCCCGTCCGTGAAGCAGGACTGCAAACCTGTGTGTGTGTGTGTGTGTGTGTACCTCATACTCAGTACTGGACCTAACACTTCTACTGCCACCATCTGGGCTGGGCCTAGCCCCACTGGTTTCCCAGTCCAGCTCTCATTTTAAACTCATGGTCTAACATCATCCTCCTTTCCTCCGTGTCTTTTCTTTTGTCTTCCCTCTCACTTTGCATCCTGAGTTTCTCCAACTCGAACTTCCTCGCTTCCCGCCTGTCCTACAGCTCCTCTGGGGACAGACTGTTGCTGACAGGTTTAGAGGATGCCCCCCTCCCAAAAGCACATCCACCCTTGGAATAGGCTCCTCTGCCTCCATGCCAAGATCCCCAGACAGCTCACTAGCATGTCTGGCTGCTACCCAGGCCCTCAGCGCCTTTTGTAGCTCCTCTTTTCTGGTGAGGCCCTTCATTTGGATTTTGAGGTTTTTGCTGATCGCCTTCAATTCCTTCACATTGTAGGTTTCTAACCTCTCCTCCTCAAAGGCCACTTCCAATGATGCAACGGATGATTCAATTGATTCAGGCATGATGAAGTAGCAAGTTCAAACTGGTAAGATCAAAAAATAGGCCATAAAGAACATTTTCTAGGAAGAAACACATAATGAAGGGATGGAGGAGAAATTATTAAATCTGAAAGAAACACGTTAGTGTTAGATTCCTTACCTTAAAATATCCCCAGGCGTCAGTCTGGATCCGGAAACTTTTGCGTAGCAGTACCCCTGCGCGTCGGTAGGCGTCGTCTGCAGGCGTCCCCTGCGGCTCCGCGTCCGTCGTCGGCGTCGTGCGCCGTGATGACGTCGCTGGAGTATATAGACGCCGCCTCCGCGCGCTGACGTCAGTTCTTCTTTTTTCCGCGCCAGTGGACGCAGATCTGAAGAGCAGTACTCCGGTCTTTTGACCAAGTTTTTCTATTGTTATTTCACTATTGTGCCTGTTAGGATGCCCGGGTTCAAGCACTGTGATGACTGTGAGCGCACGATGTCGGTCACGGATCACCACCGCCTCTGTCTCCGGTGTCTGGGCCCCGACCACGACGTGGACTCCTGCGTCGACTGCCGGGCCCTCACCAACAAGGCTAGGCGGGAGCGGTCCCGCAAGCTACTGGAGCTCCGGGTGTCGGCCCCACGTCGGGACCGGGAGCGGTCCCGGTCCGGCCGGAGGTCGAGAGAGCGTTCGAGGGAGCGGTCGCGGAGCCGCGCCGAGCGTTCCGGAAGTCGACACCACTCGTCGGGCTCGTCAGGTAAGAAGCACAAGAAGTCGGGGCGTCGTCATCGTACCCCCGACTCCCCCCGACGCTCGCGCGATGCGGCCGGGGGCTCGGGTGACCCCAACCCCGCAGCTCCGCGAGAGTCGCCGGCGCGGCCTGCCTCATACCCTCCGGTCCCTGGGCACGGCGCGACGCCTGAGGAGATCGAGGCGTTCCTCATGGCCATGAGGGCGCTCGGTTCTCTGACGGGGCCTACGGTGCCTTCGGACCCAGTGCTACCGTCTGGGGGCCCTGGCGGTTCGGGTGTCCCTGCCTCGGCGCCGCCGACGGCTCCGGCCCCGGCGCCGCCGACGGCTCCGACCCCGGCGCCGCAAGGGCCTTCGGGTTCGACGCCGGCTGGCCTTCCGGCCTCTCCGGCGCCGTTACCATCGGGGTTACCCCCGGCACCGTCCCCGCGCGGCGCCGGTTCTCCGGTGCCGGCTCCGGCCGGCAGCAGGGTTCCGACGCCGGCTCCGGGCGGCGCCGTCCCCTTACCTTCACCGACGCCGGACGCGGAGCCGGACGGGCGTCGCTAGACGCCGGTCCCGGCGCCGATGGGGCCCATGAACCCCGAGGAGCCGGTCTACATCGTTGACTCCGAATACGGAGAAGATGAAGAGTTCGGTGAAGGTTGGGAGGGGTCCGAGGACCCTCTGTCACGCGAGTGCCAGTATGACCCGGACTGGACAGGTGACTTGGGGGATGCCAGTGGTCTGGACGACTCTCCTAACCCTGGTTTGATCTCTCCTCCTTCCGTGGCATCGGTGGAGGGAGCTGCATATTCTGTGGTGCTGATGAGGGCTGCCAAGGCCTTACACCTTGAGCTCCCCGTCGCGGCCGTGAGGCCTAACATCCTCACCGAGGTCTTCAAACTGCAGTCATGCCCACAGGAGCCACTGCTGCCGTTTAATGAAGCCTTGTCAGACGTTCTGTTGGGCACGTGGTCCAGGCCCGCTTCAGGTGCGCCTGTTGATCGGAACGTGGCCAGGCGCCACCGTCCTTGTCCGGACGACCCCAAGTTCCTGTCTACCCACCCCACTCCTGAAAGTCTGGTGATCCAGGCCTCGACCTCCCAGTCCGCATTCCCGTCGGCCCCGCCCGACCGGGAATCCAAGAGGTATGACCAATTTGGCAAGAAGGTCTTCTCGTCCATTAGTTTGGGCCTGCGGTCTTGCAACACCGCTTGCCTCTTGGGCCGCTACACCCACTCTGTGTGGGATACGGTCGCGGAACTGCTGCCAGAATGCCCCATGGAGGTGCGGGCAAAACTCGGTCAGGCTGTGGCTGAGGGCCGAGATGCAGCGAAATATTCGATACGGTGTGGTCTTGATACGACCGACTCGCTGGGCAGAGCTATGTCAACGATGGTGGCGATTCGTCACCACGCCTGGCTGAGATCCTCCAATTTTTCGGCAGATGTCCAGAATACCTTGATGGACATGCCGTTCGATGGCTGTCACCTGTTCGGTGACAAGGCGGACCACGCGCTGGAACGCTTCAAGGACTCCAGGGTCACGGCCAAGTCCTTGGGTCTCTCGACCCAGCGTCAGCAACCGGGTTCGTTTCGTCCCTTTCGTGGCCAAGGAAGGGGCGCCCCCACACGTGCTGCCAGCCACGCGCCGCAACAATCCTTTCAACGCGGTGGCGGCCGTGGAAACCGCCGTGGTGGCGGTCGGGGACAACGGCGGGGTCAGACCACACCTTCCCCCGCAGCATCTACCCCAAAATCCTCCTAGTCCGTGCTTTCGGCCCCATGTGAAGCCAGTGGGTGGCAGGGTTCGCCATCACCACGCTCACTGGCGCACGATCACTTCGGACAGGTGGGTGCTGCAAATCGTCCGAAGGGGCTACTCCCTCCCCTTCGAGACCTCTCCTCCAGCCATGCCACCGCAGAACCACCGTGTGTCGGGGGACCACTTGACACTTCTGCAGGAGGAAGTTACGGCCCTCTTGGCCAAGGGGGCCATCGAGCGCGTTCCTGGGCCAGAAGTAGGGCGTGGTTGTTATTCCCACTACTTTCTGGTGCCCAAGAAGGACAAGGGGGGCCTACGTCCTATCTTGGATCTAAGGAACGTCAACGGCTTCCTCCGGAAGGAGAAGTTCAAGATGTTGACGTTAGCTCAGGTCTTGGCTGCTCTAGACCCACAAGACTGGATGGTAGCGTTGGACTTGCAGGACGCCTATTTTCACATCCCCGTCCTGCCGGCCCACCGGCGTTACCTGCGGTTCACGGTAGGCCTGGAGCACTTTCAGTTTATCGTGCTTCCCTTCGGCCTTACCAGCGCCCCACGGGTGTTCACAAAGGTGATGGCGGTGGTCGCAGCCCATCTGCGCAGGTTGGGGGTTTCAGTCTTCCCCTACCTAGACGACTGGTTGTTGAAGGCGGGCTCGCCCCAGACAGTCGTCCACCACCTTCAGATGACGGCAGACCTCTTGCACGACCTGGGGTTCTCCATCAATGTGCCGAAATCACACCTGTGTCCCTCTCAAAAGCTCCTTTTCATCGGAGCGGTTCTGGACTCGGCGCAGTTTCGGGTTTATCCTCCGGAACGGCGGGTTCGGGATATTCAGGCTTTGATTCCCATCTTTCAGCCGCTATCCCGGGTTTCGGTCAGGTTGACGCTGCGGCTGCTGGGACTGATGGCTTCCTGCATCCTTCTGGTGCATCACGCCCGGTGGCGGATGCGGGCTCTGCAGTGGGCCCTGAAGTTTCAGTGGGCCCAGCATCAGGGCAACTTGTCCGACCACGTCTTGATCTCGGAGGACACTGCGAGACAACTGCAGTGGTGGCTTACGGACCGCGATTGGGTCAGGGGCAAGTCCCTCTCCCTTCCCCAACCGGAGCACGTTGTTGTGACGGACGCGTCCCTCCAGGGCTGGGGTGGCCACTTGGGAGAGGCAGAGATCAGAGGCATCTGGTCTCCGGCGGAGTCCCGGCTCCATATCAATCTGTTGGAGCTGCGGGCGATTCGTCTGGCACTGAAGGCATTCCTCCCCTTTGTCGGCGGGAGTGTAGTGCAGGTGTTCACTGACAACACCACCGCCATGTGGTACTGCAACAAACAGGGCGGAGTGGGGTCGTGGACCCTTTGCCAGGAGGCTCTGCGCCTCTGGCAATGGCTGGAACGTCAGGGCGTGACTCTGACGGTTCAACACCTGGCAGGTTCTCTGAACGCCAGGGCGGACGAACTCAGCCGTCGGTGCTCGATGGATCACGAATGGCGTCTGAACTCGGACGTGGCGCAAGGCATCTTTCTGCAATGGGGAGAGCCTTGGTTAGATCTATTCGCCACCGAAGAGAACGCGCAATGTCATCAGTTCTGCGCGTTGGAGTTTCCAAGACGGCACTCGCACGGCGACGCCTTTCGGCGCGAGTGGAGTTGCGGTCTGTTATACGCCTTTCCGCCTATACCACTTCTGCCCAGAGTGCTGAAGAAGATCAGGCGCGACCGGGCCCAAGTTATCCTTGTGGCTCCGGACTGGGCTCGAAGATACTGGTATCCCGAGCTACTCAGCATGTCAGTCGGTCCCCCGATCCACCTGCCCCTTCAGGAGGACCTTCTGTCGCAGCAGCAGGGGACGGTCCTCCACCCGAACCTGTCCAGTCTCCACCTCCATGCTTGGAGATTGAGCGGCGGCAGTTGAGGCCATTTGACTTGCCTCCTGAAGTCTGTGATGTTATTCTGGCAGCCAGGCGTCCCTCCACTAAGTCGGTATACGCCTGTCGGTGGAACAGATTTGTGGCATGGTGCACAGCAAAGGCTGTGGATCCTCTTTCTGCCCCTCTTTCGGAGGTTCTTCTGTTTCTTCTTTCTCTTGCCCGGCAGGGCTCTGCTCTGGGCACTATCAAGGGCTACCTTTCTGCCCTTTCAGCCTTTTTGAGGCCTCCTGATCAGCCTTCTTTGTTCAAATCCCCGATTGTAACTCGATTCTTGAAAGGCATCACTCACATGTTTCCACCTGTTCCGTTTGTGATGCCTCAGTGGGATTTGAACCTGGTTCTAACTTTTCTGATGTGTGCTCCCTTTGAGCCCCTTCATTCTTGCCCTCTCCGTCTCCTGACTTTAAAGACGGCTTTCCTGGTTGCCATCACCTCTGCCAGGAGAGTGAGTGAGCTCCAGGCTCTTTCTGTCCAACCTCCTTTCCTGTCCATTCATCCTGACAAGGTGGTTCTGAGGACTAGACCTTCTTTCCTGCCCAAGGTTGTTTCGGCCTTTCACATCGGGCAGTCCATCACCCTCCCTTCCTTCTTCCCACCTCCGCATCCTTCAAAGGATGAAGAGCGGCTCCATCGTCGGGACCCAAAACGTGCGCTTTCATTTTACATGGATCGCACACGCCAGTTCCGGGTGGATGACCAACTGTTTGTTGGCTACGTGGGTGCGAAGAAGGGACGAGCGGTCTGTAAACGGACCATCTCTCGATGGGTCGTTCTCTGCATCAAAGCGTGCTACTCTTTGGCTCGGAAGGAGCCTCCTGTTGGGCTGAGGGCCCATTCCACTCGGGCCACGGCAGCTACCACTGCCCTGGGCCGGGGAGTCCCCTTGCAGGACATTTGCCAAGCGGCTACGTGGGCCTCGCTGCACACCTTTGCGAGGCACTACTGCCTGGACAGTCAAGTCCGGAGGGATGGCTTCTTTGGCCGTTCTGTCCTCCAGGACTTTCTGGTGTAGTATTGTATTGGTTCGCAGACCCACCACCGGGGTTGGTATTGCTGGGGTATGTATTCTAAGGTAAGGAATCTAACACTAACGTGTTTCTTTCAGATGAACAAGTTACTTACCTTCGGTAACGATATATCTGTAAGAAACATTAGTTAGTGTTAGATTCCTTACCGAACCCACCCATCCTCCCCGTTCTGCGAACTGATACCTAGGGTTAAGGACATCCCTTTCAGGGCCCTAGTTTTTACATGGCACCAGTGTTGGTTCTCTCATGGCTCTGCGTCTCCTGGCGCGGAAAAGCTGTGTACAAAGAACTGACGTCAGCGCGCGGAGGCGGCGTCTATATACTCCAGCGACGTCATCACGGCGCACGACGCCGGACGCGGAGCCGCAGGGGACGCCTGCAGACGACGCCTACCGACGCGCAGGGGTACTGCTACGCAAAAGTTTCCGGATCCAGACTGACGCCTGGGGATATTCTAAGGTAAGGAATCTAACACTAACTAATGTTTCTTACAGATATATCGTTACCGAAGGTAAGTAACTTGTTCTTCTGGGATGGGACAGTACTTGTTTATTGGCTTATAGTACACATCCTTTTATTTATTTATTTATTTATTTAAAAGGTTTTATATAGCGCTAGTTGGACCTAAGAGTATCAGAGCGCTTTAAAGGATTAGTTAAACATCGAGAACAGATCAAACTGAGAACAATCGCTAACATAAAATAAGGCAGACGAGCATTCAGGGTGAATAAAGATAAAGAAGTTCAAAAAGCATGTAGCAAATTGAGGATAGTAGATCAGGATGATAGAGAAGAATTATATAGTTAGTCTGAGGATGGAAGAAGGTGAGAGATTTTAGGAAAAATTATCGAAGTTGGGGATGAGGTGAATAAAGGTAGAGCGAGGAGAAAATGGCCAGAGAGGTCAGTATAATTAAGAACCCCAATATTTGTTGAGAAGAAGCAGCTTGAGGTTTTTTTTGAAGAAGGGGTAAGATGGGTTACAATGAAGATCTTTGGGAAGAGTCCTTTTTCCTTCTAACATGCTCCCTGGAAAAATTAAAGTTGAAGTTGATAAGCCTTGGCGGAGAAGTATGGTACATTCCGGTAATGAGAGACTTCAGACAGGTTGCCTTTTTCAGTCTGTACATAATGCAGCTGTTCACTGGGTAGATAAAAGTTATAGTTTATTCATCAGATGGAGTTTCAACCTCGGCTGCCATTAGGTAAGATTAAAGAGGTGTATCTTCAGATACTTGCGGAATGTCTTTGGCAATAGTTGGTTGTTGCTGTACAGTGCTCTTTGCTTTCATTGAAGGCTGGTCAGTTAATCACAGATGTGTAAGTATGGAGGCAAATTCAGTCTCTGAAATATGCTTTAGTTATATGATTTGTTTTTGCCTTTTGAGTGTATAGTGCTTCTTGTGCTGATTTGCTTTGCAGCTAATGCAAATTGGAATGTTTGTTTCTACATTGATATCTAGTGGGGTGGAGCTTGTTACTTATCACTGTAAAGCCTTAAAAAAGTACAAATACGCTGATGAACAGATTTTGCCTCAAGTTTAGAAATGGCAAATTCTGCAAGCTCTAGTACCCAAAAAATCATGCTAAAACCCAGAGGTAAGCCTCAGACAAAATTTAGTATGTTAACACTTCATAGTTGAATGGCTATGGATATGTGTTTTGTTTTTTAACCATAGCTTTCATTTCTCTGCACTCTCCACCCACTTTTTCAGACGAGTCTTTCATCAGACCAGTGACTTTCTGGATTGTTGGAGATTTTGACGCACCTTCTGGGAGGCAACTGCTGTACGATGCCATTAAGCATCAGGTTAGTAGTGGTATGCAGGTAAGAATAGTTTTTTTTTTTTAAAACATACTTTGTTTGTCAATTACTACACATTGCAGAGCTCTGCACACCAGAGGTATTTGCTGAATCATACCGCACATTGTTACAGGAGCAAGTGACTTTCGTAGGTATCCTCCTAGAAAATGATAACAAAAGCAAAACACAATATAACCAAACTCCCCCGCCTTCTCTCCGCCCCCAAAGTCGCACAATGTCCGCATAGTCTGTCACAGCCTCGATACATAGCAGCAGAATCCCAGCACAATCGATCACACCTCCCCGAGTCCCCTACCCTGTGCTCCCACATCCCGGCATACATCAGGACTTATCCAAATGGGTGAGCCTCCATTGCAGTTGGCGGCTCCAGCCTCAACCCCCGGTAATCCGCCCATCTTTTCCATATTTTGAAATGTTTGCGTAAGCAGCCCCTAGCCACAAAAACAGGCTGCTCCAGCCCAATACAAAAATCTAAGCTGTCTTTCCATGCGGCCACCGATGGGGCTCACGGCGCCCTCCACACTCTGGCGATATCTTGCTGTGCCAGCGTAAAGCCAAGTCGCATTAGGTGTCGTTTATAAATGTTACCCCCTATGCCCTCCATGACATGGAGCAGAGCCAGCTGTTGCGTTCAGGGAAACTCCCTTCCCAGGACCTCTGACAGGCAAGAAAACACCCCCCTCCAAAACCGATCCAGGGATAGGCAGATCCAGGTAGTATGTATGAATGTACCCTCCTCCAGACCACATCTAAGGCACTCCGGGGAGGTACAGTCGAGCCCGAGTAAAGTAGACCCTGTGCAAATATTTAAACTGGATGAGGCGAAGGCGCATTTCTATACCCGCTTCCCTAGGCGCTGCCAAAGCCTCCCTCCAGTCTGCCTCCTCCAGCGCGCCCACATCCGTTTCCCAGTCCCCTCGCAGCTTCTGAAGGGAGGTGGAGCAGTGTATAACTAGGGATTGATAGAGCCGGGAGATCTTCTTGGTCTCCAAATCTCCCATTAAGACTCTCGCCTCCAGTGGACTAAATTCAGGGAGAGATTCCAGGCCTTCCAAGCTAGGGGACAAGGCATGGCAAAATTGGAGATACTATTAGAATTGTGACTGGGGCATAGAGAAGTCCTTCTGTAAGTCCTGAAAAGACTTGAGTGTTGTGCCTCTCATAACATCCCCCAGGGTCGAGATACCAATATCATCCCAACCCCGGAAGCCCTGAAGGGTTGCCAGCTCTGGTAAGCACCCATTATTCCAAAGTGGGTCTCCCCAGTCATTCCAACCAAACCCATGCGGCGCAACCCATGTCGCCATATCAGGAAAACCACCTGTGTGGCCGACGGCATCTTGCCACGCAACGGCGCAGAGTACAAGATGGTATGCAGTGAATGAGACCCCATGAGCAGTCGTTCCAGTGCGTACGCCGGATCCCTTCTGTCTCCGTACCACCACTCATTGAGGACAAGTAGGTGCGAGGCCTGATAATATGAAAGGATGTCCGAGGACTCGAGTCCTCCGCAGTAGGGGGATAGGAAACATGTACGTAGGGCCACGCGCACTTTACTTCCCTCCCACAGAAACTGCCCCAGCACAGAATTCACCAGCCGGAACCATCTGGGCTGGATCGTGTACGGGTGATTCTGTAGCTGGCAGAGCAGCCGAGGAAGTGCCACTATCTTGAAAATCACCGACTAGCCGTACAGCGTCAATGGCATCCGAGTCCAGGTCATGAGGTCCGCGCTGCCACACTCTCACACCGGTACCAGATTCCGCTCCCAGGAGACGGCCGGCACATCCGACAGGAACACTCCCAGGTATTTCAACCCCACCAGCCACCAGCTGGGGTGTGTTCGCCCAAACTCCCAGACTAGGTCGATCTCCCAGAACCCACAGTGTAGATTTGTGGGGGTTCATATATAGTCCCAACGTCTCCCCAAAGATCTGCATGATCTCTAGGAGTCGTGGGCCCGTTTTATCCAAGGCTGTGAGGAAAAACAGGACGTCATCCGCGTACAATGCAATCATGTTGTATAGATCCGAAGTCCACTCAAAGCCCCAGACCTGTGCATCCATACGCACCCATGCTGCCAATGGCTCCATGGCTAGCGCGAACAAATATGGAGACAAAGGGCATCCCTGCCATATACCCCTCCGAATCGGGAAGATGGAAGAGGCCGCACCCGCCACCGTCAAGTCTGTATAGAGAAGCATTAAATAAGAAAGAAAGCACGGTCCCAGGTTAAGTCTGCTTAACAATGCAAATAAATACACCCAACTCAGGGAGTCGAATGCCCTGTCCATATCAGTTAACAGGTGTGCCGCCCGCTCCCTGGTCTGCTGAACCCCGGCCACCCTGACATGCGCTCGCCGTATATTATGCCTGGTTGCCCTCTGGGGCTTGAACTCTGCCTGATAAGGGTGTACAAGCTTCGATATGTGGGGCAAAAGGTGATTTGCCAACGCCTTAGCCAAGATCTTAGCCTCCACATTGAGGAGGGAAATTGGGCAGTATGAGGCCTGTTCCGGTGGCCGGCCAGGCTTAAGAAACACCACCACTTCCTCATGCCTCCAATCTGGAGGAAGTAACCCCTTTTCCCAGGCCTCCTCCACTACTGTCCGATAGTAAGGAGCCAACTGCGTATTATAGCGTCTAAAAGATTCACTCGAGAACCTATTGGGCCCGGGAGCCTTATGGTTTTAAGCGCTCCCAGGGGTGTGCCCAGAACTTTGTCAGTTAGGGGAAGTTCCAGTGAGTCGCGCACGCCATCCGACACTGCTTTGGGCGGCAGGTCAGCTAAGAATTTATCGATAGTGGTCGCTGGCAAGCACTTACGGGGGCATAGAGATCTTCGTAATAGGTAGCAAAGCTCTCCGCTATAGTGAATGGGTCGGTGATCAGTGTCCCCTTCTCGTCTAGAAGACCCGAAAGGGCCTGGGCATGGAAGGTGCCCTGGCAAAGCCGATGGAGCATCTTTCTGGACTTGTCCCCCGATTGGTATACCCTGCTACGTGTCGCCAGCCAAACTTTGTGGGCCTTGTTCATTAGGAGGGCGGCACAAGACAGTTGGGCCTGAAGTAGTTGCCGCACATAATACCCACCCCCTTCCACCCGTGTCTGGCGTTCAAGTGCCTCTATGGTGGCCTCCGCCCGAGTCCACTCCTCCCTGCGCTTAACGCGAGCCGGAGCACACCCGGATATATCCACCCCACTTAGTGTAGGCTTCAGAGCCTCTCACATAGTCCCAACACTAGACACCGACCCCTCATTTGAGGCAAAGAATTGAGCAATGGCATCCCTCATGTGCGTATCGTACTTGTCATTCTGTAGGTACCACACTGAAAGATGCCACCTAAAGGGTTGTCGCCCCTGGCCCATATATAGCTCATTGGACACTGGGGAATGATCTGAGAGGCCGCGGGGTAGAATCTCAGCCAGCGCCACCCTACTACCCATCACCTGGGGAATAAAGAGGTAGTGGAGCCTGGAGAAGGTTTTGTGAACTGCAGAGAGGTATGTGTATTCCCGCCTGTCGCCGTGAGCCCACCGCCACACATCCAGCCAGTCGAGACTAGACACCAGTGAGTGTAATTTCGAGGGTTGTCCCCTTCCCGTCCCACTCCCACTCCTGTCCCTGGCCAGGTCCATAACATCGTTCCAGTCTCCGCCCACCACAGAGAGCGTACCTGGCATATCCGCCCACAGGGCCAGTAACTTCTCCACAAGGGACCACTGTTAGGGGGGGAGCATAAACACAGCCCAAAATCAAGAAGATCTCCCCAATCTTGCCCCGGATGAACAGATACCGTCCCTGAGCGTCGGCCCACTGCTGCGCATGTAACAGCGGGACCCTGCGATGGACCAAAATCGCCACCCCCCTGGAGCCCCTCTTGAACCCTGCATGGAACACCTGTTGGTACCCATATCGCTGTAGGCAGAGTATCTCCGTTCCCATGAGGTGTGTCTCCTGCAACATAAGCAATACAAAAGGGGATGATGGACGGAGCGTTTGAGCAAATCAAACAGAGTCCCTTGCTCACTTGGCCACTGGATTCAAGATAGCCTGGCTGATGAGGATTATGAATCCGAAACCGGTCCCAGGATGCTTGCTTCCGATCAAGGGAAGACGTGGCTTGGCAGTTCGGGCTGGACTGTTCCCATGGACAGACTGATTTGCATATGGCCATGTCTGAACTGGGGTGGCTGAGTGAGCTAAAGAATGGTGGCTGAGTGAGCTAAAGAATGGTGATGGATTAAACCCAGATCAGTTGACTGATGCTCAGACGTGAGTCCCTTGCTCACTTGGCCACTGGATTCAAGATAGCCTGGCTGATGAGGAATATGAATCTGAAACCGGTCCCAGGATGCTTGTTTCCAGTCCAGGGAAGACGTGGCTTGGCAGTTCGTGCTGGACTGTTCCCACGGGGCACAGGGTTGGACTGATTTGCATATGGCCATGTCTGAACTGGGGTGGCTGAGTGAGCTAAAGAATGGTGATGGATTAAACCCAGATCAGTTGACTGGGGGTGAGTGTTTGATTTGCTCAAACGCTCCGTTCATCATCCCCTTTTGTATCGCTTTGTTCGCCCTAAGTTGGCAGGGTATGCTCAGACGTGAGTCCCTTGCTCACTTGGCCACTGGATTCAAGATACCCTGGCTGATGAGGATTATGAATCCGAAACTGGTCCCAGGATGCTTGTTTCCGGTCCAGGGAAGACGTGGCTTTGTATTTCGGGCTGGGCTGGACTGTTCCCATGGGGCACAGGGTCAGACTGATTTGCATACGGCCATTTCTGAACTGGGGTGGCTGAGTGAGCTAAAGAATAGTGATGGATTAAACCCAGATCAGTTGACTGGGGGTGAGTGTTTGATTTGCTCAAACGCTCCGTCCATCATCCCCTTTTGTATCGTCCTGCAACATAAGAACATCAGCCCTAGCCCTCTTAGCCTTATGTCGTATATCTCCCCTTTAAATTTTTTCCAGGGCCCCTTGCACATTCCAGCTTATGATACAAAGAATACCCGGGGTCCCTGGATCTACACTAGGCGCGCTAGCCATAGGGGAGGGAAACAGCCCATAACATTGAGAAAGGACCACGGCTACGTGTGTGCACAGAGTTAGGAACCCAAACCGGAATTGCGACTCGGAACTTTAAACAACTCCTCCAACAAACCCCCCCACTCCATACCTCAAAAACGCTGAAGTATCTGTTGCGGCGGGCGAGTACCCGAACTCCAACGGGGGAACAAGCACTGCCCCATCCATTGGATCCCCAACTTACAGCCCATGTTCCTCGGGCATGACCCGGAACATCCCGAGACCGGCAGGGAACCAGCCCATTCTAAGATTCCCCCTATAGACATACATCAGAGTACATGGTGAGCCAAAGGGACCGCCACTGCACTAACCCAACCTCCAAATGTCAAGGTTCGAAAGTATGGTGCCCAGAAGTAGGCCCCCCTTAGTGGAAGCCCAGCAGGACAAGGAGCGCCTCCGGGAGCGTGATCGCCTATTGCCCCTCTGCTGCTGTCCCTTGGGACCCTTCTGGGCAATCTTACTGGAGGAGGAGTCCAACTCCCTGCCGGGTGGCGTGTGGACCCTCACTCACACTGCCTCATCCGTCCATTGAAAGACCTCCTCTGGGGTGTCAAAGAAGTGGGTGCGGGATCGGTATACCACCCGAAGGCTAGCTGGATACAAGAGGGCATATGGGAATTTAAGATCCCGCAGGCGGGCCTTCACGGCCATGAACGATTGACGTTGATGCTGCACTTGTTGCGTATAGTCCGGAAAGATTAAGATGCGCACATTGTCATAGAGCAGAGGTTCCTTGGCCCGGGCCTGCTTAAGTATGGCATCACGATCTAGGTAGTTCAAGAGCTTTGCTATCACTGGCCGTGGGCGAGCCCCCCGGCGGTGGTTTCTGCATGAGCGCCCGGTGGGCACGACAGGTAAGAATAGGTTGATAAATAAATGTTTTCATTTGACAATTTCTAAACGGTTTAAAAACCATTCACATTGTTATTTTGGTCTCCTACGGTTTCATTGACGAGACCGAATTAGCCGTTAGGGAGGGAAAATGTAGCACTGCTTTTAAACAAAAATGGTTTAGGTTGTTTGTATTTTGCGTGTCTGCAGCTGCAGAAAGCTTGACATTTAAGTATTGGTGGGTGCATGGAGTACACGCCAGTAGGATTTTATCTAAATGAAACACGTAGGTGATAGATTCCTTGCCTTAGAATTACCCCCAGGTGCCAGACTGAATCCGGAAAGTTTTCGTCAGCAGTACCCCTGCACGTCGGTAGGCATAGTCGTGCGGCTCTGCGTACGTCATTGGCGTTGTAGTCGCCGCGATGACATCGTTGAAGCTACTTAGACGCACCCACGCGTGCTGACGCCGGTTCTTTCTTTTTTTTCGCACCAGCAATCGCAGATCCGGAAAGAGCGGTACCTCGGTTATTTTTGGGATTTTTGTCTCTGTTTTTTGAGTCTTTTGACTCCTGGTGTATAGGGATGCCCGGTTTTAAGTCTTGCGCGGCTTGTCCCTGCATGATGTTGGTGACGGACCCGCACTGTGAGTGTCTCTACTGCCTGGGGCGCAATCACGACTCTGAGTCTGGCCCCGAATGCCTGGCCCCGAAAACTTTACGGGAGCGGTCCCGAAAGTGGCTGGAGGCCTGGGAGTCTGCTCCTCGCCGTTCAAGGTAGTGGTCCTGTGGGAGGTCGAGGGACCGGTCGCGGATCTGCCATCACCATCGTTCGACAAAGTCTTCTCACTCTGAGTTAGGGAAGGTGAAGCTCAAAAAGTCGAAGAAGCGTTGTCGCTCTACGCCTTCCGCTAGCGTGTCGCGTGACATGGCTGAGGGTGCGGGTGGTGCCATCCCCACGTCTCCGGAGGAGCCTGCACAGTTGCCGATGGCCTACCCGCCCTTCCTGGGTCCGTTGACGACTCCGGCCCAGCTACAGGACTTCCTGTCAGCCATGACCCGCCATTTTGGCCCATCAGGCCCAGCCGAAATGCCTTCGGGCACCGCGGGTCCGACTGGGGGTTGTCACTCTTCTTCGTCGCCGCTCCGGCCTGCCATCATCACAGACTCTCCAGGCAGGTTGGGGAGGAAGGGGAGGACGGTGAGGGGTCTGAGGACCCTCTCGCAGCACAGTTTGAGTTAGACTCGGACTGGGAAGAGGATTTGGAGGATGCAGGTGACATGGATTTTACTCCAGAACCTGGCTTACTGTCTCCTTCTACTGTGGCTAAGGAGGAGGGTGGTACATATTCTGTTGTTTTGCGTAGAGCAGCCAAGGGGCTCCACCTCGAGCTCCCTACAGTGACCGTCAGGACTAACCTCCTGACAGAAGTGGTCCGGCCAGCGTCTTCCTCTACGGAGCCGCTGTTGCCCTTTAATGAAGCACTTTCGGACGTTCTTTTGGGCACTTGGTCCAGGGTCAACACAGCGGCTCCTGTGGATAAGAACGTGGCCCAACGCCATCGCCCGGCCAATAGCGACCCCATTTTCCTCTCCCAACCCCTGAGAGCTTGGTTGTCCAAGCCTTTGCATCCCCAAGCGCATTCCCTTCCGCACCTCCGGACAGGGAACCCAAGAACCTGGAACAGTTGGGAAGAAACTGTTTAGTTCCGCCAGTTCAGGGCTGCGGTCTGTGAACACTGCATGCCTTTTGGGCATGTTATTCCCATTCTGTGTGGGACAGTGTTGCGCAGGTGCTGCCTCAGCGTCCGGAGGAGGCCCGGACGGTGCTCTCCCAAGCTATTGCTGTAGGGAGAGATGCAGCCAAGTTCACAATTTGTTGTGGCCTTGACATCGCTGACTCGCTGGGCAGGGCGAGTTCCACGACAGTGGCGCTACGCCCCCATGCCTGGCTGAGGACAACTGGGTTTTCCAGGGATGTCCAGAACACTCTGATGGACTTGACCTGTGATGGCACTCACCTTTTTGGCGACATGACAGACAGTGCGTTGGAGCGTTTTAAGAACTCACGGGCTACGGCGAAGTCCTTGGGTTTTTCGGCCACACACACTCCTTCCGCTTCTGCTTTTCGCTCTTTTCGTGGCCAAGGAAGGGGCGCCCAAACACGTTAGTTTCAGAGCCACAGGCCTGCACAGCAACTGTCTCAGCGTAGCCGCGGACGTGGGACCCGCAGAGTTGGGTCACGGGGCCAGCGGGCTGGTCAGTCCACCTCCTCCCCTACCGCCACTGCCTGCAGACCTTCCTAGTCCGATGTTTCAGGCCCACCAATTGCCAGTGGGTGGCAGGATCCGCCATCACCTCCCCCACTTGTGCACCATCACCTCGGACAGGTGGGTTTTGCAGATAGTCCGAAGGGGCTACTCCCTCCCCTTCGAGACTACCCCTCCAACCAAGCCATCTCAGTACCACTGCATGTCTTGGATCACTTGGTACTTCTCCAACAGGAAGTTGCAACCCTCTTGGCCAAGGGGGCCATTGAGCGTGTCCCAACGCCAGAAGTAGGTTGTGGTTGTTACTCCCACTACTTTCTGGTTCCAAAGAAGGACAAAAGCCTGCGTCCTATCTTAGACCTTCGGAATGTCAATCTCTTCCTCCGGAAGGAGAAGTTCAAGATGCTAACGCTTGCTCAGGTCTTGTCTGCCCTAGACCCGCAAGACTGGATGGTAACGTTGGACTTGCTGGACGCCTATTTTCATATTCCTGTCCTGCTGGCCCACCGGGGTTACCTGCTGTTCATGGTAGGCCACGAGCATTTTGAGTTAACCGGGCTCCCTTTCGGCCTCACCGGCGCCCCTCGGGTGTTCACAAAAGTGTTGGCGGTGTCGTAGCTCATCTGCGCAGATCAGGGGTTTCAGTCTTCCCCTATCTCGATGACTGGCTGTTGAATGCAGGCTTGCCCCAGGCAGTTGTCTCCCCCCTCCAGACTTCGACTGACCTCCTGCATTTGCTGGTGTTCTCCATCAACGTGCAGAAGTCACACCTGGTTCCCTCTCAGAAGCTCCTCTTTATCAGAGTGGTTCTGGACACAGCGCAGTTTCGGGTTTATCTTCGCGAACAGCAAGACCGGGACATTCCGGCTATGATTCCGATCATTCGGCCCTTGTCCTGGGTTTTGGTCAGGATGACCTTGAGGCTGCTAGGCCTCATGGCCTCCTGCATCCTGCTGACCAATCATCCCTGGTGGCATATGTGGGCTCTGCAGTGGGACCTGAAGTTCCAGTGGGCACAGCATCAAGGGGACCTGTCGGAGCACGTCCAGATCTCGGAGGGCACTGCACAGCAGTTGCAGTGGTGGCTGACGAACTAACATTGGGTCAGCGGCGAGGGGCGTGGCTTGCAGCCAAGCATGGCGGCTGCCTGAAGAGAGAGCTCCGTGAGTGAGGCGGCTTCCTCTCTCAATCCGTTCACTTATCTGTGATATTATATCCTCAACAGGGAGATCCCGAGACCGAGCGGTACCGACAGTGGAAACTCCGGTCCAAATCCGAGCCCGGGTTGTGCCTGTGCCAGAGACGTCCACCAGGGGCCTGGGTATCGGCCGTGAGCCCCGACCTGCATTACCCTGAGTGACCGAGCGGATGTGCCTACAGCCGGGTGCAAATTGCCGGAAGTTCCCCCAACCGAGCAGTGCGGTGCTCTGGAGGTATGGCGAGTTGTGCCCATCATCAGTGACGGCCGCAGCCGAGGAAAACGACGTGTGCGGCGCGGACGAGAGCTACGGGGTGAAAAGTAACAGTGGCAACAGATCCGTGAAGTGGAGCCGGACTGCGGGCTCAGGGACCGCGCATGCGGAGGCGCTGTATGGTGGCAGACTACCTGCTCACGGGGAGGGGACGGCATTTCTGGAACACCGGCCCGCACCGCACATGAGACCGTTGGGCACTCTTCACAGGCAGTGAGGCTGCGGGACCAAGCAGCAGCCCACCAGACTCTACCCGGTAACGAATCCACACTGTGGCTGCGTTCTGTGTTGGGTCGGGCCCTGGATAAACATTTCAGTGGGGACACTGGTAGATGCAAACGGCCTGGAACAGTCCGCACAGCCCAGACAGTAGGAACGTGCACCACGCGTGACCAACAGGGCACAGAGGAAGACATTACCCGCATGTACCTGCCAGCACCTAACTCGAGGCCCCATGTGTGACAATAAGCACTTAACCAGCACACTCCTTAGAGCCTAGGGCAGTAAATAACGATCATCGGCTTTGAAGGGGTGCAAATAAGTGCGACGCAGCCCGCCTGCAGTGCTCGCAGGTTTTGAGAGGTTCCCCCCCCTCCCTCCGCCTCCCCATTTTCGAGTACTGTGAAACGTTCAACCAGCGGTGGGACGATGTTGGTGCAAGGATGGCGGGTAGGGGCACCAAGGGCAACACGACGCAGGCCCGCCTGGACAAATTCGCCTACGACAAAAGCAATTCACCACGTGCGGAGTCGAGGCCGTCCACCGGGAAATCTACTGATGGCGAGGGAGGGAAGAAGGTGACGCTGGAAGATGTAATGAGAGCGCTCAGGCAGGTCCAGGCCACGGTGGGCTCAATATCCACGGACATTACCCTGATACGGGCAGACTTCCACAAAATGTCTGAACGGATGCAAGCTATCGAGGTAGTCACGAAATCCTTGGTGAAGGATGTGTCAGAGCTCCAGATAGCTATGGAAAAGATGACGGCTGAGAACAAATCCCTGAAAGAAAAACTTGATGATCAGGAAGGGCGCTCAAGGAGGAACAACGCAAGAATACTTGGGGTTCCGAAGTCTGAAAACACCAGGGCTACAGACCTCAACGTGAAAGACCTGATCAAAACGAGGCTCCAACCCAAGGGCCTTTCAGTATTCTTTTCGGTCGAGAGGGCCCACAGAGTTCCAGGAGGAAGACCAAAACCGGGCGCACCACCGAGACCGATTCTGGCGAGACTCTTCAATTTCCGCGACAGGGATGCAATTCTTCAGGCGGCGCGGGTGTCTCCTCCTATCAAGATCCAGAACTCTTCGCTTGCCTTCTTCCCGGACTACACAGCCGAGGTCGCCCGTCGCCGCAGAACATTTCTGGACGTTAAGAAGGAACTGAGGGCGAGGGAAATACCGTACTCCATGCTATTTCCAGCTAGACTGCGGGTGGTAGCGGACAACAGAACTTGTTTTTTTGACACACGGACATGGCTCAGGACTGGCTGGAAGGCTGGAGTCCGGCCGATCAGCCGCGCCTCTCAAACAGGAAACATCAGACTTAACGCACGGGAGACCACTCCGGGTCACAAACGTCCGGACCTGAGGAGATAAGACGTTCACCAGCACAGGAGGAACAAGACGACGCCAATGGAATAAGACGTTAATCACCCGGTATCCACTCAAGTTTCAAGGGCAAGAGTGACTGCTTGAGGACTGCTACTGGACGTTGGGCTTAGGGACTCCTATGAGGGAATGAGGGACTGCCGACTTCGGGGGGTCTTTCACCCCAACAAGCAAGTATTCTGTGTGAGGGTTGGGTAAAGCACTCTTTTAAGTTGGGGAGGCGGGCGGTTTCATGTCCGTGTAGCAGGGAGGGGGGAGTTTCTGGGAGGGTCAGTTCTTGTTTTGTGGACCCCATATATAGGGGACCTGTTAGTTCAAATGTTGACTCAATGTATGAAAGTAAGATATGACGACAACGACACACTGGTGGAGTGGTTAGGGATTGACCTAGGCACATTACTACAGCAGATGTGCTTCAGTACCCATGGCATCAGGCAATGGCACACGACTCACGAGATTACAACGTAGTGGTGGGACCAAGGGAAACACGAGAAGCTCCACTACAGATAATGACATGGAACGTGAGGGGCCTGGGGGATAAAATAAAAAGAGGGCTGGTTATGCAGAGCGTGAAGCGTTTGGGCCCAGCACCAGTTCTCCTGCAAGAGACACACCTTACGGGCAAGGCTTGCCAGGTATTGGATAGACTGGGCTATCATATGGCGGTGCACTCTGAATTTACGTCCGGGTCCCGAGGGACGGGTATACTAGTAAGAAACTCAGCCCCTTTCATAATCAAACACTCAAAAACAGATGACCAAGGCCGCTTTGCGGCCGTCCAGGGACAGTGGGAGGGCAGACCATTGACCATAATCTCAGTATACATCCCACCGGCATTACACGCTGTGGCTCTCCCTGCACTGGGAAAGTTCCTTTTGGAACTTCCAGAAGGCGACGTCATCCTCGGAGGTGATTTCAACGCGGTAGTAAATGAGGCGCAAGATAGGTATCCTGTACGGTCACATACACCTGGGCCCTCGAGGTTCAGTGCTTTTTTGGAAGCACAAGGGCTGACAGACATATGGCGACACCTGCACCCATCCGCCCTACAGTACACCTACTACTCAGCATCGCACAGTAGTCTGTCTCAAAAAGACCACTTCCTGACATTGGGCGACGGTCACCTGACTATAGAGGAGGTTCACATTCGCCCCAGGGGCATATCTGATCACTTTCCTATGACGCTCACACTGTCATGCCAGGAGAAGACTCGCAAGAGAATATACCCGATCAATCCAGGCTATCTCAAAATCCTGGCGATTTGGAAAGAGTTGAAAGCGACGACCAAGTACTACTTCGCAGAGAACACTGACTCCGTGCAATCCCCCTCAGTTCTTTGGGAAGCGTATAAAACGGTCCTGCGGGGACAAGCCATAGCAGCCGTAGCGGGATACAAACGCGCGCAGCGGCAGGAATTAGCGGACCTAGAATTAGCATTACACGCGGCCCACATGGCAGACCCCACGGCGTACACGCTCCATGCAATGCAGTTGTGCCAACAGCAGCACGACGACCACCTGAAACGCTGGACCCTAGAAGATATAGCAACAACCAAAGATAGAATATATGACGCGGGGGACAAGGCAGGTAAAATGCTAGTTTGGTTAGACAAGAAAAGGGGTGGGGGAAAGACTATATTGCAATTAAGCGCAGCTGATGGAGCAATTCTCACACGCCCTGCAGACATCGTCAGCGAGCTGGCTGGCCACTTCCCGGCAGAGGCAGCGCTCGCTTCTCTAAATGAGGTTCCGCCGCAAACTCTCTCGCCAGAGGCAATGGCAGAACTTGATGCAGACCGAACAGTTGATGAACTCCAACTGGCCATCAACGCAATACGCTCCGGTAAGGCGTTGGGCCCCACTGGGATCCCAATTGAGTGGTATAAATCAATGTCGGAGGTGCTGAGTGCACTGCTACTGGCCATGTTTGTGGACAGTTTGCGCAACGCCGAGCTCCCCTTGGATCAACTCACAGCAACAATAGTGGCGATCCCGAAGCTGGGTAAACCACCAACAGAAGCCTCTTCATACCGCCCAATTTCCCTCCTAAACGCAGAGGCTAAGATCCTGGCTAAGCTTTTGGCCATGAGGTTATTACCCCACCTTTCCCACCTGATCCACCCGGATCAGTCGGGTTTTATGCCACATAGGAGCACTGCGCTAAACCTTCGTCGGGTACACGGCGCACTAGCACGTGCGCCGCAGCTGCGAACACCAGCGGCGATACTGTCCCTAGATGTGAGAATGGCATTTGACATGGTCGAATGGCAATATTTATTCGCAGTCCTCTCCCACATGGGGTTCGGCCCCAAATTTATATCGTGGGTGCAACTTCTCTATGCGAATCCCATGGCGCATATAGCGGCAAATGGCCAAATCTCACGAACGATACCACTAGCTAGAGGAACGCGAAAGGGCAGTCCGCTGTCGCCCCTCCTCTTTGCTCTGCTGTTGGAGCCATTGGCAACCATGATCAGAACTACTCCACTGCTGAAGGGGATACACTGGGAGACAGGCTGGGAAGACAGAGTCTCCCTCGATGCTGAGGACATGCTGGTGTACTTGCTGGAGCCCGAAAGCGGTATACCGGAACTCCTTGAGCTGTGCGATAGCCATGGCAAGGTGTCGGGCTACATGATTAATAGGACGAAATTAGTCATCTATGTGCTGCATGGCCCAGATCCGGTACGGGAGTGATTGAATGTGTTATGTCTATGCCAGTGATGAAACGTTGTTACCGCCACTACACTTCCAGTGCGACTGCTTTCTTAACTAATGGGTCACTTGGTTTGGTTTTGGTTTTCATAAAATACAAAAGCAAGAAGTCATATAATTTTGATTGATACAGAATACACGACTGTTGGACCTAGATTACCCAAGTCTACATATGGTAGCTTGGCACAGTAGTGGTCTACAGCTAACTCAAGGCGTTGGCTAAGTACTTACAAGTCTCACCCACAGTAACACAGTGATGAACCACTAAAATAAAAACACAACACCTCTGTTTGGAAAAATACCGTTACCTTTTATAAAAATAATATACTTTCTTGTTCTTGTTTTAAATAAAAGCAGTGTATAATTAATTTATACAGTTCTCATAGATTTCAAATCACATTCAATACTTTTCCCGGTCAGTATATGAGAATCAAGGGTACATTACATTTGTGATAAGTGGCTGTCTATGGTACAATACACTACTCCACTATGAGGTTACAGACAGGAAATTGCACTCTACAGTTTCAATATGTTATTTAACCACTCTTAGGCAGGTACATTACCCCTCAACTCTTAGCCTTCTTCTCAACTCAACAGACCTCTACCACAGGGGTGGATCTTCTCAGCATAAACCCCCAGCCATGTGGCTAAAAGAAGACAAAGCAGAATTAACAAGGTTCCCCCCTGGTCAATTCACAGGCTGCACCTTACTGGTGGAGGATCTACTTCCTCAATTAATAACAGGCTATAAGGGTTTTTACTAGTGAGCCTTGTAATTTTCCCTGCACACCGCTCTCCCCTCTTATCTAATTAGGAGATAGATTTTAAGTGGTCTGGGCAGTTCTGTAACTCAGTTCCTCGTATGTAGTTCTGGCGGCTTTAAAGTCAATTGCCTTGTTTTGAAATCCCCCGCTTTGATGTCTTTAGACACCCGATGCTTCCGCCTCCCGCTCCCTCTCTACCCGGCTTACTTTTAGGTTCTGTAGTCAATGCAGCTGGTGTTGCCCGGGTCACGCGGTGCCAGGGAAGTCTTCCCGCAGATGTCGAGGCGTGTCAGCGAAGCCTACCTCAGACCGAGGCGCTTCACCGAGGTGTCCGATGCGGCGCTTCTGCCTCTTCGATGTTACCGCTGGCTGGAGCTCTGCCTTGACGCACCTCCGATGACGCGACCGGCCTCTTCCGACGCGCTGGGTCCTTCTTGCCGGTTCCGGCTCTGCGCACCTCTTCCGATGCGACGGCGTTCCTCGCAGGCGATCAGCTGGGCTCTGCTTCGCTTCCCGCCTCTTCCGGCGCCTCAACGGAGCTCTTCAAATGACGAGGCAAGACAGCTGGGCTCTCCCTCTTCCGATGCCCTCACGTCAGGAAATGCTCTCGGCGGCAGCGTCGCTTCCAGGTAGGGACGACAGCTGGTTCTGCCGCTTTCACCCACAGGGGAGGGTGTCGAACTGGAGCGCTGCAGTCACGCGTATCTTTGTTTGTTACCCCCTGAATTTAGGGTCAGTTAGCTTGGGCTGGGTCTCAATTGTACTCTCTACCCACGACCTTCAGGATGGGTCGAACAGATCCCTGGTAGCCACACTTCAGGGATGTCAGTCCTTAACAGACTCGTCGCAGAGTCTCTGATAACTTGAAGATGATTGCTGAAACAGTGGGGTTTGGTCAGCCAAGGTGGGGGCACTTCCCAGTAGAGCGACAGCCGGCCCCGCAGGTCGATCTTGTCACAACTAGTGCACAATCCTCCTCCTCCAGTCGCCTCTCTCCACACTGGTCATCCCAAGAAATGCACAAAATGGCTGCTGGTCACTGGCCTTTTATAGGGTGGCCTGGGACCTGCAGAAGTCACTGGTTGCTTCTAGAAAGTTCCCTATGTTAGCCTATGGCCTGTTTTCCAGTAGTGTCCGTTATGGCAGTTGGTGGACACCATTTTAGGTTTCTGGATGTCCCTAGATTTTCAAGGGGCCTGACTAGGCCTCACAGGTTATGAGGGGAAAATGGCGTCATCGCCAAGGAGCACCTAGCCCCCTGACAGCATTGAAAACTCCTGATGGACACATGTAAAAATAAAAATAGAAACTCTGGGAGGCTAAGGGGGACAAAAAAAAATAAATCATGGTGGTTAGAGTCTTCCCAGAAGCAGACAGGTCTAACACGCGTCCCCCCCAGCTGAAAGTGGGGAGAACTACCCAACCCCTTGGGAGTCCTCATCACTAAGGCGGAAATACCTGGATAGACCGTCTGCGTTGGCATGGTCCGCCCCAGGTCGGTGTTCCACCCTAAAGTCCATTCCCTGTAGGGAGATGGACCACCTTAGCAACTTGGGATTCTCCCCCTTCATTTGCATCAGCCAACGAAGGGGGCGATGGTCAGTCTGAACTAGGAAGTGCGAACCAAACAGGTATGGTCGCAGCTTCTTCAGAGCCCAAACCACCGCAAAGGCTTCTCTCTCAATTGTACTCCACCTCCTTTCCCTGGGGAGTAGTCTCCTCGACAGGAAGACCACGGGTTGATCCAAGCCCTCATCATTTAGCTGCGATAACACTGCCCCAATGCCATGTTCTGACGCATCTGTTTGGACAATGAATTCTCTAGCAAAATCAGGGGCCTTGAGAATGGGAGCGGAACACAATGCTTGTTTCAAGGTCATGAAGGCTCGCTGGCAAGCCTCCGTCCAGACTACCCGTCGGGGTTGCTTCTTGGAAGTAAGCTCAGTGAGGGGGGCCACGATAGTGCCATACCCCTTCACGAAGCGACGGTAGTATCCAGTGAGGCCCAGGAAGGCTCGGACCTCTGTTTGAGTCTTGGGGGGCTCCCAGGCGATGATAGCCTCAATCTTTGCCTGGAGGGGCTGCACCGTCCCTCTGCCCACCAAGTGACCTAGGTACACCACCGACCCCTGTCCGATCTGACACTTGCTGGCCTTGATTGTCAATCCAGCCTGTTGCAGGGCATGAAGAACAGCTTGCAAGTGCTGCAAATGGTCCTCCCAGCTGCTACTGAAGACAGCAATGTCGTCCAGGTATGCAGCCGAAAAAGCTTCCATTCCAGAAAGGACCCTGTTCACCAGCCGCTGAAAAGTGGCAGGGGCATTCTTGAGCCCAAAGGGCATCACACGAAATTGGTAGTGTCCCTCAGGTGTAGAGAAGGCTGACCTTTCCTTCGCCTCCTCGGTAAGGGAAATCTGCCAGTACCCTGAAGTTAGGTCAAAGGTACTTAAGTATTGAGCAGCTCCCAGCCGGTCAATCAGCTCATCCGCCCGTGGGATAGGATGTGCATCAGTTTTGGTCACTGAGTTCAAGCCTCTGTAGTCCACACAGAATCTCAATTCAGGTGTGGTGCCTGGTGGGGCAGCTTTTGGTACCAAAACCACCGGGCTAGACCAAGGGCTTCCAGAAGGTTCAATCACTCCCAGCTCCAGCATCTTGGCGACTTCACTCTTGATGCTGGCCTTCACCTTGTCCGACAGCCGGTAGATTTTAGACTTCACAGGTGGGCTGTCTCCTGTGTCCACGTCATGGGTACACAGGTGGGTCCTACCCGGGACAAGGGAGAACAGAGAAGAAAATTGCTCCAGGATCTGGCGGCAATCACTCTGCTGTTCAGGAGTTAGGGATGGCGAGAGAATTACTCCCTCCACCGACCCATCCTTTTCTTGGGACGAGAGAAGATCAGGGAGAGGTTCACTTTCTTCTTCCTCTGCTCCATCGGTTACCATCATTAAGACAACCTCGGGCCTCTCATGATGTGGCTTGAGGCGATTGGCATGCAGCACCCTGTGGGGCTGCCTCGGGGTCTTAAGATCCACCAAATAGGTGGACTTCCCCTTTTTCTCCAAAACCTCAAAGGGGCCTGTCCAACGGTCCTGGAGGGCGTTTAGCTCTCCAGGTTCCATCACCCACACTTTCTGTCCAGGCTCCAGTTCCACGGGGTGAGCGTTGTGGTCATACCACTCTTTCATAACTGCTTGGCTGGCCTCCAAGTTGTCTGAAGCTTGCTTCCACAACTTAGCCATTTGGCTCCGGAAGGCCAGCATGTAGCTCACCACGTCCTGGGGAAGCTTCCTGGGAGTCTGTTCCCATCCGTCTTTCACCAGTCTGAGAGGTCCCCGTACAGGGTGCCCGTACAAAAGTTCGAAGGGGCTGAAGCCCACTCCCTTCTGTGGCACCTCCCTGTAGGAAAACAAGAGACAGGGTAGGAGGACGTCCCATTTCCTCCGCAGGCTCTCAGGTAGACTCCGTATCATACCTTTCAAGGTTTTGTTAAACCTTTCCACAAGACCATTGGTTTGTGGGTGATAAGGAGTGGTGAACCGATAGGTAACGCCGCACTCCTTCCACATAGCCCGCATGTATGCTGAAAGGAAGTTAGTCCCCCTGTCGGACACAACCTCCTTGGGGAAACCTACTCGGGTGAAGATCCCCATCAGGGCCCTTGCCACTGCAGGTGCAGTGATGGTCCTCAGAGGTATTGCCTCTGGGTACCGTGTGGCATGATCCACCAACACCAGTATGAACCGGTGACCAGCTGAAGTTGGTGGATCCAATGGCCCTACAATGTCGATGCCCACCCTCTCAAAGGGGGTGCTAACGACAGGTAGTGGTTCCAGGGGAGCTTTAAGCTTCACTCCTGTTTTCCCACTAGCTTGGCAGGTCACACACGTCCGACAATATGTATCAGACGCCACTTTCATTCGAGGCCAGTAGAAGTGGGGGACAAGCCGGGCAAAGGTCTTGTCCTGTCCTAGGTGTCCTGCCAATGGTATCTCATGAGCCAGTTCCAAAAGAAAGGCTCTAAAGCATTGAGGGACCACCAAGGCCCTGGATGATCCATGTCCAGGTGCCTTGGGCTCACTGTAGAGGCGTCCATCCTCCCAGTAAATCTGGTAGCTCCCTGCAATGTTTCCTGCTGCCTGGGCTTTGGCCTGTTGCCGCAGCCCCTCGAGAGTAGGACACTCTTTCTGAGCTTTGCAGAACTCTTCCCTGGAAGGACCTCCCTCCACATGCCATTCAGTAGGGATGGGTAGGTTTTCCAGGAAAGCAACATTCTCCCCTGTGGACTCCAGATCCACCTCCGCAGGTGGTCCAGCTGTCTCACGAGGTGGAGATGTCGAGGCAGGGTCCTCCGGCCTCCCGTCCTTCTCCTCTCTGGCAGCTGGCTGGGCCATTGTTCCAGGCTCCAGCGTAAGCAAACTTCCCCTTCGGGCAGTCGCTGACCTTGTGCTGACACAAGTCCAGTCGGGGGGTCCCAGCATCGCAGAGTGAGTCTGGTACTCCACCCTCCTCCAAGCATTGTGCTCCATATCATTCCCTAACAGGCAGTCAACAGGCACGGCAGGGCTTACGGCAACTCGAAGTGGACCTGCAACCCCTCCCCACTCAAAGGGAATCTCAGCCACAGGGTAGTGGCCCAATCTGCCGTCAGCCATTACGGCGGGATGGAGTACATCTGGGATGACCTGCTCTGGAGACACCAGCTGACTCCTTACCATAGTCATGCTGGCTCCTGTGTCTCTCAGAGCCTCCCCTCTACGGCCATTGATGGTGACCCACTGCTCATACTTAATGGTATTAGAGGGCAGCTGGGTCTTGGGAACCATCTCCTTATCTCCCAGGGACACTAAAGTGACACCCGCCCGCTCCCCTCCATTAACCAAAGGCATCTCCTCCCCGAGCACTACACTAGTGATTCCCGGGGCTTTTCCTCCAGTGGGAGGGGGTGGTCTTTTTGGGCATCTCACATCTCCTTTATAGTGTCCCACACCACCACACTCAAAGCAATGAACAACCCTTGGCTGCTGGCTTTGGCCAGGGGTAGGGTTGCGAGGGGGGTTACTCTTGGGGATGAATCCTCTGCCCCTTCCTTGCGAAGTATTTTGTGGCCCTTTTGAGAACTCCCTCTTAGTTTCCCCTCCCTCTTTCTTCTGGGGGGCGCCCTGTCCTTGCTTCTGGGAATTCCCTCCAGTCCCCTTAGTCGACACCCGGGTACTAACCCAGATGTCCGCCTCCTCAGCAAGCTTCCTGGGGCTGGTCAGCTTGCTGTCCACCAGATGCTGTCTTAGTTCGGGAAGACACTTCTCGAGTAGGTGTTCCTTGAGTATGAGGTCATATAGTCCCTCATAGTCTCCTACTTCGCTGCCTCTTACCCAACCCTCCAGGGCCTTCCTGGAGTAGTCCAAGAAATCTACCCAGTTTTGTGTGCCCAGCTTGTAGCTGCCCCGGAACTTTTGCCTATATTTCTCAGGGGTCAACCCAAACTTCTTGAGCAGCGCTGATTTCATAGCCGGATAGTAGGTCTGTTCACTCTGGTCAAGGGCCAACAAAGTATCCCTGCCAGTGGGGGGCATGTATTTGTATAACCCACCTCCCCAGTGGACTTCCAGAATTCCATGGGCCCTGAGCGAGACCTCGTAGGCGGCTAGCCATTTAGCAATGTCGTCACTGGGTACATAACAAGCCATAATGTCTTTTGGTAGGTACGGTCTAGGTTCCCTGGTGTTGGTTTGGTTATCGCTGCCACCATTCTCTGGTTTGGGGGTACGTAAATTCAGGGCTTGCAAATCCATCTCTTTGATGGTCCGCTCATGCTCCAACCTCTTTTCCTCCCTCACCATGTCCATCCTGGCTAGTTCTATTCTCATCCTCCTCTCCTCCCTCCTGTCTTCTAACTCGGCGTCGGTCAGGCCCCTCTCTGACACACTACTGCCCACTCTAGAAGGTGTTCTAGGACCTGTTACAAGGTTCTCCCCTCCCGCCTGGTACAGTGTTGCGGTCTCCAGGACAGTGTCCTTGTCACTCTCCTCAGGATCTACCTCCTCCCCGGAATGAGCCTCTACCCATGCCCGAATACTGGTCAGCAGCTCAACTTTTCTGGCGCCTTTCTTGAAAAACACCCCCTGCTGCTGACACCATTCCTTCAATTGGGTCACAGTGTAATTGTCTAGCTCTTCCACATTTACCTCCATTCTTATTTGAAGTATAAAATGCTACACAGGAGAAATCCACAGAGTGACCTGAGGTCAACCTCCACCCACCGCCAGAAGTCAATTTAGAAAAACCAAAAATGTAAATTAGGAGGGCCGCAGGGAGAAAACTCCAGGTGGGGTCTCGTGGTTGGCACTGCGTTACTAATAAGTGAGTGTAAGTACAAATCCGCTATCCCACCGCTGAAACACCAATTATGTTGGACCTAGATTACCCAAGTCTACATATGGTAGCTTGGCACAGTAGTGGTCTACAGCTAACTCAAGGCGTTGGCTAAGTACTTACAAGTCTCACCCACAGTAACACAGTGATGAACCACTAAAATAAAAACACAACACCTCTGTTTGGAAAAATACTGTTACCTTTTATAAAAATAATATACTTTCTTGTTCTTGTTTTAAATAAAAGCAGTGTATAATTAATTTATACAGTTCTCATAGATTTCAAATCACATTCAATACTTTTCCCGGTCAGTATATGAGAATCAAGGGTACATTACATTTGTGATAAGTGGCTGTCTATGGTACAATACACTACTCCACTATGAGGTTACAGACAGGAAATTGCACTCTACAGTTTCAATATGTTATTTAACCACTCTTAGGCAGGTACATTACCCCTCAACTCTTAGCCTTCTTCTCAACTCAACAGACCTCTACCACAGGGGTGGATCTTCTCAGCATAAACCCCCAGCCATGTGGCTAAAAGAAGACAAAGCAGAATTAACAAGGTTCCCCCCTGGTCAATTCACAGGCTGCACCTTACTGGTGGAGGATCTACTTCCTCAATTAATAACAGGCTATAAGGGTTTTTACTAGTGAGCCTTGTAATTTTCCCTGCACACCGCTCTCCCCTCTTATCTAATTAGGAGATAGATTTTAAGTGGTCTGGGCAGTTCTGTAACTCAGTTCCTCGTATGTAGTTCTGGCGGCTTTAAAGTCAATTGCCTTGTTTTGAAATCCCCCGCTTTGATGTCTTTAGACACCCGATGCTTCCGCCTCCCGCTCCCTCTCTACCCGGCTTACTTTTAGGTTCTGTAGTCAATGCAGCTGGTGTTGCCCGGGTCACGCGGTGCCAGGGAAGTCTTCCCGCAGATGTCGAGGCGTGTCAGCGAAGCCTACCTCAGACCGAGGCGCTTCACCGAGGTGTCCGATGCGGCGCTTCTGCCTCTTCGATGTTACCGCTGGCTGGAGCTCTGCCTTGACGCACCTCCGATGACGCGACCGGCCTCTTCCGACGCGCTGGGTCCTTCTTGCCGGTTCCGGCTCTGCACACCTCTTCCGATGCGACGGCGTTCCTCACCGCCTCGCAGGCGATCAGCTGGGCTCTGCTTCGCTTCCCGCCTCTCCCGGCGCCTCAACGGAGCTCTTCAAATGACGAGGCAAGACAGCTGGGCTCTCCCTCTTCCGATGCCCTCACGTCAGGAAATGCTCTCGGCGGCAGCGTCGCTTCCAGGTAGGGACGACAGCTGGTTCTGCCGCTTTCACCCACAGGGGAGGGTGTCGAACTGGAGCGCTGCAGTCACGCGTATCTTTGTTTGTTACCCCCTGAATTTAGGGTCAGTTAGCTTGGGCTGGGTCTCAATTGTACTCTCTACCCACGACCTTCAGGATGGGTCGAACAGATCCCTGGTAGCCACACTTCAGGGATGTCAGTCCTTAACAGACTCGTCGCAGAGTCTCTGATAACTTGAAGATGATTGCTGAAACAGTGGGGTTTGGTCAGCCAAGGTGGGGGCACTTCCCAGTAGAGCGACAGCCGGCCCCGCAGGTCGATCTTGTCACAACTAGTGCACAATCCTCCTCCTCCAGTCGCCTCTCTCCACACTGGTCATCCCAAGAAATGCACAAAATGGCTGCTGGTCACTGGCCTTTTATAGGGTGGCCTGGGACCTGCAGAAGTCACTGGTTGCTTCTAGAAAGTTCCCTATGTTAGCCTATGGCCTGTTTTCCAGTAGTGTCCGTTATGGCAGTTGGTGGACACCATTTTAGGTTTCTGGATGTCCCTAGATTTTCAAGGGGCCTGACTAGGCCTCACAGGTTATGAGGGGAAAATGGCGTCATCGCCAAGGAGCACCTAGCCCCCTGACAGCATTGAAAACTCCTGATGGACACATGTAAAAATAAAAATAGAAACTCTGGGAGGCTAAGGGGGACAAAAAAAAATAAATCATGGTGGTTAGAGTCTTCCCAGAAGCAGACAGGTCTAACAACGACTGACAGACATCCTTTTATTACGCCGCCAGACATGTTGTCGGCTGAAGGGCTGTGTAAACTGTATGTGCTTATCTGCTCCAATGAAGCGGCCGGCCTCAGGGTTGTAGGCGTACCGCTGTGTATTCCTGTTACTGCAAATAAAGGTCTTGCAAAAAAAAAAAAAACATTGGGTCAACGGCAGATCCCTCTCCCTTCCCCAACCATAGCACACAGTGGTGACGGATGTGTCCCTCCTGGGATGGGGCGGCCATACGGGAGAGGCAGAGATCAGAGACTTCTGGTCTCCGGCAGAGTCCAGGCTCCATATCAACTTTCTGGAGCTCTGGGCTATCCTACTTGCACTCTGCGTCTCTAGACGTGGCTGGAACGTCAAGGCATTTCCTTGACGGTTCTGCACTTGGCAGGTTCTTTGAACGCCAGAGCGGACAAACTCAGCCGCAGGTGCTTGATGGATCACGAATGGCGTCTGCAGTCGGAGGTGGCGCAAGGTCTCTATCAACAGTGGGGAGAGCCTTGGTTAGATCTATTCGCCACAGAAGAGAACGCGCAATGTCATCTCTTCTGCGTGTTGGAATTTCCAAGGCGGCACTCGCTCTGCAACTCCTTTTGACATGAGTGAAGCTGCGGTCTATTGTATACCTTTCCGCCTGCATCACTTCTACACAGAGTGCTGAAGAAGATTAGGTGCGACCAGGCCCAAGTTATTCTTGTGGCACCGGACTGGGCTCGAAGAGTTTGGTATTCCGAACTACTCAGTATGTGTATGTATCCCCTGATCTGACTGCCTCTTTGGAAGGATCATCTTTCGCAGCAGCAGGGGACGGTACTCCACCCGAACCTGTCCAGCCTCCACTTACATGCGGGAGATTGAGCAGTGACAGCTGATTCCGTTTGACTTGCCTCCTGAAGTCTGTGATATCATTTTGGCAGCCAGGCCTCCCTTCACTAAAACGGTATACGCCTGCAGGTGGAACACATTTGTGGCATGGTGCACAGCAAAGGCTGTGGATCCTTTTTCTGCACCTCTATCACAAGTCCTTTTGTTCCTTCTTTCTCTGGCCCAGCAGGGCTCTGCTCTGGGCACTATTAATGGCCATCTTTCTTCGATTTCAGCCTTTCTCAGGCTCCCTCTCTTTTTAAGTCCCCTGTTGTAAATAGATTTTTCAAAGGCATTACACACCTTATCCCTCCTTTTCCGTTGGTTATGCCGCAGTGGGACTTCAATCTAGTTCTTATTTATTTGATGTGCGCTCCTTTTGAGCCACTTCACAACTGTCCTCTTCGTTTACTGACTTTGAAGACTGCTTTCCTGGTTGCCATCACCTCCGCTAGGCATGTGAGTGAGCTCCAGGCTCTTTCCTGTAAGCCCCCCTTTCTGTCGGTTCATCCGGATATGGTTGTGCTGTGCAATCGCCCTTCCTTCTTGCCGAAGGTTGTCACTGCCTTCCACATTGGGCAAACGATCATCTTGCCCACTTTCTTTCCGCCTCCGCACCCTTCCAGAGAGGAAGAGAGGCTCCACCGTTAGGACCCAAAACATGCCCTCTCATCCTACCTAAATCGCACACAACAGTTCCGGGTGGATGATCAGCACTTTGTTGGCTTCGTGGGTGCCAAGAAAGGCCGGGCTGTACACAAGAGGACTATCTCCCACTGGGTCGTATTGTGTATCCAGGCCTGCTATTATCTGGCTAAAATGGAACTTCTGTGCAGTTGCGCACCCATTCTACCAGGGCGAAGGCAGGTACTACTGCATTGGGACTTGGGTGTACCCCTGCAAGACAAATGTCAGGCAGCCACATGGGCCTTGTTGCACACTTTTACTAAGCATTATTGCCTTAACAGTCAAGTCTGGAGATACGGCTCCTTAGGCCGTTTGGTTCTCCGTGACTTTCTGGTGTGATCTTCGTTCGCAGACCCACCAATGGGGTTGGTATTACTGGGGTATCTATTCTAATGTAAGTAATCTATCACTAATGTGTTTATTTCAGATGAGCAAGATACTTGCCTTCGGTAACGATATATCTGTAAGAAACATTAGTTAGTGATAGATTCCTTACCGCCCCACCCATCCTCCCCGTTCTGCGAACTGATTTCTAGGGTTAAGGTCATCCCTTTCAGGGCCCTAGTTTCAATGCACCAATGGTCAGTATCTTGCATGGCTCCGCATTCCTGGCGTGGAAAGTCGTGTACAGAACTGACGTCAGCGCGCGTGGGCTCATCGAAGTAGCTCTAGCGACGTCATCTCGGTGACTACGATGCCAACGACGTACGCGGAGCCGTACGACGCCGCCTACCGACGCACAGGGGTACTGCTGACGAAAACTTTCCAGATCCAGTCTGACACCCGGGGATATTCTAATGTAAGGAATCTATCACTAAGGAATGTCTCTTACAGATATATTGTTACACAAGTAAGTCACTTGTGCCATAGAGCTGCTTATTTCAGCCAGTGGCATTTCAAATATTTTCCTGGTTTGCAATAGTTTCTTCTAATATCTCGGAAAGTTGCCTAGAGCACAAATTATTTCAGAAGCCACAGAGTGCCATCAAGCACCCTAGAGCCATTCAGGTCGTTTTTGAGAAGTACGCTTCATAAAAGGATCTATTCAGATTTAAATCCTTAGTCTCTTGGTTCATTGAGATATGGTGGTGTGCATATTCTTAGGACTTCAGAGACAACGGCCATGATGCAGAACAGGAACTTCAGGAGAGCCATTTTTGCTTCTTTAACATTTAACTTGCAAAAATTGGGGTGGGACATTAGGAACATGGAGGGGAATATAGAAGAGTAATGATACTGATTGTGCAGGGAAACCAGGCTCCTGATCAAGAAACAATTGAAAAAGAATTGCTTTCACACAGGAAGCTGAAAAATATTTTTGGTTTGATAAATTGTCGAAGATTAGAAATGCAATTTAGCTTTCCTTGTATTAATTGTATTAGTTTGTCATTGAATAGAAGTATCAGCAATTGGGGAGTATTGTATGCAGATATTTCGTCTGGAGCAATCTTCTTGTTTGTAGGTGTTTTGATGTACTTATTTTGTGCGCTTATAAATGTTGCTCTGATCTGGCACTAGAGTAGGGGTCTCCCAGGTGCATATTCTTTATTTGCAATGTTTTATTTTGGGCAACATGGCTAAGAAATCCATGACTGTTAACCCCCCCCCCCCCACTTATTTTTATTCATTTTAGAAATCTAGCAGCAATGTGCGGATCAGCATGATTAACAACCCTAGTGACGCTGTGACCTTTGAAAACTCTCGTATAGGCCGTGCCCTTTGGTCAGCCCTGCAAACACAGACCTCCAACAATGCCAAAAACTTCATCACCAAGATGGCCAAGGAGGAGACTGCTCAGGCACTGAACTCTGGAGCAGACATTGCAGAATTCGCTGTTGGGGTATGTAACCTTTATGCTTTTTTTTAGCTTAGTACAGTACTGGTTTAGCTTTAGTGCACTGCAAAGGCATACAGAGTTTGTCACATGACCGGTTTTTGCCTCTAAGCGATTTCCAAATTGTATCTGTCTTGGAATTATGGGCATATTAGGTTTTCAGTGTTCAGTTACAATCCAAAAGGGACAAGGACTCACCTTGTTTTAAGCATTTTTGTCAACCATCTCAAAGGGGAAAGGGTCCATTGGGGATTTGCAAGTAGGTTACCACCTCCTTTGAGGTGTTGGTAAAATATGAAAGCATTTCGGTCGCAAAAAATTGACGTACTACTATGATTTGGTATTTGGAATGGGCGCCCTAAAAAGTTCCTTCCAAATAATCTTAATTTGGGTTTGAAACTACTGAAAAAGGCTGCTAATCGGGCATTTGCAATTGCAAAAAGCCTTTGTACATGTGGTCCTTTGAGGTTTCAATAAATATCAAGAACTCATTCCTCACTCAAATCCCCGTTCATAAGTAATTTTGTTTTTGTATTTTATTTAATAACCCTACACTTCTGCCATTATCCGAACCTTAAATATATAGCTAATTCTAGTCAATTTATATTATATTTCAATAATTTATTTTATCTTTTAATTTAACATTACTAATATGTAATAAATGCATTTAAACCTTACCCCTAATTATATTACATCTCTTAATTTAATCAGTGTATTTGTATTAGCTGCAGGGATCAACTCTGTAGTTGTTCTATCAATGTAATGTCTTGTTTATGTAGTGCCATCAATGTGGGGAGGTATTTTAGGGGGATGCATAACAAAACCTACAAAACTGAAACTTTACCCATCATAGAAATGTCTTGCAAAATCTTGAAACCGAAAGCCACATCAAGGCAATCAGCCCAAAGTCAGCTACCATATTCAAAGCCTCTGCCTTATAAATCATACACAATTGGTGCTAGATTGGCATCTAGGAAAAGACGGCACTCAATTTCCAGACTTAAACAGCCCACAGTTAAGCCTAGAAAGAATGCTCTGATTAAAAATAACATGCCACACAAACAAGGGACACACATGGTACAGCAGTAGACTTTAATCTGCTCAAAGCCCCCTTGCCTGAACTAGCAAACCATCCATATTGACCCTGATCCGAGTACAGTGTGGCTAATTCCAACACTGATTAATCACATTTATTGCAATTATATTTTAGAATGTTCTTTCACCTGAATATTGCTTATTTGTATGTCCTCAAGAAAAGGTACATTGCATAGGACATCAAAGATGCCCTTCTTCAAGACATAAGAGGTTTTCTACCATCTACTAGGCCAAAGCTTACTCACCTTGTTTTTGCACGCAGAGAACAGAAAGATCAGTGTGAGGAAGAAGAGGACCCAAGTGCATTTGATGCCCTGTGTTGGACGAAAGGCCAATGTAATAGGGACATAAAACGCTCCCACAGCTGTCACGGCGTGGCTGGCATCAGCCCCCACAACATCAGAGGCAATGTTGAAAGCAATATTCACTCATAAACTCCAGTACCTCCAGGTAGAGGTTCTTCACCTACCATTGCCCTTCTCCAGCCACAAATACTTGTTGACTGAAGATTGAGATTTTTCACTCTGCTGTGGTTAAAGTACCTCAGACAGATACATGTTAGAGACTATGTTAGATTGGTAATGCTTTTTGATCAAATACTCCGCATCACTAAACATCAAGGTCAATCTTTATCTTTTAATGAGCATCATAGAGGAAGTTGCTTCATTGAGTACTGTTTGAAGTCTCATTCATGAAAGGAAAGATGTCTTTATTCACTTCATTTTCCTATTCCCAAGGGAGATACACATTTGAGACTCATTTTGGATCTCTGAACTCTCAGTAGATAAGTGTGAAGTTTACATTTCCCAATGACAACTTTGCAAGACATTATTCCACTATTCCAAGAATAAGACTTTATCTTGACCCTTTTTTTATTTTTATGAGAAACTTGACAACCATGTGCTATCTAGAGAACCAGGGAGGGCAGTCTCTCTCTCAATGTTGTGAATAGATGCTGAGACAGTGGTGTATTTAGTCAGAAAATATTCCAGATGTAGCTAATTATCTTGCAGATAAGCTAAGCAGAGATAGCGAAGAAACACACAAGTCCGGATTCACAATACAGAATGCCAAAACCTCTCCTTCAGGTATCCACAGCACAGGGCCCAAGAAATGGGCCAAGGGAAAGTTAATGCTAGTGTGAGAGATGATATGCATGTTATGGCACTGTCTGGGTCAGGTGCAAGGTAAATATTATTGTTAATGTTGGGATTAGAATTGGGGATAATGGTCAAGGAACAAATTAGGTGTATTGTCTGAGTAAGTAGTGAAGTTTGTGTGAGGGTAATTCTTATGGTCAAGATTAGGGATAGGGTAATGATTTATTTTTGTAAGAATCGTGGTTAGGGTTAGAGAGATGGATTGGACTTGTGTTTAGGCAAAGATTTGGTTTCTTTAAGTTTAGAATTAGGTTAGAGTCCAGGTTAGGGTTTGGATTTGGCATGTGTGAGGTAAGGGTGAGGTTAAGATTTGGGCTAGGATCGCAGGTTAGGTAAGAGGTACAGTTGAATATGTCAATAGAATGTTCAGAAACGAAATTTAAAAAAAAACAAAGTATTCATTTTCACCAAATAGTTTCCATTGAAAATTCAGTGTCCGTGCTACCCATAGCTAAATGTAGCTTTACCTTGAAATGGCTTTTTGCAAAAAAAAGTTAGATTAAATGGTATCTCTCTGAAATGTACTGAGATTAAATTACACACTTCCATCCAGGATGCACACTGGACTGTCATTTTTGTAGGCAAGTAGCTTTTTCTATGGCGACTTGGAAACATTAGAGTATTGATAGGAGAAGTAGGTATGTGGTGTGAGCAAATATAAATATCCCATCATGTTTTTTGTTTTTATTGCTGTTTAGCTCTAAATACAGTTTATTGGACTGCCATTCTCAAGTCCTTTTATCATCTCTTGTTTTTCTTCTAGGGGATGGATGTCAGTCTTTTCAAGGAAGTCTATGAATCCTCAAATGTGAACTTCATTTTGTCACATGCAATGTATTGTCGTGATGTTCTCAAGCTGAAGAAAGGACAAAGGGCTGTTATTAGTAACGGACGGGTGAGTCCACCTTAATTGTCTTTTGTTTCGACAGTGTTAAGTTAATATTACCGTCCTCAATCGTCTTCCTCGTCGCATTAGTGAGAGAGTGAGCATTCCTGCTCCTGTGCTCAGAGTTCACCCAATAAAATAAGTCCCCCATCCAATACGGCAGCCAAATGAAGACCCTATCCTATGATTCATATAGAAGGGGCTGACACGCTCAGGCTTCCTGTTTTCTTTCCTGTGTTTCTAGGACAGCGTCACCCAGTTAAGTTACACTTTATTTGAATATTATAGTTGTTGATAACATGTTTCGGGTGGAGCCTGCGAGAGCATGCGCTAGATCGTGTGTCTTGCTTGCGAGACACTATTGTGTATAGAAAATGGCTTAAAGGGCTTGAAGCAAACATTTTTGTTCTTCAGAGTCCCTCTTCTTAACAGGCTCCTTAATTGGACAGTGCAGGCAAAACATAATTTTCGGTAATTTTTGTGGAGCAGGAGCCAAGCACAGATTGGTTCAAGTTAATCCGTGCATGTCTGCTGCTTCCAACTTTTTTCTTCCCCCTCTTGCTCTCCCTGCTTGCTGCTCTCTTCATAGAGCTTGCGCTTTATTTCTCGTATTTTTAGGTCAAGCCTAGGCAGTGCACATACGCTGTCTACAAGACCTGCTGTAATCACTGTACAGAGTGTAATCACGCCTGCTACTGGCCATTGGTTCACCTTTGCGTGGCTCTTCTTTGCTGGTTGTTCATTGGCTGGTGCTCCTGATATATCCGTTCCATTTTTCGATCAGGAGCACTGGCCAACTACAGTTTTTTCCTTACACTATAGGTGTTTATTGTGTTTGTTTGTGGACTACTTGTTTGTAATATTTGCCGTGCTGCACTTGGCTCTGTCTCTAAGTATGGCGGCTGTGCCTTCCTTTTATTCTACACGGCGCATCTCGCCTGCCTCCATTTTAAATATGTGCTATATATTACTTCAGTACCGCCTGCTGATTTCAGCTGCTCTTGCAATGGTATTGCCCAGTTGCAACCGTCAACCCTTCCAGCTGGTGCAGAAATGTGACGGCATACATGTGCCTACAAAGAGCAGCAGCACGGTTGCTGCAACGCCCTATCTCCATAAAGCTGCAGACACTTCGGCTCCGCATTTTGACCACTGAGACACCTATCGGCCAGGTTTGGCCATTGCTTAAACCCTGCACCTGGTTGCTGATCGACCCGGTTTGCCCATTGAGGGCCAATAATCCCAAACTTTCTGGGGCACCTAGCATCTTTTCCCAGCTGGCTCCACCACACTCATGGAACCACTACAGGTGCACCAATCAACCTACACAGAGCTGCAACCAGCAGCATCGACCCCTGGTACGGTGCTGTGACCGGCCACATCGCACCACTGCATGTGACAGACCGAACCACCTCCCACAGTACCACAGTGTTTAAGGGTCTCGCAGCCCTTCTGCCAGAGTGCCTTGCCATGGTCATGACCATCCCATGCAGTGAGACACTGTCGCCACCTGCATACCGGTGCTGCAAAGTGTCACCTAACGACCCGCAACCCCAGACTGCACATCTGTGGACATCGCTCATGGCACCACCAACTTGCGGGAAAACTGTCAGAGGCATCAATTTGCGGGAGAACTGTCTGAGGCATCACCGCAACCAGCCTCAGAACCACCAGCCTGTGCCACTATACCGGATCCATCCTACCCTGGGCACCAAGGAACCCGACAGCCAAATCGCCAGGCTAGCGCGAGGTTCCCCACAGCGGACCACCTCATTACTGCCGGTTTTGGGACCCCAAAGCTGTTGCCAGGTCCAGCCTTCCAGCCTGTGTACAACCCGATCAGCCAAACAGTGCCCTAGACCATCAGAGAGAGAGAGTGAGCGGTAACAATCCCCCATTGGAGTACATTTTGGTAGCCACCCGCACCCTCCAGATTGAAGGATGATACCCTTCTCCTTTCTTCTTGTCCATTCTAGTAACCGCATAACACAGGAGGCTTTTAGCAATATATAGTCTGTGGCATTTCCATATGCTGTTGCCTGAAAAATTAGCATAATACAACCTGGCTGCACCAAATGATCCAGGGACCATGGGAAGGAGACTGGTGGATAAATCCTGATGCCAGACCTTGGCATAACTGTTCTCTTGTGCTGGATCTGAGATTACAAGATGCCAATGCTCAAGGAGCTGACCCTGGCACCAGCCAAAAAGTGAATCGGAAGCCTCATCCTTGTGGTGTAGGTGAAGGCAGATTTCAAAGCTGAACCTTGTTGTGAACATTTCCCCAGGGCCTAAAGGCTGAACCATATTGTGAACATCTCTGCAGGAAAGCACATGAAGGAGATTTTTTTGGGCAGGTTATGTTATATGTTATATTATAGGTATTTATTGTGCGCACAGCTGCTCCAGCAAAGGAGCGTCCTGGCGCCCTAACAAGGTAGAACATAGCACAACAGAAAGCCGAAACAGAATAGGGACAGCTAAAAGGAGAGACTAAAACAAAAATGTTTTAATGGCTTTCCGAAAAAGCATGAGATCCTCCAGCAGACGAATTTCCACCGGGAGGGAGTTCCAGATGGTTGCAGCTTTGACACAGAAAGAGCGTCCACCAGCACGACAAAGCCTGAATCGAGGGACCACGGCGAGAGCCTGGCCCAAGAACGCAGAGCGCGTGTTGGAACATAAAAAGACAGGAAGAGGTTCAGGTGCTTTGGCTATGGAGGAGAAGGACTGTTGAGTGGTGGTTATATGGTCATGACTCAAAGGCAGAATACTTACCGTTACCTTAAATTACTGATGTTGGCCTCTACTTCGATTTACAAAATGACGGAGGCCTACATACTTCTCCAGAAGGGGAGAATTTCTACCTGTCATGTCCTGCTTCATCCTTTCTGAAACTCATTTGAAAGGCGTGAAGCCCTTGGAATGGACTTGACTTTCAATGGTAGTAAATTCTGACAGTCTCAAGGAAATGTTTGCATCCTTTCACTCTTTAATGAAGTACTTTTGGACTCTGTCGTAGTTGCGTGGAAGAAACCCTTTCTGTCTGTTACCCTTCCTTCTTTATTTCTTTCTGTCCTCCTCAGCGTCCAGGCAAGGAGGATGAATGTTTACTTTGGCTGGATCCCAAGTGTGCTGTGTTGAATTACAGCTATCGCAATCAACAACATAGTTGATGGCCAACTCTTTGTGGGCTTCATTTGAGCTAAAAAGTGCCAAGAGGTATCTGAACGCACCATTTCACATTAAGTGATCCTTTGTACCAATATCTGCCCTATATCCGAGGCCAGTGAGTGATCAGAGGATGACAACCCATCAGAATTAGCATTTAGTTCCCTCCGCTGTTGGATGGAGCCAGGCTCCTGGCCTTTATCCTACACGTTTCTTGATTCCGGCATTGAGGTTGAAGACATACTAGAACGAAATTTAGTGTCTCTTGCTGCTTTGCCCTGTGCAGATTTTTACGCCACCTCCCTTGTGAGTCGCTTCATTTATGCGAAGGTACCAACAATTTAGTCGCTTCACCTAAGTGTCAGGAACGAGATGTGGTTAAGTTAGCAGTTTGGCTAAAGGATTAATGCCCGGTTGTGAACACCTATAAAAAGTGCTTCACATTGATCTGCAATAACATTCAAAGAGTAACTGGGGTCTCTTAAGATGGTCACAAGCCACATCTGTTGCTACCCAGACCGCCTCAGCAAACTCTTCAAGGTATCCCCAAACCGGTGAGGGCTCCTAATGAGACCAGACATGACAGTCCTTAAAAATATATATATATATTGTGTCAGTCTTTGGCAGTACTCCCACATTCCACTCCGATCATGTCAGTCAATCCCTATATGCCCAATGTTGCCTGGCACAATACAATCTGCTGACTGCGCTCACTGCGGTAAAAACAAAAAAAAGAGAGCACAGTCCCACTTACTTCAGCCGGTTGCAGACTTGCTGACTTACGGTTTGTACATGGCGCTAATGATCATTCATGCCACAGATCATAAAATCCTGGGATTGCAAATTCCTGCATTAATCGTCCGTCATAATTCCCTTACAGGAGAGGCTTGTGAAGAGAAAGTAATGATAAGCATCATGGTATTAGCATGCTGCGTCGACTTATGGAGTCATCGTGCGGTGTCAGATTACAAGGCATAGCTCCGTAGACAGTCAGTTCATACGAGATACCATTCTGTGTGAGGAGTTCAGTGAGGGCAGCGCAGAAATAGGCAAAGTAAGGACGGAGCAAAAAGGGGCACTTGGTTTGTAGCTTAATCAGCTTTGTTTGTTGCTCCGAGAACGGAGTTGGCTTCTGCAGCACTCCCCTCAGTGAGAGGAGCAAGTTGTGCCCCCCACCCTGTGTAAATCACTCAGCTTTTGGCTGGGGATTTGAGAGAAGTGGCTGGCTATGCTGTCAGGGCGAACATGCCATCATGCTTCTGGTGCTCCGGATGCAGTCACTCAGTCACAGAGCATATCGGAAGCTATAAGTGATCTCAACCTACTTGGATATGGGACATTCTTCCCTGCTCCCCCCCCCCCCCCCACGGTCGCTATCCCTCGATGATGCTGTGTGCAGGTAGGGGGGAAGCACTACTCAGAGAAAATTTGGAGGAGCCAGTCATTTTGGGGGGCACTGCGGGTCGCCTCATCGCACTACTGCCACCACGGGCCCCGCTCACCTCACAAGCCTACGGAGGGACATGATGACCGTACTTCAATTCTCCTACAGGCAGGAGGGCCAGTCAATCTCTCCCCGATTTCCTACCGTGCATCTCAATACCATCTTCGCGGCGCCTGATGACGTCTTTGCACCTCTCTCAATGAAGGGAGGAGGGACCGGGGGTCCGTCCCCAAGCTCCCCGTAAAAGCGCTTGCCAGCGGTGTTAGTTATGGGAGGGGAGGGGGGGGGCACAGCACCGCCCGGTGGGCTCCAGGCAGCCAGTACAATCGAGGCTGTGGCTTCACCGGGCCTCCGGGTTACCGCGTCCTCCACACCCCTGCCGCTTGTGTTTGTCGGCTTCTAGTGGACGAACCCCCGGCAGCTGCATCCGGCCGTCTTCCTCAGGCGTCCGACGCGATTGGTGCTCTGATTATTAATGGATTTACTGTAGCGGGCCTCGGAGCCGCATCAGTAAGCGGCCATTTCTGTCGGCTGTTGGTCACCATCCCCCCCTCCCCCAAATCTGCCACTTTTTAATGGGTTATAACCAACCTCAAAACTCTCCTAGGGAGGATATTAGCTGTGCTTACTTTGTGACGGGTTTATTGTCACAGAGAATTGGTATAGTTTATTATCCGTAGAGCTAAGCGAAGCAGTGCTTCTGGCTTTTTTGCATGTTATGCAGGCACTTACGGAGTGTAGGATGTATAGGCAGACATGGCTTTGTTACAACCAAATAGCCTGTAAAGCCGTTCAAAGGGCAAACTTCAAAAGAATGGCTTTTTATTCAAAATGGTTGCTTTGTTACTCCCCGGCAAGGCTGCAAAAAAATGATCCCTTCATCTCTGCAGCATGCTTTAGATGTGGCCACAAGAAAAGCGATTGGCCGCATATTTACTCACCATGTCCAGCCCTTCAGCAGTTTTGGCAGGAGGTCTCTGGCTTTTAAGCAATAAACTTCAAATTAAGATTCATCAAGATCTATTTGACACTCTGTTTGGTCTAACTCTACTATCAACCCAACAAACAGTGCGTCAGCAACAAATTTTTTGTATTGCAACTTTGATAGCTAAATCTCAGATATTGCGAAAATGGAGGCCCTCTGAAGAAATCACTTTGAATCTGTGGCAGCCGAAGATTAAACAGGTCAGGCATAGTTAACAGCTATACACCCAAAGGGTGGGTGCCCTTTAAATGTTTGGGGAGATTTTATATGATTGGTTTGATGAGACAGTAACTTGATATCTTTTTTAACATATCCTGTTTTTGTTAGCAAGGATAGCTTATTACTTCTTGGGAAATCAGGGTTGTTCTGTTACCACCGTACCAGTGTATATTTTCTCAGTTTTTTGTTTCTGGTTTTTGTATAAAACTCTGGTATTATATATGCGGCAATTATTGGAGGTATACACTCGGAGGAGGTTATATGAATTTCAGATGTATGTGGAATATTTGTATTTATTCTATGTATTCCATTGATTTTTTTTTCTTCCCGAGGATATATAAAAAAAGATTTTAAAAAATCTGCCTTGCTATGTCTGGAGGACATTTACTCTCATTCCACCAGGGCTGTTGCTGCATATGTGGCCCTTTTCCAGAGGCTTTCCCCTTGCTGACATCTGATGGGCAGCTATGTGGTCATACTTGCATGCTGTTGCACAGCACTACTGTTTCACATTTTCGGCATACAGGGAGGGGTCCTTCTCCCGAATTATGTTGCATGACTTCCTTGGTTAACCACACTACTTGAATGCACTACTTTAGGACTCATTCATGAGATGAGTTGTCAGAAGATGTATCCATCCATCAAAATAAAAAATTACTCAACTTCTTTAAAAAGATTTCAGTCGAATATATTACCTTCCAGGAGATTCCTCACCCCTCCCTTCCCCAAAGACCTAACGCAGTGATTAATAAGAGCCCTTGGTATACAAACATGTAATGTTCTCGGATTGTTGCTGGTGTTAGTCTGTCCTCTCTACATGCCGAGATGGGGCTGATTAATACCATGAACTTACATATGCATGCAGTTTTGTTCCTAATGTGATCTGGTGACATTACATCCACAAGCAAAATTGTGACTGGAGCCATGTGGTGTCACCAGGTGACACAGGAGCAACATTGTTAGGGCAAAAAATTCCAGACAAGTTTGAAGTCTGAAAAGAGTGTTCAAAAAGTGAGAAATCTATGGGAAAATTATGTATCCACCAAAAATATTGTTACCAAAGCTGAGGAAGTTTTTCATAGAAAATAATAAAGAATGATTATGGTTCAGAAGATCAGAGTTGTTGTTCCAGCACTGGTGAATGCTGAGACGTAAACTGCTGATTTTTAGTAACTATATGACAGTTGTCTTGTTTATTTGAATGTTGTTTGAGAGCAGCCTTTCTATGTTTTTATAGATGGCTAATTATGTTCAAATTGAGGTTACTGCGTCACTTAATGCATGAGAAAGTCATGGAGGTAGGAGGCACTAAAATCCATTTGTTTCGTATTACTGGTTAGATTATTGGCCCCTTGGAAGATGGTGAAATTTTTAACCAGGATGACTTCCATCTTTTGGAGAGTCTCATCTTGAAGACATCTGGAAAGAAAATCAAAGAACAGATTCAACAACTGGGTGTGGCGGAAGATCGGTAAGTTAAAGCTCATTGTGTAAGGGTCGCTTTGAGAAACAGCGGGTTTGATCCTTTAAATTGAATTTCATTGCCCCCGAAAGGTTGGAAATGGTAGCAGAACAGTCAACTTCAGGTGAAGCTGCAGAGAGCTTCGCAGGGTTCCCTTGCCTTTAAAATTCACAATAGAATATTGCAGGTCCTGGAGAATAAATAGTATGTCAAAAACAAATTCTTTCCTTCATGTTAGGGAATAAGGCTGTTCAGCACTTTTTACTTATCATGGTTTTAGAAGTGTCTTGTCTGAAAACTATTGCATTGTATGCAGTAGACTAGTTAGTTAGGCTGTGCACAGTGGATTGAAAAACTTATTATTCTTTGAGATAGTGCATGACAATTGTACTGATCTCTAAATAGTCCTAATCAAGAATACATTGCAATATTGGTGTACGGATGGAACTGTGATTACAAATATCCTCTCAATTTACTTTTCTTGTCTTTCATAGCGTAAGTGACTTGGTGATGAAAGTAGACGCTCTGTTGTCTTCTCAGCCTAAAGGAGAAGCAAGAATAGAGCACCAGTTACTGGAAGACAGACACAGGTATGGGCTATTTGTACTTTTTTTTGGACATTTTATACAAGTCTGTTTGTTGGCTGTAGTACAATGGAATCTATTCCTGCTTAACATCTTTTTTTTAAAATATCTTTATTGATTTCTTGGGAAATAGATCAATATAATGCATCATAGCATTGTACAGTGTTTCATCCAGTGGAGGATCGAGCTGTGCAACAGTCCATAGTAGGGAACACTGGTGTTGTAGCCACTGAGTAAGTGTACAGGTGGCAATACAGTAGAATATCCAGGGAAGGAGTAATATCTTTCTATGTTGTTGCCCATTTTATTCTGGCACAGTACTCCTGCATTGGAGCTGATCTTTCAAGGATACACATGTTTAAAGCTATCCCAAGTTATCAACTCCTTGTAAAATATTCTTCACGACTTCATTAAAGATATACATTTAATACAGCAAGTGTTTCTTTAGGAAAGCGCCCATTTTTTCAGGGTTGCGCCCCCTCCCCCCCCAACACACAATTTTTTTCTGATGTTGAAGAGCTTCAACTAAATGCACCCTGGGTTCCTGCCAACCAGGTACCCAGGGTCTATGTTCCTTAACTAAAACTGTACTGTTGCACACCCAATTTGCAACCCTCTAGCACATGTAAGTCCCTTGTAAAGGTACCATCAGCACTGTGAACAGGTAATGCCTCTAAGGACAGCAGCACATATTGTGCCACTCTTAGCGGCCCTGTACCTCAACACACACACACACCCACACACACACACACAGCCAATGCAGGCTGCGTGTTTTGGTGCAGAGCAAAGTGAAGAGTCGACATGGCACACATCCCTGTGTGCACTGCCTATGGCATAGGTAAGCCACCCAGAGTCTAAAACTGAGCCGTCCTTGCAAACAAGGAAGCCTTCTCCATCAACAACAGCTTTATTTATGACCTATTTGTCAGAGGCGAAGTCGTTCACAGCTTCCTCACTGAGCTCATAATCAAGCATCCCTCGGTTTTCCTTTTCAAATATACCATGCACATTAATGACCAAGATGGTTTTAGAGCCCCTCAGGAACAACAAGAAGGCCATCATTGATGACCTTATTTGATAGAGAATTCTAGCCGCAGATTCTTTACCTTGGAATATTCCCCTGGCGTCAGACTGGATCCTGAAGTTTTTTTGAGTAGTACCTCTTAACTCTGGTAGGTGGCGTCAATTGGTTCGGCGCTGTCCATGGAGGAAATGACATATGAAGTGCCTATAAAGGGCACCACTGTAGCATGCTGGAATCAGTTCTTTTCTTTCTTTCTATCTATGTCCACTTTTTGGATACCTTTTTTCAGCGTTTTGTCGAAACCTTTGAGACTGTTTCCCAGTGTGTGTACGGATGTCCTCAAAAACCCAGTCGGGTTTCAACCCTTTTGTTCCTGTCGCAGACAAATGTCTGTGATGGACCTCTATCTGGTTTCTCATGGGTGCTTTGAGCCGCACCATGACTCCAAGATTTGAGGACTGCCACAGAACTCCTCTTCACACATGTCCTGCTTCGGCTCTGGGTTAAGCCCTGCACATGAGCATTTGTGCACAGGACCATTCCAACCCCCCCCCAACAGCTTCCGTAGAGTCCGCTTTCCTCTCCCAGCACCCTATCCCCGGAGAGTCTGGCTGTCTAGGCCTCCTCATCCAAAGTCAGACCTGGCGAATTCTCTACCGCATCAAATAGCTAATCGAAGAGACTGGACACCTTTGGCAAGAGGATGTTCTCTCCTGCCAGCCTTGCAGTGCAGTCTGTGAACACTGCTTGCCTTTTGGACAGATATACCCACATGGTTTGGGTTTTAGTTGCACAAGTGCTGCCCATGGTCTCAGAGGAGACCCGACCCATACTGTCACAGGCTGTTGTCGATGGCCAAGTGTATTGCTTCTCCTTTCAGATAATACAGAGTTCCACAAATCTCCCACACAGAGGCTCAAAAAATGGCAAAGCAGGAGACCTAAGACACAACACCTAGAAAGGGGTTTCCCTTTACAAAATGCAAAGACTCTCTTTATATCTTTTTAGGATAAGGCTTGGGGTTTTAACAGATCTGTTTTCCCAGATGTCAAATGAATAACATTCAAATGTGTGTATATATATATATATATATATATATCACACTAGGCTAATGCAATAGTTTAATGCGTGGATAATAATATGAAATACAAGCAGCAAATAATATGAGATAAAACTCAAGCAAATAATATGGGACGTCCTGCAAGAATTAATCAGAAAGATATATATACACTAAATACGTCAAATGATTACTTTGGATGTGCACCGTGACTCACACATCACAAAGAAAACACCTCAAATGATCAAAGCCACTGGCCACACATCACAATGGCAGTAATCAAAACTCAACACTTCACCTGGTGCAAACACTGCATCTTAGCTCACCCAAGACTGGGGGATTTAACAGCCAGGGATAAGAGTCTCAGCAACCATGGTTCCGCTGTACCGAAGTAGACATGTCCGTACCCATTCGGATTAGAAAATTACAGTTTCTAAGTCAACAACCCTCAGCTTTATAATCTCAAAACACACTAGAAGGTTTAAGAGTCTTCCCCTCTACGCCAAGGAAACCTACTGGGACTGGCCAGTTTCCAGGCAAGCATTCCATGGCAAGAAGGAGATCCCACGTTCCCTCTACATTCTCACGTGTTATAGCCTTTATCTTGACAAAGCTCACAAAAGCCTTCCAGGGTACATTAAACAATCTCTCACAAAAAAAACCTTGAACGTGATTAACCCAATCAACTTGTAAGCTTGTCTGGGTGCGCAGAAATGCTCAAGCAAGGCAGAGTCAGAATTCAGGATGACATGAGGCCATGTCAAAGCCAATAGTAAGAATTTCATTATATTTCCCAATGAACAACACAATGCACATTTGTGCACCACTGCTCGTAACACTGCACTTCGAGACCAAAAAGTGCATTCCACACCTCTCTCATATAAGCTTTAAAGTGCACATCCCACACGCTCTGTTCTTGGCAAGCTGTTCTACTCTGTGACCACTCTCACTATAGGACTGCAAGATTACAAGAACGAAACCTTCAAGAGAAACCAGGCATATGCAGGACATCATACGGTCAGGCTAAGATAAAATAACACACCAAAGTCAATTAAAATGATGGTAGTCAAAGGTCATCACGTGGTGTCAGATCACAATTGTACCTTTAGCTCTACTCCAAGACACAGCAAAGTTCAACATACACTGTGGACTGGATACAACAAACTTGCTTGGCCGAGGGATTCGGTTCTCAGTGACACTCAGATGACCCGCTTGGCTGAGGACTACTGGCTTTTCGGGGGAATGTCCAAACATCTCTTATGGACATGCCCTTCAATGGCACGAGCCTCTTTGGCAACAAGGCATATTTAGCGCTTTAAGCATAGCCCAGCCACTGCTATGTCTGTCTTCGCAGGAGACGCTCGCAGCTTCAAAACCAGACCCTGTGGCAGGCAACAGCGGGGCACACGTCCGGGGAAGAACTACGCTCCCCAGGAGACATTGGGGCGAGCGCTGCACCACCGCCACACCCTGACCGCAGTGGGCGTATTTAATCAGCCCCTCATTCCAGTCCCGCGGGATGTGCGGGGACGCACGCCGAGCTAAGCCCGGGCAAAGGGCGGGCCATCAGGGTCCAGAAGAGGCCGGGTGGGGCCACCCCCTTAACAACGTGATCCTGAGTCATGGGTGTGGCAATTATACACTTCCCAAGAGCAGGGGGGAGGTGACGCGAAAGTCCCAAGGAAGTCTGCTTCTATTATTTCTTATTTGACTTCAGCGGTGGGGGTCCTGTCTTCAGAAATTGAATCCGCTGAGAGAGAACTTGGGCTGGCATCAAATAGTGAGCGTGATGTTGAACCAGACTGCCCAGATGCTGTTCAGAAAAATCACGTTCCCCTGGAACCCAGTGTAATTAATAATCGCCCAAATGGTGCACAGGTAAAAAAAAACCTGTTAGACATGAGGATAGCGCACAACAAACTACAAGTAATCTCCCAACTCTGAAGAAAGTCTCCGACCCACAACCTTCCAATGACCCCTCAGGCCGAAGATGCACCGAATTAGCAGAATTTTTTTCCACCAAAATCCTAAAAATCTTAAGAACCCTCCCCACTCCCGACCACCCCCAGTCCCATCCTCCCCAGTCTTCGCAACCAATGCCCCTCGCCTGGACTCCTTCTCCCCGCTGACAAAAGATGCTCTCCCCGCTATCTTAAATTCCATAAAGAGTGGCTCCCCTATTGACCCTGCACCCCTCAACAAACAAACTTGTGACTCCCACTGTGTCCCCTCAGATCATTAACCTAATAAACTCCTCCCTAGGAAAAGGGATCGTCCCCCCCAACTGGAAAAGGGCCACAGTCAAAGCACTGCTTGAAAAAATCTCACCTTGACCCCCCAAGAACTGGGCAACTATCGACCCATTTCCCTTCTTCCAGCAAGATGGCACAGAAATTTGTCAATCAACAGCTCTCCACCTTCCTTGAATCCAACAGTCTCCTGCAACCTTCCCAGACAGGATTCAGGCCAGGCCAGGGCACTGATCTAATAGCAGTGGTTGAAGAAGCGAGAACGATCCTGGACGCAGGGGGATCGGCAGCAGTGATCCTCCTGGACCTCAGCGCTGCCTTCGACACGGTGGACCATTCCATCCTTGTCCACCGGCTAAGCAGAGTTGGAGTCACCGGTCTTGCCCTGTCCTGGCTCAAATCCTTCTTAGAACACAGAACCTTTGAGGTCGCCGAAGGGGACACACGATCCAGAGCTCTCCCTCATCAATGTAGAGTCCCCCAGGGCTCTTCTTTAAGCCCCACACTTTTTAACGTATATATGTCACCTCTGGAAGAAATTGTAGCACCTTTCGCCATAAATGTAATTATGTATGCTGACAACACCCAACTCATCGTTTACCTTAACCAGTCGGCCCATTGCCAGGAAAATCTATCCTTGTGCCTCAAAAACATCTCCAAGTGGATGAGCGATACCCTTCTCAAATTAAATGGGGAGAAATCAGAGATCCTATTGCTAGGCAACCAATCCAAACTCCCCACCAAACTTTTGTGGCCATCCTGTATGGGAACAACCCCCACTCCAAAAATGAAATTAAGAGCCTAGGTGTCTGGCTCGATCAGGATCCTAACTTCCAAACACAAGCCAGGAAAACCGCTGGGACTTGCTTTGGCCTTCTGCGCACTGCATGCAAAATCCTCCCCCTTTTTACCCCCTCACTCCAGGAAACTCCTCATCCAGGGCCTCATTGTGTCCAGGCTAGATTATGGAAACGCTCTATACCTTGGCGCTCCGAAATCGGTCATCAACAAACTCCAACATGTCCAAAACGGAGCAACCAGGCCACTAACAGACACAAAACACCGTTGCTCTGCGAAGCCCGCCCTAAACTCACTACACTGGCTTCCAATCCCTGAAAGAATCACTTTTAAGTTCCTCTGCATCACACACAAAATCCTTCAAGACAAGGGTCCTCCTATCTTCAGATCCTTGGTCAAACCATACAAAGCTAACAGGAAGCTAAGATCTGCCCTCCTCTCCCTGGCATGCGTCCCCAGAATCAAGAAAGCACGTTCAGGGGGGACGTCTATTTTCATACAACGCCTCTAAGCTGTGGAACTCCCTAACCCTCAAGATCCGTAGGGAGACCAATGTACTAAAATTCCGCAAAGTATTGAAAACTTGGCTTTTCCCCTAGGTCACTCTGTTCCAGATACCTCCGTACGAGCCCAGCGCTGGGACGCCCATGGGTAGCTACACGCTCTACAAATCCACTTCCAATTCCAAGCTTGTCCCCGAACATTAAAGGGCAGTCTAAAAAACCAAGTCCCATGCCAAAGAAACCCCCGAAGAAAACAAACAAACGGGATAAAGACACCAAAAATACTGCATCAAACTCTGGGTTTAACTTATCTAACTTAACAGAGTACAATGTATGGGACATGTTAGAAGAAATATTCTCTACTCGACTGAAGCAGGCGCTATCCAATGTTGCCAAGGACATTATTGACACTTTGAATACCTGTGTTTCTGATCTACTAGGGAAATGTGAGCGAATTAACACATTTTTAAGTCAGCACGAGTGTACCCCTATACAGGCTCAACTATTTAACCAATCAACTAAGCATCCTATAGTGTGTACAAAGGAAAATGTAGTACAAGGCAACAGGTTATTGCTAGAAGCTCCCCAACTGGTTAACGCCCCTTTGTTCAAGTCTGTTATACCCTGGGATCGGGGCGATCTTAACGGGGGTGGGGAACCATACTCTAGCATAGTAAGTAATCCTGAGACCCCAAGTATTTTGGCCCCTAACGGTCAAAGGGGTTTAGTAACTGGTGACCACCCCGGAGGCAAAACCGTACCTCCAGAAGCAGCCCCGTTGGTGATTGTCTTGGTTGGGGTCCCCCCACTAAAAGAGGGAGAGGCTGAATCTCCTGATGCCCTTTTTGCTGTCACAAAGAAATGGTGTGATCATAATTGCTCAGGCGACAGTAATATTTCCCCAAACATCATAATGGTAAGGCGTGTTGGTTGGCTTGGGAGAACTGAAAAGAGAGCCAAAGGGGATTGTGTTATTGTCAACTTCAACAACCCTCTTGTTGTCCCCCGAATGTTATGGGATGGGTCGGATATGAAGAAAGAGGAAGGCAACATTAGGGCAGTCCCTTTGGGATTTTTCTATCCTTGCCCTAGTTGGCCAACCAAAGAGACAAAAACCTATCCGCAGTATTCGAAGGGAGGACGAGGGTGGCAGCCATCAACACCATAAAAAGGGTTCCCCTAGTGACGGGGGCAGTTCAGGAGCAATTCCCTTAAATAAACCTCATAACACCCAGGTCACTCCGATGGAGGACTCCCCTGTTTTAGCAAATAGCTTTTCCCCATTATCCCGTCTAAACGAGAACGATTGACTAGGGACATTTCACACTACCCCACGACAACACCCCTATGAGCCAGATACCATCATAAAGGCAGACCCCAACTTTAGGCTACTGAGTTGGAATATTGCAGGGCTAAGGTCGAAAAGGGGAGACCAAAATTGGCTAAAACTCATTAGTGCTAATGACGTTATAGCATTGCAAGAGACTTGGTATCAGTACAATAACTTTTGGGTGGATGGTTTTAAATCTTACTTTCAGCCAGCACGCCCATCCGCTTCGTGTAGAGCCAAGGGAGGATTGCTGTTCCTCCTTTCAGTGAGTCTGAAGGGGGTAGTAAAGACTCTAGATTCTGTCTCTCCTTAACTGTCTAATAGTTGAGATCACCTCCGAGACTAATGGGAAAACTTTAATTAATTTCTATAATTCTGGGGAGAGTGAGTATTGTAATGAACACTTATGTTTTTTAGCCCAGTTTATTGAAAGTTATAAAGCTCAACAAACCACTTTTATTGATATTATTCTCCTGGGAGATTTTAACATTCATCCTTGCAATTTCAACTGCCAAATTAATGAATTCCATGGCCCTTCTTTTGCGTCATCTCCACATTTTGAACATTCCCAGAAGGGAGTGGCTCTTGAGGACCTTTTATCACGTGCCGATCTTTACGAGCCAAGTTTCTTTGATAAAGCAAGAGGGTAGTAACTTTTAAATCTAGGGAAAGTGAATCAATTATGGACTATATCTTCCTATCCACTGCCCTGCTAGGACATGTAATCTTTTACAATGCAGTTAGTTCCCCATTTAGTGACCATAATCTGGTCAACCTGGTGTTGGATGCAGGATTTTCCAGTGCTGATCCCATAAATAAGACCAGGGGTCCAATAAGAGTGATCACTAGTGACCAAGGGAGGAGGTTGAAATGGGCAAAAATTGTCCTAGAGCAGTTTTTAGACAGTCTTTGCTCAAAGATGAGTGAAGATATTTGGAAATGTGTTGACGGTACCACTCCGGTGGGGCAAACCATCCTAGTTTTTGAAGCAATCTGTAATCAGGTTGCTATTGATTTAACTGTTACTACTAGACCTACACGTAAACAAGGGAAAAGATGGTTCGACGCAAAATGCTCCAGGGCACATCGAAATCTAATGAAATCGCTGAAGGTTTTACCGAGGGATAAAGTCCTTATAGCTAGATATAGAAAGGAATACCAATTAAGTATACAACTGCGCAAAAATGAAATTAAATCAGATGCATGGGACAGTTTGATGTCAAATGTAGTTTTAAAGGATAGCTCTAAGTTTTGGGCTATTAACAGTCCACTGTTAACAGGTGAGGATAATGAAAAGCACGAAACTAATATCCCAGAGGAAGAATGGGTGAAACACTTTGAAATTATGTATGCGAGCAATGAGGTGTTCGACCCTTTTACACCACCTGTTGGCATTTCAACTGAATCTAATTTAGTGTTTAGAGAGGCGGATGTGGAAAGAGCAATAAAGGACTCCGCTATTAATAAGGCGCCAGGTCCAGATGGTGTCCCTGTCGATCTATACAAGGGAAATGTCAAACTTTGGGCTACAATTTTAACAAATGTTTTTAATTCTACTGTTTCTCATGGGTTTCCTGCCTCATGGTCCCACTCTATCATCATTCCTGTCTTCAAAAAAGGACAGCGAGGGGACCCGAGATGCTACAGACCTATTTCCCTTATAGATTCCTCTGTCAAAATCCTAGGAAAAGTCATTTTAACCAAGGTGTCTGAGTGGGTCACAGAAAAAAGGATCCTAGCAGAAACCCAATATGGATTTAGACTGGGTAGAAGCACGGTGGACCAGTGCCTTAACCTGTATTTACTAAAAAATACATATACAGTAGCCACTAAGGGGTCTATTTATTTGGGTTTCATGGACCTGTCCACAGCTTTCGATCTGGTTAACAGATCGAAGCTGTGGACCATTTTACTGGACATGGGGATTGACCCCAGCTTGGTATTTTTTATGGCAGATATCCACCGGGATCTATTCGCGACCGTCAGGATGACACAGGAAGGAACCTGCACAAGGCACTTTAAATCGGGGAGAGGGGTAAGACAGGGTGTATCCTGGCCCCTCTCCTCTTTACATTATGTATTAATGCTTTAGAGAAATCCCTGGAAACTGCTACTTTGGACGTTCCGCATATAGGGAGCAGTACCATTCCAGTTCTATACGCGGCCGACGCCGTCCTATTAGCACGTACCCCAATAGGTTTACATAGGCTATTGCACTCTTTTGGGGAATTTATTACCTCACTGGATTTGGTAGTTAATACTACCAAATCTCATGTTATGTCTATGGGGCCCCGCAAGAACAAAGTGAAAACTTTCTTTTCCAAAGGGGTTGAGATCCAAATAGTGAAGGACTTTACGTACCTAGGGGTTTTGTTTGATGACAGCTGTACATGGACGCCCCTGAGGTTAGCAAAAAGGAATGCCCTAGTGCGAGCTGGATCAGCCCTGCTAAGTTTCACACAGCGTTTAGGGGGAAGGCCTTTCGAGGCAATACTTGCAATTTGTAAAGCAAAATGTCTTGCATTAACATTATACGGTGCTGCAATCTGGGGATATAAACCCGTGGAAGATATGCAAAGGGCCGAAAATAAATTGTTTTGTTGCCTTTTATCTATTCCTCAATCCACTCCAACATTTGCTGTTCACCAGGAGCTAGGAATGGGGTTTGTTTGTGTTTTGATTAGCATGGCTCCCCTTACTTGCTGGTTAAAAACGTGGCTTAATCCTGAGTTAACGCTCAATCGTCGTATTTTAAAAGACTGTATTAACTTAGATGGGGGAAATTAAATACCGTGGCTTTCGTATGTTAAGGTAATGTTTTCGAAGCTGGGGCGACCAGAAATCTATGAAACCCCTGAAGGCATTGTTAAAGGAGATATAAAGTGGGTTAAAAAGCATTTTCTGTCCCTCAGGTTTCAGGAACGAGAGGCTGAGGAACTACAAAAGCCCACGGTGTGAGCCCATTTCCTATTAGTCACCTCTCCATCCATTGAACCGTATTTAAAGGTAGTTACAAGACCATACCATCGTTGGTTGTTAACTAGATTTCGGTTCAATCATATACACCTTTTATTGGGAACATTTCAGGGATGGACTATACCCGAAAAGGCAGCATTCTGTGACGCTGATAATTGCTCAACCCAAGATACTACGCACTTTGTTTTTTTTTGCAAACATTACTCTGATAATAGGAAAAAGTTTATAATCCCACTTTTAAGGGGGTCGGGGTTCCTACAGGTTAAACCTGCCTTAATGTATTTGTAATTACTGGACAACACATGGAATATCTTTAATATTGCTAGTTATCTTGTAGCAGCCGTAAGATCAAAGAAATTAAGATTTACAAAAGGGGGTGGTGGTGATGAACAGAGTGTCTGAATTGAGCAGACCACTCTTACCCAGTCCAAAGATCAGGGCTTGATCCATCACCGTTATTTATCTCACTGCCCCATCCCAGCTCAGAACCTGGCTATATGCAAATCAGTCTGTCCCTGGCCCAGTGCATCATGGGAACAGGGCAGACTAAACTACCAAGCCAATTCTTTACCAGAAAGGAGCCAAGCTACCGGGGACCGGTTTCTGGCATTTCAGCCTCTTCGGCCCGGCTTGCTTGAATCCTGATGGAGCAGTGAGAAAGGGACTCATGTCTGAGTATACCCTGCCACACCTATAGTGGCCAAAATCGATTTACAAAAGGGGGTGGTGATGAACAGAGTGTCTGAATTGAGCAGACCACTCTTACCCAGTCCAAAGATCAGGGCTTGATCCATCACCGTTATTTATCTCACTGCCCCATCCCAGCTCAGAACCTGGCTATATGCAAATCAGTCTGTCCCTGGCCCAGTGCATCATGGGAGCCGGGCCGAAGAGGCTGAAATGCCAGAAACCGGTCCCCGGTAGCTTGTTTCCTTCCCAGTGTAAGAATTGGCTTTTGTAGTTTGGTTTGCCCTGTTCCCATCATGCACTGGGACAGGAACAGACTAATTTGCATACAGCCAGGTTCTGAAACTGGGATGGTGCAGTGAGCTAAAAAACGGTGTTGGATCTAGCCCTGATCTCTTGACTGGGTGAGAGTATTCTGTTTAATTCAGAGACTCTGTCCCTCACCACCCTTTGTTGTAAATAAAGAAATTAAGAGGCATGAGTATAATCGAACCATGATCTTCATTGTATATTCCCGTACTTGTATACTTAAGAGATTTGTAAATGACCTTCATAAGGATTTTCCCACGACTTTAATTCTGTCCATTGTTTGGATATTGTATTTATTGAATGTGATGTATATGTGTACTTTTATGATTTTAATTAATCGAATAAAGTGGTATTGACTTGACTTGACTGTCTTTTAATGGCTCATTCCAACCCCTTTTTGCATTTCGCCGCTTCTCTGGCTACGGGCCATTCCCGGCCAGCCACCAAGGCCAACAGACTCCCTAGTCTTTTCGGGCCGCGTACGTGGTTCTCATAAGCCCTCAAAACCGTCATGGACATTTAGTGGGCGGCAGGACCTGCCATCACCTGCACCACTGGCGGTCTGTTACATCAGACCAATGTGTTCTGCAGATTGCCCAGAGGAGCTACTCCCTCCCTTTGAGAATACCACTCCACCCATGCCACCTGCTTTTGACAGGATGATGGAGAAACATCTTTCTTTGCTTCGGCAGGAAGTGACTGCTCTCTTGGCCAAGCAAGCCATCAACAGGGTGCTGACACCAGAAGTAGGTTGTGATTGTTATTTCTGCTACTTTATGGTGCCCAAGAAGGAGCGGACACCTTTGTCCTGTACTAGACCTGCACCCTCGCCATTTTCTCCTCAGGAAGGAGACATTTGAAATGCTCACCATCGCTCAGGTCTTGTCTGCCCTGGACCTATGATACTGGAAGGTGGCATTTCACTTGCAGGATGCATATTTCCACATTCCTGTCCTGCTTGCCTACAAGCATTACCTTCGGTTCGTGGTCAGCCATGAGCACATTCAAATCACTGTGCTCCCTTTTGGCCTTACAAGCTTCCCTCTGGTGTTCACCATTGTGTTTCAGTGGTTGCCGCTCATCTGCGGAGACCGGGGTGCTAGTCTTCCCCCTACCTTGACTACTTGCTGTTGAAGGATGGCTCATCTGGTGCATTTGCCCCCGACCTCCAGACTACAGCAGCTCTTCTGCATTTGCTGGGGTTCACTATCAACATGCCAAAGTCACACCTGACTCCCTCTCAAACGCTCCAAAGGGCGATTCCAGGATATGATACCGATGTTTCAGCCTCTATCCTGTATTTCAGTGAGACAGACTCTAAATCTGTAGTATTATGGCCTTTTGCATCTTGCTGGTAACACATGCCCATTGGCATATGCAGGCTTCGCAGAGGGATCTGAAGTTCCAGTGGACGCAGCATCAGGAGAATCTCTCAGACATGGTCTAGATATCAGAGGGAACGGCAAAAGATCTGCAGTGATGGATGACGAAACGCGACTGAGTCAGTGGTAGACCCCTTTCCCCATCCGGAGCTCACTGTGGTGAGAGATGCATTACTCCTGGGTTGGGGTGGCCAACTGGGAGAGGTGAAAATCAGAGGACTCTTGTCTTCCGTATAATTTCTGCTCTGCATCAACCTTTTGGTTGGGAGTGATTTGGTTGGTATTGAAAGCCTTTCTACCCTCCATGAAGGGATGGCTGGTTCAAGCGTTCATAGGCAACACCACTTGGTATTGCAACAAACAATGCGGTTGGGGTTGTAGACCTTGTGTAAAGAGACCTTGCATCTCTGGACATGGCTGGAATGTCAGGGCATTCTTCTGATGGTTCAATGTCTGGCGGGCTCTTTGAATGACAAAGTGGGCAAACTCGGCCATCGATGCCTGGCAGCTCAAGAATGGCATCTCCATCTGGAGGTGGTGCAAGGTCTCTTCAGAGAAGGGGAGAACCTTGGTTAGATCTGTTCAGCAGTGCTGAGAACTTGCAGTGTCAGCACTTCGACATGCTGGAGTTTCCAAAGCAGCTCTTGCTCGTAGGATTTTTACATCCCAAGTGGAGCTCAGGTCTACCGTATGCCTTTCCACTCCTGCCCAGAGTGGTCAAGAAGATCCGGAACGGTTGTGCCCAAGTCATCCTTGTAGCTCCGGTGTGGGCTCAAAGAGGTTGGTATCCCAAATTGTTGAGCATGGCCATCATTCTTCCAATCACGCTGCCCCTTCAGGAGGATCTTCTGATGCAGAAGCAGTGCAGGGTTCTCCGCCTGAATCTGTCAACGCTGCTCCTCCTTGCATGGAAATTGAGCGCCAAGAGTTGACTACCTTCCCCCTTCCGCCAAATTCTGCGATGCTATTCTGTCAGCCAGGCATCCCTCTACCAAAATGGAATTTACCTGCCATTGGGGCAGGTTTGTGGCATGGTGTGCAGAAAATCATGTTGGCCACCTTTCTCAAGTTCTCTTTTTTATTCCTTCCTTTGCCCAGCAAGGCTCTGCTCTGGACATCTTAAGTGGTTATCTTTCTGATACTTTCTGTGGTTTCCTGACCAGCCATCCCTTTTCCAGTCCCCTATTGTACATGGGTTCTTGAAGGGTTTGCAACATATCTTTCCTCCCTCTCCCATTATCATGCCTCAGTGGGACCTTACTCTGGTCCTGGCTTCTTGATGTGCACTCCCTTTGAGCCTTTGCATAACTGTTCTCTCAGGCTCCTTACCATCAAGATGACATTCCTAATGGCAATAACATCTGCCTGGAGTGTCAGTGAGCTTCAGGCTTTGTCATCCAAGCCTCCATACCTTAACATCTACCCAGACAAGCTGTTTCTCCGGACTAAATATTTCTTTCTACTAAAAGTGGTCCTTCCCTTTCAAATAGCCCAGTTCCTCACTCTGCCTATTTTTTACGCTCCGCCACATCCCTCTAAGGAGGAGAAGCGGCTTCACCATCTGGACCGAAAATGAGCATCGTCATGAAAGAGTTCCGGTGGACAACCAGCTCTTCCTGGGGGTATGTTGGAGCGCAGAGGAAAGAGGCTGTGCAGAAATGGACCATCTCCCAATGGAACATGCTCTGCATTAAAATGTGCAACACACTGATCAAAAAGCAACCCCTTGAGGGTTTGCTTGCTCATTCCAGCCAAGCCAAGCCTGCGACCACTGCGTTAGCACGCGGAGTCCTGGACATCTACTAGACCGCAACAGGTGCTTTCTTGCACACGTTCACTAAACACTACTGCCTGAAGTGTGATGTCTGACGGGGTGGACACTTTGCTTGTACTGTCCTGGAAGACTTCTTGGTTTGAAATTCTTTGATAGACCCACCTCCAGATATTCCTTGGGTATCTATTCTAAGGTAAGGAATCTGCAGCTAAAAGTCTCTATCAGATGGACAAGTTACCTGCCTTCGGTATTGCCTTATCTGGTAGAGACTCTAGCCACAGATTCCTTACTGACTCACCCATCTTTCCTGCTCTGCAAACTGATTACTAGGGTCATTCCAAGTTTTCCACACCAGTGGTTACTGTTCTTCGTGCCTCAGTGCCCCAGGTGTGGAAAGTCGTAAAAAGTAACTGACGACAGCGCTGGGGTGGTGCCTATATAGGCACGGTGTGCACGGATCTTCTAGCACTGACAACGCCAACTATGTCACGCAGAGCTGATCAACGCCACTTACCAGCATGCAATGGTACTGCTCAGGAAAATTTTCCAGATCAGTCTGACTCTTAGGGATAATTCTAAGTTAAGGAATCTGCAGCGAGATAGTCTCTACCACATAAGGCATTACAGAAGTTTGGTAACTTGTCCTTTATTGACAGTAACCATGAAGTAGAACTGGTGTTAGAATGTAAGTAACATTTTGTTATTTTGTTTTGTGAAGTTAGTAAAATTATTGAAATGGAAATTTAAAAAAATGCTGCATCTGTAACCTTTGCTCTTCTATTGAAAATATGCATCTGTAACCTTTGCTCTTCTATTGAAAATATGTATCTAGCTATTGTTGTTGCTCATCAGAATTTAAAGACACTGAATTTCAATCAGTTTGTCACTGAAGCTTGAACTGCCCATAATCTACAACATAGGCGTATCTTGCTTTTTTGTTTGTTACAAAATAAATTATATTTTGAATACCAAGGAAAGCAGTACAATCCTGAAAAACTAATACGATTCTGAGTTAATATTAAACTGAATATCTCCCACCCAGTTACTGGGCAGTTTAGTTAGTTGTTTTTTCCCAATAAATTAAATATTACTTCTACAATCGGTGGAGGAGGAAGGAATAACACAAAATGTGACACCAATCTGTAGTGCCAAACTCGTCACAGTAATGTCACCAATTTAAATGTATATTTTTACCTTAAGTCACTGGGCGGGAGAATGTAGAATGTAGAGGCTATACTACTGCAGTTTATATACATTTGTATTCCAGTTCAGCATGTTTCTCCATTATGATTCTGCACCAGGCTGCAGTTTGCAACATCATATGTTTGAATGGTAGTCATCAATAACAATCAAGGAGGTTCTTAATTTTACTAATCACACACATTTGCCCTTTTGATACTGGTCAATAAACTGAAGCATGCAGCACATATTTTTCTCCTTGTATGCCTCATCTACTGCATTGCTTTGTTGCTAGCAAATATATTGCTGTTGTACATGTTCCACTGATTGAAAAAAAAATACAGGATAGCCCCTTTTGGGACCCTGAAGAGATGTTCTAAGAAAATGCCTTAACTTCAAACATGATGTTTATTTCGTCTGTTCTTATCGGAATACAGCAACTTGAATGTCTGCATCAGGAGAAAGCTAGCAAAATACCTCATTCATAAAACGTATCTATTGAGAAGATATAAAGAATTATCATCAATTATGTTAGTCAAACATGGTTTTATCACTGCAGCACTGCAAGTGATTTGATTTGTCTTAAAATACTTTTTCCCTGTGTTTCTATTTGAATATATGTCATAATCAAACTGAAGTTGACAATAACAAAATGAAATATTGTTTCACTTCCTCATTCTTCTGCAAATGAAAACATTACTCTACAATGCAGATTTATATACTTTATAGAATGCAAGCATGCCAAAACTGTTGCAGTATTGTATGTTAGAGACATTATTCAGTTCACACTCAAGCAACATGCTTAGTTTTATACCAAGATGAGCCCTGCACCAACCAGTCCCCGGCCACATGATGAAAAATAGACACCCCGGATATCTATAGTGCAGTGTTTTGTGCTTTCTTTGTCTGTGTTTATCTGTAGAAATGAAGGATGTTGAAGCAGACAGATAAGTAAACTTCTTCATAATCTCAGTAGTGGAAGACTCTTCAAATATAAGTATCCCCCAACAAGAAGTTTGGAAATGCAAAGAATAAGAGTCTTTAACAAGTTACTTTAAAAACAAAATCTTTATCAGTTTTATGCTGCATAACATTGCAGTGACGAGAGTTACAATTGCAAGACATAGTAGATGAAGCAAGAGACAGCTCTCTGAATTACATCAGGCAGTTATATATAAAATCAAAAAGGGTGCAAGACAGTTGATTGTGTACTGTGACACAAAACACATACTCGTACAACTCTCAGGGGGCTAGTCCAACTGTAAATGACCGATTAGTGACTTCAGAGCTATTAGAACTGTCGCTGTCTTCACTTGTCATGGTGGAGTCCGGATCCAGGAGCTTGTCGTTCAAACTTTGCCACACAAGGAGATCCTCACCCTTCTTTTCATCACTTTTACTTAGCCTCATATGAATTTCCTCAACCAGTGATCATGCCGCCACATCCCTGTGCCAGTGAATCACCTCTGCAGCATGCTGGCCCATCCAAGTGATTGCCACCCTGTGCCTAGAGAGCACCAATGTTAACTGCAAAAATGTATACGCCATCTGACGAACTTTGGGCCTTTTGATGTTCCCAAACCAGCAACCCTGAAGGGCACCACCACCCACAGGGGAGTGACTCACCTTAGTTTGCCCGCCACCTGGTTCCAGTAGTTCTGCACTGCCCGGCAGCCCCAGGCCAAGTGGAGGAAATCTGTTGCCTGTATTCCACAAGAAGGGCAGTCATTACGGGCTTGTTATTTGCTATGGAGAATCTTGGGAGTCTGGCATGTGCGATGCAAAAAAATTGTAATGCAACCCCTGCTTGAAGCAGGGATTGCATGAGACTGACTGCGTAAGCCCACAGATGCACGCACAATCACCATCCTCTTGGGGTGTTTCCAGGTCTGCATCCTAGGCCGCACAGGCCCATAACAGGGAACCCGCCGCGTCCGCCCTCATGGCTTTGTAGAGCGTGGAGCTCGAATGTAAGTCCAAACCGCAAATAACAGGATGGTTAGTGACTTGACCGCCGCTAGTTTGTTTTCACACTAAAAACCTAGCTACCTAGTTCTTTACCCAAAATCTCTAGGTCTTCCAAACAAGCAAATTGTGATATATGTATCCCAGTTCTGATTCATCTTCATTGATTCAAAAAATGCCTGTGAAAGGCTTTTAAACATTGTGGGTTCTAGATACTTGTGGACTGAAGTAAGAAAGGAATATTGTACAGTTGTATTACCTATAGTGTACATTTATAATAGTATTTGTGTTTCTCCATCATGCTGCCTCCATGCTTAGTCATGTAATGCATAACATTCCCTTGATGAACTAATATTGCAAGTAACATTTGCTTTCTTGGTGTTTATTATCAACCTAAGGAGCAATAATTACGGTTTTGAATTGAATCGTATTTGTGCAGGTTATGGTAAAAACTTTCTGCCGCAAATTCCTTGCCTTATGCATACATCCCAAATGCAAGACTTGATCCTGAACCTCCTAATCCCTAATCAATAGCTTTTCAGCACCACCATGTGGAGCCACGTCACTCTAATCCTGGATCCATCCTGCCAGGAAGTGACAACTTTGACCTATATGCAGCACCATATGATGTGTTGGCAGCAGCATTTTTTCCCTGCACTTTACAGCAAACTGGGTCAGATGTGCTCTTCTAAGGTCATTGTTTTCAAACCATTTTGACATCTGCATGTGTTGCCTAGTACCTGAACACAGTCCTCATGCTTGTTATTCATGTACATCCATGCATTTGAAAATCAACATGGTGCAGGAAGCCAAATTGACTCTATCTGGACCTATACCTGCCCTCTCATAGGTAAGTCCCTTGACAGAGTTGATCCTACAAGATGACCATCCTGCAAAAAACGCATAAGAAATACAATCTGAAGTAGAAATCCTCCTCTCCCTCCAAAAAAGTAGTGCTGTTCCGGGGACCATTCCAAGAGTCATTGGTACTGTTCCCTGATGCCAATCTCCACCTTGTTTTTGGAGCCGATTCCAGTTCATTATAAATAGTTCATACCAGAGTTTCAGACCTCATATATTGATTCATCCCATGGTTATGCCTTTTTGTGGGCTTCATCTCTAACACCAGATTTGATGCAGCCCTTGGCGCCATCTCAGCCCTACATGTCGGAAAGCAGTATTTAGGTCACCAGGAAAAAAGTGTAGACCTCCTTTGAGGGCCAGTCCCTTGATGAGCAGCTCCTTAGTGGACAGATATTTGCTCAGACTTAAAAATTGTTGGATTCAGATTCAAGGTCAAGTAGTCTTGGGTTCAGATATTCCAAATATGCCTAGTAGGGGCTTCAGGTACATGGGGGGAGGGTGATTAAGAGGCTGATGTTTTCTCGCTTAAAGTACGGATGCTTTACAATTATCTGGATCTCCAAAACACCAATAGCCTAGTTAATACCCCCTGAGGGTGACATTCCATGTGTTTCATGTTCTTCGTAGGAAGTTTGCACTCTCATGGTGTGTGTGTGTGTGTGTGTGTGTGTGTGTGTGTGTGTGTGTGTGTGTGTGTTATATATATATATATATATATATATATATATATATATATATATATATATATACTATGGTGATCCTAGTATCATCCCACATCTAACTCTAATATCGAGTTTGAACCAGAAACCCCTCCCACAGCTATCACTGAAACAGACATCTGGTAGCACAAAAGGGGATGTACTTAAATTGTCTAAGAATCCTGTTCTCTCTTTAAAGTGTGCCCCAGTTGTTACATGGGACTCATCCGATTTATCAAGCAGTATTTTAAACTGTAGAGCCAGAAAGGATGCCCACAGCTCGCACCCTGTATATTAAGTGTAGTTCAGGGGAGTTTTTTCTGCTCATGCAGGTGAACCTAATGTTTGCTTCTGCAAGGTATTTCACCTGTTTGAGGCTTAAACATGTAAGAGACTCATGCTAATGAGCCTTCTGACAATTCAGTCTGGTAAAGGGTAACATTCTCAAAGTTACTTTTCCTTAATAGTTATTGCAAATCCGACCTTGCATAGGACAGCTGGGTCAGCCACTGTGAAAATAGCTTCCAGGACCCTGTCACTGTCGGGAACTTGATAATAATAATTGTCTACATCGCCCACTTTTAAATACCATGCTCTATACTTTGGGCTGCAAGGCTCACATAGGAGTGACTTAGTCATATTTAAAATAGATTTTACCTGTTAAAAAAGGGTTATTTTAACAGGTCTCATTATAGCATTTAGGCTACACAAGGTAGGTCTGAAGCCATGTTTGCTTTGACACTATTGGATTTCACAATAGGCGCTGTAGTCCACTACTGGTATTTTAACTTCCAGGCCCTGTGTGCACCTTCTACACCGTATACTAGGACTTATAGGCAAGTTAAATATGCTAATTAGGAATCAGCCAATTCAACCATATTTAAGGAGGAGCACAGAGACTTTTTCTCTTGGTTAGTAGGGGTAAAGTGCTCAGAGTTTTAAAGCCAGCAAAAATGTAAGGTCCAACAAAAGGAAAAGGCAGATATACTACAGTTTCTCTTTATCTCTACTATTCCTATTTCTATTTGCTGCTCTTCCCTGCTCATAACCGATATATCCGTTTCACAGTGTGGTCCCAAAATACTGATTTGTGGTTCTTCTCTTTGTCTTACAACTAACTGCGCTTCTTCACCATTGTGCTTGCTGTGTAGGTGACTTCTCTGAGGAGGCCATTTCCGATTTTTCAAGGCATTGTTCTGTCTAAGAATAATACATGCATATTAATGTGCAGGAGTTGAAGGATAGTTGCCTAGCTCTGAATGCTTTTATCCTTTCCACTTTTGGATGCATGGGTCAGGTTCTATATTGCCATCCATTTCTCAACATAATGGCATCCTGGATCTGATGTTTTTTTGTTTTTGCAGTTTTATATAGCAGAAACTTGAACTGAGGTATTGGAGCACTTTACACGAGTACCAGTTACTTTGCACAAGGTCACTTTTATTTACAGCACTAGAAGATTATGTGATTTTTCCAGAATTACAGTATGTTGAGTCGACGAAGGGACTCTGACCTGGTTCCCCAGTTCCAAATTCTGTATCCTCTTGAACTGCCCTCTTTGTTTAGTTTGCTCCCAGTGGTGCATTTTTTGAAAATGTATTATAGAAGATTCCACCCATGCCTTGTGCTGTTGTATAGTGAGATTTAAGTTAAGTAATGATTTTTTTCATGATATCACCATTCATACAGGTATACTGTTGCACAATCCACCTCTTGGCTTCAAAGATGGTCTTCCTCTTGGTGACTACCACCCGGAGTCTCAGATTTGCAGCCTTATCGTCCTCCTACTGTTTTGCACATTTGTAAATTGGTTCTCCCCACTGGTTCATCCTTTCTACTAAAGGTTTTTCCTGCCGTACACATGTGCTAGTCTATCCCCCCTCCCATCTTTCTTTCTGACCATCTCATCCCTTCAAGTAGAAAGGACCAGCTGCACAGTCTGAACCCTAGTCAAGCTGTCTTCTAATATGCTTATGAGAAAAACTCAAAGCAGGTCGATGATCAGCACTTCATTGGTTTCACTGGAGCCAAGAAAAGCAAAATTGTGACCAAATGTACTATTTCATGTTGGGTCACTGTTTGCATTAAGATTTGTTATGCCTTTGCTACCAAAAGCCCTTTCAGCCAATATTTGTGTTTATGGTACAGTGAGAAGTAAGGTAGATTCTTCTGCTCTCCCAGTGGTTGGCATTATCTGTATGCATTTGCCTAACAAAACTGTTAGTGGGCTCAGGCATGGAGTGATAAATACTTTTTTAGGGCCCTATTCATTTGACTTCCTTGACTAAACCACATTCTTCAGTTCCACAAGTGGGTGCTACTATGGCACTTATTTCTAATGTGAGGAATTTCATAGAAGAACTATCCATTAGAAAAAGTTACTTACCTTTGGTAATATTATTTCTGACACTATCTAATTTGCTGCAGATTCCTCACAATCTTCCACCATCCATTTCTGCTGTTCATGACACAGCTTCAAGGGATGCATTGTTTATCAATGTGTTGTTGCCCTCTAGTTCTTCAGTTCCTCTCCCCACACTTTGTTTGGGTGTAGACCAAATGCATGTAACTGACTCAAATGGACTAATCAGTACCGTATATTGGCCGATGTCTCACTGGTTGGGCTGAGCCTGACGAGCTATTGCTGGAGGCAGTAAGTGTTTGTGGCATGTGTAGCTGTAGATACCAATTATTTGCATACTGCCATCTAGTTTTGGGCTATTATGTGTGCAAATTGTTTTCTTCAAAGAAGTCTATCGAGTAACTAGGCATAATGTCTCCATCTATTACTGGCAATGTTCATGGGGATCGACAACATCGTTAAAAAATGTTTCTCCGCCACTCTGTTCATATATGTCCCTTCAAGCTCCGGTTTGACCACCCCATGGTGTACTCGCTGGGCCCTCTTGGATTCTTCTTACTCGTCAGATGAATTAAGTGTCTCTCATTGTTGGTTCCCTTATAGCACAACTCCAACTCCTTCTACAGAGACTACAGAGTCCAGCCCCTCTGGGGCTCCATTGATTCCTCGACACCTGAGAATGTACCTATAATGGAAAGAACTACATTTCGCTGCTGCCCAAAGTGTCCAGTGAAGTACCCTAGGACAGACCTCCATCAGATGTGTGTACCTCTGCTTTCCCCAGACCACTAGGAATCATCCAGCGCGGTGTGTCTTGCCTTCAAGAACAAGAAAACCCTCCAATACCGTCAAGATTGTTGCTTCGGCTTTGATAGTGCATCACCGAGCAGACGATACTCCAGACCTGTTCGGAGAACAGGACACACAGGGTGAGCAGCAGCCAGAGGCTTTCAGGGCAAAGGCTCGGGTATTGGAGATAGGGGAGGATTCTGGCCTAGATGAAGCAAGCAAGCCTCTACCCGTAGAGCGTCCAGCTCCCAAAACAGCCACAGTCAGCACTGACATACCGCCTCCCACCACTTCATCACCACCCCCTTTTCTGAACCACTTAGAAGCCCAGCATAGCTTCGAGGAGGTCGAGCATCTAGCTCTTGGGCCTTTCATTAGATTTCTGGTCCGCCACTGCCACAAGGCCATGGTTAGCACCGAACTGATGAGTCAAACCCGACGCCTGCCCATCTCTAGGCATCGAAGTTCGCTTCCAAGCCATGCCTTTCAACTTCGAGCAGCTCTTTGGCTCTGGCCGTGAAGACAGCCTTGCAGCCAGACCTTTTGAGCCAAAATTGGGCTTGGTGCCAACAGGCCAATGTACATCTATGGCTCTGAAAAAACGGCATCCGGGGCAGGTTCCGCTGCCATTTTGGATGATCAAATCAACCCGTCCTCCAGGGCCTTCAAGAAGAGCTAAATGCCATGCCGCAGTGCTTCCACATCCATCCTGAGTCCAGATGGATTCTATCAAAGCCTGCATTCCAGGCAAAGGACCCTACTCCTCTCAAGAGGTACCTACCTTTTGAGGAAGCCGTGTATCCATCCTCTTAGCGGTGCCTAAGAAGGTTCTGTGCTATGACAAAGGCACCTCTCACCACCTCCTTTGCCTCGCTTACCTCCTCATCACCCTTTTCCTTCTCCTCATTTGCCTTCCTGTCCACCATGTCCATGCCCACCGTCGCTACTACCAGGAATGTACCCTTCGCCAGAATCACCTCAGGGTGCACCTCCTGGGTTTGGGTGTGATAGCCCAAGGTCTATAATATATGATATGACCCCAACCAAATACCAACTCGTGGGATTATTATGATATTGAGCCTCCAACCACTACTGACCCTGACATCTATCCGGCCAAGCATTCCCAGCCAATCTACACCACTGCATGCCATGAGATATTACATGGGGCAGCTGCATTCCGCAAGGTGGAAATGCACAAACAACTAGGAGGACGACTTTCTCATGGCGACATTCTCCAGCACCTAGAGGGCCATGCAGTATTTGCCCATGCTAAAGGGGATGCTCAAGCTGTCCTCTTACATCAAGTAGTCGGTCAAGGCACACGTCATCACACCTAGGGTTGACAAAAATGATAAAGCTTCTACTTCAGACTTTCCCTACATTGGGGGTCCGCTGTCATCAGACTATCTAATTGAGCACACAACCCAGAAATGTGATAAATCTCTAGGTACGGGGATGCCCCCTCCCCCGACCAGGAGAGTAAGAAGATGCTGCAGGAAATCACATCACGGCCTAGTGTGCTGTGCATTGGCGTATTGCTATTACTATGGGTTTACTCTCCTGTTACGATATGGCCTCTGGGAAAAGATGGAGGAGATGCTGCAACACATCCCAGACCAGTACAAGAAAAAGGGTCAGGAATTGGAAGCAGAGGACAAACTCATATTGCACACAAAAATTTGATGTGCCCTGGATGCAGCAAACACAGCTGCCCATGGGGTAAATACCAGTATTCTCCTCCACAGACATGCCTGGTTGTGTATGGCTAACTGTATGGGTGGAAGTCTCTGGGCTTAGGTGCTACAATTGTCGGTGCCCAATTGTGTTGTAGCACATTCCTCGCGAACGGCTTCACCCAAGAGCCATTGTAGAGGTAAGTATAGAGGAAGATGGAGGATTGTGCCCTCACAGTCTCTCAAAGGGATCCAAAAAGAAATTTCAAGCGTTCTTTAGTGGTTTTGTGTGCGTGATTTTTATTTGTTGTTGCATATGCGAAAGAACAGCAGCCGACGTGTTTCGCCATGGTGGCCTATTGGCCAAGGGCTTTTTCAAGTGTGATAGGGTGTTAAATGTAAGAAAGTCAAAAGCCATAGTGGAGAAAATAATGTCAACACGTAGGACAGAGAGACAAAGGCCAAGGATAAGACAAGGATGGGTAGAGCGTAAATGTGAAGAAATGGTGGGGAAGCAGGACAAGGTAGAATGGGGAAAATCAGAGAGGGAAGAGAGATGAAAAATAAAAAAAGCTAGAGTTGGGGAGAAAAAGAGAAATAAAGAAGAAAGACGGAGTAAGGGAAAAGGAAGGGAAGGAGAAAGACAAAAGGGAGATTAGGTGACATATTCAAATAAAGTGCAATGATGTAAAACATTAAACATACTTTTTCATAATGTTCTTGTAGACACGGAAAGTCAAAATGATGATTCCATTAACATGCGATACCTGATTGGTATAAAATTATGCAATTGGAATTATAGCAAAAAACTGTAAAACTAGTATTGACACATAACACATTTGAATCAAATTAAATCATCTATGTTCAACAGGTGAGCCCACCTGTGTTCTCACATAATTCTTGAGAATGCATAAAAAGGAAGAGAGAGTGTTGTATGCGAAAGCAATAGTGTTAAGAATTCAAATGTAAGTAGTCATGCTTAGTGGTTCCATACATGAAGGAGGTGTATGTATGGACATGATTCCACCTATTCAAAGTCAGAGTAAAAGCAGCAGAATGGAGGCATTCCTAAAGTAATCATTCAGCTAAATCTACTGAAAAACAAGTGAAGCGGTACCGTTTTGAAAATGAAAAAGGCGCTTACCAAGGAATCAAGTCTGTAGTCAGTTTAAGTTTCGTTATTCTGGGGTAGAGACAAAAAAAGGGATTCTCTATTAGTACATATTGCATGTGAGGGGACACGCTTGAAGAGAAAAGGTCTAGGGGGCCCTGTGGAGAACGGCAGTCATTACAGCTGAAAAGGCGTAGCGTTGCTGGCAGCTCGTTCTCCTATATGTTTGAGGGGCACGCTGGAAACACCATGTTAAGAAAAGTTCCCAAATTACCTTAGACCTGGATAGTGGAGGAATTTGCTCCCAGTAAAAAGCCAGCTGTTCCTGGCAGTAGATCGCGTCCTGTAACCAGGACTCAATCTTGGGTGCTAGCTTTCACCCCCAAGATCACGCCATCTAACCAGGACTCAATCTTGGGTGCTAGCATTCACCTCCAATGCATAGCGACTCAGCGCTTCGCCAGCAGAAGTAGCATAGCTGCCAATCAACTGGATTTTGGTGGGAGGTCAAGAGGCATATCAATGATGTGTGAGGTACTGGGTGTTTCAGACTTTGTGTAATAGCATGAATTATGGCCTGACAGTATTCTCCAATCAGAGGACAGTTCCCAACCAGGTGTAGGAAGGTACATCTCTTACAGTGTGTATCTGGCATTAGCCCCAATCGTTGTAGTTGCGCTGGCGTGTGGTATACCTGATGTAGGAATTTCAATTTGATTATCCGCAGTCTGTAGTTTGGGAAGAGGGCAGTCATTTGTCTGCAGCAGTATTTCCATTGTTCCTCGGTTATTGGGACACCCAGATAATCTTCCCAGTTTGTGCAAGCATTAGAGGTGTGGATAGGAGCAAAGTCTTGCATGATATTGTACAGTCTGGTGATTAGTTTGCGGGGGGAGGGTATAATATGCTCAAGAGCATGTAACTGAGACTGTGGCTCAGGGAAAGGGGCATGGAGTATTCTGCATGCGACTTTCTGTTGTTGATATAGCATAGTGTCCAACACAGTAATGTTGAGCAAGTGCATTTGATGTGCATGGGTTCTGGTTCGGGAAGCTTGTAGTGCAGGGAGTAATTGGTTCCAAGCTAACGGGATGGATGGGGCATATAGAACGGTAAGTTTGTCACATATAATGTAGTTGGAGTGCCATGGAATGCCTTTGCGTGATAGGATGGCAGTCCTACTTGCATAATTGGAGTAGAGTGCATGTGTGTCTGAGCACCAGCCTGCCTTTAGACGAGAGGCGGTTGAGGATGCGAGGTGTATTTCATGAAGAAAACATATGTCCACCCGGTGTTGCGTTATATATGCATGGACTAGCCCTGCTTTGCACTTATTATTAAGTTCCTTTAAGTTCCAGGAGAGGCATCAAATTGTAGCGGTCATATTGATTTGTGAACATTAATAGCAGATGTGTGTATGGAATATCTGATGTGTATTGCGATGTGAGGACTAGGTAGGGAAAAGTCCGGCTGAACAGCGCTTGAATAGTATGGTGATTTAGCAGATACTTACAGGATATCTGGCCCAAGTGAAGCTCTATCTTTGGAAGAGAAGCAAAAGATCTGTGGGAAGGAAAAGTAGTAAGGGATGAATTTAAACATTAACAAGGTGGCACATCCCCTCTTTGCTCATGAACAGAGCAGAATTCTGAATCCCAACCCCTCCCTGGCCCGAACCCTAAATTAATATCTTGTAGAGGAATCATCCCTGTAGGCGGAGTCCAGTCGAGCGAATTTCCCAATCCAAGCTAGACTGGGTGACTGGGGGGGCAGGTGCGCCTAGTAGGCAGTTCCGTGGCAAGTAAATGATGAAGTAGAAGTGCCCAGTGTGAAAGAAAGGCCAGTGCTGGTAGGGGCCCTAGGAGAGGGGAGCCATCAGGCACATCTCGGGTGCCGTGAAAGGGTCTGCAGTTGGAGTCAATATGATCAAAATGGGCTAATCTATTCGATGTGTTCCATAATTTCCTGGTTACTGGTTTGCTGCGATGTGCATGCCCATCCAGACTCCTTTGTTAAGAGTTTAGCAAACGTAAGAGCAGCCTTTGGGTCTGTGAAGTGATGTGCTTTGCCACTGTGTATAATGCATAGTTTGGCAGGGTATAAAAGGGCGTAGATAACATCAACTTTTTGCATTCGTCATTTGGCGGAGAGGAACTCTTTACGTGCCGCCTACACAGAGGACATAAACTCTGGGTAGAATGATAGCGTATTTTGCTTGGAACTGTATGTCCCTTTGTTCTCGGGCCTGGGGTAGCACTGCATCCTGGTCCTTGTAATTGAGCAAATGGGCAACAATGGGTCGGAGTTGGTCCCAGGAGGTGGCGTGGGTGCCAGTGTGCTATGAGCTCTTTCCACGATAAATCCAGAAGAGAGATACTTGCCAAAGAGTTTGCAAAGCATGGTTTCCACATAGACTTCCTTTTGCTCAATGTTAGAGGACTCTTCCTCTTTGGCTTTTATGAGTTCCAGGATCTTGTACATGTGCAAGAGGTGTTTGTTGAATGTGGCGTGACAGTCCTCTGCCTCAAAGACTCTTGTTTCTAGGTTATCTATTCTGTGTTCGTGGTTGTCCGCCCTCTTTCATTTGATTGAGGCGATATGCCTTAAGATTCAGCTTGGCTTCGATGGCACGGAGACTTTTCATCAACTAGGATTTCTTTCACATCGTAGTCACGTCCTTCTTGCTCCCCTGCCCGCCCCCGTGTTGTCAGGTAGGTCGTTCTGAGCTGGGTCTCAACTGGAGAGCCCAACTCGCCTCCTGCCCTCAAAGGAGAGCTTTGATTGACATGTGTCCTGCTTTCCCATAGTCGTGGGTTGTGTTTAGGAGCCGGCGGCACCAAATAGTTGATATATTTATCAAGGAAAGCTGAGAATACCTAGGCAGTTGAAGGTAGATAGCATACCAGGCACAGAAGCCCTCGATAAGCAGTTTATCCCGGGATCCAAGACTTTGCCGAGGGAAGGGCTGATAGGATCGTCATGGTCAGTGCTGCGTTTGTAAATAGATCTCTGCAGTGGCAAATGACCTCAGGAGGTAATCCCAAAAGCTACACGTTCAACAATAAGTGGGGAGGGTCTAAGGGCAAGTTTACAGACCAACCAGGTATAAGCCCCTTTACTCAATATATCACAACAAATAATACCTGGGGGTCTAAAGAAGAAGGAGGAAAGTTTGACAGTAAGAGCCACTACACCCAATGCACACAGAGCAGTGTCAGTGAGAAGTGATAGTTAGTAACTGGTCAAGTCGAGACTCAAGAGTACAAGGAGAAAAATGTATTGTTCCCATCAGAAGCCACACTGTACCGCCCTTGTTGTCATCATTTGGGATCTCCTTACCCAGGAGACAAGACGGCCGGTAAGCATTACCGTGACCGAGATGTAATTAGAGAGCAGAACAGCAGAATGTAGTGGTGGCTACTGAAAAAAGCAGTGTACGGTGTTTGGAGTGAAAAAGTGAAGGGTACTAAAATTAGGTGAATGGGTGGAAAAAGAAATTTTAATGATATCCCCCAAACCCTAAGGTTAAAAGGCAGGTGTGGGTGCAGGTTTTAAAGAATAACCGCACTTATTAGTGGTCGACATGTTTCAGCATATCATAAGATTTTCTTAATGCATTCTTCAGGACCTATACATAATACACTACTGCTTTTGAAAAATAAATAAATTATGAAGATATCACCTGGACATCCAGGCGTGCTCAACCAAATACCTTACGTGTAGGTTGAGGAGCTTCACCCCACCTGGCTGCAGCGCAGGTAAAAGGAGCACCGCTCTAACCGTCGGCGTCTCCAGGCAGTCTTCAGTACTGCTCGGGGGGGCCGAGCAGTACTGAAGACTGCCTGGAGACGCCGACGGTTAGAGCGGTGCTCCTTTTACCTGCGCTGCAGCCAGGTGGGGTGAAGCTCCTCAACCTACACGTAAGGTATTTGGTTGAGCACGCCTGGATGTCCAGGTGATATCTTCATAATTTATTTATTTTTCAAAAGCAGTAGTGTATTATGTATAGGTCCTGAAGAATGCATTAAGAAAATCTTATGATATGCTGAAACATGTCGACCACTAATAAGTGCGGTTATTCTTTAAAACCTGCACCCACACCTGCCTTTTAACCTTAGGGTTTGGGGGATATCATTAAAATTTCTTTTTCCACCCATTCACCTAATTTTAGTACCCTTCACTTTTTCACTCCAAACACCGTACACTGCTTTTTTCAGTAGCCACCACTACATTCTGCTGTTCTGCTCTCTAATTACATCTCGGTCACGGTAATGCTTACCGGCCGTCTTGTCTCCTGGGTAAGGAGATCCCAAATGATGACAACAAGGGCGGTACAGTGTGGCTTCTGATGGGAACAATACATTTTTCTCCTTGTACTCTTGAGTCTCGACTTGACCAGTTACTAACTATCACTTCTCACTGACACTGCTCTGTGTGCATTGGGTGTAGTGGCTCTTACTGTCAAACTTTCCTCCTTCTTCTTTAGACCCCCAGGTATTATTTGTTGTGATATAATCCCAAAAGCTAACCACCGCTTTAAGGCAGGACTGCTTTACAGTCTGTGCACAGCATGTGTATGTTCCTTGCCCTGTAAGCATCTGTTTAAGGTATGTAGTGCTATATATTCACATGGGCCCACCCTCCTCACGGAAGCCCTTATATGTTAGACATTTTGGGCATATTCAAGGGTGGCAGGGTGTCACATTAACACCCTGTTGCACCCCTGAATCGTGCATGTGTGCACATGTGGCGCACATACATGCCCTAAGGGCATGTATGTCTACCATATGGCACTTTTAAAAAAGCACAAAATTGCTTTTTTAAAGGTATTCGGTATTTACCACCAACTTGTAGTTGGTGGTAAATAACGAATCCTTAAACCAGAAATGCACTCACTTGAGTGCTCCTTACATAGGATTTAAGGATTCGGTAATTTACCGATTCCTTAAATTAAGGAATCAGTATTTTACCGATTTCTTAAAATAACAAATCTGTAAATTACCGAATTCTTAAATCCAGCCTCCTACATCGCAAAGGGCTAAATACTGGAAATTTACAGATTTTTTCGGCCATTACCGACCGGTATTAGCCCACCTACATATGGCACTTTATCTCTTACATTTACTATCACTTTTGTATGGCCATCTTTTCTGTATCTCTACCCTCCATCAACATTCTCACCCGTTTGGCGAAAAAAAAAAAACTGTCTAATGATGGAGATGATGCCCATGTGCATTACCAGTAATAGGTGGAGTCACTGTACCTTGTGTTTCAAAAGTCTTCTTTGAAGAAAAACAACTTGCCAAAGTTTGAGCTCTACACAAGATGGACTGAGTGTGTGTAGCATGTGAATCTACAGCACTACATGCCACAAGCATATGCTTAAAGGGTAAGTAACATTTTCATTCTGATCCTTTCAGGAGTTTTATTAAGTTTAGGAATATGTGGGAGGATAGTATCCATCAAAAATATTGTTCTTGTAGGTAGGTAATGTTTTCCTCCCTGTGGTCAAGAGTGAACCATATACACATGTGCCGTCTGTGCACCCACTTGTCTACTGCCCTAACGCTGCCTTGAATTGTTATTTTCTGTAATTGGTTTTGTATGATTAACATACTGCAATTTGATGTTTTTTATGTAGTGTTTTAAAGCTTCGGCCAAAGGAGGGTCTGACATACTTTGATGTTGTGGCCATCGTAGACCCAGTGACCAGAGAAGCTCAAAAACTAGCTCCATTGCTTATGGTAAGCATTGACTGAGAAGATCCTGGAGTGTGGATATACTTCAGTGGGTGTATAAAACTGTGCTTATGAGCACCTTTAAATCTGCCAGTTTTTTTTGTGATTCTTATGTTAGTAATATTTCAGTAAAATCAGTAAATATGATTGATTTAGATTTTAAAGGACACTTTGGTCAGGGGAGGCCGTTACCTGTGCTCTTGGGTATACTTTTGAATTTTCCTTGCTTCCTCACTCTGAAAAGTTGTTAAACTGGTGTCATTACCAGATCTAGGAGTTGACTTATGGGCAGAGAGAACTTTAATAATTATGCAATGACCGTGTGAGTAGCTTTACTTTACATTGCCAGTCGTATGTGGAACATAACCTCGCTATGCAAGAAAAGTTGGAGATGAACTTTAGTCTCGAGTCAGCCTCAATTAGTTGTTTATAGCTTCCTCCTTTGTTCATGTAATGTCATTTTGTGTGATATTATGCTGTCCGTTAGAGGTCAATAGAGTTCAGCTGTCTGGTTTTATGTTTAGAGGTTAGTGCTCACTGACATTATATAACACTGAATTACACATTGATATTTTGTTTGTCCCTTCAGGTTTTGAGCCAAGTTATAAATATGAATCTCCGAGTGTTCATGAACTGCCAGTCAAAGCTGTCTGACATGCCCTTGAAAAGGTAAGGAGGCATTTACTCTGAAGAACAACGAGTAGGGATCACATTTTCTCTTGCTACCAGTAAAACTCCAGACATCCTGTCTCAAAAATTCGGACCTCTCCTCAACCTGAAATAAGGCTAGAATGCATGTTTTAAAAGGAAGAATTAACAGATATCCGAAGCCTTAGCAACAACTGCTTTAATCTAGAACGTGTCCTAAGTACATATTAGTGTTTTGTTTCAGTGAGGTAATGAGATCTGAATGGTTCTACTGTAACCGCTACATAAACCAAGACCAACATGCCTCCTATCTTTAGACTTTTTAGTGAATATATTGCATGTAAGATATTAAAGAGTTGGGACTGTGAAGTGAAACAAAAGCACATAGACAAAAGGACCTCATGGATCCAGTTTCCAGAGTCATGGTAATTCCTGCGTTTTAAAACAAATGTTGGTTATGTATGAATATATATTATTTGTAATGTGCAGCTATAACTCCACTGGAGTATCCTGGCACTATGCAGAATTGTACATATTGCTCCGACGGAGGCTGCCACCTAGTGAGGAAGGGTTAGATAAGTGAAAGGCACAGGGAGTCAGAGGCTCCAAAGATCCGGGGTTTCAAGGATTTCCTGAAGCAGAATTCTGAGTGGATGAGGGGGCGGTGACAGGGTAGTGTATTCCATGCTTTTGTCCCGAGAACGGCTACTGATTTCCCCCCCCCTTTGTTTTACATCTAAAAGGAGGGGGTTTTAATAGGTTTGCTGATGAGGACCTAAGGAGGCATGTGGTAACATAGGCGGTGAGTCTAGCTGTTAAGTATTTAGGTCCTGATGCTCTAAAGGCTCTGAATGTTATTGTGAGTATCTTGAATAGCTCTCTTTTGTGAACGGGTAACCAGTGCAGTGACTTTAGAGCTGCTGAGGCTGAGGAAAGGCACAGAAGTTTCAGCTCACTTATCTCAGTTGAAAGATAGCCACAATAAGTCACATTGGCTAGTTTCCAGAGACTTCAACCTCAACCTTTTTCATGGACCCTCGGAGGAACACACAGATGCTGTTAGCCACCTCCCTTAGAATGCAATGCCATTGAAAACATGGAGGGACAAATCAGGAGAAGAACTCATAAATGCTTGTGAACTATTGAGTTTGCTGGCACTAAATGACCGAAAACCATCTGACATTCCACCTGCCTGGTCAAGGGTCCTTGGTAATTCGGATTCAATCATAGATTACACCCTTGTTTCAACGCCCCTTTATAACCAGTTTTGCGACTATAGTATATGTCATTTGTGGTGAGCGATCACAATCCTCAGATGAACATGGTGAACGCATCCCTGTGCAAACTTGAGGAATTTCGTACGTTGTTGGGAGAATACACTCCGAAAACCTGATACACCTGAAGTGGACCCCCGGCTCCATCAGCTCAGTAGCAGAGGATGCAGTTTCTAGTTTACAGGTCCTACCTCAAACCGATCCCAATCCAAGAGCGACATAGGAGACTCTTGCCAATAATAGGACTAAAACCCATAGTGAGAACAGCCACAAAAAGGGATCTCGACTTGGCCATTGTATATTGTCAATTATGAGCGCCCACATTCAGAACATAAAAAAGGAATCTGATAGAGACTACTAGCCACAGATTCCTTAACATAGAATTATCCCCAGGCGTGAGACTTGATCTGGAAAACTTCTCTGCCACAGCACTCCTGCGTGCCAGGGGGACGGCACCACGTGACTCCGCCCTGACATCGTCCGTGTTTGTGACGTCAGCGAGGATACATAATTCCCACCTGGGGCGCCTACGTCAGTTTTTTTTCTTTCCGCGTGCAACGCGGATCCGGATTGTGTCCTGGCCTGTTTTCGGCCCTTCTCTTCTTTTTCACGCTTTGGCGTTACGTAGAACAGCGTGCAAATGCCTTCGGGCTTCAAGACGGTTACCTCCTGTGCACGTCCCATGTCCGCGACAGACCCTTACCCGATTTGCATGTGGTGCCTGGGTGAGCACCACGACTCGGAGAGTTGCGACGCCTACCAGCACCTTAAGCCTAAATCACGGTGGGAGCGCTGGAGGAAGTTGCTGTCGACGCGCTTGCCCAGGTCTGTGTCATCCCAGCGTCCGTCTCCTACCTCGGAGGCAAGAAGCCGCCGGTTTCGTCTGCAGAATCGGTTTAGGGAATTGCAGCCAGACGCCCGCTCCAGGTCTCCATATCTCTACCACAAAAATGGAGTACATTTGACAACATTGACGTATTCAAGTCATCTATAATTGCAACAGAACCTCCAGTTGAGTTGGAACATCATGTTTAAATAAGTAAATTCGAGTGGGAGTAGCCATTGTTTTCCATTTACATTTCCCATTTTCCTGTGTTCGTTACCTACTGGAACAAGACAGGCCTTTTTAACCAGTGAACTTAAAGCTACATGTACCACAGCCTTGGTTTCTTCCATATTTGAGAAAATCAAGGATCGCAGTCCAAGTTAACGAAATTGTGCATGAATACAGACTTCCTGAAGAAGGCTCACGCCGAAACGCGTTGAAATGGGAATGCACTTCTGTATTTTATAAATTAATTGGACTATTTGTTATCATTCACAAATATTGTCTGATATGTAATGATTTTTTGTATGCACTGAGTTATAATAAGGCAAAAAATATTTTCTACAAAAAAGTTGATATAAAAAACAATAAAATATTAGAATATATCAATATAATTTAAGTGTCAGTTTAGTCATTAGCGTTTAGTTTTCTTTCTCTTTAGTTCAACAAGCACAAAACCTGGTGCAATTTTGTCCTTTCTTACCCCAAATTCGTCTGCAGAATCGCCTGTCGCCGCGGCCCTTTGGGTGTGGCTCAAAGACTGGTAGGTCCTTTAGTTTGTCTCCGAAGCCCTGTCCTCCTTTCGTGGTGGGCACCGGCTCCCCCCAGCACAGGCGCCCCCACCAGTCGCCTCCCTGCCTGCCGGTTCCTGGCGGGGAGGCAACTTGGGCCCAAATGACTGCCTACGCTCCAGCGCTGCAGGCTTCTTTGGCCCTTCCTCCACCTCCTGTGACGTCTGCAGATCCCCTGCCTTGAGCAGGGACTCCCGCGGAGTTGCCGGCGGCTCCGTCGCTGAAGGTTTCGGCTTTAGGTCGTAAGAGAGTGGCGTTTTTGAGGTGTAGTCCTTCGGGGCTCCCCTCTTCGGCGCCTAGAGTCCCTGCCTCTCCTCTAATCCCTACGGGGGCTCCCTGTGGTGTTGCAGGTGATCGTCGAGACTCCGGGCTTGTCCCCGAGTCCCCCTCGACCCTCTAAGCAGGCGGTTGCCTCACCAGAGGTCGAGCCGCTGCCGTTTCGGCGCCGGAAGCCTTACTCTCCGGCTCAGGTAGAGGCCGGGACCGGGGGTGCCTTCCCAAGTCCCTCTCGGTCCTCAATGGGGGCGGCTGCCCCGTCTGAGGTCGGGCCGGCGCCTTTTCAGCGCCGTGCCTTCACCGTTCCGGCGTCGACCTCACCCCATTCTCCTGGAGAGCACGTGGCGGCAGGAGACCGCCCGGCACGACGGAGGCCTACTCCGGTGCCGGTCAACGCCGATCAGGCGCTGGTGGCGGACTCCATGGAGCTGCGTCGGCTTCTGGATTCGTCCCCTGAGGTTCCTTCTTCTCCATAGGTCTGTCATCTGTTGGTGTGTTCCTCCCCGGAGACAAGGCGCCGTGTTGTTGCCTTTTCACCGGCATCTTTCCCCACGGCCTAAATCCTTGAACCCTTCTTTCCATGATCCACGGCTGGCTCCTCCACCAGCCTTTCCGCCCTCCCCTGGGGCCCCTCAGGTCCCCCATTCCTCTGTGGATCCTCCTCTATTCCGGGGCTGGCCGCTCCCCCCTCGACTTGGTGATGGGCGGCTCAGTCTGCAACTATTACCCATGGAGGAATTACTTTCCCATCCGCGGCGCCCTACTGAGGCCAGTGTTGCCTTTGTTAGGGCTATTTCCACGGCTGCTGGTATTCTGAGGATGAGTGAACCTGCCACTCCATTTCCAACAGACAACCTCTTGGAGATTCTCCACCAAGGCTCTGGTGGATGGGAGTTGTTCCTTCCTTTTGAAGCGTCATGCCATAATTCTCTTACAGGGGCTTGGGGGTGCCCTGCCACAGGCGATCCGGTGCATCAGATACTACTGCATCACCATCGTCCTGCTCTGCATGACCCGGTCTGTTTTTCTTTCCAACCTTCTACTCAAGGCGCTCTACTGCGGAATGCCTTTCCGTGTTGGCCTGTGGTGTTGTTTCCTCCGTCACGGGAAGCCCGGTGGTTAGATTCTTTGGAATGTAATGTCTTCGCTTCTTCCAAAGCTGCCTTGCGGGCACTTAACACTTTGTGTGTTGACCAGGGCTACTTCCAGCCTGTGGGATTCTGTGGAGTTCCTACTTTCTCATGTCTCTCTTGAAGGGTGCCCGTGCTTATCTGTGGGGCCATGTGTTGGATGGTAGAGAGTTGGCCGCGTTTATTCTTTTTGCAGCTTTGGATGTTGCCGATGCTCTTGGCCGTACTATGGCCACTTCTGTGGCTCTCTGTCGCCATGCTTGGCTACGCGATGCTGTGTTTCCTGAAAATATTAGAGAGCTTCTGATCGACCTCCCTTTTGATGGGGTCCAGCTGTTTAATACTCATGCAGACTCCGCCATTCAGCGTCTTCTTGCCGGGCTCCGTCCTCCTCCTCCTCCTCCTCCTCCTCCTCCTTCTCTTCCTCCTCCTCCTCCTCCTCCTCCCCATCAGTAGATTCTTTTACTGATCCTCTGGGTCTTGGTGGGAGGCGCTATCCCACTTGTTTCTACTTTTGAGTTTTGGAGTGGCTGTTACTTTCTGTGAGGTTTACTGTGCTCTCTGGGTCCTTGGTTGGCCCCTCTCTTCAGTTGGCTGCTGGTTCAGCCCCCTTTTTGGTGAGGAGGTGTTTTTGGCTGATTACTAAGCCTTCTGTGGTTTCTGCCGCAGGTCTATGGTTTTGTCAGATGCGGGATTGTTTTTTCCCTAAGAGTGGTTCCCATGTTTTCTTGGGACGTGTCCTACCCTATGTGGGGTATATGTAGCTATTGTGTAGCCCTGTCTTACGCTTGGAGGGTGTGGGTTCCCCTTTGCAGGTTCCTCTCCCCTCCTGGTGTTGCTGCATTACGATGGTGCAGTTTTTGGTCCTTCTTGGGGTATGGCCTAGCCATCTATGGTGTTGTGCTGCGGTGTTTTTGCCCTTCGCCTGACGTTTGCTCTGGTCCTCTGTCTGGTGTTTCTGAGGGAATAGTTTTTCCTGTGTGTCGACCTGGTCTGTCCTACTTGTTTCTCCTCTTATCTTATAGCTGATCGCACTTCTTCGTGGATCGGTTCTGTCCGGAGCAGACCCCTTTGGGGTTGTTTGGGGCATTTTGCAAGCCTTACCCTTCTTCTGAGCCCGACAGGGTCTGGGCGTTTAGTTTAGTGGCGCTTGTCACCGGCTGCCCCACCAGCTCTTCCGTTCTGTGGCCGGAGGCCTTGGCCATGGCGCTCTTGCTGTTTCGGGTTTATCCTCCTGAGCAGCGAGTCCGGGATATTCAGGCTATGATTCCGATCTTTCAGCCTCTATCCCGGGTTTCAGTCAGGATGACCCTCCGGCTTCTGGGCCTGATGGCCTCCTGCATCCTGCTGGTGACATGCCAGATGGCATATGCGGGCTCTGCAGTGGGACCTGAGGTTCCAGTGGGCGCAACATCAGGGCAACCTGTCCGACCATGTTCAGATATCAGAGTGCGCTGCACGACAGTTGCAGTGGTGGCTCGCGATTGGGTCAGTGGCAGATCCCTCTCACTTCCCCAACCGGAGCACACAGTGGTGACGAATGCGTCCCTCCTTAGATGGGGAGGCCACTGGGGAGAGGCGGAGATCTGAGGCCACTGGTCTCCGGCAGAATCCCGGCTCCATATCAACCAGCTGGAGCTGCGGGCGATCCGACTTCCACTGAAGGCATTCCTTCCCTCTGTCCAGGGAAGTGTAGTGCAGGTGTTCACAGACAACACCTCCATGTGGTATTCCAACAAGCAGGGCGGGGTGGGGTCCTGGACCCTGTGTCAAGAGTCTCTGCACCTCTGGACATGGCAGGAATGTCAAGGCATTACCTTGGTGGTTCAACACCTGGCAGGTTCTCTGAACGTCAGGGCTGATTAACTCAGCAGCCGGTGACTGCTTTCCTGGTTGCTATCACGTCTGCCACAAGAGTGAGTGAGCTCCAGGCTCTTTCTTCCAAACCTCCTTTCATTTCAATTCATCTGGACAAGGTGGTTTTAAGGACCCGTCCTTCTTTCTTGCCAAAGGTTGTCACGCCTTTCCACATTGGGCAGGCCATCAATTTGCCCACCTTCTTTCGGCGACCTTCAAGAGAAGAGGAGAGGAGCCACCGTCTGGACCCAAAACGTGCGCTCGCTGTCTATCTGCAGCATACACAGCAGTTCCGGGTGGATGATCAACTCTTAGTTGGCTTTGTGGGTGCCAAAAAAGGTTGAGCCGTGCACAAGCGGACCATCTCCCAGTGGGTCGTTCTGTGCATCAAAGCATGTTACTTCTTGGCCAAGAAGGAGCCTTCTGTGGGATTGCGTGCCCATTCGACCAGGGCAACTGTAGCAACTATTGCCTTGGGACGCGGCGTTCCCTTGCAGGACATTTGTTGGGCAGCTATGTGGGCCTCCCCGCACAGGTTTACAAAGCACTACTGCCTTGACAGACCGGTCTGGTGGGACGGCTTCTTTGGCCGTTCCGTGCTCTCTGACTTTCTGGTGTAATCCGGTTCGCAGACCTTCCTCCGGGGTTGGTATTGCTGGGATATCTATTCCAAGGTAAGGAATCTAACACTAACGTGTCTCTTTCAGATGCACAAGTTACTTCTTGTGTAACAATATATCTGTAAGAGACATTAGTTAGTGATAGATTCCTTCCCGCCCCACCCATCCTCCCCGTTCTCCGAACTGATTACTAGGGTTAAGGTCATCCCTTCAGGGCCCTAGTTTTATGCACCAACGGTCAGTATCTTGCATGGCTCTGCGTTCCTGGCACGGAAAGTTGTGTACAGAACAACGTCAGCGCGCATGGATGGCGCCTAAGTACTCTCCGTGATGTCATCTCTGCTCTGACGATGCCAGTGACTGATGCAGAGCCGCAGGACGCCACCTACTGACGTGCAGGAGTACTGCTAAGCAAAACTTTCAGGATCCAGTCTGACGCCTGGGGATATTCTAAGATAAGGAATCTGTCACTAACTAATGTCTCTTACAGATATATTGTTACACAGGTAGTAACTTGTGCTTTAAGTGTGTACATGTGAACATCAGTTGTAATAGGGTTACTCACATGAATAGGTGGAGAGGATTTTCAGATCCATTTTCATTCAGTTACTATTTTGATGCTCTAAATATACTTTGGTCCTGATAATGGCCCATTGTGTATTTCTTGCTGGCCAAAACATTAACTATGTTTAAGTGGTTTAAGAGGATTTTTGTGGACTAAAATCAATGTATCTTTGACCTTCTTCTACCCCCTAAGTGTGATTATCCACTTATCCGCTTGGTTTCGGGGGCAACACATCTTTGTCGAAGATTGTTTGCACAATGTATGTTCTTGCAAACCTTTCCCTGGGTATTGCTTTGTTCACCTAATATTAACTTCCTTTATCAGTGTACCACATACAAAACCGGTGTCTGAATATAAAATGCAAAACGTCTTTGAAGTGCTGCCCTCTCTCTTTACTAAGATATAACAAATTTGCTTGAAATTAATTTGCTTGTTGAATTTCATGAAGCATTCTAAAGAATGATATATACTCCAATTCAAGTGTTATTAATTAAATCAGATTTCTCTTTGTACTGGTTTATCCTGTCGGATGTATTTTACTGGTAAGGCCAGCCAAAATGTTTGGCTTACCTATGATGTCAGTGGAAAAGCAACATTTCTCTTCAAGGGGATCCTCCTCAGTAGTCATAAGCACCGAATATACCCGCCTACTTGCGTGGATCCCAGAGCACATATCTAAATATATACAAAAAGAAAAAAATGTACATAGTGTTTTTCCAATATATATATATATATATATATATAATATGGCAGAATATTAAAAACTGCACTGCTCACTCTACTTCGTGTGATGGCGTCCTGATTCCTGGATTTTGGGAGTTGGAGGGAGAAAGAGGTCCGCACCCAACAGAAGCTGTGTCGAGAGCGGCTGGGATTTGTTTATATATATATATATATATATATATATATATATTTTATCCAAATGCTCTGCCCTACAGTGACGCACTCCGCAGCAGGTAATTCAATTATTTATTGCTTTTAAAGGTCGCATATTCATCCTTATTTATCACCTTTATATATATATATAATTTTATGTAGTACTCCTTAGAATGCGTACGGCTGACATGCAACCAGATCGCTAGGGGTGCTCGTCAACGCCCGGGTGTATTTAAATGGAAACTGGATTCTGTACCAAAGGAAACCCCACAGAGTGGCACTCCGGGCGGTGGTGTTATTCTTTAATCAGCACGGCCGGGGAAATACAGCGTCAAACGCGCTACAGCTTTCCAAGCCTTTGTCAGAATGCTTGTGCACACAAGAGCTTCCTATTTACACACTTTCATTATCGACACTGAAAACTGGCAAATGCTCACGCAATAGTGGCGGCCATGTTTGAACATGTCCCACATCCTCAATTTGATATATTTGAAATCGAATTTACGCTCATTCTTCTTGCTAATACTGCCACTTTGAAAATATCATGTTACATTTATGGATTATAATCCCATTGCACAGAAAACATACTTGGCAAGTGCCCATATAATTAAATGCAATAATACAGTACTGTAGACCCGGTGGTCAAAACACATACGTGGCAAGTGCCCAAATGCTAAATCAACTTCATACACATTTTAAATTCATATTGCAGCTGTATTTTCTCTGCTGTGCTGATTAAAAAAGAACACTGCCCCTAGTGCCGCTCTGTACTTTTTCCTTTACTACAAAATAATTTGTATATGTGTATATATATATATAATATATATATATATATATGTGTGTGTGTGTGTATATATATATATATATATATGTGTGCATATATATATTACCTACTGGCGGTCGCCAGTAGGTAGTTATAGTTAGGATTTTTTTCAATGCAAAATCTCAAAATTCTATTGTGAATAACTTTGGCGCCTGTTGACGAATCTGCCTGAAAATTTCCTCAAATTTGCCTCGCAGAGCTCCGGTCCTTCCCTGAAAGTTTGGGGGGGGGGGGGATTCGTCAAGCGGGGGCCGAGATAAAAGGGGTGTCCCAAAACGTGTTTTCCCCATGTTAATTTCCATAGGGCGGTCAAACTCACTTTTAGCCCGAACGGCTGAATGGATTTGCACCAAACTTGGCAAAATTGTAGGGACTGGTAGCCCGATGTGCCTTTGCTATGTCTCAAGATATGTGCTCCAGTGGTTTTTACGAAAATTAACTTCGAAAAAATATATATTGGGGTACATTGGGCTATATATATGTTGGAGCCCAAATGTAGCCCAATGTAGCCCAAAGATGCCCACCAGAGACAAAAAAAACCAAATGTAGCCCAAATATCAGCCAGATGTAGCCCAACTATAGCCCAATGACAGAATGTCCCAGAGTCTTCTAAAGAACAACTAGAGCGCTAACAGTCTTACTTATGACAAAAGTATGGCACACCTGAAGTCATCGTGATTGGAATAAAGTGTTAACACTTAAAACATTTAATTTGCGAAGGAACAAAATGAGGGGGTTCATTTTGCCATAGAAATTATGATTAGTGCTGAAGAAAGAAAAACTAGGGCACATTTTGAGTGACTTCTCAAATCCTCTTATATTTCATTAAAAAAATTCTGATATGCAGTCTCCCAAGATGGCCACCAGAGACAAAAGAGCCCAAATGTAGCCCAGATATCAGCCAGATGTAGCCCAACTATAGCCCAATGACAGAATGTCCCAGAGTGTTCTAAAGAACAACTAGAAAGCTAACAGTCTACTTATGACAAAAGTATGGCACACCTGAAGTCATCTTGATTGGAATAAAGTGGTAACACTTAATACATTTAATTTGAAAAGGAACAAAATGAGGTGTTTCAATTTGCCATAGAAATTAATTGTATATATGTGTGTGTATATGTGCCACCGAGGACTGGACCTCGGCATTGGTCCTAAGTCAGTCTCTAAAGCAGGCTGACATGGGGAAACTTCTTGCCACAGAAAGGTTTACCGAGCCACAGGATTAATTCACCACCCACTGGAGGGTTTGAAACGTGAGTAGCCATTCGGACCACAAGCCCCAGAATGCAGCAACAACAAGAAAGAAGGTATTTCACATATCTGTGCCATCGGAGGGATTTAAAAAGGAGTTAAAAACATTGGGCTGTGGAAACCTATGGCACGCTCTTTTGGTGCAGGACAATTTCTTTGAAAAAGTTTCCTTGGCGAAACGAAACGCGTCAGAACAAGTCCCTAATTCTGCTGGCCCCCTTTAAATAAAATGGCTCAAAAGTGAAGTAACGTGTGCGGCTCATTTTCTTTCCGCAAGGGGAGATGCTGTGAACATTTTTACCGGCGTGGTTCCGCCGCAGAGTAAACGCACCGCCACAAGAGCGCCGACGCTCTCCCAAACTGAACCCAAGTGCTGACCCGACAAAACGGATCGGGAGAGTGGTGCCACCGAGGACTGGACCTCGGCATTGGTCCTAAGTCAGTCTCTAAAGCAGGCTGACATGGGGAAACTTCTTGCCACAGAAAGGTTTACCGAGCCACAGGATTAATTCACCACCCACTGGAGGGTTTGAAACGTGAGTAGCCATTCGGACCACAAGCCCCAGAATGCAGCAACAACAAGAAAGAAGGTATTTCACATATCTGTGCCATCGGAGGGATTTAAAAAGGAGTTAAAAACATTGGGCTGTGGAAACCTATGGCACGCTCTTTTGGTGCAGGACAATTTCTTTGAAAAAGTTTCCTTGGCGAAACGAAACGCGTCAGAACAAGTCCCTAATTCTGCTGGCCCCCTTTAAATAAAATGGCTCAAAAGTGAAGTAACGTGTGCGGCTCATTTTCTTTCCGCAAGGGGAGATGCTGTGAACATTTTTACCGGCGTGGTTCCGCCGCAGAGTAAACGCACCGCCACAAGAGCGCCGACGCTCTCCCAAACTGAACCCAAGTGCTGACCCGACAAAACGGATCGGGAGAGTGGTGCCACCGAGGACTGGACCTCGGCATTGGTCCTAAGTCAGTCTCTAAAGCAGGCTGACATGGGGAAACTTCTTGCCACAGAAAGGTTTACCGAGCCACAGGATTAATTCACCACCCACTGGAGGGTTTGAAACGTGAGTAGCCATTCGGACCACAAGCCCCAGAATGCAGCAACAACAAGAAAGAAGGTATTTCACATATCTGTGCCATCGGAGGGATTTAAAAAGGAGTTAAAAACATTGGGCTGTGGAAACCTATGGCACGCTCTTTTGGTGCAGGACAATTTCTTTGAAAAAGTTTCCTTGGCGAAACGAAACGCGTCAGAACAAGTCCCTAATTCTGCTGGCCCCCTTTAAATAAAATGGCTCAAAAGTGAAGTAACGTGTGCGGCTCATTTTCTTTCCGCAAGGGGAGATGCTGTGAACATTTTTACCGGCGTGGTTCCGCCGCAGAGTAAACGCACCGCCACAAGAGCGCCGACGCTCTCCCAAACTGAACCCAAGTGCTGACCCGACAAAACGGATCGGGAGAGTGGTGCCACCGAGGACTGGACCTCGGCATTGGTCCTAAGTCAGTCTCTAAAGCAGGCTGACATGGGGAAACTTCTTGCCACAGAAAGGTTTACCGAGCCACAGGATTAATTCACCACCCACTGGAGGGTTTGAAACGTGAGTAGCCATTCGGACCACAAGCCCCAGAATGCAGCAACAACAAGAAAGAAGGTATTTCACATATCTGTGCCATCGGAGGGATTTAAAAAGGAGTTAAAAACATTGGGCTGTGGAAACCTATGGCACGCTCTTTTGGTGCAGGACAATTTCTTTGAAAAAGTTTCCTTGGCGAAACGAAACGCGTCAGAACAAGTCCCTAATTCTGCTGGCCCCCTTTAAATAAAATGGCTCAAAAGTGAAGTAACGTGTGCGGCTCATTTTCTTTCCGCAAGGGGAGATGCTGTGAACATTTTTACCGGCGTGGTTCCGCCGCAGAGTAAACGCACCGCCACAAGAGCGCCGACGCTCTCCCAAACTGAACCCAAGTGCTGACCCGACAAAACGGATCGGGAGAGTGGTGCCACCGAGGACTGGACCTCGGCATTGGTCCTAAGTCAGTCTCTAAAGCAGGCTGACATGGGGAAACTTCTTGCCACAGAAAGGTTTACCGAGCCACAGGATTAATTCACCACCCACTGGAGGGTTTGAAACGTGAGTAGCCATTCGGACCACAAGCCCCAGAATGCAGCAACAACAAGAAAGAAGGTATTTCACATATCTGTGCCATCGGAGGGATTTAAAAAGGAGTTAAAAACATTGGGCTGTGGAAACCTATGGCACGCTCTTTTGGTGCAGGACAATTTCTTTGAAAAAGTTTCCTTGGCGAAACGAAACGCGTCAGAACAAGTCCCTAATTCTGCTGGCCCCCTTTAAATAAAATGGCTCAAAAGTGAAGTAACGTGTGCGGCTCATTTTCTTTCCGCAAGGGGAGATGCTGTGAACATTTTTACCGGCGTGGTTCCGCCGCAGAGTAAACGCACCGCCACAAGAGCGCCGACGCTCTCCCAAACTGAACCCAAGTGCTGACCCGACAAAACGGATCGGGAGAGTGGTGCCACCGAGGACTGGACCTCGGCATTGGTCCTAAGTCAGTCTCTAAAGCAGGCTGACATGGGGAAACTTCTTGCCACAGAAAGGTTTACCGAGCCACAGGATTAATTCACCACCCACTGGAGGGTTTGAAACGTGAGTAGCCATTCGGACCACAAGCCCCAGAATGCAGCAACAACAAGAAAGAAGGTATTTCACATATCTGTGCCATCGGAGGGATTTAAAAAGGAGTTAAAAACATTGGGCTGTGGAAACCTATGGCACGCTCTTTTGGTGCAGGACAATTTCTTTGAAAAAGTTTCCTTGGCGAAACGAAACGCGTCAGAACAAGTCCCTAATTCTGCTGGCCCCCTTTAAATAAAATGGCTCAAAAGTGAAGTAACGTGTGCGGCTCATTTTCTTTCCGCAAGGGGAGATGCTGTGAACATTTTTACCGGCGTGGTTCCGCCGCAGAGTAAACGCACCGCCACAAGAGCGCCGACGCTCTCCCAAACTGAACCCAAGTGCTGACCCGACAAAACGGATCGGGAGAGTGGTGCCACCGAGGACTGGACCTCGGCATTGGTCCTAAGTCAGTCTCTAAAGCAGGCTGACATGGGGAAACTTCTTGCCACAGAAAGGTTTACCGAGCCACAGGATTAATTCACCACCCACTGGAGGGTTTGAAACGTGAGTAGCCATTCGGACCACAAGCCCCAGAATGCAGCAACAACAAGAAAGAAGGTATTTCACATATCTGTGCCATCGGAGGGATTTAAAAAGGAGTTAAAAACATTGGGCTGTGGAAACCTATGGCACGCTCTTTTGGTGCAGGACAATTTCTTTGAAAAAGTTTCCTTGGCGAAACGAAACGCGTCAGAACAAGTCCCTAATTCTGCTGGCCCCCTTTAAATAAAATGGCTCAAAAGTGAAGTAACGTGTGCGGCTCATTTTCTTTCCGCAAGGGGAGATGCTGTGAACATTTTTACCGGCGTGGTTCCGCCGCAGAGTAAACGCACCGCCACAAGAGCGCCGACGCTCTCCCAAACTGAACCCAAGTGCTGACCCGACAAAACGGATCGGGAGAGTGGTGCCACCGAGGACTGGACCTCGGCATTGGTCCTAAGTCAGTCTCTAAAGCAGGCTGACATGGGGAAACTTCTTGCCACAGAAAGGTTTACCGAGCCACAGGATTAATTCACCACCCACTGGAGGGTTTGAAACGTGAGTAGCCATTCGGACCACAAGCCCCAGAATGCAGCAACAACAAGAAAGAAGGTATTTCACATATCTGTGCCATCGGAGGGATTTAAAAAGGAGTTAAAAACATTGGGCTGTGGAAACCTATGGCACGCTCTTTTGGTGCAGGACAATTTCTTTGAAAAAGTTTCCTTGGCGAAACGAAACGCGTCAGAACAAGTCCCTAATTCTGCTGGCCCCCTTTAAATAAAATGGCTCAAAAGTGAAGTAACGTGTGCGGCTCATTTTCTTTCCGCAAGGGGAGATGCTGTGAACATATATATATATATATATATATTACCTACTGGCGATAGCCAGTAGGTATATATAGTTAGGATTTTTTCTCTATGGAACTTTTGAAAATTCTATGCCTAATAACTTTGGCGTTTGTGGACGGAATTGGCTGAAATTTTCAGGAAAATGGCACATTTTGTTTCTGAGCAGCTCCTGGAAATTTGGGGGGGGTTCGTCAAGGGGGGGCTGAGAAAAAAGGGGGGTCCCAAAACACGTTTTTCCCATGTTAATTTCCATAGGGCGGTTGGCCTCACTTTTAGCCCGAACGGCTGAATGGATTTCCACGAAACTTGGCAAAATTGTAGGGACTGTTAGCCCGATGTGCCTTTGCTAGGTCTCAATATATGTGCTTCAGTGGATTTTGAGAAATTAACGTTTAAAACAAGATATATATCTGTAACAGCGCTCCGGGCAGCGCTCCGGTTCGCGAACTTTTCGCGTATCGGAACTTTGCGAAGCGAAGCTGATTGGCTCTCCGGTGTCTGTCAACATTCTAAACAGTCCGGAGCGGCCGCCATCTTGTCTCTCGGTAGGATCGAGAGACAAGAGGAGGCCAAAACAAAGGGGGAAATGAAGGAAAGGGGGCAAGGTAGACCCCTTCTGACCCCCTAGGATTGATGAGGGGGATATTATAGAGCCACGCCGGGCCCAAAAAAAAAAAAAAAAAATTCGATTTTTTTCGCCGTAGAGACGCGTCTTGGTTCGCTAACCGGGCAGCTAACCGGGCAGCTAACCAGGAAGCTAACCGGCAGTGTAACCCAAAAAAAAAAAAAAAAATCCGTTTTTTTTCGCCGTAGAGACGCGTCTTGGTACGCGAACCGGGCAGCTAACCGGGCAGCTAACCAGGAAGCTAACCGGCAGTGTAACCCAAAAAAAACCAAAAAAAAAAACCGATTTTTTTCGCCGTAGAGACGCGTCTTGGTACGCGAACCGGGCAGCTAACCGGGCAGCTAACCGGGAAGCTAACCAGCAGTGTAACCCAAAAAAAAAAAAAATCCGATTTTTTCGCCGTAGAGACGCGTCTTGGTACGCGAACCGGGCAGCTAACCGGGCAGCTAACCGGGAAGCTAACCGGGAAGCTAACCGGCAGTGTAACGGGAGTCTGAGGAGTAGCTGATTGGCTGTCAATATTGTAAACAGTCCGGAGCGGCCGCCATCTTGTCTCTCGGTAGGATCGAGAGACAAGAGGAGGCCAAAACAAAGGGGGAAATGAAGGAAAGAGGGCAAGGTAGACCCCTTCTGACCCCCTAGGATTGATGAGGGGGATATTATAGAGCCACGCCGGGCCCCAAAAAAAAAAAAGAAAAAATTCCGATTTTTTCGCCGTAGAGACGCGTCTTGGTACGCGAACCAGGCAGCTAACCGGGCAGCTAACCGGGAAGCTAACCGGCAGTGTAACCCAAAAAAAAAAACCAAATCCGATTTTTTCGCCGTAGAGACGCGTCTTTGTACGCGAACCGGGCAGCTAACCGGGCAGCTAACCGGGAAGCTAACCGGCAGTGTAACGGGAGTCTGAGGAGTAGCTGATTGGCTGTCAATATTGTAAACAGTCCGGAGTGGCCGCCATCTTGTCTCTCGGTAGGATCGAGAGACAAGAGGAGGCCAAAACAAAGGGGGAAATGAAGGAAAGAGGGCAAGGTAGACTCCTTCTGACCCCCTAGGATTGATGAGGGGGATATTATAAAGCCACGCGGGGCCAAAAAAAAACAAAAAAAAAATCCGATTTTTTCGCCGTAGAGACGCGTCTTGGTACGCGAACTGGGCAGCTAACCGGGCAGCTAACCGGGAAGCTAACCGGCAGTGTAACGGGAGTCTGAGGAGAAGCTGATTGGCTGTTATCATTGTAAACAGTCTGGAGCGGCCGCCATCTTGTCTCTCTGTGGGATCGAGAGACAAGAGGTGGAAAAAAAAAGGTGTAAATGAATGAAAGGGGTAAGGCAGACCCCTCCTGAACCCCTAGGATTGATGAGGGGGCTACTAAAGTTCCCTGGGGGGTGAAAAAAAAAAAAATTTGCGATTTTTCGCGGTAAAGGTGCTTCCTGGTACGTTAACCAGGCAGCTAACCGGCAGCGTAACGGGAGTCCGACATATTGTGTTTTTTGAACGTTTGTGATATGTGCACGTGTGGATTTTGTCTAATTAAGGTTAAAAAAATATATATATATCTTTAAGCGTGTTCTGGCGCGCTTACGTTTTGGGTTTGGTTTGCGCTGCAGAGACGATACGTCACGGTTATGCGATGCATCATGAGGCGTCTCACGGGCTACGTGATACGTCACTTAATAAAGAATATATTTTACAGCTATAGATATTAGCTTTTAAAAAACCAATGAAATTCACAGAAAAAACCATAGGTTATAGACCATATATAGTTAGGAATTTGCATTTACAAAACCTTGAAAATTCACTGAAAAAACCATAGGTTATAGACCATATATAGTTAGGGATTAGCATTTAAAAAACCTTATTTTATTTGCACAAAACCATTGAAATTCCATATATAGTTAGTTGCACTAACTATATATCGCGGACCTGCAATCCACTGCTAATGATGTCACATATTACATCATTCATGACATGGTCAGTGACATCACTGATGACATCACTGATGACATCTCAAATGACATCACTGATGACATCACTGATGACAACACCCAGTGACTGTATGTTTCTGTAAAGTTAAAATATGTCTTACATATTGAAGAATGAGTGGATGTATAAGTGTCTGGATGAAGGATTTAGTAGGTGCATGACTGACTGTATGAGAGAATGATTAAATGTGTCTCACTGAGTGCATGGGTTAGTGATTAAAGTGTCTTAATTTGGCAATCATTATTTATGTTCTTCTGTAAACTGCTGCATGTTTAAATCAGTAGCTATATCAGTAACTATATGGGTTATTGAATGGTTGCCCAAGTATTTGTATGGGAGACTGAGTATGTATGTGTGTGGGTGGCTGGGAGGTGTATAACTCTGTGCATAGATGTGTGAGCAGTTGATTCCCTAGGTGTATGGGTTCAAAAGTGCATGTAGAAACAGCTGTATGGACAGTTGACTGTGTGCATGAGTATATTGGTGAGTGAATGGATATCTCAGTTCTACATGTCAAAGTAAGTACATATGTAAAACACACTCCATGTGAGAGTTGACATATATAAATAACTGAACATAAGAGCCAGTGAATGTGAGAGTGGCTGTATGAATCATTGTGAACTTGTATCAAGGATTGTATACGAGAGTAAATATGTGTTAGTATATGTTTGAATAAGTAAGGTGTGTATAACTGTATAGTTAAGGAAATGGAGATGTGATTGATTCTTTGCATGACTGACTAGGTGTGTGAGTAACTCCATGGATGTGTGACAGTCTGTGAATGCCTGTTTACACTGAGTGTATCTAAGGTTATATTAGAGTCTGAAGATGTATTATCACATAAATGATATCATCAGTGATGTAATCATTAATGTCAAATGAGATGTCAGTGATGTCATCAGTGATGTCATTTGAGATGTCATCAGTGATGTCATCAGTGATGTCATTTGAGATGTCATCAGTGATGTCATCAGTGATGTCACTGACCATGTCATGAATGATGTAATATGTGACATCATTAGCAGTGGATTGCGGGTCCGCGATATATAGTTAGTGCAACTAACTATATATGGAATTTCAATGGTTTTGTGCAAATAAAATAAGGTTTTTTAAATGCTAATCCCTAACTATATATGGTCTATAACCTATGGTTTTTTCAGTGAATATATATATATATATATATATATAATATTTTCACTGGAAAAACCATAGGTTTCACACCAGTTATAGTTAGGAATTAGCATTTAAAAAAAACTATTAAATTCACTGAAAAAACCATAGGTTTCACACCAGTTATAGTTAGCTGGAAATTTTACTCTCATAAAACCATTGAAATTCCCACGTTATAGTTAGTTGGACTCACTATAACTTGCGCGTGCAATGCACTGCTGATGACGTCACATATTACATCACTCATGACATGGTCAGTGACATCACTCATGACATCACTCATGACATCGTCCAGTGAATGTGTATCTTTCTGAAAAATAAATATTTTTTATATATGTATATCTAAAGGTTGATGGAGGAATAAATGGGTAAATAAATGTCTAAATGGATGTTTTTTGTGTGTAAAATTGATTGGTTAACTGACTTATTAAATGTATCTTAGTGAATACATATATTAGCGAGTAATGTTTAAATATTTAAATATCTGTATCTTTGTCTCACTTTGTGTATAAGTGGCTGCATGGGTTGGTGAGTAGCTACATGAGTGTGTATATGGGTTATCAGTTGTTTTTTTGAGTATCAGTATCAGTGTCTGTATGGTTCGGTGGGGGATATTACTTAGAGCACAGATACATGAATGAGTGACTCACTATTTGTATGTATTTTGAAGACAGCATGTGTGCAAGACTGTATGGGTGGATCATTGTGTGTATGGGTGGGTTAGTGAGTATGTGTTTTTATAATTGATTGTTTAAGAGAGTAAATATGTTTCCGTTTCTGTAGAAGTATGTGTAGTGGTGTGTATATAGCGGTATAATCAAGTAAATGGTTTTTTGATAGGTTATTTTCCTGTGTGAATTTGTGTGTGAGTAACTATATGGATGAGTATTAGTGTGTAACAGGATGTATAGGTGTATGAGTACATATGATGAGTAAGTACATGAATGAGTGACTATATAGAACTGTTGGGGAATGAGTGGATGTGTATGTAGATGTTGGAATTACCTAATAAGTTGTTGTAATTGGTATTGGTTTCTCCTTTTTTAAGAAAATGTTAGTTTCTATTTTTAAATGTGTGTGTCAAAGGTTATTTTATGCTGATAGGAGGTCTGCCACTTTGTCACAAGGATGTTGTCATCAGTGATGTCATTTGAGATGTCATCAGTGATGTCATGAGTGATGTCACTGACCATGTCATGAGTGATGTAATATGTGATGTCATCAGCAGTGCATTGCACGCGCAAGTTATAGTGAGTCCAACTAACTATAACGTGGGACTTTCAATGGTTTTATGCGAGTAAAATTTCCACCTAACTATAACTAGTGTGAAACCTATGGTTTTTTCAGTGAATATATATATATATATATATATATATATTTATATATATATATATATATATATATATATATATATATATATATATATATATATATATACACATTTTTTTTCTTACATATATAAAAATATGCCTATACTGAACTCTAAAAAGTGCCCCATTTACTTTAGGTTTTCTTTTAATGAACCTCTCCCTAGACTTAAGCATGTCTGTACACCAGAAAAAGAGAGCATAAGGTGCAAACACAGTCTTCGTTGAGTTAAAAAACTGCAAGGAAATGCAAAGGCGTTGTTAGTCCATAGGCGGCATTTAAAGCATAAACAAGTTAATACTGGCAACGTCCCTTTAAGACCTTCAGGACCTCCTGTATCCCACCATGCCCCAAAGGTAACAGTTAGGTCAGTACCTTTTTACAGTGAAATGAACAACAGAACAAAGTCATGTATGAACTGCTGCATGAAAGATTAGTCCAGGGAGATGGGCCGGCTCCTTATGGCTTTGATGAGGAATCCCCTTAAAGAGAACTAGTATTACAAGTAAGTAACTTTTTTTTCTCTTCCAGGGGATCCTCATCAATAGTCATAAGTACTGAATAGAGTAGCAAGCCCATCCCACACCTGTGGACGAATCAAGAGCAAACACAAGCAGCTGTAATAATCATCTAAATAGATTTCTTAAGGAGGCCTACCCTACTTGGATGTATGTCTGAGTGTCTGCATCTAGACAGTAATGCCTTGTGAAAGTATGCACTGATCTCCAAGTATCAGCTTTAAAGATTTCCTTAGTAGTGCCGCTGTTGCTGCCTTGCCCTTTGTAAAGTCGGCTTTGGTACTAGCAGGTAACTATATGTTTGCTAACTGGCAGGTGAATAGAATACAAGAAATTATCCATCTTGAAATGGACTGCTTCTTAGAGGAAGCAATGTTGTCCTCATAGGGCCATAGTTTAGAAGCAGATGGTCAGATTGTCTTGTAGCTTTGATGTTGTCTAAGTAACATTTTGGCTCTCTTTTAAGATCTAAGGAGTGTAAAGCTCTTTCGCTGGTGTGGAAGGATTACGAAACAACATAGGGAGTGAAATTGTCTGGTTAGTGTGGAAATCAAACACCTCCTTTGGAAGTAAACTCGGTTGAGCTCTCATCATCACCCTGTTAGCATGGAAAACCATGGAAGGCTCTTTGGCACACAGATACTGAATCTCGCTGACTCTGCATGCCGAAGTAATAGCTACTAGAAAGTCTTCTTTCCAGGTAAGGTGTTGTAAGGAAGCCTTATATAAAGGTTCGAAAGGGGGGACCATCAGTACCCCCTGCTGTACATTATATAGCGGTTGAAAGTCACTGAGGCGTTCCATAACCATATAGAAGAGCGAGGCTGAAGTCAGAGTTCCCCCTATTAGGTTATGGAACTCAGAGGTGAATTGCAATCGCCATATCATGTATGCCAGAAGGTACTTCCTCCTATATAATACATGGTCGCATCATCACTTTTCCCACAAACCATTTAAAACCTTGGTGTGTAGCTCTTTCATATTAAAAAGCAAGCGTGTTTGCAAACATGGAGAATAAAAATAAAACCTCTAGAGGAAAATTTAACACATCAAAATCCTGTTAGATATTTGTTGCAAACGGATATTTGAAACAGTTCAATAAAAGTTAGTTTTAAAAAAAAAAAGTTGCAGTAGCTCGGAACGTATAGCAACATGCAGAAGGATTCTAGCTTGTATCTGTCTAAGGAGTGCAAAAATAAACACATACTCTGCTTGTCGTAAGCTATTAAAATAGAGCAGAAGAAAGAAAAGCAATGTTCCATTTGTTGCCTTAAACATCTGCTTTTATTATACTCCATGACCTGATTTACCTTTCACGCCTTCTAAAAAAAGATATAGCAGAAGAAAGAAAAGCAACGTTCATTTTTTGTTGCTTTAAACAGCTGCTTCAATTATGTTACCTGACTTGCCTTTCACCTTGACTGCTAGTTCTGGCAGCAGGCATTGTGACGTCAGAACTCTACTGTAATAACCTTATAATAGTAGTGTTATGGCATCTTTTCTTTATAATCAGTGACTTGGTGCGTCACAAGTTGCAGATTATAAAGATATTGGTGATTACAGAATTCCATCTTAATGAACTACCTCTTTTTGTATGGTCACCCCCAAGTTCTTTGACTGATTCTGCTAGTTTTTTGACTCAGAGTACACTGAGGCTATCTAATCAGACCTCCATGCCAGTGCTCTGACTCTTAAAGTGTCTGTCAAATTGGCTGTACCCAGTTGGATATGGCTAATTTACCTGTAAGTCTCTAGTAAATGATACTTTGGTATCCAGGGCATGTAAGTTAGAGGGGTATCCCAGGGCTTGCAGCACTGATTTTGTTAGCCTGGAGGTCCCCCAAGTAAAAATATTCTGCCACTGCAGACTGGCAGAGCAGTCTTCCACTGCTAGACTCTCTTTAAAGCAATGGCAAAACCACTGGTTCCCCTGTTCATTTGTGTAAGCCACCCCTTTGGCAGGCTTACAAAGCCCGTAAGGCAGATTGTGACATATGACACAGGCAGGACGTGTACTTTACAATGTCTTGACAGTGAAAAACACTCAAAACTGCTGTTTTACCATGGAAAGACTTGCTTGCCGAGTCGGCAAGTACAGGGCTACACGCTGATCGTTCACCTGTGCTAACTCCTGAATGGTGCAACCAAAGTGGGCACTCCAAGGAATCAAACAACTCGTCACATTAAGCCCCTCTTGTATCTCAAGTCAAAATTATTGTAACTGTTGTATTGTGCAGCTATAGCAAAACTGGCACTTTGTTGCCTTTAAAACTTCTGTGACTTCCTGGGCACACAAAAAACTCTGCTTCAAAAGGCAACTTTCTGCCTTCCTGGAGAGATGTGCTAATGACTATGAGGAAGGGGAGCAATGAAGGATTGCTGGCATGGGAGGAATCACCTACGTGCTGTAGGAAGTTACTTGGGTGTTGGCCTCAGAAGGCAGGCTTAAAAAAGTGAAGCCACTTTTGAAGGGCAGATATGTAGCACCAGAGGGAGAGGCTTGCCCCATTGTTGAGGTAGAGAGACTGGCACGGGAGGCATAGAGGGAAAGTAAGTTACCAAACCGGTTTCCCCAGGGGCCATATAGCCTTTGGTGTCGCAGTGGTGGGCTAGGGAGGTCTGTACACCAGAAAAGGGTTCTTGCCATCTTAGGAGTGGGCAGAATGGTGCATCCTGGGATTGCCAGATGCTACACTCCACAGAAAGTGGTCACTAGGTGGGAGGGAACCTCGTAGCCCATGGGCTACCAACCACATCCTTCCCTGAGGGCATTGTCAGAGTGTAAGAGGGGCACCCCATGGCCCCAGACCACAGTTCTCAACCAACTTGAAAGAAAGACTGAAGGAAGACTGCCCTGCTGCACAGAGGGACCAGCAAAGAGAGGTTTCACCGACAATGAGTGCATGTGTTGCACCTGATGGCTAGTGAAGAGATAAACTGTGCCTTCCATGTCCTGCTCAAGGAGAAGCTGTCGGCAGAGCCCAGACTCACCCTCGGCCACTGCCTCCCATTTCTCAACACTCCGCCCAGCTGATTGCACGCTGTAGCAGGGGAGTGTTGCTGGAGCTACTCCGCCATTGCTCGACCCGCGGACACGCCCACGGACGCTGGCCACGCCCCCTCACCACATTATATGAAACGCGCGCTGACTGGTAGCGCAGTGTTTGTTAGAACTCGCTCCTGAGGCGAAAAGCCGGGAGTTTGCTCACTCGTTTTTAAACTTTTAATATTCTTGTAACATTGTGTTATTGTGCTCACTGGACTCACCCTCGGCCACTGCCTCCCATTTCTCAACACCCCGCCCAGCTGATTGCACGCTGTAGCAGGGGAGTGTTGCTGGAGCTACTCCGCCATTGCTCGACCCGCGTACACGCCCACGGACGCTGGCCACGCCCCCTCACCACATTATATGAAACGTGCGCTGACTGCTAGCGCAGTGTTTGTTAGAACTCGCTCCTGAGGCGAAAAGCCGGGAGTTTGCTCACTCGTTTTAAAAATTTTAATATTCTTGTAACATTGTGTTATTGTGCTCACTGGACTCACCCTCGGCCACTGCCTCCCATTTCTCAACACCCCGCCCAGCTGATTGCACGCTGTAGCAGGGGAGTGTTGCTGGAGCTACTCCGCCATTGCTTGACCCGCGGACACGCCCACGGACGCTGGCCACGCCCCCTCACCACGTCACTTTCACCATAAATCATTCTCGGTACCCGGAAGCGCAGCGGACGAGCGCAGCGGGCGCGACGATTGCACGCCGAAGGCGCGCATAAGGCAAGCTCGTGTGCGCTCGTCCGCGCCGAGACCGGGCCTAGGGCCACCCCCCTTACGTCACCTATGTCACCCCCGGGTCTTAATACGGAGTTAGTTACCTATACCTCCGTCCAACTACATAATCTTAGGGTCACAGCAGAAGTGCCCCATCTCCCACCACACCTGTTATATACCAATTCCAATATCGGTCCTTATAAATGTTCTATGTGCACGGGAGATACCCCTACCCTTCCTATGACCTCCTCTCATCAGGTCCTAGCAGCACTCATAAATGCGCGATCTCTCCCTAAACACAAAACAGAAATTTCTGAGTTAATTCACTCACATAACTTAGACATGTTATTCATCACAGAAACATGGGGGGATGATTCCTCCGGCCCAGATTTCAGAGCGGCCACTCCAACTAACTACTGTGTAAGCAGACTAGATAGACCTAAAAGGAAAGGTGGAGGTATAGCAATTATTTATAAAGATCATTTTAAAGTCACAATTGTGGAACCTAACTTTACTGAGTGTGAGGCTTTTTCTTTCACCATTGCCCTTTCTGACAAACACTCATTCAAAGGCATGTTAATCTACCGCCCTCCTGGGCCTAGGTCAAAATTCCTCACCAATATTGGTAATCTAATTGAGGCATCAGTGGGATCTCCAGATTTCACTTTATTGGGAGATTTTAACTTTCATCTCGAAATGATAGATGACCCAGACACCTCACTCTTAATTAATGACCTAGCCGCAGCAGGCTTCCTGCAAATTGTTAAACAACCTACACATCAAGTGGGACATACCTTAGATGGACTATTCCCCAGCAATCCTCAAATATCTGTCTCTAAGGTAATCCCACTTACTTGGACGGATCATGCAGCCGTATGTTTCTTAATAAAAACCACTCCCCGCACCTCTTTTCACATTTCTCCTTCTCCTGTCTCTGAGACTGGAAAAATATTAATACTGACCATCTCGCAGAGATGATGCTAAGCAGCACTATCCCTAATGAACAGGATCCTACAGTAGCATCCACTCACTATTTGAGCAATCTAAACACTGCTTGTAATAAGTTAGCTCCGCTCAAAACCTCTTATCGCTGTAGAAAGCTGCCCCCGGCTCCTTGGTTCACGGAACCATTACGACTGCAAAGACAACATTGCAGGAACCTGGAAAGGCACTGGCGCCGCCACTACAGGTCTATTGACAAAACTGCCTACAAAAACTCTTTCCAAATGTAAAAAACTTATCACTTTGGAAAAAACATTCTATTATACTTCCCAAATTAATCAGTCAAAAAACTCTACAAGACAATTATTTCAGACAGTCCCTCATTTATCCAACCCGCCTGCGCCACCCTCAGATGGATCACAGTCACTCTCGGATTCGCTAGCAACATTCTTTGCAAATAAAGTCAGTGCCATCTTCTCATCCTTTTCCCGTTCCCCTTCCTCCCCCACACTCATGGCACCTTCTCTTAACAAGGCACCAACCTTCTCTGCCTTTGAACCCACGACGCAGGAACATATTCAACTTCTTGTTACTCGCACCAAATCGGGGTCACCAGCTGACCCTTGCCCTCCCGCCATCCTTAATCTCATCCCGGAAGCTATCTCCCCTGCTCTGACTACCATCTGCAATGCAATGTTTACATCTGGGATATATCCATCGGTTTGGAAGGAGTCTATAATTAAACCGCTTTTAAAAAAGCCCACATTAGATCCTCTCCTTCCCGCCAGCTATAGACCTATTGCTTGCCTGCTAAAATTTTCGAAAAAATTATGAATACACAAATCTCTAAATTCATAAACGAAAATAATTTACTCAATGATACCCAATTCGGGTTCAGACAGGATCATGGAACAGAGACAGCGTTACTTAAAGCAACTGATGAGATAAGGACCACAATGGATAAGGGAGGAGCCGCGGTACTAATACTTTTGGAACTCTCCGCAGCCTTTGACACGGTCGATCATGTCACCTTGATCGACCGTGTCTCAGCCATGGGAATAAAAAATAAAGCCAAGGAACTTCTTGCCTCATTTTTGGCTAACCGTCCTCAGAAGGTGAAGATGGGCAACTACATCTCCCGAACATTTTCTCTCCCTTGTGGAGTACCTCAGGGCTCCTCGCTGAGTCCGACACTTTTTAACATCTATGTGTCGGACTTGGCGAGGGTTATAAAATCCTATGGAATTGCCCTTACAACCTATGCGGATGACACGCAATTGGTGTTATCCATATTTAATGATGGTATAACAGTTGCGGCTAACTTCCAGGAGGGAATGAGGGCAATAAGTTCCTGGATGTCATCAAACTGTCTTAAATTAAACTCTGATAAGACAGAGGTGATGACATTCGGGAAACTGGAACCTATCTGGTCCCCCCAGTGGTGGCCACCTGAGATGGGAATGCCCCCTCAACCAGTGACCAAGGTACGCAATTTAGGAGTCATATTTGACAACAAACTGACTTTCCACCAACATGCCAACTCGGTGGTCTCCTCATCTTTTTTCATCCTAAAGAGGATTAAAAAACTAATTCCGTACCTACCTCCTTCTGCGGGCAAAACATTAATCAGTACTCTGGTCTTCTCCAGAACAGATTACTGTAACGCCCTTTTGCTGAATGCCCAAGAAAAGGTCCTCAACAGATTGCAGATGGTCCAAAATGCTTCGGCCAGGACCTTACTAAACATCCCCAAGTTTGCATCTATCTCACCGTACATCCGACAGTTGCACTGGCTCCCGGTGAGGAACCGGACAAAATTTAAGGCTTTATGCATCGCCTATAAAGCCATCAACAATCTAGGCCCACTATATCTAAAAAAAGCATTCTGCCCGGTCGAATACTCGAGAACTTTACATTCTTCATCAGCCCGTTTGCTAAAGGTTCCTCGGACAAGAAGGGCCAACTGGGGAGACAGATGCTTCACCACCTCAACAGCCAAACTGTGGAATACTCTACCCCTCAATATCAAAATGGCTCCTACACTGATTATTTTCAGAAAAAAACTCAAAACATGGTTGTTCTCAATATAAAAAATTTATTTACCACAGTGAGAGTTCTACTATCTCAGCGCCGAGACACCCATCTGGGTATTTGCGCGCTTTATAAATTGCATAAATAAAATAAATAAGCCAAGAGAACTCCAAGGGCCAGATGACTGGCCTCCTGTTCCCAGCGCAGGGAAAGAACACCTGAAGAAGCCTGCTGTGACAAGTTGATGGCACAAAGTCTTCAGCCACTACAACCACTGCCTTGCAGCACCGAAGACCAACACCTTCTGGACAGAGTTGCACCCGAGTTCGCTGAACCCAGGAGTGCTGTTTGAGAGTTGCGGGGACCCTCAGAAGGTGACTTATCGACTCGGGAAGGGTTGACCTGTGACCACGACAACAGGCGCCTGGTAGTCAATCAATCCATCAGTCATTTGTAGAGCACAGCAGTTCACCAGTGAGGGTCTCAAGGCACTCACTAGAGCTGTTCTTTGTGCTTGGAGGTTGTTTATTGAAACAACCAGGTCTTTAGATCTCTTCTGAATTGTTGGAGTGATGGTGCGGTCCTGAGGTGTAAGGGGAGGTCGTTCCAAATCTTGGCTCCCAGATGTGAGAAGATGCGTCCTCCACTGTTGGCTCGACCAATCCATGGGGTTCTGCGAGGTAGAGGGAGGCTGAACGGAGGTGTCTGGCCGATTGGTGGAAGGTTAGTCGTTTGTTGATGTATGTTGGTCCTTCCTTGTGCAGGGCCTTGTAGGTGTGGGTCAGCATCTTGAGCCAGCGTCTCTTCTGGATCGGAAGCCAGTGTAGTTTCTTGAGCTTGGGTGTGATGTTGTGCCATCAGGGGAGGTAGAGTATTAGTCTTGCCACTGAGTTCTGTATTGTTTGGAGTCTCTTCAGGAGGCGTGCTGTGATTTCTATTTAGAGCACGTTTCCGTACTTCAGTCTGCTAGTGATGAGGGCTTGTGTGTCGGTCCTTCTAGTGTTTACTGAGAGCCACCTGAAGATCTTGTGTAGCATGCAAAGGGTGTTGAAGCAGACGAAGAGACTGCCTTGTCTTTTTTGTCATGGTTAGCTTGTTATCCAGAAGGATGCCATGGGTGCTGGCATGGTTTGTTGAGTCGGAGCACCGAGCTCCTCAGGCCAGATGCTGTTCCCAAAGATGAGGACTTCCTCATGCATCTGTGTGAGCTTTTGTGGTAGAGAGCTCTTCAGAAAGAGAGAGGATGAGCTTGTGTGTCTTCCACATAGGAGATGCGTCGGCCAGGGGGGTCATGTAGGTGTTGAAAAGGGTCGTGCTGAGAGATGAACCCTGAGTGACTCTGCAGATCTTCTTGAGCTTTGAGCTGAGCGGTGAGAGACGGATATTTGGATTCAGGCAGTGAGGTACGAAGTAATCTATTCGAGGGCGTTTCCTTGAATCCTGATGTGGTGGAGTCTGTTGATCAGGATGTGGTGGGAGACTGTGTCACACGCGGTTGACCGGTCCAGGAGGATGAGGGCTGCTGTTTCCCCGCGGTCAAGGAGGGCTCTAATGTTGTCGGTGACTGCAATCAGGTCTGTCTCTGTGCTGAGGTTAGTGTAAAATCCGGATTGGGAGGGGTACAGGAGGTTGTGGTCTTCTAAGTGTATGGTGAATCGCTGGTTGATCACTTTTGTGAGGACTTTTGCTGGGTAGGGGGGGGAGTAGTGAGATGGGCTGATAGTTTTTCAAATCAGCCAGGTTGGTGGATGTTTTTTTCAGGAGGGGCCACGCTTCAGGGCATTTCCAGTCCTTGGGGAAGGAGGCTGCGGCATTGAGGTGTTCAAGACCTTCCTGAGCTCATCGACGATTGTCTTGATTCCTAGGTTGAAGACATGGTGGGGGCATAGGTTCATGGGTGCCCCGGAGTGCACAGAGTTCATGATTGAGATGGCGTCTTGCATGGTGAGGAGTTCCCAGTGGGTGAATAGGTGTTTGTGGGTGTGAGCAGTTTGATGCGGTCTGTGGCGGAGGGTTGGCGTTTGAAGTTTTCATCGATAGTCACAATCTTGTTGTGGATGAAGTTTGCGAGGTTGTTGCTCAGTTCCTGGGAGGGAGAGATGTTTTTCTCGATGGCTGCGGGATTAGTGAACTCCTTCACAATGGCAAAGAGTTCTTTGCCGTGATTTGTGCTGGCTTCGATACGGTCTGCTAGGGTGTTTGTCTTGGTTTCTTTCAGGAGGCGATGGTACTGGCTGAGAACGGTCCTGTAGGCGGAACGGTCTTCCGTTTTTTGTTTTTGCTGGTGCACTACTTCCTTTCTAGTTGTCTGCAGTTTCATTTGGTGGAGTGCAGTTCCTCTGTAAACCAGCTTTCTCTTTTGCTTTGTTCTTTGAGCTTGGTTGTCTTGGTGAGGCAATGGTGTCGCTCATTTTGTGATCTACTGGGTCAAGTTCTTTGCTCCTTGTTAAGGGTCGTGTGTAGGGCCTGGGAGGCGGGAGTGGAGTGTGTTGTTATGATACCTTTTTCCAGTTTCGATACATGGATCTGAGGGTTGGGTACTGTGATGGAGTGGAGTGGAGTGGAGTGGAGTGGAGTGGAGTGGAGTGGAGTGGAGTGGAGTTCCTGCGATATGGCTGGGGTCAGTGATAAGCTGCTTGTGATTTCCTGAAGGTTGGTTGAGTTGGCATTGCTGGGTCTGCAGATGTGCAAGTTAAGGTCCCCTAGGAAGATGTTGTACTTGGAATTAATTGGGAGCGGGGCTATGATTTTTGGGATAGTGTTGCAAAAGCTTGGGCGTGGTCCTGGTGGTCTGTAGGCAAGGGTACCTCTGATCGTGCTTTTCCTGTCTGTGTGGAGTTGGAAGTTGAGGTGTTCCATTACCTGTGTTGGGTCGTCGGAGGATGTTGTGCAGCGGATGGTGTCCCTGTAGATTAGGGGGATTCCGCTACTGTGCTTGTTGGTTCTGCCCTGGTTTGTTATCTTTTAACTTTCGGCAATGGCGATGTCTGGTGGGGACGCAGAGTGAAGCCAGGTTTCTATGAAGATGACATCGAGGGTGAGGGAGGAGATTGTGCCCCAGATCTCCGTCATGTGTTTCCTGAGAGCACGTGCTTTGAGTAGGATGCATTGGAGTGGTGTTGTGGGTGTTTCAGTCAATGTAGCGTATGTAACCGCATTGGCGGTGTTTCTGGTGTCGTTGGTTGCTTCTATGCCGAAGGTGATGCGGTAATGTCGGCAGTAGAATGGTCCTTTGATGGTCTGTGGGGATGTGCAGCAGCAGAGAAGGTTGGTGCATCCGGGGTCCAGGGTTTGAAGATCTATAGTGGTGTATCTTCATTGCATGGAAGAACCGGGGGTCCTGGCACCTGACACTGTCCAGGCGCAGACAGGCTTGCCTTTATGTGCCCTTGGCCCACCAGCGGCGCAGCCACACAGTGCCCTTCATATGTAGTCCTGGGAGGTGGGAGAGGCCAGCAGGGAGGCAGGAGAGGTCGGTAGGGGGCGGGAGGGCAGGTAGCAGGGGAAATGGGTAAAGCGGCATAGCTTGATGTCCTAAGAATGACAATTAAGCAAAACAGAATTAGGGCAAAACTACCAAACAATATAATTTGGGGAAAAACAATCAAACAAGCAATTAAGTACCACAATCCAGGAAAGTAAATATTCACAGGCAGTCAAGGGTCCCCCAGTGGAATCAAACCGGGGGCTTATCGACCGCAATGCAGTCACTAATACAGGGAGCCAAAGCAGGTGTGAGCGGCAGCGAGAGAGCGGCGCGTGGGGCCATGGAGGTCAAGGGCTGCTTCTGTAGTTCTGTTGTGACTGGACTTTGACCAGACCAGAGAAGACTTTGTGGGACATCGGTTCTGCAACCAGGAACCACTCCCCTTCTTCATTGACCTGTGAATCCCTGCAAGAAGACCCCCGTTGACAGCATCGCATCCACAGCATCATTTGAGCATCTTGAGCATCCGTCATCCTTTGCATCAGGACCATTTCATAGGAATATATTGCAACGTGGATAAAGTGCCTGGAACAGCTAAAGTACTGTTTCTTCTGTCTAGGGAACTGTTCTTGAGGACATTGCTGGTCCACCTGACTAACTCCCTGCCAGAAGTGTCCAATTTGCTGACTTTTCCAAGGCTTTTATGCTGTCGAGTAAAATTGCACTTATTGATTACTTCTTGTAAAATCTATATTCTATATTTCAGGAGCACTTCAGCGGATATTTTTCACTTTATTGCCTGAATTCTTTTAAAAATACAACCTATTTTTAAAAATTGGTGTTGGATTTTTTGAATGTTGTGTTGATTTCTTCATTTATTTTGGTGCTTTTAAATGTTTAACACTTGTTCCTGTATGTAACCCTTGCTGCTCAGTGCCACAGCTATCCAAGGTTGAGCTTAGAGTTTTCCAGACAAAACCTATTGGACCTAAAGGGGTTGGTAAGTGTATTACACAGTGAGGTCACACACTCACACCATATAAAACACCACATTTCCTCACATCCATGCAGCATTACTCCCACGTTTTACTACACTTTTTGATAGATTTAGTGTTGGGGTGCTGACTGTACACTACAGCGCTGATGTCCAGGCCCAGTGTATGTTATCTAAACGTAAAGTATAGGTGCAATTTGGCTGATACCAGATTGGCAGATCCAACTAACCTTAGTGTATGGTACTCTGTGTAATTAGGAACTGTAATTTAAATGTCACCAGCGGACTACAGGACTTATTGTGCCACCATTAAAGTAACAAGTGAAAACATGACTCTAGGCCTGTGCAGCTTTTAAACTTCAAGTTCTACCTGGCAAAAGTAACCCTTTGCCAAGCCTAAACCTTCCTTATCTGATAGAGACTTTAAGCCACAGATACCTTACCCTAGAATTATCCCCGGCGTCAAACTGGATCCAAATATTTTTCGTGTGCAGTACCCCTGCGTGCCGGTAGGTGACATCGCTCGGCTCTGCTTGTTATCCTTCGTGCATGAAGTGATTTGCACAGTGCCTATATAGGCTTCACACCAGCTCGCTGACAGTTGTTTGTTTTCCACACCAGCCAGCTCATATTCTGAGAGAGCTACCCCGGCAGTTACTTTTTGACTGTGCTTTTTCGACAAGATTTATCTACTTTCTTTGAGAGTTCTCAGCAGCAGGGATGTCCACTGGGAAGGCCAGCTTCAAGCCCTGTGACACCTGTCATCTACAGATGGTGGTGATGGGCCAACGTCTTGTTTGTCTCTGTTGCCTGTAGCACAACCACAGCGTGAAGACCTGCACCGATTGCCATGCCAAGCACCCCAGGGCCTTGAAGGAACGGTCCCTCAAGCTCCTTGCTGCCTGATGGTCTCGATCCCGCTCGAGAAGAAGGTCCCGTAATCAGTCCAAGATCCGTGTTGCATTCGAATTTGTCATGTCACTTGAGTAAGTCCCTCAAAAAAAAGAAAAGCAAAACGTCAAAAAGGTCTTCGACTTCGGCCCGTCTGTCGTGGTCTTCAAACGAGATGAGGGAGCATCTTAATTCAAGGCCAGGCTCCATGTTTGAACCTGTGCCTGGGTCGACTGCGCCTCCCCGAATTTCCGGGAGACAGAGCGATCCTGGCTCAACTTCAGAAGTTTGAGACCCTTCGCCTCATATGTGAGCAGATTGTTCCAGCAGCCGCGCCTTTGGGCCCAGCGATATCGGAAGGGGCCCCTATTGGGTCCACACCTGTGGCTCTGCCCCCAGCAATAGTGGGGCCCCTTGGATCTCTGGATGGATCCGGACCGGCGCTGGTTGTACCAACTCGACCTTCCACAGCGCCAGTCCCGATGCTGACACTCCTGGCGCCCTCCAGCTGCTCCATCATCTTTCTGATCTACAACATGGAGCGAATGGGTGGTTCGAGGCATGTGGGCTGCTGAATTCATATCTGTGCATAGATCGCCGCCTAGTGTTGGGTCCGGATGATTGCACATTGTTGTCCTGGAAGAGTCTTCGAAGTATCACGAGATAGGTGGCTCCTCCCCTGGACTACAGTGCGCATGGGCATCCTCTCCATCCTCCGATTTTTTTTTTCCGCCATTGGGTTCGGATGTCCTAATCTCGACTCCAGTTCCAAAAACTTGTATTCTTTTTACTCCTAAGGCCAAAAGGCCTTCACAGCGTCGGTATTGTATCGTTCGGTGCCTGTCCCTTTCGAGTTCTTCAGTCGACGTCGAAAGAAGGAATTTGTTTCGACAACACAGGCCCAGACTACATCGACAGACGACGATGGAACGGACCCCGTTCAAACGGTGCACCGTTTGTAATTCAAAATACTCCAACTTAGATGTGCACCCAGTGTGCAATACATGTTTGTCCCCCGACCACGACGAGTCAAAATGTTTCGCCTGCTCGAAGTTCCGCTCGAAGAAAACTATTAAACTTCGACGCTCGGCGAGGCAGTCGGCCCAACAGTCGGCCCCGGCACCTGCGAACATCTTCGATGCCGGAGACGAGGAAGTCTTCCATGATGAGGAAGAAGAAGAGGAATACGTTCCCGAAGAAATGTCGGAACCGGCGTCGGAACAGGACTCCAACTTCGAAGTGGACGAGCAAGCAGATGAATACGTCCACGACCAAGACGTCGTCGAGGTAGGGGACGACGATGAGGCCATTGGGGCCGTCGATGATGACTCCAGTGGAGAGCCGAGCCCGCCAGCAGTTACGGGGCCTATCACTAACATTCTGCCCCCTCCGGCTCCGGTCGAGGCATCGCCGAAAGGCCTTAGCCAAGATCCTTCCACACGGTCTACAGCCCCGCGCCAAAGCCAGGCTAAGACCCTTTCCAAGGAGCCATCGGTCGATTCTACGAAACCGAAACAGGCGGAGCCGAAATCGAAACCGAAACTACTCAAGATGGTGGTCGGTTTGACGTCGACGCACGTTCCCACAAAGGCTGTCGACGATCCTTCGGCGTCGAAGATGCCAGTCGGCTCCAAGACTGGGTCATCGAAGCAGGCCTCAACCAGCAAGCACGTCGCCTCGAAGGGCTCGGCGTCGGCGCCGACGACCAAACATGGCGAGAAGAGCAAAGGCCTTCCGTCGAAAAAAAGTCTCAAGCCAAACCTGTCTGGACTCAAGGCTGTGCTTGGAAAACGCGCTGAACCCACACCCAAGGATGCCCCGAAAGTGGCGTCGACGCCCAAGGATGGGGGCGCCACGCGCCGGGAGCTCGATTCGACGCGGTCAAGCGAGCGGCCTACACAGGCGTCGAAAAGACCCGAATCGGCCACTTCAAGCTCGAAACCTCCGGGCTCAGCACAAATAAAGTTTGGGCTTCCGCCTACGGCCCGCCCAAAGCATCTCGGACGCCATGAACCCGCCGAGGCTTCCAAGACGTCGAAGGTGTCCTCCAAGTCCACACACGAACAGGTCGTCTATCACGAGCCTTCTTATGACAACCAGGCTAAACTCTTTATTGACTCGGAGACAGGAAATCTTACCGTCCACAAGCGGAAGATCGCGCCTGAACATCCCTTGGAAGGTTACAGGATTCCCCTCAAAAAGAAGATGGTCTCGTCTTCCTCTCCTGTTCTTTTTGAACCAGTTCAGGACTATTCGCAACACATGTCTCATTCTCCAGCACAGAGTGAGGAGGACTTGAATGCAGACTATGGCCAAATGGCGTACTCTTACCACACAGACACTGATCAGGATGACTCGCATCAATGGTCAGGGACAGGGGATCAAGTCGATGACCCTGAGGACCCTCATACCGCTCCGGACTCCCAGTCCTACAATGTTAAACCATCTCCAACTGAGGACACTGCGGCATTTAATGCATTGATTGAGCGTGCAGCTCTTAACCATGACGTCGACATGCATGCCGAGCCAGTGGATGAGGATTTCTTATTTGACACCTTCTCCACATCTGAACGCTCCACTAAGACTCTATCCATGCTTAAAGGGGTCCTCAAGCATGCAACGGACATTTTCAAGGAGCCAACAAAAGCCAGGGTTATCAACCCCCGGATCGACAAATACAGGCCTGCCCCAGTGGACCCCACCTATATCAAAGGCCAGCTCCCCTTGGACTCTCTCGTGGTGGCTAATGCACGCAAGAGGGCTAACTCTCAATCCAGTGGTGACGCTCCCCCTCCGGACAAAGAGTCAAAGATCTTTGAAGCATCTGGAAAGCGTGTGGCAGCGCAAGCCGCTAACATTTGGAGAATAGCCAATACACAGGCCCTGTTGGCTAGAAACGACAGGGCGCACTACGACACACTAGAACAGTTAGTGCAGCACATGCCTGATATGTACAGAGAAGGTGCAGAAATGGTTATACAAGAGGGGAAATTGGTCTCCAATGCGTCAATCAAATGCACACTGGACCCAGCAGACACAGCGGCGAGGGCAATTAATACTAGCGTAATGCTGCGACGCCATGCATGGCTGCGCATCTCAGGGTTTAAATCCGAAATCCAAACTACTCTTCTCAATCATCCGGTTAACCCGGACTTCTGTTTGGACCGGAGGTTGACACAACACTTGAGAAAATGAAAAAAGACACAGACGGCGAAATCCATGGGGGCTCTGCAGTCCCAGCAGTTTCGGGGCACTTCCTTTCGTCGCTCCGGTAACAGGGGAGCCACAAGAGGACAGGCTCTACAGCATTCCCAGTACGCCATGGGCAACACGCTATCTACCTACACGAAAAACACCAGGGGTGGATACCGTGGGAACAGCGCCAAGGGGAGAGGACGCGGCAATAACAACGCCAGATCCTCCGCTCCCAACAAACAGTGACTTCTTGTCACTGCCCCCGACCATCTAACACCTGTCGGGGGAAGACTCCAGCAGTTCCTGCCACTCTGGGAAGACATTACAACAGACAGGTGGGTGAGACAACTTATCCGGTACGGCTATTGTCTAGAACTGACCTCCACCCCCCCCCCAACATACCCCCAAGGAACCGTCCTATGTCCGCAGAGCACACGCACTTATTGAAGCAAGAAGTACTCTCCATGCTGCAAAAGGAGCCATAGAACTCGTGCCTGTAGAAGAGCAGGGTACAGGGGTGTACTCTCTGTACTTCTTGATTCCAAAAAAAGACGGGTCCCTGCGGCCCATTCTAGACCTCAGACCCCTCAACCAATACATCCTTTCAGAGCACTTTCACATGCTAACCTTACAACAGGTCCTGCCGCTGCTCCGTCAGGGCGACTTCCTAGCCACCCTGGACCTCAAGGATGCATATTTCCACATTCCCATTCACCCAAGTCACAAAAAATATCTCAGGTTCACTATCAACAATCAGCATTACCAGTTCAAGGTTCTGCCGTTCGGGGTCACTACTGCTCCCAGGGTCTTCACCAAGTGCTTAGCGAATGTGGCGGCGCACCTTCGCAGGCAAGGTGTTCACGTGTATCCCTACCTGGACGACTGGCTGGTTCAGGCCAGTTCAGCCAAGCAGTATGGCCGCGATATGTCACGGACCATTCACCTCCTACACAGTCTGGGGTTCTCACTCAACTACGCGAAGTCTCACCTGCAGCCAGCCCATGTGCAACAGTACCTGGGGGCAACACTAAACACTCAGTCGGCCACAGCGCAGCCGAACTCTGCCAGGGTCAACAGCATGCAGCTGCTCATTCGGAGGTTCAAACCTCAGCGATCCCTCCCAGCGCAGGTGTTCATGCAACTGATCGGTATGATGGCATCCTTCATATTCCCGCACGCGAGACTGCACATGCGTCCCCTTCAAGAATGCTTAGCCCGACATTGGAACCAGGCTCATGGCCATCTGAAAGACCTAGTGTTGGTGACCGGTCGTTCTTACAACTCTCTGCATTGGTGGAATCCACAAAACCTTTGCAGGGGACGACCGTTCCAAGAGCCTCTTCCACAGATAGTGCTAACGACGGACGCTTCTCTCCAGGGTTGGGGAGCGCATGCTCTCCATTTCACGGTGCAGGGACTCTGGGCGTCACAACAGCAGAAGATGCATATCAATGTGTTGGAGTTGATGGCAATCTTCATGGCACTGAAGGCATTCAAGTTGCACCTGTGCAACAAGGTCGTATTGGTCCGGACGGACAACATGACCGCCATGTATTACATCCAGAAGCAGGGAGGCACGCACTCACCGCAGCTGTCTCACCTGGCCCAGAGCATGTGAAAGTGGGCCATTCAGAGGAACATCTTCCTCATGGCGGAGCATCTCCCGGGTGTCGACAACCAGATGGCGGACCTGCTCAGCAGGCACAGTCATCAGATGCACGAGTGGGAGATCCACCCGTCAGTACTCCATCCATACTTCCAGCAGTGGGGTCATCCAGACATCGACCTCTTCGCCACAAGCGAGAACGCAAAATTCCCAAACTTCGCTGTCAGGTTCCCACACCCGCAGTCTCAGGGCAATGCGATATGGATGAACTGGTCAGGCAGATTTGCGTACGCTTTTCCGCCAGCCCCCCTCATACCTCAGGTGGCGCGCAAACTGCGACAGCACTCCATGACACTCATCCTGGTTGCTCCAACGTGGGCACGGCAAGCTTGGTACACCACGTTCCTGGATCTTTCAGTGGTGCCTCACCAACGGCTGCGCCTCACTCCCAGCCTCCTCACTCAGAGCCATGGCGACATTCAGCACCCAGATCCCCAACAGTTGTACCTTGCGATTTGGCTCCTGAGGTCATAGAGTTTGGATACCTGAACTTGCCTCCTGAGTGTATGAACATCATCAAGGAGGCAAGACGACCCACTACCAGAGCCTGCTATGCAGCCAAATGGAAGCGGTTTGTTATTTACTGCTCCAACAATGACATTAATCCGTTGGACGCATCTACGCAAAACATAATATGTTACTTATTGCATCTGTACCAATGCAACCTGGCATACAGTTCAATCAGGATTCATTTGGCGGCCATAGCCGCTTACCTTCAAAACAGGCAGCACCTTTCCGTTTTCAGGGTGCCTGCCATTAAAGCCTTTTTGGAAGGATTTAAGAGAGTAATCCCTCCCAGACACCCTCCTTCACCAGTCTGGAACCTAAATATCGTTCTCACCAGACTCATGGGGCCACCCTTTGAGCCGCTCCATTCCTGTGAAATACAGTTTCTTACCTGGAAGGTGGCCTTCCTAATAGCTATTACATCGCTGCGGAGGGTCAGTGAGCTGCAAGCCCTCACAATTCAAGAACCCTACCTGCAAATTCATGCAAATAGGGTGGTGCTTCGCACCAACCCTAAATTCATGCCAAAGGTGGTTTCGCAGTTCCACCTTAACCAAAACATATAACTGCCAGTTTTCTTTCCTAACCCTGACTCAGTGGCAGACAGAGCACTGCACACCTTAGATGTCAAAAGGGCTCTCCTGTATTACATCGACAGGACAAAAGACTTTCGAAAAACTAAACAACTGTTCGTTGCCTTCTCTCCACAACATAAGGGCAACCCAATCTCCAAGTCAGGTATAGCCAGGTGGATTGTTAAATGCATCCAGATCTTTTATCAGAAGGCTAAGCGCACCTTAACAGTTCCCCCTAAAGCGCATTCCACACGCAAGTTAGGGGCTTCCATGGCTTTCCTGGGTAACATTCCTCTAGAAGATATATGTAGAGCAGCCACATGGTCCACCATACATACATTTACCAAACACTACTGTGTAGATGTACACTCCAAACAGCAAGCTGCTGTAGGACAGGCTGTTCTCAGAACTCTTTCAGACTGCTGCAGCTGGCACGGGCACCCGCCGATAAGGAGGTAACTGCTATTTATTCTATGCACAGATATGAATTCAGCAGCCCACATGCCTCGAACGGAATATGATACTTACCAGTATGCATCTGTTCTTGGCATGTAGGGCTGCTGACATTCATATCGCCCATCCTCCTCCCCGGTGCCTGTCGCAGCTGTAGCTCTCAGAATCATTTTCAGGCATGGTCATCACTTTCAGTATTACACTCCATCTCTGCCACAATGGCGAAAAACAATCTGAGGATGGAGAGGATGCCCATGCGCACTGTAGTCCAGGGGAGGAGCCACCTATCTCGTGATACTTCGAAGACTCTTCCAGGACAACAATGTGCAATCATACGGACCCAACACTAGGCGGCGATCTATGCACAGATATGAATGTCAGCAGCCCTACATGCCAAGAACAGATGCATACTGGTAAGTAGCATATTCCTTATCCAACGTCGACTGGAGCAATGCCTTCCAGGCTGGAGCAGGAGCCCTATTCGTCTAGGTAGGAACTTGGGGAGGATTGAGAGAGATCGCTGGACCCTGAAGAATACCAGCCCTTGGATACCAATATGGACTGATGTGAGAATTTGGCGGAGGCCAATCGTCTCAACGCTTCTCCAGATACTGGCATGCTTTCTCCCCCTACAGTGGCTATGGAGGAAGGAGCGTTGTTTGCAATGGTAGTGAGAAGGACGGCCGAGGTCCTGGACCTTAGCCTACCCTCAGTGGCTGTCAAAACCAATGTCTTGACAAAGGTGCTTCAGCTGGCAGTGACCCCCTCAGAACCTCCTCTACCATTTAATGAATCCCTTTCAGATGTCCTGATTGGGACTTGGTCAAAACCTAGCACAGGGACTCCTCTGAACAGGACGGTTGCCCACTGCACCGCCCCAGGGTACTCCAATTTTCTTACACAACTTCCAGCTCGGTAAAGCTTGGTTGTCTAAAGCCTCCACTTCCTGTGTAAATTCTGGCACAGTTCCTACCGCCTCAGCGGATAGGGAATCCAAGAGGCTAGACACCTTAGGTAAGAAGATGTTTTCTTCCACTAGTCTGGCACTGCGATCCATAAACACTGCATGCCTTTTGGGCACTACTTCCATGATCTGTGAGATTCGGTTGGGCAGGTGCTGCCCTTGGTTCTGGAGGACCATACTTTCCCAAGCTATTGCTGACGGGAGATGCAAGAAAGTGCCTCTTTTGACATGGTTACCCCCACTTTTTGCCTGTCATGTGATGGAATATGTCGTATTGCTCTTCTCCTTGGTAATGAAGATAATGCTTCTTGCCTGTAACACCCGAAAGCTGTACGTGGTTACTGGCAGGGAGGCCGTCATTACTTTGAGAGAGACCCTCCATGAAGAAAAGAGTTTCCTAACGACAGTGTGAAAAGTCTCAAAGAAAGTTTTTATAAAAAAGAAGCAATATCTTCATTACGAAGGAGAAGAGCAATACGACATACTTGGATAATATCCTATAAATATTTAATTTTATGATGTGCTGACCCAGATCTTATATAAAACGGTGGCCAATCCATGTACAGCTTAGATATCACCTCTGACTATGCAATAGCAGGCATTTGAGATTGATTCAAAACGGAACCAGCAACAACACTACTATTAAAGCTGATTTGCCGTTTTTTTTAAAAACTAAGATACAAGTCCTAGTCCTCGAGTAAAGACTAGAGAAAACCGTACTGAAGAAGTTGCAACATCTCAAAAGCACCGAAACGCCGCGTCGACTTCTTGGTTTTCTTTTTAATATGAAATGTATATTGTGTTTTTTCACCAAAATGTTGAGGAAAATGCATCTTTTTTTTTTATAATAAATTTTGTATGTGTTTAACTATTTTGTGTCGTGCAGTGCTCCACTGACGTTTTTTTAAAAATCTAGATCTTTGTTGATTGGACGTTTATCAAGATACTGTTGTGTTGTACTAAAATTCATAAAAATTGTATTAGTGACAATTGTGTGTCTAGAGTGGGGATTTTTTCTGGTTTTGTAGCTCATGCAAAACTGCCATTGCAGCCTGAATGTCTTGGTGCAGAGAAACCTGAAGAGTCGTCATGGCACATATCCCTGTGTGCCATGCCTACCAATCGCTGCATGTGGTATTGGTAAGTCACTACTACGGCAGACCTTAAATCCCTAAGGCAAGGTGTACTATACTCCTGTGTGGGCATAACTGAGGAATTGGATATGTCCTTGTGATGTCTAAGCTCACCCTTTTATATTACAAGTTCACAGGGAAGCCCTAATGAGTACATGGGCTGGAAATGCTTGATTATGAGTGCCCCAGCTACCTGATGGCTTCACTGTGCGGTACCAAGCACCTCACCTTAATAAATCCACACTGATAGTAGTGCTGTATTATTTTATAAATGCACCCAGAGAGCACTTTAGAGGTGGCCCCTTAACCTACCGACTACTAGTGTGTTGACTGACCGGTCTCAACCAGCTAGCCACCATAGACTGGTTTCTAACCTCCTGAGGTGAGAGCCTACGCTCTTTAAGGCCAGGAACGAAGCCTGCTCTGACCGAAGGTGCTCACACCTCCTCCACCAGGACGTGCATTCCAGGGTGGGATGCTTTAAAGCCCCTGCTGTCTTTGTTATGCGACCCGTGTCTCTCAATAGTGGAGATGTCCACCCCCCTGTCCTGATCCTGCTTTTCGGCAACAAGAGAGGTGGGAAAATTAGTAAGATTAGGAGATCTTCCCACATTCAGCCAGAACCACCCCTAGGGAGGACCAGCTGATGTGGATCCCACTTTTCGGATTCCTCCATCTTTTGGACAGAAAATTAGCATTCTAGGGTCAGGGTTATGCCGACTTCTCACAGGAAGTGGTCATATAGAGGGTGTAATGGAAATACACAGGGGGTTCCCCTGCTGACAATTAGGGATCCTAAGGCAGGGATAATTTAATCAAGCGCAAGAAATGTTTAGGCAACTCTTCCTTCACAACAAATAAAATACCGCAAGATACAATTGAGGGCACGTGTTAGAATAATCAGAGGGACATGTGAGTAGATATGAAATTAGATACATTTATTATTCAAAAATATATTCAATATACACTATAGGAATGAATAAATAGCTCATATATCACCTAAAATACATCATAGCATTGCAAATCTTATTTCAATCACACATTTCTCATACCCTTTCATCCATCCACAACATGCATCAATGTAAAGGCATAGGATTATCTGGATAACATAACTCATGCAATAGACATGATACATACATATAATATATGGTACTAGCAGCCCGCCCCAGCGTTGCCTGGGGCAGAATGGGGCTGGGGGCAGTACACCCGCTCCCGTCCCGACCCCCTCCCGCACAGACTCCCTCCCGCCCCGACTCACTCGCGCCCACCCCGACTCACTCACGCCCCCCTCCCGCCCAGACTCTCTCGCGCCCCCCTCCCGCCCAGACTCTCTCGCGCCCCCCTCCTGCCCAGACTCACTCGCGCCCCCCTCCCGCCCAGACTCACTCGCGCCCCCCTCCCGCCCAGACTCACTTGCGCCCCCCTCCCGCCCCGACATTTTCATTTACTGCTGCCTCCCTCTTTCCTCCCCCTGCATCACAGTCTCACTTTCCCTTTCCTTACCTGTGCCGCCGCTCGTCACTGCACCGCCCTCCTCCTTCGTCGTCATCACGCACGTCACGTCGCGGCCAGCGCTAGGTCCCGGCCGGCGCTACTTTCAGGGGACTACTTTGTTTACAAACGTCATTTTTTAAATTTACATTTTTTTTTATTTATATAGCCTATGTCCATCTACACACCCTGACATTTTCATAGTTGTATCGGGTGTGTAGATTGGCGCTGTGGTTCCTGAGTTTACCTGGCCAAAAGGTGCAAGTTTTCTCTTTATAATAGTAGTATAGATAAGGAAAAGGGGAAATTTCCAACAACTTTTCTTTGGAAAGATTACAGCAAAAGATAATTATTTATAGAGTTTTTAGGCAGTGGTTAATGAATAGTATATTTCTCTCCATTCAAGTTTCGGCATAACCCCTTCTTCAAGAAGCCACAAGTTGTATGCCAGATGCTGATTCTGTGATCATAACAAATCTTTATTACAACCTTAAATGCCCTCATGATATGTGCCTATAAAGACTAGATTAAAAATGGGTTGGAAGCCATGGTTCATGCTCAAACCTTCATTAATGTGTTCATAATTCATGCAGGGAAACTTACCAACATCCCACATGTGTATAAAGCATAACAAAGTTCGCCAATCACCACATAACACATAAAGATGGCATCCAGTGGTGCTGTAAAAACCAGCAATCCCCATTGAAAACAGGGCACCCAACACCAAACCAGCACCCAGCCGCCCCCTGCGGGTGTACCTTGGGTGCTAACTCGGATCCCCCTTTGCCCTGAGCCTAACACCAGGAGCTTTGCTCCCACAACCTTGTGGCCTGCTCGTGAGCAGCAACCAACCGGAGGTCCCCTATCCCTCATTGGATAACATTGGGCCTCAGCACCCAGCTGCCCTTGTGCCGCTGAGGGTGCTTGGATAGTGCATCCTTGACCCTGGGGGACCCCTGAGTCTAACCCCAGAAAAACAACTCCCACAACAAAGTATTTACCTGTTAACCGGTAACTCTGTGTTCGAGGCATATGGGCTGCAGATGGTACATTTATGAATAGATCGCCATCTGGTGTTGGGCTCGGATGATTGCACTTGTTTTTCTCTTGGAGAAGTCTTTTGTCGTCACAAGACTGGTGACTCCTCCTTTGGTTGCTAGTGCGCATGGGCATCGGCTCCATCCTTAGATTGTTTTTTTCCGCCATCGGGTTCGGATGAGGATCAAAGCGCTCCGGATCGACTTCGAGAAAAAGTGATATTTCGGCGCGTATTCCCTTTCCAATTCGACGGTATTGTTATCGAACGCGATTTAATTTCCATTCCGACGCGTTTCGCCTCCAACAATAAACATTTTCTTCTACGTCGACGGGAGGCCTTTCTCGACGTAGTCCAGCCCAGAGTCCATGGAAAGGACTGCATTTAAGAGATGTCCAACGTGTGGTGCTAAGTTCCCACACAAGGACCTACACGAGGTGTGCAATCTTTGCCTATCACCTGAACACGAATCCAGGGACTGTGAAGCCTGTGCAGCATTCTCCTCCAAGTCGACTATTAGAAACCGTCGAGCCCGAAGACACGAGGTATCGAGAATGCAGTCGGAGGCAATCCCGGAGCTGTTCGAGGCCCAACACCCCGAAGAAGAAGAGGAAGATGAGGACGAGTCGGGGTCGGAAGTGGACGAGTCTGATGTCGAAGAAATCGACGCTCAACAAACCGTGAGTGACGACGTCCCCCTACCGAAAAACCGACCCCGTGTGGTGCCAACCCCGCCTTCGAGCCCGGTCAGACTACCGAAGAAAGTTTCCGACGCCCCGCCTTCGGGCCCGGCAACAAAACCGAAACAGAAACACTCGGCCTCCCACCATGTCGGATCCGAGAAGCGGTGGACATCGATATCGACACCGAAGCTCCATACAAAGGAAAGCTTGCAGTCGAAACATTCCATGTCGAAACCGAAACATGCTTCGACGTCGAAGACTTACTCGACACCGAAAAAATCGGAATCGAGCAAATTCTTGGTGCCGAAAACACAGAACATTGATGGTCAGAAGCAAAGGCACCTTTCGGAACCAAAAACTTCGGTACCGACACAGGAGCATCAGACCGATCCAAAACAAAAGACTTTGTTTATCGATCCGCAAACTGGCAAAGTGGTGACAACATTACCTAAAAAGAGGAAGAATGAACAGCTAGACGACAAAGCTCTTCCTCCTAAAAAGAGAACAATGTGGACAAATACAACTCCTCCCCTTTCTCCTCGACCTAGAGACACACCCTCTTCTCCTCTTCCTCACACTATGCCAGCTATTCCTCCACCTTCTACACCAAGACCATCTACACCTCAAACAGATGTAGACAGTGATACAGGGGAGGGAGAGCTTCATGGGGATGACGACACTGCCCCAGATGAAGCAGACCCATTGGAGAATTATAATGCAGGGTCAGATGATGATAAGGACCCAGAATTATACCCCTCAAAACCTTCACCACCCGATGATAATACAGGTTTTGCACAGCTGATTAATAGGGCAGCAAAATACCATAAGGTAGAATTACACGCAGAACCTCAAATTGGAGGATTTCCTTTTAGAAACGCTACCTGCTGCACAAAGAACATCAGGAACACTACCTATGCTGAAGGGTCTTCTCAATCACACGGCAGACATATTCAAAGACCCTATGAGGGCTAGGGTATTAAACCCAAGAATTGATAAAAAATATAAGGCAGCCCCAAAGGATCCAATATTTATCAAGGGACAGGTGCCTCTGGACTTGCTTGTAGTCACAAACGCTCGTAAAAGAGCAAACTCATTATCTACAGGAGAAGCTCCTCCTCCTGATATGGAGTCCAAGTTAATAGATGCATCGGGCAAAAGAGTAGCATCCTAAGCAGCAAACAGCTGGCGCATAGCTAATACACAAGCGCTACTTGCACGCTATGATAGAGCTCATTATGATGAGTTAGAAAAACTCATTACACATCTCCCTAAGGAACTTCAAAAGAGGGCTGACCAGCTCATACAAGAAGGGAAGATAATAACCAACACTTCCATTAAGTGCGCCTTAGACGCGGCAGACACTGCAGCAAGATCCATCAACACCAGTATCATGTTAAGAAGACATGCATGGCTTAGGGTCTCAGGGTTCAAACAAGAAGTACAAACATCCTTATTGAGCCAACCTTTTGATCAAAAAACACTTTTCGGCTCAGGTACAGATGAGACTTTAGAAAAGATGAAAAAAGACACAGAAACGGCTAAATCAATGGGAGCATTACAACAGCCACCTCAAAGGGGTTCCTTTCGTAGGTCCACCTATAGAGGCGGGTCAAAGAATACAGGCACAAGCCAGCAATCTTCCTCTTTTACACCAACATCACTCAGAGGTAATTCAAGAGGCAGTTACAGAGGTAAGAACAACAAGGGTAGAGGTCGCGGAAATAACAACAACCACAACTCCCCAACCCCAAAACAGTGACTTCATACAGCTCCCCCCAGACCATATAACACCGGTCGGGGGACGTCTATCACAGTTCCTACCGGTCTGGGAAAACATCACATCAGACAAGTGAGTGAGACAAATTATCCAACATGGTTATTGCCTAGAACTCACAGCTACCCCACCAAACATCCCCGCCAGACAGCGTCCAATGAGTCAAGATCATCTAACATTGTTAAAACAGGAAGTACTATCACTGCTACAAAAGCATGCTATAGAGAAGGTTCCAAAACATCAGCAAGGGACAGGAGTATACTCTCTATACTTCCTAATTCCCAAAAAAGACTGGTCTCTAAGGCCAATTTTAGACCTCAGACCTCTCAATGCATACATAAATTCGGAACATTTCCACATGGTCACGCTCCAACAAGTACTTCCTTTACTGAAGAAAGGGGACTTTCTTTCTACACTGGATCTAAAAGATGCTTACTTTCACATCCCAATTCACAAGGCCCACAGAAAATACCTCAGGTTGGTAGTAGAAGGACAACATTATCAGTTCAAAGTCCTTCCGTTAGGGGTCACAACAGCACCAAGGGTGTTCACAAAATGCCTAGCAGTAGTTGCAGCACACCTAAGAAGACAACAAATACATGTCTTCCCTTACTTGGACGATTGGCTAATAAAAGCCAAGTCACAAGAAGAATGTCTTCAAAACACACAAAAGACCATTCAATTGCTGCACCAGCTAGGGTTTACGGTGAACCACACAAAATCCCACCTACAACCAAACAAAGTTCAACAATATCTAGGGGCTACTATAGACACAGAAAGAGCAAAAGTATACCCCAATCCAATCGGGATCCAAACAATGATCACGTTGATCCAAAGATTTCAACCACAACACTCACTAACAGCTCGAGTGTTCATGCAGCTGTTAGGGATGATGTCTTCCTGCATACTGCTAATACCATATGCCAGACTACAAATGTGTCCACTGCAAGAATGTCTAGCAAAACAGTGGAATCAGGCTCAAGGTCAGATTACAGATCTGGTGTTGGTAGACAACCGCACACATCGCTCTCTGAAGTGGTGGAACACAACAAACATTTCGAAGGGGCGGTCGTTCCTAGAACCGATTTCACAAGTGATACTAACAGCGGATGCATCGCTCACCGGATGGGGAGCGCATATGGAGAAATATACAGTGCAGGGAAAATGGAGTGTACAGCAAAAAAGACTGCACATCAATTATCTAGAACTACTAGCATTGTTTCTAGCATTAAAAGCTTTTCAAATGCAGATCCTCAACAAAGCAGTCCTGATCAGAACAGACAATATGACTACAATGTATTATATTCAAAAACAGGGGGGACACACTCTCTCCAACTATCCAGACTAGCGCAGGACATTTGGAGATGGGCCATTCCTCAAAAGATCTATCTGTTAGCCGAACACCTACAAGGAGTTCAAAATCAGATAGCAGACATCCTAAGCAGAGAGTCAGAACAAGTACACGAATGGGAACTTCACAACCAAATACTGCAGCCATTCTTCCAAAGATGGGGACAACCAGAGATAGATCTCTTTGCCACTCATCAGAACGCAAAATGCCAAACCTTCGCATACAGGTACCCACACCGCCTGTCCCAGGGCAATGCGTTATGGATAAATTGGTCCAACAAATTTGCTTACGCTTTTCCCCCTCTCCCACTAATTCCATTAGTGGTTCGAAAACTGCAACAACATTCAATGACAATGATACTAGTAGCACCCACGTGGGCACGACAGCCGTGGTTCACCACGCTACTGCAACTCTCACAGGTGCCACATCAAAAGTTAAGAATATTACCCATGCACCTTACACAGAACCATGGAGAAATAATGCACCCAGATCCCAAACAATTGAACCTAGCGATCTGGCTCCTGAGGTCATAGAATTTGGATACTTAGATTTACCTCCAAACTGTATGTAAATCATTAAGCAAGCAAGACGTCCTACCACCAGAGCATGCTATGCAGCAAAGTGGAAAAGGTTTGCTGTATACTGTAACAGTAACAACATCAACCCTCTGGACGCATCCACTAAAGAGATTATTTGCTATTTACTACACTCGCAGCAATGTAACCTTGCTTACACCTCTATTAGAGTGCATCTTGCAGCTATAGCAGCGTACCTGCAAAACAGGCAACATCTTTCCCTGTTTAAAGTGCCAGCAATAAAAGCTGTCATGGAAGGCCTCAAAAGAGTCATTCCACCAAGACTACCGCCTTCCCCAGACTAGAATCTCAACATAGTACTTACCAGACTAATGGGACCACCTTTCGAACCTATGCATAGGTGTGAAATACAATTCCTCACATGGAAGGTGGCTTTTCTTATAGCTTTAACTTCACTCAGAAGAGTAAGTGAATTGCAAGCATTCACAATACAAGAACCATTCCTACAGTTACACCAAAATAAAGTGGTACTTAAAACAAACCCAAAATTCTTGCCTAAAGTAATTTCAGCATTCCACATCAATCAGCCAGTGGAACTACCAGTCTTCTTTCCAAAACCACAGATGGTAGCAGAAAGGGCCCTACATACATTAGATGTCAAAAGGGCGATATTATACTACATAGAAAGAACACAAACTTTCAGAAAAACAAAACCACTATTTGTAGCGTTTTCTCCTACACATAAGGGCAATCCTATCTCTAAGGCAGGCATTGCCAGGTGGATTGTAAAATGTATATAAATATGTTACTTAAAAGCAAAAAGGACATTAACTGTTCCTCCTAGAGCTCACTCTACATGTAAACTAGGAGCATCTATGGCATTCTTAGGAAACATTCCTCTAGATGACATATGCAAAGCAGCTACCTGGGTTACACTGCATACCTTCACAAAACACTACTGTGTCGATGTGCAGGCAACACAACAGGCTAGAGTGGGACAAGCTGTACTAAAGACTTTATTTCAGACTGTTGCAACAGACACCGGTGACCACCGCTAGGGAGATAACTGCTGTATAGTCTATTCATAAATGTACCATCTGCAGCCCATATGCCTCGAACGGAATATGCTACTTACCAGTATGCATCTGTTCTTGGCATAGAGGGCTGCAGAGTGGTACATGCCCTCCCAGCCTCCCCGGAAACCTGTGTCTGTTCCAACACTATCTTATTTTGTTACACTTACATGGGCATTTCTATCTGTATTCTATCATACTACTCCATCTAACCCTACTATGCCAAAACAATCTAAGGATGGAGCCGATGCCCATGCGCACTAGCAACCAAAGGAGGAGTCACCAGTCTCGTGACGACAAAAGTGCAATCATCCGAGCCCAACACCAGATGGCGATTTATTCATAAATGTACCACTCTGCAGCCCTCTATGCCAAGAACAGATGCATACTGGTAAGTAGCATATTCCTTCCTCCCATAGGATAACATTAACTGTTTTCTTGTGAAAAATTTTCTAAGTGTGGAGTTGGAAAATCTATAACCACCTATACATTTGTGTTCTAATAACAAAACTGCATTTACTTACCTGTATTCAGGAAAAATCCCAGTGTAGTATCCAGGTATTCTACACTGTGCAAGAAAAGTTTCTGCAAAGCAGTATAACCAATACTACTAAGGTAGTTATAAAGTATATGTTCAGTATTTCCAAGTATTGCATTTCAAGTGATTTTTCTGTAACCAAAACCAAGTTCATTCAACTGTACTGTTTACTGCAAAGTATAAATCCATTTGCCTGTACCAAGCCTTGCTTGGTTCTAGAAAATAAATATAACTTGGATATTTTTATACAAAATACATTGGTCACAGTTCAGTCCTTGACTGTGTGTGAAACCATTTCTTGCCTGAGTGTGTACAATAAATTCTTAGCACTAAACTCTGATAAGGCCTTACTGCTCTCCCACAATTCGAGAGTAAGGTACTCTCTACTTTAACCTCTGCCTACCTTTGGGATCCACTGGACTCTGTGCACGCTATACTTCACTTTGGTATAGTCTACACAGAGCCAGCTTCCTACAATCTGTTCTTATGGAGATAATAAATTGGCTGAATGTTTATAGATCCAGTGTGCAACTGAATTATTGTGACTGTTATGGCTGCCTTCTAAAAAGCATGTCAACTTACTGTAGACTGCTCCTTTTTTTTTAGCTTTTATCGGTATGTTCTGGAGCCTGAAGTATCTTTCACATCTGAAAACAGCTTTGCTCCAGGTCCAATAGCGAAATTCCTGGATATGCCCCATTCACCTCTTTTCACTCTGAACATCAATACCCCGGACAGCTGGATGGTTGAGTCTGTTCGCACACCCTACGATCTGGATAACATTTTCCTGGACGAGGTAGGTTGCATCAAAACTGTTTCAGAATGTTTTTCTGTTCGACATTACAGAGGATCTCTTCTGACTGCTGTTGAAGATATGTCCAGTTATTATTTTTTTTTTGCATATAATCTATTGCGATAGCATTCTGTGACTCAGTGAAGCTTTACATGCCTTTCTTTCTTAATGAACTGTTTGTTCATAAAGGTAAGTGAACAAATCAGACATTCCTATTTTTGGTATGACTGAAAATGCTTAGTATTTTATTTGTTAAACCCTCCTTCTGTATTTCCATTTCAGAACCCCCTTTTTGTTGCATTGTGTTACGGTATTGCCATTTGTATACTGCACAGTCCTGCAGACCTTAATCTAGAATTTTGTATTGATATGTTAAAGAAATTCTTCAACATGGTATTCTATTTGATATTCATAAAAGAAGAATACACCTGTGCATGTGCCAGGTTCTTGAACACAGCTTTTCAAAAAGATGTTCTTCCCAGTCCACTAAATAAATGGAAAACATGTCCAATTAGTTAAATTACAAAATAGATTACATTTGGCTTACAAAACACTTAGAATCAACAAAACTCTTGGAATCAATGTGCTTGTCTATAATGGAAGCAGGAAGTGGTGCAGTAAAGTAAAAACACTACAACATTCCTGATTCTTTGAGAACCTTGGAATACTGCAATTGGCCATCATGCCCAGCAGGGTGTCAGTCAGTTTATTTTCTTTTACTCCATGAGAAAGATCCTGAACTCCGCTCTGCTTTCTGTAACTCTAATTGTGGCTACTAACGCCATTTTGTGAGGAATTTTGCTGTTCATTTATTATATTCTGACTTTGCCATTGGATGTTAGCTCTTTTCTGAAGATAAGTATTTTTTTCTTTGATATGTTTCCTCATCCTGTTTGACTTTTTGGAACAATTGTCCTGCCAGTTGAGGATGTGATTACCATAATGTGTGTGTGGTCTGTCTTCTGGACACAGTCCATCAAGGACTCTGATATTTGCAAAAGGATTTCACACAGAAGGCTGAGGGACAGGGAAGGTTCTCTTATTTGGCTAAGAGGAGCAATATTAGAAGGTTGTCTTCTTCAGTATCTACATCCACCACCCCTCTTTTTTTCAGAACACCTCTTCTGCTACTTTATGAGTGAGTGGATAGCATCTGAAAGTCAGCAGCGCTCTTGTTCAGTGGTGTCAAGGTTTGCATTTGTTTGACATCAAAGCATTCTCTATTGAGGTGTTCGGAGTACTCTGGGTAGAGGTCAAGGCACTCTTCAACTAAAACATTTTATAGAGTGCATCAGGATGAGGGATGTGACTACACAACTCTCAAGCTTTCTTTTTCATGAGAGCTGAATGCCATTGTCTAGCTTGAAAGTGGATTGTACTACCTTCTCGAGCTCCTGTGAGGCCTTCGATTGATTTTGTGACAATAAAGGAATGTGTGGAACCAAGTGGTGTTTCCATTTCTATGGATTGAGGGGCCTTTTTTCCAACCTCTGCATATAAATATAAGGGCCTTTGAAGGAGCACATGTTTACAGGGACGAGTCGTCAGCTGCCATTCTCACAAGAGACTTGGGGAAGCTGAGCCGGATAGGAAGTCTAATCATAAATGTTATGGTAGTTGCAGTTCTGAATCTCACAGTTCTAGCATGGAAAGACTTAGAACACTTCCTGGGCATACAAACACTTACTCTTGACTCTTCTGTACTTTGGTGTCAATTATCTTCATTTTCAGTTTAGTCAAACCCATCAAAGTAGTCTATTGTTGATGACCTCATCTCTTTCCATAAGTTGTCAAATATGGTTGCCCGAAGGTTTAATTTTCAGACCACTATTCCAGAAGTTAGCACGTCAGTCATATTTGAGATGATTACGATGACACTGGAGGTATGTCTTCTTGTTCCATTGTTACTTGGCCTCCTAGAACCTATCGGGACACTTTTGCCAGTCCTGTGGTTGAAAACAAAAGTTCAGGTTTGCGATTTCTGACTCTGTATTCCTGACAGATATTGTACTAGTAGATTATTTTGTGGCAGCTGCAGCAAAGATTAAATTTAATGCTACAGAGTTAACGTCTTTAAATCCACTTTAAACAGAGAGCAGAAGGTAGGATTAAGGGGGCAGGAAAATGTGTCAAACTTCAGCTGGCATTGTTGGTTCTTCCAGTTCTTCTGTCCTTTTGAGCTGCTATGACATATCTCTTTGAAATGTCATTAATCAGTTTCTTGAGATTCTCCCACCTGATAAGAGGGAGAATATTATGGGAATTGTAAAGGCAGCATTCTTACTACTGACAGTTTGATTGTTGCTGCCCAGAATACTGCTCATTTGGCTACTTCTGGAATTTGCCATGGTGTTCTTTCTGGCTCAGACCTGCATCTTTTACTATACATGCATAGAAGATGGTGGTGGAGTTGTGTTTCAGTGGCTTTTGTTTGGCTCACACGTGTATATATATATATATATATATATATAATATTTCTTTATTGGGAACCTAGCTAAAAGGCGGAGCACTGAATGAGGATATCTAGAAGGCATATGTAAACCTTGAAATATGTTGTGTTGGAAAGTAGAAAGAAGTTTCCTGATATCCAGTTTGCAAGTTTTTCTAAAGACAAACAGCACTAGCACTTCCCTTTCTGGAAGTAGCAGCTATAAGAGCAAAAACCAACAACAACAAGCATTTACAATGCAATATGTCTAGAATTATTAAAGTTTGAGCTATTGGCATTGTAAATGACAATGCCTTTTATTCATTTGCACCGGTGAGCATACAAGCGCTTTGTACTTATAGTCCATGCTTATGAGAAGCAAGGCTGGCAGTCTCTTTTACTGCCAGCCTTGCTCATCGTAAGCAAGGACTATATATTCAAAGTGCATGTTTATGCACCGATTGCAGGTTTTAAAAATGAATAAAAGGCATTGACATTTACAATGCCAATAGCTCAAACTTTAATAATGCGAGACCTATTGCATTGTAAATGCTTGTTTAACCGGACAGCAGGCACATGCTCACACTTCTCACTTCTCACTAGTGGAGAAGTAACAGCATGACATCATGCCAGGTGAGCGTTGTAGGGGAAGGGAGATTCTTTTAAGAGAGTCATTTTCTCTCTGGATTTCCCTTCTCATTTTTGAAACTCAGGAGCAGCAACATTGTTGTGGTGTTACCACCACGGCTTTAAGTGGAAGGTTTTTCAATATACTATACAAGCCATAGTCGCTGCTTATTTATCTTATGCAACCAAAAACCGCTGATAAAGCCAATAGTCCTGAATTGTTGTAGGTATGATGTGACTTGCTGTATCAATATCTGGATGCAGTGACAGAAGCAGCAAAATACAAGTCAGGCGGCACACCATGCAAAGCAATTTATTTTTAGCTTAGATGTTTTAAGCCACGCCCTTAATTACAAGGCCACGTCCCTTTGAGAGACCCCCTCCCACCCCCCCCCCCCACTTTTTTTCATCCCACTTAAAGCCCTGCCTACCCTGGTGTGAGTAGCGCTATAAAACAAATGAAAGGCATGCGAGAGGGACTGTGGAGAGACGGGAGCACTGTTAGGGGACAGTAGTGAGGGAATCCGTGGAGGAGGTTATGGGGAGGAGGGGGGTACCAACGCTAAAGCCGGCCGTGCGGGAGCTCAAGGGTCATGGCCGCAGAGGGTGAAGCTGCACCCCAGGAGCAAAGTCATTTAAATGTCTTCAGGGTGTGATACGTCACTACAGCGTCACCATACATTAAGTGCATTGAGCGCGCAGGATGGAGTCTGCCTGTGCATCAGGAGTGAATGGGCAAGTTTCCAAGCTAACATTTTACTGCGTTGCAAGTTTTTCTAAATAATGCACCCTGAATTTTGTCATTCTGGCACCCACGAACCCCCACTGCGTGCTGTTCCGTGTACCCCCCTTCCTTACAATGTAAAGAGTTCTTGGGAATGCATTCGGATGCTTGCTTCAGCTAAGCCTGCAGGGTATCAATACATTAATACAACACAATCCGGCTGCATCAGGTGGACTCTACTAAGATGAAGCGCTTACACCAGTGCTTTCTAATTGAACTTCAAAGCTCTACAAAGCACGCCAGTGTTGGAGGGCGGTAGTGAGGGAATCCGTGGAGGAGGTTATGGGGAGGAGGGGGTGGCGCCAACGCTAAAGCCGGTCGTGCGTGAGCTCCAGGGTCAAGGCCGCAGAGGGTGAAGCTGCACCCCAGAAGCGAAGTCATCTAAATGTCTTCAGGGTGTGATACGTCACTGCAGCGTCACAATACATTAAGTGCATTGAGCGCGCGGGATTGAGTCGGCCTGTGCATCTGGAGTGAATGGGTACGTTTCCAAGCTACATTTTACTGTGTTGCAAGTTTTTCTAAATAATGCACCCAGAATTCTATCATTCTGGCACCCACGAACCCCCACTACGCACTGTTCTGTGTACCCCCTTCCTTACAATGTAAAGAGTTCTTGGGAATGCATTCGGATGCTCGCTTCAGCTAAGCCTGCAGGGTATCAAAAAGCCTAAACAATGTATACATTAATACAACACAGTCCAGCTGCATCAGGTGGACTCTACTAAGATGAAGCGCTCACACCAGTGCTTTCTACTTGAACTTCAAGGAGCTACAAAACACGCCCCAGGGGGACTCGTGGTACACGTCTACACGTCGACGTGCATCAGGAGTGAATGGGCAAGTTTCCAAGCTAACGGGGGAGTGGGGGCTGGGGGCAGCCGGACCCCAGGGACGGCCCCTGTGTTCTTCTAGAGATTTAATTGTGGCCAGGAACTCTACTGGAACCAAAAAATACTCAGTGTGAAAAAAATACACTATAAATAGAATCCTAAATATAGCGGTGCAGCACTGCATCTCCTTGGTGACCGGCAGCTCCTCACCTCATCGTGGCTGCTGCTGGGAGTCTGGGCGGGGGTGGTGGGTCCTCTGGAGTCCGACCCAGGCTGTCAGGGGTCCCGGGTGCCGCGCAGCTACCAGTCTGATCGCGACACCGAAAGCGATTGTGTTTTCAAACAAGTAAAAGCCCAGGGGAGGGAGGTGCATGGGGGCGGGGCCTACGTGTAGGGCGGGGAGGGCAAACCTCCCGTCCCCGCCCAAGAAAAGCTAGAGCAGCGGCAGAAAGTGAAATAAGAAGCTGAGGTGGGGGCAGGAGCGCGCCACCAGGTATGAGACTCCTGGCCTGTTATTGCGGAGTGTGCAGTACCGGCAACAGCGTAGGGTGAACTCACGGCCTGCGAGAGAAGCGCAGCGGTGAGCGGAGACACCTTGCTAGGTGTGTGGCCAGGGAGCGGGCAGCGGCGTGGGGCGAGATCACTGGCCAGGGATTGAGAGGCATGAAGTGAGGCTGCGGTCGGGGAGCCGGATTAAAGCACAGGACCGGCAGCAGCGAAGGGCTCTCTACTGAAGTGGTGAGTAGCCAGCTGAATCAACCCATAAACCCACCCAGCACCTACTGGATTAACCGCTGAGGGCCCCGCCTAAATGAAACACGACCTGCGCATTAAAAAAATGAAAGTGAAACTTCAGCGTGAATAATGAAACTGTAGAAGCAAGTACGTCTATGTCTTCAAAAGCGCGTCCACAGACCACAATCTGCTCATGCACCAGTCTGTACCACTTGGGAGACCTAACAATCACAATAGATCTCGCTGGCGACAGCGCTTTCGCGCTGCAACGCCAGGCGAGACCTAAAAAGGACAAATACTGCAGTCCAGGAATGGCTGCTGCAATTTTGGATACTGTTCCAAAACATCAATAGAACAAGAGTGTTAGTTCTGAACATGATGTTGGTGTATGAATCAACCACAAAGAGTACAGAGCCTTTTGCAACCTGAGACTCTTGCTGGCCTCCCAGCCACTGTCCGCTCCTGAGGGAGGATTTCATATGTCCCCAAATATCATTGAAAGACCTTCGCTGGAGCACCAGATTGCGGTGCGCGAGCAATGCAAGGCATACTTGCTGTTCTCAAGACTTGTTAGGCTTACCTCCTTCTTGGTCACCTGCAGTCACCAGACACTGATTAAGAACGTTACGCTCCATGTTGGACCATAATATGACCCCCTCTGCCATCCATTACAAGGACAATGAATGGTGCATCTGGGGAAATGAGGACCTTAATGCAGGAGAGACCTTGGGCAGACCTTCCAGTGTTTCCACCTGGAGCCACCTACTGACTTTTATCAATTTAATAGGTGTTGAGCAGTGCAGACACTTTAGGTGGAAGCTCTCCCCTGATGTGGATCCTGGGTTTACTTTGGTGGAGCTCGCCCTCATGGACCATCCTGAGGCCATGATGTTTTGCATTGATTAACAGTCTAGACTGCCTTCCTTCATTCTAACATGTTCTCTATGACAGCCATGTTGGGGATGCGCGTGGCCTAGCGCTGCTCGCTGGGCGAGAGATTTTGTAGGAGAGTAGATTTGAGAAGGGGACTTGAAGCCCCGCCCCTCATTTTCATTGGCTGGCATCACCGTTTATGGTAAACGGTGGCCTACCATCGGAAGTGAGGGTTTTTTGTAGACGCTCTTTCACCTCCGATCTGGACTTGGTCGCTTGCTTTGCTACTGTCGCAAAGCAATTTCTTATCTTTATGGGGGCCATGTGTTTTCACTCAGCCTGTGTTTATTTTTGCATTGCGCTTTCACTGAAAGACATATACCTGTATGTGGGTCTTGAGGTCTTTGGGGCGTACCTAAAAATTTATTTTACTCACGATGTCGATCAGTGTATTACTGTCTGTAAACATCGAAGCCTGACAGCCATTCTCAGAAGTGAGAAGCATAACAAAGACCCGTGGCTTCTACGGTGCAGTAGTCCAGGAATAGTCAAGGCCCCCTCCTTGCTACGTGCTGGTGACGCTCAGCAGCACTCCTGCTGTGACATCGATAATGCGGACACCCCCTTTTCCCCCATGCTACAAGAAGGTGTCATTCGCCAAGGAGGGGTGGTTGGGGGTGGGGATGTGACCCCAGCACGGGTTGGAGGTGTTCCGGAGAAGTGCTGCCTTCCTTCCCCTGCCTTGGGTGCAGCGCAATCCGCCCATCTACTCCGATGCTGGATGTAAACTTGGTAACAATTACCATGACAACAAGGGAGGGCAGGTGGAGAGCAAGTGCACATTAGAAGACTGGTCGGGGATGACCATCCGTAGGGGGTTATAAGCCTACATGACACCTCAGCACAGCCCTCCACCAATACCAACATGCCCTCCAGTCCTGATGTACAGCGCCGTCTGCTACCCCAGGCTGCTGATGTATGGGAATAACAAGCATTTGCAATGTAATAGGTCCCGCATTTGTGAGACTTTGAGCTATTGACATTGTAAATGACCATGCCTTTTATTTATGTGTTGGCTTTCAAAACAAATCAATCAAATGCATTGTCATTTAGAATGCCAATAGCTTAAACTCTAGCAAATGCGAGATCTATTGCATTGCAAATGCTTGTTTAAATAAGCTACCTGATAGCAACTGGGAAATAAGTTCATTTCTCCACAAAGATTTCTTGCCAAGGTGGTGTCCTGGAATTGATGAGATGGGAGACGCCGCTCCACTTAGGCTTCTGGGTCCACCATCTCCCTGACCACAGTGCAGGTTGATGCACTTGGAGAGTAATGGCAATTGCTTCTTGGTGATCGGCAGCTTACTCCTATTGAAGGTGCGGTGCATCGTGAAGTCCTCTTCATTGAGTTTTCTCTGGCTTTTTAAGTGAAGATCTGTCTTAAGAATTGCCTTTCTGTCCTGTGTAACTTTAATCCTACATCCTTTTTAGTTTTTAGGTCGAGGTACTATCCGGTTTGGCAGAACCGGAAGTAGCGAGATCTTATGTTTCTTAGAGGAGCTCTTTATCCCGCCTCTAATTTTGGCTCTCTCCCATTGGCTGGCTTCCTAAATGGAGGCCAGCCATTGGAGGAGAGAGCCGTCACTCCAAATAGGCTCCGTCCTTTTCGGATTTGGAGGTGTGTTCGGTGTTCTTCTTTCCACTTTTTAGCCACGCCCACCGAACACGCCCCCAAATCCGAAAAATTCCTGAAGCTTGAGGCCGCCATTTTGTTTCCTTCGCAATGAAGGTGAGCCGTTCCTCGCTGTCCTCTTGCCTTCTTGCCCCTGCCTTCTGCTGTCCTCTTGTTTTACGCTGTCAGTGAGTGGTACAAAATGTACTGCAGCGCAAAAAGTGGGTTTGCTCTGATCAGATCTAACGCGGGTCTGTAGCGCAGAGGGCACTGGCACCCCGGTGCCCTCTCCCTTCAGGTGCATTGCTGATCCCCCGCCGAGACCCGGGCAGCCGCGGCCGGGCGCTCCATCTACTCCCTGCCATTTTCGGCCAAGAAGAAAGGCTTTCCCGCGGAGCCGGCCCGGACCCTCCTCCTGCCTCAGACAGCAGCAGGGCGGGCGGGGGAGGGGAGGAGAGCGGGCGGCGCTTGACTGCATCGCGGCGTCGGCTGGAGGAGGAGGCAGTGTGGCCCCAGGACTGTGACTGGCCGCCCAGGGAGTGTGGGACCCGCTGGAGAGAGCCGAGCTCCGTCTGTGCTAGGCGCTGTGGGACCGGAGAGCGCTGATCAGGGTCTGCGAGGAGCTAGGGACGAGGGATCCGTGCGGTGGCCGAAGGACGGGACTTTGTGCGCCTCCCGCCCGGGGTTCCCGCTCTGTCTGGCCGTTGTTCACCCACAGCGCTGCCCCCGGGGAGACGGGGCTGTCCCGCGGAGTGAGGTGAGTGATCGAGGCCCAGCCCCCCCTTAGGGGTCCGGGGTAGAGATCCGAGTGTTAACCCCTTTGGCTGGTGAAGCTCCCCTGACTCCTCTCCCCTTGTACTGTGTACACCATGGCCCCTTGGACACCCCCACCCATTGCTGTGGGGCCTCCCGGGGCAGAGCAGGGCTGCTTATGCCTGGCACCACCGCGGTCAGGAACCGCAGAAATGGCTGCAGGCTCGGAGCTTTAGGAGTGGTGACCGAGACACGGCCACATTTCAGTGCACAGAAAATTGAACGAAAACTGAGCAAACGAAGTGCTGAAACAGGGCTTTGCGGACTAGATTTGTTCAAAGGTGTAAACTGTGCCGGACGCGTAAAGTGTTCTGGTCGGCAAGCAGGACCTTGTTTGTGTGTTCTTTAAAGTGGAGACCTGACAGCACGTTTCGTCCCCTGCGTTATGTCCTGTCTGGATACACTTCCATCTCACTGTGCCTTCTTAGTGTAATGTGTGCCCCCTACATGTTTCCGTTCACTTTCATACCTTAATTATCTTCCGTCTTTATCAATTCATATTCTGCTGACCTTACCCTTTCAGCATTCGCCTGTCCTCTTCTGGCTCCAAAGCTGCCCTTACCTCCTGGGCTTTCAGCTGCCTTTACTCTATGTGTCTTCTGCAGCCCTTACACTTTCTACCGACGTTACCCTCTGTGTATTCTACTGCACTTACCCTGTTTGTCTTTGCTGCCCTTACCCTGTTTGTCTTTGCTGCTCTTGGCCTATGTGTCTTCTGCAGTCCTTGCCCTATGTGTCTTCTGCAGTCCTTGCCCTATGTGTCTTCTGCAGTCCTTGCCCTATGTGTCTTCTGCAGTCCTTGCCCTATGTGTCTTCTGCAGTCCTTGCCCTATATGTCTTCTGCAGTCCTTGCCCTATGTGTCTTTTGCAGTCCTTGCCCTATGTGCCTTCTGCTGCTCTCGCCCTGTGTATTCTACTGCTCTCACCGGTGTCTTTTGCTGCTCTCACCCCGTGTCTTTTGCTGCTCTCACCCCGTGTCTTTTGCTGCTCTCACCCCGTGTCTTTTGCTGCTCTCACACCGTGTCTTTTGCTGCTCTCACACCGTGTCTTTTGCTGCTCTCACCCCTTGTCTTCTGCTGCTCTCACCCCGTGTCTTCTGCTGCTCTCACCCCGTGTCTTCTGCTGCTCTCACCCCGTGTCTTCTGCTGCTCTCACCCCATGTCTTCTGCTGCTCTCACCCCGTGTCTTCTGCTGCTCTCACCCCGTGTCTTCTGCTGCTCTCACCCCGTGTCTTTTGCTGCTCTCACCCCGTGTCTTTTGCTGCTCTCACCCCGTGTCTTTTGCTGCTCTCACCCCGTGTCTTTTGCTGCTCCCACCCCGTGTCTTCTGCTGCTCTCACCCCGTGTCTTCTGCTGCTCTCACCCCGTGTCTTCTGCTGCTCTCACCCCGTGTCTTCTGCTGCTCTCACCCCGTGTCTTCTGCTGCTCTCACCCTGTGTGTGTGTGTCTTCTGCTGCTCTCACCCCGTGTGTTTGTGTGTGCGCCTTCTGCTGCTCTTGCCCTGTGTGCGCCTTCTGCTGCTCTCGCCCTGTGTGCGCCTTCTGCTGTTCTCACCCTGTGTGTGTGCCTTCTGCTGCTCTCACCCTGTGTGTGTGCCTTCTGCTGCTCTCACCCTGTGTGTGTGCCTTCTGCTGCTCTCACCCTGTGTGTGTGCCTTCTGCTGCTCTCACCCTGTGTGTGTGTCTTGGGCTCCTCTCACCCTGTGTGTGTCTTGGGCTCCTCTCACCCTGTGTGTGTGTCTTGGGCTCCTCTCACCCTGTGTGTGTGTGTCTTGGGCTCCCTCTCACCCTGTGTGTGTGTCTTGGGCTCCTCTCACCCTGTGTGTGTGTGTGTGTGTGTGTGTCTTGTGCTGCTCTCACTGTGTGTGTGTGTCTTGGGCTGCTCTCACCCTGTGTGTGTGTGTCTTGTGCTGCTCTCACTCTGTGTGTGCGTCTTGGGCTGCTCTCACCCTGTGTGTGTGTGTGTGTGTGTGTGTGTGTGTGTGTCTTGGGCTGCTCTCACCCTGTGTGTGTGTGTGTGTCTTCGGCTGCTCTCACCCTGTGTGTCTTTGTCTTCTGCTGCTCTCACTGTGTGCGTGTGTCTTGTGCTGCTCTCACCCTGGGTGTCTTTTGCTGCTCTCACCCTGTGTGTGTCTCTTCTGCTGCTCTCACCATGTGTGTGTCTCTTCTGCTGCTCTGGGGCTCCTGTTGCTCTTAGGCTCCTGCTGCTCTTACTGCTTGTACGTGCTAGTGCCTGCTTTTCCTTTAGCTGCTGTGCATGCTGTTGCCCGTATGCACTGATCTCTTTCTTATTCCTGTCTGTAAACTTTGTGCTATCTGGTGACCTTACCTTGGGGGCCCCTGCTGCCCTTACACACTTGACCTGCTCCTGTCTGTACCTGCTGCGCCCTCACCTTTGTCTTCTGTGGCTTAGTTCCCCCTTACCCTCTGAGTGGTTTGCTCCTACATTCACGGTTTTGCATCCTGAATCTTTCTGGATTCACTATGCTGTGCATTATTCCGCGATCTGGTGGTTGGGTCCGGATTCGTAGTCTTTTTTCTCTTTTTTTTTATTGTAGCCCAGGTGGGCGTCGACGTCCCACCATTTGGTGCACCTTCGTGACGTCGGCACGCTTCCTGCGGAAGCTCCCACCCTTGGGCGCCATCTTCAGATTCTTTTTTTCGCCGTTGGGTCTGGATCGTCGCATGAAGCTCCGGAGAAGTTTCAGGAGAAAAGAAGGAAATACACCAAGTTTTTGAGGGAAAAGGACCAAGGAAAGTCGGAGAAGAAGACCTCCTAGAGCCAGAACGAAGAAAGAGGAGAAAACCTCGTGATATTCGACGGCCAAGGAGAAAGCGCGCGCAGGGGCCCCCCTGAGCGAGCACATGGACAACACTCCATTCAAGTTCTGCCGTAATTGCCACCACAAGTACCCGCAGAAGGACCAGCATCCGGTCTGTAACCTCTGCCTGCCGATCGACCACTCCAGCGAGGATTGCAACGCCTGTTCAATCTTCACGCCGAAGACTTTGAGAGTTCGAGAGAGACAGAGGGTGGCCCACCACACGATGCAAGGGAAAGGGACCACGCCGACCCTCTACCAGCTGGGTGCCTCCTCCGACGAAGAGGTGAACATCGCCGAGGGACCAGATGACTTCACGGTCGCAGAGACCGATGTGAGACCTTCAAAAAAGGTAGGAGAGTCTACGACCCCGAAAACCCAGACAGGGCCTAGAAAGCCTGAGGGAGAACCCCGAAAAACAGAGGCTAAGTCCTCGAAAGGAGCGCCGGCGACGAAAGTTTCGACGTCCGAAGCTGCATCCTCCGAAAGGCCCAGCGGATCCTTCGAAAAGGACTCCCAGATGGCAAAGACCAGCGAAAAGCAAAGGTCGTCGAAGCAGACCCTCGAGAAGGGACCCTCGAGCGAGAAGACGCTCAGAATGGCCTCGACGTCGAAGGTACCGTCGAAAAGACCAGCCGAAAAGCTCGACGCCGGGCAAGCGGCAAAGATGGAGAAAAAGAGAAGAAGGCTTGAGGCCGAAATGGAGAGTATGCTCCAGAGGAAGAGAGACTTCGACGAGAAAACGAAGAACTACTCGATTCCCTCGAAGACCGCTGCGGCCGCCGAAGAGGTAGAGGTGCAGGAGGATTTCGGGGCCGAGGAGCCGCCGAAAACTCCAAACCCTACAGATGAGGAGGACTTCTACCGCTCGGAAGGAGATTACCTCCGCGAGAGCTACTACTCAGAGTCCTCGGCGTCGCTAGAGGAAGAATGGCAGGATCTCGAGGCCGATAACCCCGAGGAACCTGTGGAGACATACCCTTCGAGGCCTTCGCCGCCAGACGACATCGGGGCTTACTATGAGGTCGTCAAGAAGGCTGCAACAGTCTACAATGTGAAGTTGGAGGAGGAACAGACAAAGGCAGACTTCCTGCTAGAAACTTTGCTCCCCTCGTAGACGAAAAGCAGTTTCCTGCCCATGCTGAAGAGCGTCACGGCCCAAGGGACTGAAGCCTTCAAGGAACCGGCTACATGCAGGTCAGTGACCCCGAGGACGGAGAAGAAATACAAGTTCTCCTCCGAGGACCCCCCTTATATCCAGGGCACCGTGGCAGCTGACTCTATAATCGCGGCAACGGCCAGGAGAAGGGCCAACGTGCCAACCACATCTGGGCCACCACCTGATAAGGAAAGCAGGAGGATGGACCTCACTGGAAGAAAAATAGAAAGAAATGCTGCTAAGCATTGGAGGATGGCGAACTCCAATGCACTCCTGAATAGACACCAATATCAGCACTGGGATGAGATGAGCCAGTTGCTGAAACATGCCTGAGGAGTACAGGCAGAGGGCAGCCCACCTCGTGGAGGGGGGAAAGGACATAGCGAACGCATGCCTGAAGACAGCTCTAGATGGGGCAGAAACATCAAGCAGGCTGATGGCCATAGGTATCACTGAGAGAAGGCAGGCCTGGCTCAGAATATCAGGCTTCAAGGCAGAAGTGCAGAACAACATCCTGAACACTCCCTTCAACGGGGAGACGCTGTTCGGAGCATCAGTGGATGACAAACTGGCTCAGCTGAAGAAAGACAATGAGACAGCCAAATCGATGGGAGCCCTACAATTCAGGGGGATGCGGAGAGGCACCCCCACAAGGAGACCAAATGGTAGAGGTGGAAACCAGCAATCACATTCGCAACAGTCGCACCACCATGGTCAACAGAGTGACAACCAATGGCACCAGGGTCAACAGAGGCAGAATTGGAACTCCCAGAATAGGGGCCAGTCCTTTCGAGGGAGAGGAAACGGACGGGGCCAGAGACGGAGAGGTGGTGATCAACCCCCCCAAAAATGACTCCAGGAGGAAGGAGGCGCTCACCCACCCAAACCCTCCGGGGGGAGAGCACCAACAGCTAAGGAGAGGCTCACACGGACACGGCTCAAGAGAACACACAACCCCAGTAGGGGGAAGGTTGAGATTTTTTCTACACGAGTGGAGAAAAATAACCACAGACAAGTGGATACTAAACATTATACAACACGGATACTGCATAGAGTTGGAAAGATATCCACCAAGCAGAAAGCCAAAGAGAAGGGGTCACAAGGGCAAAGAACTGCAGTTGCTCCAAGAGGAAGCTCAAGAACTGCTCCTCAAAGAGGCCATAGAACCAGTCCCGCACAGAGAACGGAACAAGGGGGTGTACTCAAACTACTTCCTAGTACCAAAGGTGGACGAAAGCCTAAGACCCATCCTGGACCTACGGTTCCTGAACACCTACGTAAAAACTCAAAAGTTCAAGATGACTTCCCTGCAAGAGGTCATCCCACAAATAGGGGCTGGGGACTACTTGTCCACCATAGACCTAAAAGACGCATACCTGCACATCGCCATGAACAGGAAACACAAACACATGTTAAGATTCAAGGTGAACGAAGACCACTACCAGTTCACAACCCTGGCTTTCGGACTCAAGTCAGCGCCAAGGGTCTTTACCAAATGCCTCGCGGCGGTGGCCGCACACCTACGAAGGGAGGGTATACATGTGTACCCTTACCTGGACAACTGGCTCGTGAAAGCAAGCTCTTACACGAGGTGCAAAGTTCACGCAGAACAAGTCACAAGAACGCTCACGAACCTTGGCTTCTCCATCCACTGGAGAAAGTGCTCCATGGACCCAGAACAAGTGAAAATCTTCCTGGGAGCCCTGATCAACACGGTCGAATTCAGAGTAACACCCAGCGAGAAGAGAACACTCAGCCTGCTGAGGGGGAAAACGTCACTACCAGAGGGGGCAAGTTCTGACAGTGAGGACGGTGAGCAAGATCTTGGGGATGATGGCGTCATGCATCCACCTGGTCCCCAATGTTCGTCTAAAGATGAGACCACTACAGGAGTGGCTGCAACAGCAATGGTCACAAGCAGAAGGGAGTTGGGAAGATCTAGTGGTTGTTACGCACAATGTGCAGGAGGAGATGAAATGGTGGACGAAGGAGAATATAACGATGGGGAAACCTCTAACGCCACCGGACCCAACTGTGACCATCACCACAGACGCATCCCAGAAAGGATGGGGTGCACACATGGACAGGCTCAGAGTGAGGGGTCTGTGGAACCCAGGAGATGCAGTCAAGCACATCAACTACCTGGAACTGGAAACAGTGTTGCTGGCCCTCAAGGCCTTCCAAAAACGCCTTTACAACAGAAGGGTGATGATACAGACAGACAACACCACAACGATGTTTTACATCAACAAGCAAGGGGGGACTCAGTCATTCCCCCTGTCGAGCTTGGCTCAAGAAATATGGAGATGGGCGATCCCACTCAGGATAGACCTGCTTGCCATACACCTGCCAGGGAAGGACAATGTGGAGGCGGATTGGCTCAGCAGGCAAGCGTCGGTGTCCCACGAATGGGAGCTGAACAGCCAGGAGAGAGAGAAACTGTTCAGGAGGTGGGGCACACCAACAATAGACCTGTTTGCAACACGCCAGAATGCAAAATGCCAACACTTTGCATCGAGGGAACAGGAACCGATGTCCCATGGGAATGCCCTATGGATAAGCTGGTCAAAGAAATTTGCCTACGCTTTTCCACCGACGCCACTGATCCCCAGAGTCCTGAACAAGTGCAGGTCGAGCAACATGACTCTCATCCTGGTGGCTCCCCAATGGGCGAGGCAGACATGGTACTCTCAGATTATGGAGATGTCGCAGGGCAAAGCACACAAGTTCCCAAAAAGAAGAGACCTTCTCTCCATGGAAGGGGGACAAGTTCTACACCCAGAACCAGAAAGCCTCAGCCTGTCAGCGTGGCTCCTGAGGACTTAGAGTTCGCACATCTAAAACTACCAGAGAGCACACTTCGGGTGCTGAGAGAAGCAAGGAGACCCAGCACGCGGAAGTGCTATGGGGAAAAATGGAAGAGGTTCACGCAGTGGTGCCATAGGAAAAACCTGCAGAGAAAACTGACGAGAGAGTCTACAGTACTTAGATACCTCACGCACCTGATCAAAGCTAAACTAAGCTCGTCCTCGCTAAGGGTTCACCTGGCAGCGATTGTGGCATACACAAGAGGAGAAACAGGGAGAAGTTTCTTCACTTCCAGAGTAGTTAAAAGGTTCTTGGAAGGAGCGAAGAGAATAGCGCCACCCAAGAGGATGCCGCCGCCGGCATGGAACTTAAACGTGGTACTGACAGAACTCATGAAGCCACCGTTTGAACCCATCCATAAAGCATCACTACAAATGCTGATAATGAAGACAGCCTTTCTAGTAGCAATAACATCGCTACGCAGAGTAAGCGAGCTACAGGCTTTGACGCTGCAAGAACCGTACATACAAATACACAGTGACAGGGTCGTGATGAGGACAGACCCGCATTTCATGCCCAAGGTAGTGTCTAAATTCCACATGAACCAGAGTATCCAGATACCTAGCTTCTTCCAGAAGCCCACGTCAAGCGGGGAGAGGGCGCTCCACACTCTGGACGCAAGGCGGGCAGTAATGCACTATATAGAAAGGACGAAAGAACACAGGAAGACGAAACAATTCTTTGTGTCCTTCGCAAGGAGTTTCCTGGGTAGACCAGTGACTAAGAACACCATAGCAAGATGGATTGCCAAGACAATACAACTCTGCCACAAGCAAGCTGGAGAGGAGCTCACTGAGGGGCCACGAGCCCACTCAACCAGAAAGAAAGGGGCAACGATCGCCTTCCTGGCAAACACGCCCATCCAAGACATATGCCTGGCGGCAACATGGGCTTCAGTGCACACTTTCACTAAACACTATTGCGTAGATGTGAAGATGAACAAGGAAGCACAAGTGGGCCAAAGAGTGCTTCAACATATCTTTAACAACCAACGCTCATCTTCCACCCAGCCGCCACATGAGTGACAAAACCGCTACGAAATCTATGCACAGCATAGTGAATCCAGAAAGATTCACGCTGCAAAACGAATAGTTTCTTACCTGTCGGTGTAGTTTTGCAGCTTGAAGATCTTTCAGGATTCACTAGCGAACCCACCCACCTCCGCCAGAAAGATGAGGCTGGAGAAGGTGGAAGGACATAGAGTAAGATAGGAACGTTTAACAAGACAATATACGTGAAGAAGTTTAAGTTGAAGGAAAGTTTAATACACATAGCCATGGATTCACCACAGAGACAGAGAAAAAAAGAATCTGAAGATGGCTCTCAAGGGTGGGAGCTTCCGCAGGAAGCGTGCCGACGTCACAAAGGTGCACCAAATGGTGGGACGTCGACGCCCACCTGGGCTACAAAAAAAAAAAGAGAAAAAAGACTACGAATCCGGACCCAACCACCAGATCGCGGAATAATGCACAGCATAGTGAATCCAGAAAGATCTTCAAGCTGCAAAACTACACCGACAGGTCAGAAACTATTCGTTTCCCTTGCCCGCTGTGCTATCCATCACTTTTCAGGGTTCGCCTCTTTGTTACCCCCTGAGCCTTCTGTCCCCGCTTACTCTCTGTGCCTTCTGTTCCCCTCCCAGTGCTGCTCTGCGTCTCCGTTCCTGTGTGCGTTTCCCTCACCCCTTCCTAACACCCTGTATCCCACCCCTGTGTGTGCTCATCTGCCGCCCTGGCATCTCTCTCATTGCCCTGCATTTTCTTCACCCCTTGCTGTCTGTCCCCTGGGTGCTCATCTGACACTCCTCGCTGCCCTAGCATCCTCTGTTCCAATGCCTTTCATTGTCCTGGGTCACCCCTTCCCAGGGCTTTAATTGGGGTGAAAAAACTGTGGGAGTCTATCACGGGGGCGTGGCCTATGTAAATAATGGTGTGGCTTTAAAACACTTAACTAACAAGCATTTACAATGTAATGGTTTTGTCTTTGTTAAAGTTAGAGCTATTGGCATTGCTCTTGACATTATTTTTATTTGTTTTTTTTAACATAAATAAATGGCATTGTCATTTACAATGCCACTAGCTTTATCTCTCGCAAATGACACACACAAACACACACAGAGCCCCCCCACACACACACCCACACAGAGCCCCCCACACACACAGCCACACAGAGCCCCCCCCACACACAGCCACACAAAGCCCCCCCCACACACAGCCACACAAAGCCCCCCCCACACACAGCCACACAGAGCCCTCCACACACCCACACAGAGCCTTCCACACAGAGCCTTCCACACACACCCACACAGAGCCTTCCACACACACCCACACAGAGCCTTCCACAGACACCCACACAGCACAAGCAGGCAACAGGGGCACACGGAGGCACAAGCAGGCGACAGGGGCACGAAAACGGAGGCACAAGCAGGCAACAGGGGCACACGGAGGCACAAGCAGGCAACAGGGGCACACAGAGGCACAAGCAGGCAACAGGGGCACACGGAGGCACAAGCAGGCAACAGGGTCACGAAAACAAGCACAAGCAGGCAAAAGGGTCACAAGCAGGAATAGTGTGGCTGGTACCAGGCCGAAAGGTGAGAGGGGCTGTCTGCACCCCAGTTTGGACAGTTTCCACTACCTAACAGGGATTGGTGGGAGGGGGGCGTACTTCTTGCTTGCTTTAGGGCTGTTACTTCGGGGACGCAGTGCACGCTCTTGCCTGCTGCCTGCTGCCACCAGGACACGACAACAGGCAGGCAGAGGACAGGCTGGGAGAGGGCAGGGAGGGGACAGGCTGGGAGAGGGCAGGGAGGGGACAGGCTGGGAGAGGGCAGGTTGGGAGATGGCAGGCTGGAAGTGGACAAGCTGGGAGAGGACAGGCTGGTAAAGGTCATGGAGGGGACAGGCTGGGAGAGGGCAGGCTGGAAGTGGACAGGCTGGAAGAGGACAGGCTGGGAAAGGGCAGGGAGGGGACAGGCTGGGAGAGGGCAGGCTGCGAGTGGGCAGGCCGGGAGTGGGCAGGCCGGGAGTGGGCAGGCCGGGAGAGGACAGGCTGCGAGAGGACAGGCTGCGAGAGGACAGGCTGCGAGAGGACAGGCTGCGAGAGGACAGGCTGCGAGAGGACAGGCTGCGAGAGGACAGGCTGCGAGAGGACAGGCTGCGAGAGGACAGGCTGCGAGAGGACAGGCTGCGAGAAGACAGGCTGCGAGAAGACAGGCTGCGAGAAGACAGGCTGCGAGAAGACAGGCTGCGAGAAGACAGGCTGCGAGAAGACAGGCTGCGAGAAGACAGGCTGCGAGAAGACAGGCTGCGAGAAGACAGGCTGCGAGAAGACAGGCTGCGAGAAGACAGGCTGCGAGAAGACAGGCTGCGAGAAGACAGGCTGCGAGAAGACAGGCTGGAAGAGGACAGGCTGGGAAAGGGCAGGGAGTGGGCAGGCTGCGAGAGGACAGGCTGCGAGAGGACAGGCTGCGAGAGGACAGGCTGCGAGAGGGCAGGCCGGAAGATGGCAGACCGGGAGAGGGCAGGCCGGGAGAGGGCAGGCCGGGAGTGGGCAGGCCGGGAGTGGGCAGGCCGGGAGTGGGCAGGCCGGGAGTGGGCAGGCCGGGAGTGGGCAGGCCGGGAGTGGGCAGGCCGGGAGTGGGCAGGCTGGGAGTGGGCAGGCTGGGAAGCAGAGAGGGTCTTACCTGAGAAGTCTGCCAGCGCGGAGCTCTCCGGGGCGCAGAGCAGCAGCAGGGCCCAGCAGAGCAGGGCGGGGGGCGGCAGGGGCTCGCAGAGGTGTCTCCTGGGGCAGCCGCCCAGGTCCACCATGGTGCGGCTCCGAGCCCTAAGCTCACATGGTGCCAGCGCTGCCCGCTTGGAAGGATTGGAAGGGAAGGGGTCACAACGGATATACCTATTTCTGAAGTACGGATGTGTTTGACTACAATGCTAATGTTTTCAGGGGAGTGAGTGCCTTCTTGTTTTAGCTGTGATGCTTAAAATACCAGCACCGTTCGCAGACACAAGTGAGTGCACATTTAGCAGGCAAATACGGGAGCGTCATTCATTTTTCACAGTGCACACAGATGAACATGGATAAACAGATCCAAATGAACTGAAAGCAAGCCGGCCTAAATGTCAAAAAAGGCGGCAAAAACATAAGCGCTATTTACAAATCACAAGCGAGTCCTGGCGCCTGAACCCCTTAATTCGACATTGACTTACTGTGTTAAAAAAATAACTTTTTAAAAGATTTGTGATACTAAAGGGGATTCCAGTTGAGCCATTAAAGGGGAATCTATAGGGTTGGTTCCGCCGCCGAAAAGAAGTAAATTAACTCCATCGGCTTCTGAAACAGTCGGAAGGAATTTCTAAAGACTAAAATCAGCTTGTGCCAAGGACACAAACACGCGAAAGTGGTCTGTAGAATTCGTTTCTAAAAGGCGCGGAGGGGCCTCTCTGTAGGTCACCGATGAGTAAAGACAAGGGTTTTAAACTGAATCTACTGCTGCAGTCAGTCCCTAAAGTGTGGGTGTAAAGGGCTCCCACCTGCCAGCGCCCCAAAGGTTGAACTCGGAGATCTGAATGACTTCAAGCCGATGAATAGCGCATCAGTGCCTCGTCAAGGCCCTTAAGCGCTATATGAATACATTTACAATCACACCACACATAAAGGGCCAGCATGCAGGCGCGACGAAGCTGCAGGAGCGGTGGGAACCTTAGCTCCTGTGGAAGAAGGGACGAGGCTTTATGGCACATTGGGATCAAATGAAATGCTGGCCAGGTGTACCCTGTGGGGTCAGCCCAAAGCAAGGAGAGGTCTTTTAGAAAGTGGTGGGCAGGCGCCCGAACAGACGAGTCGCGCTGGGACCTCGCTGAACAGTGATCAAACCCCCAGTTTTCCTAGGCAAGGGGACAAATGTGAGCATGGAGAGAAAGGAGTATAAGTTTGAGATTAGTGACTAGGTGAAAATAAAATCAGGAAGGACACAGGGTGGTCTTTCCTAATTAGATGGTCTATTTCAGGTAGAAAATGCCAGTAGGTTCTTTGTGTTCTTGAGGGGGGATAGGTCCAACCGGCACCATAATCGGACGTTTATTGTTTATACCCATTCACAACAGGCAACTAGGCAGGATGGCCGTCTCAGAGCCCAATCAGCAGTGAAGCAACAAGGTCCCTAAACCTCCGTAAAAGCATGTGTAACACTGAGGGGCCCTCCTCAACACACACAGGGCTTGATAGAACTTAATTAGTTCCATACTGACAATTATTGCCAGACCAAAAATGTGTTTAAAACAGTAACATACACACTTGATATCTAGGAGAGCTCACCGTGTAGCACTGCAGACCCCAATTTTACCCCCATTTTTGCCTGCACACCCTAAAAACGACCACATACAACATGTATACACTTTACGCGTTTAATAGCAGTTGACTAGGAAGTTCAGAAAGCTTTTTACAAGCGAGTAGTCCGCCTGCTCACGTTTTTTCTGGGTTTTCCGCTGCTCGAGTTCCCATTTTTAACATGAAAAGCAAAAGGAAAAACACAAACAGACTTGATGGGCTACTCAACATATCTAATAATATACAACCGGATATTTGCGTGTCTAAAGTTCAAAAATGGGTTTTGGCAACTTCCAACTGAGCGTTGAAGGGACTGACTGAGAAATGTGTGTCTCCGAGGCAGGGTGACAGTGTACACAAGCATTTACAATGCAATGGTCTCGGCAATATTAAAGGTAGAGCTATTGGCATTGCTCATGACATTTTTTTGGGGGTGTTTTTAAAAAAAAATCATAAATAAATGGCATTGTCATTTACATTGCCAACAGCGTAATCGTTAAATAAATGGCCTTGTCATTTACAATGCCAATAGCTTAATCGCTCGCAAATGCATGACCTATTGCATTTTACACCCACACAGACCCACACACGCAAAGCCACCCACACACACAGTCACCCACACAATCTGCACTCTGCACTCTGCACTCTGAATCTGCACTCTGAATCTGCACTCTGAATCTGCACTCTGAATCTGCACTCTGCACTCTGAATCTGCACTCTGAATCTGCACTCTGAATCTGCACTCTGAATCTGCACTCTGAATCTGCACTCTGAATCTGCACTCTGAATCTGCACTCTGAATCTGCACTCTGAATCTGCACTCTGAATCTGCACTCTGAATCTGCACTCTGAATCTGCACTCTGAATCTGCACTCTGAATCTGCACTCTGAATCTGCACTCTGAATCTGCACTCTGCACTCTGAACTCTGCACTCTGAACTCTGCACTCTGAACTCTGCACTCTGCACTCTGAACTCTGCACTCTGCACTCTGCACTCTGAATCTGCACTCTGCACTCTGCACTCTGAATCTGCACTCTGAATCTGCACTCTGAATCTGCACTCTGCACTCTGAATCTGCACTCTGCACTCTGAATCTGCACTCTGCACTCTGAATCTGCACTCTGAATCTGCACTCTGAATCTGCACTCTGAATCTGCACTCTGAATCTGCACTCTGAATCTGCACTCTGAATCTGCACTCTGAATCTGCACTCTGAATCTGCACTCTGAATCTGCACTCTGCACTCTGAATCTGCACTCTGCACTCTGAATCTGCACTCTGCACTCTGAATCTGCACTCTGCACTCTGAATCTGCACTCTGAATCTGCACTCTGAATCAATATCAAAGACCCTACAGAGGTGGTGTCGATCCCATTCCACCCCACACTTTGAGCTGGAGTTGCAAAAGCCAGATAAAAGATAGGTGTAGTCCAACCACCCCATGATTTTGGAATGTCACCAAACTGACCTAACAGGGCGGTCTGCTTGACATAAATGTTTGGCTGAGTGATCGAATTCCTTATAAATTAAATTAAGTTCTTTAAATAGAACTTCACGGCAGACGTCTGCCTGTCTAAGCTCCGTGAATGACAGAGGGAATCCGTGGTGGTGAGTATAAACCATGCCAGCGCAGGTTAACATGTAGAATCCATATGAACGGCCTCGCGGTTAGTGACAGCTTATATATTCTGTCCGTTCCTACAACTTAAATAGTATCCCGATAAACGATGTAACTTGTCCTTTAATAGCAGAAATAGCCCTCAAGCAGGTGCTCGCAAGTGTAAGATTATAACCAACTGCAGGACTGTACATTTAATTCTAGTCCGAGCTGCTCTCAGAAATAACAGTGCCCCCCTGACAGTCCGTGGTCTGGATCGAAGAAGGAAGAAATCCAGATGAGCTCAGCACCTCTATAAAACTCCTCCAGACCGTCGCCTCGTTCAGCTAATGAAGAGAACGGGTTCAGCTGGGATTCCCATACATCTTGTTTATTGCATAATTAAAGATCACGGCAGGTCACGTGCGGCCGTCTCCACCGCTCCGAGCTTCACGCGTGATGTTACCAGAAGCATGGCTTTTCCTCCTTTGGTTTAAAGGCACAGAACAGGAACATGCAGCGGTCTACAGACCTCACCAGAGCAAAGGGAATCTCCTAGCACATCGTCTGCTTACAACTAGTGTTACCTTTACTTATTCTTTATTTAATAAAGATTGCAAAAAATTGTAGGAGCAATTTTCCACCCGAAGATACCGTACGAAGTTCATGTTTTTATTTCCTGAAGGAACACGTCCCTCCTTCCGTGTCTTTAGGTTTGCCCTTGGTTTCCATCTGATGCTCCTCCCACGAATCTTTCTGCATGTTTGTGGTGGGTTCTGTGTGAACCACTCCTGTCTGGTGACGGGAGCGCATTTACTACTTGATGTCTACAGATACATAGTCCTAAACGCTGCTGCGTGTGGTTCTTGTCACCAGCACCGCCAAGAGGTTGCCTGAGCTACAGAGCGAGATTTGTTAGTTTTGCGGAACTTGCATGAAATCCTATTGCGGACGATAGAAATGTGTCTCCCTATTCTTAAAGACTATTGACCACTTTACATCTTCTTAGAATTTCATAAGAGTCTGGGATGTAGTAGGGCAGATGAATCAACTTCCACATCTTTATCCCAGATACCCCACATCAAAATGATACAGGCTGTTTTTTCTTCTACTGCACAGATGATGCACAGACCCACCAACTTCAGCAACCTTTAGTACACGGAGATCCAGTCACCAACTCCAGCTTTATCAGATGGCAACACACAAGGGAATGCTGCTAAGTGACCAATAACGAAGAGCGTAGAAGTGACACGTAGGTCAGTGCCGCCATACAATGCACATATTTGAAAGATCCAACAGTACGATCAGTTCTATCATTTGAACCATTGTCTTTGGAGAATAAACTAGAAGATCACAACTGGTTTATTACAAAAAAAAGCACCTACGCATATTCCACTCAACACAATCATGTATTTAAAAGGGCCCATGAGAGCAGAAGCCAAACCGCAATTATTTTTCACGAACCACCGCTGGAGGCGAGCCACCAAAGCTAACTGCCGGGACTTGCCAAACAGAAGCGCTGCAGTGCCACCCAGTGGCCAAAAACAATACTGCACAGAAGTCAGCCCTAAAACGAAAAGCAATGGACGTCTTCTGGGTGCCGTCAATGCCGGACCAGTTTCGGGGGCGTTTCCGAGGACAGGCTTTCGGCTGACGTAGCCAAAAGCCAAAAATTCTCGGGAACGCCCCTGAATCTGGTCCGGGATTGGCGGACAGGCCCGTCTCCCAATGGCTAGCCTCCATTTATGGAGCTAGCCAATGAGAGAGTGGGGACAGTCCAGTCCTCACACACACACACATCATTAAGTTTTTCCTAGCCATGCGTACTTTGTACGCATTGGCTAGGCAAAACCTAAAAATCTGTGGTTAGCATAGTGTGCCTCCCCACTGGTATTTTGCTGCTTCTTTCGGACTTTGCATCCAGATCTATAATACAGCAGCTCCCTTTACACCTAAAACAAACCAGTACTGTTGACTTTGTTGATGATTGTTCTCTCCATAAGATGAGAGAGTAACAACTATGGCTTTGTTGTGTATAATATTGCAAATGCTTCAGTTCTGAAAGGACGAGACTGTGAAATAACTATAAGGAATCTATTTGAGGTTACTTCAAAGGCAGTCAAGGGTGGTACTGCTGCAGAATTAAGATAGTTCTCCTCTGAGGGGAAGGGCAAAAATATACAGTACCAGCAGGACCCGGCCCACTTAATGCCCTACCTATTCCTGTCCCCTCTGTTCCATTATGTGTGCTCATATGCCCCCTTACATCTCCTCCACTCATACCACTCCTTGCCCTGTGTTTATTCGGTCTCGTGACCTATCAATGCGCATGCGCATTGAGCGGAGCGAGACTATAGGGCTTTAAACAGACTTTAACTAACTGGCGATTTGGTGCTGTGCCCGTGCGCTTTTAGGTCAATGCGCAAGCGCATTTGTGAGAAGTTGGCCTGATATGTAGTGCTCACTATTCTAGTGATCACTGTGTATCATTCCAAACAACCCTTATTGATGATTGGTTGTAAGTCAACCTTATAGACCAGCTATCCTAGTAGCATGGACAGGAGCAGTCTTTAGGCTAAACTCTAGAGGGCGTATTAAGCCAGCTGTTATACCATCACATATACCCCTTGAACACCAAGTGAAAGGACACCACACAAGTTGTTATGAAAATAAAAGGATATTTATTTATAACAAGTCTACCCTGATCTCTTCATGAGTCAGGGAGCTAAGCACACAACAAAACTCTTAAGAAAATACTTTAAGTCGCACAATTTACACAAATGCCCGAGGGGCACGAAAAACCATATACTCTAAAAGTGGAATGCAAAATACTAGCAGGTAAGTAACAAGATCCAGAGGCTTTAGGATCGCTAGGACTACACTACTGAACCTTCAGGTTAGGAGCAGGAGGCCTAGGGAGATCGGGTGCAGAGTGTGCACTCTCACGCGGGATGCGGGACAAAGTCTATGGATGCTAGTTTTCGTAAAGTTACTGTTATCGGACGAATCTGACTAGATAGGCTGAAAACGAAAAAGGATCTGGACACTTAGATAGTGAACCTACGTTGGAGCACCGAAATGCTCAAGTTACCTAGCCCAGGGGCTGCGGCTGCATAGGGTTCAAAATACGTCGGGAATCCTCGTTACAGTCTATGGAGCCTGAAAGAAGTTGCTGGCAGGCGACCAGTGATGATGTCCGGAGTGATCTAAGCCTGGATCGAAGATGGAGACGACCTGAAAGCAGAGGGGACTCAGTTCTTAATCACTAGCCAGTGATTAGGTGGGCACCAGGATGGCACCGGATGAAGTCACCTCGACCAGGTGAGTGGGCGACGCTGGACTCTGCTGTCCCTCGGACCAGGAGGCGTTGTCGGCGACCAGGATGGAGGTGCGAGCTGTCCCACGAAGGTGTCTGCTGTCGGCGATGCTGGACCCAGGATTGGGGCAACAAACCTTGGCAAAGTCAAGCCCACGCGGTGGAGTCAAGATGGCGTCTGGAGTGGACCAGGAGGGTCCGGGGGGCTCCTCTCTTGGAAGGGAGCAAGGGCCAGTCTGGAGCAACCAGACCAGCGGTGCAATCTTCGTGGTTCGTCGTCAGGAGGGCCACTAGCCAGCAGGCAAGTGACCGGACAACGCGGTGAGCAGCAAAGAGCAGAAGGGCCCCACGCAGATCTCGTGGATGCTGGGGGGCTGGACTTCAGTGCTGGAGCTGCTCAGGGTTAGGGCTTCTCAAACCCCAAAGCACTCACTCGAGGATTCCTCGGCGGTCGTGCTGGATAAGGGTCGTGCAGTTTTGAAGATGGCCGGTCCCTTCAGGTCTCGTCACACCCACGAATCTCAGCTGGGCTGATGATGCAGGTAGAGGTCAGAGATGCCAGGGAATCCGGGTCTCGTCGAGCTGGGCAGTCTTGATCCGGAGGATGGACGTGCAGCAAACTGCAAGCGCTTAGATGGTGCCCGCTGATGCAGGGTGGCTACTCCTTAGCCACAAGGGAGAGTCTTCAGAAATGTTCAAGAGTTCTTTCGTGGAAAGTAGTCAAGATTCAGAATTATCTAATTTGGGAAGGGGGCCTGCTCCTACCTTTATTCTAAAAAAAAAAGGGGCAGGCACGCGACTAGGTCCTGCCCATGGGTGGGACCAGGAGGGGGGTGGTTACACCCCTCTCCCTTGTCCGGACTTTCCCCAGCTCAGGGGCTGGTGTGCCCCTGGAACTGGTTCAAACCAGCAGATGCATAGTGAGCACCGGGGTGCCACTTGCAGTCACCTTCCTCTCAGCCCTGCCTACCTGGGCTACACAAAACCCTGTCTGGGATGGTGCTAGCACCGACCCTGACAGGAAACCCTTTGTCCAAGCTCTCCTTGCTGGAAGGACTCCCAGCAGCAGGAGGTCAGACTTGTGTCTGTGGTGGCAGCATCCATTTTGTGATGCTGAGGCTCGAGTTAACTTTAACCGGGGTTCACAGTTACATACATGTCGTGTCCCTCTAGAAGGGTGGAATGCTAACCCCGTCGCCAGAATTGGCGAGGGGTTAGTATTCCAATTCGTATGCTATCTTACTCGACATGTTTTGATAAAGCGATACCAAAGTTGGCAAATAACCGCGAGGATTATAATGCACTTAAGAGTATATGGTACGCGTTATCATGGAACAGCTATTAGGACTTGGTTCCGCAAGCTGCAAACGGGCTCAGCTCATGCCAGAGCACCATTTCACATAATTCCAAGCACTCTGCCTTCAGGATTGTTAAGGCCTGCCATAGGAGTGACTGATAGGAATATATGTGTCCATTTTAGGGTTAGATATAGGAATACTATATCTAAAGCAAAGGGTGATTACACCACCTTGCCCCAGCTGTCGTACAGCCAGTTGTGTCAGATTTGAGTGGCCAGCCAGGGGTGGCATAATACATGCTGCAGCCCCTGGTAGGCCCTGGGTACACCTATGCCCTGGGTACCTAAGGTACACTGGACAGGGACTGATAAGGTGACTCAGTATCCAATTAGATATGTACCTAGGGTACATGGAATCCATTTTACAGAGAGAGCAGTAGGCCTGGGGCCCTGACTAGCAGGGTCCCAGGTCAACTAAGTCGAAAAACCAGCAAAACACCAGGCAAAAAGTTGGGGGTAACCATAGTCCGATATCCACCTTCCTACAGCATTTGCCCTAAAATGCGCGTGCACATCATCAAATCGCCATCTGTTCCCTCAGCCGCACTCCTCCCACACCTTTGAAGTGAAGCTTAGCTTCACTTCAAAGGCCCCTACTGCTTCACACCCTCATCGCCGCTCTCCCCGCTCCCCTGCCCGCCGTGTCGCATTTCTCCTTCCCCCTCCCCACAGCAATGCCCTCCGTCTTGTTTTATTGTAGCTTGTTTGTTGTTGTATTTGGTGCATGTAAAGCGTACGTATGTTAAAGCGGTGGTACCAACCTTTTTGTGAGTATTTCTTTCATGTTCTGACTGTGCTTAAAACGGAATTACCATGACATGTAGCAGCATTTTTTCCATGTGGTTACAGCGCTAGAGACCTCGATTTGAACTACATTTTCCTGGATTGCTATGACAAACATATTTTTATGTAAAGCGAGATGGTTTAAGCCACGAATACCGATTCTCATGACCTACAGCGCCGGAAATGTGTGTACTCACTAGCCAAGCAGATGTAGATCTTTTACGTGCCATTACTGTACACTTATAGATGTTATTTTTGAGAAATGGCCGTACAGGTCCATTAAAGACATAATCGCCATGCCTATGTATCTGTTCTTTAAAGGACGATTGTTAAAAGGTCGTCAAATTGGTGTATTAAAGACTGAGTGCAGAGTAGTGAGTGCAGAGTAGTGAGTGCAGAGTAGTGAGTGCAGAGTAGTGAGTGCAGAGTAGTGAGTGCAGAGTAGTGAGTGCAGAGTAGTGAGTGCAGAGTAGTGAGTGCAGAGTAGTGAGTGCAGAGTAGTGTAGAGTGCAGAGTGCAGAGTGCTGTGTGCTGTAGAGTGCAGAGTGCTGTGTGCTGTAGAGTGCAGAGTGCTGTGTGCTGTAGAGTGCAGAGTGCTGTGTGCTGTTGAGTGCAGAGTGCTGTGTGCTGTTGAGTGCAGAGTGCTGTGTATTGGCAATGTAAATGACAATGCCATTTATTTGATTTAAAGAAAAAAAAAAGAAATGTCATGAGCAATGCCAATAGCTCTACCTTTAATGATGCTGAGACCATTGCATTGTAAATGCTTGTTAATCTCATTTTTAAGTGCATGTTTTTAAACTACCCTAATGTGAAGTACTGTAGTACTTTTTGGTCTTGTCCGGACCTTCTACAAAAATAAGTAAAATAAATCGAGATGAAAGTTTCTAAATGGGAATATTGTATGCATCTAAAAATAGTGAACAAATGGGTGAAGCTGGAGAAATTCAGGATTTAATCTCTTCATCAAATCTTACTTCATTTGCAGCAAGGCAATCAGATGTGTACATCAGATCTACAGGATGACAATTTTTATGTACCCATTTGTGCGAAATAAAGAAATTTTCTGCGTTTCAAAGTATGCAAGGATCATTTTCAGTACAAGGTTCTACCGTTTGGACTGAAGTGAGCTCCCAGAGCTCTCTTGCCCGTCATGACAGTAGTTCCAGCTTTCCATGTTCGGAAAATAGTTCTCCTTTTGAACAAGTCTTCTTGTCAAAGGCAGTTAACAATGATGCACTCTTCATACTGGACCTTCATCTCACTATAGAGAAATCCATGCTGGTTCCAACACAGTGTTTATTACCTGGGCGACATTCGCACACAAAGATGAAAGGTTTTTCTCTCACACATGGCGTTCTTTATTTTTCACAGAACTTCCTACAACTCTTACTCAGTCATCTTCAGTATGTCAACACTTCTGGGACCAATGGCCTTGTGCATATCTCTATTCTATGATGTGAGGCTGCATGTGAGAGACCTATACAGGAATGTTGGGTAGATCAGTGGTGTCAAAAGCTAGACAAAGGAGATGAGAGTACAGTTGTTTTCAAAGTCCTTGAAGTAATGGTTTAATGGGAACCTTGCATCCGGTGTTCTGTTTACGCCCTTTATTCCTTCACAAACAGCAGTGACAGACACTTCTCTGGAGGACTGCATTTTGCACATGGAAATCCTATAACTTAAGGGATTGTGGTCCCTGGTACAAAAGAGGTACTATATCAACCGAATAGTGGGCAGTTGACCTGGATCTGAAGTTATTTGTGCCAGTGGTTAATGCTAGTTCTCTTCTGCAGACAGACTTGTCCACCATGTACTTTTCGAACAAACAGGGAGGGACAAAGTCTTTGGTGCTCTCCTAGAAAGTTCAAACTATTTAGCATTGGATGCTAGTGTGGGACATTCAACTGACTTGGATTCATTTATTCAAGGACTGCAGAACTTCAAAGTATATAACTTGAGATGTCATTTGTTAGAACAACACTAAGGAAGACAACATAAAGGAAAAGCAAAATGCCTTGCTAATTTATGCCGTCGAGTTTCCAGCTCCTCGTTTCTGCAGGATTATCATTTCAGTAAGCTAGTCAAGATGGGGTCTCTACGGCTTTCTTCCTATCCTACTTCCCGGGGTTATCACTGAGTTTAGTTGGAAACATGAAGATGATTCTCATGGCTCCAGACTGGACTTATCAGATTAGGTTCCTGGGCCTCCTTCAGATGCCCTTTCTCCCTCACAAAAGACTGCAACCAAGTTAGATCTGCTTTGCTGGATGTCCAACAGAACCTTCTATCCTAATTTTCTATCACGGAACTCCACTATCTGGCACCTGGGGTCTTGCAGTTTGGAAACTTGAAGCTCCTTGAGAAATGCATGGATTTCCTGAGGGAGGTCTAGTGTCCTTCCATGAGATCTTCATATGCATTCAAGTGGAAGAAATTCTATGTATGGCATTTCAGCCAGCATGCAGTCAACCCAAGAACTTGTCATACATTATTTAAAATCTTTCTGTCCGTCTGTTAACAGTCTTCTTCTATAAGGTTACCATCACTACTTATGGGAAGCCTTTTTCCTAGGCATAGTTCTTCTCTATTCCAGTGATAACGATTTTCCTATAGAGTCTTAGAAAGTTGTTTCCTCCAGGTATAAGAATTTCTCCCTAGGAATTGGTTGTTTTTATCTCTTCTCTAATTTGATAAGTCTCACCTTTGAACCCATGCACAATGCAGATTTACAGCACCCGCCTTAAAAGTTGGATTTTTATTGGTTGTTGCATCTCATTTTAGGGTGAGTGGACTTCAGGCTTTGTGTAGTGCTGAACTAGTCATGCGTTCATCGTAAAAAGGTATCATTGAAAACTCCTCTTCTCTTACTAAAGTTTTCTTCAGGCTGGTTACTGTGCAACCTTTTCTCCAAATCTTGCCGCTCCAGCTGCAAGGCTGCTACATACCCTCAGTATGAAGGCTTTACCTTATTATTTAGATAAGACCAAAGAGATGTGTAAGGATAAACAGCTCTTTTTAAATTATGGAGCTGTCCCCACACACCTAGCCTCACCCAAACAGATAGTGTCTTGTATTGTTACAAAGCTAATCGGCCCTTACCTAGGAAGCCTAGAGCCAGTGCTGCAAGAGGGAGGGGAGCTACTTCTGATCTGGTAAGAAATATCCCCATTCCTGATATTTGTAAGGCTGCTACTTGAAGGTCAGTCATACCTTTGCTAAACATTGTCTGGAGTCTAACTCCAAGACTAATACTTTGGTGTGTCCAGCATCTCTTCGTAACTTATTTGCCTTGGCATCTCCGTCTGTGGCCCTAATTGTGATTTTATGGTTGAGTTTGCTTATTGCTCTATTCTGCTTTTCATGTAGATCAGAAATTCTCATATTGAAGAAGAAAGTTACTTGAGTGTAATTCTAGTTCTTCACCATGGGTGTTCTCTCTGAATTCATAAAAGTTTCGCCTTCCTCCCCAGTTTTTGGTGCCACTGATTTTGAACTAGATACTGTATTTATGTATCTTCTGTATACTCCAAACAACGAACTGCCTAACTTACTGACCCCCTTGCTGAATATGATTTGATGTGACAGTGCTGCCTTCTAAGATTCTTAAAGGGTCAAGGTCAGTTTGCACAATGTTGTAATCGTTTTTTTGTTTTTTTGTTTTTTTGTTTTTTTTTACATTAGGACACTTTTTCCTGGGTTTTTTTTTAATTGATTTTTTTTTAACCAAGTACACTATTAGGTAATTTGGAATACTGGTAAGTATGAATGTTTTTAAAAAGTTATTTCTACGAGATCTCTCACTTATCCAGAGATATTCTGCCTATTTTACATTTAGAGAGAATACCCATGGTAACTATTCCGTTATTCCAGCCTCATCACGTAGAGTTGGCCAGTGAACACAGCCAAAGGCATTATGTTTAATTATGAATATGTTCATAGCATGTTTGGACCCTGTGATGTACCCAAGTGAAAGATATGTCGGGCTTAAATCTATACTGATAAATTCTCACATTTCCAGGGTCATTTAGCAAAGATGTTTAATGCATATATTTCAGGTTTTTCTGTGAACTTCCTAGAGCTGCTAGGTGGATGGGAATAAGTAGGAATTTGGAGGGATGGAAATGTGGGACACTGATGTTAGTCTGATTATATAAGCCACCATGCAACAGAAGGCATTTAAATAGTTAAGACAGTTTTTTTAATTGCATGAGGTGATAGTGAACCCTTTGAAACGAAGCCCAAAATTCAGGTACCAGTCTCAAGTGTATAATTGGTGGGAAGGGCGGGCTAAGTTAGAAATGAACCACCAGAAAACCATACTGCGAAGCCTAAAATGTTTTGAAGCAGATTGTAATATGCCTATTAAAATCTATTTAATCTGTTCTCAATCATGGGATTCTGTCTAAACATTAGAATATGTCCACGGATGTGAGAACTTGTGAAATACATTTTACATTTTCAATCAATTTAGCACTGAAAACAAGGCTATAAGAGGCTACATTTTCTGTGTGTGTGCTTTTTTTTGTTATTAACATAAACAACTGTACTGCGTCCGGCCTTCTCCCCTTCACAGCAAGGTGAGGTATCCTAAACATAGCAGAGTGGCTTAGATGTTTAGGCCAAAGCTGGAATGCGACTTTGAGTGACACTTCTTTACTTCACAAAAGTAAAGATCTTGACATCTATGGATTCCTTAAAATTCAGCCGAATTATTCCACAGTCCTCAGGAACTAGTGACTAAAATGATGTCCTACTAAGGGATCGGGGAAGGAGGAAAGACGACCCCCCCTTTGTGAAAAAGTTGCTTGGAGGAGGAGATTAGTGCATTTCAAACACAACATACACACTTTGTCTTTATGGCATCATCATATAAATGTCACATCCTTAAATAAATGTGAGGTGTCTGACTGCAGGCCACAAACGTTGTAAATGTTCTTTTCAGTCTTCCCTACCACGTATGGACTCTTGCCTGACTTTCTGAATGCCTGACAGACATTCTGACTGAGGAGACAGGAGAAGGTGACAGCACCTTTACAGAAATGTAAAAGAACGTTTTTCCACATGGAAAAAAGCTGGAAAACTGAATGAAAGGTCTAACATGTTGAGGTGAAGACTAAATCTTGTTAAAAACTTTGATCCCAGAAACATCTTTAAAATACTTAATGATGCATGATCTCTTTTTATTTCCATACTGTTATGAGTAAAGGTAATAATTACTTTTTGTTAGCCAAGACCTTTTGATTTTGCTAAGATTATATGTATAATCTACTTACATGGGCTTTCAGCCAGCCCTTTTCACCCATTGGTCTGTTAATGTCATTCACATTTTTCGTCCTCCTGCTACAACATGGGCAATGGTCCTTGTTTGACTGATTTGATCACTCAAGCACTGTTTGACCAATCTGCCTAAAATTTTGAAGGCTCTTGTCCGATCTAGCTTGGGTGATTCATTTTAAATTCCATGCAGTTCAGCAGGGCCGGATTTAGCGCTGGTGGTGCCCGGTGCGACCGTGTATGTTGGCAACCACCTCTGCCATGGATTCCCTCACCACCACCCTCTAACAGGGCCCTTCAAGTATCCATAACCACTCTCTCTCAGATGCATTTAATTCTTTTTATAGTGCCTGTCATACCAGTGTAGGGTGGCAGAGCACTTTACATCTCTCTCACACAAACACACTCACTACAAAGAAACAATCATTCATACTTGTTTAAATCCGTGTATAGGAAAACAGGTGCATGAGGCACATGTCAACCATACTGGTAGGCAGTATAGTTTAATAGTCTGGAGAAGCACAGACTCGGACTTTAAAACGTAACACCATGGTTGGGGGTTCTCTTTAATAATCAGAATTGATTTCTTTCCTAATGAACACTTTTCCAACATTAGGATAATGAAAGACTGGGGCAAAAAATCATAACGATCTAATTCATATCTAGTAGTTTGCATGCAGTTCTTTGATGATAGTTAATAGCTCACTGTTCTATGTTAGGATATTAACTTAGAAAATGCAAGTAATAACATGATCTCTCTGACAAAAACAACCCACTGACCTTTTTACATTATATGCACTTTGTGATCTGCATGGTACCCGTTCTTTGCACCATACTTTACCTTGAGTGAAAACTTCCACTGGACAAACCTCCTGATCTCGCTCTAGGAAGAACATTAATCGCTGGAGTTATTTTGACATTTTTATTGTTGCCTGAACATTGGTGGAGGCGTGGAACAGGGCAGCTGATGCTTTTAAAACCATTATATACTTAAAACCACGGCGCCCGGTGTGGTCACACCGTACACACCGCCCTAGAGCCAGCCCTGCAGTTCAGTGGGGGAGCCAAACAAAACAGTAGCATTTCTCATTTTACGTTTTGTAGGAGTTTTTTCAGTTTACTATAGATACTACAGCAAATAGTGCCGAACGAATTTAGGGCAAATTTGGCATCCAGATGGACGTTAACTCAGATTAGGACCATTGTGGAATTCTGAAATGCTTTGAACAGTTTATCATTTTAATATTTACAGTTTGCTTACAGCTTATTTGCAAGTCCAGATCCACAAATGCTGCAAGGACATTAATTTGTACTGTGTGAAATTTCAATGTGTGATTGATTGATATATATATATATATATATATATATATATATATATATATATATATATATATATATATATATATATATTGTTCACCAAAGCAATCCCGTTACCGAGGGCACACTTGACACCACCAAAAGAATAATACTCTCACTCCACCAGGGTATCGATTATAGCAGGTTTTATTTTCTCAATGTGCAGAAGCGCACAGCCTTTAATCTACGCGTTTCGATCTCACGATCTTGTTCATGGTTACAAACAATTGGTCCTTCTTTAGTTTGTCTTATATACCAGTTTGTCATAGCAGCACTTGTGCTGCAAAGGTTGTGCGTTATTACAATTTGATAATGATATGCACAGATGAGTATATCTTGTCTTATTCACAATTATAACACTTATAATTATTAAAAGCATCACAGCGCAATTCATTCGTACTCTCTCAGTGAGTTAGATTGCCACATGTATCATAATTATGTATCATATAGCTATATTTGTCTAAACATTTGCTGTTAGACCATTGATTGCGCAATTCCAAATGCGCAATCAATGGTCTAACAAATATGGAATATATTACCATCAATACTAACATAAATGACAACCAAGGATTGAGTATTCAAGATATACCAGCATTCAGAATTGCTCATGGACTGGCACTTGAAATAAATGAAGAAAGCATTCCAGATACTCAAATTCTAACTGAAATGGGACAAGCTACTAGTGGCCATCCAAGTACAAAATTTAAAAAACAGTCAAAGTTTTGTCCTGTTTTACATCCAGGGAATAAAATTGACATTTTTTATGATCTGGTAAATGAGGAACTAGACAGATTGAGTAACAATAATTTAAAGAAAAAAGAAAACCTGACGAGAGATGAACGAAAAGCATTGGAAACATTAATGGCGAATGATAATTTGGAAATCAAACCGCCGACAAGGGGGGAAATATAGTAATTCAAAACAAAGAGGATTACATTAAGGAATCAATGCACCAATTAAGTGATACCAATAATTACAAAAAACTGAAAAGAAGTCCAATTAATGAAATTACTTTGGACTTAGAAAATCGTCTAAAAAAGTGGCAAGATTTAAACTTATTGAGTGAAAATGAAGTACAATTCCTCAACAATCAAAGCCCCATCACTCCAACACTATACTTTCTTCTGAAAGTCCACAAGACCTTAAACAAACCCCCTGGAAGACCGATCATTTCCAGTTGTGGGTCACTATATGAGAATGTGGCGAATTATGTTGACCATTTTCTAGCCCCGATTGTGTCCACCTTACCCTCGTATATAAAAGACACGGGGGATTTCCTCAGACATTTGATGGACATTGGATGGATGGATGGATGGTTACCGGCTGGCAACCATCGACGTCGTATCTCACTATACCTCGATAAACCATGAGATGGGACTGACAGCAATACAATACTTTCTCAAACAAAAACCATTGGAACAATTAAATCATTGCAGGATGCTTGTTGAAATGGTAGAGATGTGCCTTAAAAATAATGTTTTTCTTTTTACAAAGGTACATTATTCTCAAATCTGTGGTACAGCAATGGGAGTTTCCTTCTCTCCAAGCTACGCCAACCTAGTGATGGGTTGGTGGGAGAAAATGGTAGCTTGGAGAGAAGGAAACGACCAATAGGTAGCCAGAGTGGTTCTTTGGCTGCGAATTATAGACGACCTATTCATAATAAGGAATGGGTCAAACAATGAATTCCAGGAGTTCATGGAAATCCTAAATAATAATGAACTGGGATTAAAATTCACATACAATATAAGTACCAGTGAAATAGTATTCCTGGACACGAAAGTATATGTAAACAATGGCCAACTAGAAACAACAGTCCACAGAAAAACAACTGCCACGAACAGCGTCCTGAATGGACAGAGTTTTCACCCTGAAGCACTGAAAGGGAATATACCTTATGGTGAATTCATCAGGATGAAGAGTAATTGTTCCAATGAAGGAGAAATGGATAAAAAATTCAAAGAAACTACAACTAGATTCAGAAAAAGAGGATATAAACAACGGGATATCCAACGAGGCGAAAAGAGAGCAAGAGAAAAAAGTTGAAATGAAATATTGATTCCACAAAGAGAATCAGGAAGTTTTACTCGCATAAAACCATTCAAATTCCCACGTTATAGTTAGTTGGACTCACTATAACTTGCGCGCCTGCAATGCACTGCTGATGACGTCACATATTATATCACTCATGACATGGTCAGTGACATTAACCCCTTCCGTGCGGCCGCGATTTTCCCCGTGTGCGGCCGCCGGCAGAACACGGGCGGGCCATGACGAACCCCAGCCGTCATCAGCACACGAGCACTGTAGTGCATGGCGGCTGGGGTTCGTCACCAGCATGGAAGGGGTTAAAGGCTATCTTGGTAAGGCATTATAGGCAAGTTGTTGGGACATAAAATCCCTCTGCAATGTGATGACCTGCATCTCTTCACTGAGTGGCCCCTCTGCATGTATATCTAAATCCCTGGTTCTGATGTTTTGTAATAGGCAAACATGGATTATGTATGTGCACCATGACCTAAGTCTGTTGCAAGGTAATGCAGTCTTGTTAGACCGTAAGGGAGCACAAAGTGCTACCTTCATAGCAGTAGATGGGAACTGCCCTTAACTGGAGCAAAGTGATATGTGAAGTGGTGGCAGCATACCTGTTTTGTGTTTCGAAGTGATCAGTACTGTGAACATGGCTTTTTACCGTTGTCACAGGAGTGGTTGGTGCCTACTGGCCCACTCATCTAAGGTTCCGCTGTTGTGTACTTAACTCACCATTGGCCTACATAGTGTTTGTAGCGCTGAACAGTATGTAATACTAGTGTGTGCATACTGAAATATGTGTGCCTGTGCATAGTACATGACATGGAGGCCTGTGGGGATCATTTTGTGATCCCAGGGCCTGAGAAGGCTAGTAGAGGTGAGAATTGCTACCCACAGACAAGAGATGTGAATTGCTGACATTTGATTGCGGAGGTTGGAACAGACCCAGAAGGAAGGGGTGCAGACCATTTTCTGTGCACATCAAACGTCTCTGATTCCAGAAAGAGTTCCTGGTCAGTGGGACCTGAGCTCATTGTCAGGGAGACAGTGGGTCTGGTAATGTTGGCACTGTAAGAATAGGTAATCATGAAAGAGAGGAAAACTTAGGCCTTTGAACCTTTAAGTAATATTTGAGAGCTAGGCTGCAGAAAAGTACGTTAATCAGTCTTGTGGGCCATGTGAAGACTGAGGAGGACCAAGAGGTAATCTGGGAACGAATGTGAGAGGTCGCAGACCCTCCGCATAGGGTAAACTGGACCCTGCAGAGGCGTATCCCACCCTTTCGTTATTTGTTGGCTTCAGGTCAGATAAGCTAGTTCGAGACGAGCAGGCCTTTTGAGACTATCACAAATTTAGTGCATAGCACTGCTGAAATTAAGTCTTAAGGCAACATTCGGCATTACCTCATGTGGACTAGCATGTGAAAGTCACCTATGGTTTCGAATAGGAATAACCAGCCTCTCTAGAAAGGAATGGAGGGACTCTGGGAAACTGGATACTGCCCAGGCCAGCCATTGAGACACTGGGTATTAGTTAGTGTGTTGCCTATATGCTTTGTGTGCTCATATTAAAATACTGCTCTTTTTTTTAATATGTATAAAAGCAAGTATTTGTCTGCACAAGGACCTTATTGCGGTTACTGTTTGAACTTTGAGTCTTGCACCTGCGTACTCCTCATACCTACCTCCCCTTCGAAGATCCTTGGACTGCACGATCCATGCCGCCACCTAGAGTCAAGTGGCCCTGTTACTCAGGGACAATAGTAGGTTTGGTCCTGGGACAGCAGTAGTAAAAAGCCACAATTCCTATGGTTGAGCCAGTAGTCCCTGAATGCCACGTAGCCTAATGAAAGGGCTTCTGACACAGGGACCCTCTATCTACCTTTTCAGGCCACGCATACCTTTGTTTGCATCTTGTGTAGCCATCTTTTTTCAATACTGCAGTGTGCTGTCCTGCAAATTATGTTTTTGATTTCTTGTGACCATTTGTAGGTGGACAGTATTGTGGCAGCCGAATATGAGCTGGAGTATCTACTGCTGGAGGGGCACTGTTATGACATCACCACAGGCCAACCTCCTCGAGGGCTTCAGTTTACACTTGGAACATCAAGGAACCCAGTTATTGTTGATACCATTGTCATGGCTAACTTGGTAAGTCGACATTCCACTTTGCATGACTCTTGGCATAATTGCCTCTGTAGGACTTAAACCTTCAAGAGAATATCTTTGGCTGTCATGGAATTGAAAAACTTAATTGTAGAGGTCTGAATTATCATTGTCTAGCATATGCTTTTGTGACCTATTGCAATTGAAACAAAAGTATATTTTTGCTAGAAAGGTGTTCCCCATAGAACACGGCACATTACTGTTTAGAGGTAACCCCAACCCTTATTTCTGTTACATAGATAGTAAAGGTCCTTCTGTCTAATTCTGTAAATGAGTAATCTTCATAAACATACTTGGGATGTTAATATTTAAATCTTAGCTCTTTAAAATGTATGTATTTTAAAGTTTTTGCTGTCTTCACCCTCCTTCCTGCATAGGGTTATTTCCAGTTGAAAGCAAATCCTGGAGCCTCAATTCTTCGACTCCGAAAGGGGAGGTCCGAAGATATATACAGAATTTACAGGTAAATTGATAGGAGTATTCGTTTACAGAAACATTTTATGTTAATTTATTTATTTGTATTCACATTTACATAGCAACTTTATCCATTAATATGGCACCATTGCACTTTCTTAAACTGGGCTCTCTTATACTACAGTTTGGAGGTTCCTTGGTCGATTGCATCTAGTTGTTTGCCTGTAGTTATTAGAGATTTGCGTGGTAAAAACCTATCTTAATTTAGTCATGTAGGTTACTATGGAAGTAAAATGAGCTTGCTCCATTTAAAGACTTATCTGTGTTACTTTAATTGATGAATGTGTCAAGGTGTTTGCCATTTTGTTGTTGAAGAAAGTGGTCGAATGTCCATTTACCAACCTAAGTAATAGTTTTCCAGACCGACAACCCCAGCCAGATGTAGCAGTGATCCTATATTGTTAATTGGGGTTGAGAGGTAAGTGCAGTTAAGGTAGCAGCACCTTGCCAACTAAATGACTTTGAGCAGTGAGCATGAGTCAAAACAACAAAAAAGGGAGGGTAGAGGTCACGGATAGAACCTACCTCCAGTCAATCTATATATAAACAACAGAGTTCTATCCCGCTTTTATTGTGGTTTTTTTGTTATGCTTGTGGTTTGTTTGTTCGTAGCTAACCTCCAAATGTGGGGAAAGCACAATGTGTTTTTAAAATACCCCTCACACACTATGAATCCCATAGTGTCATGTTTAATCATGGGGGTCTTCCCGTCCCTCTACGGGGCGGGGCGTGCTGCGACCTACGACTACGCGGGAGCACTTGATTTTGTGAAATTAGACTATTTTTTTTTTAATATGTTTTTATTGCAGGTAATAGACAAGTCTCATGTTATCACAGATTACAGTTTCAATTCTAGTGGTCACGACGTGTTAATCTTCTGGTAGCTCATTACACACCCCATTAGCCCACGTCCCGGAGGCCAGGCGGCGTGTTTTGGGTAAAATTAAAGGGCGTAAAGCAATAGATCATCGTAGCCATCTAGCAGGATAACCTCATGCCTGCTTTTTCTTTTAAAACTACCCTTCCAACATAAAGCCCCCCCCCCCCCAACAACCGACATCGTATTGTTAATTTAAGGAACGATCATGATGTACTAAATATGCTTTAGTATAGCTTGTAATACCCATTCTCTCCACAAACTTACGGTACTCTTACCAGTTGTTTATGTCTAATAGGAACTCCCCATCTCGGTGTTATGTGTCTATGCTCCCCTGTTGTTCTTCAGGAGTTCCTCACTACTGCAGTGATGTCGTATATTATGCCGTGTAGGGTAAACCTATAGCGTATTCCAGGGGCGCTGATGCGCTGGTTACAGCTCTTAGTGTTCTTGATGTGGCCACCCCCTTCCCGTTGTCCCACCACTTTTACACGTTCTCTCAGGTTGCTTTTCTAATGCTACGTACCAGGAGTGTCAGGTGTTTCGGGGTGTAATGTACCCTGGGTGCGTTGTTGGGGCTCCCTTTCAATATCTTGTTCCACTTCCTCGTCTTGTGTCTCTAGATCTCTTAGGGCCTGCACTAACACCTCCCATGCCGTCGCTGCAGCTAATGCTCTATCATCCTGTCGCCTATGCGCCATCTGATATCTAAGGGAGCTTTCGCAGGTAGCCCATTTCAGGAATTCGCTCATCCAGCGTCTAAATGAGGGACCAGCTCTTGCCTTCCAATGTCGAGTAATTTCTCGTTTGGCTAATATAAGACCCATGTCTATGAACCTGCTGGTGTTCTTGTGCTTTAGGGTGTGAGGGAACCAGTGTAGGACTCAAATAGCCATGTCAAACTGCAGTTGTCTCCCTGTTACCTCGTTTAACACGTCCCCTATCATCTTCTAATAATCTTCCAACATTGGACAAGTTCATAGCATGTGGTCTAATTTTCCTGCCTCTCTAGTACATCTCGGACAAGCTGCTTCATGCACTCCAAAATATTTACGGATCTTCCCTGATGTTAAATACGCCCTATGCAATATAAAAAAGTGTACTAGTTGGAAACGCGCGTTCCTAGTACTCTTGCGGGCTCGCCGCATTATCTGCGCCCAGGCTGTCTCCGAGATCTCTTTACGTATGTCTACTTCCATTTGTTTTTCAAACCAGTCAAAGGTGGTAGGTTTTCTCGAAGCATTCTGCCGTAAAGGCATGTGACCGCTTTGTAGGTGCCCGCTGCCATCATGGTATACTGGCAGGCCATATTCGTTGTGGGCTCCATCAATCCCCCCTGCCAGTGTGCCTGCATAGCCCTAATGACCGCGGCATGTAATAAGAAATCTCCTCTTGGTAGGTCAAATCTTTCCTCGAGCGTCTGGTACGGCAGTAGCGCCCCATCCTCGTACAAATCTCCTATAACCTGCAGTCCTGCCTCCTCCCAAACCTGCAGTTGTGACCAGTCGCCTCTGTGTGGCAGCGCCGTCACCATTCCAATCGGAATATCCGGCGCGTATGGGTGGCGCACTCCAGCCAGGCGTTGGGATCTGTTCCAACAAAGTCGGAGCGAGCGAGACCGAAGTTAAATTTACAAGGCTCGCAGGTAAAAGTCATCTTCTTAACTTTTGACAACCCGCTAACATTATAAAACAGTATATTATATTCATGGGCAATTGCAATTCTTGTCCCATTCAGCTCTTTTCACGTATGTGCGACCCAGAAAATCACAGGTGAGCTCATAACAAGAGCGTGAATACGTGCAATATATGATGTTTGTTTTTCTTTAAAATGATCTTAAACAACCCTCGTCCCCTCCTTTTGTTACAGATATTTCAATACGCAAAAATATTCAGGTAACCTTATCTTCCTGCAACAACTTCATAGTTTAGTTCCGAATTAAATGCGTTTTCCCTTTCTAATCGTGCAACATTTTTCTCTAGATAGAACACTGCCGATTGATTATAATAAGCTAACCAGGAATCGTATGATTTCCCTGCACTCGTGGTAAGAATTGACTGAACTTATAAACTTTAGAGACTCAGAAACCTCCGCAAGCACCAAAAGTAATACATTTTCCTTGTTCTTTTTCTTTTTAAACAGACCCCCGACGAAGGGGCCTCAGCCCCGAAATGTATTGGGTTTTTATTTCTATTTTGTTTTGGGAAATGTAAATTTGTTTGTATTCATAATGTTATAATGATGAAATAATTGCTGATGTTGCAAGCAAACATGTATGAGCATAAAAATTAAGTGTGATGTTCTTATCATTTGAAATATTGATAAAAACAAATTAAATGAAATACAGGAGAATTTGTATTTTAGTAGTGCGTACTAGAGCCCTGGTGACTTGTTGCACCAGGCCATATATATCCTTTATCTAGTGGGCAGGCACTAATCTAGTACAGCACACATATCGAACCAACATTTCAAAACAGTTAAAGCTGAGTGCAGTACCCTTCTTCATTCATTGAACACCCTGAAGATGCAAACTGTCAGTGGAAGAGAAGCCAGGAGCGACCTGAATTGTGTGTGGACTCCAGGACTCCCAGAGTGGTTCTAGTTGTGAGTTGCACCAAGCCATTCAAGTGAAAAGCAACATTGTGTCACGTGGTGCTGAAAAGACTAGTGCTATCCTGCCAGAACTCCTTGGGAAGGGAGAGGGCAGCATATAGGTTGGGGGTGTTTTGCTGGGCATCATAGTTGAGATTCCAACCTTGTAATTGTGCCTTTGTTGAGTTTTGGGATATTTGGTTTTGCTGTGAGATAAAAGTACTTCCTTTATAACTACAAATCAACATTATGCTGACATTACATTATTGTGTCTGTTGGTTGCCTGTTGAGTTCTGAGCTCTTGCCCCTCACACTGTCTACCTTGGAATCCTTTGACCGCTGTGACAGTGCAGTCCTGAACAGGTTTTTATGGCCTAGGTTTCAGACCCACAGTACGACTGGCCCCAGGACAACTGAAGCAAACAACCACAACCATCACAGTTGTGGCACAGTAGCCCCTCTCTGCCCTGAGGCCTCCCCAGACGGCATTTCACTATATTTAAAAAATAAATCATTGGAATGGAGTTAGTGTTGCACCTACATGGGGCAGGATACAAAGCAACGCTCCTGTGTGGTTCCTTTTCAGTGTGACAGCATCTTTTGATTAAACATTTAATGGTCCCACATGCTACTGCAGAAATGTCTTTAGATGAGGAACAACGGGAAATCAAAAAGGCTAGTATCACAATCATCAGTGTGTTGTTACAATTTAAATAGCTGGTCATAGTTTATACCTTTATATAAATCTGTATCCTTTTCTTTTGAGGAAAATATATATTTTTTTTTTACTGATTCGCATATATTGTTTCATTATTTTTTTGGAGGCATGATTACCTTTTTCTCATCCTGTTTAGCCATGAAGGCACCGACTCAATACCCGACTCAGATGATGTCATTGTTGTGATCAACAACCTGAAGAGTAAAATCATTAAAGTGAAGGTAAGTGATTGAGTTGGTTCAAATCCCATTTCAGATGCTTCAGTGTGTATCGAGTTTGTCTAGTGGGTACAGCTATAGAGCCTTTCATTCAAACTGAGAGAAAAGTCTTTCGAGTCAAAAGATATAGCAACTCCTCCTATAGTCTGTATTGAGCATGGGCAATTTGTTAGATTGTTTTCCTCCACCATTGGGTTCAGACGTATTTTTCAGAACTCTGGTATCAAAGCTTTAATGCTGTTTCACCAACTCCTCAGTAACTGCTGTTTCTGTAGTAGGGGATCTCTGTGTATAGTCATAATCTAGTGAATAGTCCCGCCCATGTGCGTGGACCCCGGAGCAATCAAAAATAATCTCTTAAAGTGTCGAAAAAATGCAGAACTGCACAGACACTTAAGAGAGAATTAAAGACAGATAATGCAGCCTATAATCAGGCTACACTGTCCAGTACTTCAACTAGAAATTCCACCAAAAATCCACAAACAGCAAAGTCTGTCCAGATTTCCCTTGCCTTAGCAGCAAAAAACCCTCTGGAATGATAGAGAGGAAGACATGGACAGACAAGCCCCATAGGCTGCCATTATGTGGCTCAAAACAGGATACTGAGCCTTTAAGAGAACTTTCCAGAACTTCACAGTATCCCAGAATGCACTGCAGGTCCCTTTTACTTTCAGTTCTTTTTTCCGGCTCCTGCTAGCAGGACCCTGGAGCATTGAGCTCTCCCTTTTCAAGGGTTTTTGGTGATTTTTCACTACTTTTTCAAAGTTTAGTGCTTTCTAAGTACTTTGGTGCCTTTCTCCTTGGTTTTGCACTCTGTTCTATGTCAAATATGCCTGCATTATTCGACAAATGCCCGGAGTGCTCCAGGAAGAAGGCCAAATCGGATCCCCATGAGGTGTGTATCCTCTGCCTTCCATCTTCCGATGTCCCAGAGGAGTGTGTGATCTGTCAAGGCTTCTCTGGCAGGACCCTGAAGGACAGAAAGAAGATCAGGCTTCAGGGCCTTGAAGAAAGGAGGCTGAAGGCACAAGGTGGGTCTGGAGGGGCTTCATCTGCCCATGCTGAGGCCTCTGGGGGGCTCTCCAGGGGAAGGAAGACCAGCAAGCGTCCCCATTCTCCGTCTGGGTCGATTGCATCGACTTCGACGTCGAGAGGGATGACTACGGTCTGTTCCCCGTCGTCGGGGGCGAAACGACGTCGACGCTTGACGTCGAAGGACCTTACCAGGCCACCATCGAAGTCTCCGGTGACTGTTTCGTCGTCGTCTATGATCGACTTCGAAAGGCCCAGCGTCTGCGCTCGCCGTCGAGGCGACATCGACGTTCGCCATCGGCGAAAAGGAGACTATCGTCGTCGAGGAGATCCTCATTGTCGAGGACTGGATCGCCGTCGAGGCACAGGTCGCCGTCGAGGCGAAGATCGCCGTCGAGGCGCAGAAGATCGCCTTCGAGGCGCAGAAGATCGCCGTCGAGGCGCAGACGGTCGCCCTCGAGGCGCAGACGGTCGCCCTCGAGGCGAAGGCGTTCAACGCTCGACGTCAAGGGACCGACGGTCGCCGTCCGGTCGCCGTTCTTTGACGTCGAAGAAAGGTGGAGGAAGACCTGACGCCATGGGAGGTTCGCCATCATCCCAGGCTGGTGGAGATGGCGGTACACCGGGCTCAGTGTATTCCGAGGTTTATACCCAGTCACAGAGGCAGGTTACGCCACCGCCTCCATTGCCGACGGGACTCCCTCCGATGAACCCTACTCCTCCTCCGTTACCACCACCTCAGCCCATACCTCGGCTGCCAGACAAGCCGCCTCCGGTTCCTCCGAGGTCTACATCACTGCCTAGGTTTCAGTCTCCTCCTAAGGGGACACCTAAACCGAAGGCCCGGCCAAGCCTAAGTCGCCCGCTCCTGTGGAACCGGTGGATCGACCGAGGCCGAGAAAGTCCCGATCACGCTCCGGACCGAGAGGAAGATCGAGGAGTCGTCATAGATCCTTCTCCAGATCAAGGCGTCGCCATAGGAGGCGGGGTTCTAGGTCCCGCACGGACTCCTCCAGGACCCATTCCTACTCGCCGACCTTATCGGACTCCCCTGGGACCAGGGTGTCTCCGGTGGACGACATAAACAAATTCCAGGAGGTTCTCCTGAGGGGGGCTGCGAAATTGGGTATCACGGTGACGGCTCCAACACCAACGACGTCCGTGATATTCGAAACGCTTGACAAGAAGCATTTGTCTCGCCCTCTTCTACCACTAGTACCTGGATTGGTGGAACCTGCAGATGAGCTGTTCCTCACACCAGCAGTAGTGAAGGCCGCTCCCTCCCGACTTCTAAAGAAGTACAGGGCCCCGGATTCGGACCCTGCCTTTCTGAGAGTAGATCCGGTACCGGATTCGGTGATAGTGACGGCGGCCAGGAAATTACACTCTACCTCCCCGTCATCCACCGTGCCGCCAGATAAAGAAAGTAGATGGATCGACTCAGCTGGAAGGAAAGCTTGTGGGACTGCTTCCACAGCCATGAAGGCGTCCAGCGATACGGCGCTGCTGGGACGTTATGACAGGGCACTGTGGGACTCCCTACAACAGTTCGTGGAACTGCTACCAAGAGACAAGAGGGAGGACTTCCAAGAGATCCTCAAGGAAGGGATGCTGGAATCAAATCATGTCATCAGCGCGGCGGCGGATGTCTCACTGTTGGCTGCCCATGGTTACTGCCATGGGATCAATCAGCGGCGCCATGCTTGGCTCAGGCTCACGCCATTCAAGCTGGAGGCCCAGCAGCAGGTGGCCAATCTGCCCTTTTCCGGGAAAACCTTGTTCGGAAAACACGCAGATGATGAGATGGCCCGCATGAAGGCGGAGGCAGAGACCCTTACGGCTGTGGGCTTGGAGAAGCCCAAAGAAAAGAAGTCCTACCGGCCGTCCCAGAGACGGTTCGGTGCACAAGGAAGAGGACGGGGGCAGTCTACGGGACAGCAGCAGCAACAACAGCAGCAGTTCCGGAGACCCTTCCAGAAACAGCAAAAGGGTAGAGGGGGACAGCAGTCCTCTACCGCGAACAAGGGCCCGACCGGGTCTCGACCCTGAGCGGTTACTTCCCCTTCATCCGTTACCCGCTCCGGTGGGGGAAGCGTTCAATTTTTTTCTGGCAGAGTGGAGAAAAATTACTCAGGACAAGTGGGTGCTGAATATTGTTTGCAATGGATACAGTCTTCGGTTCATCAGCCCGCCTCTAGTGATCCCTCCGGTCAGCTCACAGTATCAACTGCGCGAGCTCCAGGCGGAGGCCGATATCCTGTTAAGGAAAAGGGAGATAGAAGACGTACCTCCGTCTCAAAGAGGAAGAGGTCTGTACTCCCAGTTCTTCCTGGTTCGTAAGAAGGACAAGAACGAGTTCAGGCCCATTCTGGACTTGCGACAGGCAAACAAGTGGATTCGCAGAGAAAAGTTTTGCATGCTGTCGTTGCATCAGATTTATCCTCAGTTGCAACAGGGAGACTTGCTTTGTGCCATAGACCTACAGGATGCGTACTTTCATGTGCCCATTACATGCAAACACAGGAAGTTTCTGCGATTTCAAGTCGGCACCAATCATTATCAATACATAGTACTGCCATTCTGGCTGAAGTCTGCGCCCAGGACATTCTCGAAGTGCATGGCAGTGGTAGCGGCCCACCTAAGGAAGAACAAGGTGTTTGTCTACCCGTACCTGGACGATTGGTTGATCAAGGCCTCCTCCTTCTCGGAAGCTCAAGCACACTTCCAGAAGACGTGCGTTCTCGTGTACAAGCTGGGGTTGCACATCAACACGTCCAAGTCTGTCCCGACTCCGGTCCAGTGCATTCAGTACTTGGGAGCCACCATCAATACGCTGTCGGCAAGTGTGTCTCCTTCGGAGGAGCGACGGCAATCGATCCTTCGGAAGGTTCAGGCTCTTATGACCGCTCCAACAGTGAGGACGGTGTCTTCTTTACTGGGGTCGATGGCCTCTTGTATCTTCCTCACTCCTCATGCACGGCTGCACATGAGACCTCTGCAGGAGTACTTGGAGGACCAGTGGGACCAGAGGAAAGGATCTTGGGACGACAAGATATGACTGTCGCTGTATGCTCTTCAGTCTCTGAAGTGGCGGTGTTCGGTGGAGAATCTCCTCAGAGGGGTTCCCTTCCACAAGGACATTCCAGTTCAGACTATCGTGACGGATGCGTCTCTCCACGGCTGCGGGGCGCATTCGGGAGACTTACAGATTCAAGGAACGTGGTCCCCGATGGAGTCCACCTACCATATCAACTTCCTGGAACTCAGAGCTGTGCACTTGGAACTGAAGGCCTTTCATCCGTCCTTTCAGACCAACTCTCTGCTTGTACAGACGGACAATACGACCATGATCTATTACCTCAACAAGCAGGGGGGCTGGACATCACGCACTCTGTCGCAGGAGGCGCAGGCGATCTGGCACTGGCTTCTCGCCAGGGGATTGACGATAATGGCTACCCATCTACCAGGTGTGCAGAATGTTCAGGCGGACGCACTGAGCAGACTGATTCAGGAAAACCACGAATGGGTCATAAACAACGAGGTACTAGGAGAAGTCTTCGAAAGGTGGGAAACTCCAGACATAGATCTGTTTGCCACCGCCGAAAACAGCAAATGCCGAGACTTCGCCTCCAGGTATTACCAGCAAGGAACGCTGGGGAATGCGCTATGGATCAACTGGTCGAACAGCTTTCTCCACGCTTTTCCACCCATTCCCCTGATTCCTGCGGTGCTCATCAAGCTGTCCCAGTCCAGGGCACGGATGATCCTGATTGTCCCGGAATGGCCCAGGCAGTGGTGGTTCACGGACCTGCTTCACCGGTCTCTCCTTCCGCACATACGGCTGCCGTGCAGGCCTGACCTTCTCACGAAGTTCGGGGGCAGATGTTGCACCCCAACCTCTCGTCTTTGAGTTTGGCGGCATGGCTCCTGAGATAGTGCAATATGGCCATTTGAATCTGTCCGAAGATTGCATGTACATACTGAAGGAGGCTAAGCGACCTTCCACTCGGACTTCTTATCCTTACAAGTGGAAAAGGTTTTGTATCTGGTGTCAGTCCAAGAACTATGACCCGACGACGTGCAAGGAAGACGTCATTCTTCCTTACCTTCTACATTTAGCGCGGTCTGGCCTTAATGTTCATTCCATTAAGGTTCATCTCGCTGCATTGACTGCCTACAGGAATTGTCCTTCACAGACTTCCTTCTTCCAGATCCCTCTGATCAAAGATTTCTTGGAAGGCTTGAAGAAAGTGTTCCCTCCTGTCAGACTTCCTTCGCCTTCATGGGAATTGAATGTGGTGCTGTCCAGATTGATGAAGGAGCCTTTTGAACCTATTCATAAGGCTTCGTTGCAGCACCAATCCTGGAAGGCGGTGTTCCTCGTGGCCATTACATCGGCCCGCAGGGTGAGTGAAATTCAGGCGTTGTGTTGCCAAGAACCTTATACTGTATTTCATGCTGCTAAGGTTGTTATGCGTACTCACCCTAAATTTCTTCCCAAGCTTATTTCTGATTTTCAGGTCAACCAGACTATAACTTTGCCTACATTTTTTCAGAATCCTTCATCTCCAGCGGAAAGGTCTTTACATTCCCTGGATGTTAGGAGGGTGTTGAAATTTTATCTGGATAAGACCAAAGATATTCGTAGGTCAGACCAATTGTTTATCAATTATGGATCAGTCAGGACGGGGCTGGCTACCTCTAAGCAGTCCATCTCTAGGTGGATTGTGTCCTGTATACAACTATGTTACCAGAAAGCTAATAAGACCTTAGGGGGTAAACCTAAGGCTCATTTCACCAGGGGCAAAGCTGCCACAACAGCTTTGCTTCATAATGTTCCAATTGCAGAAATTTGCAAGGCGGCCACTTGGAAGTCGGTCCATACCTTTGCTAAGCATTACTGCCTGGATACTGATGCCAGGGCAGACGCTCAGGTTGGGCATGCTTCGCTGCGAAATCTGTTCGCACAATAGTGGTGTTTTCTCTTTTCTCCACCGCCGCTTTTGTGTGGGGATGGGCTTGCCATTCTATTCACTAGATTATGACTATACACAGAGATCCCCTACTACAGAAGGAGTAGTTTCTGTCCTGTAACTCCAGTTCTGTAGTAGGGGTATCTCTGTTATAGTCATAAGCGCCCGCCCTCCTCCCTGGTGGAGAGAGATATTCATGTAAGGAATGCTACAGGTCTGGCGTGTTACGCCTTCAAAAAGAACTGAAAGTAAAAGGGACCTGCAGTGCATTCTGGGATACTGTGAAGTTCTATAAAGTTCTCTTAAAGGCACAGTATCCTGTTTTGAGCCACATAATGGTAGCCTATGGGGCTTATCTGTCCATGTCTTCCTCTCTATCATTCCAGAGGGTTTGTTGCTGCTAAGGCAAGGGAAATCTGGACAGACTTTGCTGTTTGTGGATTTTTGGTGGAATTTCTAGTTGAAGTACTGGTCAGTGTAGCCTGATTATAGGCTGCATTATCTGTCTTTAATTCTCTCTTAAGTGTCTGTGCAGTTCTGCATTTTTTCGACACTTTAAGAGATTATTTTTGATTGCTCCGGGGTCCACGCACATGGGCGGGACTATTCACTAGATTATGACTATACACAGAGATACCCCTACTACAGACCTGGAGTTGCAGGACAGAAACTACTCCATCTCACCCATCAACGAAAACACATAGAAGCACCAGTCAATCATTGAATTCCGATTTTTGACCAACCCTGCCTCTTGCCCATCTCAGCCTCAGATTCAACAATTCTCCATCGACTTCCCTTCTCAACGTATGTGGAGTGATGGAAAAATGTCCTTTTAGCTTTTGCTCAAGTGCCTCGCAAAGTGCTCAATGCGAGATCCCCATCCAGCCTGCAGTCTCTGTCTGTCTCTCGACCACGAGGAAACATTGTGTGAAACCTGCGGGCCTTTCAGTCATTAAAGACTCTTCGACATTGATGGTAGAGGCGGTGGACAGACACCACAATGCAGGCACAGCGGCGGAAGACACCCCCAATGTCTTTGAGGATCAACAAACGCAACCCCAAGAAGAAATAGGCCTCAAGACTGAGGTTCAACATGGCAGTGACAGAGAAGTTGAGGCCCAAGGAGCCCCTTTGGACGTCCCTATCGTTCTTGCTAGCAGCGGAGAGGGCTCCGACTCCAAACAAGAAATGAAAGAAATCCAAGACATTACTTCAACGGGGCACATGAGTACCATGGCAAAGGCCTCAGAGACACATAACCAAGTGAAAGCTAGAAGACAAACACAGATCAGTGAACTTCAGGCACTCACTTTAAAAGAACCATATGTTCGAGGCATATGAGCTGCAGATCGTACACTTTTGCAATAGATCGCCACCTGGTGTTGGACTCGAATGATTGCAGGTTGTCACGAGATAGGTGACTCCTCCCTTGGACAATACTGCGCATGGTCATCGACTCCATCCTCCGATTGTTTTTTTCCGCCACTGGGTTCGGATGAAAGTTTTCCGCTCTGGCTAGAAAAGACTTTTTCAGCAACTTCGAAGCGTGAAACTCTATACAAACATTTTCGACATCGAATAGACTTTTCGACATCACCAGCTACATTCCGGTGCGTCGACGCGGGCCTTTGGGCCTATCGGCGCTGTACGGCCTACGCCTCATGGACAGAACTCCATTCAAGAGATGCCCGGTATGTTGAGCAGAATTCCCTCATAGCGACCATCACAAGGTCTGCAACCTCTGTCTATCACCGGAACACGACGAGTCGACCTGCACAGCTTGTGCATCCTTCCGATCAAAGAAGACCATTCGGGATCGGAGGGCACGTCGACACGAGATGAGGAGATCAGCGTCAGCACCGGAGGCCATCTTTGAGTAGGATATCGTCTGAGAGGACGTCTCCGAGGACGAGGATCCACTCGAAGATATCTCCGAGGACGAGGCTCCACTCGTCGCCGAGGAAGACTTGTCTGATCTCCAGATCATATCGGGGGCAGTGGACTCAGACGACTCGATTCCATCTCTGCAGCCCATGAGTACTCTTGCCCCTGCACAACATACACTACCCAAGCCAAAGGCAACGGCCAGCACTCCGCCCATGGGGCCCAGTCGAGACCGAAATGTACCCTCAGATGCCCCGCCTTTGGGCTCGGCTCCGAGGAAAAAGACTACGCCTTCCGGTGCCTCGGCACCGACGAAACCAAATGTGCCAATTCCACCTCCTCCATTGGCACCAAAACATCCTTCGACAACGAAGGACTCTTCGACACCGAAGCCAAAACTCCCTTCGGTGCCCAAAGACAAAGATCCTTCGGCACCCAAACCAAAAGACGCATCGGTGCCGAAGCCAAAGACCGAACCGGATCCGAAAGCTTGGACTCCGAAACCTTTCGGTTCCCAGGATAAAGATGGAAAGCCAGAGTCTGGCGCCGCAGGGCCAACAAGACCTGTCTCCACTCCAAAATCTCCAACCTCGGTACCAAAGACTCCAAGGCCTGATACAGAGACACCTACATCCTCTAACAAGCCTACCAAGCCGGAACCACCCTCGGCACCGAAAAATGTGCCACAGGACTCTATAACGCCTCCTACAGCAAAAAACACAAAACGACCCCTATCGGCACCGAAAAAATCGACGCCGAAGAAGATTGTAGAGGAGGAAGAACTGTTTAGACCAGATCCTAAACAAAGAAAGGTCCAGATCAATCCAAAAACTGGACATGTGGAAGCAATTCCTTACAAGAAGAGACCAGCAGACACACCACTTCTACCTGTGGTTCCTGCCAAAAAGGATTGTTTTGTGCAACTTCTCCAATGCACCCTTCCTCTCCTTCACCTTCTTCCTCTCCTATCCCTCCTTACATTGAACCTACAGCTTCTCCTGTTCAATCTCCAGCATCATCACACCACGTTGACGAAGAGTATCATCTAGGTGGGGGGAATGACATACCAGAGCCACATGCATACCCTTTAGATGAAGATGTCAATCAAGAATATCCTAAAGATGACGATATATATGGTTTCCCACCACACAATGTGCCAGACATTCCTGATCCTCAGTACTACCCAACAAGACCTTCCCCCCCAGAAGATAGCATTGAGTTTAATCATCTATTAAATAGAGCTGCCCTTTACGACGGGGTTTCAATGCACTCTGATGCCATTGATGAGGATTTTTTACTGGATACATTTGAGCAGTCACAAAGGTCTACTCTACACAAATACTACCCATGATCAAAGGAGTCATTAAACATGCTCCAGAAATATTTAAAGACCCGGTACGATGTAGGGTATTAAATCCAAGAATAGAAAAGAAGTATAGACCAGCACCAACTGATCCAGTCTATATTAAGGGACATCTGCCACTAGACTCTTTAGTAGTGTCTAATGCACGGAAAAGAGCAAATTCCCAGACTTCTGGTGACACGCCCCGCCTGACAAAGAATCTAAAGTTATTGATGCGTCAGGGGAACTGATTGCTGCGCAGGCAACAAACATATGGCGCATAGCAAATACACAAGCGCTACTCTCATGCTATGACAGGGCTCACTACGACCAATTAGGAAAACTAATGGAGCACCTCCCAGATCAATACAAAGATCAGGCAGCAGAGCTCATACAAGAAGGCAAATTAATATGCAACGGATACACGTGACCACCGCTAGGGGAGATACTGCTGCACAATCGTTGCAAAATTGTACGATCTGCCGCTCATATGCCTCAAACGGAAAATGCTACTTACCAGTATGCATCTGTTCATGGCATGTAGAGCTGCAGAGTCGTACACGCCCTCCCGCCTCCCCGAGACTTGTATCCGTTCCAGTACTCGTCTGTAATCCCTGACTGCCCTCAGGATTGGGTTATAAACGTAACCTCAAGAACCAATATCTCCAGCACAGAAATAAGGCAACCACAGAACGTGAGTATGTAGGTTCGGCTTTATGTAACATCCAAACACAGCACAGGATTACCGCTGCAATGTCCAGCAAGAATGACAAATGAGTTGACGCCACTCAAGATCACCCTATTCGCGTTCAAAACTGTCCTCCGCATGAGTGTCGTCCTGACACTCCCCAACGGAGGGCACTGTGCTAAGCAGTGGCCGACAATGCCACTCGAGCCTTGATAGCCATAGAACAGCTAGTCTGCCGTTCAAAGCGTCCCCCGCAATAATGCCGGTCCCGGCACTCTCCAACGAGGGGTACAGTATGTTTTGGTTGATAGCATCAAAGACCGATGTATCAGTGGCTCTCGAGAAGGCTTAGAGTCCCTTGATCGGCTTTGGGTTAGGGGACTTACGTCAGAACCCCCACGTCGATCAGGAATCCTTCAATCTTCCCTTCTTTGAGTACATGAGGCTTGCCAACTTCTAAGCGTGGCAGCAATACGCGCAGGAGCATCCGCTCGACTCGCGTTATGCTGTTGGGTTTTCCAGGAAAGCGAATAACGCCCCCTGCGAGTAGTTAATAACAAAGCTCTCAGTGTGCGAACATGCACGGCAGGTCCTAGCTTAGCGGCAGTTACTTCTAGTGAAACCGCTCTCAGCACGCTTAACAAGACCAGCAGAAGGAACGCTGTTCCTTACCTAATAGCGTCTCCCCGGTCTTCGGCATGGAACGTCAATATCCGACGTGTTCCCTCTGCACCGCCATAGTTTTATACGCCTCTGCTGATAGCGCATGTGCTGCGCACTGTCTCACGGGGATTGTAGTTCCACTCGGCTTGGCGATGAGAGTTGTAGTGCCTTTCATTTCGTAGTGCGATACAGTCGTCCTCCTGCCGCTCGCTTTGCCTTCAATCGCCGAGAAACATGACATCATCTTACTTAGATGCACACGCATGACATCCTTTCTCTTTACTTCTACTAACTCCACCATTTCCCATCATGGCGAAAAACAATCTGAAGATGGGGTCGATGACCATGCACAGTATTGTCCAAGGGAGGAGTCGCCTATCTCTTGACTACAAAGACTTCTTCCAAGAAGACAACAACCTGCAATCATCCGAACCCAACACCAGGTGGTGATCTATTGCAAAAGTGTACGACTCTGCAGCTCTACATGCCAAGAACAGATACATACTGGTAAGTAGCATTTTCCTTTCAGTCCGTCCTGATAAACTAGTACTAAGAACAACCCCCAAATTTCTTCCTTGAGTGTTTTTTTCTTTTCCTTTAAATCACATCATTGAGCTCCCAGTTTTCTTTCCAAAACTAGACTAGACGGAGAGAGCACTGCACACACTTTTGTTAAAAGAGCTGTAATGTATTGCATCAAGAGGACGAAAGGCCTTTAAAAAAACTCAGCAGCTTTTCGTAGCTTTTTCAAACCCTCAAAAAGGCTCTCGAATCTCCAAAGCAGGAATTGCAAGGTGGATAGGCACATGTCTACAAACTTGCTACTGCAAGTACAAACAAGTGCTACTTGCTACTACAATAGCTCATTCCACACATAAACAAGCATTTGCAATGCAATAGGTCTCGCATTTGCGAGAGTTTGAGCTATTTTTATTGTAAATGACATTGCCTTTTATTTATGTTTTGGTTTTTGAAACATAAATAAAAGCCATTGTCATTTACAATGCCAATAGGTCAAACTCACGTAAATGCGAGACCTATTGCATTGCAAATGCTTGTTTTGTTTGTTGGAGTTTCTCCTAGAAATCCTTTGTGAGCTAATTCCATAACACACTCACAAATACTTCTTGGGAGAACAACAGTCCCTTCCGTATAGGACACATTTCATTGACTGAACAAATCTCTGAACTTCCAAAAAACTTGGTATTCACTCGATTGTTTTCACCCTCGTCCACTCCTCTTTGCAAAATTTGATAACCTCTTTAATGACTTTCATTTTCTGTCCTTTTCCCACTCTTCTTTAGAAAATCTGTTACAACACATAATTAAATGAGGCAACAACAGACTCTTCTGAAGGACATTTTCCACGTGTACTAATTCTCACCTGTAAATCTAGATAAGCATTCAACAACAATATTACAATTGTCTGAAATAAAACTAACATCTAAGCTATGTTTATAAAGCATAGATGTAAGTTTGATCAACTTGAGAAGGCAGCAAAACCGATGTGGGAGAAATGAGGAAATCGCACGAATGGGTCAGAGAGAGGGGGGGTAAAGGACATGTCCCATTTTGTATGGTAAGGCATTCCATGGGAGAGGCTACTATTTCTCACTATGGAGGATAGTGAGAAAAGCAAAAGGGGTGGCGTGCCATCCTATCTGCTAGAGATGTAGAGTGAATTGGGAGGGTTAACATCACACATTCTCCATGTGTGGAAGAATGTGAACTGTTGTATGTGTTGGGTGTTACTTATTTTCTGAAGTTTGACATTCTGTCTTTCGAACAAATAAAGCTGCTCTAGGCAGACCTACAAGTCAGGAATGCTGTAGAAGGTTTTGAGAACAAAACAGGTGATGGACAGAATGTGGATCAATGTCACACATTCACCCCAGTCCGAAGATCTGGGCCCAAATCCATCGTTTTTTTGCACTCCACACCACCGTGGGTTAGACAATGGCAATATGCAAATCGGCTCTGACCCTGTGCCCCATGGGAACAGTCCAGTCCGAACTACAAAAGCCATGTCCTTCCCAGAACGGAATCAAGCATCCGAGGACCGGACCGGTTTCGAGGTAACACCTCTCATCAGCCCGGCTAGCTTGACTCCAGTGGTGTGGAGTGCCTGGGACCCACGTCTGAGCATCCCCTGCGCACTTAGGGCGGCAATTGCAAACAAAACAGGTGATGGACAGAATGTGGATCAATGTCACACATTCACCCCAGTCCGAAGATCTGGGCCCAAATCCATCGTTTTTGACTGGGGGAATGTGTGACATTGATCCACATTCGGTCCATCACTTGTTGTTTTTGCAATTGCCGCCCTAAGTGCGCTGGGGATGCCCAGACGTGGGTCCCAGGCCCTCCACACCACTTGGAGTCAAGCTAGCCGGGCTGATGAGAGGTGTTACCTCGAAACCGGTCCGGTCCTCGGATGCTTGATTCCGTTCTGGGAAGGACATGGCTTTTGTAGTTCGGACTGGACTGTTCCCATGGGGCAACAGGGTCAGAGCTGATTTGCATATCGCCATTGTCTAACCCAGGGTGGTGTGGAGTGCAAAAAAACGATGGATTTGGGCCCAGATCTTTTGACTGGGGGAATGTGTGACATTGATCCACATTCGGTCCATCACTTGTTGTTTTTGTAGAAGGTTTTGAGGGCACATGGAGTCCAAGGATAAATGGAGCAAAATGCATATGCTAATGATGGCAGCGTGTCAGCATTAGGGAGATATTTGATCAGGTCACATTTTCACTGTCTACAAAATGTTTTACAACTTTCTAGCATGAATACAGCCAAGAATGTAAAGAACTTTTTGTATACAGCTATCAACCGCAGCATTGCAGCATAACACCTTTAGCAACCTGTATAGCATGCCCTCGTCAAAAACGTTCCCTTATCACACACAAAAGACACGGAGGAAAGAATATTGAAGAGGGACCAGAAATTGGAGAACAACACTAAGCGGCGCAAAGGTAAGGATGAGGTGGGGAGATTGGGGAGGAGACAGGCAGAAAGTCGCGGTGGGACTTATTAGAAGGCAGGAACAGAGTTTGGTACACAGATTAGATCTAGGGGAATGCAAAACAAAAAAAACACCCCCACCCTTTGACAAAGCTAATCGTTTTTATTTTTGTATAAATACATTTTTACTTCTGTTTAAAAGAAGGAAAAACATGGGGGAGGCAGCTGTGAAAGAGAACCGCAAACATTGAATAGGTACAGCACAGGCCGCCGCAACAAGTCATGCTGACTTACAAACAGGACAGGTGAAGCATGAAAGATGAAGTACAAGACAGACAGACGGTTGAGTTTGCGCTATATAAAACTGCAAAATAAACAGACACAATACTAGATAGCACGATGTTCAAGTATTTTTTATTAACAGTACTTTTTTTTAATCATTCGAGGTGGTAAAACACCTTGCAAAGAATCACCTATTTTGATAATGAAATGCGAATGTCGGTATTGGAACCTGCGGCCACTGGTCGAATTTCTCCACCTTTCCTATTTATCTGCGATAATGAGCTAAATAAAGCGTGTGTCTCAGTGAGGATATTATATTGGAAATACAACTTTGTGTGACATTAGATATTCCAAAAATATATTTTTTATTTTTCAAAGTGTGAACTCGCAGGAAAAATGTGCACCGCCCAGTAACGATTTCGTTTTGCAGAGGGCAGTCGTTTGGAGGTGTGATTTTACAGGTAGGTCCGCACGAGATCGCATCCGGAGGAGGAGTGTATAAAATGTACAGTGGTGACCCTTCGCTTTTCACCAGCAGCTTCCTGTGTCTGCAAGCGACAGGTGTCACCAAATCCTAGTGTGCAGTGGGTACATTGTTGAGTTTGGAAAGAACCTGAGCACATAAGCACTTCTAATCCCGGCGCAGGCACTTCAAGAAGACATCTTGTGGTTTTGGGCAGATCAGTGTGTCTCAGATTGTCTTAGGTGTTATGTGAATAATATGCCAGTTGTTTTGCCTGTATTTTATGTTTGTAAAACATACTCTTTATTGGAATTCTTCACCTGCTCCACTGTTCTCGACGCACAACGCCCTACCGCGGATCCTTCCACTACAACACTTTCTGTAAGGACTAGAGATGGCGACTCCGTGTAAGCGAAGCAACGTGTATCAAACACAAAATATACATACATAAAAGCAAGTTATAAAGCTCTGCATTTTCAAGATTTAAACAACAGCCATGTTGCGCTTATTTAAAAAATATATGCTCATCTTGCAGAGATGAAAAACATAACCTTTGCCATTTCACGTGCCCGCCAGCCAGAGGCGCAACTAGTGTGAAATCTGGGGGTGGGGGATTAATTCTTACAGCAATGGGCTGAGTAAAGATCCAGGGGCCCTAAGAAGGGGTGAAAGAAGAACAAAGCCTCGTTAACAAGTACATGGTATTTTAAAGACTTGTGAAGTACTCGGGTGCGGCTGGCTCGTGTGCCCGGGAAGGTGTCCTACACGACACGGGGGCTGAAGCCCTTTGAGCCCAATGGGCGTTGCGCGCCTGCCGTTCTCTGTACTTATTGCCTGCTAAAAGAGAGATGGGAAGGCATTCTATTTACCTCTCAGTAAAATAATAAAATGGAGCTTGTTTATGACAGCAAATAAAGTCTCTTCTGCAACTCCCGTTTTAAAGCACGTTGCAAGCTATCTCAGGGAGCTAAGCGTTCTCCTTTTGCGGCTGACGTCACTAGAATATGAAAGCGTGAAATGAGACGTCTGGCTCGAGCCCCATGGCTGGTTCTGGCTCAGCTCGAGGCTCTCCTGGAACCTCGAGCCTAAAAGAGCAAGTCCTTCGTGTGGTTTCATGACTGAGGAGAGAGCCCTGCATCGTGCTGGCAGAGGAGCTGGAGTGCTCCGGAAGTGTGCGGCAGCCAGCTGCTGTTGAGGAGGAGTTCCCCCCCCACAGACCGAATGAGTGGGGGATTCTCTGTTTGCGTTTCTGCAGGGGGTGGCTGAGCTCTTAGATGAGGGGGTGCACCACTGAGTGGATTTATTTCCTGAGCTGATTCGCCGATGCGGGCCGCTCCAACGATGGGGCTAGTTTATTTAAAAAACCCTTTTGGGGGCTAAAAGTTAAAGTGAGCGCGCATGCGCATAAAAACAAAAGTGAAAGTTAAATAGCGGACGCTTGGGAAGACGGAAGGGAGACAGGAGATGTGCACACCGCTGCGCGTACACCTGCTCAAATCGCCAAAAGCTCTGCGCGTGCCCATCTCCTGTCTCCCTTCCGAGGCAAGTCCACAACAATAGAGCTCGCTGGCGACAGCGTTTCGTGCTGCGTACACCAGACTCGACCTAAAACAAGCCTCTTTGGCTTTTTTAGGGATCATTCCCTTGGTGGTTCTGTAAAGCAGCCACTTGGAATAACCCACATACATTCACCAAGTAGTAGTTGTTATATGTTCTAGCTAACCAACAAGCTAGTGTGGATCAAGCTGTCTTGCAAGCACTTTTTCGAGCGTCTACATCAGCCATTAGCTAGCCACCACTTGTTGTGGAGCACTGCTTTAAATTTGATGCTAAGCATACGTATCTGCGGCAAAAACATGCTACGAATGGAATGTTACTTACCCTATAAGCATCTATTTGTAGCGTGTAATACAGTAGTTTTATGTGCACCTATCCTTCTACCATGAAACAAATAACTGATGAACAAACGTTTCTAATATACATTTATCTTTCTAAAATGTAACTTGCATGATCATGTTTACTGTTTCATTTACTGCTCCTATCCTAAGCCCACCCGATCAGTGAAAACCAATGTAACAAAGGAGCCAATGACCATGCGCAATACAAACTACAGAAGGAGTCACTATATCTTGTGTTTCAAAAGACTTTTTGAAGAAAAACAACTTGCAACTTCCGAGCCCAAAACTAGATGGCAGGAGTAAGCTAAGCATATGAATCTACGGCACTACAGGCTATGTATAGAAGCTTAAAGGATAATAAGTAACCTATCCCTTCTGGGCAATAAATGCTGCATGAAAACAACTTGTTACGATTGTTTTAGTGGTTGCCCTAATGCACATTCACAGGTTGACTGGTCGTGCCCTGCCTGTTGTGTTTATAAGTGGCTGTGTCGTTCATAAGGGACCAATTGACCTTACCCTACACGACCAGATAGTTGCAGTGGCTCCCATAGTTTTTCCCGTCACTAGAACATCTTGATTTTGATTGTGGTTATTGGATATGGACACCCCTAAAGAAAAGATGCCCTTGTACCTTAAAGACAGACAACACAACAACTATGTTCTGTCTCCTGAAGGTGGGCACCATCCTCTCCCATAACTTATCCAGAGAACCACACAACATTTTGGCATGGGTTTCCAAGCTGTATATGAGCATAACTGTAGTACCAGGCAAACACATGCCCGGGGGATCAAGAATGACATGGCTGGCAACCTGAGCAAGACTTGGTCTGAGTCACATAAGTGAGAACTGGACTATCTGTTCACCAGGTGGGGCACCATGAAGATGGATCTCCTCATGACAGTAACAAAATGCTTGATGTCCTTCCGTAGATTCTCAGCTGCTGGCACAAGTATAACTAGTGTTTGCTTTTCTTCTAAGAATGGGAGAAGAGGGTTCCTGTACTCTTTCCCTCCAATCCTTCTGTTCCACCCGATGATGCAAAAGTGACTGAAGTGCAGCTGCTGCATGATCCTTGTGGGATTTCAGCATAATTCAGTAGGCATACATTTGGCAGTGCTATCCCAGTGCAGGAAGAGGTTTGGTGTTGGCACGCTGTTTAGATAAACTATCCTCAAAGACTTTTTCAAAGGATTGGTTCAAATCTGTTGTCAAATCATAAATCCTGCACCACTATCAGGACTTGCTGTGGTTTTTACTTTTTTCATTATCAATCCTTTTGAACTTATGTTTAACAATAAACTTAGATTTCCTACTTGGAAAACCGCTTTCCTGGCAGCCATCAGCTTTGTTACATTGGTGAGTTCTCGGCTTAGAGCCTTACAGCCAGTTCCATCTAAGCAAAGTATCTCTCGGGTCACTCTCCAGATTCTCACCGATAGTAGTATCTGAGTTCCAGTGAAACTAAACTGGTTGACAGCCAGCATTTCCAAGGCAACCAAAGCGGAGCACATGCAGCATAGATTAGATGTAAAGAGGGCGCACTTAACTCTAGGATTGCTAAGACAGCAACATTCTCAGCAAACATGTGGCTGGTGGATAACTGTACGGCCGCTACTCATCCTTCTGTGACCACTGCTGCCTGGATACACACACCACTGCTGACGGTGTAGTGGAAGAAGTGGTGATGTAGAATTTCTTTTAGGAAGTAGAGCTCTTTAACTCCCTTACAAGTATCTGCCGCTTGGTGCTCAGTTTAAATAGCTTCTGAATCTATAAAAGATCCAGTGCTGGAAAATAATAGCTTATTTACTCGCAGAGGAGTTTCTCCAACATTGGTATCTTTTGGAGATTCAGCTGGGCCCTTCTGGACTTGCCAGGTGAGCTCTCGGCCTGGTAATAAGGAAAGCTGGCTAAATACTTGTGCAGAATCTGAGAAAATGAGATGACCAAGTGAGTTTTCTCTACTGAGACGGGAAGTATTTGTAAAAACAGGCTGAACAGAATTTGATCAAACCCTTCCTTTTAAAGACAAATGTTACATTCTTTAATTTTACTGCATGGTTTCCAGCTTCATGTGTGCAGTGCTATTCATGTAGCATCTCAATTTACAAAAAAGCCACTTTTTGAGAACCACGTTTACAGGTAAATACCTTGTTCTTACTTCCACCTGCTTGGAGGGAGACGCTGTACAGCTCTTTGTATAGAGGAGCAGGCCACTTACCAAAACGAGACCAGTGTAATGCCTAGCTGACTGGAAGTCTGTATCATGGGACTGGAGCACCTAAGAGAAATTAAGGTTTTGTAGCTCCGGTGGCTGGAATCATCCTTGAACCAACCTATGTGACCAGAGGTCAAGGAGGTGCGGGCACATGTTTCACAACAGGAATGTTAGTTAGCATACCCTTTCCTCAAGCTGCAGCGAACCCCCTAGGGAGCACACCTTAGGGAGCCCATATCTGTCCTCGCCCAACCTCAGAGGAACACTGAGGGACTCTCAGGATTTCCATCCTCAAACCCAGCTTTTTTTTAGCATGTGAAGGCCTTTATTTAGAAACTTACAATCAAGTCTCCAATCCTTATAGGTCTGGATGTGATGTAATTTAAAGGTGCAATTTGATCAGGACATTAAATTCGGGTTCTCAGTGCTATCTAATGAAATAATTAGGTACTGTTTGTGCTCCTACTACCCAAAAATATGAACCTTGACTGGCCTGTTTCAGGTTATGTGCCCTAAGATTTGGAACCTTTTTGTACTTCTTCGTGAGCCTTTGTCCCAGGCTATCCCATTACATTTTCCTTCTCTTGTAATTGTAACTGAAGCCAGTTAAGCTTCTCCTTTGTTTCCTTCCTTTAACTGTGACATGTTGGACACATACTTTAACTAACCCTGCCTACGATCTCATTGTAAGCAGCCTCGAAAATTATTTGGTTTCTGTGAGAAGTGCCCTCTTTTTTGCATGGTATGCCCCCACTTTTTGCTGAATTGCTGATGTGCTTTGACTGAGTGTGCTCTGGGCTCCTGCCAAGCAGGTACCCAAGGCCTGTGTCCCTTCCCTAAAACTGCATTGAAGCCAAAACCCAATTGGCATCTCTGGCCACATGTCAGCCCCTGGTAAACAGTACCACAGGTACCCAGGGCACTATGACCAGAGAAGGCCCCTAAGGGCTGCAGCACTTATTGTGCCACCCTTAGAGGTCCTGTACCCTGACACTCACACTCTGCCTTTGCAGGCTGCGCGTCTTGGTGCAGAACAAAGTGAAGAGTCGACATGGCACACATCCCTGTGTGCTATGCCCACCAACCACTGCCCTGGCATCCATCAGTCACCCCTCTAGCTGGGTGCCCTATGCCAGTGGTGAGGGTACAGGTGCATGAGCCCTGTACCCCTACAGTACCAAGGTCTATTCCCGGGCACTGTAAGTGCAGTACTGCCATAATGGCTACACTGAAGACTGGGAAGTTTGGTATTAAACGTCTCAGCACGTTAAACCCACACTGATGCCAGTGTGGGATTTAATGTAAAATGCACCACAGAGGGCATCTTAGAGATGCCCCCTGAAACTCGACCAACCTCCAGTGACCTGACTGAGTGGCTGCCTAGGCTGCCACCACCAGACATGATTCTGGACCCCTGGGTCAAGAGCTTGCTGCTCTCGGGGGCCTGTAACAATGCACATCCTGGGACAAGGTGCCAAGCCTCCTCCCCCAGGATGGGCAGGGCTCACGAAGTACAAGCTTCAAAGGCATGCCACCTTTTTGAACCTCTTCAGACCATTTACTGCTTTCAGCAACGGGTCCCCACTGGATCTACCCCCCACTTTGGGAGGCCGACCCAGCGGGAAAAACAAAGTGAGGAAGAGGGGTGTGCTCACCTCTGCTAACTCCATCCCCAAGGTGGGGGAGGCGAGGTGAAGCACAACCTTGAGTCCCCGCCATCTTGAGAATGGGGGGACCCAGCCATCCAGGGACAGGCTCCTGCCCCCTCCCACTGGAGAGTGGCAGAATAGGGGGTGTACCCACCCCAGGGAAGGGACCCATTGGTCCCTGCCCTTTACTTACCTGTAACGTCCCTAAATGTAGTATTTAGGTGCACCCTGAACCTTCCTTCCTCAGATCCAGCAACCAAAAGAAGATGAGAAGGACTAGAAGCTGTGCAGAGCTAACAAAAGGACAACGCCCACTGACTTGGCCCCAGCCCTCAGGCCTGTCTCCCCTTGAACCTGCTCCTGCAAAACCCCGGCAGGTCCAGCAGCCAGCAGCCAGCAACCTCAAAAACCCCGGAGGACCTGCATGTCTTCAGTTTCCAAGCTGTTTCTCCCGTGAACACCGGATGTGTTTGAACTGTAGATTCTGGTGCCAGTCGGGAACCGCAAATCCAGCCCACTCTGCACCCGCCGAACCCGGCCTGAACTAGAGTAGAAAAATACCACGAGGAGGTTCCCCCCGCCGATCCTGACCCGAGATCCGGCAGCCCTGACCTGCCTCAAGCCTCCAGACAACGCCTGCAGCCTCAGTCCAGAGGAACCCCCTATCATGACCAGAGCTGGTCAGAAAATCCGACGTCCCAAGGCACCCCTGCACCCGACGCTCCACAGCCTTGTGTGCCCAACCCAGCGGTGCCTAACCCTCCCTCAACATCCCAACTTACCCCTCGAAGTGGTGGTCACTCCAGGAAGATCCTCGTCCCGAGCCTGCAGTGTTTCTTTGTCCCGGAGAATCTCCATTGAAATCAACAGGGAACCCGACTTCAAAACAGCAACCTGCACCCGGCTGCCCTAGTGCTGCTGAGAGTGCCCCTTTTGTGGGGACTTGGTCCCCAACTTGCCCTGAGCTTAACCCTAGGAGCTTTGCTCCCACAACCCCGTGGCCTGCTTGCCAGAAGCCACCAACCGGAGTCCCCCCGATCCTCCATAGGATAACAATGGGCCTCAACACTCTGCAACCGGCTGCCCGAGTGCCGCTGAGGGTACGACAACAGGACATCACTGACCCTGGCAGACCCCTGAGTCTAACCTCAGGACCCTAACTCTAAAGACCGATCTCCTACCTGGAAACAGATAACCTCTTTTTCCTCATAGAATAACATTGACACTTTTTCTCCCAAGAAGTTTCTAAGTGTTGACATTTGAAAACTACAAATATTCCTTAAAAATCGGCCAAATAACCAAAACGCATTTTCTCAACTGTTTTCAGGAAATGTCCCAGTGCTGAATCTAGGTATCCAGCACTGAGTAAGAAAAAGTATCATTAACATAACTTACCTGCTAAGTGAATTTCCTCCCATAGGATAACATTAGTGATTCTATGTGAAAAAGTGTCAACTTTTGAAATGCAATAATATTCTTTAAAAATCTTACTTGTAACTAAAACACATTTACTCACCTGTTTTCAGGAAATGTCCCAGTTCTGAATCTAGGATCCAGCCTGGTGTTAGCAAAAGTAATCTGAAAAGTAATTAACTGCATTTTACTTAACCCCTTCCATGCTCATGACTGAACGGTTCCGTCATGAGCGTCGGTTGGCCTGTGCTTATGACGGAACCGTTCCGTCATGGTTCCATAGGCCCAATGGAACGTTCAGCACCGCAGCAAAATTCGTGCAGCACAGAAGGGGTTAAAAAGCCCATTCATTCGAATGTCCTATACCTGCAATGTGTTGCAAACTGCTTACTTAAAACTGTAACCAAAACCAGTACGCGTTATACTACAATTCGGAACTGTGTTCATACAAATAATTTACACTGTAAAGTATTTTTATGCTTACCTGTGCCAGGCTTGCTTGGTTCTAGAAATTAAACAACAGTATATTTGTTATAAAAAAACAATTGGCCTAGAGTTCAGTTCTTGAGTGTGTGAATTCATTTGCTGACTGAGTGTGTACATCAAATGCTTAACACTGTCCTCTGATACTGCCTTACTACTCGACCAAGCTACCACTTTAGAGAGTAAGGTTCTATCTAACTTTAACCTCTGCCAAACCTCTGGAGACCCCTGGAATCTATACACCCTGTACCTCACTTTGGTGCAGTATATACAGAGCCAGTTTCTTTCAGTTGCAATAGATATACCTGCTCAAGCTTGAGAGTGGCTGTGCCATCTTAAAAAAAACATTGTCTATGTAATTGTTTTTTTTTGTTTTTTTAATTATTTGTGCAGGTGCAAAAGAAACCAGAAAAAGTAAATGAGGACTTGCTGAGTGAAGGGAGCGGTGAAGCAGAGACTGGATTCTGGGAATCTATTAAGTGGTAAGAGCCGCACTGTGCTGTGAATTTTTCAGACCCTTTGTTTTTTCTTTTTTAAATCTTTTTAATAACAGACTCGAGAAACCACAGCATACAGAGAAAATAGCATGAGAACGATTTTTCCATGTACAATGAACCACAGATGATACATTCTCAGGAGGGGTGCCCCCACCCGGTATTTCACCCCACTTCATGAATCTACTACCCCCAGCCCTCGGTACCTCAGCCACAGCAGCCACACCCGTTCCCACTTTTTGGCACACCCCCTGCTCTTCTACACTGTTTCCTCTGCTCTCTGACACCAATCAAGGCCACGTTTCCATTCTTCTAGCATGGGGGGAGCCTGTGCCCCCCAGTTTCTGGCTATGTTGCGCTTCGCCACCCCTGCCGCCAGAGCCAACCATATGCCCACATATCTGGACCAGTCTGCCTCCCTTCTAATCATGAGAAGAAGCCACTTTGGGTCTAACAGACCCTTTGTTTTTTCACTGGTAAATCATAACCGGTTCCAAAATATTTTTTGTCAAGGGAACCAGTGGTGCCAAACTAACACTTTCTTTTTTTTTTTTGTTTTTTTTGTGGACTTTTTTTTTTTATTGATTTGAACGTCAGGGCAAAAAATGTCATTCATCAGAGATTCATATTTGGCTATAATCACAACAAGAAATCAGGACAATGCTACACCTTCCCCATCCATCATTGAAAGGATCATTACAGATGGCCCCCCTCCCCAACCCCCCCGGTAGTATCGTCCAGCTACAGAGATGCATCATCTATCTCTAAATCTGGTGGGTCACAGATATATCCTCTGTACTTATTCCAGGCTCCCCATACCTTTTCCCATTTTAGGGGACATCCACGATAGATAAAAACCGCCTTTTCGGCCACCATTGCCTCATCCATATCCTTGCACCACTGTCGGAGCATAGGCGTTACATCAGACCCCCATAACCTAGCAATGTTGCGTTTAGCGAAAATCATACCTAACATTGCCCAGTCTTGTTCCTGATGAGTGAGGTCGTTTGCTTCCCACACATTTAATAGATAGCGTCTGGTGGCAGTGAGATGTCGACTGACTGGGAGATAGTGCGGATTACCTTGGCCCAGTATGCTGCAATTTGTGGACATTCCCCAATAGTGTGAAAAAATGTACCCTCCTCCCCACATTTCCGTAAGCAATATTGATGTTGGGCTTTCTTGATTGCATAGAGTGTCATTCTGGTGTGGTACGTGCGGTGTAACACTTTGATTTGGACCAGTCTGAGTCTGGATGGTATGGCTGTTTTACCCGCCGATGACAGTGCCTCTTGCCATTCTGACTCATCAAAGTCGCCTACCTCCGGGACCAGGTGTGTCTCAATCTAGATGTCGGGTCAGGCAGATTGTTGACTAGTTTGCGGTATGTAAAGGACGTTGGCCTGCCAGTCATGTGCTCTGCCAGAAGTCTATCCTCCGATGGGGGGGCCTATGGTAAGGAAGTACCAATCACTATGATCGCCTGAAGCGCCTGCCGGATTTGGAGATATCTAAACTTCTCTGTTTGCGACATGCCATACTGAGCTTTCAAATGGGTGAATTCGACCACCACACCTTTTTTCCAGAGGTCACCTACCACGGAAATACCAATATTGTCCCAATTTTGAAACCATTTACTGTTCCGGAGTCGTCCCAGCCTTTGTGAATCCCACAGTGGCGTAATTTGTGTGATTGTCGCTACACATTTTAATCAGGCCTGTGCTTTGTATCATATATGAATTGTATGTGCCGTTGGGCCGATCAACCCGGGGGGCCTACGTTTGCTGTACAGAGCCGACATCAGTCCGCCGTCTTATAGTTCCCGCCTGTCCGCCTGGTAGGCAGGCTCGTCCTGTGGGACATGTAACCAATAGTTAATTATTTAAAGATGCGCTGGCCAATAATACAGCTGCTCGTTCGGGAGCGCTATCCCCCCATCGTACCAGCTGCGCACCAGTTTGTCCCGGGCAATCCATGCCGGCTTGTTCCCCCGTAGTAAACCCGAACTTCAGCCGCAATAGCTTTGAAATAGGCCTGTGGGACCAGAAACAGTGTATTTTTGAGGATATATAGGAAAAGTGGAAGCGACATCATTTTGTAGAGTGCTGCCTTGCCCAACAGCGTGATGGGAAGACTATGCCAGACCGTTACATCACGCTTAAAGCGTTCTAGTGGGAGCTTTAGATTTTTTGCATAAAACTCGTTAGGGTCAGGCGTTACATAAATGCCTAGGTACTTAAAGGCTTCGTCAGTAACCCGCAATGGGCAGTCTGCAGGTATCGGTGGTGGCGGGCTGGTCAGTACAAAAAGTACGGATTTGGACCAACTAATAGTGTACCCTGACACCCTACCAAATTTTTCGCACACATTCAAGAGCAATAGGATTGATTTTCTAGGAGAGGTGAAATATAACAGTACGTCAGCCGCATATAGCGATATGCGATCCTCCCAGGTGTCGGTCCATCGGAGCCCACGGATTGAGGGCTCCCATCTGATCCACGCCGCCAACGGCTCCAAGGCCAACGCGAATAATAAGGGGCACAATGGGCATCCCTGTCTCGTCCCCGAGATAGCGGGAAGTCTTGTGTTATGTGCCCGCTGGCTACCACATGTGCGAGCGGATTAGTATAGAGCAGGTGAATCCAGGCACAAAACCTTGGGCCAAAGCCCAAGTGTCGCAGCGCTGCGGATAAATACGGCCATTCCAACATATCGAACGCCATACTCGTGTCAAGCGAGAGAATGACTGCGGGTTCCTGAATGGAGGACCTCCAAGCCAACACCGCGTGCAGTCGCAGATTGAGTGCTGTGTTCCGCTGGGGCATGAATCCGGACTGGTCCGGGTGTACCAGGGACGATAAATGGGGGGTCAGACGCAGCGCTAGGAGCTTGGCCAGTATTTTGGCTTCAGCGTTAATCAAAGATATTGGGCGGTAGGAACTGCAATCATCCGGGGGTTTGCCCAGCTTATGGATCGTTATGATTGTAGCCACCCTCTGATCGCGCGGCAGTTCTCCAGTCTGCATACTGTCTTGAAACATGTTTAAGAGGAAAGGGGCCGTCCGATGCGCATTTTGTTTGTAGAATTCGATGGGGAACCCGTTCGGCCTCAACGCTTTACTGGACGCTAGAGAGCCAATCGCCGTCTGCAATTCTTCAACTGAGAGGTCGGCTTCTAGAAGTTGCGCCGCTTCTGAGGTGAGTTTCGGCATTGTAATATTCCTAATATACCCATGTGCTTCCTCAACTGTGAATGTGGAACGTGAGGCGTATACTTGCTCAAAGTGGTCAGCCAGCGTCGCCACTATATCATCTGGAGCAGACACCAGGGAGTCCATGGATGTGCGTAATTGCGCGATCACTCTACCTGCCTTCTCTTTCTTATCAAGCCAGGCTAACAGTTTGCCCGCTTTATCCCCCAACTCGTACACCCTGTGACGCGTGGCTTGAACTCGGGCAGTGACCATCTCCCTCTTATATGCCACAAATTCACTTTGTTTAAGGCGCACTCTCTGTGCAGTCTGGGGGGGTTGGATGTTCTGCATGCTGAACCGTTGCAGCATCTAGGTCTGTCTCTATACCGTCCAATTCGGCCTGCTTTCCCCTTTTGTACCCCGTGACAGAGGCTATAGCCTGCCCACGCGCAACCGTTTTATAGGCCTCCCATAGGATGCTGGGCGATTCCACCGACGCCGCTTTCTCTTGAAAAAAATTGTGAGTCGTTTCTGTAAGTCCCTTTAGCACCTCAGGTATGAGCAAGTAACTAGGATAAATGGGGAAAATGCGGCGTCTGATGGTTGGAGTAGGACAACAATATTGGTGAGTGATCTGATATGCCCCTAGGCGCACATCTACCTCAACCACCCCCCAGGCTGCCCGCTGATACTAAAAAGTAATCAATGCGTGTGAGGCTGCCATGAACCCCTGAATGGAAGGAGTATTGCTGTGTATTTGGGTGCCTATACCGCCATGCGTCTGTAAGTAATAGGGCCTCCAATAGTCCGCTCATACGGTGACTGCTTGTTGCACTTGGCTCAGCTGGGTACCTATCTGTAGTTCCGTCTACTATGTCATTAAAGTCGTCCCCAATCACCATCTCCCCTTCCGGTAAAGCGAGCAGGAAAGCATTAAGTGCAGAGTGTGATATTGCGTGTAGGGATGGTGGAATGTAAACTGAGACTAGATTAAACAATTTACCTTCCCACTGACCGGTAATAGCCGCGAAGCGGTCCTGATCGTCTATTCTTGTCTGTTGTATTAGTAGCGGGAATTGCTTCTTGAGGAGTATGCCCACACCCCTCGACCCACAGGAGAACTCTGAGTGTGCAACCATTTTATAGCCCCACCCATCCATGGCCTTACACGTTGAGCCCATCACATGCTTCTCCTGTAATAGAGCCACCGCAGGCATGCATCGTTTTAGGTATTGCAATACTAGACCCCTTTTCACTTTGTCCCCCAACCGCCGCACATTCCAAGTTTGCACAGTCAGTGGGGTCCCTGGGGCTAGCTGAGCCGTCTGTTGATTAGTGTCATCTTGACTTTGTGTAGGCATAGGATACAGAAACAAGCTGTAACGTTGTAACAGTAGCCTGACAGTACAGCCCTATCATGAAAACAGCCATTCGTTTCATCATTGTGCCCTTATAAACTGTGTAATATTCAAACATCGTAGAAAGTCAGTCCGATCCTCAAGAAACCTGACATTCACTAACGTATGCAAACATCGTAGCAGGTCAGTCCAATCCTCAATAGACCCGACAACCTTGAAAGGAAACCTATTCCCCCCCCCCCTCCCTGCCCCCCTGCCCCCCTGCCCGTGGATTCAAAACAACCCACCCCCAAACTTGGCAGAGTGCTTTTCTCCCTCCCCAGAAAAGTACTAGTACACGGAGAAAGTTGAACGTCTGTAGGATAATATCCCTATCACGGTAGTTGAAGACTCGCGCAATGATGGGTCTCGGAGGGGGTCCAGGTTGCGGTCTACCCCCTGGCACTCTATGGGCCCTTTCAATCGAAAAATAGGCTTCGCCTCATGGACAGAACTCCATTCAAGAGATGCCCGGTATGTCGAGCAAAATTCCCTCATAGCGACCATCACGAGGTTTGCAACCTCTGTCTCTCGCCAGAACACGACGAGTCGACCTGCACAGCCTGTGCCTCCTTCTGATCGAAGAAGACCATCCGGATCGGAGGGCACGTCGACACGAAATGAGGAGATCAGCACCAGCACCGGAGGCTATCTTTGAGGAGGAGATCGTCGAAGAAGACGTCTCCGAGGACGAATATCCAATCGAAGATATCTCCGAGGACGAGGCTCCACTCGGCGCAGAGGAGGACTCGCTTGATCTCCAGATTATATCGGGGGCAGAGGATTCGGACAATTTGATTCCATCTCGACAACCCGTGAGTACATCTGCCCCTGCACAACAGACATTACCCAAACAAAAGGCAACGGTCAGTACTCCGCCCATGGGGCCCAGTCGAGACCGAAATTTACCCTCTAACGCCCCGCCTTCGGGCCCGGCTCCGAGGAAAGAGAAAGAGAATACGCCTTTCGGTGCCTCGGCACCGAAGAAACACCATGTGCCAGTTACACCTCCTCCATTGGCACCGAAACATCCTTCGACATCGAAGGACTCGTCGGCACGGAAAACAAAACACCCTTCGGTGTCCAAAGACAAGGACACTTCGGCACCCGTACCATCGGTGCCGAAGCCAAGACCTGTACCAGACCCGAAAGCTTCGACTCCGAAACCTTTCGGTTAAAAAAACAAAGAGGGGAAACCAGTTTCCGGCGCCACAGGCCCAGCAAAACCTGTCTCCACGCCAAAACCTCTAATATCGGTACCAAAGACCCCAGATAAGACTAAACAACCTTCGGCACCGAAAACATTGCCAAGAGACTCAGTTACTCCTAGACAACCTCTATCGGCTCCGAAAAAATCGACGCCGAAAAAGATTATAGAAGAGGAGGAACTGTTTAGACCAGATCCTAGACAGAACAAGCATTGGAAATGCAATAGGTCTCGCATTAGAAAAGTTGGAGCTATTGTTCTTGTAAATATAATAATTTTTTAAGTTATGTTTATGTTTTTATAATAGCAAATGTATTAATTTTGTTATTGTAAATGCCAATATTTATAGAATTTGCAAATGTGACACCTATAGCATTATTTAACATCTTTTTGTGACATTTGTAATAAAGCTTGACTCAATCAACTGTACATTCCACGATGGCCATTTTGTGAAGGCTAGTCATTGTTGCAAGGTGTTTGGAAATTGCGGCGCAATGTTGTGACCATCCGTTACACTGTCAAATAGCCATATCAAGTGCAGTGCTAAAACTGTGATTGACAACCTAATAAAGGGCAACGTTGACATTTTAAGAATGCTCAAGGAATCGATATTTACAATCCGACATCTGCTGATGGTGGTGTCAATTGACTCAATGGCGGACTGAGCAGTGAGGAACTAAGAAGAAGCAGAATTACTTTGTGCAGTCCTAATTCTCGTAGTGTCTCTGTTGCGGGAAGCGGCTTGGAATGATTGGCAGGGGAGTGAAGGTGATATTAGAAACGACGTGGCAGTGGTTTTAAAAAAAACGAAAAATGCAGGAATTTGCGGGGAAAATTACGAAGCCTGTGATGGCTATAGAATGTAATGCGGCCATGCACAGTAAGTGTGATAGAAACAAAGAGTTAAGTTATTAAATTTACTGTGTAATCTCGGGGAAAACCAATTAAAACATTGGAGCTTCGCAAGCCTGATTCGGAAGCCTGCAATTGCAAGGTGGCACGGTTAGGGTGGAGAGTAGGCGCATTCTGAATAAGGAACCCATGGGATTAGGAACTCTTACCGGGGTGCCGAAAAGGAATGAAAAAGCCGGGAGTCTGCAAGGGTTTGTGATTAATCCCTTAACAAGGAAGGTTGGGCGTTTTGGAGTTAGTTGCCGCTTCCGTTATATGGTGATGACGGCAAACCTAAGAATCAACAGTAAGGTCTAATTAATTAAGGGCTTAGACGCAATTACATGGCCAAGGAGCTGCCAAAACGGGTGTCAGTTTACTCACTGAGTCAATTCTCAAGCAACTTCCATTAGTGACTGCTACAGCCGAATGTGGGTCTGAGAGTGAGTCATAGACGGCAAACCGGATATTGAAGCCGTGGCACTCAGCACGTAATGTGGTGAAAAGGGGAGGGGGAAGAGGGACGATGGCGGCCATCTTGTAAGGGAGCTAAATGCCAGAACAATGAGCACTGTGTACTGTATAGTGCTACAAAAATAAAAAATAAAGTAGATTGCGAAGGTGAACAGCAACTTAACGTAAAGAAAGAAGGTGCAGTGAATAAGGGAAGGAGATGTTATGTAGTCAAGACATTCAGAACATGGTATACAACGTAAAACGGAGCTGTGGTTGCTATAAAAAATAGTGCATGGACGTTTAAAGTTTAGGGGAGGCACGAAGGTGGAAATGAAAACAGGGAAATTAATGAGGTGACATGATTAACAAGCTCTTGGCATTGCTGTGGGGAGGGGGGAAGGGGGGAGGAGAAACACGAGACACGGCCTGGCGGCCGTGAAAGTGAAAGTACGGCCGGCCGGCCGGCCGTGAATAATTAGGGGAGGAGAAATGCCTGAGGCAGAGCGCACAGCTTCAGATGCCTGTGGGAGGGAGGCTGGTGGCTTTGAAGTGCACGCGCTTTTTTCACGGGCACTGCATGCAATCGCCGATGGTTAAGCTCTGGTTAAGCCCCAATATCTCTCGCAAGCTCAGTGCGCAAGCGCATTGACAGGCTCGACCTAAAAAGGTCCGTATTAATCCAAAAACTGGACATGTGGAAGCAATTCCTTATAAAAAGAGACCAGCAGACACACCACTTACACCTGTGGTTCCTGCCAAAAAGGACTGTGCAACTTCTCCAATGCACCCTTCCTCTCCTTCACCTTCTTCCTCTCCTATTACTCCATATGTGGAACCTATAACTTCTCCTATTCAATCTCCTGCATCATCACACCACACTGACGAGGAGTATGATTTAGGTGGGGGGGGGGATGATGTTCCAGAGCCACATACATACCCTTTAGATGAGGATATCAACACAGAATATCCCAAGGATGATGATGCATATAATTTTGCACCAAATAATGCACCAGACATCCCTGATCCTCAGTACTACCCAACAAAACCTTCCCCTACAGAGGATAGTATTGGGTTTAATCATTTATTAAACAGAGCTGCACTTTACCATGGGGTTCCTATGCACTCTGATGCCATTGAGGAGGATTTTGTGTTACACTTTCGAACAGTCACAAAGGTCTACCCAAATATTACCAATGATCAAGGGAGTCATTCAACATGCTCCAGAGATTTTTAAAGATCCAGTACGGTGTAGAGTGCTAAATCCTAGAATAGAGAAAAGGTATAGGCCAGCACCAGCTGATCCAGTATACATTAAGGGTCATCTGCCATTAGACTCCTTGGTAGTGTCAAATGCACACAAAAGGGCCAATTCACAAACTTCTGGGGACACACCCCTGCCTGACGGAGTCCAAGATCATTGATGCGTCAGGGAAACAAATTGCTGCACAAGCAACAAACATATGGCGCATAGCAAATACACAGGCTTTACTCTCACGCTACAACAGGGCTCATTACGATCAACTAGAAAAGTTAATGGAACACCTACCAGATCAACACAAAGATCTGGCAGCAGAACTTTTACAGGAAGGCAAATTAATATCGAATGCCTCAATTAAATGCGCACTAGATATAGCTGACACAGCATCCAGAGCAGTGAACACTAGTGTTATTCTCAGGCGTCACGCATGGTTACGCATTTCGGGTTTTAAGCCAGAAGTACAAACTACCATCCTTAACCAGCCCTTTAATCAGAACCAATTGTTCAGGCCGGAAGTAGATAATACATTAGAAAAGATGAAGAAAGACACAGACACCGCTAAGTCTATGGGGGCATTACAATCCACCCAAACAAGAGGTTCTTTTCGCCACTCCTCTTATAGAGGAGGCTCCAAGCAGACCGGCGCAGACACATCATCATCTTTTAAAACACACACACAAACCTCCTCTAATAAAGGCTATTTTAGAGGAGGATACAGAGGCAATAACAACAAGGGAAGAAGTAGAGGTAGTAACAACAACCGCTCCTCTTCCACTCCTAAACAGTGACTTCCCTCTGCCTCCTCTACAGCATTCCACTCCTGTGGGGGGCAGACTTTCACAGTTCCTACATGTCTGGAACTCCATCACAACAGACAGGTGGGTAAGACAAATTATCCAACATGGCTACTGCCTAGAACTCACAGCAACACCCCCCCCAAACATACCACCCAGGCAGCGTCCAATGTCTGCAGAACACATAACTCTGCTTCAACAGGAAGTTCTAGCACTTCTACAAAAAGATGCTATTCAAGTAGTTCCGTTAGAGGAACAAGGAACAGGAGTTTACTCCCTGTACTTCCTAATTCCAAAAAAGGACGGGACATTAAGACCAATTCTCGATCTCAAATCAAAATCTTTATTCAAATGTTATCAAATCCATAAAAGCAATACAAATATACAATCCCAATAAATAAAATAGCCATGATTCTAAATACATTTAAAACAGCACACGTTACAGAATACAAATTAATTAGCAGCAATAATACAGAAATTTACTAAGGGTACTCCATTGTTTTCCGTACGTAAGTAATAACTCTCAAAAAAGTGCTGGTGCGGAATATCAGTTCATCATTGTTCAAAGTTAGCAGCATCAAATAAGATTCTTCCAAAGAAAGTGGTCTGTGCTTCTTAAAATATGGAACTAGAAACCATTTGATGTATTTTAGATAAAATTTACAAAAAAAGAAAAAAAGTAAATCATCTTGTAAACTCATACATCGATCTCAGGCCCCTCAACTACTACATACAATCAGATAATTTTCACATGATCACTTTACAACAGGTACTCCCATTACTACAACAGGGAGATTTTCTGTCCACACCTGAAGGACGCCTACTTTCACATTCCAATACATCCTGCGCACAGGAAGTATTTAAGGTTTGTCATACAAGGACAACGCTATCAGTTCAAAGTCCTTCCATTCGGGGTCACAACAGCACCACAAGTGTTTACAAAGTGCTTAGCAGTAGTGGCAGCACATCTCAGAAGACAACAAATACATGTCTTCCCCTACCTCGACAACTGGCTCATAAAAGTAAAATCGTTCAACCAGTGTGCACAACACACAAAACAAACAATTCAAACACTGCACAACTTAGAGTTTACGATAAACTACACCAAGTTGCACCTAGAGCCTACGCACGGTCATCAATATCTAGGAGCTACTATAAACACATCTGTAGCTCTAGCGTATCCCAGTCAAGCCAGGATTCAAAGTATTCAGAACTTAGTCTCACTTTTTCAATGCCAGCACTCTCTACAAGCCAGAGTGTTCATGAAACTAATAGGCATGATGGCGTCTTGCATCTTTATAGTTCCTCACGCAAGACTGCAAATGCGCCCACTACAAGAATGTGTAGCACAACAGTGGAATCAGGCTCAAGGTCCACTTACAGACCTGATGTTGGTAGACAGCCGTACATATCGCTCTCTGCAATGGTGGAACACCAAAAACTTGACTAAGGGACTGCCGTTCCTAGATCCAGTTCCACATATAGTGCTCACAACAGATGCATCCCTCACAGGATGGGGAGCCCATCTCTTGCATTATACCACACAAGGTCAGTGGAACAATCAACAGAAACAGTTCCACAGCAACCATTTAGAGCTGCTTGCAATTATTCTAGCTCTCAAAACATTTCAAGTACAAATCCAAAACAAAGCTGTCCTAGTCCGGACGACAATATGACAGCCATGTATTATATACAAAAACAGGGGGGGGGCACACTCTCTGCAACTGTCCCAACTTGCACAGAAAATTTGGAGATGGGCCATCCCTCAAAAGATACATCTGACAGTAAAACACCTTCCAAGGATCCACAACCAGATATCAGATCTGTTGAGTCGCCAGTCACAACAGATTCATGAATGGGAGTTGCACCCACAAGTTCTTCAACCATTCTTTCAAATGTGGGGGCATCCACAAATAGACCTGTTTGCCACCCACGAGAACTCAAAATGCCCAACCTTCGCCGCCAGGTTTCCACACCCACAGTCGGAGGGGAATGCAATATGGAGGAACTGGTCAGGCAGATTTGCGTACGCTTTTCCCCCTCTCCCACTCATTCCACTTGTAGTACGCAAGCTCAGACAACAGTCTCTCAAACTAATGCTAGTGGCCCCCACATGGGCACGTCAGCCGTGGTTCACCATGCTATTAGATCTCTCACTGGTTCCACATCAGAAATTACGGCTCACGCCATCCCTGTTGACACAGAACCATGGAGAAATAAGGCACCCAGAACCAAGCCAGCTGAATTTGGCGATCCGGCTCCTGAAGTCCTAGAGTTTGGTTACTTAAACTTACCACCAGACTGTATGAACATAATTAAAGAAGCTAGAAGACCCACTACCAGAGCATGCTATGCTGCTAAGTGGAAACGATTTGCAATATACTGTAACAACAATCACATCGATCTTTTGGATGTTTCCATCCAAAATATCATTTGCTACCTTCTACATTTACAAAGGTCCAATTTGGCCTTTTCTTCCATACGCCTGCATCTAGCAGCAATTGCAGCGTATTTACAAAATAGACAACATCTATCTCTCTTCAGAGTAACTGCAATAAAAGCATTTATGGAAGGATTAAAAAGAATAATCCCACCTATGTTACCACCTGCTCCAGTATGGAACCTAAATGTGGTCCTTACAAGACTCATGGGACCCCCTTTTGCGCCGTTACATAAGTGTGAACTGCTATTCCTAACATAGAAAACTGCTTTCCTTGTTGCCATCACCTCTCTCAGAAGAGTTAGTGAAATACAAGCATTCACAATAGAAGAACCATTTTTTCAAATACATCCTAACAAAGTGGTTCTTAGACCCAATCCTAAATTCCTACCAAAAGTGATTACTCCTTTTCACCTAAACCAATCAGTAGAGTTACCAGTGTTTTTTCAAAAACCGGACTCTGTTGCAGAAAGAGCTTTACACACCTTAGATGTTAGAAGAGCTCTACTATATTACACAGACCGGATTAAATCCTTTAGAAAGACAAAACAACTATTTGTATCTTTCTCTCCCCCACATAAAGGCAATCCCATCTCTAAAAGAGGAATTGCTAGATGGATTGTAAAGTGTATTCGGATTTGCTATCACAAAACTGAACATACATGAACAGTTCGTCCTAGAGCACACTCCACTCGCAAACTAGGAGCCTCTAAGGCTTTCTTAGGAAACATGCCACTAGAGGACATATGCAAGGCAGCAACATGGTCTACAATGCACACCTTCACTAAACACTATTGTGTTGATGTGCAAGCCAAGCAGCAAGCTGCAGTAGGCCAAGCTGTTCTTAAAACACTATTTCAGTATGCTGCAACGGACACAAGTGACCACCGCTAGGGGAGACACTGCTGCACAATCGTTGCTAAATGTAGGATCTGCAGCTCATATGCCTCGAACGGAAAATGCTACTTACCAGTATGCATCTGTTCTTGGCATGTAGAGCTGCAGAATCCTACATGCCCTCCGCCTCCCCGGGACTTATATCCGTTCCAGTACTCATCTTACTTAGATGCACATGCATGTACTTCCTTTCTCTTTACTTCTAACTCCATCATTTCCCATCATGGCGAAAAACAATCTGAGGATGGAGTCGATGACCATGCGCAGTATTGACCATGGGAGGAGTCACCTATCTCGTGACTACAAAGACTTCTTCCAAGAAGACAACAACCTGCAATCATCCGAGCCCAACACCAGGTGGCGATCTATTGCTAAATGTAGGATTCTGCAGCTCTACATGCCAAGAACAGATGCATACTGGTAAGTAGCATTATCCTTCTCATCCATTTTGCGAAAATCGTCTCGGAGGAGAGAGACCTCCACTGTTACAGAGTCCACAGACGTGCACACTCCACTTATGGCCGCCATTACATCATGATGGGTAGGTTCAAGGGGCTTCGACTGTGGCGCTGTGTCAGGTTCTTTATCGGACCTCGGAGAGTCGCCCTTGTCCCCATTTTTAGCCCATGCAAATTTAGCCAGTTGCTTTTGGGGATTGTTCCTGAGGCCCTTTCCCCCAGTCGCCATGTTGATACAGCTTCAGTACCCCAACGTCTTGTCTACGACGCTTTGTTCGCTCTATGAACGGTGCCCTGCCTGTGCGAACCAGGGCAACAGCACGAGTCCGCACCCCTCCCCCTATGTCAGTCGCTGTTTATCCACGTCAGTGGTTGCTGACAGAGGCACCCCTCAGCCCGCAGTTTCCCCCGCAGAACTTCATGCCGGCGCGCTGCAGTGTTCTTCTGTGCCGGAGTATCTCGGGTATCAAGGAGCCCCACCAGAAACACCCAACTGTACCTCTGGCTGGCCCCCGCTAGGGCATCAGAGCGTCTATTGAAGTGGTTCCAGGTCGCAGTCAGGAAATGTAACTATTTCGGTACCGATCGGGTACTCTGCCTATTGTTGTCGCCCCTCCTGCCTGCTCCATCACATCCCCACGAGCACCCACCGTCCCCAAGCCGCCGGCAACATCCAGGGGGGGGCTGGGGGGGGGGGCAGGGAGAGGAGGGGGTCACCTCGCTTCCTCCGCAGGGCCGTCTCTACTTTGGCACAGTCCACAGTCAAAGAGCACAGTGGTGCGCCCATGATCACGCAGCTGCCTGGGGCCCCTGCAGCATATCTCCTGGGTCTGTGCCCCCACTGAGATCGCTATTTTCGAGGGCCCGCGGGACAAGGCCGTCGGCCGCCAACACTCGCCTACTCCCTCCTAGGCGGGCGGCGGCCTGCAAGTCCGCCCCTGCAGCGTCTTACAGCTAGGCCTCAAAGCCGGGGCCTCGCGTAGGCCCGCTTCTCCCGGGTTCCTCGGGGGCTCGCCAATCGCCTCAGCTGCGCGCCACTGCTTCCCCACCTCTTGCCGCTGCAGTCCGGTCGATCCGCCATACCTTCGCTCCCCCGACGCCAGGCGCTCGTAGACAGCAGAGCACCCCGGCGTGACTATCTGCCACGGGGAGCTGCCATCATTCTCTGCATCGAGGAGGCGCCTTCGGTCGGGTTGCGCCGATTGCGTGCCGTTTTCTCTGGGTGTGCGGGGCGGTAAGCATTGAAGGGGTCCCTGGAAGTGTATACACACTGCTGCTTCACTTATATTGGTGGATGACTGCGTATATATTAATTACGACCCAGGGGAGTCAGGAGCTCCTCTATTCCGCGGCCATCGCAGTCGGCGGCTGGCCACGTCCCCCCAAACTAACACTTTCTGTTGGCTACTTCTACATGCAAGTTCCTCACTACATGAATCTCCTTTTGGCTGAAATATGTCACCAATGCTTCAGGTAGACTCTGTCACCTTCCTGGATGTGATGTCTCAGAGCCATGTATGGAACCACTCAGTGCTCTGATGCCCGTTCTTTTTTTCTTTGCCTTCTTTAATGCAACTCCAGTGTGCTAATTTTAATTTTTCTTCTGTTCTAAAGTGCTTTGCAGTGCTGTAGTCCCTGCTTTTGGCTGATTGAGCTCCCTTTTGGACCCCTGTGTGCCATGCCTATAACCCATTGCCCTGGCATAGGTCAGCCACCCCTCTAACTGGGTGCACTATACCAGTGGTGAGGGTACAGGTGCATGACCCTGTACCCCTACAGTGTCAAAACCAATTTTTAGACATTGTAAGTGTAGTACTGCCCTTAAGAGTATATGTTGCTGAGAGTTTGTCATTACGAACTCCAAAGCACCATGATGGCTTTACTGAAAACTGGGAAGTTTGGTATCAAACTTCTCAGCACATTAAACCAACACTGATGCCAGTGTGGGATTTAATGGAAAATGCACTCAGAGGGCATCTTAGCGATGCTCCCTGAAAAACGATCTAACACTAGTGTCCAGGCTGTGTGTCTGCTCACCAGCTGCCACCACCAGACAGGGTTCTGGACCCCTGGGTTGAGAGCCTGCTGCTCCTGGGGGCCTGAAACAATGCACATCCTGGGACGAGGTGCCAAGCCCCCTCCCCCATGAAGGACAGGGTCCACAAAGGGGAAGCTTCAAAGGCTTGCTGCCTTTATGAGCTACCCCAGGCCTTTGCTGCTTCCAACAACTGGCCCCCAATGGTTCTAACCCCCACTTTGGGTGTGAGAATGGGAGGGAAAACCAATTGAGGAAGGGAGATGGGCCCACCTTTGCCAACCCCACCCCTCAGGTGGGGGAGGCGAGGTGATGCACAACTCTTGGTCCCTCCCATCTTGGAGATGGGTGACCCAGCCAACCAGAGTGAGGCATATGCTCCCCTCCCACTGGAGGGAGGGGACCCATTAGTCCCAACCTATACTTATCTGTAACCCCCCTAAATCTAGTATTTAGTGGAAACCCTGAACCTTGCCTCCTCAGACAAGAATCAATAAGAAGAAGAGAAGAAAGACCGAAGAAGCCGTGCTGAAACTAAGAAGAGGAGGACGCACACTGACTTGGCCCCAGCCCTACCGGCTAGTCCCCATCTCGAACCTGCTCCAGCAAAATCCTGGTGTCTCCAGCAGCCTCAAGAACCCAAAGGACCTGCCCTACCTTCAGAGCCAAAGACTTTATTTCCGGTGAGCACCGGATTTGCTCATTCACAGACTCAAGCCTGGGCCAAATCCGCAAGTCTGCACCCAACACCCACGGCCCGAGTTAGAGTGGGCCAACACCACGAGGAGGTCTTCCCAGTGATCTTGAGCTGAGATCTGGTGATCTCTGACCTGCTTTGAATCTCCAAGTGAAGCCTGCAGCCCCTTTCTGAAGGTTCTCCCCGACCGGAGCTGGTAAGAAAACTTGACGCCTAAAGACACTCCTGCACCCGATGTCCCACGGCCTTGGGTGGCCCAACTGATTGTGTCCCAGCAACCCAGGCATACCAACTTACCTCTCCAACCCGTGGTCGCCTCCAGAGCATCTGCGTCCTCAGCCTGCAGTATTTGTTGCAACCATAGAATACCCATTGATGAGAAGGTGCCATCTTTCTTGCATTGGTATGCCCCCACTTTTTTCTGACTGCTGATGTGCTTTGACTGAGTGTGCCCTGGGCTCCTGCCAACCAGGTACCCAGGGCCTGTGTTCCTTCCCTAAAACTGTACTGAAACAAAACCCAATTGGCATCTATGGCCACCTGTCAGCCCCTAGTAGTTGGTACCCAGGGCCTGGTGACCAGAGAAGACCCCTAAGGGCTGCAGCACTTATTGTGCCACCCTTAGGGGCCCTGTACCTTGGTACCCACACACTGCCTTTGCAGGGTGAATGCCTAGGTACAGAACTAAACAAAGAGTCGACATGGCACACATCCCTGTGTGCCATGCCCACAAACCCACTGCCCTGGCATACATCAGTCACCCCTCTAGCTGGGTGCCCTATGCCAGTGGTGTGGGCACAGGTGCACGAGCCCTGTGCCCCTACAGTACCCAGGGACATTCATGGGCACTGTAAGTGCAGTGATGCCATTAAGAGTATATGGTGCTGGGAGGTTGTCATTACGAACTCCACAGCACCATAATGGCTACCCCGAAGCCTGACAAGTTTGGTACCAAACTTCTCAGCACATTAAACCCACTCTGATGCCAGTGTGAGATTTATGTAAGATGCACCAGAGGGCATCTTAGAGATGCCCCCCATAAAACCTAACCTACAATCCACGTCTGGCTGAGTGGCTGCAGAGGCTGCCACACAGCAGACATGTTGCCGGACCCCTGGGTAGGATAGCCCCCGCTCTCCTGGGCCTGCAACAATGCACATCCTGGGCGAGGTGCTAGGTCTCCTCCCCAAGGATGGGTAGGGGGAAGCTTCAAAGGCATGCCGCCTCTGTGAGCTTCTCCAGACCATTTGCTGTACCCAGCAACCAGCCCCCACCCGTCCTGACCCCCACTCTGGCGGGAAAAACTACGTCAGGAAGGGGGGTGTGCACGCCTGTGCCAACCGCACCCCTCAGGTGGGGAAGACTAGGTGAAGCACGACCCCGGGCTCCGGCCATCTTGAAGATGGGGAGCCCTGCCCAATCACAGCTAGGCTCCTGCCCCCCTCCCACAGGAGAGGAGCAGGCTAGGGGGTGTACTCACCCCAGGGCAGGGACCCATTGGTCCCTGTCCTTGCCCTACCTGTAATGCCCCTAAATTCAGTATTTAAGGGCTCCCTGAACCTTCCTTCCTCAGATTCCGATAAACAAAGAAGAAAGAAGATCAAGAAGAAGAAGAAATCGCCGTGCAGCTGCTAACAGGACAACAACAACAACTGACTTGGCCCCAGCCCTACCGGCCTGTTGATCCTGGAACCTGCTCCTGGCTAACCCCGGTGACTCCTGCGAACAGCAATCTTGGGACACCCAGAGGACCTGCCTGCCTTGACCCTCTTGAAGATTGGGACTCCCTTCAGCAGAGGCTCTGCTGCAACAACCACCCTGGTGCCAGCCACTCTGCACCTGCAGAGCCCTGGCCGTGCCCAACCGAACCAAGACCACGAGGACGTCCCCCTGGCGACTGGGACCCGAAGTCCAGTGCCCAAAGACCCTCCTCGACGAACCAGACGACGCCTGCAGACTCAGAACCAGGGGCCACCCCAACCGCGACCAGCTGAGGGTAAGCTTTTCCGACACCCAAAGACACCCCTGCACCTGGTGCCCTGCGGCTCCCTGTGCCTCCCTTTGGGGTACCTACCTGTGCTCCAAGACCCCAACTTACCTCTCGATGTGCTCGTCGCCCCTGCAGAGTCTCCATCCCGAGCCTGCAGCCTTTGTTCCATTTTGACCTTTCCCATTGGATAACATTGAGCGCCCGATGGCTCAAGAGCACCCTGCACCCAGGCGCCCGAGTGCCGCTGGCTGTGCCACCGTTATCCTATCCTGCTCCCCACCTTGCCCTGAGCAAGTGACCAGGAGCCCAGCTCCCACAGCCACGTGGCCTGCTAGTCAGCAGCCACCAACCGAAGGCCCCCTTTCCCTCATTGGATATCATGGGGCCTACCTACCTCTGCACCCGGCCGCCCATGTGCTGCTGGGATTGAACTAACTGTACTTACCTGCCCTGGGGATCCCTGAGTCTATGCCCAGAACCTTAACTTCACCTACCAAGTACCCACCTGAAAACCGGTAACTCACTTACCTGCCATTTGATAACATTGAACAATTTTGACCCGAAATGTTTTTAAGTGTGAAGTTTTGAAAATGAAAATATTCATATACAATCAGCCAAAGTCCGAATTCCGAAGTACTCACCTGTGATCAGGGGAGAAGCCAGTACTGTACCTTTCAGCCCAGTACTGAACCGCAAATGTAGTCCCTACCGGGTTTGCTAGTAATCTGTATTTTCTCCATAGGAACCCATTGTCTGCTTTTCTATAACATTTCTTCTGTCTACTTTTGAAAACTTGAAATATTCTTTAAAAATCACACAAAATACTGAAGCACAATCACCTACCTGTTTTGAGTTAAGACCCCAGCGCTGGACCTAGGAGACCAGTGCTGGATTACAAAAGTAACGCGATCGTACTTTACCTGCAACCTGAATTTTCTCCCATTGAATAACATTGTCAGATTTCCATTGAAAAGTTTCAAAGTGTGAACTTTTAAAACGGCTATATATTCATGAAAATTCACTACAGTAACTAAAACGTTTTTGCTAATCTGGTTTCAGCTTAGACCCCAGGACTGAATCTAGGATCTAGTCCTGGAACTACTAAAGTAATCTGTGTAGTAATCAACTGTACTTTCATGTGGAAAACCCATTTAGCTCAATGCTATAGTGTGTTTTAGGATTGTGTTGCTTACTACCAATACTGTATTAATTGTGTGCACAAACTTTATTGCTCCTTTGCAAAGTAATTACATGAGAGTACTTATAACGAGAAAAGTATATTTTTATAACTGTTGGTTCTAAAAATAAAACAACTATATCTGTGGATATAAAAACAATCGGCCTGGAGTTCAGTCCTTGAGTGTGTGAAACCTTTTGTTCACTGAGTGTGTACAACAAATGCTTTACACTGTCCTCTGGTACTGTCCTACTGCTCGACCAAGCTACCAATTTGGAGAGTAAGGTCAGTTCTGACTTTAACCTCTGTTATACCTCTGGGGTTGGTGGACTCTATACATACTGGACTTCATTCTAGTCCAGTATGTATAGAGCCACTTTCTCACATTATTGATCTCAACAGCGCACCGGACGCCAAATCAGCACCCTGCACCCAGCCGCCTTTGCTCCACTGCGGGTGTACTTTGGGTGTTAACTCAGATTCCCCTTTGCCCTGAGCCTAATTCCAGGAGCTTTGCTCCCACAACCATGTGGCCTGCTCGTGAGCAGCGACCAACCGGAGGCCCCCTAACCCCCATTGGATAACTTTGGGCCTCAACACTGTGCACCCGGCCGCCCTAGTTCAGCTGAGGGTGTTTCAAGAGTGCATCCTTGACCCTGGGGGAACCCTGGTTCTAACCCTAGAATACCAACTCCCACAAATAACTACTTACCTGTAAACCGATAACTATATTTCCTTCCATAGGATTGCATTGACTGCTCTTCTTGAAAATCGTTTTAAGTGTGGAGTTGGTTTGTATGGAACATTGAAAAACTGCATATGTACTAAAAGTGAATTACTTACCTTTTTTTTAGGAGATGTTTTAGTGTGATATCTAGGCATATCACACTGATAGCAAAAGTAATCTGAAAAGTAATGTACGTAGTAATCTGTAAAGTAACTAAAAAGAATTTTCGAACTGTTGACTTACCTGTAATTCAACCAACTCCATTTGAACCTGCATTTAACTGTAAACAACTGCATAAGAATTTGCAACGCATTTATTTCACTTACCTGCACCAGGCTTGCTTCCAGAAATAAAATAACTTAGTATTTTTTATACAAACAAATTGTTCTGAGTTCAGTCTTTGAGTTTGTGACTTCATTTGCTGCCTGAGTGTGTACAACAAATGCTTAACACTGCCCTCTGGTAAAGCTCGCCACACTACGACAAATAGAGAGTAAGGTGCTAACTACTTTTACCTCTGCCTACCTTTTGTGTTCCACTGGACTCTGTGCACATGATACCTCATTTTGATATAATATATTCAGAGCCAGCTTCCTACACTGAGTTGTTGCTACACTCCCACCTAGTCTTCCAGATACCAGCTGGCCAGTCCAGAGTCAACCAGAGATTTAGCACTGATTCCTGCACTCTCTCACACCTCACAATCTCTACCCCAAACTCCTAGGCACTCGTCGGTCTGAGTCCTTTGTTTCCTCCATTATGGCATTGAGGAAAGTATGTGAGTATATTGATGCATCAAGGATGCGTTTTTCACCTTTCCTTCTTCAGAGGAGTTTTTCACCTTCTCCTCTACTCAGTGTCAGGGACATTTATATTGTGCCTTTTTTCGATAGCAGTGGATGGGAGTCCGAACATGAGGTGGGGCTTGGCTAGACCCATCAGTGGATATTTCATCCTTTATGGACACTGTGTAATCCTGCAGAAGTCCTTTTTCTACCCAAGACAGAGTTTAAAACAAATGTCTTCAACAGCCTGTGGGGCTGACGTGGCATGCCTCCACCTGCTTAAATCACTCTTGTCTTAAACTCGAGACCACAGAAGAAGCCACAGCTGATGTCATCTTGCACCTGCTCAGAATAAAACATGACTCACACCCCCTCACCTTCCCCCATCACAAGGTACATCTACCCCGGGAACTCTTTCACCCAAGAGAAAGTTCCAATTCTCATGTTGCTCTGGAAGTTCCACTTTGTGCGTCTCAAGGGCTGTGGGAAGACCTGGGGAGCTTGGCTTCGAGATGCCTTCCTCCCCACTCTGTTACCAATGCGAGTGCCACCTTGCTCCTTGGAAGGCCTGTCACACCAGCCTTCCTTTCAAAGGGATGTTGCACCCCTGTTGGGTCTGAAATTTCTACCCACAACCAGTACAATGACACTATTTAGTTGGGCTCTGTTGGACAACCAGTTCCTGAAGTTCTTTCTATCTTTTTCTCTCCCTTTTTTTTATTTCATTTTGGGGGTTGACCGCACCTGGAGGGGGCTAACACTTTGTGCTGTGGCCCTGTGCCCCCCTCCCATGTGCAGGTCTCCATACATATACGTCTAGCTCCCCTCCACCCCAGGATAGCCATGGAGAACACAACTACATTCAAAGTTATTGCTGAATGTGATAGGTCTTAATTCCCCCAATAAACGCCACCAAGTATGGCGATGCCTGGCCCAACAACACCCAGACCTCATGTTCCTCAGGGAACCATACTTACTGCAAACTGATCAGCGTCAAATGAATTACAGACTTGTGGCCATAATGCTTAAACCACACCTCGGAGGCACCTATGTCTCCATGACACAGGACCCTAAAGGCAGTTTCCTTAATATGATCATACGGTACGCACACAACACTTATCTCACGCTTCTCAACATATACGTTCCTAATTCCTCCCATGGCCCATTCCTGCTACAATTGCGAGACTCCCCCGGGGACATTATAGTAGGGGGAGATTTCAACCTGGCTTGTGGATCCCGACTTAAATAGGGACACCAACAGATTCCGAGGTACGGGGACAAGGTTGATCATACTGAAGAAAGATTACTGATTTGGGTCTCCTAGATTCATAGCTCTACCTTCACCCAGACACTAGAGACTACTCATTCTGCTTGCATCTCCACTCCACGTAGTTACGCATTGACTACAGCTTGATTACACACTCACATCTCCCCATGTCTATTTGGGTGCCCCCAAATCCGTTATTGCTAAGCTACAAGTGGTCCAAAATTCGGCAGCAAGACTCCTTACGGACACAAAATACCGGTGCTCATCCAAGCCTGCCTTAAGATCACTCCATTGGCTTCCGATACAAGAGAGAATACATTTTAGAGCCCTTTGCATCATGCATAAAAAACTTCAGGACAAGGGCCCTCCTATCATTAAGAATCTGATCAAACCATGCAAAGCCACCAGAAATCTCTGCTCAAATATCTCTAACTGGCCGACACCCCTAGAATTAAGAAGGCTCGGACAGGCGGCCGCCTCTTCTCCTATAACGCTTCAAGTATCTGGAATTCCCTCCCTCTCTCTATCCGCAAGGAAACCAACCTCCTGACATTCCGCAAAAACCTGAAGACATGCTATTCCCATAATCCCATCTGCCCTCTCGCCACCGTCCACAGCGCTGGGATGCTTCCGGGTAGCCATGCGCTATACAAAAACATTTTTCATTTCTTTTCATTTTCATGTTTAAACCCGCCACTACATCTGATATCTCGATTTCTGACCTCACCCGGAAAGACCTTACATAGTGATTTGACCCACACAACCCAGGAGCTTCCTCATCGTGGCGTCTCAAACCCTACATAGCTAGGGACTCGGTAAAGAGATCAGACCTACAGGAAGCCATAACCTATTATTTTGAGCAGAACGCTACCCCTGAAATTTCGACCCATACATGGTGAGACATCCTCAAGTCTACCATATGAGGCACCATCATAGGCATCCAGAGGGGGAGAGCTAGAGATAGTGGCTGCTCGTAGAGGAAGTGCTGTGGGCGGCGGGGGAGGGGGAGAAGAGGGGGTGGTAGTGGACTCGGACTTACGACGGGCAGGAGTAATGTAAGTAAATGACAAATGACTAAATAAAATTATTTACCTTGCGCTTGCTGCATCGCTGAGTTGGTGATGCAGCGAGCGCAAGGTAAATAGTTTTATTTATCTACTTACTGTACTCCTGCCTGTCGTATGTCTGAATCCACTACCCCCCCCCCCCCCCCCCACCCCACCCTGCCCCTCCCCATCGTCCGCAGCACACCCTCTGCGAGCCGCCGCTGGCTAGAGAGGTCATACTGGTGAGAACTCCTTGGCACTGGAGATAAAAGACCTGAAGACCCAAGGCAAACAAAATCCCTCAAGGCTCTTAAAGCGAAAATTGGCGATGTTGCAAGGTCATTTGAAACTTTATAGGACCAACTTTGCCGAACACGCCCTTCTAGTTGTCGGACAAAATTTCTATGACCAGGTGAATAAAGTCAGTACCTTCTAGCTCGTAAACTACGAGTACAACGTGCTAGGATCTACATCTCAAAGGATTTCAACAGTGTCGGGCAAGTGGACAGTTACTAGGGAAGGATAAACAAAATGTCTTTTATGCATTTTACCAGTAGCTTTATACTTAAGATGCCATGCAACCAGGACTCATTTGATGCTTCCTCAAGCAGTGCAACTGGCCCCCAGTGCCCGCCCAATATTAAGAACTTCTTGAGGCCCCTATAGACGCCAATGAGGTTTGCCAAGCAGTCAAAGCAATGGCAATGGACAAAGCCCCAGGCGGACTCCCCCTGGAGTTTTAAAAGACCTTTCTGACACTCCTACAAGAGCCTTTGCTTGCTCTCTACAACTCTTTCACCGCTACAATGCCACCAATCTAACCCCCATCATTTGGGAAGCAAAAATAGCCCTGTGCCCCAAACCAGGTAAAGACCAAACCTATAGATCCATTGCAGTTCTAAATGTCGATGCCAAAATCTACATGAACATGCTAGTGATGCACCTCAATCCATTTCTCTCTGTACTGATGAGTCGGACCAATTGGGGTTCATCCGCAATTGACATCCGCCACCTTGTCTACTTAATTGAAAAGGCACACAAGCAAAATATCCCAGCACTTCTCCTCTCCCTGGATGCAGAAAAAGCTTTTGACCGCATCAGCTGGCACTTCCTTAAGGAGGTACTTAGTAAACTTATCTTGCGACAGGGTATGATAGAGAAAATTATAGTAGTCTATACTGACCTCAAGGCAGTACTCGCGGTAAATGGACAACACAGAGAAGAACATATCATGCTGGCTAGGGGTACCCAACAGGGCTGCCCCTTGTTTCCCCTTCTTTTTGCCCTCTTAGTAGAACACTTAGCTATAAGGATCTGACAAGAACAGGGTATAACTGGTATCCCGTTTGGGGGCCGGATGCACAAAAGTAATCTGTTTGCGGTTGATATCCTCCTCATACTGACCAACCCAGCTCGGTCCCCTGCATCCCTTTTCCCGCTCCTGAAAGAATCTGAACTGGTGGATGACAGAGGATGACATCGCACCTCTGGCTGGCACTACTCTATTTCACTAGACGAGGCACTCCATTAAACATCTGGTCTCACTATCAACAGGCACTTCAAAGACTGGTCGAAGATTAACTGGAAACCACTCTACAAAACTATCCTGGATGATGTGCGAAGGTGGAGTCCTCTCTATCTTTCATGTCTAGGACGCATTAATGTTATCAAAATAAACATCCTCCTCCGAGTCCTATATGTATTCTAAACTCTGCCCACCCCTATACCCGCTCAGGAAATAACTAAACATCAAAGCCTTCATCTGAGCAGTCACAGCACCGCAGTTTTCTAACAAAATGTTAATGCTCCCAAGACACAGGGGAGGCTTGGCTTGTCCTAATCTCTTGAAAAGCTATTGGGCAGCCCACTTCCAAATACATTTCGGAATGGGTAGTCTGCTATAATGAAAAGCACTGGCTCCATATGGAAAATGCAGTGGCATACTGCCCTCTGTGGGATCTGGCTGGCTCCCTTGCCCCACGAGCCTCTACAATGCTTACATCGCCATTCCAACTAGGACAGTCCAGGACATCTGGGATCAAATAGCAGATAAAAAGGTCTCACCACCTTTCCATCCCCTAATACCCTAATCACCAGAAATCCATACTTTTAACCCACCCTCTTTCCCAACGCATTTTCAGAATGGAACAGGGTTGAGTGTAGAACCCTTGGTGATCTCTTACAAGGCAATGGCATCAAGCCTTCTGAACAATGCAAACAGGAGTATCTGATCTCAGAAAACGTGCAACTCCAGTACTATCAGCTTAAACATTGGCCCTCCACCTCACTAGGGCTGCCATCCAGAACAGTCACTCCTTTTGAAAAATGGGTGAGGTAATTCGAGGGCATGAAAGGACTAATTACAAACTGTGGGGCCACACAAGTCCCCAAGCCTAAAATACCTCACGCCTACAAAACTAGATGGGCAAGATAATTAGGGATAGATCGTTCCCCAAATGAATGGGACACATTATGGGTGGACATATCCAAATCCCTATACAGCATTCCCCAACGAGAATTGGTATACAAAGTGATGCTACAGTAGTATCTCACCCCAACCAGGCTACAACACATATTCCCCACAGCCTCCGACATTTGCTAGCGATGTGACAAAGAACGTTGCACTCCAGGGACATTTGTTGAGACTGCATCCTCATTCAAACTCCCCTTCCTGCTGACACCTCATTAGTTCTCTTTGGGTTCAAGCCTACTGAACTGGAGGGGATGATGGGTGTGAACTGGACTCTCACGCCACATGACCGGTCGGCCAAACAATTTATCGCCCTATATTAGAAAGACAAAGACCCACGCTTCCCCGCCAAGTGTCGTGGCATCCGAGGATGTGGTATGTTCTAGCCATGGAACAAATCACACACAACATAACGAACATGGATAAGACGTTCACTAGCATATGGCAACCCCTCGTGCGCTAAAGCTCGAGACTCATATACAACTTCAATGCACCTCAAAAGCTTGGGGCTCTTCTACTCTTAAACTATGTGTAAGGTTCTCCTTCCCCTATTGTAGTAAAGTGCCCCTTTTTCACATGGCCACCCTACTTTTGCATGGTATTTGATGCAGTTTTGACTGAAGACTTGTTAACCAGGTCCCCAGTGTCAGTGTCCTTTCCCTAAAACAAGCTAAGTGTTCAATTGTTCCCCAATTGGCAAGATCCTTAGCACCGCTGAAAGTTCCTAGTAAATGGTTTCCCTGGTACCTAGGACATTAGTACTAAAGAGGGTCCCTAAGGGCTGCAGCATGTATTGTGCCACCCTAAGGGCCTACCATCAAACTCCTGCAGACTGCCATTGCAGGCTGCGTGAAATGGTGCGGACAAAAGTGAAAACGCGACACGGCACACACCTTGTGTGCCATGCCCACAGACACTACATGCAGTATATGCTCGTCAACCCTACAGCATGCCTTACAGCCCTACGGCAGGATGCATTGTTACATGTGAGGGCATATCTGCTAGAGCTGATATGTCTCTGTGCTGTCTGGTTCGATTTGGAGATAGTACAAGTGAACATGGAAGCCATCTTAAGTATATGTACTGGGCACTGGTCATTACGAGTTTCCAGGTACATGATGGCTTCACGGAACCCCATGGTGTTTGTAATCTAACACCTTGTCTTAATAAATCTGTACATTTGCCACCCCTGGATGGCAGACCGGGAAGTGGGTGGGTGGAGGGAGTGGGGAGGAGTTGGTTCACTTTGCAACATTAGTGCGTGTTTATATATACACAACGGATTCGAATACGCGCGTGTTTTTAATCGAAAGGCCGAACAGACCCTATCGATTTGTCTGATGCGCAACAACTACAAGGGACGCATACAGACAATAGTCACAAAAACATATTGTATACCCACAAGCATTGTGAAATTAAACATATTCGAAACGTGCGCTTACTCTTTTCTTTCTCTTCCATTTAACCAGACTGAGCCACAGCAACGCGTGGCCGGGTGCAGCCAGTGAGTCATAAAAGTCTTTCAGACTTGCAAGAGGGATTTTTAGATGACAATTCAGACATAATCACCATCCATAACCTCAATGCCATCTTTATAAGAAGGTTTGGCTCTACTCAACCATGGCCCACGTTCTCGAATCATTACCTCACAAGATTGCAGCATCCAGCACATCACCTGCCCTAACCAAATAGGGAGTGGCATTACTGTTGCCCACAGGTCATCATTGTCCTGCCTTCATCAGCAAAGCGTACTTAAATTCCGTCAGGCTTAACTCCATCTGCTTCTCACTGTTGGCAACAGGGGCTGCAACCAACCAGTCTCGTCTTCCAACTACGTGAAACTAACCCTTCCTTTAATTTTGAAACACCATTTTGATCAGTTCATCCTCAACTTGTTCCTTTGCAAAGGTCACCTCCTGTGTAATGCAGTGGCCAAGATCTTAATGGATGCCAACTCCACACTGTTGGCATCACTTATTTCGTCATGCTGCCTTCACACTACAAGGGCAACACATTGAAAATTATTTTCGCCATCTTGAGCAATGTCTTGTTTTACTCCCAAAGATGAATTAATTTGGTCTACCACTCAGCTATCAGCTCTGACCATCTCCACTCCTCACCTTCCCATCCAGGAGAACTGAAATCAAACCATTGGTACTGGTCATTCAGTAGATTTTCTACGTTATGGTCAAGGCTTTCACAAGCCAAGTGTATCCTAATGCATTTCACACAACCCCTCCAGGTGGAGTAAAAAAGGATTGAGGCGTTCAGGAAGTAAATGCTGTCTTTGAACAGCTTGGCAACAATGTCATTTAACTAGGTCTTCCTATTAGACAGTTATATGCGCACTCTCTTGGACATAGCCAGCTAGAACTTGCCAGGGATCTCTGAAGAGTTGAGGGCCTCTTTGGATCAAACCAGTCCAGACGACCAGGATGCAACCAGATACATAATTTGATCTGGCCTGGACTCTACAGATTGCTTGGGTTGAGCAGTCTGCACTAGTATGATGCTCCATTGCCACGGATGGATGCGATCCACACAGGCTTTTCAGGAGATGATGCCAACATTCCTCATGTATATGCCTGGTGATAGAGCAGCCTATTTGGCGATCCTGCTCTCAGATGCTTTAAGGAAAGCAGAGCCACGGCATGTTCCTTGGGCCTATCCACCCCCTGCCAGACAGTTTCCTCATCGGTTTCCATCTTTCTGTGGCTACTCCAGAGTGTTGAAGTATAGACCACACCAGGCCCCTCCGTCACTGCAGAAGTTACCTCAGCCTATCTTGGATGGGACTGTTATCAACCAAAGTTTATGCAGGTCACCAGGGACCACGTCCTTCTCAGTCGCTGTGCCCTGCGGCAAAAGCCCCCAACCTGCTTTAGTTTGCCCTTTGCAGCACGCAATCATTCTGTGGGACTCAGGATGCAATACTTCCTCCCAGAACGACAGTACCTTAAATGTAATGAGATCAGCCTTCCAGATTGCTCAACAGGGTTATGCTGTCCCGTTTATTTCTGACCCACCACAACATCCTTCCACGTCAGAGTGGCTTTCCGGGTACCACCTATCTATCATGTTGCAAGTGTTGTGCGTACTACTTCCCAAAGGATCCATCTAGAGGGTGCCGGCCTTGAAGTAGGAAAGGGTTGTCACTCCGCTATTTCCACATGCTGAGGAAGGACGGAGGCCTTCATCCGATTTTATATCTTTGCCCTCTGAATACCTTTCTACGAATGTCTAAAATGCTCACTCTGGCCTAAGGTCTATCTGCCCGGGATCCAGGCAACTAGGTAGTAGCCTTAGGCTAGCAGAACACTTACTTTCATGTGCCCATCTTGCAGTCCCACAGATTTTACCTGCAGTTCACGGTCAGCAGGATCATTTTCAGTTTGCCATGCTCCCCTTCAGTTTTACCAGTGCCTTGTAGGTGTTCACAAAAGTGATAGCGGTGTGATCGCAGCACATCTTTAGAGTTTGGGAACATCAGATTTCCACTACCTGGATACTGTTACCAAGTCCCAACATCGTTTTATTTTGACGAGATTTAGGTTTAATTATGTAAATTTTTTTCTGGCTGGGCAAAGATAGAAGGCCTGGGTCCTTGCTCATGCGATTGTTTTTCGAGGCAGGATACTATGCATTTTGTCTTATTCTCCGACTTTATTTACCTATTCGCAGGCATTACATCCTTCTGGTTTAAAAAAAAAAGGTTTTTGCAGGCGAGACCAGCTCTTTTATACCTGCAATTGCTGAGCAATCCGTGGGAAACTTTCAGTATTGCTAGCTTTTTAGTAGCAGCAGTTAGAGCAAGGAAAAAAAGGAAGTAGCAACTGAAAGAGGGTTAGTGTCCGGATTCTGTTATGTATTCTTTGCCCTATTTCACGTGAAATGTTTTTATATTGTCTGTATTTTATAGTGATATTTGCATATTCGGAATTGCAGCGATGTTCTATTTATGGATGATTTTGTGTAATAATTCTTTTTAATCTTGTAATGTTGAGTATTTTTAAAATACTTTCATGTTTTTTTTAATTCTTTTTATTGAAAACACAAAAACAAAATAAAATACACATATAACAAACCACTGGGTTGCATCAAAACACTCAATATTTATACAGACTTCTTCCTGCGCCAAGAAAAGCGACAATAAGAATATCACAGGTGTTCACAGGTCCTTCACCATTGCTTGATCATCTGGCTCAGCAGGAGGAGCACAAATATCTCCCCTATAGACATTCCAGGGCCCCCAAATCTTACCCCATTTCTTAGGTCTCCCTCTGGCCACATACACCAATCCAAATCCTCCATCCATTTCCCAATGGTAGGCGGCCGATTCGCCCCCCACAATTGTGCTATATTAAGTTTAGCAATACCGCATGCCAGCGTGGCCCACGCCTTCCCGTGGGACGAGAGATCGGTTGGATCCCAAACATTCAAGAGACACCTCCGCGCCTCCAGCTCAAAGCTCACTCCCCACACCTCGCGTATCTTCGCATGAATAGTGGTCCATTACCCCAGAATGAGGGCACAGTCCCACAAAATATGAAAGAACGTCCCGACCTAGCCGCATCCTCTCTTGCACCCATCACTCGCAGCCAAACCCATACGCACCATTCGTGGACCAGTGACATAGCAGCGGTGCAGGATCTTCAATTGAACCAGCTGGAGTCTCATCGGAACCGCAACGACTCTCGGAGAGGCCACAGCCTCCCTCCAGTCCTCGTCCTCCAGAATCAGGCCTTCAGCCCTCCATTGGTCTCTAAGAACCACTAACGGATCCTCTGTATGATTAACTAGTTTCCTATAAATCAAGGAGATCGTCTTTGTCGGAAGGTGGCCTTCCAACACTCGATCCTCTAGTGGGCAAGCCTCAGGGAGCGTCTCCCCCCGGGGGACTCCAGTAAGTAACGCATGCCGAATCTGCAGATACCGAAACTTCTCACTCCCTTGCAGTTGATACCGTTCCTGCAGGGCCTCAAAAGGAAGGATACCACCTTTACCCCAGTGATCCCCCACTCTGGAGATACCAATGAGGTCCCATTTATCGAAACCCTTGGACTTCCATAAACTTCCCAGGCGCTCAGAGTTCCAGAGAGGCGTAGCCAGTGTAATCTTTCCCTCCCAATTAAGGGAGCAGTTGGCCTCATGCCAGACCCGAACTGCCACCACCGTTGGCCCCACCAAGGGAAAACGGCCACGTCGAGCATATAGTGCCCTAGTAAACTCTCCCCCGGGAACCTGACCGCGATCCATTGCATAACCGGGGTCCAGCGGTGAGCCATAGATGGCATGATTAACCGCCGCCAGTTGTGACGCCCAGTAATACTTACGAATATTGGGCAGACCAATCCCCCCATCATACCATGGCAATGTCAATTTAGTAAACGCAATTCGAGGTCTACCCTCCCAAAGTAGCTGTCTCTGGAGAGCCTCAACCTCCTTGAAATACAACGGAGGAACCGGGTCCATCGAGTTCTGAAGCGCATATAGAAAGCGAGGAAGAGCCATCATTTTAAATAGAACTACGCGACCGAGAAGAGATAATGGAAGCGACTTCCACCGGACCACATCCCGCCGAAGCCTGACTAGGGACGGCAACAAGTTGTTGGAATACCTCCTCCGAGGATCCAAGGATATGTAAATGCCAAGATACTTAAAACCTTCCATTTCCAGTCTAACCGGACAACCGGGAGGAACCACCGGGGGATCCCCACTTAACACAAAAAGAACCGACTTCGTCCAGTTAATGGCGAAGCCGGAATATCCTCCAAACACATCCAAGACATCCAAAAAAGCTATAAGGGAGGTCCGTGGGGAGGTCAAATACAACAAAATATCATCCGCATAAAGCGATATCTAGTCCTCCCACTCGGAAGTCCACCTAAGCCCCCTAATCGACCTATCCCAACGGGCCCAAGCCGCGAGCGGCTCTAGTGCTAATGCGAACAGTGGGGAAAGAGGACATCCCTGTCTAGTGCCCCTCTCCTGCGCAAAGTCAGCCGACCTATGATTATTAACAACCACATGGGCCAATGGACCAGAGTACAAAAGGCGGACCCAAGAAACAAACTCTGGCCCTATGCCCATCTTCCCCAAGACGGCAAAAAGATATGGCCATTCCACTCTGTCAAATGCCATGGTGGCATCCAAGGATAACAAAATCGTCGGCTCATGAATCTGCGAAGCCCCCCCCCAAGGACCCCATGGAGCCTGCGCAGATTGAGAGCCGTATTTCGACGGGCCATAAAACCTGACTGATCCGGCTGGATCAACGTTGTGATAACCTTCAGCAGACGAGTCGCCAACAATTTTGCCAAGATTTTCGGTTCAGCGTTCAACAGGGAGATCGGGCGATAGGAAGAACACGCGGTCTTCAGCTTGCCATCCTTGTGTAGGACTATGATGTTCGCAACCCGCTGGTCGTACGGAAGCTGAAACCTCTCCCTACTCTCCAAAAACATGTCACGAATGAAGGGAGCCAACTTATTCACGTTAACTTTATAGAGCTCAACCAGGAGTCCATTAGGACCTGAGGCCTTACCGGATCGGACCCCTCTAATCGCCTGCGCCACCTCGTCATTTGTTAGGGGGGAGTCGAGGAATTCCTTGTCCTCGTCCGAAAGAGTAGGCATCGGGATGTCCTGAATCAAGTCCGCGTTTTCAGACTCCGAGTGAATACATTCGGCTGCATACACCTTCTTATAATAACCAGCAAAGACCTCCACAATCTCCTGCGGGTCTGTAATTTTATCGGATCCGACGGGCCGCAGCTCCGGAACCAGCCTCGACGCCCAATCACCCTTCTCAAGCCAGGCAATCAGCTTCCCTGCCTTATCCCCATGCTCGTACACCCGACTCTGGGTATTTGCCAACTGTGACTGACCTTGCGTTTTCCCGGGCCCGGCTACGATACTCATCCTTAAGGAGGCGCAGACGGTGGATTCCCCCGGCGTAGCGGCACGCGACACCTCCCGCTCCAGAGCTAGCAACTCCGATTCCACCCTATCAATCTCAGCACGCCCCCCCTTCTTCTTCCCCGAAATATATGACAATAGCTCCCTTCTAAGGACAGTTTTATACGCCTCCCACAGGGAACATTTGGAGTCTACCCAGGCTACGTTCTCCTGGAAGTATCTATCGGCCACTCGCACAATCTCCTTCCTAGCCACCGGGTCCCGAAACCGCCACGCGCTAATAGGTGCAACCCAGGCCACATCATGCCCGCCCAGATCCAAACTAATCCAAATGGGTGAGTGGTCCGAAACCCCTCTAGCTAAATGTCGCACCTCCCGGAGCCACGCCACCAGGGCCGCAGGCACCAACACATAATCTATCCTTGAGAAGGACCTGTGCGCCGCCGAAACGTGAGTTTATTGAGATTCGCTGGTGTTCTTAAGCCGCCAACCCCTCTCGCCCCGGTCGTAAACCCAGCATGCGCAACCAATTTATAGCCCCCTCTGTGAAGCGCCATCACCGCTTTCCCATCAGGTGAGTTTCTTGCAATAGCACCACATCTGGGGAGTGTCTCCGGATCAGCTGACCAACCATACCCCTCTTGACCTTATCCCCTAACCCGTTCACATTCCAACTCAAAGCGGAGATCCCCACCACCCCTCTAGCGGAAGACCTCACCAATCCAGGAAAGAACAGGATAACAAGATGGCACGCAGTGGAAAAACAAACCCCAACTAAAACAACATACAGTTAAACCACAACAAACCCCGCACCATCTCCACCAACCCCCTCCCTGCACCCCTCCCTACAGCTTACACTCATCCCCAACTAGCAGTGTGCCTGTCGCCCCCAACTAATCTACAAAAATCTTAAGGTAGAAAACAGAGGAGGGCCAATGAGCCCGCCCCCCCCCCCCCACCACCGACTCTATGTGGGCAAACCTGCTTCCTAACAGAACACAATCACAATGCAAACTCAGACCTGCAGGAATCCCCATTGCAGTTCCCAGCCAACACATCCCCGGAGCCGCTTATTACAACCCCCTGCATACTTCACATTGAACCAAGTCATTGTTCTTCTGTTTCTCCCTGGTCACGGGAATCCCGGTCCGGCCGCTGAACACTGTCCAACCAATCCCCTGCCGCATCAGTGTGATCAAAGAACCAGGCCTTTCCGTCCAGTTCAACTCGCAGGCGGGCTGGGAACATCATGGCTTACCTCATACCGTTGTCCCTCAGCCTCTTCTTGACCGACATAAACCTCTGCCTCTGTTTCTGGACCGCATGAGTGAAGTCCGGCAAAAACAAAAGTTTCGCATTTTCGTATTCCAGAGAGTGCGAACATTATTGCGTCGGGCCCGCCCTTCATATTCGTCCAGCCGGCGATCCACAGACTCGCTGTAAGACCTAAGATCACACACCTCCTGCTGCAGCTGACTGACATCATCAATCAGGCTCGTCGTCTTCACTTCCAAGGATTTGACCTTTTCGTTAGCTTTGGAGAGATCAGCCCTGATGAGACCCATTTCAATTGACACAGTGTCTAACTTAGCGTCCAGAGTCTCCATCTTCTGGCCCAACGACGTCCGGACCCCCGTGATGGCCGCCATAAGATCCTTCAATGTGGGTTCCCCCTCAGAGGGGCCGTCCTCCAAGCCGCCCCCTGCGTTCTTCTTCGAATCCAGCGGCGACCCCCTAGGGAGGGTATACCTATCTGGTTTGTTAGATTGTACCTGTCTCCCTCACCCCCCCCCCCCAGCCCCCCCCACCTGGTGCTCTTAGGCTGCTGCATTTCCGTCTCCGTCCTCGCTGCCATGGCACCCTCACTCAGCCCACCCACCGACGTAGCCCGGGTGGGGAGCAAGCAGCACCCAACACAACTCTGTCCAGGATCAATAGGCAGTATCCAGCATCTCCACCTGAAAACACTCTCTGACAGGGGTCCAGGAACAAAACAATCCCCGTCCAGGAGACACTAGCCCATCAGGGGAGACAAGCTGCCTCACTCAGTGCACTTTCATGGTTTTTAATAATAACCAAATAAAGTAATTTTGACTCACACTACCTCAATGACTGGATGTGGAAGGTGGGTTCACCACAGTCGGTCATAGACCACCTCCAGGCAGCGGCACCTGACATTGATGGGGTTCTCAATTAAGCCAAAGTCATGCCTGACTCCATCGCTAATGGCAATTGGACGCAGAGGTGGCACAGGGCATCATCTAACATTGGGGGTAATCCTGTCTAGATTAATTTGCCACTGTTGAGAACCGGCAGTCTCCAAACCTGGAACTCCCTGAAAAGTCTGAGCATGAACATTCTGATTGAGCCATCTAACTGCAGATTTTTCACCTTCGAATATTCCCCAGGTGTCAGACTGGATCTGGAAAATCTCGAGGAGTGCCTCGACACAATGGTAGGTGGCATTGATGGGCTCCACGTCGGGCTTATCCACTGTCTTTGACTCACACTTGGTTTACCTGTGATGCCTGGGGTCGAGCCATGACTCCAAGGCCTGTGCCCACAGCTGACCCATGCACTTGGTGATTCTCGAACTGACAATGAAGTTCCTAGAGTAGCAGCAGGAGAAGGCTCTGCGATCCCAAGAGATATCCTGGGCCCGTTCTCAGAGCTGATCCCGCGGACGAACATCATCTCACTCCCAAGTCGACAACATTAAAGTTGGTTAAGTCCAAGAAGTAGTTGTTGATGTGTTCTTCGGCATTCCAATTCCATAGCAAGCACCATGCTTCTAGGTACCACTGCCAGCACTCCACTCGAGGAGCTAGCAGCCAGGTCCACTCCATGCTTTGCTGAGTACTCCGAAGCTGAAGCGACCCCAGACCAACTTGAGTTCTTTGACACCATACATTCCATATTTGCATCCACGGCTCCCTCTGGCGTGCCTTCAGCTCACGGAGACTAGAGGTGCCCCTGCTGAATTCTTGTTGGTGGGTTCGACTTTGACACCAACTGAGCCCTGTGGATCCGCCCCCAAATCCAGACTTACACTGGTACCTCCAACTGCCATGGTTCCAGTTCACCCGACGACCCCTTTAACTCCGACTGAAGAGGAACCTTCTCTCCTCTCTGACTCCGAGACAGCGCAGCCTCAACAGTAACACCATCACCAAAGCATAGGGTTTACAACACAGGACCTGGGTTACGATTTAACAAACAAGTAGATACACCTATATGAGGAACTCGAAATACATGAATTCAGGATGTGTGCTGTACAAAACGTTCTCCTGTGTTTGATTTAAGTAACTATAATGTTTGTGTGTAATCTGAACCCAGGCCACCCAAAGAGTGCAGATAACCGACCTTCGTCTTAGTTCACTATTGGCATTGTTGTCAGGGTTGGGGAAAAATGAAGATTTCAAAATGTATGTTTGAAAGCTATCCCTTTTAAAAAATACTTCTCAATGCACTGATAATCTGTTGTACTAAGGTGAAATGGTTCTGCGTGTTAATCAAATACACTTTTTGAATAGTGAAGAGACTCTTTCATAAATTTACATTTTTGCTGCAAAGTTGTTTACAAAAGGAAGGTGATCCTAAGTGATCCTAAAGTTAAGGGGTGCAGGACACCCTAGTTGCTTCCTTTCTTTAACTTAACGTTTAACCTCCTGACCGCGGCGCAAATTCCTCCGCGGTGCTGGGTAATTAATGAGGGGCGGGGATCGGACGCCACTGTGACGCCGGGGGCCGTCTGACGCATGCAAGGGGTTAAACAAACGCTTGCCAGTAAATTTACCATTTTTTAACAATAGTGCTGAGTCACCTAAAGCAGCCCAGTGCTGCGTTTGACCAGGGGGCCTCATGTGAAGTTCAGGAGAGCCGCATGTAGCCCGCCCGGCCGTACTATGAATATTACTTAGTTGGAATACGAGCTGTGGTGCCTTTTATTCACAGGTTCCATCAAAGAATACAGTAAGCATTGCATTATATGTTCTGATGCATGCTAGATCATTTATCTTTGTTGGGTTCTAGAGTGTACACTGAAATAATGCAGCTAAAGTATGAAATGAGCAGGTAAGGACTTCCTTAGGAGCCCATTGTCCTCCCACTTATCCCCCCCACTTGGTTGCTTCCTACATCACCTGCACCTACCATGGTATTCCTAGTAGTTTCTGTATCCTCCTCCTTCTCCGAATGGCCAATTAAAGAACTCTGACTTTTACGGAAAAAGCTAAACCAAAGAGGATGATGGACGGAGTGTTGAACATTGCAAGCACTCGCCCCCAGTCAACTGATCGTGGTTTAATCCATCATTCTTTAGCTCATTCCGCCACCCCAGTTCAGACATGGCCATATGCAAATCAGTCTGACCCTGTGCCTCAAGGGAACAGTCAAGCCCGAACTGCCATGACATGTCTTCCCTGGACCGAAAACAAACATCCTGGGACAGGTTTCTGGCTAATCAGTCTTCATCAGCCAGGCTAGTTTGAATCCAGTGGCAAAGTGAGTAAGGGCCCCTTGTCTGGGCATACCCTGCCAACTTAGGGCGAACAAAGCAAAACCAAAGGGGATGATGGACAGAGTGTTGAACATTGCAAGCACTCACCCCCAGTCAACTGATCGGTATTTTTACGGAAAAGGCTGTCAGAATAGTTATAAGTGGCTAAACATTGGGCTTGACTTCTCATTCATCCAAATATGAAGGTTTCTATTCAACATTGTGATAAAGTCTGGGACGTTTCATCTGTCGGAGAACATGTCTCTCTGGCTATCTCCCTAACGTTTCACTCCTGTGACTTGATCCTGAGGTCATTGTGATGGGCTGCTACAATTTTTGCTCCTGTCAAGAAATAAGGCAAAAGTTCTCTGGCATTCCTTCTGCATATGTTGGTAAGATGTCTCCCATTGCTCCAGTGGTGAAAGCAAGATTCAGAATTCTTACTGTGTCCAGATCCATTTCAAAACAGAGACAAGTATAATGTTGGTTAATGCTGGTGGTGAGAGATGTGGTGCAGAGGTCCGGGCGGCTGACTCCGGAGCACGGGCCTCGCAGTTCGATCCCCAGCACCGGAGGCAGATCGGCTCAGCATCATGTGATTTTGCGCGATAGCTCACTTAATCTCCCCGATGTCCCCCAACGCCTTGAGACCCTTACAGGTGATTAGTTTGCGCTTTACAAATACCTGGTTTGATCAACCATCACAAGTTACCTTTCTCGCCTACCTTTCCAGAAGTGACTACAAGTGATTTTCACATGAAGAAAATTGAATGCTTTGATAAATGGTAACTACTGTGCTTGCAATCTTTGAAGTGGGAATGGTGGAGTAGCACAAACCACCCAGTATTTTCAAATAGAACCCCCCCCCCCCCCCCCACACACCCTTCCCTTATTGTTTTGTTAAAGGAATTTTGACTTTATTAACCACAGTTAAAGCTTGTAAGGAATTCTACAGGTGCACCTTGGATGGCTGTAAAAGAGAAGTGAAGAAAATGTATGTCTGTTGTAGGTGTGCATGACTTTAGATAGATCTCTTTTTGGTGTTTCAACAGAAATATTTTTCCTTGTGGCTCTCTTCCGACATTTCTGAAATGTTACTTTATTCTAATGTTCATGAAAAGTCTTATTACATGTAAAATTGCAGCAAGTACCACTCCATGAATCTCAAACCTTTTCTGTACTGAGAGCTATTTCTGCTCTTTGAAAACCACCCTGAGCTACCGCCAAATATAATAATTTAAAAGCTGCCCCTGGAGCAGAGGTTTCTAAACCTTGAGTAATAAGAGCTACTTATGTTCAATGAAGAGTGTCCCGAGCTACTATTACTGTTTGCATAGCGACCACATAAGACAATGTTGAATTAGTGGTCACAATTTGCAAGATTTCCAGCTGTGATCACCTCAGCGCATTAGGCACTGTTGCCAGCATTAATAAAAAAAACTGCTGTGTCAATGTGGAATGACTACTTAGTAATATATAGCAGCCATAGCTATGATCACATTGGAACCAAGTTAATAATAGGTGTAAGTCTCTCCAGCATTCAATGATTTATCTCTCAAATATCTTTAAATATATTTCGGAAATTCAATGTTTTTTTCTCCACACATCTGCTATTGTGTTTTGAAAATACACACATTTGTGACTTGAATACACACTTTTTAGTTTTGGTGTACATAGATTAATTAAACCATGCAAAAGCTCCTAATTTAGTAGGATGGGCTGCACACAGGAGAGCTACTCATTGGAGAAGCATGTACTACTCACTCCGAAGCCAGTGTTCTCTACACTCTTTTATACTAATTGGTGTCTCTGAAAAAATCAGGCACTTAAACTGGCATCGTTAAACATCTAGTGAAATCATGATGCATTTGTATACTAGTGCAGTTGGTAACTAGCCATTCTTTAATGTGTACGGTGTTGATCACTGGCACATTAAAAAAATGCTTGAGACCGTCTGTGTACGGTAACCTGTAAATGATTAGCTAATGTTGTTTATGCAGTCATTTTGGCAGTAAGTAATTTTGTAACCTGTGCCTAAATCTTTCAGGGGACTGACTGGAGTACCAAATACAGAAGAAGTGAAAGCAGATAAAGAGGAAGTGCTGAATATCTTTTCCTTGGCTTCCGGCCATCTGTATGAGCGATTCTTGAGGTCAGTACACACTCCTAAATTCTAGACAACAGCTGTAGAAGTAGATATTCTGATAACTTAAACTAAACTTAAGATGTTTCATGGATGGTCACTTTAGTCTTGTACTATGACCATGGGATACTGAAAGAAAGAAATCTCTTGTAAATCTTCTCTCTTTGTCCCTGTATATTTGTCAACCTCATCTCCGTGTAGTCCCTTAATGCTCCTTCTTTCTTAGTATCTACCAATGTATTCAATACTCTGTGTACATACTCTCAACATTTAAGTTGAAGAACTACTGTAAACATTTTAATAAACAAATAAACCAAAATCTTCTAGTATTTCATGTAGACAGCACCCGTTCGAAAATATGTACCACCTGCCTTGGGGGTTACCAAGGGCTGTGAGTGAGCATTGAACTGTAGTCACCACCATAAAAAAGGTGATTAATTTCCAGTAATAGTGATTAGTTTATGATGATGCAGCATCTCCTTATGGTTGTACAGGCCATACAAACTTCAGTTGTGTGTCTTGTCATTGGGCTGGTGTCTTCCATCTGTCAGATAAGTAAATTAGTAACTCACATTCACCTGTTGACCAAGCACTGAAAAATGTGATAGGTTTGTCTTTGCTTTACTTTTACAAATCTAATAGAGACTTCTAGCAGATTCCTTAACTTAGAATATTCTCATGGTGTCAGGATCCAGAATTTCTTTCCTGAGCACTACCCCTTCTCGCTGGAGGGTGGCGTCGTTCAACTCTACGCGGTGTCGTCCATGTCAGAAGTGACTCGTGCGGTGCCTATATAGGCACCAACCCAGCATGCTCACGTCTGGTTTTTTCTTTTCATATTAGTCAGTGCGGATCCTGAAAAGAGCTACCCAGTCACTTTTTGACTGACCTTTCGAGACATGCCTCCTGGTATGTGACAGAGATGTCTGTCAAATGTCAGTGACAGATCCACAACTTTTCTGCCTTTGAGGTCTTGCGCATCACCACAATGCGAAGACTTGCATCGATTGTCGCGCTGTGAACCCCAAGGGGAGCGGTCCCGCAAGCTCCTTGCTGCATAACGCCACAACAGTCTCGATCCTGGTCGAGAGGAAGGTCATAGGATCTGTTGCTAAGCCATTCCAAGTGCTCTTTGTCGAAGTTGGATGGGCAAGTCCCACAAACATAAGAACAAGAAGTTGAAGACGTGTTCGACTTCACCCTGTCCGTCGAAATCCTCCGACGAGAGGAACCGCCTGCATACAAGACCTGGCTCTGCAATACAGCCTGCGTCAGACCGTCTCTGCTTCTCCCTAAGTTTCTTGGAGTTCAAATGACCCCCTACCCAACTCTTAAAGTTATGAGGCCATGCACCTCATATTTGGGTGGTCTGTCCCCATTGGCGTGCCCTCTGGCACAGTAGTTTCATAGGGGGACCCTACTGGTTTTCCACAGGCGAGCTTGCGCTTGGCACCAGGTGAGTACTTTGGATTCATGGACAGATCTGGACCGATGCCTGTCGAACCACCTCAACCTTCCCCGGTGCCGGCTCAATTTCTGACGTCACTAGTGGTACCTTCCCCATACTTATCCCTGACTCCGACACAGAGCTTAATGGGTGTCGTCAGACGCCAACTCCGCCTCAGACTGTAGGCATTACTTCCAGGCCGGAGCCTGTGCCCTATTCCTATGGGTTAGGACTTGGGGATGACTGGGAGATGCGACTGGACCCTGATAAATACCAGCTCCTAGATGTCATAGAGGACACCTGGTGTGAGGATCTGGCAGATGTCAATGGTCTGAACACTTCCCCACATACCGGCTTGTTTTCTCCTCCTACCGTGGCTATGGAGGCGAGAGACTCACTTGATATGGTGCTGAGGAGGGCAGCCGAGGCCCCGGACCTTCAGCTACCCTCTGTGGTGGTCAAGACGACTGTATTGACTGAGGTGCTTCCACCAGGAGTGACTCCACCTGAAGCGCTTCTCCCATATAATAAAGCCCTCATGGTCCATCCCCTGCACAGGGGCTTCTGTAACTAGGACAATTGCCTAGCTGGATAGAACCAATTCAGTAGACAGATCGTTTTATTCATCGGAGCCCCTTAGGTACCATGCCTGGTTGTGGACTACTGGGTTTTCAAGGCATGTTCAGGCCTCGCTCCTGGACATGCCCTTTGATGGTTCCTGCATCTTCGGAGACAAGGAGGACTCCGTGCTGGAGCGCTTCAAGGACAGTAGAGCTATGGCCAGGTCCTGGGTCTTGCAATGACCCCTCATCGACCTGCAGCCCTCCTGTTTTGAATGTGGCTTCTCACCAATAAGCCACATCCAATCCCTGTACTTCCACCTGGGAGGAAAATATACCACTGTACCTTTGAATAATATACACTTTTGTGCATGTCTTACCACCCCTGGCACAGCAAGACTTCAACACAAAACAAACAGCACCTTTTAAAAAGGGGTTTTATTTAACAAAATGCAAAGACTCTATCACTTTTAGAATAAGGCTTGGAGTTTATTACATAATACTCTCTAAACAAAGGCTGTCTCAGATACCACATGCATAATATTCAAATAAAATTAGCAAACTTATATTCTAAAAGCATGAATCAATAACTGAGCAAACTATAATACTGATTAATAAACAAGCAGTAACTGATATAAGATACACTGGACGTCCTGCAAGAGATATATATATATATATATATATATATATATATATATATATATATATATATACACACACACACACACACACACACACACACACACACACACACACACACACACACACACACACACACACACACACACACACACACACACACACACACACACACACACACACACACACACACACACACACACACACACACACACACACACACACACACACACACACACACACACACACACACACACACACACACACACACACACACACACACACACACACACACACACACACACACACACACACACACACACACACACACACACACACACACACACACACACACACACACACACACACACACACACACACACACACACACACACACACCACATCACTCTGGATGTGCACCTCCCACACCACAAAGAGAACACCTCAAACGATCACAGCCACTGGCCCACATCACACACAGTAGAGGATCACTCTTGATGTGCACCTCCCACACCACAAAGAGAACACCTCAAACGATCACAGCCACTGGCCCACATCACACACACACACAGTAGAGGATCACTCTTGATGTGCACCTCCCACACCACAAAGAGAACACCTCAAACGATCACAGCCACTGGCCCACATCACAATGGCAATAACCACAAAACTCAATACATCACCTGATGCATACACTTCTGGCCTGGGGAAGTCTTCACACAGCCGGGGATCAGAGCTCAGCAATCAAGGTTCAATCCGAGATAGACACGTCTGCCCTCGCTCGGAATCCAAACTCACAAACTTCCGCCAGACCAGTGGAGGCTCCCCTTTTTAATACAAATCCAAACATAACTAAGATTCTAGCAAGCCTCGCCCCCTCGTTCTCATGAGAGCCCGTACCAGTCTGCTCCAAGGCCACGGCATAGGTTGATCAGGCCTTTGCTATGGTTTCAAGACGGATAATGTACATTCCTCTGATAAGAACCGGTTTTCTCTAGTCAGTAAAGTGTGAAAAACAGGAGGAAGAGCAAACCATGCCCTTCCCACTTTGCAGTTAAGTGCAAGCATAGAAAATAGCTTCAGTCATGAAAAGTAAGTTAGTTAGGCCATGCACACAGAAAGGCCCAAAGCAAGATGGAATTGAAAAGCAAGAGGACATGAAAGCATGTCAAAGCTAAGCACTGCCATAAAGCAAGGTAAAGTCAGAAAGCAGAATGACCTTAAACCATGTCAAAGCCAACAGTAAGAACTCAGAATTCTCACCAATGCTCAATACAATACACATTCCTGCAAAACTGCACACCATCAAATGCACATCCCACGCGCTCTGCTCTTGGCAAGACTGTTCCACTCCGTAACAGCTCCCATTGAAAGACAGCAAGATTATAGAACAGAAGAGAAGCCGGCATATGCAGGACCATCCTACATTAAGGCTAGGGTAAAATAACACACTAAAGTCAGTTAAAAATGGTGGTGGTTGAGGGTCATCATAGGGTGCCAAAATCACAAGAGTGGCTCTTTTATTACACCTACTTTCGTGGCCACGGAACAGGCTTCCAGCCACTTCTCTACCCACCCCGCCGCCCCAGCCAGCAGGCTTCCCAGCCCTGGCATGGTTGAGGAAACGGTACCCACAGACCTCGTGGGTAAGGTAGCCAGAGGATGGGCCAGTCCACCAACCCCTGGCAGCAGCAGCCTCCAACCATTTTAAGTTTGTCCAACATTTTGGGCCTCCAGTGGGAATCAAGATACGCCATCCCCTGCACCATTCGAGGTTGAATTCGAGGTTGATAACATCCGACTGCTGAGTTCTCCAGTTTGTCCAAAAGGGCTACTCCCTCACTTTTGTGAATACCCCTCCACTCATGCCACCCACTTACGACAGGCTTATTGAGGACCACAACTCCTTACTCTGCCAGGAAGTGGCTGATCTTTTGCTCAAGAGAGCCATAAAGATGGTGCCGGCATTAGTAGTAAGTTGTGGTTGTTATTCCCACTACTTTCTGGTGCCCAAGGACGATGGAGGCTCTCATCCTATCCTAGACCATAACCCTCTCAATTTTTTCCTGAAAAATACGAAATTCAGAATGCTCACGCTCGCTCAAGTCCGGCCTGCCCTGGGTCCAGGAGGCTAGATGGTAGCATTGGACTTTCAAGACACGTACTTCCACATTCCTGTCCTGCCTGCCCACAGACGGTACCAGCGGTTCACAGTAGACTACAAGCATTTTCAGCTCACTGTGCTACCATTTGGCTTTACCAGGACCCCTTGGGTATTCAGTAAGTTGGTGGTAGTTAATCTGCGGATATCAGGGGTGCAAGTATTTCCCCATCTCCACGACTGGCTGTTGAAGGCTGGCTCACCCCAGGCGGTCGTGTCCTACCTCCAGACTCCAGCAGACTTCCTGCACTCGCTGGGGTTCACTATAAACATGCCATAGTCACACCTGACCCCTTCTCAGACATCCCCTTTCATCAAAGCTGTTCTGAACACAGTGTGGCAAGTCCAGGATATTCAGGCTATGATGCTGTTGTTTCAGCCTCTATCCTGGATTTTGTTGAGACTGACACTTAGGCTGCTGGTTCTCTTGGCCTCTTGCATCCTGCTTGTGACACATATATGCTCGCATATGAATGCTCTGCAGTGGAACCTGAAGTTCCTGTGGGCGCAGCATCAGGGGAATCTCCCTGACATAGTCCAGATCTCAAATTGCACTGCAAAGGATCTACAGTGGTGGCTAACTAGTTTTGATTGGATCAGCTACAGAACCCTCTCCTTCCCCAACCAGATCTGACATCAATGACAGATGTGTCACTGCTGGGCTGTGCTGCCATTTGTAAGAGATGGAGATCAGAGGCCTCTAGTCTATAGCGGATTCCGTACTTCATGTCAACCCATTGGAGCTTCTAGCAATCAGACTGGCATTGAAAGCCTTTCTACCCCTCATCAAGGGAAGGCTAGTGCAGGTGTTCACAGACAACACCACCGTCATGTGGTACTCCAACAAACAGACTGGGTGGAGTCGTTGACCTTCTGTTAAGAGCCCCTATGTCTTAGGGCATGGCTGGAACGCCAGGGCATTTCCCAGGTGGTTCTACAACTAGTGGGCTCTCTGAACACCAGGCCGGACGAACTCAGACAAAAATGCCTAGCGGATCACGAGTGGCGTCTCCAACCGGAGGTGGTGTAATGTCTCTTTCAGCAGTGGGGAGAGCCTTGCTTAGATCTGTTTGTGACCAGAAAGAGTGCGCAATATCAGACGTTCTGCACGCTGGAGTTGCCAGTCACCCAGATGGTCAGTGAACTGCAGGCACTATAATCTCAGCCCCCATACGTCTTTCTTTTAATACAAACTGGTACTTCGGACCAGAGCATCCTTCTTGCCGAAGGTAGTTACCTCGTTTCACGTAGGCCAATCCATCACTTTACCTCCCTTTTGAACTCCACCTCATCCTTCTAAAGAGGAGAGACTCCACTGGCTGGATCCAAAAAGAGCGTGGTCGTTCTACTGTGACCGCACAAAATCGTTAAGGGTGGACGATCAGCTCTCCATGGGATAAATCGGAGCTAAAAAGGGAAGGCCGTGCAGAAAGGAACCATCTCCCGATGAATTGTAGTCTGCATTAAGATCTGCTGTGCATTGGCCAAGAAGCAACCCCAGAGGGTTTGCATCTCATTCCACTAGAACCAAGTGTAGGAGAGTAGGGTCTGCTATCCTATGGTCACCCCAATTTTTGCTTTTTGCTTCACTGGTTTTCGACTTAATGTGGCTGTGGGCCTGCTAATCAGACCCACAGCCTGCTGTTCTCTCTCTAAATTCACATACATGTACTATAGGTACATCACCAATTTAGTACTGGACACCTTGTCAGCCTCTGTACCATGCACTATAGGTTGCTCAGGGCATAGGTGCATCCAAGGCCTACCAGGGGCTGCAGCATATCTTTTGCCACCCTTGGCTGGTACTTAAATCGCCACAACTGGCTGATCACTCAGCTGGGGCAAGGTGGTGTAATCACCCCTTGCTTAGATATAGTATACCTATATCTAAACCTATATCTGGACACATATATACCTATAAGTCACTACTATGGCAGGCCTTATCAATCCTGGAGGCAGAGTGCTTAGTTTTATGTGAGATGGCGCTCTAGCATGAGCTGAGCCTGTCTGCAGCTGTCGGGAACAACTCCCTTAGCTGTTCCGGGATATTGCCATACCATATACTCTTAAGTGCATTATAATCCACGCGGTTACTTGCTAACTTTTGTTTGGCTTTATCAAAACATGTTGTGTTTGGTGTCATACACTTTGGAATACTATCCCCTCGCCAGTCCTGGCGACGGGGGTAGCATTCCACCCTTCTAGAGGGAGAAGACATGTTACTTTACTGAAAACGCGGTTAATCCTAATCAGAGCCTCAGCATCACAAAATGGATGCTGCTGCCCCGACACAAGTCTGACCTCCTGCTGCTGACCGAAACTTGGCAGATGAGGCCTGGAAAAAGGGTTTCCTGTCGCAGGGAGGTGCTACACCACCCCAGACAGGAGATAGTGGATTGGAGCAGGGAGGGCTGAAAGAAACTAGACACTGCCTGGGGCGCACAAGGTGTCCCAGGCAAAATCCAGTCAAACCGGTTCTGGGGCTCTCCAGCCCCAGTCCCAGCGCGACCCTGGACAAAGGGGAAGGGGTGTAACCACCCCCTTCCTGGGTCCCACCCATAGGAGGGACCTAGCAGGTAATCCAGCCCTCAGAATTGGAATAAAGGTGGGAGCAGTGCCAATGCACATCAGATTATCCTGACTGAAACTTATGAAACGAAACTCTGGACCCTTCGACATCCTACTCGACGTAGAAGACTGAAGAATCTCCCTTGTGGTCAAGGAGTGACCACCCTGTGCAAACAGGCACCATCCAGCGCGTCACCGTTTGCTTTGTTGCAGTTCCCGCCGGAACTCGAGCGACGGAGATCGACAAGACCCAGCTTTCCTGCCTTCCAGCAGCCCGATCCACAGTCCCAGCGAATCTGAGACCCGTGGAGGCGACCTGAAGTGTGGGGCCGGCCATCTTGGAAAAACCACGAAGTGCTGACCGTGCAGCTCCCGAGGCTCCCTCGACTTTGTGCATTGGGGTTTGAGAAGCCCCAGCTCTGAGCAGCTTTTGCACAGAAGCTCGCCCTTCTGCATTTTCCTGCTCAACGCGTTGGTCCGGTCGCTTGCCCGTTGGCTAGCGGCCCCAGTACCGACGAACCTTTGAATTTGCTCTGCTAGTCTGGTTGCTCCAGACTGGCCCTCGCTCCCCTGAAAAGGAGCACCCGCTCTGACCTTGCTTGTCCGAGTAAGAAGCGATCTTTGAATCCTGCGTGGGTTGCGCTTGCCAAGGTTTGTTAGCTCCAATCCGGAAGCCGACACCGCCGACAGCGAGAGCCTTCGTGGGACAGCTCGAGCCTTCGTGGGACAGCTCGTGATCCACTCCTGGACTTCCTCGATGCCCCAGAGTCCACGTGGCAGCGGAGTCAAGCTTCTCGACAACCACCTGATTGCGCGCGACATCGCCTGGTTCCTTCCTGGTTCCATCCTGGCCACTGGCTAGTGACCCAGACTCTGTCCCCTCTGCTTTCAGGTACTCTACATCTTCGATCCACCCTTGGATCACATCGGACACTTATCTTCTGGCCGCCTGCAGCATCTTCACCTCCAAGCTCCATAGATCTACACGACGAGACCCGACACGCTTTTGCACCTGTGCACCCGCTTCTTGTGGGTGAGGTAACTCTTGAACGCCGGTGCTCCTGTAATGGTATACACCTCTAGTGCCTAAGTCTAAGGTTTTGTCCTTCTAGTCCAGTCGGAAGACTTAAAAATGTAACTCGATAACTTTTACGCACCATTGACTTTGCATTGGTGCATGCTTGTGCTTTTAGCGCTGCACCCGAATCTCGCGGGCTACTCCCGTCCTAACTACTGTTAGTCCAGTGAAGCCCCAGCGATTCCCAAGGCCCCAGGCCTTACCACTGTTCGATTAGTGATACTTATACCACTTTTATGATATATCGTTTGAGTGGCCACCTGGCCTCATCCATAATTGTGCAACTTTCATATGTTATACTGTGCTTTTGTTTAAACGCTTGTGCTTCTATACTCATAAAGAGTATAGGGGATTATTCTGAGAATAAATACATATATTTTTATAATATATAACTTGTGTGGTGTCCTTTCATTTGCTATTACAGGATTGCATATGGTAAAACAGCTGGCTTCACATGCCCTCTTAAGTTTAGCCTGAAGGCTGCTTAGTCCATGCTACCCCTAGGATAGCTTGTCTATAAGGTTGACTTTACAACCACCACCATAAGGGATTGTTTGGACTGATATAAGGTGCCCACAGAATTGTGGACATCATACATCAGGCCAACTTCTCACACCAAGGATGTGACCACTGGGTTAGCATGTGGAGTACAGTTCTTTGACATCTGCCAGACAGCAGCATGGGCCCGCTGCACACATAAGCACTACGGCCTGGACAGCCAGGTCTGTTGCAACGAACACTCTGCCCATTCTGTTCTGCATGAGTTTCTAGTCAAAATCAAGTTTGCAGACCCACCTCCAGAGAGGTATTGCTTGGGTCTCTGTTCTAAGGTAATGAATCTGAGGCTAGAAGTCTGTCAGATGAACAAGTTACTAACTTTAGGTAATGCCTTATCTGGTAGAGACTATATCTAGCCGCAGGTTCCTTACTGACCCACCCATCCTCCCCGCTCTGTGAACACATTTATAGATACAGAGCTACTACTTTTTCAGGGCTCTAATTCCACACACCATTGTCGGTGTTCTCTGTGGCTCTGGGCGTCCAAAGTCACTAATAGAAACTGGCGTCCGCATGCTGGGGTGGCAGCAATATAGGCACCACATAGTCACTTTCGGCGTGGATAAAGCCGACAATGCCATGTGGAGCCGAACTATGCCACCTACCAGCAACCACAGGTACTGCTCACAACAAAAATGTCTGGATCCAGTCTAACATCTGGGGAATATTCTATGGTAAGACATCTGCACCTAGATAGTCTTCACCAGATAAGGTGTTACCGAAGGTAAGTAACTTTCATCTTGAAAGCAATTTGCTGCTGCCTGCACCGCCAGACGATGCTTGCTGACACTTCATAATCCCAAAGTGTCTCAAATGTATGCCCACTGAGGAGTTCGGAAAATATTTTGGATGGCTATGAGTGCGAGACTAGTTTCCAAGGAATAAGTTTCCTTCCGGTCTGTCAAGATGTATGAGGATGGCACCGCATATCACTGACACTCATGTATGACTGGGTTCATTTAAGTTATGGTTATGCTTCACAATGTTTTTGGTTACTCTTTCCCTTGGTCCAAACTTTTTGTTCCTAATTTGACAGGTTAGAACAACAAAGCAAACATTTCTGGAAATATTGCTCTTTATGAAAAGTGGTTTGCATGAGAAATCTGCTTCTGATGGATACTTCTAGCGCTGATTCCTCACCTTTTGAAAATTCTATAGGTGTCAGACTGGATCTAGACATTTTCTAATAGTGCTCTTGCGCACTGGTAGGTGGCATCACACAGCTCTGTGCCAGTGTAGTTCTGCTCTTCAAGTGACGTGCGGAGCCACATATAAGCACCGTGCGTGCTGATGCCAGTTCCTTTATGTCTGCAGCCCCAGACACCAATTCGGCTCTACCTTCAAATCTTCACAAGACCGTTCTCTTCAAATTAGTGAAATATCAGTGCGCAAAGGAAATATCACCCCCAAACTCTACAGGGTCTAAACCTTGTAGGGACCATTGCCGGCAAATGTCTGACAGATTTCCATCAAGTATGCCTATGGAGCTTGGCGTCGGACCACTACTCCAAGGCGTGTAGTGAATGCGCCCAGATGAATCTGAAGGCCACCAGGGACCATAGGGTGAAGTTATAAGTCCTCAACCACTGGAGGACTCAATCCATGATGAGTTGAGGTTCAATGAAAGTTCATGTTCTTGCTACTGAAGTAGTTCCCAATGGAGATCTTCATTGCGTTTGAAGTCATCATGTAAGTCAAAAAAAAATCACTAGAAGCCCAAGCGGTACTCTACTCCTTCCCACCGCTCTTGAACTTCAGAGAAAGCGCAAGGCTCCCATACTGGATCTCTTTCGGATCTGATTCCGAATGCACCACATTTCCAGGTCCATCTGTGACACCACAGCAAATGTAAGAATGTTGTGATGCCATGCTGTGCCTTTTTGACCCACTACCTTCTCCCTTTGGCTTGCCTCCGGTCCCCTGGGAACTGCGAGGTCGGTCATCTGGAAACCTGTTATGGGGTGCACCTTTGGTGCCAGCTAGAAACTTTGAACCCATTAGTGGTACCGCACCAGCTTCAGTGCCAACTTCAGTCTAGGTACTGTGACCTGTGCCAAACCATTGAGCATCGACACCGCCTGCTCCTTGTGATGGAGCAACATTGATAGTGCTGCCATCATTGCCTGACACATTGTCCTTGCTTCAAGGAAGGACTCTAGTCCTCCGCAACTTACTTGCCTACTAAACAGACCTCAGAGCCAGTGCCCTGACACTAAATAGAACATGTATGTTGAATTGGCTTATACCAGATTGGCAAAGGCTAACTTACTTGAAAGCCCCTAATGCATTTTTATTCTACTTTGTAAAATCTATATAAATCTAAAATCTATATCTCCGGAACAGTCCGGTGGATCTTTTCGTTGTGTCTACAACTACTTAAAAATGTAATCTATTTTTTATAAATTGGTTTTGTATTTCTTGAGTTTCTCATGTATTTCTTCTGCAATTGATTTGGGGCTGTTTAAATGCTTTACACTATTTCCTTTGTACAAGCCTTGCTGCTCAGAGCAACAGCAAAACAGGGTTAAGCCAGAGGGATTAAACCTGCCGGTGCTAAGGAGGTTAGTAAGTGTATTACACAGTGCGATTGCACAATAATAATACACATCATTTCCTCACAATGACCATTATGATGCTGGGGTGATCTATTGCCCCAATACAGAGATGACTGGTATGAGGAGCTACACGATGCTAGTGGCTTCATTACTTCTTTAGTATTCCTAGTCTTCCCCCTGGTCCTGCCACTGAGAGCAGCACCTCCTATGCTGTATTGATGTGGAGATAAGCTGAAATACTTGACCTCCAATTGCCCACCATGGAGGTAAAAACAGTGTCTTCATGGTAGTCCTTCAACTTAAACAGACAAATACTGAGCCTCTTCTGGCTTTCAGCAAGACTTTGACAGATACCCTACTTGGGGTATGGGCGAAGTCATGCTCCGGGTCCCTTGTGAATTGCATAACTCCTGATGTCCTAGTTTTCCTGGCTCAGAACCGGACACTGGAAAGTTTGGTAATGCAGGCATCCATCAGCAAAGTCAAACCTAATGTTTTCCCTTCTATCCCATTGGATTGTGAATTTAAGTGCATCATGAAATTTGGCAAGCTATGATACCCTCAAACAACCATTCCTTAAGCTCGGCCAACGCAAGCGGTTAGTTTGGCTGTTAGTCCCATGCACTTATTGACACCATTGCCCAGGTTTTACCTGATGTGCCCAAGGGCTAACATCCTTGTCCTCACGCAAGCCTTTCATGACAGCCACAATTTGGCAAAATTCACCATCATATGCTGGCTGGATATTACCAACTGCGTAGGCAGGGCAATTGGCACTAGTGTGGCACTTAGGTGTCGCGCCTCAATGAGGGCCATTTGCTACTCTGGGTATCTCTAATCTTCTCTGATGAAAATGTTTGATGGCTCTCACCTTTTCACAAAAAAGTCGACTCTACCCAAGAGCGATTTAAAGAGAACAGAGCCACAACTTGCTCTTGGGGCCTGTCTGCCCCAATACAACATGTACATCATATTTGTCCCCTTCGTGGCTACTGTAGGAGGGGTTCATTTCTTTCCTGCACCAACCTATGCAGCAAGTCCAGCAAACCCTACACCTATTTCGTGGTTGAAGCCATGGATCACAAAGACAATGTGGACGGCAGGGATATATTGTTCAGCCCAGTCTTTTGCTCCTCCAGCTGTGGGAGCCTCAAAACCCCTTTAGCGTGCACACAGCCACCCTATCGGAGGCAGGATCCAGCATTATGTCCCATGATGGCAGGCAGTCGGCAGGCAGTCACTTCAGAGAAGCAGGTCCTGCATATTGTCCTGTTGGACTACGTCCTTCCATTCTATGCACGCTGCACCTATACCTACCTGCAGAGCGTCTGACAGAAGACCATCTGCCCCATATAGCATATAATAATAATATTGGCACAGCAGGTGAGTGAGCTCCAAGCCGTTTCCTTCTGGAGCAACATTTGTTCCTGAAAAGAACACAAGCCACCTTCCTCCCAAAAGTGGTAAAACTGTTCCAAGTGAGGCAAAATATCACTCTCCTGGCTTTCGTCGCTCAACCTCACCCCTCGAAGGAGAATTGACTCAATTGGCCGGATTCCAGAGCTCTCAGCTCTTGCATTGATCGTACCAGGGACCATCGTGTGGACTATCAGCTTCTTGTTGGAGCTGCTGAAGCAAAGGTGGCCAGAGCAGGGCAGAAAAGGACAGTTTCTCGCAGGATTGTTCTTCATCAAAAACCGAACTGGCTAAGAGACATTGCCTGAAGGGCGTGCATGCTCATTCCACCAGAGCCAAGTTTGATACCACTGCATGGCACACAGAGTACCTGTTCTAGACATTTGTCAGGCTGCTACATGGTCGCCGCTTCGCACATTCTCAAAGCACTACTGTTTGGACTGCCAAGTCTGACAAGAGGGGCACTTTGCTCACTCTGTCCTGCAGGACTTTCTGATTTGAATCAGTTCACAAGCCCGCTTCCTGGGAGGTACTGCTTTGGTATCTATTCAAGAGGTGAAAAACATGCTCTTAGAAGTATCCATCAGAAGAACATTTTACTTATCTTCGGTAATGCTTTTTCTGGTGAATACTCGAACTGCAGATTCCTCACTGAACGTCCTACCTCCCCGGTCTGTGAACTGGACTCTTCTTCATCTAAAAAGTTCCCAAGTCTAGAGATCTGCACATTGGTCAGTGCCAATGCACTGTTGGGATCTGCACCTGGGCTTGCAGACAGCCTAGAAAGCGGCTGACGTCAGTATGCAAAAGTAGTGCTTATTTGCAGCTCCGTTCATAGCTTCCAGAGCAAAACATCAGCGCGAACCCTCACAATGCCACGTACTGGGGTGCAGGGCTACTGCTTCAACATTTCTGGATCCAGTCTATCATCTCAGAAGTATTCAAAAGGTGAGGAATCTGCAGCTAGATAGAGTAAGTGTTACCAATGGTAAGTAACTTGTTCTTTGGGTAACCTTAGTCATGTCTGTTTTTCTACAGTTTATAAATGTGTACTTTCTTCTTTCTAACAGAATAATGATGTTATCAGTATTGAAGCACACAAAGACGCCTGTGAAATTCTGGTTCCTGAAGAATTATTTGTCCCCTACCTTTAAGGTTTGTTGCTTCTCTAGAAACACTTCTGTTGCACAAATGTCAATTCAATTAGTTTTTGACGGGTTCCATATCTATCAGTCTCATTTGCATGTTGTCAAGGTTCTACATTCTGGGCAATGATAGTTTTAAACACTGACTAGTGCCAGAACATTCACCAAGGAGTATAAGCTTTTAGTAAAAAAAATGTTTTAAGTTTGTGTGTGGATTAATGTATTTGACCTTTAAGGAGAAGCTATTTGTAATTAGAATATGTTCTACTTTCCCAAGTGCTAATACGATCAGCCTTTTCTGTATCTTTTTAAAACATAAAAATGAAATAATTTAATGAAAATGGAATCCCGCTGCAGCTTTAAAATATCTGAACACTGCTCCTTAAAGGAAGCCTGCTGATTCACTGCATGATAATGCTCAACATGAACAGTCAAGACATCAGTTATTTTTTCAGGCTCCTGTTGGAAAGATCTATGAGCTTTAGGTTCTGCCTTTTCCAAACCTTTTAGCAACATATAAATTGAATATTTTCAACCCTTTTTGTTTTCACATGGCATGTTAAGGTGTCCATTGACATTGCCGGTCCTTTAAACTGGAGACGTTTTTATTTTATTATTTTTTATTTTATTCGTTTTCTGTCTGTTTGCTTACTGGAGGAAAATTCTTAAAATGGTCTCCCCACCAATCTGTTTTTAGTGCCTCCCTGGCATATATACAATATGGGGTACCCATAATGCCATAAGATATTCAGTGAGAAGCTTGTTGGACTGTTCGAAAAGCTGTTTTGACTTGCCTTCAGGAGATACACATGCCACTTTGCATTACGCTGCTCCTTCTAAGAGCCTCCCTAAGTTGAAGGTTGAAAATGGTTCCATGATAGAGAACATCTCCTTTCCTGCCATTCTCTGTTAATAAAGAGAATAGGATCTCCAGCTTCCAGAAAAGTTGATGAGTTGAGGACACCGCCTGCATTGAAGCCCTTTTTGATCTTGAAGCATACTTAACTGTTGACACGCACATTGACAAAGACATAATAGATACGGCAGGCACCTTCGAAATGAGGAGCTCTTTCAATTTTTATTCCGTTATCGATTTTGAGACTCACCTCATCATCCCAGTTACGTTGTGTGGACATTTCCCATTGTGAAGTCATCAGTAGCAAAGGATTCTAGATGTACTTTGGCACAGACCTCACATTCTTAAACTATTAAAAGGACACGTGAGTCCTTGCGCTTAAGGACATGGGAACCTATGATCAGTCAGTGCACCTCTCCTAAGCAAAGATACTGAACTCCATGATTGGCTAACAGTCAAGAATGCCAAGCCGACCAATGGCCCTAATCCGTCTCATACCCAGAGGAGGCCACAGAGCCGAAAACTGTCACCCACTCAGAAGCATGAGATAACACCCTGTATAAACAGTTTAATGTATAGGTAGCTAGACTTAGAGACTGGGATAGGCAAAGCTTCAACTGGGTTGTAATTGCCCTTCCTTAACATTGGTAATACATACCATTTTATTATCTGCTGATCAGTATATATGGTTTATGCCATGCTGCTATATAACTAAATCCAAGTCACGAGTGTCTGTCTGTACAATGTGTTAAAATCATATTGAATAGGCTTTTGTGCATTAGGCCAGTGATTTTCATTTCTAAAGTCTTTGTAAGATGCAGTCTGTGAAGTAGTTAGTAATTTTATTCACGTTAGTTAGGTTGTACTATGATAACCTGGAAATTGACCTTTGAAACGTAGTTAAAAAAAATGGTGTCATGTCTATATTTAACTTGTTACGTGTATTAGGAGAACGCATTCCCACAATTTTCTATGATTCCAAATCACTTTTAAAATCATATTGCTGGTTAAGCTGTATCTAGGTGTGTCTTTGACACTGCAAAACGTAGCAAGCTAAATGGCTTGAAGCTGTGTTATGCTGATGACGTTACTGTGTAAGTATGACTTAGAAGTTTTCCTTGCTGGGGGTTATTCAATGGATGGTTGTCCTGTGGGACAATGCTAGCCCCTTAGGTATACGGGCCACATGGTGGTAATTTAATTAGACTGATGATGTAAGTGGAAGGCATTATTAAGTATTGAATATGTGATTGTCTTTTTTTAGCGACATGCCTTCTTTCTGGCTGAGGTGCATTCACAGATAGGGAAAGCCGATCTGTTGGAACACCCTCCCAGGAAGGAGTGCCAAGACCTCTTACTTACCAGAAGTGCGGAAATGTTATGGCTCTCTGCTGGTTTCCTTCAGAAGTATAGGAATGTAATGGTACCAGTGGGTATCCAAGTAGGTTGGCAGTTTTTAGTCAGACGTCTTTAAACACTCTTACATTTCTTTATAGAGCAGAGAATGGTGGGGGCATAGCGGTAGTTAGGAAAGTAGAAGAGTGATCTGGAAATCTCTAAAGGAACAAATGATGTCCTGAGAGTCCACCTTAAGGAGTCACAAGAATAGCCCACAGAGGTAGACATGGTTTATGCAGACATCAGAAACCAGGCTCTATGTTTTAGGACAGGACATAAATCACAGGTTCATCACTACTGTGCACATGCATGCTATGTAGTGGTCTCGTCAGATCGCATTTCCCTGGGCCAGGAAGTAAGACTAGAACTGATCTGGTGGTTAGAGCATTTAGATGCTTGGAACGGAAATGCAATTTTTGGTTCAGCACCAGAGTTTGTCTTAAAATCCGATGCGAACCTACATGGCTGGGGAGCCTGTCTCCTAGATCAGAACACAGGCTGTGTTTGGTCTCAAGAAGAATCCTCTCACCACATAAACTACTTAGAACTGACCGCCGATCTCTATGCTCTGATGAGTTTCAAACACTCCCTTCGGGGCAGATCTGTCATTCTAAAAATTGACAATATGTCCGCGGTTGCCTATATAAATCGCCTAGGCGGAACAAAATGTGCAGACCTCTCGAATCTAGCAAGAAAACTGTGGATGTTCTGTCTGAAACACAAGATATCCCTAAGAGCCGAATATCTTCCAGGGAAAACAAACATATCGGCGGATTGGAACTCAAGGTTCCACTTGGACCACATCGATTGGAAGCTCAACATCTCTGTCTTCAATTCTCTCAACAATTTTGGGGTGCTCTGGATATAGATCTCTTTGCCAGCAGATTGACTTTCCAACAGGAAAATGATTACTGCTGGATGCCAGACCCGCCGTATTTCCTCGCTTCGGGTTTCTCTTGACCTGTTGTGTGTCCCACTATAAGAGAGCACCGTCTCTGCTCCAAAGGACTGCCACACACATTCCAAAAGCCTGTTCTGCCGCATGCAGCGGGGTTTACGAGGCATTAGGATTATGAGAAAAGCCTCGGGCAAGATCCCCTAGTCCTATGAGACAGCCCCCATATTGGTTGAGGCTCAAGCCCATTATTGTATTTGAATTCTACGCTCCATGCATGAGGGATACTGTAACACGTCAGGGTTAACCATTGTTTGTAGGGTCAGTCAGCTGTCCCCTGTCATTGCATGAGCACTATGGATAGCATTTGGACATTTTTACGCTTCTTTGCCTTGTTTTGCTCAATTTCATGGCCTTTGAGAACCCACTTATACTCTTGTTTGGGCAGTTTGGGCAACTTTATGGGGAATTTTATATTCTCTGAACCTTTGTACTACTTTGTAAATACTATAGTTGCACACAATGTCTGATCATAGAAGAGTTTCCCCTATGATGCCCGAGGGTACTATTAATGAAGAAATCATTAAGAGGTTAATCCAACATGATATGCTTGAGTGTGTACGTGAGTGTAGGAAGCTGGGTTCTGTTGCAGTAACCCCCCCACATTTTGCCAGACTTCTGATGCACTTTGACTTGTTGTGCCCTTGGTCCCTGCCAATCAGGTTCCCAGGGCCTGTGTTCTTTCCCAAAACTACCTCGAACCCCCAATTGGCACCTCTCTGGTCACATGTCCATCTGTTGTAAAATGGAGCAAGGGCACAGTGGCCCGGGAAGGGCTCCAAGGGCTGCAGCACTTGTTGTTTCACCCTTAGAGGCCCTGTACATACATATATATATATATATATCTATATATATATATCTATATATATCTATATATATCCATATCCAGTTACCACTCCGGGGCGTTCTGACACCACAACGAGAGACGGATTCCTTAAATCCTTTCTGCTACTGCTGGCCGCAGTAACGTATTTATTTAGCCATATGCAGCGTGCAAAATGTCGGACAAATTACGCGTTTCGGCCAGCGAAGTGGCCTTGCTCACATAACCGCGTCGCATGGTTGTGACGTTTAAATAAGGCAATGCAGTGACCATGTGGTATAATGACTACCAATATAATAGAAAGTGAAGACAAATGTATGAAGTGTACAACTACAATGTATAAAAAGATATATAAGGTGATCCACAATTCATTACAAAACTGAACGTACTTTGTAATTGTAAAAAGCAGTCAGGGATTAGTCATTAACAGCTGTTTTGCTAGGAAGTGTACCTTCGCTTCAGACAACCTACATTGATCGTTGCATTTTAGTTTACCCTAGCAATTGGACAAAAAGGAACATGTTGAATGTTCTTTAAGGGATGCCCTTAGTTTGATTATAACGGCACAAATGCAACAAAGTTCTGCCAACCCATAAAACATTTTGGCCAAAACCTAATAACTGCTCAAATGCAAAAAATAACTGCTCAAATGCGAAAAAGAGCCTCCTTTTTAATAGACATTAGGGGCAAAATGCAATAGCTGCAAAAAAACTATTGCAGAGTTAATACCTCGCTGTTACTTGAATATCTGTTAGCTCAAACCTGATACTGCTGTAGTGGATCAATATTGTTAATGCTATATATCTGAATAAAGGGAGCTTCAACAGTGCATACACATTGTGTTAAATGTTGCCTGAGCACTTTCTAATAAACTATACACTTGTGCCAAAACAATTGCAATAAAAGTGCATAAAAACGTGCAGTAAATTAAATTAAAAAGCAACCATTGAGAGAAGGCAGCATAGTGAGTTGACATTGACCTCCAATAATATAATCTTAGTATACATGAAGGAAAAATGATCATAAACATACAAAAGTTACTGACTCGAAAAACTTACATGTTTGAACTCTTGATAAAAATAAAATGAAATGAACTAAACAGTTAGGTCACGTAAGACAGTCTTCAGTATACAGAAAGTACCTATCCCATTGGAAGTTGTGACTATAAATTAAGTACCTTTCATAATGGGTAAAGGGGAGATGTAGAACCTGATGTAATAGTTACTAAATGGATATTACAGATGATGTAAATCTTCGCATATGTTTAACCCTTTAGGTGCCTTGGTATCCAGTTCTACTATATACTTGGTCTCTAGCTGCCTCAGTTGTTTCTCGCGGTTCCCCCCTTGTTTGGCTGGAACACTGTCTATGACATAATATTGGAGCACATTGAGTTTGTTCCCATGCTCCAGTTTTATGTGTCGGGCCACTGGATTCGAGGGGTCTGAATTCACGGTAGCACGTAAATGCTGCAGGATGCGCACATACGCCTGCAGCTTAGCGCTGCCAACGTAGCGGAGGCCACAGATACACTGCAGAATATACACAGCGTAATTTGTGCGACACGTGTAATGACCCCTCAAATTAACTGGAGTATCGGAGAATGCAGTGGTATAAGATTTCACATTAATCCCAAATTTGCACGCACGGCATGTGCTGCACTTAAAAATAACATTTCTTAGGGATAACCACCCGATTTTTTTTTTATCCAATTCAGGGCTAGTGTTTACTAAGTCACTGCACATCGAACGTGCTTTCCTATACGTAAAGTTAGGTTTGAAGGGCAGTATCTGCGTAAGCGTAGCATGGGTGAGTACTATAGGCCACTGCGCATTAATAATGCCCCTGATCGTGTTTGCTTGCCTGCTGTATGTGGAAATAAATCTGCAGGTAACATTGTTGCACTGATCGTGGCTCTCTCTATCTCCTCGAAAATATTGTCAATATACCTCCACATGTGAACTACGTGTCTATCATATAATGCTTTGTGTTCCACCCTGAGGACATGCTCCTACCACCAGCCTACGTGCATGCACGCATAGCTGGGGGAGAAGCATGCCCACATGGCCACGCCCTTTTTCTGCCTGTAGATCTTCCCATCGAACACAAACATGTTTGTTGGACTTGGCCCTTCTGGCAGGTTCACCCCTAAACTTTTTTGCTTTTAATTGTGACCTGGCGTTAGTGATTTTGTGGCTTCTGCGCACTTTACCACTGTGTCCCAGGGTAAAGTGCGTGCATGTAGTGAGATTGGTCTGCCCTCCCATAGGAATGCATGGGGAATGTATGTGTCCATGTTAGTTCCTGATGCGTGTGGAGTGCAGGCTCGAGTTTGGTATGTGCGGACTCGTGTGATTAAATACTGCGCGATGATGTGTGCTGCGTGAATGTACCTAGTGTGGAAGTGCCACTTCTAGAAGTTGGTATATCTGTGTAATTAAGGTGACATGACTGGCTGGCGTGTGATTGGCTGGAGCTGGCTGGTGTGCCAGGCTCCAGGAGTCAGAATGGGTCTGCCCCAGTGGTGAATGGGAGATCTGCATGTGGATGGCCAGGGAGGAGTGCACCTGGGACCTGAATAGGGCTGGGCTTTTCCCACACAATGCTGGCTCCGCCCCCTGTGGTGCGTCTAATGTCCCTAGCCTGGCCAGTGAATGGAAAGGGTGGCTGAGCACAACAAAGTGCTTCAAAACCTTGGAAAAGGTTCTCTGTTCCTGACTGGAGGGGGGCCTGCTGCTGCTGGGCGCCAGGAGGACCGCCACTAGGACTGCCTTCTTGCCTGGAGGGCCTAGTGAGCTGGCCCCTGGGCCCAGCCTTGCCCCGCCCCCCCTTGCTTTTTCCTTCCTAAAGGACTTTTTGCTTTGCTATACTTCCCCTGGAATTGGGAGGGGGACCTAGCGCTTGGGAGCGCTTTAATTGTCCCTGCAGCCCCGAGTTGCCCTTCCCTGCCTCGCTGAATTCCCCGGCGGGGGGATCCCCTTTGTGCTTATTTACGAAGCGGGTGCTCACCCTGCGTGTGGCCCTGCAAATTGGCCGAATCTCGCCACGGGTGCCACCCTGTTTCTTTGCCGCCCCTTTGTTTGCTGACTTCAAGAACAGGGGCCCATCCTGTTTTATTTATTTAATTGACGGGAGCCCACCCCGTATTGAGGAGAACAAAATACCGTCGCCGCAAAGGGAAAGTAAGGAGGGCCGCCGCTCTGCCTGCAACGACCCGGAAGTGCAGGCGCTACAAACAGGAAGCGGACGGGAGCCCACCCCGCGCTCCTATGACCCGGAAGTGCTGGGGAGCAACAGGAAGTGGACGAGAGCCCACCCCGCGCTCCTGTGCCCCGAGAAAGATTGTGGCGTCATCTCCCGGGGCTCCCCTAGCGAGGGTAGAGCCCCCGCAGCCCAGGAGAGAAGCCGCCGCCTGGAGAAGCAGGCGGGACTCCGATGTGGAAAGGTGAGCTTGCGGCAAGGAGAGGACCTCCGCGAGAGAGCAGGCGGGCTGGAGTGGCTGGCGGGGCTCCTGTGCATAAGGGAGAGCCCCGCAGCCCCAGAGAAGAGCCACCCCAGGAAGCAGCGCCGGACGAAGAGCGGAGACCGCAGCAGCAGGAGTCCTGGTGAGTGGGGCTCCGTTTTGATCCTCCAGCCCGACCGCGAGTGAAGAAGACCGGCAGCAGGAGCCCCGGTAAGTGGGGCTCCGGTTTGGCAGTCCGGGGGGGCATTTGTTTACTGAGAGCCTGCGAGGCTCCCCTGAGGCCCCAAGTGCATCAATCGAGCCCACGAGAGGCTCAGGGGGCATTTGCGTGTTCGAGTCCCCTAGAGAGAGATTCCAACATTTTTGCGGGGCATTCCTGAGGGTAGAGCGGCCCCGGTTGTCAGCGTGCTGCTCCCCCAGTGGGTGCATCTTTATTCAGAGCCCACGAGAGGCTCTTGGGCTTTTTCTTGGTTCCTTAGTCCCCAGAGGGAGGACTCCAATGTCGGGGGCATCATTGTTTAGAGCCCACGAGGCTCCCCACCTCCCATGTTGTTTTGGGCCCCCTTTCCTGGTTGAAAAGTCCAGAGGAGATCCCCAGCTGCCCAGCACTTAGTGGGCAGCTGCTTCGTTTAGGCCTGATCTCTGTGCGCAAACCCTTTGGCTGCCTGCGCAGCCTGCCCTGACTCTGCTGGACACAGGGCGTTTCAGCTCCCGAGAGGCCAGTTGGCCTGAGGACAATTTGTGTTTATGCCCTCTGTGATATTTTTGCGCAATTGTGATTTACCTGCCTAATGTGATTCTTGCATCATGTGTAATGTTTTATACCTCTGAATGTATGTGATGTTTAGGAGGATTTGCCTAGTATAGTGATACTAGTGAGTTCATGGTTCCCTGCGTGATATTCTCCTAAGGTGGTTAGGGTTGCGTAGGTGGTACTTACCTCTCACCAGTGGTTACTGGTTGTGTGCTCTATTTGCTATTTGGTGCTACAGTTATTATATGTTCAAAGTGCTAATTCTACCAAATGCTAGTTCTAAAAGTGCCTATTTTTGATAGTGGCCCACGTGACCCTGTCCCCTGTACATATATCCCCTGTAAATTCTGCTCGTGCCTATGGCACATTGTAAAGTGTGTATTTATTATTTAATGTGTTTGATATAATACAAAGGCTATTTTTATATATAACCTTGTGTGGAGTTTCCTTTGTGGTGGGCCTTGGGTGTTGTTGCTGGGTGCGCGCTCAAGCGTTTTCCACCTTGCCTCCGAGATAAGCCTGACTGCTCGTGCCAAGCTACCAAGGGGGTGAGCAGGGGTTATCTTGACGGGTGACTTCCTTGCCCTGACGTAGAATGGTGGTTTCTGCCTGACTTTGGCGCAAGCCCTAGACAACCAGAAATCCCATTTCTAACAATGTTTTCTGATAGATACATCTGCCGTGTGGATTCCTCACCTTGTGAATATCCCCCTTGCGCCAGCAACGTTCGGAAAATTCTTCGTAGCACGCCGGCGTGGACGACGTCATAGGAGCACGGCATCGCGCGCGACTCCGTCTGACGTCACCGACTCCATATAAGGCCCACGTCGGCGTGATGACGTCAGTTCCCTTTTTTCCGCGTCGTCGACGCTAACGGTTTCTGGGATCTTCTGCGATACTTTTGTATCTTCTCTGTTTAGCTGTTACAGTTTCTCTGTTGAAATTCACTTCTTCGCCGAGGATGTCGTCGAGGAAGACAGGTTTCAAACAATGTGGTTCCTGTTCCAGGATGATGTCGATCACCGACCCGCATTCAGACTGTCTGTGGTGTCTTGGTTCGGGTCACGATGTTAAGAACTGTCGTTCCTGTGACAAGATGAACCCCAAAGCCTTGCGAGAGCGGGAGGCGAAGCTTCTGCTTGCAAAGGTGAAGGAAAGAGAAGCCGGAAGGTCTTCGAGGTCGGTGTCCAGGCGCTCGAAGTCGAGACAGCTGTCGCGGTCGAGGTCGGCTTCGAGGGCCAAGGCGAGGTCGAGAGAGAGATCAAGGTCCGGAGAGAGGTCGAGGTCCAGAGGGAGGTCGAGGTCCGGATCCAAGTCGGCCTCGGGCCATGCTTCGAGCTCCTCGAGAAAGAAGCATAAGAGGAGTAAACATCACTCCAGACACCATTCTGGCAAGGAGTCTTCGGATTCGAGGAAGAAGTCTCGTAAACATCACAAGGACTTCGTGTCTCCTTCTCCGGCTCGGTCTCACGTTGGTTCTCCAGTTCAGGAGCCGGAACAGGATCTGGAGTCGCACCATTCATCGGTGCATGAAGAAGAGGTTCCTCGAGCACCGACTCCGGTTGTGGAGCCTGAAGAACAAGAGGGCCAGGGTGCGCCTTTGCCGGATCAGCCTCCTTCGGAGCGGCCGTTGGGTTCGTACCCACCCTTTCCAGGTCCAGGTCAGGATCCCTCACAGTTTTTAAACGCCATGTTTGGAGTTTACTCGAGGGCAATGTATCCCACTGGTGCGCCTGTTGGTCCCATGGGTCCTTTGTCTTTCAATTTGGGTGTGCCCCAGGCTTATGCCCCGGCCCCCTTTATGCCGTTTATGCCGACGCCTTGTACTCCTTGGCTCGGTACGGCGCCGCCGAGGTAGTCGACTTCGCTTGCGGCTTCGCCGACTCCGGATCAGCTTCGTGGTGATTCGGATCGTGGTGCTTCCCGTCCTCCGGCTCCTCGCTCGACGTCGGCTCCGGCGCCGTCGGAGTCGTTGCCGGATCCATCGACTTCGGTCCGCATGGAATGGTCGAGGCGCAGGGCTCAACGCCTCTTGGAGGAGAAGGAGTATATGGACTCCGAGGTTGAGGAAGGAGAGTTGCAAGATCAGGGGGATTGTTTTGAGGACCTTCAAAACGCAAGTGGCCTGGAACTTTCTCCTGAGGGGGTTTGCCATATGTTTCAGATACTCCATCTAAGGACTTGGCACCCTATCATGTTGTTATTAGGAAGGCTGCAGATTTGCTAGGCTTGACTTTGCCCACAGTTGAATACAAGCCCAACATCCTTACGGAAGTTTTGCATTCGCCTTCTTCAATTGTGGAGCCTACACTTCCTTTTACAGAGGCATTGACTGAACCAATAAAGGAGGTCTGGAAGAGACCTTTGTCTGCTCCTGCGGTTTCCAGGTCAGTGGCAAGGCGTTACAGGGTGGCTCCTGATGACCCTGAATTTCTTTCCTCGCATCCTGCTCCGGAGAGTCTGGTAGTGCAGGCCGCCTGTTCCAGCAGGGCTGCGGGCTCTTTCCCTCAGGTGCCGGCAGACAAGGACTCCAAGAAGTTGGACCAGTCTGCTAAGAAGATTTTCTCCTCGGGTAGCATGGCCTTGAAGTCCACCAATGCTACTTGCCTTTTGGGGAGATACGTTCATGCGTTGATGGACTCTGTTAAACAACTTTCGCCTAAGCTTCCGGAGGACGATAGGAAGAACTTTAACGAGGTGGTTGCTGATACTCAGGCTGCAGCTCGCATGGTTATACAGAGTGGTATGGACACGGTGGACTCTGTTGCCAGGATTATGGGCTCTACTGTTGCAACAAGAAGGGCCGCATGGCTTAAATCCTCCGATTTTTCTTCAGATGTTCAGTCTACATTGTTGGATTTGCCATTTGATGGGACAGGCCTCTTTGGCAAGAAGGCTGACGTAGCTCTGGAGAGATTCAAAGACAGCCGAGCTACGGCGAAATCTTTGGGCCTTCAGTCAAGGGGCTCTGCGACTAGGAAGTTCAGGGGTTTTGGCAGATCCAATTTTCGTCCCTACAACCAAGGACAGCAGCAGCAGCGTCAGAATCCTCTGTATAAAACCTACAGAGGAAAGCAAAGGGGCCGTGGTCGTGGACGCCAGACCTCCTCCTCCTCCTCCTCCTCTTCCGCTAATAATCAACCCCCTCCCCCTGCAGCAAAGCAGCCCTAGATCCGCCATTCTGGATCATGTGGCTCCGGTGGGGGGTCGGCTTACTCATTTTCTACGGGATTGGGAATCGGTTACATCAGATCTTTGGGTTCTCAATCTCGTAGAAAATGGGTATGATCTTCCTTTCCAGGAGTTCCCTCCCAATTACCCTCCTTGCCAGGGTTTTTGTTCGGAGGACCACCTTGTTCGTCTACAGGAAGAAGTCCTGGCTTTGTTCAAAAAGGGTGCGATAGAGGTGGTTCCAGAGCAGGAGAGGGGTCAGGGGTGCTACTCCCGGTATTTCCTGATCCCCAAGAAGGATGGCAGGTTACGTCCAATCCTGGACCTCAGGATTTTGAATCTCTATCTCAAGCAGGAGAAATTCAAAATGCTCACTCTTGCGCAGGTTCTTCAAGCGCTGTTGGAAGAAGACTGGATGGTGTCAATCGACTTGCAGGATGCGTATTTTCACATCCCAATCCTGAAGTCGCACAGGAAGTATCTCCGTTTTACGGTGGGATCGCAACACTACCAGTTTGCGGTCCTTCCGTTTGGTCTTACTACTGCGCCTCGAGTTTTCACCAAGGTGATGGCAGTGGTGGCGGCACATCTCAGGAGGTCGGGGATACCTGTATTCCCGTATCTGGACGACTGGCTGATCAAAGCGGAGTCGCCCGAGAGAGTGCTTCATCACCTGCAAGAGACATCGCAGCTGTTGTTCAGGTTGGGTTTTTCGATAAACGTGCCCAAATCTCACCTGGTGCCCTCCCAGCGCAACCTGTTCATAGGTACGGTACTGGACACTACAGTATGTCGTGCATTCCCTCCTCCGCAAAGGATTCGCGACATTCAGGAAATGATTCCTTTATTTCACAATGGAGCGGTTGTTCCGGTCCTGAAGGTCCTTCGCCTGCTCGGTCTGATGGCTTCTTGCATTCTCCTGGTCAACCATGCACGCTGGCACATGAGGGCACTCCAGTGGTGCCTCCGCAGGCAGTGGTATCAACACAACGGAGATCTCGGGGAGTCAGTGAAGATCTCCAGAGAAACTGCGGCGGATCTGTCTTGGTGGGGCGTGGAAGGCAATCTGTCACAAGGAAAGCCTTTTCAGCTTCCTCCATCGGTGGCCACGGTGATAACGGATGCATCCACTCTAGGGTAGGGTGCTCATTTGGGGGATCTGGAGGTCAAGGGTCTTTGGTCTCCGGAGGAAAGGTTGCTTCACATCAATCTTCTAGAATTGCGGGCCATACGTCTGGCGCTCAAGGCGTTCCTCCCTTCCCTTCGCGGTCTATCGGTCCAGGTCCTGACGGACAACACGACCGCGATGTGGTACATCAACAAGCAGGGAGGAGTAGGGTTGTGGTGTCTTTGCAAAGAGGCTCTGCGTCTCTGGTCCTGGGTTCAGGACCACCAGATTTGTCTGATGGCGAATCATCTGGCCGGAGTCCTGAACGTACGTGCGGACATTCTCAGTCGGCAGTTCTCAGCCGACCACGAGTGGAGGCTTCACCCGGAGGTTGTTCGCAACATCTTTCAGATGTGGGGGACTCCTCGGGTGGATCTGTTCGCCACTTGCGAGAATGCTCACTGCTCGTCATTCTGCAGTCTCCAGTATCCGATGCAAGGAGCATTGGGGGACGCGTTTCAGTTGAGCTGGGGAGGTCAGCTCCTTTACGCGTTTCCTCCCATACCCTTGATTCCTCGGGTTCTGAGGAAGATTCGCCAAGACCGGGCCCAAGTCATATTGGTCGCCCCGGATTGGCCAAGAAGGGTGTGGTACACAGATCTTCTCCACCTCTCCTCTCACCCGCCGCTCCGTCTCCCTCTCAGGGCAGACCTCCTCTCTCAGATGGAGGGGCAGGTTCTACACCCCCACCTCCAGACATTACACCTTCATGCCTGGAGATTGAACGGGGCAATCTGAATTCTTTCTCTCTCCCTCACGAGGTGGTGGATGTCATTCTTTCTGCCAGGCGCGACTCCACCAAGTCCATCTATTCGTATAGGTGGTCTAAGTTTGTATCTTGGTGTAGGGAGAGGGATGTTGACCCGTTAAAGGCTCATTTGTCTGATATCTTGTTGTTTGCTCTTTCTCTGGCACGGCAAGGGTTTGCTGTTGCCACTGTCAAAGGTTACCTTTCAGCCTTATCGACATTTCTCTGTTTGCCTGATCAGCCCTCTCTTTTTAAATCTCCTGTGGTTTTGAGGTTTTTGAAGGAACTCACTAATAGGTTCCCTCCTTCTCCCTTCATTGTGCCTCATTGAGACTTGAATCTTGTGTTAACCTATCTGATGGGTTCGCCGCTTGAACCCTTACACAAGTGTCCAATGAGGCTTCTTTCTTTTAAAACGGTCTTCTTAGTTGCAATTACCTCGGCAAGGAGGGTAAGTGAGCTTCAGGCTCTTAGTTCCAAGCCCCCGTTTTTGTCCATCCATGCTGAAAGAATGGTTCTCAGGACCAGGGCTGCTTTTCTGCCTAAGGTGGTTACTCCCTTCCACCTAGGTCAATCCTTTACCCTTCCTACCTTTTATCCTCACCCACACCCTTCCAAGGAGGAGGAGAGGCTTCATCACCTGGACCCGAAGAGAGCGGTTAGCTTCTATCTTGATAGGACTAAAGACTATCGAATAGACGATCAGCTCTTCGTGGGTTTTGCTGGCTGCAAGAAGGGTAGAGCGGTGCACAAGCGCACACTTTCCAGATGGATTATCCTGTGCATCAAGATTTGCTACTCTCTGGCGGGTAAGGACCCTCCTGAGGGTATTAGAGCTCATTCAACTAGAGCGAAGTCTGCTACTTCTGCATTGTCTAGAGGTGTTCCAGTTGAGGACATTTGCAGGGCCGCGACTTGGGCCTCCCTCCACACTTTTGCGAAGCACTACTGCTTGGATGCTGAGGTGAGGAGGGACGGCCACTTCGTGCGCTCTGTTCTCCAAGATTTCCTGGTGTAGCAGAGTGGACACCCTCCTCCAGGAGTGGGGACTGCTGTGGGACTCTATTCACAAGGTGAGGAATCCACACGGCAGATGTATCTATCAGAAGAACAAGTTACTTACCTTCGATAACGCTTTTTCTGGTAGATACAATATCTGCCTGTGGATTCCTCATTGGCCCACCCGCCTCCCCGTTGTCCACTCTGCTATACCTGGGTTCATGTGCAAATGTAATTATGGTTTTGTATTTCTGATTTTGTATAGTTTTGCACTTTAATTGCTTTTGATTTGCATGTACTGTGTACATTGTGTATATATATATATATATATATAAGTACTTGTTGGTCCATCCGGGTGCCTCGAAGGCACGGAAAAAAGGGCGGAACTGACGTCATCATGCCGACGTGGGCCTTATATGGAGTCGGTGACGTCAGACGGAGTCGCGCGCGATGCCGTGCTCCTATGACGTCGTCCACGCCGGCGTGCTACGAAGAATTTTCCGAACGTTGCTGGCGCAAGGGGGATATTCACAAGGTGAGGAATCCACAGGCAGATATTGTATCTACCAGAAAAAGCGTTACCGAAGGTAAGTAACTTGTTCGTTATGCAAACACCAATGTATCATTCTCAATAGCATAGTGTTTTGTCTGTACATAGAAATACACCTGCTTTTCAGAAAATGATACATAGCGTTTAAACCATCACCATGCCTTAAACTAGTATAAAGTGAGGTGATGTCTAGTGTCAAAAGCAAATTCTCACTGGACCAACGTATAGCATTCAGATTCCTCAAAGAATCTTTAGTGTCTCTAAGATAGGTGGACAAATTGACTATGTGTTCTTGCAAAAAGTGGTCCACGTATCTGGAGGTATTTTCGAAGACACTGTCTCTCGACGATATAATCGGGCGTCCAGGGACTGGATCAACAAGTTTATGAACTTTTGGAATCAGATAGAATGTGGGCAACGTGGGGTGTTCTATGTGTAGAAAGGAGAATTCATCTTTGGTGATCAAGCCTTCTCTTTTCCACATATTAAGTTCATCTTTGTATTCCCTGCTGATTTTCCTGACATCTGCCGAATTATAACAATCCACATCGTTGAGGTGTCTGAATGCTTCCAGCTTGTATTGTGCCTTGTCCCAAAGAACAATATTTCCTCCCTTGTCGGAGTTATTTATCACGACAGAATCTTTGTTTTTAAGTCTCTCCATAAGTTAGAAAAACTGCTGGGTATTGATGTGGTTAGGTTTATGTTTGATATTTTTGGTCTTGCGATGTAGTGATTTTAGCTCCTCTGTAATGCGTTCGTGAAAAATGTCCAGAGCATCGTGCAGCATGATGGGAACAAATGTGGATGGTGCTTTGAAAGGCCTATTGCCAGGAGCTGAAATGGTGATGTCTTCAGCCTCTGCCATCCCATGTTTGTTGGAGATGCAATCCTGCATACCAGCACCTTCAGTACGTTAGGTATTCAAGGTAGAAAGAAGTGGGATTTGCTGAACTGTAAGTCCAGAGTGCAAAGTTCTAGTTGGTTGTTCTGGCCTCTAGCTGTGTGCACTGTACCAGTAGTGAGGGCACAGTTGCATGAGCCCTGTACCTCTACAGTGTCTAGACCAATTCTTAGACAATGTGCAGTAAAGCGATTAAGTGTATATGGTGCTGGGAGTTTGTCATTACAAACTCCATAGTGCCATAATGGCTTTACTGAAAACTGGGATGTTTGGTATCAAACTTCTCAGCACATTAAACCCACACTGATGCCAGTGTAGGATTTAATGAAAAATGCAGTCAGAGGGCATCTTAGAGATGCCCCCCTGAAAACCGACCAGCCTCTGCTGGGTTCCCTGACTGGTGCACACCAGCCTGCCACCAAAAGACATGTTTCTGGACCCCTGAGGTGGGAGCTTTCGCTCCATGAGCCCAGAAACAAAGCCTTTCCTGGGCAGAGGTGGTCACACACCCCCAGGCCAGGAAGAGCCATCTGTGTCAGGGGAGCTTCTAGGCCTTGCTGCCTTTGTAACGCAACCCCCACCCTCTCCTGTTATCAGGAGCAGGCCCCCTTCCTGTCTCCCCTCCTTTCCGGCGGGAAAACAGGCGGGAAATATTAGCGCAGCCCAGAAGGGTGTGCCTCCCTCTGCCAACCCCTCAGGCGGGGGAAGCGAGGTGAAGCCCACTCTTCAGTGCCTGCCATCTTGAAGATGGCAGGCACTCTCCAACCAGGATTAGGAATTGTGCACACTCCCCCATGTGGGGGGAGCACACCAAGGGCGTAGTCACCCTGAGGTCAGTAGCCCATTAGCTACTGACCTTGAGACCCCTAAAACGCCCCCTAAATACAGTATTTAGGGAGCAGCCCTGTACCAAGAAGACAGAGTCCCGCAACCTACGAAGAAGGACGAAAGAAGTCGCCCAGCAGAGGAGACTACAGAGAAGAACTGACTTGGCCCCAGCCCTACTGGTCCGTCTAATGTTTTCAGGGATCCTGTGCCAAAAGCCTGCTTGTCCTGCAGCCAGCAACCTCCAGAACCCCCCTGGAGGACTGACTGCCTTCAACAAAGACTGGATCTCCTGTGAACAGCAGCTCTGTTAAAAAGAAACTCCCAAGACAAATTTTGAGCCTGCTAAGGACAAGGAAAACCTGACACCTGGAAACACCATTGCATCCGACGCCTACGGCTCGAGTCTGAGTGGCCCTCCAGTCCCAGCGAGGTCCCCCAGTGCTCCAGAGTCCGATTCCACCGTGGGCTGACCCCTCCAGGACTCCCTGACGTCACCTGCAGCATCTGCACGGCGACCCCCCACCAACCGCGAGTGGCCTGGTAAGGTGAAATCCGACCTCAATAGACACCCCTGCATCCAGCTGCTTTGCGCCCTGGAGAAGAGAACCTGAGGTGCACCTTCATCCCGCGCCCTCCAACGTACCTGCCCAGCTGTTGGTTCCTCCCGGAAATCTTCCTGGACCAAGCCTACAGCCAAAATCCAAAACCGGCAACTCCCATTGAAATCAGCAGGGCTCCCCACGCCTAGACAGCACCCTGCACCAAGCCGCCGCTGCGGGTTTACTTTGAGTGCTAACTCGAAACCCCATTGCCCTGGGCCTTATACCATGAGCTTTCCTCACACAACCATGTGGCCCGCTTGTGAGCAGCCATCAACCTGAGGGCCCAATCCAACATTGGATAATATTGGGCCTCAGCACTTTGCACCTGCTGTCCTAGTGCCAATGAGGGTGCTTGGAGAGTGCATGCTTGACCCTGGGGTAACCCTGGTATTAACCCCAGAAAACCAACTCACAAACCCGAGTATTTAACTTTAAACCGATAACTTAATTTCCTTCCATGGGACGGCAATGACTGCTTTCTTGTGAAAATTGTTGTGTGGAGTTGGTTTTATATGAGAACTTGAAAAACTGCAAATAGCTAAAAACTGTTTTACTTACCTTTTCTCTAGGAAATGTCCCAGTGTGATATCTAGGCATATCATCCTGAGTAGAAAAAGTAATCCATAAAGTAATCTGTAAAGTAATTCGAAGTAATCAGACAGTAATTTGAACTGTATTCCAAGTATTTACAAACCTGTATCAAAGTCATTTTCATTCAGCTTGCTTGTGTTGTTCAACCTGCCTTGAAAACTATCATTTCCGCTTACCTGTGCCAGGCTCGCTTGGTTTTGGAAAATAAATATACCTAAATAATATTTTTATACAATTGAGTGTGTGGCATTATTTCTTGCCTGAGTGTGTACAACAAATGCTTAACACTACCCTCTGATAAAACCTTACTGCTCGCCCACACTACTACAAATAGATAAGAAGGTGTGATCTACTTTTACCTCTGTCTACCTTTGGGGTTCCACTGGGCTCTGAGCACACTATACCTCATTTTGGTACAGTATATACCAAGCAGCTTCATACAGTAAGGTATGTCTACCTTTGGGGTTCCACTGGGCTCTGAGCACACTATACCTCATTTTGGTACAGTATATACCAAGCAGCTTCATACAGTAAGAAAATTAGCCAGGTAATGAGGAGGAAGAGGCACAATCGGGGCTCAGATAATTAAGCATGGTCCATCTCGGAGGATGACTCTGACTCCCGACATAAGGTGGGCAAAAAGTAAAGGCAGACCGAGCATCTTGGAAGAAGGGTCCATGCCCTCAAAGGTAATGGGAAGTCAGAGCACCTCAAAGATGATGGGAGGTTTAAGCACCAGTAAAAGGATGGGAGGTCTAAGCACCTCAAAAAGGAGTGGTGCCCTGCGCAGCATAAAAGAGATAGGAGTCCAATGCTGCACAATGGATTTGGGTGGCCTGGCTGCACACAGGTATTGGATACTTAAGACATTGAGTTTAAGGACCAGAATAAGATGTATGAAGTGTATGTTCTAGACCTTGACCAGGAAGATCTAGATGGTGATGATCTCTTCACTGAGGATTCAGTACCCTCTTCTTTCAAAGATGTGATAAAAAATCTTCTAGGAGAGGAGATGTTTTCCCCCCACAATATTAAACATCCCAGAGTACAGAGTGGTGGCCCCTCAAGTATGTGGGCAGTTTTATAAGAAGGGGGATCAGAAATCTTCTGGAAAAAGACATGCGCAATCTCTTCAAGGTCAAATGCTCCAGGCCAGTAATTCACAACATGGTATGCCTTACTCCAAATCACATAGAGCATATCACCTTCCTTTTCAAAATGGGCAGAGACCCCAGAAAAGGCCTCAAAAGGTCCCTTAACCCCTTCGCTGCTCATGACGAGCTGAGCTCGTCATGAACAATGGGGATCAAAGCTCACCAGCACCGGGGGGGAATCTCCCTAGCAGCGATGGTGTTAAACGTTGTCAAGACCGCCTCCTAGACGTTGTTGTCCCTCTTGTCAGGATAATCGACCTGGCTGAAGAGGCTTATATAAAGGATTTTCCCCTAGACTTCGACCTCCTGAGAGGCTTTAGCCAGCATGCAATGGTTCTGTTGGGAAACACAAACACTGGTTTGAATGCTGAAAGATGCAAAGCTATCCTTATAAACATTGGCCGCAAAATGGGATATCTGGCTAAGGAGGAGGCTTTAGAAAACCATAACGGGCTTCTCTTCGGTGAAAATATGGTCAGGAGCCTGGGCAAATATGTTGCCACTTTTACCGCTCTTGACAAGGCCCAGAGCAACTTATTCAAGGTTTTCAGACCAGGCCTTTTTGGCTGGGTCGGCAGAAGGGGACTTTATGCCGGCCAAGCCTTCCAAAGGGCCCAATTCAATAACTTTAGAAAAGAGGAGGCTACGGTAGATGCTACCAAGCCGGAGCAGCATCTACCTTCTACCCTCAGCAAGGCCGTAAACAGAGGGCGAGAGGGAATACGCCCCATAGCCAAGGTTCCTCAGGTAAGTACTATCATCCTTCCTTCTCCTTCTTACCAGGAAAGAGTGGGAGGTTGCCTCCCACATATTTTCCATGCTTGGTAAATAATTACTCATGATCCTTGCTGTTACAAACCGTACATGGTTTCAGGATAGAGGTTTTGGTAACTCCCTCTTAAACTATTATACCAAGGGAGCTGATCTTGAAAGTAGATCAACAAAATATTGTAGACAAAGAAGTGAGTTCCATGTTGGTAACAGGTGCTAATATAGAAGTGGAGCTAAAAAGCTGAGTCTTTGTAAGTACTCTTTTTCTGGTGGAGAAAAAGGACAAGGATTGGAGACCAGTTATTAACCTAAGGGAATTGAAAAGGTTCTTGGTTTACAGACACTTCCAAGATGGAAGGGATTCATCTTCTAAGGGCTATTTTTCTTTAAAAAACGAATGGTTGTGGAAGTTGTATCTTAACGATGCCTACTTCACAATTTCAGGGACCGTCAACCTTACCTTCAGTTCACCTGACGCTTTAACCAATTTTCTTCTCTCCCCTTCAGCCTTTCTTCGGCCCTTTGGTGTTTCACCAAGGTAATGAGAGCTGTAATCTCCTTCCTCAGAGAAAGGGGTATCCGAATAATCATTTTCCTGGACGATATTCTGATCATGTCCCAATGCCGCTCTCAAGTCTTGAAAGATTTAGACATGGTCATGTCCCTACTGGAAAGTTTGGGTTCTATAATCAACAAAGAGAAGTCTGTTCTTATTCACTGACATTTTTAGGTTTATCTGTAAATACAATGAATGTGCTTCTACTCCTTCCTTTGCAAAAGATCCAAGATTCAGAGAGAAATAGGACACATTTTCGTTGTGGATTCTTTAACTCTGAGGGAGCTAGAGGGGCTCTTAGGACTATTGTCCTCTTCTATTCAAGCCATTTTCCCGTGCCCCTTACACTACCACTCTTTGCAGAGGGTGAAAGTGGGAGCTCTCCTGGAAGGTTAATGGTATGGAGACAGGATGTCACTAGAGCACGAGGCAAGGACCGAACTGGTTTGGTGGATGGATAATGGGGATGCCTGGAAAGGCCAGGCAATCTTTGGTTGTTCACCAGATTTCATTCTAGAATCAGGTGAGAGTATGATTCGTTGGGGTGCATGCTTGGGTGTACAGGAGACTGGTGGACTTTGGTCAAGCACTGAGAGGATATATCACATAAGCCACTTCAAATTGACCGCAGGTCTCCATGATCTCATGCATTTCGGGAATTGTTTGCAAAGCAGGGCAGTTTTTTTAAAAATAGACAAGTTTCTGTGGTTGCTTATATAAATCGCTTTGGAGGCTCCAAATCCATGGATTTGACCGATGTAGCCAAGAAATCTTGTTTGGCTATTGTGTTCAGAACACAGAATAAGCTTGAGGGCAGACTATGTGCCTTTGAAGGCAAATGTTGCTGCTGACTAAAATTAATGGTGTTTGAGAGACTACGATTGCAAGGTGGAAGAGACTGTTTCAGAAAACTACTCTATGGTTGGGGTCCCCTTGAGATAGATCTGTTTGCAAGCGGACTGGAGTCTCAAATGAATAAGTACTACAGTTGAATGGCTGACCCAGGGGCTTTAGTGGCTAATGCTTTCCTTCAGAGCTGGAGAGGGGCGGATGCATACGTGTTTCCTCCTTTTATAATGATTTGGAGGGTCCTTCAAAAAGTAAGACAGGAGAGATGCGGTCTTATTGTGATAACTCCATTTTGGGGTCCGCAGGCGTGGTTTCCAATGGCTTTGTAAATCACTTGCAACATACCATTTCTTTTACCTGCTATGGAGAATCTGCTGAAAGACATAGATGGAGAGGAACATCCTCTGGTCCAGGCAGGAATTTTGAGCCTTCTTGTATGGAAAGTGTCAGGCGATCTTCAGAGATGTCAGGCCTTTCAGGAAGAGCTCCTCGAGGAGTCTTGGGTTCCTGGCACCCGGTACAGGTATAAGGGAATATTGAAGAACTGGGTATGTTGGTGCTTGGAAAGGGACTTGGATCCCTTGGAGGCTCCTGTAGCTGAGGGGGTTAATTTTCTGGTGGAACAGTTTGATAGGGGCCTAAATTATAGGACTATTTTATTTCTTCAGTTCACAGTTAGATTAATGGAAGGTGTGTAGGAAAGAATGTTTTAAGTTTGTCGAGTTCTTAAGAGCATCAGTTTATGAAGGCCTCACCCACCCCCTTAGACCTAGATATCAAACTTTGCGAGATATCAATTTGATTTTTTCCATGTTCTCTTCTTTGCCAGTTAACAAATTATTGGCAACCAAAAGACTTACTATGAAACTTGCGTCATTACTTTATTTAATTTCATGTTGTAGAGTTTCCGATGTTAAGGCATTGGAGATACTCTACGATTCCCTTTGGGGTTACTTTTGATGTTACTAAGAGAATAAAGACTTATGTCCTATTTTAACTTTTATCCAAGATATGATTCATGCAGATTATTGTGTGTAGTTAATTACATCTAAGAATATGATTCCCATATGAATGAGTTTCGACCTGCTGGCGTTAAGCAGTTCTTGATTTCCTTTTGTCAAACCCCTTCAAGCGGTCACCACAGCAACAATTGCAAGGTGGGTTGAATGGATCATGCAGCAAGCTAGCGTTGACTTTCATAATCTTTGTGCACATTCTTTGAAAGGTGCCATGTCTAGTCAAGCCCCCTGGAGAGTTGGTCAATTGGAAGAAATTATGAAAGTGGCAGATTGGTCTAATGCTATCACATTTCCTAAACATTATTGTAAACCTATTGAACACATGTCTGATGTGGTTTTGGATGGCTACCAACATGCATAATGGTAGCCTTCGTCTTGTGATGAAATAGCAATTCTAAAAATTAAATGGCAAGAGAATCTGAATTTCAGTAAAGATACGGAGGCTAAAATTAACCCTTCCTCACCTCCCTTCTGTTGAGGTTGAGGTTCGAGGCATGTGGGCTGCTGAATTCATATCTGTGCATAGATCGCCGCCTAGTGTTGGGTCCGGATGATTGCACATTGTTGTCCTGGAAGAGTCTTCGAAGTATCACGAGATAGGTGGCTCCTCCGCTGGACTACAGTGCGCATGGGCATCGACTCCATCCCCAGATTGTTTTTTTCCGCCATTGGGTTCGGATGTCTTTGGTTCCCTCTTGTCGGAATCAATAAGAATTAACTTAACTTAACTTTGAGACCAAAAGGTCTTTAGGACTTGCGTCGGTATTGTCTTGCGTTCGGCTTCGCAACTTTCCTCGACTCCAAGCCGAGCTTTGTACTTCCGCGTGCTTTCGGCGCGGAGGGCCTAGTCGACGCTCCAGACTCATCGACCATCATGGAAAACCGAAGTCCATTCAAAATATGTCCGGTGTGTAACTCGAAGTACCCACACATCGACGTCCACCCGGTGTGCAACAAGTGCCTGTCGCCGGACCACGACGAGGCCAAGTGTATGGCCTGTTCGAGATTCCGGTCCGAGAAGACACTCAAGCTCCGTCGAGCTGCGCGCCTGGAGGCCCAGCAATCTGCACCGGCGCCTACGGACATTTTCGATGCTGGGGAGGTCGAGGATGAAGATATCCAGGACATCTCAGAATCTAACCGCGCGTCGGAGGTCGAGGACGACTACGACGCCCAGGCCGAAGATTTCGGTGAAGTCGTCAAGGAGGATGGGGACGACGACGGGGCCCTTGGGGCCATGGAGGATTGCTCGGACGAAGAGCTTCCTCAAACTGACTCTGGGGCCGTTCCAATCAATAAGGCCCAGGTCGAGGGATCGCCTTCGGGCCTTACCCGAAACCTTGATATAAGTTCCTCGGCCCCGCCTGCTGGCCCGGCCACGGACATTGGTACCGATTCACTCCCGGTGACACTGAAACCAAAAGTGAAATCTACGGTCTCGACGCCGGAGATATCGAAACCGAAAGTGCGCATCGCATTGGTCGGATCGAAGACTTCGGAGGCCTCGGCGCCGAAGAAACCTAAGATGGCCGTCGAGCCGAAGGGCCACGTCAAAATGGCCGACCCGAAGGCTACTACGTCGAAGCCGAAAGTGAAGGGGTCGGTCGACTCGATCACAAGAAGACGGTTGACGACCCCAAGAGGTCTCTTACCGACCCGAAGAAGCGGCCCGACGACCCGAAGGCCCTCTCTGCCCCGCTTCCACACGACAAGGCCAAGGGGGCTGCGCCAAGTGTGTCGACTCCGAGGGGGGCCTCGAAGGACTCCACTCCGAAACCTACCTCTAAGGACTCTGTCGAACCGGCACGTCCATCTGCCGCATTCACGAAGAAGGTCACGGAGTCCCTACAGCGCATAAGGGACGGCGCCGCAGCAGTCGAGCCGAAGGACCCTCCGCCGGCCAAGCCTCTGGAGAAACTGGCGAAGGCGCCCACGCCGATCCTTTTCACCTTGCCTCCTAAGACGGCGCCGAAGGCTTTTGCTGCTAAACCGGGGGCCGGCGTGCCCGAGAAGGTTTTTTTCGACGCCGAAGGCATCGTTGGTGGTCCTTGGCCCACGGCCTCGACAACTTTCGGAGGAGGAGCGTCAAGAACATTTCATCGACGCCGAAACGGGCAGGCTTTCCCTCCTGAAGAGGAAAATCACCCCGGAGCCCCAATTGGAGTCGTACAAGATCCCACTAAAGCGGAAGAAGGACTCTGCTGGTACTCCAGCCTTGGTGGAGCCCATTTCACCACAAGCTCACAAAGTCTCGCCCACTCACTCCGATGTGGACGCTGGTGAGGGCGATGACGAGGATGAATATAGCTATCCCGTCCTGGTCTGCTGGTGGTGAGCCTGGGGACCCGCATTCTGGGCAGGACCCTCAGCTCTTCTCCGCTAAAACTTCCTCCACTGAAGACTCTGCGGCTTTCAATGCCCTCATTGAGCGGGCAGCAGCCAATCACAACGTCGAGCTGCATGCTGACCCTGGGGACGTCGACTTCCTCTTTGACACCTTTTCAGTCTCTGAAAAGACTGTAAAAACTCTGCCAATGCTGAAGGGTGTTTTAAAGCACGCTGCTGAGGTCTTCAAAGAACCCACCAGGGCGAGAGTCATCAACCCGAGGATCGACAAAAAGTATAAGGCAGCGCCCACTGATCCAACTTATATTAGGGGACAGTTGCCTCTGGACTCCCTGGTTGTCTCCAATGCCCGGAAGAGGGCCAACTCGCAGACTACGGGTGATGCTCCTCCCCAGACAAGGAATCGAAGGCCTTTGAAGCTTCAGGGAAGAGGGTAGCAGCGCAGGCAGCCAACATATGGCGCATCTCGAACACACAGGCGCTCCTGGCGCGCTATGACAGGGCACACTACGATACCCTAGAGACCCTTTTGCAACACCTGCCCGATCAATATAAGGAAGGGGCTGAGATGCTAATACAGGAGGGGAAGCTGATCTCCAACGCTTCTATAAAATGCGCTCTAGACGCGGCTGACACCGCCGCACGCGCCATTAACACTAGTGTTATGCTTCGCAGACATGCCTGGCTAAGAATATCTGGGTTCAAGCCGGACATTCAAACCACCATCTTGAACCAGACGGTCAACCCAGATCACCTGTTTGGCCCTGAGGTTGATACCACTCTTGAGAAAATGAAGAAGGACACCGACACTGCAAAATCCATGGGTGCCTTGCTGTCCCAGCAGTTTCGGAGTGGGTCCTTTCGTCGCTCCAATACCAGAGGCACCTCAAGGGGTCAACTTTCGCAGTTCTACAAAGGCAACACCCAGACTACTTATGCCAACAAGAGTCGAGGTGGATACCGCGGCAACAGCGCCAAGGGCAGAGGACGTGGCAACAACAGCTCCAGGTCCTCTACCGCCAACAAACAGTGACGCATTGTCACTGCCCCCCGACCACACAACACCGGTCGGGGGGAGACTCCAGCAGTTCCTGCCCATGTGGAAGTCCATCACCACGGACAGGTGGGTCAGAAAGCTTATCCAATTTGGTTATTGTCTGGAGCTCACGTCCACTCCACCCAACATACCCCCAAGGAACCGTCCTATGTCAGGCGAGCACTTGCACTTATTGCAGCAGGAGGTCACCGTCATGCTGCAAAAAGGGGCAATAGAGCTCGTGCCCATGCAGGAAAGAGGCACAGGAGTTTACTCCCTGTACTTCCTTATTCCAAAAAAGGACGGGTCCCTCAGGCCCATCCTGGATCTCAGGCCCCTCAACTTTTACATCCTGTCCGAGCATTTCCACATGCTTACACTGCAGCAAGTGCTCCCACTGCTACAACAGGGAGACTTTCTGGCAACTTTGGACCTGAAGGATGCGTACTTCCACATTCCACTACATCCTTCACACAGAAAATACCTCAGGTTCACCATCCAAAACCAGCACTACCAGTTCAAGGTTTTGCCTTTTGAGGTCACCACGGCACCCAGGGTATTCACGAAGTGCCTGGCGACAGTGGCGGCGCATCTGCGACGTCAAAACATCCACGTCTAACCCTATCTGGATGACTGGCTCATCCAAGCAAAGTCAGCCCAGCAGTGTGCCAACCACGTGTCCCACACCATTCACCTTCTGCACAATCTGGGATTCTCACTGAATTACCCGAAATCCCACCTCCAGCCCGCCCATATACGGCAGTATCTGGGTGCGACCATAGACACTTTGGCGCCCGCAGCCCAGCCAAATTCGGTGTCAGCAGCATTCAGTCGCTGATCCAAAAATTCAGACCTCAACACTCGCTTCCAGCAAGAGTGTTCATGCAGTTGATAGGCATGATGGCCTCCTGCATCTCCATTGTCCCGCACGCCAGACTACATATGCGTCCGCTTCAGGAGTGCTTAGCACGTCAGTGGACTCAGGCTCACAACCAGTTGAAAGACCTAGTGTTGGTGAGCGGTCGGGCATACAACTCTCTGCAGTGGTGGAATCCACGAAACCTTTGCTAGGGCCGACCGTTCCAGGAGCCTGTGCCACAGATTATCCTGACAACGGACGCTTCTCTCCAGGGATGGGGAGCGCATGTACTCCAATACACTGTGCAGGGACTAAGGACGCAGCAACAGGGGAAGATGCACATCAATGTTCTGGAACTGATGGCAATCTTCATGGCATTAAAAGCATTCAAGGTACATCTATGCAACAAGGTCGTGTTGATTCAGACGGACAACATGACGGCGATGTACTACATTCAAAAGCAGGGAGGCACACACTCTCCGCAGCTGTCTCATCTGGCTCAGAGCATGTGGTAGTGGGCCATTCAGAGGAACATCTTCCTCATGGCAGAGCATCTCCCGGGCAAAGACAATCAGATGGCGGACCTGCTCAGCAGGCACAGCCACCAGATGCACGAGTGGGAGATACATCCATCAGTACTCCGGCTGTACTTCCAAAGGTGGGGTCATCCAGAGATAGACCTGTTCGCCACAAAGGAGAACGCAAAATGCCAAAGCTTCGCCGCCAGGTTCCCACACCCACAGTCGCAGGGCAATGCGATATGGATGAACTGGTCAGGCAAATTTGGGTACGCTTTTCCCCCAGCTCCTCTGATTCCGCTGGTGGCACGCAAACTCAGGCAGCACTCGATGACTCTCATCCTGGTTGCTCCAACGTGGGCTCGCCAACCATGGTACACCACGTTTCTAGAACTGTCCGTGGTGCCGCATCAGAGGCTACACCTCACACCCAGCCTTCTGACGCAGAGCCATGGCGACATTCAGGTACCCAGATCCGCAACAGCTCAACCTGGCGATCTGGCTCCTGAAGTCCTAGAGTTTGGCTACCTGCACTTACCTTCCGACTGTATGGACATCATTCGGGAGGCGAGGAAGCCCACTACTAGAGCTTGTTATGCGGCAAAATGGAAGCAGTTTGTCATTTATTGTGCAAACTACAACATTAACCCGCTGGATGCTTCTATTCAGAACATCATCTGTTACCTTTTCCATCTGTACAAGTGTAATCTGGCCTATGCTTCCATTCGCATTCATCTGTCTGCAATGGCCCCTTATCTCCAAAATAGGCAGCACCTCTCCCTCTTCAGGGTTCCTGCCATTAAGGCTTTTCTGGAAGGCCTCAAACGAGTCATTCCGCCACGGACTCCACCAGCTCCTGAGTGGAACCTCAATGTGGTCCTTACCAGGCTGATGGGTCCTCCCTTTGAACCACTGCATTCCTGCGAGATGCAGTTCTTGACATGGAAAGTGGCTTTCCTCATAGCAATTACATCGCTACGGAGGGTTAGTGAATTGCAAGCCCTCACAATCCAAGAGCCATTTATCCAAATTCATTCCAACAGGGTGGTGCTTCGCACTAACCCTAAGTTTCTACCCAAGGTTGTGTCTCAGTTCCACATCAACCAAACAATTGAATTACCTGTTTTCTTTCAAAATCCTGAGTCACTGGCGGAGCGGATGCTCCATACCCTTGACGTTAAACGGGCCCTAATGTATTACATTGATAGGACCAAGGATTTTAGAAAAACTAAGCAACTCTTTGTCGCCTTTGCACCACACCACACAGGTAACCCTATTTTCAAGGCTGGTATTGCTAGGTGGATCGTTAAATGTATCCAGATCTGCTATGTAAAAGCAAAACGCACTCTTAACATTCCGCCAAGAGCCCACTCCACCAGAAAGTTGGGGGCCTCTATGGCAGTCCTTGGAAACATTCCTTTAGAAGACATATGTAGAGCAGCCACATGGTCTACCACACACACATTTACTAAGCATTACTGTGTTGATGTGCACTCCAAACAGCAGGCAGCTGTAGGGCAGGCTGTTCTCAAGACACTTTTCCAAACTGCTGCAGCTGGCACGGGCGGCCGCCGCTAATGGAGGGACTGCTATGTATTCTATGCACAGATATGAATTCAGCATCCCACATGCCTCGAACCGAATATGCTACTTACCAGTATGCATCTGTTCTTGGCATGTAGGGCTGCTGACATTCATATCGCCCGCCCTCCTCCCCGGCGCCTGTAGCAGCTGCAGTATTTACATATACTCTTAGCATGGTCATTATTCACTGAGTTTCACTCCATCTTGGCCACAATGGCTAAAATCAATCTGGGGATGGAGTCGATGCACATGCGCAGTGTAGTCCAGGGGAGGAGCCACCTATCTCGTGATACTTCGAAGACTCTTCCAGGACAACAATGTGCAATCATCCGGACCCAACACTAGGCGGCGATCTATGCACAGATATGAATGTCAGCAGCCCTACATGCCAAGAACAGATGCATACTGGTAAGTAGCATATTCGTTTTTGCATAAAAGTGTAAAAAAAAAAAAAAAAAAAACAAGATACAAGAGAAAAAAGACGAGTGATATAAACATTTGTTTTACAAATTTACTCAAGAAGTGTTATTGCAATGGTATTTATTAGTGGTTGGGTTTTTTCTTTCGTCTTTGAAAACTTTCTCTAACACTTTTTCTCTTTCAGATAACACACAGTAATTTGGTTCTTCTAGCTGTTTTGCGTGATGACTGGTTTCAGTTCCTTGTTTATCCATAGGAAATAGAGCAAGTTTTGTGTGCAAGTCTTGCCTTTTAAAGAGGAGGATTGTTCCATGCATTAACCTTTAATGTGTTGCCATTGTTCTGTTGTATTGTATTTGTATTCTGATGTAATATACTTCTAAGTGCTGTGGAGTGGCATTGAAAAGATACATTCATGATGTTCGCCTTTGTGTCTTTAATGAAATTCAGATTCTCTTGCCATTTAATTTTGAGAATTTCTATGCCTATCAAGACGAGACAGACTTCACAGGACCATGCCTCACCTGCTAAATTATCAGCAAAGTACTTGTTTCTGCATAATCTCACCCCAACTAGGATTGGTGGATGGATTCTATAGCATCAATAGTCTTCCAACCTATCTCCCTTTTATCCAGACGCCAGCAGATGTTATACTACCACACAAGAGGTCTTTTTATAGTATAATGTACTAACTAACACAGTAATGCAATCGGAACATAAACCCCCCATACATAGAATATGACAAGGCCAATAGGGTCTGCATCTTTCAGTTGTGCTCTAAACTCCAACTCAACGTGGTTTACAGATTTACGCTGTTGTAAGGGATGTACAGCCCCACCTACTGGTTAAATTAAACCCCATCCCACAAACATTCTCTGAAATAGAGAAGCAGAGGCCCATCTTCTTACTTCATACATCTGTCCCTGCAAAGTGTTGAAGACCCTACCAGTTCTTTTCTGGAGGCAGGCAGCCACAGAAATTCTATTCAAAATGTACATGTGGCAAAATAGGATTACAAATAATCTTTCCTTATCGCTTCTGCTCGTCTCTCTCGCTCCATCAGTCTTATTTGTCTCCTTATGAGTGCCAGGAGCCTGTATTAAATGCACAGAGCTATTTGTTTTCTTGGCCTTTTGCTACTTTTCAGGAAATCCTAGAGCATTTTCTTTCAGCTTAAATGTTTATTTTTGCTTTTCTTACCATGAGGCAAGAGTTTTTCTGACTACAAGAAAATGCTGCAGGTTTTAAACCATCCTGGTAAGTTTAGAGCTGTTTTACATGCCCTCCGTACTTCCTATGCCTCTCTCCTAACATTTGGAACACCTCTCTGTTTCGTTAATTCCAGAAAGAAATATGTTTTTTTGCCTTCTGTCTCTAGGAATTTATCCCTCACATGGCAGAGAAGTACAACTTTCAGTATGAGCTGGTGCAGTACAAATGGCCCCGCTGGCTCCATCAGCAAACAGAGAAACAGCGGATAATCTGGGGCTACAAGATTTTATTTTTGGACGTGCTTTTCCCTCTGGCAGTTGATAAGTTCCTATTTGTGGATGCAGATCAGGTAAAACGATTAACCAGGTGAAAGACTGATTTTCTAGATTAAGCGTTATTGGTGCATTTTGGCTGCATGATGATGCAAGGCATTTTATATTAAATCAGTAATGCATTGGGCTGATATTTAAGAGGAGAGTTCACATTTTAGAAATTCAAGAAAACATTGGCTCTACTGAAATATTTCGGAAACGTGATATCTACAGTAAGTAAAAAGTTTTAAATACCTCTACCTTGTTTCTCCTCACAGATAGTGCGAACAGATTTGAAGGAATTGAGAGACTTCAATTTGGACGGTGCCCCGTATGGATACACGCCTTTCTGTGAAAGCCGCAGAGAGATGGATGGGTACCGCTTCTGGAAATCAGGATACTGGGCCAGTCACCTGGCAGGCAGGAAGTATCACATCAGGTAGGAAAGGAGATGAGCATACCAAGCCTCATCAAAACAGTTTTTGAGGAACACACCTTTTTTCTGTTCAGTTGTAGTGTTCTAGATTTTAGTTCATGGACTAGTTTGTTCTCCACGTTCAATTCAGGGTAGTGTTGGGATCCTTCTTTACTATCCAGTCTCTTTTGTTGTTTGCTTTTTTATCTTACTCACATATTGATTGTTTATTTCTAAGTACTCTACATAGCAATTAACAGTACAAAGGCGTCCATTTTCCATTCAATTAGGAACTAAGTGTAACAGTGTTTAAATTGGTGGAAACCTACAGGAGAAACCTCTGGAAACGTCATTTTTAAAGAAGACTGTGAAAGTATGGGGAGGATCAGACTATAAATAGAATTTAGTTCCAAATACTGGAAATATAATCAAATGGTTGCCAGAGAAAGAGTTTAAGGCATTGAATAGGGAAAAATGAAGAGTAAATACACCGAAAAGATGGGGAAAAAATGGAGCTGTGTAAGGAAATAAGAACAAACTGCTCAAGTGATAGAATAAGAACAATTGATTCTATAACTGATAGCCAGCTCAGAGAAGTACAGACCTACAAAACCCCAAAAAAGAAAAAGTACTAAGGAGAATGGAATAGTCCACTCTTTCAAATGCTGCACATAAATGAAGTTATGAAAGTAAACAAAATAGTGTATAGGTTGTCAGGAGAAATTGTGTGATAGAATAGTGGTGGGGGGGGGGGGGGGTTGTCTGAACCTATGAAAGATGTCTGTGCTCTATATCTATTTACAAGTACCTAACTTTCTCTCCAGCATGGATCTGTCATAGATAACCTGTGACTACACATTACTGTTGTTACACACCACGGCAAATGCATTAAAAAACATAATGAAGTAAATATTGTTATGCAATACAAAACGACAATATTGTTATTAAACAATGTTATAAAGAAGATGTAATGACATTTCCTTACCCTTCCATATGAGTCAATAATATGTCTTCCACTGCTGTGTATGGTTATTTTGAACAGTGAATGTTCCGTACATCTTTTACTGTCCAATGAAACTCTCCCTGCATAGGGACAAATAGAAACATTTTTACAACAAATTAAAGACGCATTGTTTATTATTGCAACATAGCAAACTTTGTTGAACAAAGGTGTATGTAATGCTACTGAAATATCAGTGTGTTTGAATATGTGAGTCGCAGATACAAGGCCACCTTGAGAAACGTTTGCATTGCTAAATAATTATCTCATGCATGAAGTGTAAGACTCCATTAATAAAACACTACAAATTACTGAACTTACGTTAATGGCAGTTGGCAGTGTATTTTCCCAACATGTATAACAGAAGTTGCTTCCACTTATTGAAACAAAATGTATATGTGGAATCATTCTACCCACCTCCCTGTAGAGCACAGCTGGTGAATGCTATTTGTTCAATTATATCTGAAAGACACACGTTAGTGATAAATTCCTTACCTTAGAATATCCCCAGGCGTCAGACTGGATCCGGAAAGTTTTTCGTCAGCAGTACCCCTGCGCGCCGGAAGGTGGCATTGTGCCACTACGCGGCTGTCGCTGGCGTCGTATGCGCTTGATGACGTCACAGAGACTACTAAGGCATCACCCATGCGCGCTGACGTCAGTGCTTTTTTTTTCCGCGCCAGCAAGCGCAGATCTTTTTTGAGACTTTTGTCTCAAAAAAAGATCTGTCTCTACTTCTTTGAGTCTTCTCTACTTCTTTGAGTCTTTGTCTCCTGGTGCCATGTAGGGATCCCTGGGTTTAAATCCTGCAGGGCCTATCGCTGAACAATGTCGGTGGCCGACCCCCATGGCGTCTGTCTCTTCTGTCTGGAGCGCCACCATGACCCCCGGTCATGTTCAGACTGTCTGGCCATGGCTCCGAAGTCTTTGCAGGAGCGGTCCCCAAAGCTGCTGGAGGCCCGGCAGTCGTCTTAGCGCCGTTCGAGGTCCAGGGGTCGCTCGAAGGACCTATCGCGGAGCCATCACCATCGTTCCTCAGGGTTGAAGTCTTCACACTCTGAATAGGTTAGAGAGACATCATAAGAAAAAGTCGAAGCGTGTACTCTCTCCGACGTCCCCCCGTCGGTCTCCGTACGCAGACAAGAGGGGTCCAGGGGTACTTCCCCCATGGCTCCGTTGGAGCCTGTGAGTCCTGTGGCCTACCCACCTTATCCGGGTCCGTCGGCGACTCCGGCCCAGGTGCAAGAATTTCTTGCTGCCATTTAGGCCTCTGGCTCCCGCCAGCACGCTTTCGGTCCCAGCTGGGGGCCCTTCCTTGCCGCTGGCTCCGCTACCAGTGGCTCCGGCCCCAGCGCCCCAAGGTCCTAAACCAGCAGCTCCGGGCCGGGGCAACAGGGTCCTCCGCAGGCGGCTCCGGCCCCGGACTCTCCCTCGGCTCCGTTCTTGGTGCCGCAATGGGTCCCGTTCGTTCCTCCTCCGCCGTTGCCCGGGTTTCCGGACAATTTTGCTCCAGGTTGGGACCCTAATTGGGACACGGAGCCGGATCGGTGCCGTTCCCGGCGCCATTGGACCATTTGTATCCCTCCGCCGCAGCAGCCTGTGCCACGGGCGGTGGAGAAGGGGGACGACTGCTGAGAGGGGTTTAAGGACCCTCTTGCTCGGCAGGCTGAGTCTGAACAGGAGTGGGCGGAGGAGGCGGATGATGTTGGTGGCCTTGACCTCTCCTCTGCGATACAAAAGGGGATGATGGACGGAGCGTTTGAGCAAATCAAACACTCACCCCCAGTCACCTGATCTGGGTTTAATCCATCACCAATCTTTAGCTCACTCAGCCACCCCAGTTCAGACATGGCCATATGCAAATCAGTCTGACCCTGTGACTCATGGGAACAGTCCAGCCTGAACTGCCAAGCCATGTTTTCCCTGGACCGGAAACCAGCATCCTGGGGTCGGTTTCGGATTCATAATCCTCATCAGCCAGGCTATCTTGAATCCAGTGGCCAAGTGAGCAAGGGACTCACGTCTGAGCATACCCTGCCAACTTAGGGCGAACAAAGCGATACAAAAGGGGATGATGGACGGAGCATTTGAGCAAATCAAACACTCACCCCAGTCAACTGATCTGGGTTTAATCTATCACCATTCTTTAGCTCACTCAGCCACCCCAGTTCAGACATGGCCATATGCAAATCAGTCTGACCCTGTGCCTCATGAGAACAGTCCAGCCCGAACTGCCAAGCCATGTTTTCCCTGGACTAGAAACAAGCATCCTGGTACCGGTTTCGGATTCATAATCCTCATCAGCCAGGCTATCTTGAATCCAGTGGCCAAGTGGGGTGAATGTATGATATTATTCTGCATTCTGTCCATCAATTGTTTTTGCATTTGTCACTCCGAGTGGGATGGGTATGCTCAGGCGTGAGTCCCATGTCCTCCACACCACTGAAGTCAAGCTATCCTGGCTGAAGACGGCTGATAGCCAGAAACCGGTCCTAGGATGCTAGATTCCGGTCCAGGAAAGACATGGCTTGGCAGTTCTGGCTGGACTGTTCCCATGAGGCACAGGGTCAAGGCTAATTTGCATATGGCCATGTCTGAACTGGGGTGGTGTGGAGTGCAAAAAAGCAATGGATTTTAGCCCAGGTCTCTGTGCTGGGGTGAATGTATGACATTGTTCTGCATTCTGTCCATCAATTGTTGTTTTTGCAATTGACCTCTCTTCTGAGCCTGGTTTTCTGTCTCCTCCTGTTGTCCCAGAGGAGGGCACCACACATATAATGTGGTGCTCCGTAGAGCAGCTGAGGCCCTTGACCTTGATCTGCCTACTGTCACTCTCAAGACCAACCTCCTCACTGAAGTTCTTCAGCCGGCAGCAAGCTCTATGGAGCCTCTGCTTCCGTTCAATGAGGCGTTAACGGATGTTTTGATGGGCACCTGGTCTAGACCAGCCACAGGGGTTCCTGTGGATAAGAACGTGGCCAGGCGTCATCGCCAGGCACCGTGTGACCCTGCCTTTTTAACAAACCACCCAACTCCGGAGAGCCTGGTCATTCAGGCCTCCACTTCCCAAAGCGCATTCCCTACCACCTGCTGGATAAGGAATCAAAGAAGCTGGAGCAGTTTGGCAAGAAATTGTTTTCCTCAGCCAGCTTGGGGCTGCGGTCGGTGAACACTGCATGCCTCTTGGGCCGCTACTCTCACGCTGTGTGGGACACAGTGGTGCGGACACTGCGCCAGTATCCGCAGTACTTTCCCAAGCTGTTGCTGAGTGGAAAGACGCTTCAAAGTTCGCCATCCGGTGTGGATTGGACACCGTGGACTCTCTGGGTGGGGCGATCTCCACGACAGTGGCCCTCAGTCACCACGCCTGGCTGCGGTCCACAGGGTTTTCGGTGGATGTTCAAAGTTCCCTCATGGACATGCCCTTTGATGGTACTCGCCTGTTTGGCACTAAGGCAGACAGTGCTCTGGAGCGTTTAAGGACTCTCGGGCAACGGCCAAGTCCTTGGGTCTCTTCACCACGCGCCTGGCCACGTCTGCTTTACGTTCCTTTCGTGGCCACGGATGGGGCGTCCCAACACTTTCGTTTGGCCAGAATCCTGCGCAGAACCAACCTCAGCTCGGACGTGGTGCCCGCCGTGGCGGCACAGAGGGCCAGCGTGCGGGTCAGTCCACCTCCGCTCCCACAGCACCCGCCTCAAAGACTTCCTAGTCCAAGCTTTGGGGTGCACCCCCACGCCGGTGGGCGGCAGGATTCATCACCTCCCCCACTGGCGTTCTGTCACCTCGGACAGGTGGGTGCTGCAAATCATCTGAAGGGGCTACTCCCCTCCCCTAGGAGTCTGCCCCCCCCCCCCCCCCCCCCCCCAGCCATGCCACCTCAGTTCCACCGCATGTCGGGGGATCACTTTGTGCTTCTCCAACAGGAAGTCACGGGCCTCTTGGCCATGAGTACAATTGAACGCGTTCCTGGGCCAGAAGTAGGATGTTGTTGTTATTCCCACTACTTTCTGTTCCCCAAAAAGGAGTAAGGGGCCTGCACCCTATCTTGGACCTCAGGAACGTCAATCGCTTCCTCCGGAAGGAGAAGTTAAAGATGTTGACTCTGGCTCAGGTCTTGGCTGCCTTCGACCCTGGAGACTGGATGGTAGCCCTGGACTTGCAGGACGCCTATTTTCATATCCCCTTCCTGTCGGACCACCGGCTTTACCTGCGGTACATAGTAGGCCAAGAGTATTTTCAGCTTGCCATGCTTCCCTTCGGCCTTACCAGCGCCCTTCGGGTGTTCATGAAAGTGATGGCCGTGGTCACAGCTCATCTGCGCAGTTCAGGGGTTTCAGTCTTCCCCTATCTCGACGGCTGGCTGTTGAAGGCGGGCTTGCACCAGGCAGTCGTTTTCCCACCTCCAGACTACGGCAGACCTCCAACATTTGTTGGGGTTCTCCATCAACGTGCCAAAGTCGCACCTGAGTCCCTCTCAGAAGCTCCCCTTCAGCGGTTCTGTATTCAATGCAGTTTCGGGTTTATCCTCCCGAGCAGCGAGTCCAGGATATTCAGGCTATGATTCCGATCTTTCTGCCTCTTTCCCGGGTTTCGGTCAGGATGACCCTCCGGCTCTGGGACTGATGGCCTCCTGCATCCTGCTAGTGCATATATTAGACATGCTAGCTCAGTGACCTCTTTTAGAAAGGGTCCTAAAATCTGGCTATTTCAGAATCGGATCCCTGCCGGGCTTATCTCTGTCCTAGCGCCAAGACCCTTCCTGGTATTCATGCGCTCATTACATTTTATTAACATAACATTTGTAGTATTTAACAGATGTTTATAAAAGTGTTAATGAACACTTTCATCTAATAGTTATGTCCATTTTGATAACCACATAAGCTTTTGATTTACAAGTATAGAGTGGCATGTGGTTTAGACCATGCTTCTGTACGTTAGTTAACAAGTCTGTGTCTTTTGTATAACAGTGGACTTCCTAGTTGATGGATCTGCATATGCATACTCTTCTGTACTTTCGGTGGCAGTTGACCTCCATCATGCATCCGAGACATACAAAAAAGTAATAGATTAAATGCTTGAATTAATTCCAGCCACAAGTAATTACTCGGGCCGCGTTGCAGTTCATTGTTATTTTGACTACCATGCCACTTCATTTTGGATCCAGCCATGTGCAAAGCAATTTTGACCCAGCTCCATTAGTAACAGTCCTGCCTGAACTGCCACACCAGGTCCTTCCTGACCCGGAGCACATGCAACCCCAATTATACTTGTATACTTCAGTACATCCTGTACCTGGCACCAAAGTGTATTTCTCCATCTCTATTGTTGATGTGGGAGTCATTTAATGCCTTCTTCCCTGTCCGTCCACAGTTCATAATAATAGAGTTTCTAAAGCGCATGGCCATACTTTTCAGTATGTACCCTCGCTGCCGCTAATTACCAGTCCCTGATCAGATCACGCAGGCTGAAAACCGTATCTTACAGAGGCCTAATGTGTGGAAGAGCCAAGTTTTTGAATTTTTTTCAGAAGATCCCTTCCAATGGTTCAGTCCTGAGTGACTGCGGAAGGTCATTCCAGAGTTTGGCAGCCAGCCATCTGAAAGATTCCCCCCCCCCCATCTGCGCTCTTTTGATTACTGGTAGTTCTACCCTACCTGTTCCCACAGATTTCAGAGCCCTGGTAGGTATGTAAGGGGTCAGTAGATTGTGGAGGTAGCTAGGGCCTTCTCCCTGCAGGATACGGTGACTAATGTAAAGAGCTTTGAACACAATTTTCTCCCTAACTGGGAGCCAGTGTAGCGTTGCGAGAGCGTTCTTGGATGGGGCTCTTCTGGGCAGCCTCAAAACCAGGCGAGCTGCCGCATTTTGAATGCCTTGCAGTCTTTGAACACACCTCCTATTTGCCCCAAGGTACAACGCATTCCTGTAGTCCAGGCGTGATGTCACCAGTGCGTGGACTAGCGTTTTTCTGTTAGCTGCAGGGAGCACATCTATTGTCTTCTGGAGGACCTTCATTATTCCGAAACATTTTCCGGCAACCACATTGGTGTGGTGGTCGAAGGAAAGTGTCGGGTCCAACCATATCCCCAGGTTCTTGCTTGCCTTCCCCCCTGTTTTTTCTTAATTGGGATGACGACCGTCTCCTTCCATTGCCTGGGGACCGCCCCTGCTTCGTAGGAGAGTTTCAGGAGATGACCAATATAGGGAGCCAAAACTTCCATACTCTCTCTTAAGGTCTTGGGTTTTGTGGGGTCCTTGGGTGAGCTGGACCTGATGCTTAAGGCAATGTTTTTAAGCTCCTCCAATGATGGGGGATAAATCTAGAGAGGTGCGGCCTTCACTATTCTAGGCTCCTCATCGCCCGCCCCCCTCCGTTTCTTGCCTCATACTGGAAGGTGGAATAGATTTTTGCTACCTTGTCTGAGTAAAAAATCTGCAATCAGGTTGCAGGTTTCTACTGAGCAACTATTTGGCGGGGAGGTTCTGGTAAGTGACGATATGTCCTTGAAAATTCCAAATAATTCTTGTGACAAATTTTCCGCCATCTCAATTCTCGAGTTATAGTAAGTTGCTCGAGTCCTTCTTATTAGTGAGTGATAGGTTCTAAGTTTTGTTTTGTACTCAGCCTTCTTAAAATCAGAGGAGTCTCTCCTCCAGACCTGTTCAGCGGTTTTACACGAGGACTTCATTCTCCTAAGTTCATCATTGAATCAAGGCGCAGATTTTGACTGTGTCCTGGGGGCCCTAGTCACCCAAGGCGAAGCTTGATCTAGTGCCTTGGTGATCCTATTGCCTAGAGCAGTGCATGCTGTATTGATTTCATTGCCACCTGGTGACCCTCCCAACTGCATGGCATCATTGAACTTGGCCGTGGAGAACTTCACCCACTTCATCTGTAGGCTACCAGTCCCCACCTTCATACGAGGAGTGGATTTGGGAACTACCATATTGAAGGGGATCAGATAATGATCTGACCAATGCACTGCGATGGAACGCTCATTTGTTAGCCCCCCCACCCAGTTGGCGAAAAGAGGGTCCAATAAATGGCTCTGTTGATGGGCAGGGAGGGAAGACTGCAGACCCATCTGTAGTGTAGCCATTTCTTGACAAAGTTCTTGCGCGGCAGAGTTCTCCTTATCCTCAAAGTGTAGGTTCAAGTACCCCAGCACCAGCAATTTGGAATACCGGAGTGCCGGTTGTATGACTTGCTCCTTGAGGCTGTGCGCAAACAAATGTGCTTGGTCCCGGTGGTCTATAAATGAAGTATCCCTTAATGATATAGCTGTCGGCTGCCTTAATTGTGAAGAAGCCCGCCTCACTAGCCTCAATTTCCACCAGATCTAAGGAGCAATTTATTGCTAGATTATGAATGATGGCTATGCCACCCCCCCCCCCTCCCCCCCCCCCCCCCTCCCCCCCCCCCCCTCCTCCCTTTGCGGCCTAGCCTGATAATCCCATAATTCATAGGAAGGGCCTCAAGGATTTCAAGTGCAGAATCCTCACTCAGCCAAGTTTCGGTGAGAAACATGATATCTGGCTGATAATCAGTCAGATATTCATGGATCTCCAGTCTATGCCTACTAAGGGATCTGCAGTTGACCAGAACGGAGTTAAATTTCTGTTCCTGCCTATCTACTTCTCGGATTTTCCTCAATTTAAACGGCCAGTGGTTGCAGTTCTGCATGTTATCTCCCAGTTGAACGTTATGCCTTCATTTAGCTGCAATGCGGGGGCACAAAGTGTGCAACTGTTTGGAGGAGTATTTGATGATTTCCATGGGAGGAGCAGGGATTCTGGCCCCCGGCCCCGAAAGGTCGTGGATGGGCGCAGACTGGCTTGCTTTTGGCGCGCACGTGTCCGCTGTGGCATGTGCCTTAAGTATGTTTCCTCACTAGAGCGCTAACTGCCACTCTGCCCTGGGAAACCGGAAGTGCTCTGCCCCTCTTCCCGGCCCTCCGTACAATCGGCACAAGATCGCCGCGACAGACCAGGGCGGGAGAGACTGGCCTGTGACTCGGCAACCTAGTCAGCCGCAAGTAGTTGCAGTAGCGAAACCCCCCAGCAATTCAGTGCAGAAATCCGTACGTTTTTAAAAACACATTCAACCAGGTTTGCTCATAGTTTTTCCTTTTTCCTGGTACAAACGTCATCTCTCCTTTTCTACAGATCTTCAATACTGTATTGGTTGTTTCCCACAAAATTTAAATGGTCTTGAGAAGTACTGTATATATGATTCTTTTTTAAAATCTGGGACCTTTCTTGCTAAAATAACCTGTTTTTGCGTATTGTGCTTTAATTATTTATTTAGGGGTTTCATAAAGCACTGTGTCTCCTTTCACTACTTATAAGTCAAAGAGGTTTGAAAAATACTGTAGGATGTAAGGTTAGAGTTTAGATGTGCAAATGGCTAACCATGTTTGTAATTCTTAGACTGCAGCCCCATATTTGTATTGCACTGTAGCATTCGAAACATAGCCATCACTAATATGTAATGTCTTTTTGCTGGTCACTGTCAACACAAATATCTTCTGAATGCTAAAAAAAAAAAATACTATTTTTGATTGTGAGTGCTATTTATTCTGCTAACGAAAACTTGCCTGGTGACTTCTAAATTACTTAGATGATGATTTGAAAATCTGTACTGTTTATTCTTTCTAGCGCCTTGTATGTTGTGGATTTGAAGAAGTTCCGTAAAATAGCAGCTGGTGATCGCCTCCGAGGACAGTACCAAGGGCTGAGCCAAGACCCCAACAGTCTCTCCAACCTTGATCAGGTGTGTATTTTTGTTATTAAGACTTCATTCTGGGTTTGAAATATGTTTTAGCAACTTCAGTCCGTTTTAGATCAGGCTCATAGCCCGGTTCATTCAGGACATAGTACAGTATATTAATATTTTAAAGCGCACTTTACATTTTATGAGCATTTTACCCCAGGGAGTATTTTGGAAAATAATAGTAAACAGTGTGCACTGCTCCAGGAACATTAAATAAAAACAGATTTTTGTATGGGATAGGGCTCTTCCCTCAAGCGAAATACTGCAAAATGGGAGGCAAATAATGCCTTTGGCAGCCCAATGATCCTGCAATGTAGGACAAACCTGGATGTTTTTTAAACACATCTCTAAACTTCATGTTAGGGGGCTCTCAGAAACACATAATCGAATCACTTGCTATATTGGAAATACCAAAAGTGATAAAGCAAAAATGTCAAAACAAGATTTGTCCTATCACGCTCCGATCTTATGTAACTTTTTAGTTTGGTCTGGTGGCTCAGTACACTCATCCTTTCATTGTTCTGAGTTCAAAAGTGCAATTGAGGTGGCATACAATTTTGATCTGTTTTTAATCGAGGCTTCCACTGGAGAGAATGAGTGCTCTACAAATACATCTGTTTATTAGGTTTTCTAGTGTCTAAATGTTACCTTTAACTTGCCATCTTTTCAGAAAGGCCCTAAAATGCATCTGTGTGAAACCTTCTTACTCTTAACAAATTCTTTTTTTCAATGTGAATTATAATATGACAGACTATATTTAATGCTTATCTGTTATATTTTAAGAGGAATATTTGAGGATTTAGCCCTAAGAAAATGTAAGCGAAATATGTGGCAAATAGTGTGATTTAAAGCTCACTGAACCAATTCCTTTGGTCAGATTTATATGGGACGTAAAGATACTGTTTTTGAGTTTTGGGGGATCCTTCCCAAAGACATTTTTGGGAAATAAATGACAAATGGTGTGTTTGAAAGAACATTAAATCTGTAACATTGATGAAAACTTATAAAATGTAGATGACATTTAATAAAAAGCATTGGGTGTTCTCCACCAGACAATTCTTGTAAAAATCTCTGTGACTATAGTAAATGCATGACTTGCAGTGCTGGAATTTGACAAATGTACTCTGGGGATTCTCTCAGATGAGGGAGGTGATTGCTGGCTACTAAAATCATGTCAGGAGTTTATGGGATCCAGTAGCAAGCAAGCCTGACCTTTCCGAGAGGGCTCCCTCCTCAAAACATTTTGAATGCAAATTGGTTACAAAAATAACATTTTTGAGGCATGTGAGCTGTAGATCACATGATTTGCATAGTCTGCCAACTAGTGTTAGGTCCGGATGTTTGCACTTGGTTTTTCTTCAAAGAAGACTTTTCCAGTCATGAGGTAGGTGACTCCTCCTTTCGGTGCTAGTGTGCATGGGCATCGACTCCATTGTTAGATTGTTTTTTTTCCACCATCGGATTCAGATGTGAATTGCAGCACGTTTCCCATTCTCCGCGTATCATTTCGAGTCAAAGTCTTCGATCGGAGGATTTGTGGAGGGCCATTGGACCTACCTGCGTCTGGCTCGCTAGCAGTCGATGGAACAGACTCCATTCAAATTCTGTTCTCGGGTGTCACGCTAAGTTTCCACACACTGACTTGCACGAAGTGTGCAATCTCTATCCGAAGAACACAACGCACAAGACTGCGACGCTTGCCAATCGTTTCAATCCAAGAAGACGCTCCGTCACCGTTTGACTCGACGTCACAAAATGCACAAACATAGCGGCTACGCACTGGACATCTTCGGTGAAGATTCCGACCAGGAAGAATTCCACGCACCGGGATCCAAAGAAGAACTGGAACAGATCTCAGTGTTCGAAGCCGACTTCGAAATGGAAAAACAAGAGCAAGTGACACTGGGGTCAGCATACCGTGAGTACAGACACCCCCTGCCCAAACACTTGTTGAAGAAAAAGGCTCCGGACAGATACTTTCACTCGATCCTTAACGACTACCACAGTGTGGGGGGGTGAAGGGGAGCCTCACGCGGTGTATTTGACCCGCATTTTTAATAAATTGCACTATCGTTTTTATAAATAATATGCTGCTATAAATCTGTTGAGAATTTTAAAATTGTTTTGCACTGCTTACTCAGCCTCTTAATTAACTGTTCTTTCTCCTTGGTCCTGCCCGGTCCGCCGCGTCCATTATGGGCATTTGCGCGGAGGGTGAGGAATACACCACTTCCGGCATACTCAGCGCGCGGGCTAGCGCTCTACTTTTCCTTTTCTGGACCCCATATAATGACGTTAGGGCCGCGACAGCGCAGCGGACGCGCCGAGTGTGCGCCTAAGGCGCGCACAAGGCAAGCCCATCTGCGCCCGTCCGCGACCTAATGCGGCCAGGGGCAAGGAGTCCTGTTGCCACCGATGGGAAAACGGTAAAAAACAAAGTATACGGGTGAGCAACTATTGAGTTTCCGCCCTTCTGTTAATGCCACTTGCATTCATAGTATTTTACCGGAAAATGGGGCGTTGAAGTGCAGAATGTGTCATTTTAATCCTGCCTTAGCCCTGACGAATTGCAAAGGTGGGGACCACTTATTGAGCTTTTAGTCAACTGTCGTTCATTCAAAAAACATTGCCTAGACATCTATGATGTCCTCACCGATTATCAGGTAGACTTGATGTTTCTAACGGAGACGTGGTTAGACAAATCATCGGCACCCGAGATTTTGGAGGCCCTCCCACCAGCATATAGTTTGCTGAGAATTGACAGAGGGGTCCAAAGAGGGGGAGGTATTGCGATGGTATACAATACTAAGCTTGAGTGCTCATTGGAGCAAGTAAAAATTAGTAACTGCGAAGCTGGTCTTTTTTTCTATTAAAATCTCCCCTGAGTATACTATCATGGGCTATCTCATTTACCGCCCCCCAGGGGGCTCTACAACGATCGCTGATAGCCTATTAGAATCGGTGACTCAACCGGCCTTACGCTATAACAAATTCCTCATACTAGGTGATCTCAACCTACACTTTGAGGATGCGAAATGCATAGAGGCTCAATCTCAACCGGCCTTACGCTATAACAAATTCCTCATACTAGGTGATCACAACCTACACTTTGAGGATGCGAAATGCATAGAGGCTCAATCTATGATCTCCTCTCTGAAATCCCTGATGCTCACTCTCTCGGTTGAGATGCCAACCCATCAGGCGGGTCATCTTTTAGATCCCATATTCTCCAACTGGAATGGAATTAGGGTGCTTCCCCCTATCAGAATCCCGTGGTCTGACCATTATCTTATCCCATTTACAATAATGGGCAGACCCAGAAGGGATATATCTAAGCAACCTATTTTACCTAAACGTAGGAAATGGAATAAGTTTAGTCAGGAGACATTTGAATCCATGCTTATGCTGGGGAAACCTCCACTCTGTAAAACCATCAAGGAAGCACGGAAGGAGTATGAGGAATGGGTATCAAAGGTTTTAGATAAGGTAGCCCCATGGACCCTTAAAGCTCCAGCACGCAGAACTAAGTCTGCCCCCTGGTACAATGAGGAACTGCGTATAGCTAAAGCCAAATGTAAAAAACTAGAATGTCTGTGGCGTAAAGACTACGATGACGTTCTGAAAGAGTCATACAAGTAGAGCCTGAAGGCATGGGTGGATTGATAAGGCGAAACGATTATTCTTTAAAGAGAGGATTGAATCTGCTGAAAACTCCTCTAAGGAGCTCTTTTCCATCTATAAAGAGCTCGCGGCACTCACTAGGACTGAGACCAAAGACCAGGTCTCCACTGAAATTTGCGAATCCATCGCTGATCATTTTGTAAATAAGGTAGAGCGGATATACGTATCTTTTCAGCAAGGAACAACTGAAGAAGTATTGGCTAGGGAGATTGGCAAAGAGCCAACTAGTAACGCAAGTCTTAAAGAATTTACGGTCCCCCCGAGGGAGGAATTGATAAAGATAATTATGAGCATCCAGTCAGGTTCTCCTACGGATGTTGCTCCCCTAAAATTCTTAGGAACTATGTTCACCTTCTATGTAGTTATATAGGCAATCTGGCTTTTCTTTCCCCCCAAGAAAGTCAAGTGCCTGAGGAATGGAAACTGGCACAGCTAGTCCCGATCAAAAAGAAGGCTAACCTGAGCTTCTCTCACTTGGACAATCTCAGACCCATCTCCCTCTTACCGTTCAGTGCCAAAGTGGTGGAAAAATTGGACACCAATCAGTTGGTTAAATTTGTAGAAGATAACCATCTTTTACACCCCTCCCAATCTGGTTTCAGGGCGAAACATTCGACTGAAACCGCCCTTCTTTTGTCCACTGAACTGCTTTGTCAGAAAGTGGATGAAGGACAGACTGCCGCCCTGATACTGCTGGACTTAAGTGCGGCATTTGATACCGTATCGCACTCTCGACTGCTTGCCCGTCTGAGTGAAATAGGAGTTGCTGGCCCGGCGCATGAATGGATGGTCTCCTTCCTGGAGGGAAGAAAATTTCAAATACACTGCCCCCCTTCAGATCCACGCCTCAAACTTTAAATCAAGGGGTCCCGCAGGGTTCCATTTTAAGTCCTGTTCTGTTTAATCTGTATATGGAACTCCTGGCCAGGTTGGTGGAATCTTTTGGGGTGGATATCGTATCATATGCAGATGATACGCAACTGTTGGTTACTCTATCCCACAACCCAGTTGAGACGGCAGATAATTTGTCCGCGTGCCTTGTGGCACTGGCAGATTGGATGAAGTGTAACTGCCTTCGCCTTAACGGCAATAAGACTGAACTGCTTGTGGTTGGCTCCTCTCCTTCAATCTGGTCATCAGCCTGGTGGCCCACTGACCTGGGTCCTACACCTATTCCCTCTGATGCTGTGAAGAATCTGGGTGTTCTTTTGGACTCCAACTTCACATACGCCCAACACATAGGTAAGATGGCGGGGACATGTTATGGCATATTGAAGGTCCTGCGCAAAATCTTGGATCTCCTACCTATTAGAGACAGGAAAACTCTGGTCCACACACTGGTTACGTCCCATCTTGACTATGGGAATGCCTTGCTTTGTGGCCTCAGTAAAAGGGGAATGACCCAGTTGCAATGTGTCCAAAATGCGGCGGCAAGGCTTGTTCTGAAGCTGCCGAGGAGGTCGTCAGGTAAACATGCGCTTCAGAGCCTGCACTGGCTCCCCATGCGGGAACGCATCAGGTTTAAGATGATGTGCATTAGTCACCACATTGCCAATGGCGGAGGCCCGGTCTATCTTCACAAGTTGCTAACTATCTACCGTCCGAGGCGTCTTTTGAGATCTATGGGCAGTATGCAGTTTTCGATACCTCGCATATATAAAGCTCGGATGGGAGGGCGATCCTTCAGATTCCTGGCCAGCAAACAATGGAATGAACTCCCTGTTGAGCTACGAATGGAGCCGTCAGAAACCAGGTTTCGGGAGAAATTGAAGACCTATTTATTTCCTGAAGATTAGTACATACATAGGCCTCTCTTCCCCTCTCCCCCTCCCCTCTCCGTGGTCTTACTTCGATTCCTTAACTGTGCTGGATCACATCCTAGCGGGGAGACACACTGTTTTTGTGTATTCAGGCGCTTAATAAATGTTTTTATTATTATTTCCTCTGCCCTCTGGCCAAGGTCAGCAAGGAGTAAACGTTTCGGACACGCCGCCCTCCGGCCGGGCACTGAAACATAAAAAAAAGCCTTCTGGCTCAGGATCGAGTCGGCCCCATGCAGATGCCGAACCGAAACCTTCGCCGTAGAAATCAAAGCACGTTGTTGTGGCCATTCCCACGCTACCAAAGAGTAAATCTTCGGAGCCGAAAACATCAGAGCCGAAACTTTTGATGCCGAAAAGTACAGTGCCCAAAGGGGAAAACAACTGTTCCATCCAAAGAGCATCGTGTCGATGGTCCACCTGTAAACACTGATCCGAAACAGAAAGAACTGGTTATCCATCCAGATACTGGACATATTCACGTGAAAATGCCAGAGAAAAGGAAAATGGGCTTACTAGAGGACTACCACATTCCTTTAAAATGCAAGAATATGGGTACTAACCCTTCTGCTCCTCCCATTACACCGCCTTCACCCATTACCCAAATTTGCTCATCACACCCATAAATTCCCAACAAGCTCAATCACCTAATCCACAAGATGAAGGGGATGGGATGAAGATTGGCCACACGACATTAATGACCCCTGGGAGGACTATAATACAGAACAGAACACAGGCAGCACCTACTGACCCCACTTACATCAAGGGTCAACTTCCATTTGACTCCCTTGTAGTCTCCAACGCTCGCAAATAAGCAAACTCACTAACTACAGGAGATGTCCCTCCTCCCTATAAGGAGTCAAAATTAATTGATGCCTCGGGCAAAAGAATAGCATCGCCAGCAGCCAATCACTAGCGAATTGCAAACTCTCTTAGCTCGCTACAACAGAGCTCATTATGATGAGCTACAAAAGTTAATGCAGTTTTTACCCGACGAGCACAAAACCAAAGCCAAGGGGGTAATTCAGGAGGGGAAATTAATTACAAACACTTCTATTAGGTGCACCTTAGTCACAGAAGCACACGCATTCAACACCAGCGTATGCTTGGCTCAAAATGTCAGGGTTCAAACCCGAGGTCCAGGCCTCTATTTTGAACCAACCCTATGATAAAGAGCACCTCTTCGATCCTACAGTTGACATTTCTCTCGGGAAGATGAAAAAAGATATTGAGGTCGCAAAGTCCATGTGGGCTTTGCAACTCCCTTCCAATCTGGGATCCTTTTGTCGCTCCTTTTACAGGGGTGGCCCCAAAACCACTTCATCAGAGAATCCCTCCTCCTCTTACAAAGGCAAAAATTAATCACCCTCCTCAAGAGGTTACTTGAGGGAAGGAGTTAGAGGGAACAAAGGCAAGGGAAGAGGCAGAGGCAACCCAACACGCGCTGCCCCTGCCAACACCAAACAGTGACTTCCCTCCTCTACCCCCGATCATTCCACTCCTGTCAGGGGGCGACTCTCCCAATTTCTACCTGTCTGGAATACAATCACCTCCGACAGATGGGTTCTACAAATTATCCAATATGGCACTCCCCCCCCCCAAATATTCCTCCAAGATCACACACAATGTCACAAGAACATCTCAACCTTCTCAAACAAGAAGTTTTCTCTCTGTTACAAAAAGGGGCTATAGAACCACTCTCTGTACTTCTTAATTCCCAAAAAACTGCTCTCTCAGGCCTCTGAGACCTCAATCTGTACACCCAATCTGATCACTTTCACATGGTGACACTCCAACAAGTACTCCCGCTCCTTCAGCAAGGCGACTTTCTGTCCACTTTGGATTTAGAGGACGCCTACTTCCACATCCCGGTACACCCCGCTCACTGCAAATACCTCCGGTTTGTGGTAGCGGGGCAACATTACTAATTCAAAGTACTCCCATTCGCAGTCACTACTGCTCCCAGGGTTTTCCCCAAATCCCTGGCGGTAGTCGTGGCTCAACTACGAAGACCACACATTCACATTTTCCCATACATAGATGACTGGCTCATAAAAGCCAGCTTGGAAGCATACTGTCTACGACATACGCACACAACAGTGCAGCTGCTCCACGATCTGGGTTTCACAGTAAATCTGTCCAAGTCCCATCTCCAACCCTCTAATACGCAAGCATATTTGGGAGCCACTCTATATGCACAAAAGGCTCTGGCCTATCCTAATCTGACCAGAATCCAAAACATTCAAACTCTACTTTGCCAGTTCCAACCTCAACACTCTTTGCCAGCTCGAGTGTTCATGCAGTTACCAGGAATGATGGCGACTTGCATCCTAATAGTCCCCTATGCAAGACTTCAAATGTGTCCCCTTCAGGAACACTTAGCACGTCAGTGAAGTCAGTATCAAGAGTCAGTTATCAGATCTAGTGTTGGTAGTCGGCCGCACTCATCTCTCTGCAGTGATGGAATCCACAAAACCTTTTCAAAGGGCGGCCCTTCATCAACCCAATTCCGCAAAACGTGCTAACAGCAGATGCATCGCTCACTGGTTGGGGAGTACATCTCCAAACTCACACAATTCAGGGCATGTGGAGCCTGCAACAAATGCAGTTTCACATAAATCATCTAGAGCTTCTAGCAATATTTCTAGCTCTAAAAACCTTTCAAGTTCACCTGGTAGGCAAAGCTGTCCGAATACGCACAGACCACATGACAGCAATGTATTACATACAAAAATGGGGAGGACACACTCTCTAGCTGTAACATCTAGCACTGATAATCTGGAGGTGGGCCATACATCACAAAATGTATTTTCTCGCAGAACACCTTCCAGGAGTAGACCATCTAATCTCAGATCTGCTCAGCAGACAGAGACAACAGATCCACAAGTGGGAACTCCACCCTCAAGTTCTCCTCCCGTTCTTTAAAATGTAGGGCTTCCCAAGCATAGATCTATTCGCCTCGCACCAAAACGCAAAATGCCCAAGCTTCGCCTTCAGGTATCCACACCCCTTGTCCAGAGGCAATGCACTATGGATAAATTGATCAGGTATATTTCCCTAAGCTTTTCCGCCTCTCCCACTCATTCCATTAGTGGTTTGGAAGCTCATGTAGGCGTCCCTGACACTAATCCTAGTTGCTCCCATATGGGCCTGTCAACCGTGGTTCACCACCCTGTTGGAGCTCTCAGTAGTCCCTCACGGAAACTACATCTTACACCCAATCTCCATACACAGAGCCGTGAAGAGATAAGACATACAGATCCCGGTCAGCTCAACCTTGCAATCTGGCACCTGAAGTCATTGAGTTTGGCTACCTTAATATTCCGACAGACTGCATGAACATTATCAAATAGGCTAGACATCTTACTACAAGGGCTTGCTATGCAGCAGGGTGGAAACGGTTTGGTATTTATTGTAATAGAAATCAAATCTGCCCGCTTGATGCTTCAGTTCAGAACATCATCTGCTATTTACTGCATCTACAGCGTTCAAATTTAGCGTGCACATCCATACGCTTACATCTTGCTGCAATATCCACATACCTTCAAAATAGACAACATCTGTCTCTCTTCAAAGTGCCTGTTATTAAGGCATTTATGGAAGGACTCAAAAGAGTCATTCTCCCAAGACTTCCGCCTGCCCCAGTGTGTTATCTCGATATTGTCCTCACCAGACTTATAGGTCCAACCTTTGAGCCATTGCACAAATGTGGGCTGCAATTTCTCACTTGGAAAGTCACTTTCCTCATAGCAATTACATCACTGAGGAGCGTAGGTGAGCTTCAGGCACTAACCATAGAGGAACCATTTTTACAAGTACACCAAAACAAGGTGGTTCTTCGCACTAATCCTAAATTTCTACCTAAAGTGATTTCTGCCTTCCAAATCAACCAATCTGTTGAGATGCATGTGTTCTTCCCTCAACCAGATTTTGTGACCGAACGCACTCTACACACCTTAGACGTTAAAAGAGCATTACTAGTAAGGCAAAACTTTTCCGTAAGACAAAACAACTCTTTGTGGCTTTTGCCCCACCTCATAAAGGCAATCCATTCTCAAAATCAGGTATTGCACGGTGGATAGGCAAATGCATTTAGACATGCTATGCAAAAGCAAAATGAGCATTAACAATTCCCCCTAGAACGCAATCCACTCGCAAACTAGGGGCTTCTATGGCTTTCTTAGGAAACATCCCCATAGATGACATCTGAAAGCTGCAACATGGTCTACACCTCACACATTCACAAAACACTATTGTGTAGATGTGTTAGCAAGACAGCAAGCTAGTGTGGGCCAGGCAGTTCGACGTACGCTTTCAAAACTCTGCAACAGCTACAGGTTAGCCCCCGCTTAGGGAGATTACTGTTATATAGTCTATGCAAAGCATGTGATCTACAGCTCACATGCCTCGAACGGAAAATGCTACTTACCCAATTTGCATCTGTTCTTGGGATGTAGAGCTGTAGATTAACATACGCCCACCCACCTCCCTGGGTACCTATACGTGTTGTAGTGATATCTCACTTTGTTACATACACATGGACATCTCTATTCTACTACTCTTACTAACTCCATTATCACCCTCTGCGGGGAAAACAATCTAACAATGGAGTCGATGCCCATGTGCACTATCACCGAAAGGAGGAGTCACCTACCTTGTGACTGGAAAACACTTCTTCGAAGAAAAACAAAGTGCAAACATTCGGACCCAACACTAGATGGCAGGCTATGCAAAGCATGTGAAGCTACAGCTCTACATGCAAAGAACAGATGCATACTGGGTAAGTAGCATTTTCCTTTTAAATATTGGGTTAGTTGTACAAAACAATGTTCTGATTGCAAGCCCTAAGATTAGCAAAATTGCACCTTTTTCATTCTCAAAGTTTCTTCATGGTATGTTTCAAACCCATTTTGCGAGTCGGAAAAGCATTTTCGAATTGCAAAAATTGCTTTTTCAGTCCCTACCAAATAGCAGTTAGGAAGAGGCAAGAAAGAGGCTTTCTTTTCTAATTGCAATTCGGTATTGTAAGTATCAATGGTTTATAACTACAGCTGCAGTTGCAATCCATTGATCAGTTACTGATCGATCAAAGGACATGGTAACTGGTTTATGAAGGAGAATGCGTCCCTTTGGAACACCTTCCCCTTTGTGAATACTTTTGGTAGCCTTCGGGAAGTAGGTAGTGGTCCAAGAGACCCCAGAAGTTTTCCCAACCATGAAACTTTTTTTTAATTTTTTTAAGAGCAGTACAAGTTCTGTTAAGGAACACAGGCTGCTTTAACAAAACAAAAAAAGCTTCTTGTTTGGTAGTACAAACACATGGATTGGTAGCTGTTCCCTATAGGCCACCATCCTTTGTAGCCAATCACATGTGGTTCCAAATAGCAACCTGCCCAATTCTAATTATTGTTCCTTAGGCAGGTCATTTTGCAACCCGCTGCGACTGGCCCTTTTGTATAGCAGCCTACTAGTACATAGGTCACATCAGTTGGTTGTAGAAAGCATTGCACAATTTGCTCCCACTTTTTACAACCAGTTGTTTGATACATCTGGTCTATTGTATCCAAAAATACCTATTTTTGCTAGGATGATTGTCAGTGAGAACTAATGAAATTCTCTGTTATTGCACGGTGTGCCACAGTACTCTGGAACACTTTCTCACTACCAGCATGTCATGCAAATACTTAAGAAAAGATTGTGTAGCAAAACAAAACACTAAGGTTACAGCAGATGATTATATTGTGCCTCAGGAAAAAGGTGCCTGTTTCTGAAGCCCATGCACAAAGAAGTAACTCCAATTTTAAATACTCTGCCAAGACCTATTGTTGTTTCTGTGCCATTTAATTGCCTTATACAATAATGGTACCAGAAATTAAAATACCACTAGAATTTAAGCAGGCTATTGTATACCAGGCAACACACAAAATAAATATGTGTGATGTTTAAATATCTGAGGTGCTGCTAATAATAGAATGGTCAAAGTGTCAATCTATCAAAGAGTTCTGCTCAAATACATCAGTGTGCTGAATGTGCCAACATTTGTAGTAGCTCACAATCCACTCAAATTTCTCAGCAGGGCTGGCATACCTTGCACCATGATAAAGTATTTATATGTGCTACCTTATACCACCTCACAATGTATTACCCAATGTAATGGTACCCAATTTATCCACCTCAGAAGGATGACATTCTGATGTGGCATTATCAGGATTTGAATGTCTACAAACAAGCCCACTTTGCTGTGCTAGCTTTCCATCTTTATACATACCCAACAAGTTCTTAACAGGGCTATTCCTTATACAGCCAGTACCAATCCAGCTGAATAGGGCTGCTATACTTTCATGGATTGTATTACCCATTTTCGAAAAGGCTGCTAAAATGTTTATGCATATTATCACATTTCAGAATACTAATGTTTTCTTTGTGGCAGTATCATCACTTCCCAACAGGGTGTCTGTTCTAGTAAAAAAAAAGCCCTCACACTCACTGCTTAACAGGGAGTACATATAATGCAACTAATAAGTAAAAGTCGCTTCTCATTGCACAAACATAGAAGAGCAGTGCATGAAAGCTCTCTCCTTACATTCTGTTACTTGGCTAGTATTCACCAATATATTCCATTCTACATGGTAATTGGTGGAACACTGAAATACAAGGCAAGGAACACATACTCTAAATATAGTGAGGGAGGGAATGTCATTCCTTTTTAACTAAAAAGGAGTTAAGTTAAGTTGAACCATTGAATGGAACATTTTCATGGTCTGTCAGTAATCTATATATACATAAAAACAAATGTATGTCTGTCTGTCTTTTATGTATTACTACACCATTCATCCCATCGCCATTAAACTTTGGGAAGTTGTTGAGTACACTCCCGTGAAGGTTTCTGGCATAAATTTGTTTAAAATATCAGACCCCCAGGGCCCTCATAATCTTTCGAATACTGATGTACGCACCAGACGGAAAAACAACAAATCAGGAAACCACAAGCACTCGAATAAATAAATAGAATTAAAACACCATTCATCCGATCGCCATGAAACTTTAGGAAGTTGTTGAGTACACTCCCGCGAAGGTTTCTGACATAAAACATTTTTAAATATAGGCCCCCCCAGGGCCCTCATTATCTTTCGAATACTGATGTACGTACAAGACGGAAAAACAAAAAATCGTGTATCCACAAGCACTCGAATAAATAAATAATATTAAAACAGTATTCACCCGATCGCCAGGAAACTTTGGGAAGTTGTTGAGTACACTCCCACAAAGGTTTCTGGCATAATTTTTTTTTTAAATATCTGCCCCTCAGGGCGCTCATAATCTTTCGAATACTGATGTACGCACCAGGCGGAAAAACAAAAAATCGTGTATCCACAAGCACTCGAATAAATAAATAAATAGAATTAAAACGACACTTTGAAATATTTTCCATATTAAAATAAATACGTTTCAATAAAAATGACACATTGTAAATTGAATGTTATCATAACGAGTTTCCTTGAATGTCCTTTCTTCGGAGATCGCAGTAACGCTCGACTGGTAAGCTAGTTGCCACATAAATCATTATTATTGAGAGGCATTGTTAAAAACGTGGGTGTAAATTGCATTCTGAAGTTACTCCTTCATGTGAGTCGACTTGTGCCAATTTTCTTTTATAAACACATCTGCTCAACTTTTAGAGTCGTAATTTACATATGTAGGATGTAAACTGGTGTAAGTTACTGATATGTACAAAGAAACAGACTTATGCCTTTTTTTTCTAAACCCTACATGAGCATATTTCGTGCATTGCATTAAATACATGTTTAGGATTCTTAGATTTGCAAACACAAATGCTTCATTGGAAATTGTGTTTATTTTCTTTTTTTGAATCAACAATCAGCAACTGGGGTAGATTATTTGTAGTTCTCGATCTAGGTACACAGGAGAGGCCATTGGGAATGGGGTGAACACCCCAAAAGGTATCGCTCATTCCTAGTGCTGTTTTCCATAGTGTTAGCCTACATAAATGTACTCCTACGTAAAGTTGGAATAAGTGATTAAACGTGGCATAGAATTCCCAATATTTTGTGGGGTTTATGTCAGAACTAATTGGGCCGGTGGGCCGCAGAGGACTGGGATTTTTTGTAACCTTCCACACTGTCCTGCAGCTACTTGAATTCTCAATGCAGCAGGAAACACATGCGAAATCTTACTTTTATTTATCATGTGGCTGGTGGAAATTAAAGCAGGCTGCCAATACAGTTGCACACTACCTGTATTGGAAGCCCTTCTACTTTCACTAGCAACAATGGAAATAAAGAAGGCTGCTATCTGGCCAGGCTAAATGTAGAGCCATGGAGATGCTATCAAGAGAGAAAGGTAAGGCAGCACTCCATTGGCAGAGAATAGAATCCAGTGGATTCCCTGTTTATGACATTCATTTAGTTATTATGTACAGATGAAGTGGATACTTGTCACCACTAGCTCTTTCCTCCACATCCTGATGAATGTGTTTCTCCTAGGGAGGTTTGGATGGCAAAAAACATACCACTCAGGGTCCATTACCAGCACCTTTCTGGTTTTAAGTTTCTGTTGGGTGAACTCAAATAAGGCTTTTTAACCCAAGCTCACATCATTTTTATTTGTGGTTCCTGAACGTGATGCAGTGTAGACGTACTCCAAGTTTCCGTTCTCATACGCTCTGGAAGATTAGGGATGGGCTTGAGCAGTATAGATGACTTTGAGCTGAATTGCTTAACCTTGACTGATTTTCACACTCTGACAGACATCCTTTCACACTAACAGTCTCCGGTGGCTGTTTTCCCACTCAAGAGCAAACCTAAGGATGAAGCGTGCAACTATAAGTGGGTGACGGTACTATGGTTTTTTAAGATCATTACTCACATTGCTTAAGAATACAATGTATCATAATTAGGACTCCCGGTTTTATGGTGTTTTTTTTTCAACATTTCCGTCTGTATTTAGCCATATTTATTTTTTGGTCATTTTATCTGTATTCATCCACATTTATTTTTGTCGCAAGAAAAGAAAAGTCAAACTAGTATTTTACCACATTTATTTAAATTGACATGCAAATTTGCACTAGGTTGATATAGCAGTTTTTTTTATTTGGATCCTATGCTAAATGCATTATTCGCATTGGCAGCGTCACCTGCCTTCCTTTGAGAGTGCAGGCAAGTTTTTTCCTACCCTGATGAGGCATGCCGCCTCCCCAGCCCAGATCGTTCCACCCCCATGGCCCTACTGAGGGAAAGCATGCTCACCAATCTGGTGGCTGATGAGCGAGGGGAGGCCCTCCCATCACTACCCAGAGAAGGGAAACATCTCTAGCGCCTAGGGCCTATGGAGACAAGACCAATATGCAATAATTATAGCCCAGAAATCCCGGAATGGAACCACCTTTCTATTATACCCGCTGGATTTTGTCGCCATCACATACCCCACTCTTGCTCGCCCTGTGTTTAAGGATATGAGGTATGAGTGTTGGGCTCACCTAGCTTAAAAATCGCTGGCATTGCAAGGCATATCTGAGCTCACTCAATCCGTCATGGGAGCCGCAATCTCTGGTTCATTTGGTCTCTGCCAGGGGTGCTTCACTCCCTCGTAGGACCCATCCCTCCGTTTCATGGGACCATCGCTCCACCTTCAACAATCTACTATATTTTAAAATAAATGGTGTTCTTAATGCGCGCCCCTTTGACCCCCTTCCATTCCGTCCGAGCTAATAGTTGGTAGAGGCATGTCTGCCCCCTCTGTGCCCTGCCACATCACCCTCCTTCCCCCCCTCCCATACAACAATTTAAACAAAAGGTTGCTGGGGCTTCAGCCGATGTCCTGGGGTGTTTTCACACCTCTAATGGACATCTGCTGCTTGCACTACTCCTACAATTTACACCTTGCCTGACCACCGCTGTGAGGGGTCCTGGAGTGCCTCTTTTGACACGGCGCTCCCACCTGCACTTGTTCACCCCTCTTTGCAGCAGCAGTTTGAGGGAAGCAGTTTACAATTTCTTTCAGCAGCCCCTGGGCACCTCTGACTCAGATTTTATAGAGGAGCACAGAGGCAGCTGGAGCATCTGTTCTGTAAGTATTTTCCCGTTTCTATATATAAATACAGACAAAAACCAAAAGGTTTTCTGTCTGAAAACTGGGAGCCTTAATTTTAATTGCAGAGGGACACCCACAGGGGCCCGAAACATAGGTGTTGCGAGTGGGAGTAGTACTTAGTTGATATGTTGTAATGCTAATCGTACACCTGATCAAACTTGGAGAAGAACCTTGGCTTGATCCCTTCACCACTGCTGAGAAAGCTCAATGTCAGCAGTTTGGCACGTTGACGTTCCCAAGGGGTCGCTCTCTTGGAGACGCATTCTTCATACATTGGGATTTAGGACTCCTGAAACCTTCCCACCGATCCCTCTCTGCCCAGAATTCTGAAGAGAATCAGGAACGACTAGGCCCAAGTCATTCTAAAGGCCCTGGATTGGGCGCAGAGAGTACAGTATTTAGAGCTCCTAGGCATGAACATCTGTCCTCCGACCAGATTGCTCCCCAAGGAGAATCTACCGAGTCTCGCTTCTGGCCCTCCACAGTCTCCACATTCATGCTTGGAGATTGAGGGACGACAGCCAAACAGCTTTCACCTTACTCTGAAGGTGGTTAATTTAATCTTGGCAGCCAGGTGTCCTTTGAAAAAACTGTATACGCCGGTCGTTGGGACATATTTGTGATCTGGTGTGGCACACAATAGAACCCCTCAAGGCCAAGTTAATTGATGTTTTCTTTTTATTCTCTCCCTTCCTATTCAAGGCTTTGCTCTGGGTGCAGTCAAAGGGTACCTTTCGGCTATTTTACGGTTGCCAGACCAGCCCTCCATATTTAAATCATCTGTGTTTTGATAGCGTTTTATTTTTTAAAGGAGTCCAACGTTTGTTCTCTCCTACATTTGTTATGCCACAGTGGGATCTTAACGTGCTCCTTACATATTTGATGTGTACTCCCTTTTGCGACTTGTCACCCTTAAGACAGAATTCCTCTTTGGCATCAGTGGATGAGTGAGCTCCAAGCACTTTGTGTCAACCTACCATATACCACCTTTTTTCCAGACTGATGATTCTGCAGGCTAGGGCGTCCGTTCTTCCCAAAGAAGTGATGTCGTTCCACGCCGGTCAAACCATCACCTTATTGGTGTTCTGTGCTCCGCCTCAAACGTCTGAGCAGCAGGAGAGATTCTTATTGCCCTAACCCCAAAAGAGTGCTGCGCTTTTACATTGATTGAAACAAAGAACACCAAGTGGACAATCTGCTCTTTGTGAGGTTAGCAAGAGGGAAAAGCTGTGCAGAAAAAGACTCATCTCTTGCTGTATTTGCATAGATCTGATACGTATTGAACAAGAAGGATCTCCCTGAAGGATTAAAGGTTCATTCCATTAGAGCCTGCACTGCAAATGCATGTGTTCCTCTCCTAGATATTTGCCTGGTGACTACATGGGCTTACTTTCACATGTTCGCGTAACACTACCGTATGGACAGCCAAGTTCGCTAAGAGGGCATTTCACCCGCTCAGTCCTACAAGGCTTTTTGGTTAGAGATGATTCACAGACCAACCTCCAAATATGTATTGCTTTGGTATCTATTCAAAAGGTAAGAAATCGGCTGTTACCTTGGGTAATGCTCTTTCTGGTAGAAACCACAGATTCCTCACCGATACTCCATGTTCTGTGAAATGGACTCTGCCTCTTAAAAGATCCCACATCGAGCAATCTATTCACTGGCCAATGCCATTTTTCAGCTTGGCTTCTGCGTCAGGAGGCATGGGCTGCCTCAACAGTGACTGACTTCATTGCGCAGGTGCAGGAGTGGCGCCTATTTTGATTCCACATGTCATTTATGGAACAGCATCAGTGTGGAGCCACACGCTGCCACCATTTGATAGACTACTAGCTGCAGATTCCTTAACGTAGAATTACCCCCAGGCGTGAGACTGGATCCGGAAAACTCTTCTGCCACAGCATTCCTGCTCGCTGGGGGAACGGCACCACGTGACTCCGCCCTGACGTCGTCCGTGTTTGTGACGCCAGAGAGGATACATAAGTCCCACCCCGGCCCGCATACGTCAGTTTTTTCATTTTCCGCTTGCAACGCGGATCCGGATTGTGCCCTGGCCTGTTTTCAGGTCTTCTATTCTTTTACACGCTTGGGGTTAAGTGGAACAGTGTGCGAATGCCTTCGGGCTACAAGACGTGTACCTCCTGTGCACGTCCCATGTCGGCGACGGACCCTCACCCGATTTGCATCTCAGAGACTCAGAGAGTTGCAACACCTGCCAGCATCTTAAGCCTAAGTCCCGGCGGGAGCGCCAGAGAAAGTTGCTGTTGGCGCACTTGTCCAGGTCGGTGTCGTCCCAGCGTCCGTCCCCTACCTTGGAGGCAAGGAACCGCCGATTTTGTCTGCAGATTCGCCTGTCGCCGCGGCCCTTTGGGCGTGGCTCACCAGCTGGTAGGTCCTTCAGTTTGTCTCCGAGGCCTTGTCCTCCTTCGGCGGTGGGCTCCGGCTCCCCCTGGGACAGGTTTCCCCGACGGGGAGGCGACTAGGGCCCAAATGACAGCCTACACGGCGGCGCTGCAGGCTTCTTTGGCCCTTCCTCCACCCTTTGAGATGTCCGCGGAACCCTTGCCTCGCACTGGGCCTTCCGCAGAGTCTCCGGCGCCTCCAGCGCCAAAGGTTTTGGCTTCAGGTCGTAGGAGAGTGGCGTCGTCGAGGTGTAGTCCTTCAGGCCTCCCCTCTTCTGGCGCCTAGCGTCCCTGCCTCGCCGCAAATCCCTACGGGGCTCCCTCTGGTGTCGCAGGTGATCGCCGGGACTCCGGGCTTGTCTATATATAAGGCAGTTAACTCACCAGAGGTCGAGCCTGCGCCATTTCGGTGCTGGGAGCCTTCTTCCCCGGCTCCGGTCCTCGACGCGGGTGGCTGCCCAGTCTGAGGTTGAACCGGTGCGTTTCGGCGTCGACCTCGCCCCATCCTCCTGGGGAGCACGTGGTGGCAAGAGTCGGCCCGGCGCCACGGAAGCCGGTCGATGCCGATCAGGAGCCGATGCCGGACTCCACGGAGCTGGTTGGCGTCTGGTTCTGGATTCATCCCCTGAGGTCCCTTTTTCTCTGGAGGTCTGTCATCTGTTGGTGTACTCCTCCCCGGAGACAGGGCGCCGTTTTGTTGCCTTTTCACCTGCATCTTCCAGGGACGGCTCTTCTCCGTCCCCACAGCCTAAATCCTCGTACTCTTCTTTCTGTGGCCTGTGGCTGGCTTCTCCACCGGCTTTTCCACCCTCCCCATTGGCCCCTCAGGGTTCCCATTCCTCTGTGGATCCTCCTATAATCCGGGGCTGGCTGCTCCCCCCTGGACTTGGGGATGGGCGACTCAGTCTGCAACCGTCACCCACGGAGGAACTACTTTCTCCTCCGCTGCGCCCTACTGAGGCCAGTGTTGCCTTTGTCAGGGCTATTTCTATGGCTGCTGGTATTTTGAGGATGGGTGAACCTGTCACTCCATTTCCTACAGACAACCTCTTGGAAATTCTCCACCAGGGCTCTGGTGGACGGGAGTTGCGCCTTCCCTTTAAAGCATCCCTCTGTAACTCTGTTATGGGGGCTTGGGGGCGTCCTGCCACAGGCAATTCTGTGTCTCAGGCACTAATGCATCGCCATCGTCCTGCTCAGAACGACCCTGTCTGTCTTTCTTTCCACCCTTCTACTCCAGGCGCTCTACTGCGGAATGCCTTTCCGTGTTTGCCTGTGGTGTTGTTTCCTGTCCCAGGAGGCCTGGTGTTTAGATTCATGGGGACGTAAGGTCTTTGCCTCTTACAGTGCTGCCTTGCGGCCACTTAACACTTTGTGTGTGTTGACAAGGGCTACATCCAGCCTGTGGGATTCTGTGGAGTCCCTTCTTTCTCGGGTCTCTCATGAGGATGCCTGTGCTGATCTGCAAGGCCATGTGCTTGATGGTAGAGAATTGGCCGCGTTTATTCTTCATGCGGCTTTGGATGTTGCGGATGCTCTTGGCCGGACTATGGCCACTTCTGTCTCTCTCGGTTGGCTACGTGATGCCGTGTTTCCTGAAAATATTAGGGAGCGTCTGGTCGACCTCCCCTTTAACGGGATCCAGCTGTTTAATACTCATGCAGACCCCGCCATTCAGCTTCTTCTTGCGGGGCTCTGTCCTCCTCCTTCCTCTTCTCCTCCTCAGTAGGTTGGGCACTGAAGAAGCTGAGACCATACATGTTTGGGACTCACTTCCGGGTTCAGATAGACCACAGGCCCCTCAGATGGTTGATACGGATGAGGGGTAAGAATCCAAAGCTGTTGAGGTGGTCCATTTCCCCACAGGGTATGGACTTTACGGTGGAACACTGCCCTGGTACAGAACACGCCAACGGTGATGGTCTGTCAAGATTTTTCCGCCTTAGTGATGAGAACTCCCAGGAGATAGGGTAGTTCTCCCACATTTCAGCTGGAGGGGACACGTGTTAGACCTGGCACCATTGACTTGGGTCTCCCTTCCATTTTTGCTGTTGCCTCATGTGTTTTTCTGGTTTTAGATGCTTTGGGCACTGTGCCACTGCTGTCCAGTGTCACAGTTCGAGTGCTCCCTAATGTAAATTGATGTATTGATTAGTGGTTCCATGATTGGATATTTGGTTTACTTGTCAGACCCTAGTACAGTGCACTGAGTGTGCCCAGGGCGTGTAAATCCAAATGCTGCTAGTGGGCTTGCAGCACTGGTTGCGCCACCCACAGAAGCAGCCTTGTAAAATGTGTCTAAGGTCTGCCATTGCAGAGCGTGCGTGCAGTCTGGTACTGTCATGCTGACTCGGTAAGTGCACCCACTTGCCAGTCCCCAAACCTTCCCTTGTCTTCATATTAGTCACCCCTATGGTAGGCCCAAGGGCAGGATGCATTGTAAGTATAATGTAGCCGTGATGTTTGTGGCATGTCCTAATAGTGAATTACAGTCCTTTTTGTTTTCACTATTGCAAGGCTACCTGTTCCCCATAGATAGAATGGGCTGCTGGATTGTTACATGTTTATAATCCTAGCAGACTCAAAGAACATGGTAGAAATTCGAGTTTAGTATGCCTGGACTCAGAATAATAAAATACATATTTTAGTAAAGTTTATTTTAATATTCTGTGTAGGTATTTGCTTGCCTAACCATTTAAGCCCGCCTCTGCTAAGTTGTGGATTCCTTGTCTGGGTTTGTGTGTTACAGGACTGGGGAATTCCAGGAGACAGTCTGGGGCTGCCCGGTGGTGAATAGGGAGATCTGCATCCAAGATGGGAGGGAGGAGTTGCACCTGGGACCTGAATAGGGTTGGGCCTTCCCTCTACAATGCTGGCTCCACCCCCTGTGGTGTGTCTGATGTCTCTGCCCTGCACATTGAAAGAAGTGAAGGAAGACTGTCAACAAAGTGCTCCTGGCCTGTACTTGCCTTCCACAATGCTGGCTCCACCTCCTGTGGGGTGTCTGGTGTGCCTGCCCTGTGCTGTGTAAGGAAAGGAGAAGTCTGGTAAACAGAGTGCTTCAGAACTGGCTTGAACTGGGCACAGGACCCTCTCCCCTCAGAGAACAAAGGATTTTGGGGTATAAGTATTGGGACCCTGAGCCCGTGAAATTAGATCACTCCTGGAACTGACAAGAAGAAACCTCTGCTGAGGAGAAGGAACCTGAAGAAACTGAGGAGAGACTATTCCCAAGCTGAGGTGCTGCTTGGGGGATTGGCCTGCAGTGGGTGCCTGGCTGCCTAGAGAGGAGAAAGGACTTTGTGGATTTTACCTTTGCTTTTCAACTTGTGCTAAAAAGATCTCCAAGGGCTTGGAAGAGAGCTTGCCCCCTGACCGAAGTCCCAGGACCAGTGGACTTCACCAGCCTTTGTGAATTGCTACTATTCCAGTGGCTACAGAAGCAGGGAGCTGTGACCGACTCTCACGACCGGCCCGGTGTTCTGTTGGCACCGCACTGAGCAACGTCCCCCTCGAACAACGCAAGCTCTGCTCTCACCGACTCCGTCTCGACGCCGTCAACGAGCCGTAGCCTGCACCGCAACTGGAAGGACACCGCAACGTGCAATGCCTCGCTACACCAAATCAAACTAGTCTGACCGAGGCGGTCACTGCTGCTAGCTTAGAGTCCTGTGACCGCACCGGAGTTAGGCACCGCCTCGCACACTTCGCTACGCACCACACGACTCGCAACACTGTCTGAACTGACCGACGCCAGCTCCCGAACTCCGGCTCGAACGCCGCACCGTAAAGCTGGAAGTACCGCAGCGAGCAACGTCAGCCCCGAACAACGCCAGCTCTGAGCTCACCGACGCAGTTAACGAGCCGTAGCCTGCACCGCGAGGGAAGGGACACTGTGACCGGCAAAGCTTTCTTTTTGTACACCGCGACGATCCCCGGAACCGGCTCGCGCATCCGTGCAGGCCGCCTCAAGGAAAAGGTACTGTGTTTGAGTCTGTCGACATTTGAGTGGGCCCGTACGGCCGTGGTCCGCTGGGTTTGTTAGACTCTGTGTTCTTTTAGCACGCTGTAGCTGGATAAGGCTACCGACTTGCACAGAACATTGATTTACACCGTTTAACCAGAACTCTTGAAATTTGATAGTACTGTGGATTCTTTTTGTCGTTTATTGGTCTTGTGGTAACTCTATATACGGTATAACTTATTTTTGATACAAAACCTTGTGTGGTGTCCATATGTGTTCTTGTCACTGGGTTACTGTATGTAGTCACAAATGCTTAACTTACATCGCCTCTGAACTAGCCTTGACTGCTCGCGCCACAACGCCTAGAGGGTGAGCAGGGGTTATTTTAAGAGGGTAATTCCCTTGCCCTGACTAGAGGAGAGGGTCCCTGCTTGGCACAAGTACCAACCTGTGCCAACCAGAGACCCCCAATTCTAACAACTCCCTAGTAGTTTCAAACGCTAGGAAAAGAGAAAATTCCCAAACATCAGACGAAGCACCACCTCCTGATAAAGAATGAAAGATCATAGATGCTTCGTTGAAAAGAATAGCTGCCAAAGCTAGCAATACATGAAGCATCGCTAACACACAGGCCCTCCTCGCAAGATTCGACAGGGCCAACTATGATCAGTTAGAGAAGCTCTTACAACATCTACCTGACCAATATGAGGCACAAGCAAATGACCTCATACAAGCGGGTAAGCTTATATCTAATGCCTCCATTAAATGCGCACTTGATGTAGCAGACACTGCATCCAGAGCAATAAACACCAGTGTCCTCCTTAAACGTCACGCGTGGCTACGCATTTCATGATTTAAGCTGGAAGTGCAAACTACTATCTTAAACCATTTAACCAACAACAATTGTTTGGTCCAGAGGTAGACACAGCACTTGAAAAAATGAAGAAAGAAACTGACACAGTGAAGTCTATGGGAGCTCTGCAGTCCACCCAAGCACAAGGCTCCTTTAGTCGCTCCTTCTAAAGAGGAGGCTCCAAACAAGCTGGAGCAGACAATTCAGCTTCCTTTAAAGCCAATACACAAACATCCTCCAATAGAGGATACTTTAGAGGAGGCTACAGAGGCAACAACAACAAGGGAAGAGGTTGAGGAAATAACAATAATGGAACCTCTCCCAACACAAAACAGTGACTTCCTTCTGCTCCACCAACAGTATTCCACTCCTGTAGGGGGCAGACTAACACAGTTCCTACTTGTCTGGAATTCCATCACAACAGACAAGTGGGTAAGACAAATTATCCAGTATGGTTACTGCCTAGAGCTTACAGCTACCCCTCCACATATACCACCCAGACAGCGTCCAGTGCCACAGAACATCTAACGCTGCTCCAACAAGAGGTTCTCTCATTGCTGCAAAAAGATGCAATAAAGCTAGTTCTATTGCAACATCAAGGAACAGCGGTTTACTCACTATATTTCCTATACCCATAAAGGACGGAACACTAAGACCAATTCTAAACCTAAGGCCTCTCAATCTATATAAACACTCAGATCATTTTCACATGATCACTTTACAACAAGGGCTCCCATTGTTGCAACAAGGTGATTTCCTAACCACACTAGACCTCAAGGACGCCTATTACCACATTCCCATATATCCTTCTCACAGGAAGTATCTCAGATTTGTACTAGAAGGACAACACTATCCGTTCAAAGTCCTTCCATTCGGAGTCACAACTGCACCACGAGTGTTTACAAAGTGCCTAGCAGTGATAGCAGCACATCTCAGAAGACAACCTATCCATGTCTTCCCATACTTAGATGATTGGCTCATAAAAGCCAAGTCAATCAATCAGTGTGTCCAACACCCATCTCAAACAATAAAAACACTGCACGTCTTGGGGTTTACAATCAACTACACCAAGACACATCTCCAGCCCTCTCATGTACATCGATACCTAGGGGCTACAATAAACACTGATACAGCTCTAGCTTATCCCAGTCAAGCCAGGATACAGAGCATTCAAGTCTTAGTCACAAAGTTTCAAAACCAACACTCTCTCCCAGCCAGAGTGTTCACGCAACTAATAGGCATGATGACATCTTGCATTTTTATTGCACCATATGCAAGACTGCAGATGCGCCCATTGCAGGAATGTCTAGCACATCAGTGGAAGCAGGCTCAAGGACAACTTACAGACCTGGTGTTGGTGGACAGCCGCACACATCGCTCTTTTCAGTGGTGGAACACCAAAAACGTGTCCAGAGGGCGGCCGTTCCTCGAACCTGTGCCACAGATAGTACTGACTACAGACGCATCCCTCACAAGATGGGGAGCCCATCTGCTCCACCATACAACTCGGGGAAAATGGACCGCTCAACAAAAGGTGCTTCACATCAATCACCTGGAGCTGCTAGCAATATTCCTAGCACTAAAATCATTCCAAGTACATGTACAGAAAAAAGCTGTCTTGATCCGGACGGACAACATGACAGCCATGTACTATATTCAAAAACAAGGAGGCACATATTCCCTACAACTGTCCCAGCTCGCACAGAACATTTGGAGATGAGCTGTTCCACAAAAGATATATCTGCTTGCAGAACACCTTCCAGGAGTTCACAATCAGATAGCAGATCTGTTAAGTCGACAGACACAACAGATTCACGAATGGGAACTACCATCCTTTCACAAGTGAGGTCATCCAGACATAGATCTGTTTGCCACACACGAAAACGCAAAAAAGCCCAACCTTCGCCGCCAGTTTTCCACACCCGCTGTCCAAGGGCAATGCGATATGGATGAACTGGTCAGGCAAATTTGTGTCCGCTTTTCTTCCAATCCCGCTAATACCACTAGTAGTACTCAAGCTGAGACAACAATCTCTCAAATTGATCCTGGTAGCTCCCACATGGGCATGCCAACCATGGTTCACCACACTGCTAGAACTCTCTCTAGTTCCACACCAAAGACTGTGTCTGACACCATCCATGCTAACGCAAAACCATGAAGACATCAGCCATCTAGATCCAAGTCACCTGAATCTGGCGATATGGCTCCTGAAGTCTTAGAGTTTGGTTACCTTAACCTGCCACCAGACGTATGAATGTCATTAAAGAAGCCAGAAGACCTACTACTAGAGCTTGCTATGCTGCAAAATGGAAGAGATTTGCCATTTACTGCACTAATAATCAAATTTATCCTCTAGATGCTTCCATCCCGAATATCATCTGTTACCTTCTCCATTTACAAAGATGTAATCTAGCATATTCAACTGTACATTTACATCTTGCAGCCATTGCAGCATATCTACAAAATAGACAACGTATGTCGTTATTTAGAGTTCCTACTATCAAAGCTTTCATGGAAGGATTAAAACAAATCATTCCTCCTAGGTTACCACCCTCTCCAGCGTGGAACCTAAACATTGTTCTTACCAGGCTCATGGGACCCCCCTTTAAAACTTTACATAAGTGTGAACTGCAATTCCTTACATGGAAAACAGATTTCCTTATTGCTATTACCTCTCTTAAGAGAGTTAGTGAGATTCAAGCTTTCACTATACAAGAACCATTTTTACAATTACATCTTAACATGGTGGTTCTACGAACTAATCCCAAATTCCTTCCTAAAGTAATTACTCCTTTTCATCTAAATCAATCAGTAGAGTTGCCAGTGTATTTTCAAAACCCAGACTCTGTAGCAGAAAGAGCTCTACACACACTAGATGTAAAAAGAGCTCTTCTCTATTACATTGATAGGACCAAATCCTTTCGTAAATCAAAGCAACTGTTTGTAGCTTTCTCTCCACCACATAAAGGCAACCCCATCTCTAAAGCTGGAATTGCAAGGTGGATGGTAAATGTATACAAATATGCCATCACAAAGCAAAACATACATTAACAGTTCCTCCTAGAGCGCACTCCACACGCAAACTAGGAGCCTCCATGGCTTTCTTGGGGAACATTCCCCTAGAAGACATCTGTAAGGCGGCAACATGGTCTACAACACACACCTTCACTAAACACTACTGTGTTGATGTGCAAGCCAAGCAGCAAGCTGCGGTAGGCCAAGCTGTCCTCAAAACTCTCTTTCAAACTACTGCAACAGATACAGGTGACTACCACTAGGAGAGACACTGCTGTACAATCGATGCATGGTGTGAGATCTGCATCTCATATGCCTCGAACGGAAAATGCTACTTACCAGTACGCATCTGTTCTTGGCATGTAGAGCTGAGAGTCTCACACGCCCACCCGCCTCTCTTGGGCCTGTATCTGTTCCAGTTCTATCTTAATTAGATACACACACATGGACATCCCTTTTTCTATTTCTACTAACTCCATAATTTCCCATCATGGCGAAAAACAATCTAAGGATGGAGTCGATGCCAAGCTGTTTTCGGGGCATCGGAAACGGGCTTCATTGTTTTCGAAGCCGCATTGTCTCTCGGAGTCGACGGTTTCGGAGTGTCTTTCGGAAACAACACTTCTTTTTGTTTCGGTGACGAGGGAGCAGGTGGTATCGGCACATGCGGTTTGCTCGGTGTGGAGCTACCGGAAGGCTTCATTATTTTCTTTGGAGCCGGGCTCGATGGCGGGGCTTTCAAAGTGTTTTTTCAGTCTCGACTGGGCACCAGAGGCGAAGTGTTGACCTTTGCCTTCGATTTTGTTGTTTGGGCTGGGGTAGGAGCAGTGGTACTCACGCGTTGACCCGAAGATATGGAGTCATCGGAGTTATCTGCCTCGGATACGATCTGGAGATCATCGGAATTATCTTCTGGGACGAATGGACCTTCGTCGAAGATATCCACCGGTTCCGGAGCTGAATTCTGCATATCGTGTCGACGAGCCCTCTGATCTCGAATGGTCTTTTTCGATCGAAAGGATGCACAGGCTGTGCAGCTGGATTCATCGTGTTCTAACAATAAGCACAGGTTACAGACCTCGTGATGGTCACTGTGTGGAAATTTTGCGCCACACTCGGGGCAACTTTTGAATGGCGTCCTTTCCATGAGGTGTAGGCCTCACAGCGTGGGTAGGCCCAACGGCCCGCGTCGACGACCGGAATCGAGCTGATGAAGTAGAGTCGATGTTTATCTATATTGAAGTTGTTTGGTGAAGTTTTGAAGAAAATTTTTACGCGTCGAAGTACTTGAAGAGGAGATTTCGAACCGGTGCGGAAAAGTTTCGTCCGAACGCAGTGGTGGAAAAAAACAATCTAAGGATGAAGTCGATGCCTTTGTGCACTATCGTCCAAGGGAGGAGTCACCTATCTCGTGACTACAAAGACTTCTTCCAAGACGACAACAACATGCAATCATCAGAGCCCAACACCAGGTGTCGATCTAATGCACAGTGTGAGACTCTGCAGCTCTACATGCCAAGTACAGATGCATACTGGAAAGTAGCATTTTCCTTTCAGTAATATGTTGCTGAATATAGAACCGTTTGAAAACTTTGTTTGATTTACAGGGGATGCAGCAGGTTGCAACACTTAGCAAATACTTTACATTGGAATGAATAGGCTTTTTCAGTAAATTACAGGAAAGTTACTTTTTACGTTACTTTTCTAACGCAGTGCTGGATACCTAGCACTGGGACATTTCTTGTAAACAGGTAAGTAAATACGTTTGGTTATTTGTGTGATTTTTAAAGAATATTTTTAGATTTCAAAACTCCACACTTTGAAACTTTTTGGAAAAAATTGTCAATGTTATCCTATAGAGGAAAAACAGGTTATCGGTTCACAGGTAAGTAATCGACTGTGGGAGTCAAGGTTCTGGGGCTAGACTCAGGGGTCCCCCAGGTTCATTGATGCACTCTTGTTGCAACCTCAGCGGCACTAGGGCGGCCGGGTGCAGAGTGTTGTGGCCCAATGTATTTCAATGGGGGATAGGGGGCCTGCGGTTGGTGGCTGCTGGCAAGCAGGTCACTGGGTTGTGGGAGCAAAGCTCCTAGGGTTAATGCAGGCCAAATAGGGAAACACAGTAGCACAAAAGGTGCACCCTCGGCAGCACTGGGGCGGCTGGGTGCAGAGTGCTGTTTTGACGTTGGGAGCCCTGTTATCTATGGAGAACCTCCGATTTGCTAAAGCACTGCAGGCAGGGAGACTAAGGACTTCTGGGTGCGACCACCATTTGGATAGGTAAGTTGAGGGTTGGATAGGCACACAAGGCCGTGGGGCGTCTGGTGCAGGAGTGCCTTTTGGGGTCGGATCTTCTTACCAGCTCTTGATCGCGTTTAGGGTGGCCTTCTGGATCTAGACTGCAGGCATCGGCTGGAGGCTTGAGGCAGGTCAGGGGTCGCCAGATCTCGGCTCAGGGTCGCTGGGGTGACCTCCTCTTGGTGTTTTTCCACTTGAGCTCGGGCCTGGTTCAGCGGGTGCAGAGTGGGCTGGATTCGCGGTCTCTGGCTGCTGCCAGAGGTTGCAGTTGAACAAATCCGGTGTTCACGGGAGAGGCATTCTTTGGAAGTGAAGGCAGGCAGGTCCACCGGGGTTTCTGAGGTTGCTGGCTGCATGACGCACCAGGATTTCGCTGAAGCAGGTTCGAGGGGAGACAGGCTGGTAGGGCTGGGACCAAGTCAGTGGGTGTTTTCCTCTTGTTAGCTGGCTGCACGGCTGTTTGGTCCTTTTTCTTTTCGTCTTGTTGTCCGGCTGGATCTGAGGAAGCAAGGTTCGGCGTTCCCCCTAAATACTATATTTAGGGGCATTACAGGTAGGAAAGGGCATGGACCAATGGGTCCCTTCCTTGGGGTGGGTACAGCCCTTGTCCCTGGGTGGTTGGGTCCTCCCATCCTCAAGATGGCGGGGACTCAGAGTTGTGTTTCACCTCTCCTCCCCCACCTGAGATGTGGAGTTGGCAGAGGTGGGCACACCTCTTCCCCTCACTTGTTTTTCCCTCCGGCTCTCCCGCCCAAAGGGGGGGTGGAACCAGTTGGGACCAGATGCTGAAAGCAGCAAATGGTCTCGGGAGGCTCAGAAAGGCAGCATGCCTTTGAAGCTTCCCCTTCGTGAACCATGCCCATCCTGGGGGAAGAGACTTGGCAACTCGTCCCAGGATTTGCATCGTTTTAGGCCCCACAGAGAATCAAGCTCTCGACCCAGGGGTCCAGAAACATGTCTGGTGGTGGCAGCTGAAAGCAGCCACTCAGCCTGGACACTAGTGGTGGGTTAATTAGTAGGTGGCATCTCTGAGATTCCCTCTGTGTGCATTGTTCATTAAATCCCACACTGGCATCAGTGTGGGTTTAATGTGCTGAGAAGTTTGATACAAAACTTCTCAGTTTTCAGTGTAGCGATTATAGTGCTGTGGAGTTCGTAATGTCAAGCTTCCAGCACCATATACTCTTAATGGCAGCACTGCACTTACAATGTCTGAGAATGGACTTAGACACTGTAGGGGTACAGGGCTTATGCACCTGTACCCTCACCACAAACATAGAGCACCCAGCTAGAGGGGTGACTGATCTATGCCAGGGCAGTGGGTTGTAGGCATGGTGCACAAGGATGTGTGCCATGTCGACCCTTTACTTTGTTCTGCACCAAAACACGCAGCCTACAAATGCAGTGTGTGTGTAAAGGTACAGGGTCTCTAAGGGTGGCACAATACGTGCTTCAGCCCTTCGAGATTTTCCCTGGTCAGAGTGCCCTGGGTACTTGTGGTACCATTTAACAGGGGCTGACCTGTAGCCAGAGATGACAATTGGGTTAGGTTTTGGGAAAGAACACAGGCCCTGGGAACCTGATTGGCAGGGACCCAGGGCACACCAAGAAAAAGTGCATCAGTAGTCTGGCAAAAAGTGGGGGGTTACTGTAACAGAAACCCACTTTCCTACACGAGGAATGTCCCATCTTCTGACTGGGTTTAGCCATTCTAGGCCTGTAAGAGTCTGCCGGTTACGGACTCCCATCTTGTGTGCCTGGGGCTCGACCACGAACCGAAGTCGTGCTCCGACTTTTGGCCATGACTCCGAATTCTATGTGGGAGTGAACCCTAAAAGATCTTGGCAGCCCAGCAGCCTGCTCCGCGTCGTTCAAGGTCAGATCGCAGGGCTGGTCGCGTAGCCACGATCACCATTCATCATTGAAGTCTTCGCACTCCTTGGGTAAGTCAAAGCACAAGAAGAAGGAGAAGAATCACTGTCTCTCTTTGCCTTCTCCCCGTCCATTGTCCGATGTGACGCCGGACCTGGAGCGCCGTCGCTCTTCAGATCAGTCTCCGGAACCTGCTTTTGCGACGGCTCTGCGCTTCCCTCCTTTTCCTGGTACCGGAGTGTCCCCTGCCCAGCTTCGAGCTTTCTTTGAAGCGCTTCACGGCATCCTTGGGCAGCCTGACTCCACCGGCACGCCTTCGGGCCCCGCAGACTCGGCTGGGAGCCCTGGGCCTTTGATGCTGGCGGCTCCGGGCCCCAGTGCTAGAGGGCCCCCGAGGATCCAGGCCTCGACCCGGATTGACTCCGGTTGACCTCACGGTACCTTCCCTGGTGCCAATTCCAGTGACGCCCTCGGCGGCGGTTATGCCCCGACCGGCGCCAGACCTATGTCGCTCGACTTCGGTACCGGCGCCTGAAGGTACATTTCTTCCTCGTGTTCCTATCTGATAGAGACTACTAGACGCAGATTCCTTTACTAGAATTATCCCCAGGTATGAGACTGGATCCGGAAACTTTTTCGCCACAGCATCCCTGCGCGCCGGGGGCGGGGCGACATCCCGCAGCTCCACCCAGGCGTCGTCCGCGCACGTGACGTCAGCGAGGTCACATGGGGGCCATCGAGCGCGTTCCTGGGCCAGAAGTAGGGCGTGGTTGTTGTTCCCACTACTTTCTGGTTCCTAAGAAGGACAAGGGGTGCTTGCGCCCCATCTTGGACCTCGGGAACGTCAATCGCTTCCTCCAGAAGAGAAGTTCAAGATGTTGACTCTGGCTCAGGTCTTGGCTGCCCTCGACCCTCGACCCTGGATGATCGTTGGACTTGCAGGACTCCTATTTTCACATCCCCGTCCTACCGGCCCATCGGCTTTACCTGCGGTTCACAGTAGGCCAGGAACATTTTCAGTTTGCCGTGCTCCCCTTCGGCCTTACCAGTGCCCCTCGGGTGTTCACGAAGGTGATGGCGGTGGTCGCGGCTCATCTGCACAGGTCTGGGGTGTCAGTCTTCCCCTACGTCGATGACTGGCTGTTGAAGGCGGGCTCGACCCAAGCAGTCGTCAACCACCTCCAGACTACGGCCGACCTCCTGCATTTGCTGGGGTTTTCCATCAACGCTCCCCTTCATCGGAGCGTTTCTGGATTCGATGCGGTTTTGGGTTTATCCTCCTGAATAGCGAGTCCGGGATATTCAAGCTAGGATTCCGATCTTTCAGCCTCTGTCCCGGGTTTCAATCAGGATGGCTCTTCGGCTCCGGCATCCTGCTAGTACAACGTGCCAGATGGCACATGTGGGCTCTGCAGTGGGACCTGAAGTTCCGGTGGGCACAGCATCAGGGCAACCTGTCAGATCACGTCCAGATTTTGGAGGGCTCTGCACGACAATTGCAGTGGTGGCTCACGAATTGCGATTGGGTCAATGGCAGATCCCTCTCCCTTCCCGAACCGGAGCACACAGTGGTGACGGATGCGTCCCTCCTGGGAAGGCTCTCCGCCTCTGGACATGGCTGAAACATCAAGGCATTACCTTGGTGGTTCTACACCTGGCAGGTTCTCTGAACGACAGGGCGGACAAACTCAGCCGCCGGTGCTTGATGGATCACGAATGGCATCTGAACTCTGACGTGGATCAAGGTCTCTTTCTGCAGTGGGGAGAGTCTTGGTTCGATCCCTTCGCGACCGACGAGAACGCGCAATGTCATCAGTTCTGCGCGTTGGAATTTCCAAGGCGGCACTCGCTAGGCGACGCTTTCATTGCGAGTGGAGTTGCGGTCTATTGTACACCTTTCCACCTATACCACTTCTGCCCAGAGTGCTGAAGAAGATTCGGCGCGACCGGGCACAGGTGATCCTTGTGGCTCCGTATTGGGCACGAAGATACTGGTATCCTGAGCTACTCAGCATGGCGATCGATCCCCCGATCCAACTGCCTCTTCGGGAGGATCTTCTGTTGCAGCAGCAGGGGACGGTTCTCCACCCGAACCTGCCCAGACTCCACCTCCATGCGTGGAGATTGAGTGGCGACAGTTAACAGCTTTCGATCTTCCTCCCGAAGTCTGTGATGTAATTCTGGCAGCCAGGCCTCCCTCAGCAAAAATGGTATACACCTGCAGGTGGAACAAGTTTGTGGCATAGTGCACAGCGAAGGCTGTGGATCCCTTTCTGCCCCTCTTTCAGTGGTCCTTTTGTTCCTTCTTTCTTTAGCCCAGCAGGGCTCTGCTCTGGGCACTATCAAAGGTTATCTTTCGGCCATCTCCGCCTTTCTACGGTTTCCAGATCAGCCTTCTCTTTTTAAGGTCCCGGTTGTTAACCGTTTTCTGAAAGGCGTTACGCACACATTTCCTCCCATGCCGTTCATCGTGCCTCAATGGGACTTAAACCTTGTCTTGACCTATCTGATGTGCGCTCCCTTTGAGCCCCTTCATAACTGTCCCTCGAGTCTTTTCACTCTGAAGACGGCTTTCCTGGTAGCTATCACCTCTGCCAGAGGAGTGAGTGAGCTCCAGGCTCTTTCTTCTAAACCTCCTTTCCTTTCCGTTCATCCGGACAAGGTGGTTCTGAGGACCTGTCCTTCTTTCTTGCCAAAGGTTGTCATGTCCTTCCACATCGGGCAGACCATCACTTTGCCCACCTTCTTTCTGCCTCCGCATCCTTTCAAAGAAGAAGAGAGGCTCCACCTTCTGGACCCAACATGTGCGCTCTCCTTCCTGAAACACACGCAACAATTCCAGGTGAATGGCCAGCTCTTTTTTGGCTTTGTGGGTGCCAAAAAAGGTCGGGCCGTACACAAATGGACCATCTCTCTGTGGGTCGTTCTCTGCTTCAAGGCATGTTACTCGTTGGCTAAGTAGGAGCCTCTGGTGGGGCTGCATGCCCATTCCACCAGGGCGACTGCAGCCACTACTGCCTTGAGACATTTGTCAGGCAGCTACTTGGGCCTTGCTGCACATGTTTACTAAGCATTACTGCCTTAACAGTCAAGTCAGGAGAGACAGCTTTTTTGGCTATTCTGTTCTCCGTAACTTTCTGTTGTAATCTTATTCGCATACCCACCACCGGGGTTGGTATTGCTTGGGTATCTATTCTAAGGTAAGAAATCTATCACTAACGTGTCTCTTTCAGATGCACAAGTTACTACTTGTGTAACGATATATCTCTAAGAGACATTAGTTAGTGATACATTCCTTACCGCCCCACCCATCCTTCCCGTTCTGCAAACTTATTTCTAGGGTTAAGGGCATCCCTTTCAGGGCCCTAGTTTCATGGCACCAGTTGTCAGTTTCTTGCATGGCTCTGCGTTTCTGGCGAGGAAAGTTGTGTATAGACCTGATGTCAGCGCGCATCGTGGCGCCTAGGTAGTCTCTGTGACGTCATCTCTGCGCATACGACGCCAGCGACAGACACGTAGCCGCCCGACGCCACCTACTGACGCGCAGGGGTACTGCTAGCAAAATTTGCCAGATCCAGTTTGACACCTGAGGATATTCTAAGGGAAGGAATCTATCACTAACTAATGTCTCTTACAGATATATTCTTACACTAGTAGTTACGTGTGTGTTAAGAGGGCAGCTAAGCATCAGCCCAAAAAGGGGACACATGAGAACTACATTTAAGTCCCATTGAGTCATACTGAAGGGGTTAGGAGGAAACAGATGCTGTAAACCTTTAAGGAATCTAGTCAAAGCAGGTGACCCGGAGAGGAAAAGCTGGTTCGGCAGCCGTAGAAACGTGGAAATGGTGGGTAGATGTCCCTCGGCTGTGCCTAAAGCAAAGCCTTGCCAGGTCAGAGAGGGAACAAAAAAGGGAACTTAAGACAAGTATGCAGACAGATGATCAACCGATTTATATATTCACTAAGCCACAGACTTGTTCCGTCTACAGGCATGAATAGTTTTAGTGGAATAATGCCTGGCTGCCAGACTGATATCACACATTTCAGGAGGGAGATCAAACACCCTCAACTGTAGCCGCTCAATCTTCATCTATGAAGGTGGAGAATGAACAGGTTTGGGTTCAGTACCTATCCCTGTTCCTGGGACAGAAGATCCTCCTGAAGGGGCAGCCTGACTGGAGGACGATGCTCACACGCAGGAGTTCGGGATACCATACTCTCCTTGCACAGTCCAGAACCACTAGGATTACTTGGGCCTAGTCATTCTTGATCTTCTTGAGAGCTCTGGACAGGAGTGGTATCAGCAAAAAGGCATATAGGACCCTGAGTTCTACTCAAGACTAAATGAATCTCCGAGCGAGAACTGCCTTGGTAACTTCAGCATGCAGAACTGCTGACATTTCACGTTCTTGGTGATGATCTAACCAAGGCTCTTCCCTATCTCGGAAGAGACATTGCACCATCTCTGGATGAAGACGCCATTATTGATCCGCTAGACAAAAACGGCAGATTTTGTTCACTCTGGTGTTCAGAGAGTCCGCCAGGTGTTGAACCACCAGATAAATATAAGTTGTTCCAGCTATGTCCAGATGTGCAAAGCCGCCTGTCAAAGGGAAGGGTCCATGACCCCACAAAACCTTGTTTGATACAGTGTTACTTGGCGTTGGTGTGGTCCGTGAACACCTGATCTGGAAGAGACACGCTAGTGATAGATTCCTTACCTTAGAATATCCCCAGGTGTCAGACTGGATCCGGAAGGTATTTCGTCAGCAGTACCCCTGCATGTGGGAAGGTGGCGTTGTGCAGCTCCACGTCGGTCGTTGGCGTCGTAAGCGCCGAGATGACAACACGGAGACTACTTAGGCGCCACCAATGCGCGCTGCCGCCAGGTCTGTTATTTCTTTTTCCGAGCCAGCAAGCGCAGATCCGGTTAGAGCACATACCCTAGTCACTTTTTGACTATCCTTTTGAGACTTTTTGTCTTCTCCTTTTGAGTCTTTGACTCCTGGTGCCACGTAGGGATTCCTGGGTTTAAGTCCTGCAGGGTCTGTCGCCGCACGATGTCGGTGGCCATCCCATAGGCGTCTGTCTTTACTGTCTGGAGCGCAACCATGACTCCTGGTCATTTTCCGACTGTCTGGCCATGGCCCCAAAGGCCTTACAGGAGCGGGCCCGTAAGCTGCTAGAGACCCGACAGTCGTCTCAGCGCTGTTTGAGGTACAGGGGTCGATCGAGGGACCGATCGCTGAGCCATCATCATCGCTCCTCGGGGTCGAAGTATTCACACTCTGAGTCGGGTAACAGATGACATAAGTCGAAGAAGCGTTTCTGCTCTCAGACGTCCCCCCACCGGTCTCTGGATGCGGACGAGAGGACAAGGGGTCCCACCCCGGCGGCTCCTTTGGAGCCTGGGAGTCCCATGGCCTACCCGCCCTATCCGGGTCCGTCGGCGACTCCTGCCCAGGTGCAAGATTTCCTTGCAGCCATGGACGGCCTGTTCAGGCCTCGGGCTTCCGCCGGCGCGCCTTCGGGCCCAGCGGTCCCAGTTGAGGGCCGTCCCTTGCCGCCAAAGTCTCCGATCCCGGCGCCGCAGTGGGTTCCATTTGTTCCGCCACCGCCTTTTCCCGGGTTTCTGGACAATTTTGCCCCTAGCTGGGACCCTACTTGGGACACTAAGCCGGACCGACGCTGTGACAATTTGTATTCCCCGGTCCCTCCCCACCTCCGCAGCCTGTTCCAGCGGCAATGGAGGAAGGGGACGACTGGGAGGGGTCTGAGGACCCTCTCGCACGGCAGTGCGGGTCGGAACAGGAGTGGACAGAAGAACTAGAGGATGTTTATGTAAATGTATTTGAGCTTATATAGCGCACAGCTACCCACAAAGGGTTTCCCGGCGCTTGCTTAGGGAACCCGTCCTGGTATTCCCCTGTGAGATAACCCCGGCAGGGTATCCACAAGGTGAAAGCCAGGCATCCCGCCGCGAGGGGCCGTTGTGGAGATTAAGCAAGCTATTGCCCAGAGTCGCAGAGTGTGAACCCGTGAGTTGAGAAGGCACCGGAGCGAGAATTATCGAGTCCGTGGAATTTTTTGAGCCCAAGAACCGCCGAGGTGGGGAATTGAACCCTGGTCCAGGGCCGATCTCAGCTTCCGGGTCTGCCGCCTCTAACCCCTGAGCCACACTTCTCCACTAGGATGCAGGTTGCCTTGACCTCTCCTCTGACCCTGTTTTTCTTTCTCCTCCTGCTGTGGCCATGGAGGAAGGGGCTACATACACTGTGGTGCTCCGTAGAGTAGCTGAGGCCCTTGACCTCGACCTGCCTACAGTGACCCTCAAGACTAATCTCCTCACTGAAGTGCTTCAGCCGGCGGTAAGCTCTCTGAAGCCCCTGCTGCTGTTTGAGGCCTTAACTGGCATCTTGATGGGTAGCTGGTCTAGACCAGCCACAGTGGTTTCAGTGGGTAGGAACGTAGCCAGGCATCATCGCCCGGCCCCGGGTGTACCTGCTTTTCTGTCTACCCCCCGCCCCCCCAAACCCCTCCAACCCCGGAGAGCCTGGTCATCCAGGCCTCAACTTCCCAGAGCGCATTCCCTACCGCTCCGCCAAACAAGGAATCCAAAAAGCTGGAACAGTTCGGCAAGAAACTGTTTTCATCTGCCAGCTTAGGGCTGCGGTCGGTGAACACTACATGCCTGTTGGGCCACTATTCCCATGCTTTATGGGACACGGTTGCGCAGGTGCTGCCTCAGTGTCCGGAGGAGCCTGGGACAGTGCTTTCCCAAGCTGTTGCTGAGGGGAAAGATGCAGCAAAGTTCACCATCAGGTGTAGACTGGACACTGCGGACTCACTGTGTAGGGCGATTTCAACGACAGTGGCCCTCTGTTGCCACGCCAGGTTGCGCTTCACTGGTTTTTCAGGGGATGTATAAAGTTCTCTTATGGACGTGCCCTTTGATAGCATTCGCCTGTTTGGGGATAAGGCAGATAGTGCGCTGGAGTGTTTTAAGGACTCCCGGGCTACGGCCGAGTCATTAGGTCTCTCCACCACGTGCCGGGCCACGTCTGCTTTTCGTTCTTTTCATGGCCGCGGAAGTGGCGCCCGACATATTCGTTCAGGCCAAAGCCTGCGCTGAGCTATCTTCCACGCGGATGTGGTTTCCGCCGCGGTGGGACAGGGGGGGGGGGCAGCGTGCGTGTCAGTCCACCTCCACTCCCGCAGGATCCGCCTCAGCCTTCCTAGTCCGAGCTTTGGGCCGCACCTCAAGCCGGTGGGAGGCAGGATTCGCCATCACCTTCCCCACTGGCATTCCGTTACCTCGGACAGGTGGGTGCTGCAAATCATCAGAAGGGGCTACTCCCTCCCCTTTGAGACTGCCCCTCCAGCCATGCCACCTCAGTACCACCGCATGTCAGGGGATCATTTTGCGCTTCTCCAGCAGGAAGTCACGGCCCTCTTGGCCAAGGGGGCCATCGAGCGCATTCCTGGGCCAGAAGTAGGACTTGGTTGTTATTTCCACTACATTCTGGTCCCCAAGAAGGAAAAAGGGGGCCTGCCCCCCATCTTGGACCTCCGTGATGTCAACCGCTTCCTCCGGAAGGAGAAGTTCAAGATGTTGACTCTAGCTCAGGTCTTGGCTGCTCTCGACCCTGGAGACTGGATGGTAGCGTTTTACATGCAGGTTGTATATTTTCATATCCCCATCCTGCCGGCCCACCGGCGTTACCTGCGATTCACGGTAGGCCAAGAGCACTTTCAGTTTGCCGTGCTCCCCTTCCTCCTTATCAGTGCCCCTCGGGTGTTCAAGAAAGGGATGGCGGTGGTTGCAGCTCATCTACGCAGATCAGGGGTTCCAGTCTTCCCCTATCTCGACGGCTGGTTGTTGAAGGCGGGCTCGACCCAGGCAGTCGTCTCCCACCTCCCACTTCCAGACTACGGCCTACCTCCTGCATTTGCTGGGGTTCTCCATCAACGTGCTGAAGTCGCACCTGAGTCCCTCAGAAGCTCCCCTTTCATCGGAGTGGTTCTGGATTCGACGCAGTTTCGGGTTTGTCCTCCCAAGCAGTGAGTCCGGGATATTCAAGCTATGATTCCGATCTTTCAGCCTCTATCATGGGTTTCAGTCAGGATGACCCTTCGGCTCCTGGGCCTCATGGCCTCCTGCATCCTGCTAGTGCAATATGCCAGATGGCATATGCGAGCTCTGCAGTGGGACCTGAAGTTCCATTGGGCACAGTATCAGGGCAGCCTGTCCGATTACGTCCAGATCTCGGAGGGCACTGCACTACAATTGCAGTGGTGGCTCACGAATTGCGATTGTGTAAATGGCAGATCCCTCTCACTTCCCCAACCAGAGCATTCAGTGGTGATGGATGCGTTACTCCTGGGATGGGGCGGCCACGTGGGAGAGGCGCAGATCAGAGGCCTCTGGTTTCTGGCGGAGTCCCGGCTCCACATCAACCTTCCGGAGCTTCGGGCGATCCGACTTGCACTGTAAGCATTCCTTCCCTCTGTCCGACGAAGTGTAGTGCAGGTGTTCACGGACAACACCACCGCCATGTGGTACTGCAACAAACAGGGCGGGGTGGGGTTGTGGACCCTATGTCAGGAGGCTCTCCACCTCTGGACATGGTCGGTACATAAAGGCATTTCCTTGGTGGTTCAACACCTGGCAGGTTCTTTCAGCTCAGCCGCCGGTGCATGATGGATCACGAATGGTGTCTGAACTCAGTCGTGGCGCAAGGTCTCTTTGCAGTGGGGAGAGTCTTGGTTAGATCTATTCTCCACCGAAGTGAACTCGCAATGTCATTAGTTCAGCGTGTTGGAATTTCCAAGGCAGCACGTGCTCAGTGACGCTTTTCGTCACAAGTGGAGCTGCGGTCTGTTGTACGCCTTTCCGCCGATACCACTGCTGCCCAGAGTGCTGAAGAGGATCCGGCGCGACCGGGCCCAAGTCATTCTTGTGGCTCCGGATTGGGCATGAAGATACTGGTATCCCGAGCTACTCAGCTTGGCGATCGATCCCCGATCCGACTGCCTCTTAGGGAGGATCTTCTGTCTCAGTGGCAGGGGACGGTCCTCCACCTGAACCTGTCCAGCCTCCACCTTCATGCATGGAGATTGAGCGGCGACAGTTGACAGCTTTCGACCTTCCTTCCGAAGTCTGTGATATTATTCTGGCAGCCAGGCGTTCCTCCACTAAGGCTGTATACACCTGCCGATGGAACAAATTTGTGGCATCGTGCACAGCAAAGGCTGTGGATCCCCTTTCGGCCCCTCTTTCTGAGGTTCTTCTGTTCCTTCTCTCTTTGGCCCAGAAGGACTTTGCTCTGGGCACTATCAAGGGTTATCTCTCTGCCTTTCTACGGCTTCCGGATCAGCCTTCACGTTAAGTCCCCGGTTGTTAATCGCTTCCTGAAAGGCATTACACACACGTTTCCTTCCGTGCCTTTCATAATGCCTCAATGGGACTTAAATCTTGTCTTGACCTTTCTGATGTGCTCTCCCTTTGAGCCGCTTCATAATTGTCCCTTACGTCTTCTTACTCTAAAGACGGCTTTCCTGGTAGATATCACCTCTGCCAGAAGAGTGGGTTCGCTCCAGGCTCCATCTTCTAAACCTCCTTTTCTCTCTGTTCATCTGGACAAGGTAGTTTTAAGGACCCGTCCTTCTTTCTTGCCAAAGGTTGTCACGCTCTTCCACATCGGGCAAACCATCGCTTTGCCCACCTTCTTTCCACCTCCGCATCCTTCAAAAGAGGAAGAGAGGCTCCACCGTCTGGACCCAAAACGTGCGCTCTTGTTCTATCTGAAGCTCACACAACAGTGGATGACAAACTTTTTGTTGGCAACGTGGGTGCCAAGAAAGGTCAGGCCGTGCACAAACGGACCATCTCTCGGTTGGTCGTTCTGTGCATCAAAGCCTGTTACTCGTTTGCTAAGACGGAGCCTCCTGTGGGGCTGCATGCCCGTTCTACCAGGGCAACGGCAGCCACTACTGCCTTGGGACGCATCGTCCCCATGCAGGACATCTGTCAGGCAGCTACGTGGGCCTCGCTGCAGATGTTTACCAAGCATTACTGCCTTGACTGTCAGGTCCGGAGAGACATCTTCTTTGGCTGTTTTGTTCTCCATCACTTTCTGGTGTGATCTTTGTTCGCAGGCCCACCACCGGGGCTGGTATTGCTGGGGTATCTATTCTAAGGTAAGGAATCTATCACTAACGTGTCTCTTTCAGATGCACAAGTTACTTTCTTGTGTAACAATATATCCGTAAGAGACATTAGTTAGTGATAGATTCCTTCCCGCCCCACCCATCTTCCCTGTTCTGCGAACTGATTTCTAGGGTGGAGGTCATGCCTTTCAGGGCCCTAGTTTCAATGCACCAGTGGTCAGTTTCTTTTCTCTCTCTCTCTGTCTCTCTCTGTCTCTCTCTGTCTCTCTCTCTCTCTCTCTCTCTCTCTCTCTCTCTCTCTCTCTCTCTCTCTCTCTCTCTCTCTCTGTCTCTCTCTCTCTCTCTCTCTCTCTCTCACTTTCTCCTTCTCTCTCTCTCTCTCACTTTCTCCTTCTCTCCTTCTCTCCTTGACACATTAACTCTTAACCTGGTTCCTCATATCCAAATTCGTCCGCTCTGGCCATAAGCCACACACTGTCTCGTTGTTTCAACTCTGCCTCCAACCCATTTGATTGTGTTGCTTGCCCCGCTCCCCCATGTTGTGTGGCCTTCCTGCCAGGCAATAATTTCCAGCAACCAGCGCTGGCCACGTCATATCTCTTTTTCCCCCTAAAAGACATTCACAAAGTCAATTGGTAAGGCGTATTGGCTCGTATTGGCTTTGACAATGCTTGTTTGCATATCTTAGTCTCCTGCATTTTCTTGGACGGTGTGCCTCTCTTTTCATCTTTTAGTTCAGTATTTGCATCTTTTATTTTATTTACTTTTTATTTTCACTTGGCATTTAAATATTTGCAGATGTTTTCATGCTATGTTTACTTTCTAGTGCGCCCTGAAATGAACTTGGTAGTTCTTAACTAATTTTGTTCCCAAGCCTTCAAATATTTGCAGCAGTGTTAAGTAAACTTCCCACTGGTCGCATGAATAAGGATGACTTTTAAATACTATTTTCACTGCTGTTTCGATGTTTGCTAGTGTTTTTACATGATCTCTACTATGTGTGTGTGACCATAGCTGTGAAATTAACATAGAAGTGTAAAAATTAATAACATGAAGTTTTGTTGAAAATTAGTTAAAAACTAGTCACCGATTTTCCACTACCAGCTTTAATTCACCCCTAAAATATTTGTACCACAAAGTAAACATAACATGAAAAACTTTGCAAATATTTAAACGCCCAGTGAAATATTATATTAAGGTACTACTTCATCATGTTGACTGGAAAAATTAGCTGAACCTGATGTAAGTACTTAGAGGCATTATAATCAATCGAATAAAATGCTAAGCATGTTTATGAAAGACTTTGTACATTTTTAGGTGTCCTACAAACTAGTATGTTTGCAAAATCTGGCATCAATCTTCATATGATTACAACCATTCAAATGATTAGAGTCGTTGGTGCACATTCCCATAATGGTTCACAAACACTTCTGAAAACCTATGGGGAAAAAAACAGTTCTCGAAAGTGGTCCACCTCATCGAAGTTGCCCAGAACTTGTGGCACTCAGGAAGTGCCTTGTTCTTTAGATGTTACCTTCTGCTGTGCTCTGTGGATTCTGGGCATAGCCTGCGGACGTGCTCTGTGCAAAGTTCCTGTCACCTAGACCATTTGTAGATGGCCTTTGACCTTGCACAGCGGGCTTGGGGTTACCAGTATTTCCAGAAGAACTATATCTTCAATACATTGTCAAGTAGTCCTTGAAGACCATTTATTCCAATATCCTGTGACTTTATCCTTTGCACGTTAATGGTCGTCTCTGATTATTTTGTGGGCTTTTGATCCAGCTTAGGTTAGGATTATAAATGGGTGTTTTGATGCATTCTAGGATTGTTTTCATGCATGCTATTCACTAGATAATTTACCAATTATTTTTTTCTTTTCTCATTTGCATTCAGGATTTACCCAACAACATGATCCATCAGGTGCCCATAAAATCTCTTCCTCAGGAATGGCTATGGTGTGAGACCTGGTGTGATGAGGAATCCAAGAAGAAGGCGAAAACTATAGATCTGGTAGGAAATAAGAATATTCTGTCAGCCTTATGGGCATAATTTAATCCCAGTTCTGCAGCCAAGATGATTCAAATGGGACACTTGTTTCCAAAGGTCTTTCCTGTATCTGATAATTAATACTCCTCTCCCTATGAGGTCTTTTATTTTGCTTCTGTGACAGTTAGTAGTTACAACACAGTATCCGTTCTGCATACTAATGGGTAACAATAGGACTCCTTTGGGCACTTGACCCCTAAATGTAGCTAGGTGGAGGTATTGGTGATTCTTCTAAGCGATAGAGAGAGGTAGAACCTCAGATACAGCGTAACAAAATAACATAAACTGATTGTTCAACCAGAGCTATTTCTTGTAAAAGGAAGAGGTATTCAATTCCAGGGAGGTAAAATGGGGCACTTGAAATTAAGATATACTCAGAAATCATACATTGCTTGATTGCTAAAGGAATGAAAAAAACTCTTTTGTAGCATTCACACACCAGCTGCTAAATGGTTGTGTTATGAGACCTTGACCATTGTTGTTGTACAGGGGCAGAGAATACTTCGGAAGTCTTCGAGTACTACAGTGTACTTATTACTTTTCAGAATTGGATCGCAATGATCCATAAAAAAAGCTACGGTGCCAAGGACACATTTGCGCAAACATTTGTGTCCATTTTAATGGGTCTACTGTGGGACTGATATTCAGATGTGCACTGTGCATAGTCATTTGAAGTGTAAGACCAGTATTGGACACAAGTGGTCCAAGGCTATTGCGAGTTGCTTGTGTGCTGGATGTAGAAGGTTTTCACAATAAAGTTAACCACAGGTGGCTAGCCTTAGTGGTCATTATCTCAGAATAGGTTTACTCTGCTCAGGGGAATTCAATGAAGCCACAGGCATGACCAGTGAAGACAACTGGAATTTGGTTTTGAAGACCAACTCTAACTTTAAAAGTGGGAAAGAAGACTCCTATGATAGCTCTACCCTAAGACATTAAAGTCAACATGACTAAATCTAGTAATCTACAACAGAATTCAAACCACTTAACTGTGAGTACACCTAGATCCTTTTCATTTCAACCGCACATCTTTGTTTTGGTCCGCAGATCAAAAGGTTATCTGGCTTCTGTTTCGGCACTCTAAAATTTCTCAAAGTTTCTCCCGCTGCTCACCATCTATGGAAAACGGTTATCCAAGCGAGACCACCTCCAGCAAAGACTATGCAGAGGCTCTTTGTCGGTCTTCCAGCCTGCCTGCTTAAGAAACTGCAGGTGGTCCAGAATGCCGCAGCTAGACTTTTGCTCAGCCTTCCCAAGTGGGCAAATGCCGGCTCTCATCTACATGGTCTGCAGTTGCTACTAGTGGGCACAAGGGTGAGGTTCAAGGTCCTTGTAACGGTGCACTGTACGTTATATGGGCATGGCCCGACCAACATTCAATCAAGATTCGGTTTCTATTCCCTGGCCAAGCAGCTTTGCTCTTCTAACAAACTCATGGCAATTGTTCTTAGGGCCCGCAAACAGAGGTCCGGTGGTAGCTCAATGTCCCATCTGGATCCCCAAAATCCGAAGTAAAAAGCCTAGGGATATGGTTGGACCAGGATCTCAGTTTTAAAACACAAGCGAGGAAAACTGCGGGAACGTGCTTCGGCCTTATGAATATGGCACGAAAGATCCTCCATCTACTCCCCCTTCAATCCAGGAAGCTCTTGATGCAGGGGCTGGTGAACTCCAGATTGGACTATGGGAATGTCCTATATCTGGGGGCCCCAGTCTCTGTAGTCCACAGACTCCAATGTGCACAAAATGCGGCGGCAAGAATACTCACAGGAACCGCAGCGAGGAACTCGGCCAAGCCAGCCCTTAGAAGTTTGCACTGGCTGCCAGTCAAGGAACGGGTCAATTTCAAGACCCTGTGCATTGCCCATAGAATACTGCACAATGAAGGCCCTCCCATCCTCAGGCCTCTTGTGTCCCATCAACAATCAATCAGACAACTTAGATCGAACTCCCTCTCCCTTGCTAAAATCCCCAGAATTAGGAAGGCCAGAACAGGTGGTCGCCTGTTTTCGTACAATGCCCCCAGACTGTGGAATGCCCTCCCACTCTCCCTGAGGCAAGAACAAAACCACCTCAGATTTAGGAAAAGACTGAAGACCCTTCTCTTCCCCTGAGCACTCCCCCCCCCCCCCCCCTCCCCATGTCTTCCCACTCTCCAGGACGGTGGTCACTAGTGCCGGGATGCCCTAGGGTAGCTGTGCGCTCTATAAAACCCAAAATCAAATCAATCAAATCATGCTTTGGCTTGGAACCAACTTCCGGTGGAGCTTCGCAATGTCCATTCCCCAAGTATCTTTAGGAGGACTCTGAAGACATTCCTCTTCGGATTAGCTAGTCTGATGCTGTCAGTCTGCCTCCTAGGCACTCGCCGGGACACTCCTCGGAGTAGCTGTGCGCGCTATAAATGCCCATAACAACATAACATCAGCATCCATTCGTGAAATAATGATGTGCTCTACAAATATTCCTCTTTTTGTTCAGTCACAAATTGTATGGAATGTGGATCCTTCAGCTGACAGCTCAATTTCTAAGTTCTTCAACTCCATCACTAATGGCTTAGAACTGAAGGGGATGCTGTAAATGCCTGATCTAGAGAGGTGCCATAGCAAAACGTCTTGCACCCTCCTTAACTGCCAATCTCCACTCAGTAGACGATACCTACTTCCTCTAAGCCTGTCACTTGTTCACTATCTTTCCTTCAACTAGTTCTCTGCTGCCCTCCAAATTGCCCTGGCACACTCCCCTGTCCCCCTACACCCACCCCTAGTGACTCAGATCTTGATGATCACTGGTAGACCTTACCTGAAGATTGCTGGCTGTCTCACTGCTCCTCCTCCTGCACTTGATCACTGCCTTTGGTGCTGCCCAGCATATCTGTGAGTTCTGGTATGACAGTCCGCATTGCCGGACAACACTGCTCCTCAATTTACCCTGGTCAGGCCTAGGGTTACCCTCTGCTTTGCCCAGGCAGTGAAGTCCTTGGCCCAGTCAGTTGCCTCTGCTGTCCACTACATCAGTCTGAGGTGCAGATGTTTTCTTCCCTGTAACCCAAGGTGCCCTGTCTGTATTAGGATGCCTGAATATTCGAGCCGTTACCAAGCCTTTGGTTAATTATTGTACATCTACTCAATTGTTTAGCATGCACCAGCAGAAACAAATGATACCCTCCCCTGCCTATGAAACTGACAAGGGACCAGTTAGCCTGTCAGCATAGAAGACTAGTCCTCTCTGTGACTTAGCAGCCGTCTTGGAATGGTGTGCCATTCAGTTAAATTCAGAATGCTGCATCTTGAAGACTCTACTACAATTAATCTCAAAAACCTATTTGTAACCATAACTATTTTTCTATTCCAATGACTTATCAGGTGGTGGCAGCTCCTGAGGTCCGCTGGGGGATTCAGTGACAGCGTGGGCAGCTACACCTTTGGGGCTCGCAAAATCATTTTAAAGAACTTGTTCAGACTACGCTGACAGCGCCAGCATGATTTAGATGCTGGCGCCGAATTTATTTTAAAAAATTGTCACTCACCATTTTCGAGCACTGTTTTTACTACATTGAATACCTTGAGCATTTTCGTTCTCCCTGTGGCCTCCCTCGCCCCGTTCCACCACGGCTGATTGTGCCGATTGTGTGGAGGGCGAGGCGCCATCTTGGGCTGTGTTTCCCGGAGCTAGGTTGGGCCGGAGTTAGCGGTCTAGCTTCTCTGGGGAGGCAGGACATAAATTGCATATGTGTCCCCGGGTGCGCAGCGGACGCGTGCAGCGGGCGCGACGAAGGTGCGCCTAAGGTAAGCCCGTCTGCGCCCGTCCGCGCACCGGCTGCGCACAGGGCCAGAAATGCTGGCTCTATTGAGATCGACAGGGGGGGTGAAGAAATAGGTTACAGTCGTGAGGCGCTGCTCATGCTTAATAATAATCCATGCAGCTCCAACAAGCATTGGGAGGTACTACACTCTATGGTACGAAGCTGCCCCGTCTGCCATTTTCAGTTTCAAACCTATACATCTACCTCACCCTCTCTTACTAGCGTCGACTAATTCACCAACATTCGCGCTGCACTTATTAATGCCCGCTCGCTGGTCAAACATACTGAGGAGGTCCACGAGTTGATTGTGGACGAGACGCTCGATCTCTTGTTTATTACGGAGACATGGCTACACGATTTTTGTGCTCCGGTGATTGAGCTAGCTACCTCACGGGGGTACAAGATAGCCAGACCTGACCGTAGCTTAGGTAGAGTTGGAGGCATTGCCGTGGTTTATAGAGATAGATGGACACTAGTGAAGGAATGTACAGGGGATATTTTGGAAGGGGAAGCGATGGAGTTCTCCATAGCCCTTTCCCCACACTTTACCCTGGGAGGGATGCTGATCTACCGCCCCCCTGGCCCCCCAGGCACCTTTATTAAATCACTGGAGGAGGTCATTACTCAAAATTTTTGTTGCTAGGAGACTTCAACATACATGTGGTGAACCCCTCAGCACCTTGGGTAAGAGATTTATTGGATCTCTGTGATCTAACTCTCCTTACCCAGCAGGTGCTCGATACCACCCACTCAGGGTGTCATCGTCTTGATCTAGTTTGCTCCAACTTTAGTCTTGAACTAGAGGTTCCCCGCCATGTTACTTGGTCCGACCACTACCTGGTCAGCTTTTCATGGGTCATTGACAGCCCCCGCATACCGGGTAAAGTAAACCCCGGCCCCCTCCCGAAAAAAATCAACATCCCAGCCCTGGCCACCGCACTGGCCCAGTCACTCCCCTCTGACGCCAGTAATCTAGAGGGTGCAGTTGAGAATTTTTCGGAGTGGATGAGCACAACCATCAACGCACTACCTCATACTTCAGGGAATAGCCGCCCACGAGTCTCCATCATATCCCTGGTACACTGACCATTTAAAAACTTTGAAGCTGGGATGTAAAAAACTGGAATGGACCTGGCGCCTGGAGTATTGTCCCCAAGCCAAGGCGGAACTCCGCACGGCACAAAGAGAATACTATGCCGCTATTAAGTCAGCTAAAGGCGACTTTTTCGCTGAGAGAATTTTGAGAGCAAAAAACAGCAGAGAAATCTTCGCTATTGTTCGTAGTTTTACGTCACCAGTGGCGGAACTCTCAGCCGCTCCCATTTCCTCTGGCTGGTCTGAGAAGCTGTCCTCCTTCATTGATAAGATTAAAAAAATCCAGGCTAGCCTTAAGCTACCTGCCCTGGTTCAACCTCCATCCACTCAGGTGTCACAGGGCAGTAACGAGCTGGTTTAGCTCTTTACATGCTTTGAACGAGTAGAGGTGAAGGACGTGACGGCCATCCAGAAATCACTAAAATCAGGGTCACCAGCGGACCCCTGTCCTGCGAGGGGACATAATTGCTCCTATAGTAGGTACCCTGGTCAACGAATCTCTTCAGTCAGGTGTGATGCCCCCCCAATGGAAACCTGATCAAGAAGCCTACGGCTGACCCACTGCTTCCATCGAACTACCGTCCCATCTCCCTTCTCCCAGCCCTTGCCAAGGTGTGTGAAAAGGTGGCCTTTAGACAGCTTGAAAAATTTGTGGAATCCTCGGGTGCCTTGCATCCCGCACAATCTGGCTTCAAAACATCATTCAGCACTGAGACGGCGCTTGTTGAGGTCACCGAAGCCATCAGAGAGTGTCTAGATGGGGGCGGCAGGGCGGCACTGATCCTATTGTATCTCTCTGCCGCGTTTGACACTGTACCCCATCTCCCCTCTAGGTTGTCGGACATCGGCATCACGGGCTCTGCCCTAGGCTGGGTCAAATCATTTCCCAAAGATCGCTTCCAACAAGTGTGGATGCCCCCCTTCCACTCATCCGACAACAAAGTGGAAACTGGGGTCCCGCAGGGGTCTACGTTGAGCCCCTTGCTTTTTAATGTTTATTTGACCCCCCTCGTCTACCTGGCGGAAAGGTGGGGTGCCAAAATTATGGTCTGTGCCGATGACACCCAACTCCTCTGGAAAGGTGATGATCTGCAGACTGATGAAGCCCAGCAATGTTTGTCCTCAGTATTTGCCTGGCTGGCTCAGGCCAGCCTGAACTGTAACGAGGACAAATCAGCAATTCTCTTATACAGACAATTCCCGGTGGCCTTCAAAGAATCTCTATGGCCCAAAGGGTCACCATGTCCTAAAGGCGACTGCGGGGTAGCTAAGAACTTAGGGATTTGGTTCGGGGCTTACCTGTGCTTTCGCGAACAGATCACGAGACTGTCAGGAGCATGCTTCGGCACTCTAAAAACCCTAAGGAAGTTCTTCCCCCTCCTTCCCCGAGCAGCCAAGGAGGCAGTAGCCAGGGCACTCATACTTTCGCGTCTGGACTACGCCAATGCCCTTTTCATCGGCTCTCCTGGCTTTCTCTTGGGCAAACTTCAAGTAGTACAAAATGCAGCTGTTAGGCTCCTCTTTGATATCCCTAGGAGACTAAGTGTCCGCAAACCGCTATGTGACCTTCATTGGCTCCCGGTGGCTCAAAGAGTGTGCTTCAAAGCCTTGGTCCTGACTCACAAAGCCTTACATGGTCCTTGCCCATCTTACTTGAGTGCCAGATTTTCGTTCTACCAGCCGACACGCCACCTACGCTCGGCTGCTCATAGACGACTGGTTATCCCTAGGTTCAGAAAAACACGCCTGGGTGGTCAGTCTCTGGCGGTAAGAGCTGCCAATACGTGGAATGCCTTGCCAGACCCTCTGAGGCATACGACTGACCTGACCCTTTTAAAAAACTCCTGAAAACACCTCTGTTTCAACAAGTGGTCTAGACCCCCTGCTTAATCTGTCATTGTTCTCTCCACGCGCCAGGACACTCTTGAGTAACAGTGCTTGATACAAATCCATTTATAACATAACATAACATAACATTCTGAATTCTGTATTGATGGAATAGTACCCTAAGCATTGAATAATACTTGTTTTCCTGTGACTGTCGGTGACTTTTTAGCTTTAAGCTGTTTTTATTTACCCCATATGGCAAATCAGAATAGTGACATATTCCCACGCGTATTGATCTATGTGCTGTTAATAGATTACACATATGCAAGCTGAATGTTTTGGTACAGAACAAAGTGAATCGTCGACATGGCACACATCCCCGTGTGCCATGCCTACAAACCACTGCCCTGGCATAGGTAAGCCACCCCTCTAGACGGGTGCAGTACCAATGGTAAGGGTACAGGTGCATGAGCCCTGTACCCCTACAATGTCTAAGCCAATTCTTAGACATTGTAAATTCAGTAATGCCATTAAGAGTATATGGTGCTGGTAGTTTATTACGAAATCCACAGCACCATAATGGCTTTACTGAAAAGTGGGAAGTTTGATATCAAACAGAACATTAAACCCACACTGATGCCAGTGTGGGATTTAATGAAAAATGCGCTCACCCTTGTAAATCAACCTAACTCTAGTGTCCTGACTGAGTAGCTACTTGCCAGCTGCCACCACCACACGTTTCTGGACCCATGGGTCGAGAGCCTGCTACTTTTGGGGTTCTGAAACAATGGAGCCATATAAGACCCCCTCGGCGTTCGGACATGAGTTTTCTTCTTTTCCGCGTCACAACGCGGTACGGGAGTTAAGCGGTTCCTCTGGCTTGTTTTAGTATCAGGCCTTCGCAACGCCCTTCGCGTCTGGAACAGTATGCCGATGCCTGCAGGCTTTATATCACGTGAGTCCTGTTCGCGGCAGATGTCGGCGACGGATCCGCACGTGATCTATATGTGGGTCTCGGGCGAGCACCACGACTCCGTTGAGTGCAACGCTTCCAGCAGCTGAAGCCATAATCCCTGAGGGAACTTTGAATGAAACTGATGTCACCTGGTTGTCTCGGTCAGAGTCCTCACGGCGCCAGCTTCTGTCTCCAGCGGAAGGATCCAAGCGGCGCAGTTCTTCCATGCTGAGGTCTCTGCTCGGGCCAGGCCCAGGAGTCGTTCGCCTGCCTCAGGTAAGCACCAGAAGAAGTCACGGAGGGAGTCGACCTCGCAGAAGCATGACATCGTGGCCCTCCGCTCCTTGTCTTCACCGGACGCAAGCCCTCAGGAGTCAGCCCCCACCTATCCTCGGTTTCCTGGTCCTGGTGCGACACAGAACCAGATGGAGGCCTTTTCCAGGGCCATGCAGGCCTTCCTTGGGTCACCCCCTCTCCCCGGCGTGCCTTCGGGCCCCACAGTGGGGCTAGGGACTCAGGTGGGAGGTTTGCCGGCGTGTTTGCCCTCGGCGCCGATCGAGTGCCTTGACTCCGGTTCTTGAGTCGCTGTGATGTCGGGACACGGCCCGGATGGGCATCCCACTTTGACATCTAGCCCTCCTGACGCGTCTTCGTACAGTCCTGCGGGGCTCCCAGCGTCGTCACTGGATGCGGCTGCAGCACATAGTTCGAATCCAAGTCGACTTCGTTCTTCCCCGCAGGCTCCTGCCTTGGCAGAGGTGGAGGTGGAGGTCGAGTCGACACCAGCTGGACGCCAAGTGGATGAGTTCTCTACGGAGGTCGTCGGCGCCGATCCCTGTTCCTCTGCTGGAGGACGTTACCCCAGTGGGTTCACCGCCCACAGGGTTTTTTCCATGTTCCACGGAACAGGGGACCATGGGGCACTGGCCGGCTGATTTTTCTCCGGGCCTCTCGTTGGGTGGACTGTTTACTCTACAGCAGTCTCCAATGGATGACTTGCTGTCTGCCCCTCGGATGGCCATGGCGGCTAGCGTACATTTTGCGAGGGCGGTTAGTAGGGCTGCACATATCTTGCAAATGAAGCCCCCCTCTGTCTCCCTGCCTTCAGATCCTTTGTTGGATTTTCTCTACCAGGACACGTGGATGTGGAGCCTTGGTTGCCTTTTGGCAGGTCGCTGTATGATGTCCTTCTGGGGACTTGGACCAGACCCTCATCGGGGAATCCCGTGGCTCGTGCTGTTGCGCTCACCCTTGTAAATCAACCTAACTCTAGTGTCCTGACTGAGTAGCTACTTGCCAGCTGCCACCACCACACGTTTCTGGACCCATGGGTCGAGAGCCTGCTACTTTTGGGGTTCTGAAACAATGGAGCCATATAAGACCCCCTCGGCGTTCGGACATGAGTTTTCTTCTTTTCCGCGTCACAACGCGGTACGGGAGTTAAGCGGTTCCTCTGGCTTGTTTTAGTATCAGGCCTTCGCGACGCCCTTCGCGTCTGGAACAGTATGCCGATGCCTGCAGGCTTCAAATCACGTGAGTCCTGTTCGCGGCAGATGTCGGCGACGGATCCGCACGTGATCTATATGTGGGTCTCGGGCGAGCACCACGACTCCGTTGAGTGCAACGCTTCCAGCAGCTGAAGCCATAATCCCTGAGGGAACTTTGAATGAAACTGATGTCACCTGGTTGTCTCGGTCAGAGTCCTCACGGCGCCAGCTTCTGTCTCCAGCGGAAGGATCCAAGCGGCGCAGTTCTTCCATGCTGAGGTCTCTGCTCGGGCCAGGCCCAGGAGTCGTTCGCCTGCCTCAGGTAAGCACCAGAAGAAGTCACGGAGGGAGTCGACCTCGCAGAAGCATGACATCGTGGCCCTCCGCTCCTTGTCTTCACCGGACGCAAGCCCTCAGGAGTCAGCCCCCACCTATCCTCGGTTTCCTGGTCCTGGTGCGACACAGAACCAGATGGAGGCCTTTTCCAGGGCCATGCAGGCCTTCCTTGGGTCACCCCCTCTCCCCGGCGTGCCTTCGGGCCCCACAGTGGGGCTAGGGACTCAGGTGGGAGGTTTGCCGGCGTGTTTGCCCTCGGCGCCGATCGAGTGCCTTGACTCCGGTTCTTGAGTCGCTGTGATGTCGGGACACGGCCCGGATGGGCATCCCACTTTGACATCTAGCCCTCCTGACGCGTCTTCGTACAGTCCTGCGGGGCTCCCAGCGTCGTCACTGGATGCGGCTGCAGCACATAGTTCGAATCCAAGTCGACTTCGTTCTTCCCCGCAGGCTCCTGCCTTGGCAGAGGTGGAGGTCGAGTCGACACCAGCTGGACGCCAAGTGGATGAGTTCTCTACGGAGGTCGTCGGCGCCGATCCCTGTTCCTCTGCTGGAGGACGTTACCCCAGTGGGTTCACCGCCCACAGGGTTTTTTCCATGTTCCACGGAACAGGGGACCATGGGGCACTGGCCGGCTGATTTTTCTCCGGGCCTCTCGTTGGGTGGACGGTTTAGTCTACAGCAGTCTCCAATGGATGACTTGCTGTCTCCCCCTCGGATGGCCATGGCGGCTAGCGTACATTTTGCGAGGGCGGTTAGTAGGGCTGCACATATCTTGCAAATGAAGCCCCCTCTGTCTCCCTGCCTTCAGATGCTTTGTTGGATTTTCTCTACCAGGACACGTGGATGTGGAGCCTTGGTTGCCTTTTGGCAGGTCGCTGTATGATGTCCTTCTGGGGACTTGGACCAGACCCTCATCGGGGAATCCCGTGGCTCGTGCTGTTGCGCATCGCCACCGGCCGGCTCTAGATGACCCTGCCTGTTTGTCCCTTCATCCTAGGGCTCAAGGACTTGTAGTCCAGGCTGTGCTTCTTTCCTCTCCTCTACCATTGTTTCCCCCGACTCTGGGGTCTAGGTGGTTGGAATTGTGTGGGCGCAATCTTTTTGCATCCACCAGTTCCGGCCTTCGGTCCCTGATTCCACCCTGCGTGTTTCCTCGAGCTACTTCAGCCCTTTAGGACTCTGTCAAACTACTCCTTCCCTCTTTACCAGAGGGTCCTCGGGTTACCCTACTTTTTTTTATTAGGGACGGCCTCGACATGGTGCAGCTTTCTGTTTGGGCAGCCATGGACACCACTGACTCCGTGGGTTGAGCTATGGCCAGGTTAGTTGCCCTGCGTCGCCATGCATGGTGACGTGTGTAAAAAAGTGAGTTTCTGTTGCAGGAAAACTCCCCCAACTTTTTGCCTGATACCTGATGTACTTTTCCTTGGTGTGCCCTGGGTCCCTGCCAATCAGGAACCCAGGGCCTGTGTTCCTTCACTAAAAACTGTACTAGAGCCTAAACCCAATTGACATCTCTGGCTACATGTCAGCCACTAGCAAAAGGTACCCTATGTACCCAGGACATTGTGGCCAGAGAAGACCCCTAATGGCTGCAGCACTTATTGTGCCACCCTTAGGGACCCTGTACCCTGACACACACACTGCCTTTGCAGGCTGAGTATCCTGGTGCAGATCTAAACAAAGAGTCGACATGGCACACATCCCTGTGTGCCATGCCCACAAACCCACTGCCCTGGCATACATCAGTCACCCCTCTAGCTGGGTGCCCTATGCCAGTAGTGTGGGCACAGGTGTATTAGCCCTGTGCCCCTACAGTACCCAGGGACATTCCTGGGCACTGTAAGTGCAGTGATGCCATTAAGAGTATATGGTGCTTGGAAGTTGTCATTACCAACTCCACAGCACCATAATGGCCACACTGAAGACTGACAAGTTTGATATCAAATTTCTCAGCACATTAAACCCATACTGATGCCAGTGTGGGATTTTATGTAAAATGCACTACAGAGGGCCTCTTAGAGATGCCCTCTGAAACCTAACCTACAATCCACATCTGGTCTGAGAGGCTGCCTAGGCTGCCACACAGCAGACATGTTGCTGGATCCCTGGGTGGAGAGACCCCGCTCTCCTGGGCCTTCAAAAATGCACACCCTGGGACGAGGTGCCAAGCTTCCTCCCCCAGGATGGGCAGGGGAAGCTTCAAAGGCATTCCACCTTTGTGAGCTTCTCCAGACCACTTGCTGTACTCAGCAACTGGCCCCCACCAGTTCTGACCCACACTCTGGCTGGAAACCCTACGTCAGGAAGGGGGGGTTCCAGCCTGTGCCAACTCCACCCCTCAGGTGGGAGAGGCGAGGTGAAGCACGAACCTAGGGCTCCGGCAATCTTGAAAATGGGGAGCCCTGCCCAATCACAGATATGCTCCTGCCCCCTCCCACAGGAGAGGAGCAGGCTAGGGGATGTACCCTCCTTGGGACAGGAAGCCATTGGTCCCTGCCCTTGCCCTACCTGTAATGCCCCTAAATTTAGTATTTAGGGGCACCCTGAACCTTCCTTCCTCAGATCCAGATTCCGAAATAAGAAAGAGCAAGGAACAAGAAGACCTGCTGTTCAGCTGCTAAAAAGAGGAAGACACCAACAGATTTGGCCCCAGCCCTACCGGCCTGTCGACCCTCGAACCTGCTCCTGCTAAACCCGGCATCTCCAGTGGGTAGTAACCTCAAAAACCCCGGAGGACCCGACTGCCTTGTGACTCTGACTACCTGGGTCTCACACGAGCAGTGGTACTGCTCAAAGCAAATAACAAGCCCTGGCATCTGCCCGGAACCGCGAACCCTGCACAATCTGCACCCGCCAAGCCTGGCCCGTGCTGGAGTGAATCAAGACCCTGAGGACGTCCCCCCGGCGATTCTGACCTAGAATCCAGTGCCCAAGGACCCTCCTCGATGACCCAGACGACGCCTGCAGCTTCAGGACAAAGGATCCCTCCGACCGCGACCTGCAGGGGGTAAGATTTCCCGACCTTAAAAGACACCCCTGCACCCGGTACCCCATGGGCCCCTGTGCCCAACTCCTGGGTGCCTACCTATCCTCCAAGATCCCAACTTATCCCTAGAAGTGTTGGTCGCTCCAGAAGATCCTCTGTCCCGAGCCTGCAGCCTTTTGTTCCCTATCCAAGATCTCCATTGAATAACCTTGGTCGCCCGACGGCTCAAAAGCACCCTGCACCCAGCCGCCCGAGTGCCTCTGGCAGTGCAACCTTTGTCCCATACTACTTCCTCATTTGCCCTGAGCAAGTGACCAGGAGCCCAGCTCCAACAGCCGCGTGGCCTGCTAGCCAGCAGCCACCAACCGAAGCCTCCCTGCCTCTCACTGGATAACATTGGGCCTAATTACCTCTGCACCCGCTGGCCCTGTGCCGCTGAGGGTGTACCAACTGTACCTACCTGACCCTGGGGGACCCCTGAGTCTATGCCCAGAACCTTAACTCTGACAGTCAAGTACCTACTTCAAAGCCGATAACTCACTTTTTTCCATAGGCTAACATTGACTGGTTTCACTTGAAATTTCTTCTAAGTGTGAAGTTTTTAAACTTTAAAATATTAATCTAAAATCAGCCGAATAACAAATTCCGAATTACTCACCTATGATCACGAGAGAAGCCAGTACTGTACCTTTTAGCCCAGTACTGAACCGCAAAAGTAATTATAACTGTACTTTCCAGTAACCTTAATTTTCTTCCATAGGAAACCATTGATTGTTTTTCTGTGAAATTTCTTTCTAAGTGTGAAGTTTTGAATCTTTAAAATATTCATCTAAAATCAGCCGAATAACGAATTCTGAAGTACTCACCTGTGATCGGGAGAGAAGCCAGTACTGTACCTTTTAGCCCAGTATCGAACCGCAAAAGTAATCATAACCGTGTTTACTAGTAACCTACATTTCTTCCATAGGAAATCATTGACTGCTTTTCTGTGAACTTTCTTCTGTCTATTTTTGCAAACTGCAAATATTCCTTAAAAATCGGATCAATTACTAAACCATAATAACTCACCTGTCTTAGGTAGAGACCCCAGTGCTGAACCTAGGAGTCCAGTACTGGATTACAAAAGTAACGAGAACCTACTTTACCTGTGACTTGAATTTCCTTCCATAGGATAACATTGCAAGTTTTTCACTGAAAAGTTTCTAAGTGTCAACTTTGAAAATACATTTATATTCTTTGAAAATCACAACTGTAACCAAAACGCTTTTACTTAATTGTTTACAGCTTAGGGCTGAATCCAGGATCCAGTCCTGTGGTTAGAAAAGTAATCCTTAAAGTAATCAACTGCATTTATGTAGAAAAACCCATTGAGCTCAATGTTAAATTGTGTTTAGAATTGTGTTGCCTATAGCAACCACGGTAACTATTGTGTTTACAAAGTTTATTGCCTTTCTGCAAAGTAACTACCTGAAGTCACTCATATTGAGAAAAGTATCTTTTTATACCTGTTGGCTCTAAAAATAAAACAACTATATCTTTTGATATAAAAACAATTGGCCTGGAGTTCAGTTCTTGAGTGTGTGAACCTTTTGCTGACTGGGTGTGTACAACAAATGCTTTACACTGTCCTCTGATACTGCCTTACTGCTCGACCAAGCTACCACTTTAGAGTGTAAGGTCGGATCTGACTTTAACCTCTGTTATACCTCTGGAGATTGTGGACTCTATACACACTGTACCTTACTTTAGTCCAGTATACATAGAGCCACTTTCTTACAACGCGATGGCAGTTAACCTGAAAATATTCGGGAGCGACTTAGAGATCTGCCCTTTGATGGGGCCCATTTGTTTGACAACCATGCCGACTCGGCGGTCCAGCGTCTCTTCTCAGAATTTCATTGACTGCCTGGGTTTTAGTCCCCTCTGGTGGATCTGTATTTTAGTGTGATGGTGTTGTCACTATTTTTCTGTTTACGTCTCTGCGTTCAAGAGGTTTTTCCCAGAAAAATGGTATGGCTGTCCAGCCAGGGCTTTTTCCCTTACTTTGGTGCAGCTGGACCAGCTGTATGTATGCTTCTTTTTGACCTCTGCCTATGAGCTTGTCTCAAGAGGTGTCCCTTGCTTTTATAGGGCTCTGACATACCCTATGTGGGTGTATTTGTTTGCTATTGTATAGCTGCTGTTCCTTTCCAGGATGTTTCGGAGACTAATGGAGCTCTCCTGCTATTATCAGCCCCCCGGGGATTTTTTCCGTGGGTTATGCTGCATCTCCCCTGGTTACATGCTTTCTGCTGTGGTGGAACGTATCCTCGGTTGAGTCCCATGGACTGACGTGGTCTTCTCCTGCAGCTTCTGTATCACTGCCTACGGTTGTTCAGTGGCACTCTCAGGCGTCTGTGGAAGCAGTTAGCTCTGGTGTCCTGTGAGGCTCTGCCGTTTCCGACTCACCCCAGAGGGGTTTTCACGTCCCCCTGCCTTGGTTTTAGCTCCTCTTTCTGCTGCTTGTGGCTCATCTTTCTGCCCTAAGGGCTGTTGCCTGTCTTGGGTGTGGGTACGCGTCCCTGTGGGCGCTCTGTTCAGCTCCGGATCGGTTCTTTCTGTCACCACTTGGGATCCGTACTGTGTATGTGTTACCATGGGGAACCCGTTGGGTTCCTTGAGCCATTGTCTTGCATCCACTTTCTTGCTGTGGCCTTCTTCTCTGTTGGTGAGAAAGGCTGGGGCACACCCTGTCGGGGATTGGCCTATAAGTGGTAGGGTTTTTACCGGAGCGGGCCTCTGTTCCATTTTGCGTTGTGCCCCTGGCCTCCCTCAGAGGGGCCCCGGCCTGGGTTTAGATTTCTCTGGTCATTGTCGTACACGGCTTAGGTGTTCTTCTCCTAGCCTCTGCGGCGCATTTCAACAGATTCTCCGGATAATATCTGATTTCATCCTGTATACGTTTGTCCCTTTTTCAGACTTTCTATGTCTGCATGTTACTGGCTGCTTCTTCTTATTGGTGTGATAGTCCGTATTACCGCCTGTGTCGTGGGGGATCGGTCTTCCTCCCTGATCGGGGGTTGGGCCTCCCTCTTTGTGGTTGGACTGTTGTCCCGCTACAGTTCACAGACTGTGATTCAGTTTCTACCTTTTGGATGCCTGTCTATTCTCTGTTAGCGTTCTTCTGATTTACCCTTGGTTGTCATTTCCTGACTTTTCCAGTATTTCTGTAGGCTGTGTGCGCAAACAAGGGGGTAGGCATGCGGTGGATCCTGGGGATTGTTCCAGGCTCCCCATTTGTCTCTCTTTTCTCCACTCTCTCCCTCAGGGGAGCTAGTCTTGGGCATGTTCGGCTTGGCGGTCGCCCTTTGTCATTGTTCCCAAGGATTACGATTGCCCGGTTGGCTACCTGGTGCTGTGCCGTCTTCTTGGTCGGCCCGACAATGTTGTTTTTACGCTTCTTTGAGCTCTCCATTGTGTGGTGTGTTTCTCAAGGTACACACGGCCTGTTTTCGTGTATTCTTGTCATTCACATCTATGAACCTCCTGGTAGTCATAGTTGTGTGTTTCGGCAGGATGCCCTCTGCCTTGACATTCCATTTGTTGGCATGCCTTCACTGGACCTTTGTCTCTTTCGGACCCTGGAGTCCTATACTCTCTCTTTTCGTGGTAATCTGTGGCATTCTGTCATTGTGCACTGACTTTTCTGGTCCTCAATAACACCCTAAAGATACTGGGCAGAGTATTATACAATAGTATTTTAAAATGGTCAGAAGAAAGCTGTATTTTAGAACCATGCCAACTGGGTTTTCGCAGTAAGGTTGGGACCATCGAACCGTGTTTAAATCTTAATCTGGTCATTGGCAAATATACTATCGCCCGATCCTCCCCAATTTATTTGGCCTTTATGGACCTATCATCTGCTTTTGATTTAGTTAATAGGTCCAAGCTCTGGTCTATTTTATTGGTCTATGGATTGGATGAGCCGTTGGTACACTTTTTGGCACACCTCCACAAAGATCTTAAGGCCCAGGTTAGGATCGGCAGAGGGGGTGAGGTTTCGGGAGCTATCTGGGTGGGCAGGGGAGTCAGACAGGGGTGTGTTCTGGCACCCCTGCTCTTTATTATTTACAGTAATGGACTGAGCAACTCCTTGAAACTGTCAACTCCAGATGTCCCCATAATTAATGGTAAATTGTTACTGGTACTATTATACGCAGATGATGCGGTCCTCATAGGCCGCACACCAAATTCCTTGCGTATCTTAGTTAAAACTTTTGTTAAGTATATGGACAGTCTAGATTTACGTGTCAATTTAAAAAAAAATCTTTTATCATGTTGTGTGGACCAGGAAAGCACCAGCTTAGTTCTATATCTGTAGGTAATGACAAACTGACTTCCACTGGCACCTTTCCCTATCTTGGGATGGTCTTTGCTGCGAACGGCTCGTGGACTGAGCATTTGTCTCACTCCACGAGCAAGTTCTCAAAGGCCATCAATTCTATTCTCAGTCTCCCCCGGCCAAAGAAAACAGGTGCTATTTTAGCCATTTAAAAAAATTTTTAAACTGCAATGCATCCCAGCAGCTACGTACGGGGCTGAGATTTGGGGGATTGCTAACAGCCACTGCATCCAGCAGGAAGAAAACCGGTTTTGCAGAAAGCTGCTGAGTGTCCCAATTTCTACTTCCCAATACATTTGCCATAGAGAACTTAACCTAAATTTTATTAGCGATTTTATCAATGCTCTCCCTGCTCTTTTTTGGTTTTCAGCGTGGAGGAACCAATCTGCGTCTCTACCTAGAGAAATTATAAACGATTGTGTCAAATGCGAGAGAGGAATGGATATTCCTTGGCTCTCGGGGGTTTATCAGAGTCTATGCAGCATTAATAAAGGCAGCCTCTTCTTAAACCTGAGCACAGACGACACATTCCATAAAAATTAGTTAAAAAACGCACTCTACACGCTATATAACAGTGGAAGGATTAGTACGGAATCTAAGAAATCCTCCGTATTAAGCTATATGAGAGTAGAATTGTACAGGCATCCCGTACCAATATATCTTACTTTACCTATGACTCATTGGGAAAGGAGTCTTTTATTTTGTTTGAGAGCAGGGACCATTACATTTCTGTTATGTTGTCCTTTTGGCTATCAGTCCAATCTTGATCACACATCATGCCCTTGTTATGGGGTGAGCGTACAAACTGATATGCATTTTTTGTTCCTTTGTAATTATTATTTAAAATATGTGAAGTGGTTCTTAACCCCTTTTTTAAAAAGCAGAGACCTACCACTGGGGGGCGTGGCTAGCGGCCGAACATGGCGGCAGCTTAACTCAGGAGCTCCAGGAGTGAGGCGATATCCCCCATAAATCCGCTACACTAATCCGTCCAAGTCTGAACTCCGGTGAGGCTGACCGGGTCCGGGATCGGGCGGGACCCCGCAGAGACGTTTTGGGAGCCGGCGAGCGCCCAGAACTGGAGCGGAGATATCCGGCGCGGCGAGGCCTGCGCGTGAAAGAAAGCAGCGGACTGCCCTGAAGCAGAGACCCGGGCGGAAGTGAGGAGGCGGCGGGACCCAGACACAGGAAGTGACCGGCACACCGAGACTCGAAGTGCCACCAGAGACAGAGGTGGCAGCTGCACTTCCAGAGGTAGCATACGAAACGGCGGGAGGATCAGCACTGCAACCGGGGACCACCTGAAGACTCAGAAGTCGGCCGGGACGCCCGCGAGACCCAGGTGACCGGTGATAGTGGGGTGCAGTCTGCGCGCTCCTCAGGCATAGATCCGGCGATAAAGGAGGTCGGCGCTACGACCTTGCAAGCCAAGCACACTGAGACCCGTAGCAGGGGAGCAGGAAGGAGGCACGAACAGGAACCCACCCTGGCGAGATTGAAGGTCTGGGTCTGCTATGCTCTAGGGCCAACTGGTAACGGCACCCACTGCCAACAACACATCCGGACGATCGCCTGGTATAACCCCCCCCACACCACACTCCAGAAACATTGAGGGTCCGGACACACAAAGGCACCAGTGGAATTGGGCGGCTCAGCCAGCCGGTGGCGGACTGCGCTGGAGGGAGAGCTGGGGGCAACGCAAGTAGTAGTGGCAGCAGAGCCTGTTCCGTGGATAAATTAGTGCAAGGGAGTTACTGACGCACTGAGACTTATCGGAGAGCCACTGCACACCTCCCCCCCTGCCACCCCTAAGAAGCAGGGGAAAAATACAACGGTGGGGACAGGGACACTACCAGGCACATCCGGCGGCAGGTGGCACGTTAGGAGCTGGAAAAGTACCCTGTACAGCAGAACTAGCCTGCGACGAGAACTGGAGAGCGTCGGCCAACGGGAACCCCGGAGGCTGCGGCCAAGGCTAAGATCCCGCACCTGGCGGACGGAACCCGAAGATTAGGTGACCTCACGAAACAAGAGTGAGAGACGCTGGAAAGAAAATGGCATGCAGAGGGCCCAAACACAACTCCACACAGGCAAGATTAGATAAATTCGCCTACGACAAGAACTCTTCGCCCCAAGTCGACTCTCGAAACTCTACGGGGAAAGCCCAAGAAGGAGACGGGACGAAGAAGACTACACTGGAGGATGTAATGCGTGCCCTGGCACAGGTGCAGACCACGGTGGGATCGACTGCTACTGAAGTCACCCTGATTAGAGCAGACCTCCAAAATATGAACGAAAGGGTTAAACAGGTGGAGGTGGTCCCGAAATCCCTGGTTGAAGACGTCTCAGAACTACAAGTAGCAATGGAGAAAATGGCGGCCGAAAACAAATTCCTCAGAGACAAGATGGATGACCAGGAATGGCGCTCGAGGAGGAACAACGTTCGGATCCTAGGAGTTCCGGAATCTGAAGGAAAAGGGGCCATGGACCTCTATGTGGAGGAACTGATCAAAACACAACTACAACCCAAGGGCCTCTCACACTTCTTCCCGGTAGAAAGGGCTCACAGACGCCATCTTGCAGGCGGCAAGGGTATCTCCACCCATTCGCATTCAGAACACGACTATCGCCTTTTTTCCGGATTACACTGCCGAGGTGGCGCGCAGGAGGAGAACTTTCCTGGAAGTAAAAAAGGCATTGAGGGCGAAGGAAGTGCCCTAATCCATGCTTTTCCCGGCGCGACTTCGAGTGGTGGCAGAGGACAAGGTCTGGTTCTTTGAGACACCGGAGATGGCGCAAGACTGGTTGGAGGGCTGGAGACCCACGGGCCAGCCACACCGCACAAAGAGACAAGACCGGAACCATCTAAACGAGAGACCCCCGGGGTCACAAACATCTGGAAGAGGAGGGGGGAAGTGGCTCACCAACGCTGGAAAGTCAAGGGGCTGCTGGAGGGGTGGAATGCTAACTTTACGGTGTACGCCGCAAATTTTGTCCGCTAAGACTCTCTCTGCTGGACGGGCGCGCCTGGACACTGGGCCTGGGGGGCACACAGGAGAGCAGGGATGCCGCCTGCTCCGGAGGATTCTCCACCCCAGCGCACAAGTAAACTGTTAAAAGGTTGGGTTGAGCACTCTGCTATGTTGGGGTGGCGGGCGGTTGCATGCCCGTTAAGCAGGGAGGCAGGGAGGGGGGTGGAGGGATGGGGTTGTTTACAAGTTCTTGAAGTTCCACGAGCAAGGTCTAGCGATGCATCAGAACATAAGCACAACATGGGACAGGCACCACACGGGCGCACCCGGAGAAAGGGATTCAAACACCACTACCAAACCTACCAGATGCATAATGCAAGATACACAAGGGCGCATAGCTGAGGAGGGGTCGCAGCGATATCAAGTAATGCCTCTCCAGCTCATGTCATGGAATGTGAGAGGGTTGGGGGACAAAATAAAAAGGGGGTTGGTGCACAAAATAAAAAGGGGGTTGGTGCTGAATGCGGTGAAAAGGAAGGGACCAGCCTTGGTACTCCTCCAGGAGACACACCTTACAGGGACTGCGACGAAGGCACTTGACAGAAAGGGATACAAGATGATGGTACATTCTGAATTCACTACAGGCTCAAGGGGCACGGGCATACTGTTGAAGTCAGCACAGTTCATTGTACTCAATACTAAGGTGGATACACAAGGGTGTTTCGCAGCGGTTCAGGGCCAGTGGGAGGGGAAACTCCTGAATGTGGTGTCAGTATATGTCCCCCCGGCACTTCACTCGGTCACGCTTCCAGTGCTGGGTAACTTCCTGTTAGACCTACCTGAGGGAGATATTATAATAGGAGGGGACTTCAACGCAGTGATAGACCCCCTTACAGATAGGCTACCGGAACTGCCGCAAACGGGGAACCCCTCACAGATGCAGAGATTCATGAATGCACTGGGACTGATCGATATATGGCGCTACACGCACCCTGCCGCGAGGCAGTACACCTACCATTCCACGGTGCACAATAGCCTGACGAGAATAGACTACTTCTTGGCACTGGGTGATGGGCTACAACAAGTTGACACTGTGGACATACACCCTAGAGGGATATCTGACCACTCCCCAATCACACTCACACTAACCACACAAGAAAAGAAACGTAGGAGAATATATCCAATACACGCACTGTACCTCAAAATATCCAAACTACGCAAAACACTTAAAGCAACGACATCCCACTATTTTGCGGAAAACACTGAGTCAGTCCAATCGCCGGCTACCCTATGGGAAGCTTATAAGACGGTGTTGCGAGGCCAGGCTATAGCCTCTATCACGGGGCATAAAAGAGAGAAGCGACTGAGGCGCATGAGGCAGATCCCACACCAGATACATCCCAGAACTTAATCATAAAACAACAGCTACTCAGGGAACACGTTAGGCTACAAACGGTGTCTCAGATCACGGACACGGCCCATAGAATATACGACATTGGGGACAAGGCGGGGAAAATGCTGGCCTGGCTAGACAAGAGGGGAGGTAGTGCTAGGGGGATACAGCGCATCCGCGACAGACGAGGGAAGATACACACGAGCCCTGAGGAAATAGTGGAGGCATTAGCTGAACATTTTGAGGGGGTGTACATGCCAGAAACTATGGTAACAGCAGAATTGGCAAAAACAACACTGGAGAACGTTCCCTTACTCACGCTCACGCCAGAGGAAGGGGCAGAATTAGAGGCCGATATTACGGAGGAGGAAATCCAAAGGGCGATTCACGACATCAAGCCAGGAAAGGCGTCCGGGCCAAATGGCATTCCAATAGAATGGTATCAGTCTGCGGCGGACAGACTTAGTGGTCCCCTGTTGGCTATGTATAAAGACAGTTTGGAAAAAGCCAAACTTCCAGTGGACCAGAGGGTGGCAACCATTGTTGCAATCCCCAAACCCGGGAAGGAGCCGGAGCAGTGTACATCATATCGCCCCATCTCCCTTCTCAACGCAGAGATTAAAATTTTAGCCAAACTCCTTGCCACCCGGTTAATAGCTTACTTACCTCAGCTTATCCACCCTGATCAATCAGGCTTTATGCCACATAGGAACACCGCCCTCAACCTACGTAGGGTGCATAACGTACTGGCTGGAGCAGATACACTATCGGAAAAGGTGGTGATACTGGCTCTAGACGCCAAAATGGCGTTTTATATGGTGGAGTGGGAATACCTGTTCGAAGTCCTAGAGCGTATGGGTATTGGCCCGAAATTTGTGGCCTGGATCCGCCTGCTATATACTGAGCCAGTAGCACAAGTAGTAGTGAACGGCCATATCTCTCGGACGTTCCAACTAAGGCGAGGTACCCGGCAAGGCTGCCCATTATCGCCGTTACTTTTCGCAATCGCATTGGAACCACTAGCGACCCAGATACGCTCCACCCCACTGCTGAAAGGGATTGCCTGGGCAGAGGGATGGGAGGACCGCGTGTCATTGTACGCAGATGACATGCTGGTGTACCTGATGGACCCGGAGCGGAGTGTACCGGCGCTCTTGACGCTTTGTGACGAACAGGGTAGGGTGTCCGGGTATACTCTGAACTGGAACAAGTCAGAATTATATGTCCTACAGGGCCCATCCCCAGAGCTGGGCGACACCAGCCCTCTCAGGATGGCGAGAACCTCTTTCCGGTACCTGGGTGTCCATGTCACGAAAAACCCAGTAGAATTTTTCCAAAAGAACCTATCACCACCACTAGAACGCCTGAAGCAAGATGTTAGGTTCTGGGCGGCACTGCCGCTGACGATGCTGGGCAGAGCAGCACTCTACAAGATGAAGTCCCTGCCTCGATTCCTGTATATCCTGGAAAATACCCCATACCCGGTCGATACACGATACTTTGGGAAGGTATCAGCATTACTAGCTGGCCTCATGTGGAGCAACCGCCCGGCAAGGATAGCTCAGACTAAATTGCATAGAGGATGGTACGATGGTGTGATTGCTCTACCAAATCTGCAACTCTACTATTGGGCAGCCCAATTGAAATCCATTAATCAATGGTTGCATGTGCCTCATGATGACCCCGCTTATAGGGCGGACAGAATACAATTAGGTACCAACAACATCCTGACACCACTTTATGACCAGAGGAAGGTACGTTCACTCGTGGGACCCACAAAGCTTACTGCATCACTATGGCATAAAGCACAAGCGAAACTGGGGTGGAAGGGGAAAATCACGAGACTGACCCCACTATGGGACACAAAGGCCCTGGGAAACCTGAGGAGTAGTAAAGGCTTCACGTTGTGGGATAGCATAGGCCTATCCACAGTGGGAGACTTGTGGGACAAGGACACAGTGATCCCCTTTGATCAATTGCGACAGCAATATGAGCTGGGGCCTACGGAGCAGTATAGATATATACAAGTGAGACATGCCCTATTAACCGCCATTCCTAGTGGTACGAAAATCCCAGAAGCGTCACCCATGGAAGACCAGCTACTCACGGACTTTATGCAGGAACATGCGACATCCCTCACGTATCGCAAACTAGTGAATAATCTAGGGGACCCGACGATGGCACTGAAGGCCAAATGGGTGGAGGAGGTGGGGGACCTGGACGAGTCCGAATGGAACGAGGCGTTGGCAGCACCCAAAGAAGTGGCTATATCGGCGAAATTCCGCCTTGTGCAACTTAAGATGTTGCATAGGGTATATTATACGCGAATGATGCTTTACACAATACAGAGAATACAACACCCATATTGCCTGCGTGGGTGCGGAGAGAGGGGGGACACTGTTCCACACCATATGGGAATGCTCCCGCATTCAGGAATTCTGGAGACAGGTTATGCGGACTATTTCGCAAACTCTGGGGGTGTCCCTGATTCCCGAACCGCGGAAATGCTTGCTCAACGTATGGGAACCCACAGACCTCGGCAGACATGGACAACAATGGTCCACGTTAGGAATGATAGTCGCCAAACGGGACGTAGCGCAGAAATGGGGGGCAGCAAACACCCCGTCGCTGACACAGTGGTGCGCAAACATGGACAGGGTCATGATAATAGAAAGAAGAGTCTATACCATTAGGGCATGCCCGCGTAAGTGGAATTGGATATGGCTCCAATGGAACACATTCAGGGGGGACATATGTGAATCCCTGGAAGAGGAAGACACATTGACATCAGACGAGGAAGAGGGGGAGGACTAGTTAGAGTGGAGGGGCAGGGGGGCATTGGAAGCCGAATCGGGCAAGTCGCTGGAAGTAAGGAGGGAGGGAAGCTGGGAGAGGTGGTAGTGGCATGCGTGAGAGCGGGGAAGTAACTGAACATGAAGGAGGGAAAAAAGCAAACTGTGAAATACCGGACTTGCGTCACTATATCAAACACGCAATATTTACGACTGAAGTAGGGGAGCTGTACTCATGTCTTGAAGAACTGTAGACCGAATGTGGTAACTTCTAGTTGATTTTATTGTTGAACGTTCTAAAATATAAAATTAGACCTCTATGATAAGCATTGAGATAATAACGCACCCATAAGGGTGACAGTGAGATGCCGCCGCGCCCCAGGGATGGCGGCTAATGGGCTGTGTACTATGTTAAATATAATGTACTAAAATAAGATGGCGGCCGGCCCCGGGGTTGTAGGCCAGAAGCTGTGTACTGTGAGTAAACGGGCAATAAAGGTCTTCCAAAAAAAAAAAAAAAAAGCATAGACCTGTTTCCTTGGACAAAGCCTATCAGATGCTGCTTTCTCTTAATAATGAAGAACTAGTTTTCCGCACTTGCACTTTCTTGAAAATCGCCACCGAGCGCGAAAGATGATGTCCAATCTCTGATATTTGTAACCCTGTATGTAATCCTTGCTAAATTATTTGATGAATTGTTAATGGTGCATTAACATGAACTGTCTAATCTACTTTGATATGGATTTTACTACTTTGTTGTAATTGTTATTTTACTGTGCTTTTATGGATTCTTGGAATCCGAATAAAGTAAATTTGAACTTTTGAACACTGACTTTTCTGGTCCTGTGCCTTCGTTTCGTCCCCGTCTGGCCGACAGTGGACTTGTGTTGTCCTCTGATGACTTGTGGTACCTTTCTTTCCTTGCTCATGCTCCGCCCTGACCTTCAGGGTCTGGTGTCCGCTATGCTGGCAGTACTGAGCCTTATGGGTCTGGTATCAGCTGCGCTGGCATGGCGGACCCCACCTTGTTTCCGTCAACGTTCTTGATGGTCTGCTTCCTTTGGGAACATGGTGGGGTTCGGTCAAATGTCCTCCTATCATGGGGTATAGCTGTGGTATCTATTCTATGTTAAGGAATCTGCAGCTAGATGTCTCTATCAGATGAAAGAGTTACTTACCTTCGGTAACGATGTAACTGGTAGAGACACAGTCTAGCGCAGATTCCTTAATGCCCGCCTATCCTCCTCGTTCTGCGAAGCCCTTTTCAGTTGGGGTTCTACCAACATGCCTCCTTTCTGGTGGCCATGGTCTTCCTAAGGGGTGCTCTAGTTCACGTACCGCGGGGTGTGTCATTCTGCCTTGGGTACTTTAGCTTTCCACCCATTCTCGTTTTGGGTGCCTAGATTGTGTTTTTTCGCAACTACTCCATCTGTGTTCTTCTGGCATGGAGTTTATCATGTTTTGTAACCCTCCCTTCGCCCTCGCTTGTCTCCCCATGTCTTTGGGGTCTTCTTGTCTCTGCTGTAGGCGCTTGGGTTGAGCTTCTATTGGACTATGCTCAGGTCATAGGTCATTGTGGGGGTGTGGTACCACATCTATGCGGTTGCTTAAGTCTGGTCACTGGCCATAAATCACAACTTTTCAGTCCTGTACCCCTTTTCAGTTGCAACCTTGCTCACAGACTGTCGTACAGTTCCATCCTGTGGCTGTGGTCTGTCCTTTGATTGTCATGTCATTCATTTCCACTGCTATTGCCTCTTTAGGGGGGCACGGTTCTTTGCTTGGTGGGATTTTTATTGGGGTGGGTGCTTGTTCGCTTCCTTCAGTCCCTGCGAGTACTTTTCAACATGGGATGGCTTCTTATCATTGTTGTTTTAAAGATTTTTGTTTCTTATTTGCGACACTGTTCCTATACTCTCACAGCTTTTGTAGTGGCTCCGTGTTGTGGCGCGAAAATGTTTTACTGCAGAAAATTGAGGTCCGCACGGCGAGGGGATCTTATATGGCTCCATTGACGTCACTTCCGTGGACGATGTCCGGACAGAGACAGGCGACAACGCCCCCCGGCGTGCAGAGGTACTGCTGGGAAAAAAGTTTTCCAGATCCAGTTTGATGCCGGGGATATTCTAAGTTTAGGAATATCTAAATCTGAAAGAGACACGTTAGTGATAGATTCCTTACCTTAGAATATCCCCAGGCGTCAGACTGGATCCGGAAAGGTTTGTCCAGATCCTGTTGGCCCGACGGCTCCGCCACCGGCCCCACAGGATCCTGCGCTGCTGCCTCCGTCCCCAACGCCACGAGGTGCAGTGCTGCCGGCTCCGGCCCCAGCGCCGCCCTCGACTCCACCCCTGGCGCCGCACTGGGTGCCGTTTATCCCACCCCCTGCCCCGGTTCCAGGACAATTTTGTTCCTGCCTGGGATCCACATTGGGGAGCGGCTCCGGCCCGGCCTCACCGTTCCCGACGCTGTTTGTCCCTTCACATCCTCTGCCGCCGCGACCGGCTCCCTCTTAAACCAGAGCGGCCGATGACGGGGACGGGTCCGAGGACCCTCTTGCCCGGCAATGTGATTCCGAGAAAGATTGGGTGGACGACCTGGAGGACGCAGGCGAACTCGATGTTTCTTCTGACCCGGGGTTTGCCTTGCCTCTGCCTACTATGGAGGACGGTGCTTCCTACACTGTGGTGCTGCGTCGGGCTGCGAAGGCTCTTAATCTCGACCTCCCTACAGTGGCCCTCAAAACCAACCTCCTTACGGAGGTGCTCCAGACAGCGCCAGCATCTTCGGAGCCGCTGATTCCTTTCAATGAGGCCCTTACTGAAGTCCTCTTGGGCAATTGGTTGCGGCCCGCCACGGGGGCACCGGTGGATAAAAACATCACCAGGCGCCGGCGCCTGGTGATCCCACCTTCCTGACCACTCACCCTAAGCCTGAGAGCCTGGTCATTCAGAGTGCCTTTCCCACGGCTCCACCGTATAAGGACTCTAAAAGGCTGGAACAGTTTGGTAAGAGGTTGTTCTCCTCGGCCAGCTTAGGGTTGCGGTCAGTTAACACCGTTTGCCTGTTGGGCCGTTACTCCGATGCAGTGTGGGATTCCGTTGCTCAGGTCTTTCCTCGGTGTTCTGAGGAGGTCCAGGCTGTCCTTTCCCAAGCGATTGCTGAAGGTAAGGATTCGTCTAAGTTTGCCATCAGGTGTGGATTGGTCACCGCTGATTCGTTGGGCAGGGCAATTTCCACGACTGTGGCGTTGCGACGCCGCGCCTGGTTGCATTCAACTGGGTTCTCACCCGATGTCCAGGGCTCGCTCATGGGCATGCCCTTTGATGGCTCCCGCCTCTTTGGCGATAAGGCAGACAGTGCACTGGAGCGCTTTAAGGACTCACGGGCCACGGCCAAGTCCTTGGGTCTTTCTACAAAGAACCCTGCCACTCCTGGGTTTCGTTCCTTTCGTGGCCAGGGCAGAGGCACCCAGGCACGCCCCTCCAACAAGCCTGTGCAGACCCATCCTCAGCGCGGCTGCAGCCGTGGCTTCCGCAGGGGTGGATCTGGGAACCAGCGTGCGGGTCAGTCCACCTCTAACCCCATTGTTTCCACCTCCAAGACTTCCTAATCTGAGCTTCGGGGAGCACACCACACCGGTGGGTGGCAGGGTCCGCCACCACCTCCACCACTGGCGCGAAATTACATCGAACAAGTGGGTGCTGCAGAACCCTTGCCAAGTTTCCTCCTTCCCTTTCAGTCCTGCCCTACAGCCATGCCACCTCGGTACCACCGCAGGTCAGGGAATCATTTGGCTCTTCCCCGACAGGAAGTCACAGCCCTCCTGGCCAAGGGGGCCATTGAGTGCGTTCTCGGTCAGAAAGTAGGTAGTGGTTGTTATTCCCACTACTTTCTGGTCCTCAAGAAGGACATGGGCTGGCCTGCGCCCCATCTTGGACCCCCGGGATGTCAACCGCTTCCTCTGGAAGGAGAAGTTAAAGATGCTGACTCTGGCTCAGGTCCTGGCTGCCCTGGACCCTGGAGACTGGATGGTAGCATTGGACTTGCAGGACGCTATTTTCACATTCCCATCCTGCTGGCCCACCGGCGCTACCTGCGGTCCACGGTAGGCCAGGAGCACTTTCAGTTTGCCGTGCTCCCCTCCGGCCTTACCAGTGCCCCTCGGGTGTTCACAAAGGTGATGGCGGTGGTCACGGCTCACAGATCTTTCAGGCTCTATCACGGGTTTCGGTCAGGATGACTCTACAGATTCTGGGCCTGATGGCCTCCTGCATCCTGCTGGTGACACATGCCAGATGGCATATGCGGGCTCTGCAGTGGGACCTGAAGTTCCAGCGGGCGCAACATCAGGGCAACCTCTCCGATCATGTTCAGATCTCGGAGGGCGCTGCACGACAATTGCAGTGGTGGCTTACGAATCGCGTTTGGGTCAGTGACAGATCCCTCTCCCTTCCCCAACCGGAGCACATAGTGGTGACGGATGCGTCCCTCCTTGGATGGGGAGGCTACTTGGGAGAGGCGGAGATCAGAGGCCTCTGGTCTCCGGCGGAGTCCCGGCTCCACATCAACCTTCTGGAGCTGCGGGTGATCCGGCTTGCACTAAAGGCATTCCTTCCCTCTGTCCGGGGAAGTGTAGTGCAGGTGTTCACAGACAACAGCACTGCCATGTGCTACTGCAGCAAACAGAGCGGGTGGGTTCATGAACCCTATGTCAGGAAGCTCTGCGCCTCTGGACATGGCTGGAACACCAAGGCGTCACCCTGGTGGTTCAACACCTGGTAGGTTCCCTGAACGCCAGGGCGAACGAACACAGCTGCCAGTGCAGGATGAATCACGAACGGACGTGGCACAAGGTCTCTTTCTGCAGTGGGGAAAGCCTTGGTTAGGTCTGTTCGCCTCCGAAGAGAACGCGCAATGTCATCAGTTCTGCGCGTTGGAATTTCCAAGGCGGCACTCGCTCGGAAACTCTTTACGTCGCAAGTGGAATAGCGGTCAGTTGTATGCCTTTCCGCCTGTACCACTTCTGCCCCGAGTGCTGAAGAAGACCAGGCGAGACCGGGCCCAAGCCGTTCTTGTGACTCTGGAATGGGCTCGAAGAGTATGGTAACCCAAGCTACTCAGTATAAGCGTGATCCCCGATCCGTCTGCCTCTTCGGGAGGATCTTCTGTCGCAGCGGCAGGGGACGGTCCTCCACCCGAACCTGTCCAGCCTCTCCACCTCCATGCATGGAGATTGAGAGGCGACAGTTGACACCTTTTGATCTTCATCCCAAAGTCTGTGATGTCATTCTGGCAGCCAGGCATCCCTCCACCAAAACGGTATACGCCTGCAGGTGGAACAGGTTTGTGGCATGGTGCACAGCAAAGACTGTGGATCCCCTGTCTGCCCTGTTTCTGAGGTCCTTCTGTTCCTTCTATCTTTGGCCCAGCAGGGCTCTGCTCTGGGCACTATCAAAGGTTATCTTTCAGCCATCTCCGCCTTTCTACGGCTTCCAGATCAGCCTTCTCTTTTTAAGTCCCCGGTCGTTAATTGTTTCCTTAAAAGCATTACGCATATGTTTCCACTCGTACCCTTCATAATGCCTCAGTGGGACTTAAATCTTGTCTTGACTTAACTGATGTGCGCTCCCTTTGAGCCCCTTCCTAACTGTCCCTTACGTTTTCTCACCTTAAAGAAGGCTTTCTTGGTAGCTATCACCTCTGCCAGAAGAGTGAGTGATCTCCCGGCTCTTTCTTCCAAACCTCCTTTACTTTCAGTTCATCTGGACAAGGTGGTTCTAAGGACCTGTTCTTTCTTGCCAGAGGTTGTCACGCCCTTCCACATCGGTGTTAGACCTGGCACCTTGGCGTGGGTCTCCCTTCCCTTTTTAGTTACTGTGCCTCATGTGTTTTGCTGGTGTTAGCTGCTCAGAGCACTGTGCCACTGCCAATCAGTGCCACAGTGCAAGTGCTCCCTGTATAAAATATATACATTGTTTGGACTCCATGATTGGCTTATTTGGTTTACTGTCAGACCCCAGTAAAGTGCACCAGGAGTGCTCAGGGCTTGTAAATCCAAATGCTGCTAGTGGGCCTGCAGCACTGGTTGTGCCACCCACAGAAGCAGCCTTGTAAAATGTGTCTAAGGTCTGCCATTGCAGAACCTGCATGCAGTCCGGTACTGTCATGCTGACTGGGCAAGTGCACCTACTTGTCAGTCCCCAAACCTTCCCTTAACTTCATATTAGTCACCCCTATGGTAGGCCCATGGGCAGGGTGCATTGTAAGTATAAGGTAGGACAAGCCCTGATGTGTGTGGCATGTCCTAATAGTGAATTATCGCCATTTTCGTTTTTCACTATTGTAAGGCTACCTGTTCTCATAGGCCAGAATGGGCTGTTGGAATTGTTACATTCTATGATCCCAACAGACTCAGGGAACATGGTAGAAATTCGAGTTTGGTATGCCTGTACTCAGGATAATAAAAGACATCTTTTTAGTAAAGGTTGTTTTAATATTCTATGTTTCAAATACCACTTTTAGAAAGTTGGTATTTGCTTGCCTAACCTTTTCAGCCCGCCTCTGCTAGGATGTGTATCTGCTGTCTGGTTTCTGTGAGTGACAGGGCTGGGGAATTCTAGGAGACAGGCTGGGGCAGCCAGGTCGTGAATAGGTAGATTACAGCCAGATGGGTGGGATGAGTGCAGCTAGACACCTAGACTCTGAATAGGGCTGTGCTCTGCCACCACAATGCTTGCTCCACCTCCTGTGGAGCGTCTGATGTCTCTGCCCTGCACACTGAAAAGACAAGCCAGAGTCCTGTAAGCAAAGTGCTCAAAAACTGGACTGAACTAGGCAAAGGCCCCCTGGCCTCAAAGAACAAAAGAAATGTGGTATAAATATTGGGGCCCTACTCCCAAGAAATTACATCCTGCTTGAACCAAGAAGAACCTCTGCCCGACAAGAAGGAATTGGGAAAGCTGCCAGGAGGAGTGCTGTCCCTGACCTGAGGGATTGGCCTGCAGTGGTTGCCTTGCTGTGAAAGGAGAGGAAAGACTGAAGAGACCTTAATCAACTTGTGCTTCAACTATCTCCAAGGGCTTGTGGCTGAGCTTGCCCCCTGAACGGAGTCCCAGGACTATTGGACTCCTCCTGCCTTCCTAAACCTACTGGACTTTGCCAAGACTCGTACCCCTGCCCGCTCTGAAGTCCGTGCCTGGCGCCCGCACCGTGCAACTCTGCTCCCAACTCGAGCCGTAGCTCGCACCGTTCACCAAGGGCCTCCCGCACCTTGCTTCCTCCTCCCCCCTTCAAGCCGCACTGACTCGCCGTACTCCTGCCGCTGGCTCAGGGATCGGAGTGCACCGCACGGATGAGTATGGCCCAGACGCTCGCAGCGTACCGGCCGCCGTGCACCGCGCTTGTGAGGTCCCCCGGCAGCTCCGGCCCGTACGTACGACACGTACCAGTGCACATCACCAAGGCATCCCCGCTAGGAGGCACGACACGGATCAACGCCGCGCACAGTGGACGCCTAAGAAACCCGGACCGTCCGCATTGTTCCCCGAAGTCCTGCGCCGATGCCTCGCTCTGAGACGCCTGCAATGAGCCGGACTCAACTCTGAAAGCTGCCGACACCGTCCCTGGTTTGCCTTCACTCCTGCTAGCTCTTCGTCCCCTTTGGACGCATTTTTAAGGTACTGTGTACGTTTCGCCCTCTGTGACCGAAGCGCATCGGACCAGAGTGTCCGCTTCGCGCATTTGACTCTGTAGCTACATTTCATCCCCGCAGGGTCGAACGAAGAGACCAGACTCGCACAGACTATTGAATTACGCATTTTTGTAACAAAAGAACTCTTTTCCTAAAATAGTATTGTGGCCTATTTTTACGTTATTGGTCTTGTGCTAAGCCTTGATATAAAGAATACTTATTTTTATACAAATCCTAGTGTGGTATCCCTTTGTGGTGTTATCATTGAGTTACTGTATGCTTCACAAATGCTTAACCTATAAAACGCTTCTGAGACGAGCCTTGTCTGCTTGCGCCACACTACCTAGAGGGTGAGCAGGGGTTATTAGAGGGTGATCCCCTTATCCTCACTAGAGGAGAGGGTCCCTGCTTGTCACAAGTATTTACCTGTGCCAACCAGCGACCCCCAAATCTAACAATCGGGCAGACCATCACTTTGCCCACCTTCTTTCCCCCTCCTCATCCTTCCAGGGATGAGGAGAGGCTGCTCTGTCTGGACCCAAAATGTGCGTTTGCCTTGTATCTGCAGCGTACACAACAGTTCCAGGTAGAGGATCAGCTCTTTGTTGGCTACGTGGGTGCCAAAAAAGCTCGGGCAGTGCACAAACGGACCATCTCCCGGTGAGTCGTTCTGTGCATCAAAGCATGTTATTCCTTGGCCAAGAAGGAGCCTCCTCTGTGGCTGCGTGCCCATTCCACCAGGGCAACGGCAGCCACTACTGCCTTAGGACGCGGCGATCCCTTGCAGGACATATGTCAGGCAGCAACGTGGGCCTCACTGCACACGTTTACGAAGCACTACTGCCTTGACAGTCCGGTCCGGAGTGACTGCTTCTTTGGCCGTTCTGTTCTCCGTGACTTCCTGGTGAAATTTTGTTCGCAGACCCACCACTGTGGTTGGTATTGCTGGGGTATCTATTCTGAGGTAAGGAATCTATCACTAACGTGTCTCTTTCAGATACACAAGTTACTACTTGTGTAACAATATATCTGTAAGAGACATTAGTTAGTGATCGATTCCTTACCGCCCCTCCCATCCTCCCCATTCTGCGAACTGATTATTAGGGTTAAGGTCATCCCTTTCAGGGCCCTAGTTTTATGCACCAACGGTCAGTATCTTGCATGGCTCTGCGTTCCTGGCGCGGAAAGTCGTGTACAGAACTGACATCAGCGCACATGGGTGGTGCCTAAGTACTCTCCATAATGTCATCTCGGCGCCGACGATGCCAGTGACGGACGCGGAGCCGCAAGACGCCACCTACTGACGCGCAGGGGTACTGCTAAGCAAAACTTTCTGGATCCAGTCTGACTCCTGGAGATATTCTAAGGTAAGGAATCTATCACTAACTAATGTCTCTTACAGATATATAATTTCACAAGTAGTACTTGTTTGTTAAGGAATCTGCGGCTAGACTGTCGCCACCAGATACATCATTACCGAAGGTAAGTAACTCGTTCATCAGCGTGGGATTGTTCACAGAGCTTTAACTTACATTCTCATGTCTTCTCTGTCTCTCTATTCCTGAAGTTATCCTTTTGACTATTTTCTACAGATCTTCATGGTCTGTTTGATGAGACTGATACTTAGTACATATCAATAATAAAATGCCTATCCCAATAAAGTATTTGTACTGCTATATCTCTTACAGTGCAATAACCCTCAAACAAAGGAACCCAAACTGCAGGCAGCCGTACGTATTGTCCCGGAATGGCAGGACTACGACAAGGAGATCAAACAAGTGTACAGCAAGTTCCTGGAGGAAAAAGAAAACCGAAGTAGTCCTACATTCAGTCAGTTGAAGCCACCCATTATAGGAGGTAATCTAAATACAGGCTTGTTACTAGTCACACTTACTTGTGGGCATAGCATTTTTGCATTTCAGCAGCAACCTAACATTTCTTGATTGAGTGTCTTGTCTCCACTTTGCTCTAGAGTGGTTGATGTTTTGAGAATTTTGAGTAGGTTCTGCACCAATGAATGTTTGAAATCGCGCATCTAGCAATATTCTTAAGGATTTCAGGGACTTTTTGAAGGGTGTCTTCTGAAATATTACAGTACTTTCTTCCTGTGTCAGGCATACCTGATCCACTTTAGTGTGTTTGTTTGTGGGTGGGGAGAATTCAACCGAATAAGGAAGCCAAACTTATTTTTTTTTAAATGAGTAAACCAGTGGGTATTTAAGTCAACTTTTGTTGCTTTCTATCAACCTGCTTCTTTAATTTTTTCCAGCCGTCCCCTACCAAGTAGCATTATAGTCGTATATAAACCTCTTTGGGCAACCAGGTTTGGAAATAAGCTTTACAGAGCACTTTAGCTTAACACAGACCCAGCCCTGGGGTTAATTGGATGTCAGAGGCTCATCCCATAGAAATAAAACTCAGATTTCAGACTGTGCAAATTGAGATTACAGGCTTATTCGTAAGATTACACGAAATATACATGCTCAGGCCTCAACCCGCATCAGCTGTGTCATAAGATTTATTAATGTAGATGATGAAGTGCTATCACATCAGAAATGAAATAACAGCGATACATAATAGCAAGTTCCCATGAAACAAATGCAATAGTTGAACTGAATTAGCACTTAACTTTAAATATGTTATAAAAATACTCTTAGTGTCATCTCTTCCATCTGGTGCGGTAAGGCAGCAGCCTCCACAATATTGAATACACATGACTGTTTATTTTGTAACATGAGTGAAATAATTCAGTGAAATAATAACTTCGAAACTGTTTGTTCGAGGCATGTGGGCTGCTGAATTCATATCTGTGCATAGATCCCCGCCTAGTGTTGGGTCCGGATGATTGCACTTTGTTGTCCTGGAAGAGTCTTCGAAGTATCAGGAGATAGGTGACTCCTCCCCTGGACTAGAGTGCGCATGGGCATCTTCTCCATCCTCAGATTGCTTTTTTCCGCCATTGGGTTCGGATGTTACTTCTCACTCCAACTTCGGAATCAAAACAAAACTTTTCTAAAGGCCAAAAGGCCTTCGACTTCGACGGTATTGTTCGTGCTTGGTACCTCTTGACTCGATCCAGCTTTCCATCTCGACTCGGTCGTCGACGCGGGCCGTTGGCCCTTTACAACGCCACGTGGGCCTGCTGTAGATGGAAAGAAGCCCGTTCAAAAGGTGCCCACAATCCCACTCCAAGTTCCCGCATACTGGCAAACACTCAGTATGCAACAAGTGCCTTTCACCAGACCATAAGGAAGAAACCTGCCCAGCCTGCGCCCAATTTCGGTCAAAAAAAACTATACAGATTCGACGGACCGCTAGGCAAGAGACGCAGCGACAGGCACCAGAACCGGACAACATCTTCGATAATGACCAAGAACTTCTAGAAGCACCAGATTCGGACCTAGAGATTGTCACCGTCGAGGACTACTCTGACTCCGATGACGACATCCCACCGGGGCAAATCGTGAGTACACTGCCCCCGACACCAATTACCCCGTTACCGAAGGCTCCGGTCGAGGCATCGCCAAAAGGCCTTAGCCAAGATCCTAAAAAACATTTGCCAGCCCGCCATCCAGCTCGGCACCGAAACCTAAGCCTTCAGAGACCCCAGGGCCAAGTAACGTCATCCCTAAGAAGGTTCTAGAGCCCAAAAAGGTTGTCGACTCGAAGGGCGTCGAACCGAAGGCCGTACAGCCCAAAAGCATCGACCCAAAGAAAAGCGTCGACCCGAAAAAGGCCGTTCAGCCAAAGGGTGTCAACCCAAATAAATCCGTTGACCCGAAGGTCGTCGAACCGAACAAGAACACCCAGCCGAAGGGCGCCAAACCAAAGAAGGTCGTTGACCCGAAAAAGCCAGCTGTACCGAAAGCCGCCGACCCGGCACAGGTCGCCGACGGAAAGGATGCTGTATCGAAGCCTGTAACCCGGCCGGAGAAGGCTATCGACCCAAAGACAAGTGCTCCGAAAACTCCAGTCGATCCCAAAAGACCATTGACTCGACAAAGGACAGTCAACCAAGAAAGCCTGTCGAGCACAAGAAACGTGTCGAACCGAAAGACCCGGTCGACCCGAAAATCACTCGTCGACCCGAAAATCACTAGTCGACCCGAAAAAAGGGGCCGAGCCGAAAAAAAGCACTAAGGCACCAAAAGTCATCGAGGCAGAAGGTGTTATCGACCCAAAAAAGTCAAAAACACAACCAAGGACTGTAGAGGAAGAACTCTTCCATCCAGATCCATCAGACGACCAGGCAAAAATATATATTAATCCTGAGACTGGTAAAGTCACAATCCTGCACAGGAAGAAGAGGCCACTGGACACTAGCTCTCATTCCCCTATTCCACTAAAGAAGAAGGACTTTGGGACTTCTCCCTCTAGACCCGTCATTCCTTTCTATCCCATTATGCCTACTACACCTTTTGCTCCTTACTCTCCTTCTCACTATGGGGACAATGAGGGGAACACAGGGGAGAATCCACAGCCTGAGTATGATTATCCACAATATCCTGACCCCCAAAATGAAACTTGGGAGGAGCCAACTGACCCTTATAACACCCATCCCATCCCTGATGTATACTCTTATCCAACTAAGCCGTCACCTACTAATGACACCATTGTCTTCAACCAACTAATAGACAGGGCAGCGCAGTACCACAATATAGACATGCATAATGACCCTGTGGAAGAAGACTTCTTATTTGACACCTTCCCTACTTCAGAAAAAAGTGTCAGAACACTTCCTATGTTAAAGGGAGTGTTAAAACACGCACCTGACATATTCAAAGATACAGCCAGGGCACAGGTAATCAATCCCAGGATTGAGAAGAAGTATAGAGCAGCCCCTACAGCCCCTACCTACATCAGACGGCAGTTACCATTAGACTCACTAGTGGTGGCTAATGCACGCATAGGGGCCAACTCACAGACAACGGGGGAAGCACCCCCCCCCCCCCCAATAAGGAATCTAAGATACTAGAGGCCTCAGGTAAAAGGGTAGCAGCACAGGCCTCCAATTCATGGAGGATTGCGAATACACAAGCTCTGCTAGCTCGTTACGACAGGGCACACTATGACCAGCTCGAAAGCTTAATGCAACACCTACACGAGCCTTTTAAAGCCCAAGCTGATGACCTCATACAGGAGGGAAAATTCATTACAAACGCCCCCATCAAATGTGCGCTTGACGCAGCCGACACCGCAGCCAGGTCTATTAACACTAGCGTTTTACTAAGCCGACATGCATGACGGAGTATTTCGGCTTTAAGAATGAAGTACAGTCCACCAATCTTAACCAGCCAGTCAATCAGAACTTTCTTTTTGGCCCTGCTGTCGACACCATTTTAGATAAAATGAAGAAGGACACAGAAACCGCAAAGTCAATGGGTGCATTGCAGTTTCAGCAACATAGAAGTTACTTTCGACGCTCCTCATACAGGGCAGCTACACGAGGCAATACCTCACAAACGTCATCTTTATACAAAGGCAACACACAAGGTTCCTTCACCAAAAACTCCAACAGGGGAGGTTATAGGGGCAACAATAATAAGGGAAGAGGACGTGGATGCAATATCACCAGAGCCTCCACTTCCACAAAACAGTGACTTCATCACACTACCTCCAGACCACCTAAAACCGGTCGGAGGCAGACTCCAACAATTCCTACCTGTCTGGAACGCAATTACCACGGACAGGTAGGTGAGACAAATTATCCCGTATGGTTATTGCCTGGAACTCACTTCTACCCCACCATACATCACACAGACACCGTCCTATGTCCAAAGAACACATCACCCTGCTCCAACAAGAGGTGAAATACATGCTGGAAAATGGGGGCCATAGAGCCAGTCCCTTTCCAACACCAAGGGACAGGAGTATACTCCCTATACTTCCTTATTCCCAAGAAGGACGTTTCCCTCAGACCAATATTGGACCTCAGACCCCTAAATCAATACATACTGTCGGAGCACTTCCATATGATCACACTACAGCAAGTGCTCCCGTTGCTACAACTAGGAGACTTCCTAGCAACACTGGACCTCAAGGATGCGTATTTTTCACATACCCATCCATCCAGCACACAGAAAATATCTCAGGTTCACAATAGAAGGTAACACTACCAATTCAAGGTTCTGCCCTTCGGGGTAACCACGGCTCCAAGAGTGTTTACAAAATGCTTTCCGACAGTAGCTGCACATCTCATGAGGCAACACATCCATGCGAAATCGTACCAACAGTGTGCAAGAGACACGTCTCAAACACTTCAGCTGCTAGACAGCCTAGGGTTTTCAATAAACTACCCAAAATCGCATCTGCAACCGTCCCATCTGGGAGCCACTATAGATACCTCAGTGGCAAAGGCATACCCAAACTCAGCGAGGATAGCCAGCATGCATATGCTCATTCGCAAATTTCTGCCACAACACTCTCTGCCAGCTCGAGTCTTCATGCAGCTCATAGGCATGATGGCTTCCTGCATATTCATTGTCCCCCATGCCAGACTTCAAATGCGTCCATTGCAAGAATGCCTAGCACGGCAATGGAACCAGGCTCAAGGACAACTAAAAGACCTAGTGTTGGTAGACAGTCGCGCTCACAACTCTCTGCAGTGGTGGACCCACAAAACCTTTCCAAGGGGCGACTGTTCCAAGAGCTGGTTCCACAACTAGTACTAACAGCGGACACATCACTGACAGGCTGAGGAGCCATCTCCTTTAATACACAGTACAAGGGTTCTGGACAACCAAACAAAAGAAACTGCATATCAACCAACTAGAGTTGCTAGCGATATTCTTAGCCCTGAAAGCATTCCAAAAATACTTGTACAGCAAAACTTTGTTGATCCGGACGGACAACATGACCGCAATGTACTATATCCAGAAACAGGGAGGAACACACACTCCACAGATGTCCCACCTGGCACAGAGCATATGGAAGTGGGCATTTCCCAAAAACATTTTTCTCCTAGCAGAACACCTTCCAGGGAAAGACAATCAGATAGCAGACCTGCTCAGCAGGCACAGCCAACAACTACACGAATGGGAGATTCACTTTCAAGTTCTCCAGCCATTCTTCAAAGAGTGGGGTCACCCAGAGATCAATCAATCAATCAATCAAAGCTTTTATATAGCGCACTACTCACCCAGAGGGTCTCAAGGCGCTAGGGGAGGGGGGTCCGCTACTGCTCGAACAGCCAGGTCTTGAGTTGCTTCCTGAAGGCGAGGTGGTCCTGGGTCAGGGGGAGGTGGGTCGGGAGGGAGTTCCATGTCTTGGCGGCGAGGTAGGAGAAGGACCGTCCCCCTGTGGTGGCTCTTCGGATGCGGGGGACGGCAGCGAGGGCGTGGCCGGTCGATCGAAGCTGGCGTTTGGGAGCGTAGAAGTTGAGGCGGCTGTTGAGGTATCCTGGGCCTTGGTTGTGTAGGGCTTTGTGTGTGTGGGTGAGGAGGCGGAAGGTGATTCTCTTGTTGACCGGGAGCCAGTGCAGGTCTCTCAGGTGTCCGGAGATGTGGCTGTGTCGGGGGATGTCGAGGATGAGTCTTGCTGAGGTGTTCTGGATCCGCTGGAGTCTCTTCTGGAGTTTGGCGGTGGTTCCGGCGTAGAGGGAGTTGCCGTAGTCCAGACGGCTGGTGACGAGGGCCTGGGTGACCGTCTTCCTGGTCTCGGTGGGGATCCACCGGAAGATCTTATGTAGCATGCGCAGGATGTTGAAGCACAACGAGGAGACGGCGTTGACTTGTCTGGTCATGGAGAGGGAGGAGTCCAGGATGAAGCCCAGGTTGCGTGTGTGGTCTGTTGGTTTGGGTGCGCTGCCTAGGGCGGGGGGCCACCAGGAGTCGTCCCAGGCGGAGGGTGAGGATCCCAGGATGAGGACTTCCGTCTTGTCCGAGTTCAGTTTCAGGCGGCTGTTCTTCATCCATTCGGCTACCTTTTTCATCCCTTCATGAAGGTTGGCTCTGGCGGTGGCGGGGTCGTTGGTGAGGGGACCTGTTTGCCACAAAAGAAAACTCGAAATGCCAGTACTTTGCCGCCAGGTTCCCACATCCGTTGTCACAGGGCAATGCGATATGGATGAACTGGTCTGGCAAATTTGCGTACGCTTTTCCCCCAGCACCGCTGATTCCGCTGGTGGCACGCAAACTGCGGCAACAGTCACTCACACTAATCCTAGTTGCTCCCACATGGGCGAAACAACCATGGTACACAACGTTCCTGGAGCTTTCAGTAGATCCTCATCAAAGGCTGTGCCTCGCACACCATCTTCTAACTCAGAACCATGGAGAAATCAGACACCCAGATCCCAATCAGATGAACCTAGCGATCTGGCTCCTGAAGTCTTAGAATTTGGATACCTTAACTTGCCTCCAGACTGCATGAACATCATTAAGGAGGCAAGACTATCAACTACAAGAGCGTGCTATGCTGCTAAATGGAAGAGATTTGTTATTTACTGCAACAATAACCAAATCAACCCATTAGATGCTTCCATACAAAACATTATATGTTACCTGCTGCATCTTCAGAAGTTGCAACCTAGCATACTCTTCGATAAGACTACACCTCGCTGCTATAGCAGCATACCTTCAAAACGGGAACACCTTTCACTGTTTAGAGTACCAGCAATCAAAGATTTTATGGACGGTCTTAAGGGTGATCCCTCCAAGACACCCTCCTTCCCCAGTCTGGAATCTAAATATAGTACTTACCAGACTTATGGGACCTCTTTTCGAACCTCTACACTCATGCGAGCTGCCATTCTTAACGTGGAAGGTGGCATTCTTGATTGCCATTACCTCACTCAAGCGAGTTAGCGAGTTACAAGCACTAACAATTCAAGAACCTTTCATGCAAGTACATGCTAACAGGGTAGTTCTTAGAACAAACCCTAAGTTTATACCAAAGGTCGTATCCAATTTCCATATTAATCAATCAATAGAACTGCCAGTATTCTTTCAAAATCCACAGTCAGTAGCTGAAAGAGCCCTACACACACTAGATGTAAAAAGAGCTCTGCTTTATTATGTGGACAGAACAAAATCATTTAGAAAGACAAAGCAATTATTTGTTGCTTTTGCACCACAACATAAAGGAAATCCAATATCAAAGTCAGGAATAGCCAGATGGATAGTTAAATGCATTCAAATATGCTATCAAAAGGCCAAACACACTTTAACCGTCCCCCCAAGAGCACACTCTACAAGGAAAATGGGGGCATCCATGGCTTTCCTAGGGAATATTCCTCTTGAAGACATTTGTAAGGCAGCCACATGGACTTCCATAGACACTTTAACAAAACACTACTGTGTAGACATGCAAGCAAAACAGCAAGCTGCTTTAGGCCAGCCTGTCCTCAAAACTATTTTTCAAACTGCTGCAGCTGGCACAGGTAACCACCGCTAGAGGAGATAATGCTATACAGTCTATGCACAGATATGAATTCAGCAGCCCACATGCCTCGAACGGAATATGTTACTTACCAGTATGCATCTATTCTTGGCATGTAGGGCTGCTGACATTCATATCGCCCGCCCTCCTCCCCAGTGCCTGTCGCAGCTGCAGCATTTTCTTTTGCATGGCCATCTCTTACTTTCCTATCTCCATCTCTGCCACAATGGCGAAAAACAATCTGAGGATGGAGAAGATGCCCATGCGCACTCTAGTCCAGGGGAGGAGTCACCTATCTCGTGTTACTTCGAAGACTCTTCCAGGACAACAAAGTGCAATCATCCGGACCCAACACTAGGCGGCGATCTATGCACAGATATGAATGTCAGCAGCCCTACATGCCAAGAACAGATGCATACTGGTAAGTAGCATAGTCCTAATTGTGCTTCTTTCAAGACAATATAAGAAGCTAATAGTTGCCTATGAACTATAAATTCAACATGTTAGGTTTAGTGCTTACACTTAGACTCTTCAAGCAGCACACCAAAGAGAAGCATACTGACACCAATAATGAGACTGAGGTATCAATGTACACCCAAGGTGTGCCTCTGATGAATGTCTTTGTTTTCATCCTCACAAATTTTGTCAGCTTACTACATACACATTCATTTGAGTGTGATGAGTATGGTCTCTAAAAGCCAGAGACGTATGCTCCAGATTCCCAACTTTTTAAATTAATGTAATTCAAATGTATTTATTTTGTTTTAATTAGATAAGAGTTACCCCGGTTTCAGAGTTCCCATGTACTCACTTATGTTTTTGTGGTTGCAGCAGTCTAATACCGCCACCAAACTGTATTGTCAAATTATTTCAACAGGGACAAAAATTGCCTTTTTGCGTTGGGATCACCCCATTGGGCAAAGTTTTCATTTGCTTTGTATGCAAAATCACTCACACCATTCCTGAATGCACTCCGTTTTTTATCTTCTGAATATATGCAACATGTTCTCTTAAATATTCGTTCTCCATTTTTGGTAAAATAGTTTTCCCTCAAACATTGCCTAGCTGTTAGTCAGAGTTGTCAAGCTGTTTGTTTTCAGGTTTGAGCAGATTGACTAGGCCAGGCTCTGTTCTTCACAATATTTTAGTTTAAAACTGAGTGGATCACATTCCTGTGTTAGTCAACATGAATAGTCTTTTTTAGTATCTCTGAAACAAGCCAGCTGTTGGATGGCTACATGTGTGTTCCTAACTGTCACCTAGGTAATGGAGAAATATGAGAGCTATTTGAATAGCAGCATTGTGGCAGGTGCCCCTAGTTTATAACTAACTCTAGTATCTAATAGAGACTTCTAGCCGTATATTCCTTACCTTAGAATTCTCCCCAGGCATTAGACTGGATCCGAAAAGAAAGTCTTGAGCAATTCCCCTGTACATCGGTAGGTGGTGTCTTTCAGCTCCACTTGTTATTGTCCACACTGGAAGTGACGCGTGCGGTGCCTATATAGGTGCCACCACTTGTCATTGTCCACACTGGAAGTGACGTGTGCTGTGCCTATATAGGTGCCACCACAGCTCGCTGAAGTCAGTTCTTATCTCTCCATACCAGTCAGGGCAGATCTGGGAAGAGCTACCCCAAGTTAACTAATTTTACTAATTGATTTTAACCACACAACCCCCATGTTGGCACAAAGCCAATGGCAAGGCAAAACAGAGCCACAACAATAAACATTTGATTGGCAGTTAGGCAGCTATGATGGTTCATACAGAGTTGAGAAGCAAAATTTAGTGACAGATCCAGGGCTCCTCCATCCCCTGTGATTAGTCTGCTGCTGCCTTATGAAAGTGCGTGTCTTCCCCCCCCCCCTTGACCATTGCCCTTATTTGGACAGGGTTCCATCAGTATCTCTCTGTGACTGGCCCACTCCTTCCTTATTTTATGATGTTTCTGAGGACACCCTCTTGCTAAATAAGCTTGGGTGTCACGCACTCCTACACTGATCATACCGGTGGCCAATCACCCGACAGATGGGCTACAGACAAGAAGACAAGGAGGCCATTGTCTCTCCATGTTCGTGCAATGTCCAGTGTAGACAAACTCCTATATTAAAATCAGCCCCATTTTAAACAATTTTGTCCTTGTGAGGAACGTGCGGTGTAACCGCTTAAGCTGAATTTAGTCGGAATTGGGAGGCTATCAACACCTCCCTGGGGTGGCCACTGCCTCAATTCAGACCTAATTTTCCAGTGAACCCAGGTCAGAGATCCATGCCTTCCTCATCCCCAACTAACAGGTCCGGTAGATTACGCAGCAACATTTGATAAATAACAGTTTGTGGTCCTTGATATTGGTAAGTAGGATCTTTGCCTCCTGGGACGAGTACTCTGGGATGTTCGTGATGGACTGTATGTAGGATGTGAGTGCATATGTGATAGAGACATCTAGCCGCAGATTCCTTACTTTAGAACTCCCAGGCGTCAGGCTGGGTCCGAAAGATTTTTGATAGCAGTTCCCTTGCTCGCCATGGTAGGCATCTGGTTCGTTGTTGTGACGGCCACATCGTCTATATAGGCACCACCTCGGCACGCTGACGTTGGTTCTTTTCTTTCCATGCTAGACAGTGCAGATTTGTCAAAGAGCTACCCCCTGTCATTTTTTGACAGATTTTTTTTGGACCCCATCTTGCATGTCTTTGGTGCCTGGAGTGCAACCATGACCCGAAGTCGTGCACCAATTGCCAGGCCATGCCGCCGAAAGCTTTGAGGGAGCAGTGCCTAATGCTGCTTGTGGCCTGGCATCTGGTACCTCTGAGATCTCCCCCCGAAGATCTTTCCCGCTCCCAGTCTCAGTCGAGAGGAAGGTCCAAGTGCCTCTCTGAGGGTTTCTAAGTCTTCCTCCTCTCACACATAAGGCCCGATTCACAGAACTAACTGAATACAACATCCTGAACTTACTACCATTTTGGTATTCACAGAAGGCGCTTACTCATTTTGGTATTCACAGCAGTTAGGAGTCTTAACTTTAGGACTCCTAAATGCATTCTGTGAATACCGAAAGTCTTAATATTTTCCTAACTTTACTACTGCTAAACTCAGAAAAATCCTAACTTTAAGACTTTTTGTATTCACAGAAGGCATTTAGGAGTCCTAAAGTTAAAACTCCTAACTTCTGTGAATACCAAAATGAGTAAGTGCCTTCTGTGAATACCAAAATGGTAATAAGTTTAGGATTTTGTCTTAAGTTAGTTCTGTGAATCGGGCCCATGGTCATTGAGGTCAGGTCAGAAGCACCATAAAAAACGTTAGAAGCCGGAACATTCTTTGATTTCGCCCCATCCCTCACCTGACGAGACAGAGGAGTCCTGGCATTCGAGGGCCCACTCTGCGGAGCGGGTGCCTAGGTCTGTTCTGCCTTTCCCTACCTTTTTGAGACCGGAAGCGACCCCGCCCAGTTAAAAAGTTTTTATGACAACCTATGCGCCATATTTGGGCAGCCTAACCCTGCCAACGTGTCTTCTGGCCCGCAGGCTCATCGGAAGGATATCCCCTGGGTTGCGTCTCCTCTGGGCCCAGCGTCCATGACTCCTCTAGGATCCGGTCTAGCGCTAGTCGTACCTCCTCGACCTTCCTCGACATCGTGTCCGAAGCACAGACCCTTGACGAAGCTGTCACCCACCATTGGCGCTTCCCCTATCCTTATTCCAGACGACGCGTAGCAGGCTGGGCATACACAGATGCCGAGACCTGCGGCTGTATCCTCTGCCTTATTTTGAAGGGCTAGGATTGGATGAAGATTTGGAGCGGCAACAGGATCCCTTAGAAATCATGCTTTCCAGTGAAGAAATGGACTGGTACAAGGACATGTGTGATGCCAGAGGCTTGTACGCCTCCTCAGAACCTGGTATGCTGTCTCCTCCTAAGCGGACTACAGAGGAGGGGGCTTCATTTGCAATGGTAGTGTGCAGGGCTGTGGAGGTCTTCGACCTACAGCTTCCTATGATGGCGATCAAGACCAATGTCTTGACAGATGTCCTGAAGCCGGATGTCTCCACCTCTGAACCCTTGCTGCCATTTAACAAGGCCTTGACAGATGTTCTACTGGACACCTAGTCCAAGCCCAGCACAGGAGCTCCTGTGAACATTACTATCGCCTGCCACCATTGCCCTGCACCGGGTGACCCAGCTTTCCTCTCCAGCCACCCAACCACGGAGAGCTTGGTGGTCCAAGTATCTACTTCCTGTGGTGCGTTCCCTTTCGCACCCCTGGATAGGGAGTCCAAAAGCCTGGACAGCTTTGGTAAGAAGATCTTCTCTTCCACCAGCCTTGCATTGCGGTTGGTAAACACTGCATGTCTCTTGGTCCATTGCTCCCATTCACTATGGGAAACGGTTGGGCAAGTACTGCCTCGAGTCCCGGAGGAGGCCAGGGCTCATCTGTCCCAAGCTTTTGCAGACGGTAGAGATACAGCAATGTTTGGATAAACTCTGGCCTAGACACGACAGACTCGCTGGGCAGAGCGATTACCTTGATGGTGGCATCTGTCTTTTCGGAAGATGTCCAAGCCAATCTTATGGAAATGCCCTTTGATCGCTCTCTTCTCTTCAGGGACAGGGCGGACGTGGTCCTAGAGCACTTTAAGAAGTCGTAGACTACGCCAAGTCCTTGGGCCTCTGTGTTCTCTCGGCCTGCATCCGCCTTTTGCTCCTTTCGTGGCTATGGAAGGGGCTTCCAACTGCACCAGCCCTGCCCCAACCTGAGGCTCTCATACGTTCCTCAAACTCCACATGGGCGTGGTTCTCCCTGACCCCACGGGTTGGGAGACCAGAAGTCCTGTCTGGCCACAAACCCCTCCCCTTCCACCTCAAAACCTTCCTAGTCCGATCTGGACCAGTTCATGGGTGTCCAGTTGGTGGCAAGATACGCCATCACCTCCACCAATGGTGGAACTTCACCTTGGACAGGTGGGGTTTGCAAAAAGTTTGAAGGGGCTACTCCCTCCTCTTCGAGACTACCCCTCCTTCCATGCCTCTTACTTACGAAAGACTGATGGAGAATCACCTTGCCTTACTTCGCGACAAAGTCAAAACTCACTTTGCCAAGGAAGTTATAGAGAGGGTTCTCTGGCCAGAAATAGGTTGTGGTTGCTATTCCCGCTATTCTCTGTTTCCAAAACAGGACGGAGACCTTTGACCTATCCTCGAACTCTGAGCCCTCAACTACTTCCCCAGAAAAGAAAAATTCAAGATGCTCGCTCTTGCTCAGGTCCTGTCTGCCCTGGACCCAGAAGACTGGATGGTAGTGTTGGATTTGCAAAACACCTTTTTCCATATCCGGTTCCTGCGTATTGGCGCTACCTGTGGTTTACGGTGGACAGCCAACACTTTAAGTTTACCTTGCTTCCCTTCGGCCTCATCAGTGCTCCTCGGGTGTTCACCAAGATGATGGTGGAGGTTGTAGCCCATCTGCCGAGATCAGGGGTTCCTGTTTTTCCCTATCTCGACAACTGGTTGTTGAAGGCAGGCTTGCCCCAAGCAGTCGTCTCCCACCTCCAGACAACAGCGAACCTCGTGAATTTGCTGGGGTTCACTTTCAACATGCTGAAGTCACACCTGACTCCCTCTCAGATTCTTCCCTTCATTGGAGAAGTACTGGGCACAGTACAGTTTCGGGCATATCCTCCCGGGAAGTGAGTCAAGGATATTCAGGCCATGTCATGTCATGTCATGTCATGTCTCAAGTTTTATATAGCGCACAGCTGCCCCAGCAAAGGGGCGTCCCAGCACTGACAGCAGGAATTAGGAGGCTACTAGCTGAATGCCGGTCCTAAAGCGGAGGGAAAAGGTGCGTTTTAATTGCCTTGCGGAATGCCCTGTGTAACCCCTTGTTTGATGTATCAGGGAGGCAAAATGGGGGCCTTCACCTGGAAGGTTCTTTTGGAAAGAAAAGGGTGAACCATATCTGAAAGAGACACGTTAGTTATAGATTCCTTACCATAGAATATCCCCAGGCGTCAGACTGGATCCGGAAAGCTTTCGTCAGCAGTACCCCTGCGTGTCGATCGGCGTTGTCGTACGGCTCCACGTGCGTCGTTGGTGTCGTATTCGCCGAGATGACATCACTGGAGCTATTCAGATGCGCCCACGCGCGCTGGTGTCAGTTCTTTCTTTTTCCGCTCCAGCAAGCGCATATCCGGATAGACTGGTACCCCTTCCCTGGTTGACTAAGTCATTTTTTGTTATGATTTGTTAGCACACTGTACCCCTGGTGCATAGGGATGACCGGTTTCAAGCTTTGCAAGGCCTGTTCGCGCACGATGTCGCTGACGGACCTGCACCGTGAGTGCCTCTTCTTCCTGGGGCATGACCATGACACCGAGTCGTGCTCCCACTGCCAGGCCATGTCTTTAAAAACTTTGCGGGAGCGTCCCGAAAGTGTCTAGAGGCCCGGGAGTCTGCCCGCTTGGTTCCAGGTCCTGATCCCGTGGGAGGTCAAGGGCCCGTTCCCAGAGCAAGTACCATCATTCGAAGTCTTCGCACTCTGAGTCAGGTAATGCGAAGCATAAAAAGTTGAAGAAGCGTTGCTGCTCGTGGGACACGGCTGAGGGGGCAGGTGGCACCATCCCTGCGGCTCCAGCGGAGCCTGAGCAGTTACTGTTGGTTTACGCACCCTTTCAGAGTCCATCGGCAACTCCGGCTGAATTGCAAGAGTTTGTGTCTGAAATGGCACGTATCATAGGCCCGTGCGGCCCCTTCGGCATGCATTGGGGCCCTTGGCCCCACTGTTCCGCCTTCCTCAATGGCTCCGGCCCGACGTCATCGACGCCCAGAGGCCTCCATGGCTCTGGCTGTGGTTCCCCGTTCTTGCCGGTGGACCCCGTACTGCCCCCATCGACGTTGCCGATGGCGCTGCCGGCCGCGCCTGCATCAACATCTTTTCTGACATCGACACGGTGCCCGAGGGGTGTCTCCCGGCGCTGATCCCGACACTGATGGGGGACTTTTACCCTTTTATTCACCCACGTCCTCATCCACTTGTGGATGAAGGTGAGGACTGGGAGTCTGTCCCTGACTTGGATGCGGAGGCCTGTGGCCCAGTTTACACTCCGGCCCCTGGTTCACCAACCTCTTCAGCTACTACGGAGGAGAGTGGAACCTTTTCCACGGTGCTACGTGGGGCGGCCGAGGCTCTTAACCTCGAGCTCCCTACAGTGGCTGTCAGGACCAACCTCCTGACTGAGGTGCTTCGGCCAGCTGCTTCTTCTTCTGCAGAACCGCTGTTGCCATTTAATGATGCACCTTCTGATGTGCTTCTGGGTACTTGGTCCCGGCCCAACACAGGGACCCCTGTGGACAAGGGTGTGGGCTGACGCCATCGCCTGGCTCCAGGCTACCCTGCCTTCCTCACCTAGCACCCTACACCAGAGAGTTTGGTGGTTCAGGCCTCGACATCTCCTAGTTTGTTTCCTTCTGCTCCGCCAGAAAAGGAATCCAAGAAATTGTAGCAGTTTGGGAAGAAGATTTATTCTTCCGCAAGTTCTGGACTGCGGTCTTTGAACACTGCCTGTCTCCTCGGCCACTATTCCCATTCTGTATGGGATGCGGTTGAGCAGGTGCTACCGCAGTGTCCGGAGGGGGCCCGGACAGTTCCCTCCCACGCCCTTATAGAGGGGAAAGATGCGGCCAAGTTCACAATACGTTATGGTCTTGATACCGCTGAGTCACTGGGTAGGGTGATTTCCACAACGGTGGTGCTACGCCGTCATGTCTGGTTGAGGATGACTGGCTTTTCTGCAGATTTCCAGAATACTTTGATGACATGCCCTTTGATGGCACTCGCCTTTTTGGCGTAAAGGCGGATTCCACATTGGAACGTTCCAAGGACTCTCTGGCCAGGGCAAAGTACTTAGGCCTTTCGGCCACAACTCCTTCCACTGCTACCTTTCGTTCCTTTCTAAGCTCCGGAAATGGGTGTACAAACACGTTCATTACATGCCTGTGCAGCAACACCCCCGCAGCCTGTTCCTCCACACCTTCCTAGTCCGGTGTTTCAGGCCCACCAGACGCCAGTTGGGGGCAGGATTCGTCATTACCTCCCCCACTGGCGTGCCATTACATCAGACAGGTGGGTTTTGGAAATTGTTTGGAGGGGCAGTGCCACCACATGTCGGGGGATCATTTGGCACGTCTCCAGCAGGAAGTTATGGCCCTCTTGGCCAAGGGGGCCATGTAGCGCGTTCCGACGCCAGAAGTAGGTCGTGGTTGTTACTCCCACTACTTCTTGGTTCCGAAGAAGGGCAAAGGTCTGCTTGCCATCTTAAACCTTCGGAACATAAATCGCTTCCTCCGGAAGGAGAAGTTCAAAATGCTCTCTCTGGCTCAGTTCTTGTCTGCTCTCGGCCCACAAGACTGGATGGTGGCACTGGACCTACTGGACGCTTATTTTCATATTCCCGTCCTGCCGGACCATCGACGTTACCTGCGATTCATGGGGGCCAGGAGCATTTTCAGTTCACTGTACTCCCCTTTGGCCTTACCAGCGCCCCTCGGGTGTTCACAAAAGTGATGGCGGTGGTCGCATTTCATCTGCGCAGATCAGGGGTTTCAGACTTCCCTTATCTCGAAGACTGGTTGTTCAAGGCTGGCTCGCCTCAAACAGTCGTCTCCCACCTTCAGACTACGGCCAACCTCCTGCATTTGCTGGGGTTTTCCATCAACGTGCCGAAGTCACATCTGCTTCCCTCCCAGAAGCTCCTCGTCATCGGAGCGGTTCTAGACACACGCAGTTTCAGGTTTATCCTCCCAAACAGCGAGTTCAGGACATTCGGGCTATGATACCGATCTTTCAGCCCTTGTCCTGGGTATCGGTCAGGACGACCTTAAGGCTGCTGGGGCTCATGGCCTCCTGCATCCTTCTGACCAACCATGCCAGGTAGCATATGCGGGCTGTGCAGTGGGACCTGAAGTTCCAGTGGGCGCAGCATCAGGGACACCTATCCGATTGCGTCCAGATCTCGGAGGGCACTACACATCAATTGCAGTGGAGGCTCACAAATCAGCATTGGGTCAGCGGCAGATCCCTCTCCCTTCCCCAACTGGAGCACACAGTGGTGATGGATGCGTCCCTCCTGGGATGGGGCGGCCACATGGGAGAGGCAGAGATCAGCGGACTCTGGTCTCCAGCAGAGTCCCAGCTCCATATCAACCTTCTGGAGCTTCGGGCGATCCTTCTTGCACAGAAGGCATTCCTTCCCTCTGTCAGGGGGAAGGTAGTTTCGGTGTTCACGGACAACCCCACCCCCATGTGGTATTGCAACAAACAAAGTGGGGTGGGGGCATGGACCCTATGTCAGGAGGCTCAACGCCTCTGGACATGGCTGGAACGTCAGAGCATTTCCTTGATGGTTCAACACCTGGCGGGTTCTTTGAACGTTAGGGCAGATGAACTCCGCCGCCGGTGTCTGATGGATCGCGAATGGCGTCTTCACTCGGAGGTGGCGCAAGGTGTCTTTCAACAGTGGGGAGAACCTTGGTTAGATCTATTCACCACAGAAGAGAACACGCACTGTCCACAGTTCTCGGTGTTGGAATTTCCAAGGCGGCACTCGCTCAGCGACGCTTTAGACGCGAGTGGAGCTGCGCTCTGTTTGTTCTACGCCTTTCCGCCTATACCTCTTCTACCCAGAGTGCTGAAGAAAATCAGGCACAACTGGGCCCAAGTCGTCCTTGTGGCTCCAGACTGGGCTCGAAGAGTTTGGTATCCCAAGCTACTCAGTATGAGCCTGGATTCCCCGATCCGAATGCCCTTGCGGGAGGATCTTCTGTCGTAGCAGCAGGGGACGGTTCTCCACCCGGACCTGTCCAGCCTCCACCTACAAGCGTGGAGATTGAGCGGCAACAGTTGATTCCATTTGACTTGCCTCCCTAAGTCTGTGATGTCATTCTGGCAGCCAGGCTTCCCTCTGCTAAATCGGTATACGCCTGCAGGTGGAACAAATTTGTGGCATGGTGAACAACCAAGACTGTGGATCCCCTTTCTGCTCTGGGCACTATCAAGGGCTATCTTTCGGCCTTTCTGAGGTTTCCAGACCAGCCTTCTCTTTTCAAGTCCCCTGTTGTACAGAGATTCTTAAAAGGCATTACGCATATGTTCCCTCCTAGGCCTTTCATAATGCCTCAGTGGGACTTGAATCTTGTTTTGAATTATCTCGGGTGCGCTCCCTTTGAGCCTCTTCACAATTGCCCTTTACATCTTCTGACTTTAAACTGTCTTCCTGGTGGCTATCACCTCTGCCAGGAGACTGAGTGAGCTTCAGGCTGTTTCTTGTAAGCCTCCTTTTCTGTCGGTTCATCCGGACAAGGTTGTGCTTCGCACTCGTCCTTCCTTCTTGCCAAAGGTTGTCACTGCCTTCCACATCGGGCAGACTATCACCTTGCCCACTTTCTTTCCGCCTCCTTCCATAGAGGAAGAGAGGCTCCACCGTCTAGACCGAAAACGTGCGATCTTCTTTTACCTGAATCGCACACAGCCATTCCGGGTGGATGACCAGCTCTTTGTTGGCTACGCAAGTGCCAAGAAAGGCCAGGCTGTAAACAAGAGAACTATCTCCCGCTGGGTCTTCTTGTGTGTCAAGGTCTGTTATTCTATGGCTAAAAAGGAACCTCCAGTGGGGCTACGGCATTGGGACGTGGTGTCCCCCTGCAAGACATCTGTCAGGCTGCCACGTGGGCTTCGCTGCTCACTTTTACAAAGAATTATTGCCTTGACAGTCCGGTCCGGAGAGACGCTCTGTTCTCCGTGACTTTCTGGTGTAACCTTGTTCTCAGACCCACCACCGGGGTTGGTATTGCTGGGGTATCTATTCTAAGGTAAGGAATCTATCACTGACTTGTCTCTTTCAGATGCACAAGTTACTACTTGTGTAACAATATATGTGTAAAAGACATTAGTTAGTGATAGATTCCTTAGCGCCCCACCCATCCTCCCCGTTCTGCGAACTGATTTCTAGGGTTATGGTCATCCTTTCGGGCCCTAGTTTCTATGCACCAGTGGTCAGTATCTTACATGGCTCTGCGTTCCTGTCGCGGAAAGTTGTGTACAGAACAGACGTCAGCGCGCATGGGTGTGTCTAAGTAGCTTCAGTGAAGTCATCTCGGCGTATATGACGCCAACGACGCACGCGGAGCCGTATGACGAATCCTATTGACGCGCAGAGGAACTGCTGGCAAAAGCTTACCGGATCCAGTCTGACGCCTGGGAATATTCTAAGGTAAGGAATCTATCACTAACTAATGTCTCTTACAGATCTATTGTTACACAAGTAGTAACTTGTACATTCATGCTACGGATGTGCACAGGAAGAGAGTTCCAAAGTTTAGCTGCCAGGGTACGGAAGGAGTGCCGACTTGCACTCTCCTCACCCGAGGAACAACTGCCAGATGCTGACTCATAGATCGAAGTTGGTGAGTGGGTGTATAGGGTAAGAGCAGGTTAGCCAGGACACCTGGAGAGGAGAGATTTATAATTTTAAAGGCAATGCAGAGGGACTAGAACTCGATGCGCCTGGCCACCGGCAACCAATGTAGTCAGTGGATGGCGTTAGTCGTAGAGCAAGTTCTAGAAAGGCCAAAGAGTTCTAGAAGCCGCATTTTGAACCCTCTGCAGCCATAGAATTTCTGCTTTGTTAGTCCCCAGGTAAAGCGAGCTGGCATAGTCTAGTCCCGACATAATGGAGCCCTGGATGATAACTTGACGAATGGAAGGATCAAAGAAACCCAGCAGCGGTTTGAGCCCATACAGTATTCCAAAGCAGGTCCCCGCCACTTTTTTGGTTTGGACCTGAAAACTGAGGGCAGTGTCTACCCAGACACCCAGAATTTTAACCACCCATTTGGGGGCGGATGCACATCCCAGGGTTGCAGGCCATCAGCGCTCACTCCACAGCTCTGAGTCTCTCTCCACGAGCAGAACCTAAGATTTGCTGGCTTGAAGCAGTTGGCAGTCATCCACCCCGCAACAACTGCAAGATCGCTCAGAAATTTGAGAGTATCCTGCGTGAAATCGTCGAGTGCTACTACCATCGGAGTACCATCAGCATATGATACTGCCGTTAGTCCTCTGCTCCTGGCCACAGCTGCTAACCGTTGGACATACAGGTTGAATAGCGTAGGGCCCAACGCTGAGCCCTGTGTACCCCCTTGTTTGATGTATCAGGGAGGCAAAAGGGGGGCCTTCACCTGGAAGGTTCTCTTGGAAAGAAAAGGGTGAACCATATCTGAAAGAAACAAGTTAGTGATGGATTCCTTACCTTAGAATTACCCCCAGGCGATAGACTGGATCCGGAAAGTTTTCGTCAGCAGTACCCCTGCGCATCAGTAGGCGTCATTGTGCAGCTCCGTGTACGTCGCTGGCGTCGTAATCGCCGAGATGACGTTGCTGGAGCTACTTAGTCGCGCCCACTCGCCTAGTTCTTTCTTTTTCCGCGCCAGCAAGTGCAGATCCGGAGAGAGCGGGACCCCCAGTAAATTTTTTACGGAGTTATTTTGTGACTTTAGTCTCTGACTCCTGGTGTATAGGGATGCCCGGTTTTAAATCTTGTGCAGCTTGTCCCCGCACTATGTCGGTGACGGACCCACACCGCGAATGTCTACACTGCCTGGGGCGTGGCCACGACTCCGAGTCGTGCTCCCGAATGCCGGGCCATGACACCGAAAACTTTGCGAGAGCGGTCCCGAAAGATGCTAGAGGCCCGGGAGTGGGCTCGGCACTGCTCAAGGTCCTGGTCTCATGGGAGGTCGAAGGACCGGTCGCGGATTATCTGTCAGACATGGCCTGCCTTTTTGGCCCATCGGGCCCCGCCGGCACGCCTTTGAGCCCGCGGGTCCGACTGGGTGTCCTCGCTGCTCTTCGTCGCCGGCCCAGACGTCGTGGACTTCTCCGGTCTTGACGCTGCGAGACCCCCATGGATCCTAGCCAATGTCGAGTGGCCCCATACAACCTGCATCAACATCGACGTCTAGGGCACCGCCACCAGCATCAGCCGGCTCCGTGGCCAATGCCATACCCGGCTTCCACCCCGACGAGGAGACTGCACCGGAACGGTGTCGATCGACGCGGATTCCAATGCTAATGGGGAACTTTTATCCCTTTCTCCTTCCGCCTCCCTCTTTTCTGCCTGCCCGGCAAGTTAGGGAGGACGGGGAGGACTGGGTAAGGTCTGAAGACCCTCTCGTAGCCCAATGTGAGTTAGACCCGGACTGGGAATAGGATTTGGAGGATGCAGGTGAGCTGTATTTTACTCCAGAACCTGGCACACTGTCTCCTTCTACTGTGGCTACGGAGGAGGGTGGTACATATTCTGTGGTGTTGCGTAGGGCAGCCGAGGCTCTCCACCTCGAGCTCCCTAAGTAGCCATCAGGACTAACCTCCTGACAGAAGTTCTTCGGCCTGCGTCGTCTTCTATGGAGCTGCTGCTGCAGTTCAACGATGTACTGACAGACGTCCTTTTGGGCACCTGGTCCAGGCCCATCACAGGGGATCCTGTGGATAGAAATGTGGCCCGACTCCATCGCCCAGCCTCGGGCGACCCCATTTTCCTCTCTCAACACCCTACCCTGAGAGCTTGGTTGTCCAAGCTTCTGCTTCTCCAAGCGCATTCCCTTCCGCTCCACCAGACAGGGAATCCAAGAAACTGGAGCAGTTTGTGAAGAAAACTTTCACTTCTGCCAGTTCAGGTCTGCGGTCTGTGAACACTGCATGCCTCTTGGGCTGTTATTCCGACTGTGGGGGATACGGTTGTGCAGGTGCTGCCTCAGTGTCCAGAGGAGGGCCGGATTAACTCTCCCAACCTATTGCTGAGGGGAGAGACACAGCCAAGTTCAAAATTTGTTGTGTCCTTGATACCTCTGACTCGCTGGGCAGAGCGATTTCCACGGCAGTGGTGCTACGTCGCCACACCTGGCTGAGGACAACTGGCTTTTCCAGGGATGTCCAGAAAACTCTGATGGATATGCCCTCTGATGGCACTCGCCTTTTTGGCGACAAGGCAGATACTGCGTTGGAGCGTTTTAAGGACTCGCAGGCTAGGGCCAAGTCCTTGGGCCTTTCGGCCACGCACTCTCCTTCCGCTTCTGCTTTTCGCTCCTTTTGTGGCCAAGGAAGGGGCACCCAAACACGTTTGTTTCAGAATCACAGGCCTGCGAAGCAACAGTCTCAGCGCAGCTGCGAGCATGGGGTCCGCAGGGTGGGTCACGGGGCCAGCGGGCGGGTCAGTCAGTACACCACCTCCCCTGCGACAACTGCCTCCAAACCTTTCTAGTCCGGTTTTTCAGGCCCACCAAACGCCAGTGTGGGGCAGGATTCGCTATCATCTCCCCCACTGGCGCACCATCACTTCGTACAGGTGGGTTTTACAGATAGTCCGAAGGGGCTACTCCCTCCCTTTGAGACTACCCTGCCAGACATGCCACCTCAGTACCACCGCATGTCTGGGATCACTAGGCACTTCCCCAGCAGGAAGTTGCGTCCCTCTTGGCCAAGGGGGCCATCGAGCGCGTTCTGGCGCCAGATGTAGGTCGTGGTTGTTAATCCCACTACTTTCTTGTTCCAAAGAAGGACAAGGGCATGCGTCCTATCTTAGACTTTCGAAACGTCACTCGCTTCCTTCGGAAGGAGAAGTTCAAGATGCTCACACTTGCTCAGGTCTTGTCTGCCCTAGACCTGCAAGACTGGATGGTAGCGTTAGACTTGCAGGATGCTTACTTTCATAGCCCCATCCTGCTGGGCCACCGGTGTTACCGGCAGTTCACGGTAGGCCACAAGCACTTTCAATTCACCGTGCTCCCTTTTGGCCTTATCAGCGCCCCATGAGTGTTCACAAAATTGATGGCGGTGGTTGCAGCTCATCTGCGCAGATCGGGGTTTCAGTCTTCTCCTATCTCGACGACTGGTTGTTGAAGGCGGGTTCGCCCCGGACAGTCGTCTCCCACCTCCAGACTACAGCCGACCTCCTGCATTTGCTGGGGTTCTCCGTCAATGTGCCGAAATCACGCCTGATTCCCTCTCAGAAGCTCTTCATCGGAGCGGTTCTGGACACGGCACAGTTTCGGGTCTATCCTCCCGAGCAGGGAGTCCGGGAGATTAGGGCTATGATTCCTATCTTTCAGCCCTTGTCCTGGGTCTCGGTCAGGATGACCTTGAGGCTGCTGGGCCTCATGGCCTCCTGCATCCTGCTGACAAATATTGCCAGATGGCATATGCGGGCTCTACAGTGGGACCTGAAGTTCCAGTTGGCTCAGCATCAGGGAAACCTGTCCGACTATGTCCTGATCTCAGAGGGCACTGCACAACAGTTGCAGTGGTGGCTCACGAACCAGCATTGTGTCAGCAGCAGATTCCTCTCCCTTCCCCAACCGGAGCACAGTGGTGACGGATGCGTCCCTCCTGGGATGGGGCAGCCACATGGGAGAGGCAGAGATCAGAGGCCTCTGGTCTCCGGCGGAATACAGGCTCCATATCAACCTTCTGTAGCTTTGGGCTATCCAACTTGCACTGAAGGCATTCCTTCCCTCTGTCAAGGGGAGTGTAGTGCAGGTGTTCACAGACGACACCACCGCCATGTGGTATTGCAACAAGCAAGGCGTGGTGGGGTTGTGGACCCTATGTCAGGAGGCTCTGCGTCTCTGGACATTGTTGGAACGTCAAGGCACTTCCTTGATGGTTCAACCCTTGGCAGGTTCTTTGAACGCCAGGACGTACGAACTCATCCGCATGCATGGTGGTTCACAGTTGGCGTCTTCACTCGGAGGTGGTGCACGGTTTCTTCCAACAGTGGGGAGAGCCTTGGTTATATCTATTCGCCACTGAAGAGAACGCGCAATGTCATCAGTTCTGAGCGTTGGAATTTCCAAGGCGGCACTCGCTCTGTGACGCTTTTCGTCACGAGTGGATTTGTGGTCTACTGTACGCCTTTCGGCCTATACCACTTGTACACAGAGTGCTGAAGAAGGTCAGGCGCGACCGGGCCCAAGCCGTTCTTGTTGCCCCGGACTGGGCTCGAAGAGTTTGGTATCCCGAACTACTCATTGTGAGCATGGGTCCCCCGATCCGTCTGCCTCTTCGGAAGGATCTTCTGCCGCAGCAGCAGGGGACTTTCCTCCACCGAACCTGTGCACCTCCACCTACATGCGTGGAGATTGTCAGCGACAGCCTCCTGTAGTCTATGATATCATTCTGGCAGCCAGGCATCCCTCTACTAAATCGGTATACTCCTGCAGGTGTAACAAATTTGTGGCATGGTGCACAACAAAGGCTGTAGATCCCCTTTCTGCCCCTCTTTCAGAAGTCCTTTTGTTCCTTCTTCCTCTGGCCCAGCAGGGCTCTGCTCTGGGCACTATTAAGGGCTACCTTTCTGCGATTTCGGCCTTTCTCAGGCTCCCTGATCAGCCCTCTCTTTTCAAGTCCCCTGTTGTTAATAGATTTCTCAAAGGCATTACTCACCTTTTCCCTCCTATTCCGTTTGTAATGCCACAGTGGGACTTGAATCTGGTTCTTACTTCTCTGATGTGCGCTCCTTTTGAGCCACTTCATAACTGTCCTCTTAGTTTATTAACTTTGAAGACTGCTTTCCTAGTTGCCATCACCTCCGCTAGGCGCGTGAGTGAGCACCAGGCACTCGTCTTTCCTTCTTGCCAAAGGTTACAGCCTTCCATATCGGGCAAACTATCACCTTGCCCACTTTTTTTGCCTCCGCACCCTTCGAGAGAGGAAGAGAGGCTTCACCGTCTGGACCCAAAACGTGCGCTTTTTTTATACCTCAATCACACGCAACCGTTCCGGGTGGATGACCAGTTCTTTGTTGGCTACGTAGGCGGCAAAAAAGGCCGGGCTGTACGCAAGAGGACTATCTCCCGCTGGGTTGTCTTGTTTATCAAAGCTTGTTATTCTCTGGCTAAAAAGGAACCTCCGGTAGGGTTGTGTGCCCATTCTACCAGGGCGACGGCGGCTAATACTGCATTGGGACGTGGTGTCCCCCTGCAAGACATTTGTTAGGCAGCCATGTGGGCCTCGCTGCACACTTTTACTAAGCATTATTGCCTTGACAGTCAAGGCCGGAGAGACAGCTTCTTTGGCCTTTCTGTTCTCCGCGACATTCTAGTGTGATCTTAGTTCGCAGACCCACCACCGGGTTTGGTATTGCTGGGGTATCTATTCTAAGGTAAGGAATCTATCACGAACGTGTTTCTTTCAGATGAACAAATTACTTACCTTTAGTAACAATATATATATAAGAAACATTAGTTAGTGATAGATTTCTTACCGCCCCACCCATCCACCCCGTTCTGCGAACTGATTTCTAGGGTTAAGGTCATCCCTTTTAGGGCCCTAGTTTCAATACACCAGTGGTCAGTATCTTGCATGGCTCTGCATTCCTGGCACAGAAAGTCGTGGACAGAACTGACGTGCGTGGGCGTTTCCAAGTAGCTCCAGTGGCGTCATCTCGGCGACTACGAGGCCAGCAACGTACACGGAGCCGCATGACGACTCCTACCGATGAGCCGGGGTACTGCTGGCGAAAACTTTCTGGATCCAGTCTGATCCCTTTTGGTAATTCTAAGGTAAGGAATCTATCACTAACGTTTCTTACAGATATTTTGTTACCGAAGGTAAGTAACTTGTTCTCCAGGGCCGAGCCCTCTATGCCATCCTCCTCCAACCGTTGCAACAGGATCTGGTGGGAAACCGTGTCGAACGCGGCAATGCGATCTAATAAAATCAGCGCCGAAGTTCGTCCAGCATCTAATGCTACCCTCAGATGTTCGGTCGCAGCTAGGAGAGCAGACTCCATGCTATGGCCCAGGCGGACGCCATTCTAAAAGGGTTCCAATGTGCTGTTATTTTCCAGGAATCCTGTCAGAATGGAATTAATGTAAGCCCCAGAGATCTTGGACACCCACGGCAAGAGAGATCTGGGGCAAAAATTCTCTGGTTTGGCGGTGTCCAAAGTGGATTTTCTTTAACAGAGGGAGCACCCTTACTTGCTTCCAAGCCCTAGTGATGACCGCCATGGACAGGGACATGTTGATCAACTGACACTGATGTGTTAGGAGCACAGGCCGACAATTCATAAATTGTTCAGGCTTAAGGGGGTCAGCAGGAGAACCAGATTTAACCCTGCTACGTAACATGCGCACCTTATCCTGGGAGATCGACGGGAAGACAGCAAGAGTGCTGGTAGAAAGGGGTCTATGAACGGGACCTCAACTCATCAAAGATGGAGGGAAGGTCCTATAGGTGTTCTCTACCTTCTTGATAAAGAAGGTGGCGAGATCCTCGCATTGCTGATCTGACGAAATCGAAGGTGCTATAGATGACCCCGCCGATTTAAGCTGTTTGAGTACAGAAAAAATACCTTGGCCTCTATCCTGAATCTCGGTGAGACTGACTCTGAGGCTGCTTGGCCTCATGGCCTCCTGCAGATAGATCGTCAGATGGCACATGCTGGCTCTGCAGTGGGACCTGAAGTTCCAATGGGCGCAACATCAGGGGAATTTCACAACCTAGTCCAGATCTCGGAGGGCACTGCTTAAGATCTGCAGTGGTCATTGACAAACCTCGATTGTGTCAGAGGCAAACCCCTCTCCCTTCCCCAACCAGGTCTCACAGTGGTAACAGATTCTCTTTTGGGATCGGCTGGTCATCTGGGAGAGGTTTCGATCAGAGGACTCTGGTCTCTGGTGGAAGCCGGTGCTCCACAACAACTTGCTGGAGCTTCAAGCGATTCATTTGGCACTGAAAACCTTCTTACCATCTCTCAAAGGAAGGCTAGTTCAGGTGTTCAGACAACACCACCGGAATGTGATACTGCAACAAACAAGGTGGGATGGGGTTCTGGACCCTTTGTCGGGAGACCCTATACCTCTGGACTTGGCTGGAACAACAGGGCATATCCCTGGTGGTTCAACACCTGGTCGGTTCCCTGAACGCCAGGGCAGACAAACTCAACCACTGGTGCCTAGTGGATCACGAATGGCGTCTCCATCCGGAGGTGGTGCAAGGTCTCTTTCAGCAGTGGGGAAAGCCTTGGTTAGATCTGTTTGCCTCCGAAGAGGACACACGTTGTCAGCAGTTTTGCACGGTGGAGTTTCCAAGGCGGCTTTCGCTCTGAAACGCTTTTCAGCTTGAGTGGAGTACAGGCCTCCTGTACGCCTTTCTGCCCATACCACTCCTGTCCAGAGTACCCAAGAAGATCAAGAGCAAACGGGCCCAAGTCATCCTTGTGATTCCGGACACTGCACCAAGAGTTTGGTATCCTGAGCTTCTGCAGATGAGCATCGATTCTCCAATCAGGCAGCCACTTCCGGAGGATCTTATGTCGCAGCAGCAGGGGAGGGTCCTCCACCCAAACCTGTCGACCCTCCGCCTCCTTGAGTGGAGATTGAGCAGCGACAGTTGACAGCTTTTGACCTTGCTCTTGAATCTGTGAAGTTATTTTGGCAACTCATGCTCATCAAGGGAGATTACTTTGGGTGTCCTTGGTGTCCACAGGTCTGTTGAAGAACCTGGAAGAAGCACAGAGACAGATGACGAAGAAGACGTGAAGAACAGGAAGACCAGGAGCAGCAGGAATCTTGCTTGGTGCAATCTCGGTTCCAGTCAAAGTCCAACAAAATCCAAGTGTGCAAACGGTTGAAGAGCGACGTAGTTTCAGGCTTGAGTCTTATCCCACAATGAATCTGACGACACACCCACAGATACGGCCTTAAGTATGCTAAGGAAAGGGTTGGAACAACTCGGGGGTCTCTCCCAGTGGAGGGGTTGGACAGAGGGAAGGATATTCCAATATCCTTTTTCCAGGTGCGTGCCAGAGCATGAGCCAAGGGCTCCCTGAACCGGTTCAAACTGGCATCTGAAAAGAGGGCACCAAATGTGTCCTTCAAAGCAGTCTGGCGCTGGCATGCGCCCCTACCCCAACCCAAAACACTAGGTCCTTTCTGGGAGGTGGTCACACCTCCTTGTGACAGGATACTGACTGTTCTACCTTTCCCTGCTCAAGCTTGCCTCAGCAACAGGAGGGCAGAATAGTGTCTGTGGTCAGCAGCATCACTAGCTTGCTGTCAGACCCTGAAGAGCTGTTATCTGGAATACAGGGTGTACCCCAAATGAGCCTCCTAGTACATGTAATCATACTTCCAACATGTTTGATACCAAAAATGACCAGGTTCATGCAGCCACTATGTAGTGAAACATCTCGTAATGACTGAAGTCCACTATATGTATTAGAATGGCTCACCGCACTTACAAAGCCTGGAGAATCAACTCTGGTTTGTAGGGGTTTCCTGCTAATGCAGTGGCACCCTCAAACTTATACCAAGCACCCTACCCTCCGGACTGAAGAGCCTGCCACAGGGGCGACTTAGGTTTTAAGGGCAGTGCTCTCAGATATAAAGACATTTAGATCTGTCATGATAGGTGCAAGCACCAACTCACACAGACTGCAATAGCAGGCCTTTAGTCACAGTTTAAGTGGCCTCTCATCTGTGGCCAGTCCATGCTGCAGCCCATGGGAGACCCCTGGTGTCCCTATGCCCTGGGTACCTTAGTACCATATACTAGGGACTTACAAGGGTACACCAGTTGCCAATACAAAAGTACTTACAATATCAATTTAGGGGAGAAAGCACAGTGACTGGTGTCATGATTAGCAGGATCCCAGTATGATTAGGTTAAAAACACACTGACACCAAGCAAAAAGTGGGGCTAATCATGAAATCAGATCCTACTTTCCTACAAATAGTATCATGTATATTTAATATACGTTTTACACCACCTACACACCTTACCTTCACTGATGTAATTTACACTTTCACTGTGCCGGATTTGGAACACCTGCATTGCAATGTAATTTGATATATAGAATTAAATCATCTGTTTAATTCTTACAGATTGTTATCTGGTATTTTAATTATTTAGCCTAGGAGGTTCACTCTTACCATCATGAGCACCCAGTGGGAGGTAGGATACGCCATCACCTGCCCGCTGAAGGTCCAAAACATCAGGCCTCTGGGTTCTTCAGATTGTTTGCAGAGGCTGCTCCCTCCCCTTCATGAATACCACTCCACCCTTGCCACTCACTTGCGACAGGCTGACTGAGGACCATCTCTTCTTGCTCTGCCAGGACAAGATGGCTCTCTTGGCCATGGGAGTCATAAAGAGGGTTCTGACACCAGAAGTAGGTCATGGTTGTCATTCCTGCTGTTTTCTGGTGCTCCAGGACGGGAGGCCTTCGTCCTATCTTACACCTGCGCTCTCTTAATTTCTTCCTCAAGAAAGAGAAGTCCAAGTGCTCACGATCGCACAACTCCTCTCTGCCCCGGGAGACTGGATGGTTGTGTTGGACTTGCAGGGCGCATATTTCCACATTCCTGTCCTGTCTTCCCACAGGTGTTACCTACGGTTCACAGTGGGCCATAAGCACTTCTAGTTCAACGTGCTTCCTTTTGGACTTACCAGCGCCCATCCAGGTGGGTATTCACTAGGGGTGGGCGGAATTTAAGAAGGTGAGGGTGGTGGTTGCTGCTCATCTGCGGAGATGAAGGGTGCCAGTCTTCCCCTATCTCGACGACTGGCTGTTAAAGGTGGGCTCACCCCAGTCTGTCATCTCCAACCTCCTGCATTCGCTGGGGTTCACTATCAATGTGCCAAAGTCACACCTGGCTCCCTCTCAGACTTTCCTTTTCATCTGAGCTGTTCTAGATATGTTGCAGTTTTGGGCCTATACTCCTGAACAGCGAATCCATGATATTTAGGCTATGATCCCGATGTTTAAGTCTCTATCCTGGATTTCAGTGAGACGGACTCTGAGGCTGCTGGGCATCAAGGCCTCCCGCATCCTGCTTGTGACACATGCCCATTGGCATATGCAGGCTCTACTTTGGGACCTGAAGTTCCAGTGGGCACAACATCAGCAGAATCTCTCCGACATGGTCCAGATCTCAGACAGAACTGCAGAAGATCTACATTGGTGGTTCATGAACCATAATTGGGTCAGCAGCAAACCTGTCTCCCTTCCACACCCAGATCTGATGGTGGTGACAGATGCGTCACTACTGGGGTGTGGCGGCCATCTGGAAGAGGTGGAAATCAGAAGCCTCTGGGGGAATGAACTTACTTGAGCTACGCATGATCCGGCTGGCATTAAAAGCCTTTCTGCCCTCCATCAAGGGAAGGATAATGCAGGTGTTCAGACACCACCACCACCACCGTATGATACTTCAACAAACAGGGCTGGGTTGGGTCGTGGACCCTCTGTCAAGATATTCTACATCTCTGGACGTGGTTGGAACATCAGGGTATATCCCTAGTGATTCAACACCTGGTGGGCAGTCTTGAACACCAAGGTAGACCAACTCAGCCGAAGATGCTTAGCAGATCATGAATAGTCTCCATCCGGAGGCAGCGCCAGGTCACTTTCAGCTGTGGGGAGATCCTTGGTTAGATTTGTTGACACCTACGCGAACGTGCAATGTCCACAGTTCTGTGCACTGGAGTTTCCAAGCCGGTTCTCACAGGGAGTCACTTTTTGTTTCAAGTGAAGCTCAGACCTCCTGGACGTCCTTTCCGCCCGTACCACTCTTGTCCAGAGTTCTCAAGAAGATCAGGAACGACCGGGCCCAAGTCATCCTTGTGGCTTCGGACTGAGCTTGGAGAGTTTTGTACCGCGAGCTGTCGAGCATGGCCATCAGTCTTCTGATCAGGCTGACTCTTCAAGAGGATCTTCTGTCCAGCAGCAGCAGAGGGGTCTCCCCTCAAATCTGTTAACGCTTCGCCTTCATGCATGGAGATTGAACTCCGATAGTTGATAGCTTTTGACCTTCCGGCCCAAAGTCTGCACTGTTAACTTGGTGGCCAGGCAGCCCTCCACCAAGGCTGTATACGCTTGCCGTTGGGGCAGGTTTGTGGAATTGTGTGCAGAAAAACCAGTTAACCCTCTTTCTGCTCCTCTTTCTCAGGTCCTTCTCTTTATTCTTTCTTTTGCCCAGAAGGGCTCCGCTCTGGACATCCTAAAGGGCTATCTTTCTGCTATTTCTGCGGTTTCCTGATCAGCTATCCCTCATCATATCCCCTATTGTAAATAGGTTCTTGAAAGGTTTACAACATGTTAACACCTTCGCCCTTTATCATGCCTCAGAAGGACCTTAATCTGGTCTTAACTTTTCTGATGTGCGGTCCCTTTGAGCCTTTGCACAATTATCCTCTCAGGCTCCTTACCATCAAAACGGCCTTTTTGGTGGCAACAACGTCTGCCTGGATGGTCAGTGAGCTTCCAGCTTTGCTGTCCAAGCCTCCGTACCTGAACATTTACCCAGACAAGCTAGTTCTTCACACAAGAGCTTCCTTTCTGCCTACAGTTGTCACTCCTTTTCATTTAGGCCAATCCATAACCCTGCCTACTTTTTACACTCCACCACATACCTCCAAGGAAGAGGAGCAAGTTCACTGCCTGGATCCAAAAAGAGCTTTGTTGTTCTACCTTAACTGCAGAAAAGAGTTCCAGGTGAAAGACCAACTCTTTGCGGGGGGTGTCGGATCAAAGAAGGTGCAGGCCGCAAAGAAGTAAGCCAACTCCCGATGGATCATGCTCTACATTAAAATTTGCTAAGCAGTGGCCAAGAAGTAACCCCCTGAAGCCTTGCATGCTCATTACACCAGAGCTAAGGCTATGACCACTGTGATAGCATGTGGCGCTCCGATCCTGGACATCTGCCAGGCAGCGATGTGGACATCTGAATACGCTGGGGTGGCGCCACCTACCGCCGCGCAGGGATACTGCGGGTAGGAAATCTGCGGCTAGATAGTCTCTACCAGATAAGGCGTGCCCAAAGATAAGTAACCTGTTCAACAGGAACACCGAACACAAGGCAAGAAGTCTGCATATAACAGGACCAATCAAGAGAGTGCAGACAAGACTATAAACAATGGGTAAAATAGGTACAGATATGCAGGAAACGAGACAGAAACAGATAGTACAAAATAGCCAAAAAGCAGGAAAATTGATTCAGGAAATAAGGGAAACAGAATAAAAAACAAGCCTGGAATGACAGCAGCAGGAAGATTACAGAGCACAAAGGAAACTAAGCAGATGTCAGTTGTGAGCTGCTGCTCTCTGGGCTCACAGGGCTGAAATAGCTGGAGGCTCAGGGCAAGAGCACAACTGCATGGAGAGAGCTTTGTGCAAGGAATAAACCAGGTGCAAGGAATCACCACCTACGAAGGGAAGGCTGAACTGTAACTTTGGAATCGGGAAGACACACAAATTCAGGAAGCACAAGACTGGAAATAGGAAAGCCAGGACTCTGCCCTTAAACGGTTTAAAGAGTGGTCGAGCTCAACCTTATTCTAGGGAGCCAACAGCTGTGCTATTGTATACCAACGCTTGTGTTTCATGTTTTATGCTTGACACACCAATCATTGAGTGACCTCATTTTCTCTTCCTCAAGAGGCATTCATTTATGCTCCAAGGGAGGCAAGTAAGCCTGCACTACTTTGTTTTGTCTTAGGAGACTCTGGCTGGTAGGGCCAGGCTAACAGGACGAAGAGATGAATGACAGAGGGGTACTAGTATCAAACTGACTAAAGCACTGGACCCCAAGAGATCTTTAAAATTGGGCTGAAACATGTCAATGTAGTGAAGGGTATAAGGACATTATATCAATTCAGAACACCATCACCAAGTTTATAAATATACCTGTGGCATCCTAAATTGAAGAGAAACTAAGGCACCTATTATGTATTTTTATGTTGTAACTATCAGACCCTAGTCAGCAATAATATCAGAAGTGCTCCTTGGAGTATGGTTGAACCAATCCTGGTTTAAAGGAACCAGGAAGAGACCTCTATGACGGATCATGACATCAATAGGGTGTGTGAGCGTGACAAGAAAACCAAATTGGGGTGTTGCTTTTGAATGTATTTAGTGACTCTACACATTTATCCATTAGTAAGGGTACAGGATACTTATGGGTAGTAGAGTATGATTTGGGAGATGGTATACTGTGATCCAGTTATACTTGTGAAAAACCTATGTCCTCCCATCTAAAGAGCCTCCTGGTACACTCCTTAGAACTTGTGTGATTAAAGAGAGTAAGGCCACTGCCCACTATGTGGCCTAAGGTCCACTGCTTCGATAGTTCCCCAATGTTTCAACCTTTGACCTGGATAGCAGTAATAGCAGCTTGCAACCTTCTTGGTCTCTTGACCACCTGCATTCTTCTTTGAGACCATGCCAGATTGAACATGTGGGGTCTGCAGTGGGATCGGAACACAGTGGGTTCCACACCAATGCGACCTTTAATATTTATCCAGGTGTCGAAGGAGACTGTGAGAAATCTGAAGTGGTGGCTGCTAACAATCAGTTGGATACCCCTATTCCACCCAGAGCTGACGATTGTGAGAGCTGCATCATTGCTGGGATGAGGAGGTCATCTGGGAAAGGTGGAGATGACATGACTCTGGTCTCCGGCGAAGGCTCACCTCCACATCAACTTGTTGTAGTTGTGAGTGATCCGCTTGGCATTGAAAGCATTTCTCTCGACCATCAAGGGGAGAATGGGTACAGGCTCACAGACAACATGAGAGTGATGTGGTACTGCAAGAAACAGGGCATTGTTGGATCGTGAGTCCTGCGATATGAGGCACCACTTCTCTGTAAGTGGCTGAACACTCTGGGCATGGCCCGGACTGCTCAACCTGCCAGTATCTTTATACTCCAGGGCAGATGAACTCAGCTGTTGCCTAGCCGATCACAAATGGCGGTGACCCTCGAAGGTGGGATAGGGCGTTTTCCAACAGTCGGGAGAACCCTGGCTCGATCTATTTGCCACAGCAGAGAACAAACCGTGCCAAAACCCCTGCACGTTGGACTCCTGTAAGTCTTACCTCCCGCACAGGGTGCTGAAAAGGATCAAGCAAGATCGGGCAGAAATCACCCTAGTGGCTCCAGACTGGGTGAGGAGAGTGTGGTGCCTGGAACATCTGACCATGAGCACATGGCCCCTAATATGGTTGCCCCTTCAGAGATCCACCTGTTGCAGCAGCAGAGTTGAGTCTTACACCCAAGCCTGCACCTCCATGTATGGTAATTGATACCTTTCGATCTCCCAACTACCCCTCCCCCCAGACATGATTGGTGTCATCCTAGCAGCTAGACATCCATCTACTAAATCAATCTTAGCAGGATGCTGGGAAAATGTTGTTGTCTGGTGTTGCTCCAGAGACAACCAACCCTTGAATGCACAGTTATTAGATGTTCTTATGATTTGTTTGCCCTTATACCAGCAAGGTTTTGCTGCAGCGACTTTAAAGGTTAATTTTCGGACTTCTTACATTAACCGGATAAGCCATACTTTTTCAAGTTACTTGTTGGGATGTGTTTTTTTTGAAGAGCCTGACCAACATGTTCCTGCCAAAACCGTTTGTGATGCCGCAGTCGGACCTTAATTGTGCACTCCCTTCGAACCAATACACAGTTGCCCTCTTCGCCTACTAACTCATCACCTTAACATCAGCCCAGCGGATGAGGGAATTCCAGGCATTATCCATGATGCCAGCGAACACCTCTTTCTTTCCGGCCAAATAAGATTGCCCTATAAAAGCGGCATTCTTACCCAAGATAGTCATGCCCATCTACAGAGGGCAGTACATCACTTTGCTGACTTTCTATGCATCTCATCATGTCTCCAAAGAAGTGTCTCCATCGTGTCAACTCGAAGAGGGCCCTCAGCTTCCATGTTGTTCTGGACTGAGAATACGTCAGGATGACCAACTGTTTCTCTGGAGCTAAGAAAGACAAATAGGACCAAAAGTGAACTATCTTCCGATGGATTGTGTTGTACAACAAGATCTGATAAGGGCTGGCTGAAAAGTAACCCACAGAAGGCTTGTGGTTCATTTCATTAGAGCGAATGCAGCTACAACTGCGCTAGCACATGATGTCCAAAACTGGCACTTCTGCCAAGCTGCTATTTGGGTGTCCCTCCATAGTTAATAAAACACTATTTTCTAGTCTGAACCATTACTCCGACACACTACGGGGAGGTGTACTACTTCTGTATTTGTTCACAAGGTGAAGAATCCGTGGTTACAAGTCTCAATCAGAAGATCTGGTTACTGCCTGTCTAACTGAAGATTCCTTACTAAACCACCCTCCTCCCCGTTCTGGGGAATGGATTCACACAGTCTATTAATAAGATCCCAATCTGGAAGTCCGCATTCTGATTTCAATGTCGCCTTGTCCATTGGCACGGGCAGAGATCCTAAAGAAAGGGAGATAAGCGTGCAGAGGTGGCACAGGTCTATTGGCCGTGACATCACATCCCGGGGCGGGAAGAACCAGATGCGCTGCATAATGCCACCTACTGAAATGCAAGGAAATTTCTGTGAATGTTTCCAGATCCAGTCTGATGCGACAGAAAATTCACAAGCTGAGGAATCTGCTGGTGGATATTATTCCAGAAACTACGTTTCTAACGATAAGTAACTTGTTCTTCTGATAAAGACTTATACTGGCAGATTCCTCATCTTAGAATATTCCTCAGTTATAAGACTAGATCCATAAAATCTTGAGCACTACCTCTGCACGCCGGTAGGTGGCATCGATCGGCTCACATTGGCGCTGTCTGCTTCAGAAGTGACGTTGGCTGCCCAATAAGCGCCACCCCGAAGCGGATGTCAGTTTGGTCCATTTCTGCACTGCCTTGCTCTTTTTCATTATATTGAACCCAATGAAGAGCTTATCGTCCATTCAATGATCTTTGGTGTGATCAAAGTAGAGTGAGATCTCCTTGGACGAGGTGATGGAGTCTCTCATACTCCTTAGTAGGATGAGGTGGAGTGAAAAATGTTGGCAGCGTGTTGTTCTGGCTGACTTGAGAGAGTGACCACCTTCGGCAGAAAAGAGGCACATGTCCGAAGACCCAGTTTGGGGATCTGAGAAGCCTCCCCACAATGCTGCTTCCTCAACGACAATGCTACACATGCTGCGGACTATCTTTGGTTCTCCCAGGATGATGATGAAAAGGAGACTTACTACTTGCTCCCCCCTCACTGCACTGATATTGGTTTGTATTTGAACCTACACAATGCTGGTGGCATTAACAACTATCCAGAGACTGTGTTTGACTTGCCAGTGGTTTCCTCTAATGAAGAAAGCACCTCTTTCGCAGTTGGTAAATCATAGGGCAGCTGAGGTGAAAACAATTGTATTTACCTACTGTGGAAGGCTAATTTGCTCATAGACATTTTGCAGACTGGTCCTTCAACTTCTTAACCACTGCTACCCTAAGACCCTGACAGGGGCCTTGATGGCACTGTGATCCAAGACGTGTGCAGCACGTCCAAAGAGGTACCCTATTGCTTAGGCTTAATAAGCAGTCCCAAAAGTAGCTTTTCTGATACAGCATCCAATTGTAGAAAGTCTAATTGTACTTGCGTCTTCCAGTAAAGTAAAGTCTAGCACTGCAGTGCCGGACAGGGAGTCAAAGCATATTGACGCAGTGGGGAAGAGTTTTCTCCTCTGCCAGCATGGCTCACTGCTGTTTATCTTTCCAAGCTTTTCTGGCCCTGCAGTGAGTCTTCAACATTCGGGGTATGAACTGGATGTTTCTGATGGATACTTCAAACTGTAGATTTCTCATCTTTAGAATTTCACCAGGCACCAGACTGGATCTGTAAGATATAAACAGCATTGCTCCAAAATGACTGTTGATGTCACCGGGCAGCTCTGTGCAGACTGTGTTTCGCCACATAAGTAACAATAGAGCTGCATGTAAGTGCCACCCATGCATATTGATGTCAGCTCTGTTGTTTCCGCTCCTCCATGCGCAGATCCAGAGCTGCTTTCCAACTTTTTCCTTTGTCCCTTGAGTAACTCATTTTTTTCTGGCTTCTGGCTCAAACTTTACTGAGGCTTCCGATATCCAAGCCTTGTGTATGCTGCTGGTGGCCCATGCCCCTTGGCACATGAGGGCCTTGCAATGAAACCATCACATTCAGCTCTACTTTGGGGCTCCCTCTTGAATGACATCCCAGGCATCAGATGATGCGGGCCAAGAATTTCAATGTTATATGAAGGATGCAAACCTGATTTGCAGCAGACCATTCTTCCTGTCCCATGTATACTTTAACATCTTCGATGCTTGTGACAAGGTCAACTCGTCATGGGTTTTACCTGCCCTGTGCTTATGACGAGTTGACCTTGTCACAAACAATGGGATTTTGAAAATTGCAGCACACAGCGGGAATATGCGGCAGCTTTGAAGTGGCTACCTCGCGTTTCCACAAAAATAAAGTGGCCCAGGATTACAGAAACACTTCCTCGTGTTTCTAAGAGGATCGAATTAACAGAACCAAAATAGAAAATGCAGCCGCTTCCTCGCGTTGCTAAATCCAAGGAATGCGAACAAAGTTTGTCTCGTGTAAGCGCTTCCGTGCGCGACACAAAAGTCCAGGTCAAGAGTCACTGAGGTAATGGGGGATTGGAGCGGGGGCGAGGGGAGGGGTCACGATGTCCAGGCTCACCAAAGGTTAGTAACCAGCTTTCTTTCCGTGCGGCGAAAAATGCTGTGAGTCAAAAGGAATCGTGAAGTGTTCGAGCTATGAAGGGGAAGGCAGGGAGACAACGTCCAAATACACGAACTCTGAAACCAGGTCCAAACACGGAACACGCCTAAGGACTAAAGCGAGGAAAACCAAGCGCCGCCATCTTGGTGGGGGAGGTATAAGAGCCTCCTCTCCTCGTCTCTGATTGGCTCATAAACACCCAGTTTCTCTCGTTTCCATTCTCCCTTCACCAGGGCATTCTGGGAGATGTAGTGCAAGCAGAGCGCTCTAGCATATTCCTGCCTGTAACTGCCCTCAGGATAGTGGAAAGGGGATCTACGGCCTTCGGATCCTAACAAGCTGTGCATTAGTCTCACATCTAATAATTACGCATGGCAAAAAAATAAAGTTTCAGGTATCTACCATAGGAATGGTCTGCAAGGCAATATAATGTCAACCATTATCCCTCAGTGCTCAGCATAGAAAAATGTAAAGTATTTACTAACAGCATATTAAAGCTTTTTGAGCACCAATGAAAAAAATCAGTACTAAAGGACATAGCTGCATTGGAGATCAAAAGGACGCCAAATATTGGGACTGACTTTTGCAACTAAACACATATGCTGATTTCAATCATAGATGGTGACTAAGAAGGAAATATGTGGTCTGCTTTTTTTAAAAAAAAATTTGATTTTCGTTTATGGACAGAACACTGTTCAGTTTCTGTCCTAAGTGTCTTTGTTGATACTCATGGGCAGACTTGCATAGAGTGTGTAGTTTGTTATCCTGTAGGATCATGAAAATACTCTATACAAGAGCAGTGCTTTTGTTTCAAGCCGAAAACTTTCAAAACACGCAGGCTAAAGGTGGCTTCCTATTCAGTGAACTCCGTGAGGTGCTGACAATGTACCTTGCTTCTAATGGTTTATGCTACAACAGTGACAGTGAAGGTTCTGGCACTGGATGTACAGAATTGTCCTAGAGATAACAGTTTTCTAATTCTGATATGGAATCAAAATCATAAGCTGTTGAGGCACCAAAAGATGCTTTAATGTTATTCTGATCTTTCAAAAGAACCATAAGCATGTTCCACATTGTACTCCTGGCCCATTTGTAAAATCCCAATGGTTACCCTATTTAGCACTTCTTCAAAAGAATCAAAGGACAATAAAGATCTACCATTATTGTATACTTCTGAATATAAAAGTGCCTTCTCATTCTTTACAAACAAAGTTTGTAAAATTAAATGTAAGAGGAAACCCTGGTCAATAACAGACATCAAACATCTCTTGTTATCAGAAGTATCTGCTGGTCTGACAAATGCTAGAATGCTCTGTGCCACATATAATAATTTGTGTTTGTTGTGTTATTGTATGGTTGGTTATGTTTGATAATATCTTAGACTCACGTTTTCTCTTCCAATTATTTTTCCTTTCTGTAGGTCATAAAGAGCATTCTGAATTATGATCCTGGACAAAGAAATGAAGACACTATTTAAAAGACTATTTTTATATCTAATGATGGGGTATTTTTTAACTTGGTGTCCCTTTCTCTTATTTTCAGAATGTCTAAAACCTGCTGTGCGGTTGAATTGGTGGATGTGTGAGGCACTGTTGTATGGCACTGTTGTGTGTCTGTGTTTAGGTATGTGTGGAAATGTTTGCCTGTTGTTTTGTAGGTGTGTGTTCCTGAAGAGGCATGTGTTTTGCAACAACCTCCTTTCTTTAAATAAAAATGTGCGTGTGTGTCATTTCCACAGTGAGGAAATGTTGAAGTACATTTCATGCTCCCATTTTTCAAAATTGGACTGAGATCCTGTTGAAACTAGAATAGCCTCCGTTGGTCACTGCATTGTCATTCTTCATTGGCCACCTCTTCCCAAAACAATAATAGGAAAACTCAACATTGATGAGAATATTCTGATCTGGTTCCATAGAGCTGCTTTGTTGACCATCCTTTACTTGCAAATAACAGGTTGAGTTACTCATTTTATGATAGAGGTACATCTTACAGTACATTACAGGTTATGTAAATTTATTTACCAGGTCATATAGTTGTAGTTTAATACTGTGAAGCTCCTCAACCAACCTCACCAAGAAAACTCGGTTACCCATTCAAGAAAGAAGATGGATGATGCTGATGCAATCATGTTAGATCAACATTCACTCTTTAAACGTTGCATACAATTTGCATTACAAAACCTGCTGTATATGACTGTTGAGATGTTTTAAGTTCTTTTTTTGTATTTGTTTGTAAAGGAAAAAATAGACACCCCCATTATGGGCTCTAGTCTGTTAACAGCCTCTTAAACTTAAAATACAATTGTCAAGCAATCCAAATGTGCATTGTATAAAAGGCACACCATTTCCTGCATGTTCACTTCCATTGTCAAACTGTTGCTAATAATTTGAAGATAAACAAGCCTTATTTTGTTCATGATGAGCTAATAAATTCAATTGTGTGCCTGGAAAGACCCTCATAGTTCCCTTAATAACTGATAATCTCCCTTCTCTCCTCTGGCTAAACTTCTTCTGCACTTGTGGTTGTTTGTCTTGATTTTGACCATCACCCAGTGAATGAATGGTTTATCCAGTAAGTGCTGGTCAAGTTTATGTATGTAATAGGGCGGCAGTTCAAAATATTTACATTCGGAAAGTAATTTAGGCTTTACACCCCACTAAATCTTCACAACCCCTCAACCTCTCCCAAAATCCTGATTTGCAGATCTTTGTCAACATGCCACTCTGTATTCCTGAAGTTCCTCTTTGGCTTTTTGTTTGTTTTTTGTTGTATACTTTTACCTGCAGATTCCTCACATTTTGAATATTGCTTGCCCAGACTAGATCTGGAAACTCTTTCATAGCTCTTCCACACTGGTAGAGTGTCCTGGCTCTGCATCGGCACCGGAAGCAATGTCTTGGTGACATCACTACACTCACCTCAGATTGCCAGGTTTTTTGTTCTGCACCTTCAGTGCTGATCCAGATCTTGCTCTTTGGCAGTCCTGTCGGGAGTTCTTCACAGAATACATTTTTCTCTCCAACTCAGAGGTGCAATGCAGAATTCCTCCCTCCCCAAGAGGTCAGGATTCAAACCATGCAGAGACTGTAAGGGCCCAATGTCAATCATTGACCATCACATCTTGAGCCTTTGGCCTTTTGGCTCTGTGAACAATCCAGGAGGGTAAGCTCTTCAAGACCTGAACCAAGGATGATTGCTGAACCAAATGCAATCCCAACCTCAAACTAGGTCTACAGGAGCCCCAGCTCCATGTCATAGGCAAGAAGACCTAAATATATATAAAAAAAAGAGGAGAGAATGCGTAAGAAATGCCAAGGGAAAGAAAGGTAAGCACCCTCAACAATCTGATTGCAACAGAACTGTTGCCGGAGCTGATGGAGATATCTCCCCCTTTGGAGCTGGCACTAACGATCCTGGCCCAGCACCATTACTGCCTCTTCCACAACCACCTCAGGATTTCCTCTATCCAGGGTTTCATACTCCAGGGGCGGATCTAAGGTTGTTCTTTGGTGCAATGTTTGAGCGCAATGGTCCCGATCCTCCACCCACCCCCATAGTGGCTTCGCACCTGTGGGACCATGAGTGGATAAGCGTGTGGACTTCAGGCTGGGCTTCCTTCAGCACCATTCACCCCTTTCTAGTTCCAGGCCTTTTCATTGGTGCCCTCTCTGTCTCTACTGCAGGCTTTAGCTCTGTCTCTTTCCTCACTTCCATAGCTGGTATTTGTAACAGTTCCATTGAAGCCACTGCTTGCCCCCTCCCTTCAACGCTTACAGCGCCACCACCGGTGTCAACTTCCATAGACTGATAAATCCCTCCTGATACCAGACCTATGATTCACAGATCTAGGTGAGGGGCTCAATTCCTCTTTGAGGAACAGCAATTCGGGTAAGAACATGTCAAAATGTCATCCTAAAGAGACCCCGGACATGACCTTTTTAGTAGCAGTTTCGACCATCTGGAGGCAGAAAGGACAGATTAGGATGGTGAGCTGCTACAATTCTTTATAAAGAGCTGGTTAAAACCAGAGGAATAGACCCTTCACCGGAATTGGAAATGCTGATCCTTGAAGAGCCACCTACACTTTAGGTGGTTTCCTACCAAGTAGTGGTCAGAAAGACAGCTAGGTTATTGACACTTCCTTTTCCTTCTTTGGAGGCTAAATCCTGTATTATCACTGTGGTTCTCCAGCCATTTCCCCAGACGGCAGAACCTCTCTTACCAAATTATGATCCCCTTTTAGAGCCAGTGTTCGCAATTTGGGAGAGACCCACTACTTCAGCTGTCAATAGGACAATAGACAGAAGATACTAGCCGGCTCCTGGGGGATCTACCTTCCTGTCCATGCACTTTTGCCGAAAGGCTTAGTTATTCAGGCCTTCTGCTCCTCTAAGTTCTCCCCAAAGCTTTTCCTTCAGCTATAGTGGACAGAGGCTCAAAGAAGCTGGAGGCTGTAAGCAAGCAATTGTATTCTGGCTGGCAGGCTGACTCTAAAGTTCTTAAATGCCAACTGCCTCCTCTGATATTATAACCATTCTATTTTGGGCATTGCGAAAATGGTGACACCAAACTTGATGGAACACCTGCAGGTGCATTTCTCTCAGTTGGCGAGGGATAACCAGCAGCATCCAAACAAAATATTTAGTTGAGTTTGGACTCTGTGGTCTCTGTGGCCAGAGCAATGCCAGGCTCAGAAGTTTTGGATTTTCAGCATTCATGCAAACCACTCTTATGGAACTCTCTTTTGATGGTTAAAAATGATTTGGTTGAAACGCTCATTCGGCTTTTGAGCCGTTCAAAACAAGGCGGCCAGCTGCACGTTCCTTAGGTTTACAGTTTTCCATGAATTTCGGGGGGTTTCTCCTGGATTTCATTTTTGTCAAAACCAGGGGTAGCAGCCGCAGAACCAGAAACGAGTTAGGCAGTTTAGGGCCGTGGAAAGAGCATAGTCTGAGCCTCTCCTCAACCGTCCTCCTCTCCTTCCACTACATCCTCCAACCACCCGATCAGATCGAAAATCCCAGTATTTCCATAACTTGATGACTAGCTGCAGAAGGCCAAGTCTCAAAAGATAGTGTCACACAACTTGCAGTCGACAACATACCTGCTGTTCAACCTGGGCTTTTCAATCAGTGTACCCATATGTCCCATAGAGTCCTCTCAGTACCTCCTTCTCATAGGGGCAGTACTGGACATAACATCCCTTTGAACCTTTCGACTTACGCAGAGGATTCAAGACATTCAATCCATGATTCTTTTGTTTCAGGAAAGGGCTCAGATACCTTTTCTGGCTTCTTGCATCCTTTTGGTTACACATGCATGCAGGCACGTGAGCTTCACCCAGTGCTGCCTCCGCAGGCAGTCTTTCCAGCATAGGAGAATCATGTTGTACATAATCTCCAGGGACACTTCTGCACACTTTGCCTGGGGTGATGTAGAGGAGAAACTGGTGGCAGGGATATCCTTCTGGCTAATATCTGTGGCTACGGTTGTGATGGATGCTCATCTGGAGGAATTGTAAATCAAAGCCCTCTGGTCTCCAAAGGGGCAGGTGCTTTTCATCAACCTGCTGGAACTGACGGTAATTCGGGTGGCGCCCAAGGCCTTTCTCTTGTGACATTGAGGTTAGTCTGTCCAGATCTTTTAAGTAAATACGACTGCAATGCGGTATGGTAACAAGCGGAGATGAGTGGGGTCTTAGCTTCTCTGTTGAAAAGTCCTACAACTCTGGTCTTGGAATGACGAGTACAAAGTTTGGCTGGTAGCAAACCATTTTGTGGGTTCTCTGAACATCAGAGCCGACCGGCTCCCTCGTTGTCATCTTGCCGACCACAAGTGACGGCACCATGTCAACAAGTTTAGAGGAGTAGGGTCTCACCTTCTCGGTTCAAAAGTCCTGGAACTCTGGTATTGGACTGACAAGCATGGAGTTTGGCAAGTAACAAACCATTTGGTTAGTTCACTGAACATCGGAGCCGACAGCCTCAGTCGTTGTCATCTTGCCGACCATGAGTGACGTTTACACCCAGAGGTAGTTCAGAACATCTTCACCAAGTGTGGCACTCCTGAGGTGGGCTTGTTTGCCACTCACAGCAAAACACATTGCTTAACATTTGGATCCCTGCAATATCCATTGCAAGAAACCTTGATGGACATGTTTTGGTTGAATTAGAATTTTCCTTTTCCCTATGTTTCCTCCCTTAGCCCTGATTCCTTGGGTTGTGAGGGAAATTCTCCAAGACTGTGCCAAAGTTATTTTTATTGGTTTGAATTGTCCAAGAAGAGTGTGGTACGCAGACCTCCTGCACCTCTCCCTGTGCCCTCAACTCAGACTTCCTCCTAGGGTGGACCTCCTTTCCCACTCACGGGAAGGGGGAAGGTCCTGCGGGCCAACCTCTAGAGCCCCCACCTTAATGCCTAGAGATTGAACGGAGCAGTGTAGCCACATTCCAATTGCTAATGGAAGTGGTAGCTGTCATTCTGTCAGCTTGCCATCATTCCACCAAGATTGTGTACTCTGGAATGTGGAACAGGTTTGTAGCTTGGTGTGCTGAGAACAACAAGGATCCCTTAAAGGTTAATTTGTGAGACAGATCTGAGATTTGCACTTTCGCTAGCACCTCAAGGCTATGTTGTGTGTGTGTGTGTGGGGGGTAGGCTTATATTTGTCAGTCTTCCTCTGCCTTCTCAGCCATCCATTCCCATTCAAAACATCCTTTGTTTTATGTTTTCTGAAGGGTTGACAACTGTTGTTGTTATGTTGTAGTTGTACCCTAATTTGATTCTAATGTTCCTGATAGATTCTCTATTGGAGTCTCTACATAGTTCCTAGTTAAGACTGTTGATGCTTAAGACTGTTTTCCTAGTCCCCATCACTTTGGCGAGACGTGTCGGTAAGTTGCAAGGGCTGAGCGTATGCCCACCTTTTACTGCCTTTTCCCCAACAAGTTCAAACTGATATGGACACCTAACAGCAGATTCCTTATCTTTTGAATTTCACAAGCGTCAGACAGGATCCGGAAGATTTTTCTTTGAGCAATACTCCTGCCTGCCAGTAGGTGGCGTCCGTCTACTCCATGGGACATCAGTGGCGGTGTTGTCTCCGCCGTAGTGATGTCCCCGTCACTTGTATAGGCACCACCTCGGCGCGCTGATGTCGGTTCTTTTATTTCTGCGCCAGTCAAGCTCTTATCTGTGAAAAGAGTTACCCTTTGTCACTTTTGACAGGATTTTCTGACATTTTATCGGCCCCTTTTTTGGTGTGCTAGGGTTTTTGTCATGTCTAGGAAGACTTCTGGCATCAAGCTGTGCGGCGCATGTCACAGCGCCATGTTAGTCACGGACTCGCACCTCATCTGCCTGTGGTGCCTGGAGCATGACCACGACTCAGTCATGCTACAACTGCCGGATCATGGCTTTGAAAGCTTTGAGGGAGTGGTCCCCTAAAGCTGCTTGTGGCCCGCAAGTCTGCACCTCTTTGTACGACTCCTCGGGGATCCCGCTCACGGTCCCGTTCGAGAGGAAGGTCTGGGCACCGCTCCTAAGTCCTCTTCGTCCCACTCCAAGCCCATGGGACATTCCGGTAAGAGGCGCGAGAAGCATAACTAATCGAAGCGTAATTCAACTTCTCCCAGTCTGTCAGCCGGCAAGATGGAGGAGTCTTGGCATCATTCTAGCCCTCTTTATTCAGAACCTGTGCCTGGATCGGCTCCAAGCCTGCCTGTTTTTCCAGGAGCCAGAGCGACCCCTGCCCAACTGCAAGAATTGTATGAGGCCATGCGCCTCATTTTTGGATGGACTGGACCTCCTTCAGGACATGCAGGATCCCCCCCCCCCCCCCTACCCACCCCCACCAAAGAATTGGACTGGTATGAGGAATTGGGTGAGGCTAGCGGACTGGATACCTCTCTAGATTCTGGCATGCTTTCTCCCCCTACCGTCTCTATGGAGGAGGGATCATCATATGCTATGGTGGTCCGAAGAACAGCTGAGATCCTGGACCTTCAGCTGTCTTCTGTGGCAGTCAAGGCTAATATCTTGACGGAGGTCCTGCAGGCAGTCTGCTCTTTGGAACCATTGTTGCCCTTCATCAAGGCCTCAACGGATGTCCTACTGGAACCTGGTCAAAGGAGATTTGCCTGCCGCCCTGCCCCGGGTGACCCAAATATCTCCACTGCTCACTCTACCCCAGAGAGCTTGGTAGACCAAGCCTCTACCCCCCACGTTCCTTTCTGCTCCCCTGGACAGGGAATCCAAAAGGCTGGACAGCTGGGGTAAGAATTTTTTTTCCCATCAGCCTTGCATTACGGTCGGGGAACACCACATGCTTATTGGGCCGTTATTCCCACTACCTGTGGGAAACGGTTGTGCAAGTGCTGCCACAGGTCCCAGTGGAAGCCCGGGCCATCCTCTCCCAAGCAGTATCAGACCGGAGAGTTGCATCAAAGTTCGCCTTTCGTTGTAGTCTCGACATGACTGACTAGTTGTGCAGAGCAATTTCATAGACGGTGGCTGTTCAACACCACACCTGGTTGAGAGCTTCTGTATTTTGTGTGGATTTTGATGGCACTCTTCTCTTCGGAGAAAATTGCAGACATGGCGCTGGAGTGCCTTAAGGACTCACTGGCTACGGCCAAGTTTGGACCTCTCAGTGGCCACACGTCCCCAGTTTGTTTTTCACCTCTTTCGTGGCCACAGAAGTGGCTTTCAGCCACAAGGCCACGCAAGTTCAGCAACCTCTGCATGGCCATGGGCACGGCTCATTACAACCCGAGGGCCAGTCAGTCAGAAATTCGGTCAGCCTCAGCCTCCAAACCCTCCTAGTCTTACCCTTCTACATCATAAGTGGCCTGTTGGTGGCAGCATCAGCCATCACCTCCACCTCTGGCAGAAGGTCACCTCAGACAGGTGGGTCCTCCAAATAATCTGAAGGACTTCTCCCTCCTCTTCGAGACTAACCCTCCCTCCATGCCTCCATCTTACAGCTGTGGTTGCTGTTACTATTATGTTCTAGTCCATTGAAAGGACAGGGGTATTTGCCCTATCCTAGATCTACAGGCCCTCAACTACTTCCTCATAAAGGAAAAGTTTAAGATGTTCACACTACCTCCAGTCCTGTGTGCCCTGGACCCGGGAGACTCGTTGGAAGCATTTGACGTACCGGAAGCCTATTTTCACATCCCCTCCCTCCCTCCCTCCCTGCTTATTGGCGCTACCTGCTGTTTTCAATAGACCTCAAGCATTTTCAGTTCACCGTGCTCCACTTTGGCCTTACCAGCGTCCCTCAGGTGTTCACCAAGTTGATGGTGGTGGTCGCAGCTCAACTGCGCAGATCAGGGTTGTCAGTCTTCCCCTATCTTGACGACTGGTTGTTTAAGGCGGGCTCACCCCAGGCTGTTGTCTCCCACCTTCAGACTACGGCAAACTTCCTTCATTCACTGGGGTTCACTATCAATGTGTCAAAGTCACATCTGACTCCCTCTCAGACGCTCCCTTTCACTGGAGCTGTTCTGGGCACAGTGCATTTCCGGGCCTATCCTTCCGAGCGGGAAGTCCAGGATATTCAGGCTTGAGGCAGATGTTTCCGCCTCTATCTCGGATTTCAGTGAGAATGACTTTGAGGCTGCCTCATGGCCTCCTGCATCCAGCTACTGACTAATGCCAGATGGCATAGTGGAACTGAACTTCCAGTGGGCGCAGCATCAGGGAATTCTCTCTGACATGGTCCAGATCTCGAAAGGAACAGCATGAGACCTGCAGTGGTGCCTGACAACCCACAGCTAGGTCAGAGGCAGACCGCTCTCCCTTCCAAAATCAGATCTCACAGTTGTGACAGATGCATCACTCCAGCGATGGGGCGGCCATCTGAGAGAGGTGGAAATCGGAGGACTCTAGTCTCCAGTAGAATCCAGACTCCACATCAACTTGCTGGAGCTCCGAGCGATTTGTTGGGCATTGCAAGCCTTTCTCCCTTCCATGAAGGGGAGGCTGGTACTAGTGTTCACAGACAACACCGCAGCCATGTGATACAGCAACAACAGGGCAGGGTGGGGTTGTAGACCCTTAGACAATAATCCCTGTGTCTCTGGACTTGCCTGGAACAGCAGGGTATATGTCTGGTGGTTCAACACCTGGCTGGTTCTCTGAACACCAGGGAAGACAAACACAGCCGTCGATGCCTAGCAGATCACAAATGGCATCTCCATCCGGAGGTGGTGCAAGCTCTCTTTCAGCAGTCTGGAGTGCCTTGGTTAGATCTGTTCACCTCCGAGAATGTGCAATGTCAACAGTTTTCAAGGCGGCTCTTGCTCAGAGATGCTTTTCATCTCTAGTGGAGCTCAGGCCTTCTGTACTCCTTTCTGCTCATACCACTCCTGCCCAGAGTGCTCAAGAAGATCAGGAGCAAATTGGGCCCAAGTCATTCTTGTGCCTCCGGACTGGGCAAGGAGAGTCTGGTATCCTGTGCTTCCCCAATTGAGCATCGTCCTCCGATCAGGCTGCCCCTTCAGTGTGATCTTCTGTCTCAGCAGCACGGGAGGGTCCTCCACCTGAACCTTTCAACTCTACACCTTCTTGCTTGGAGATTGAGTGGCGACAGTTGATAGCATTCAACCTTCCTCCTTAAGTTTGTAATGTTATTTTGGCAGACAGGCGTCTCTCCGCCAAGACAGTGTAAACCTGCTGATGGAACAGATTTGTATTGTATTGTACAGAAAAGGCTATTGATCCTCTTTCTGGTTCCCTTTCAGATGTTTAGCTTTTTTATTTTGACCTTTGCCCAGCAGGGCTTTACTCTGGGCACCCTGATTTGGTACCTTTCCGCCCTGTCTGCCTTCTTGATTCTACCAGACCAACCCTCCTTATTTAAATCCCCCATTGTAAATAGATTCCTCCTACGTCTTGTACATATGTCCCCACATTCCGCTTCCACTGTCCCCTCCATCTGCTTACCATCAAAACAGGCTTTTTAGTGGCAATCACATCTTCCAGGAGGGTGAGCGAATTGAAGCCCCCTTCCCTAATAATATTGCCTGATAAATTGGTGCTTCGCACTAGGGCCTCTTTCCTCCAGAAAGTGGTAACCTCATTCCATGTGGGGCAAACTATCACCCTGCCCACTTTCTACGCTCATCATCCCTCTAAATTAGAGGAGCGATTCCACCATCTGGACCCAAAAAGAGCGTTGTCGATCTGTCGAGCTACCTTGAATGCACTAAAGAGTTCTGGGTGGATGATCAACTCTCCATGGGGTATGTTGGAAAGAAGAAAGGTTGTGTGGTGCTGAAGCGGACTATATCGCGATGGGTCATAGTCTGTATCAAAATTTGCTACACTCTTGCCAAAAAAGCAGCCTCCTGAAGGCTTAAGGGCTCACTCCACCAGAGCTCAGGACTAGGTCCCACATGTGCAAGAAGTCCAAGCGTTCTTTAACTTCTCCGCACCGGTCTCAGTCATCAGATGAGGTGCTTTAATGACTACACTGTTTGAGGCCTCATTCCTCCGGGGAGGTGGTGCTTGGGTCCACTCGCCACCTCCCAGAGTTTTCTGGAGCGACCCCCGTCCAACACAAGAGTTCTATGAGGCAATGTCCCTCATATTTGGACGGCATGACCTCAAAGGAGCACCTTCATGCTCCACGGATTCAGACAGACCACCACTGCATTCCTTCCGTCAGGTTCACCCCCAGCGCCAGTCTGGCACCATGGATCCGGCGTTTGATCGGAGCAACTCCACCCTCAAAACCATTGCCTTACTCTGAGCCCACTTTAGTGCTGTTGTTCCCAGCTCAGCTGAGGCCCTACAGCGTTGCCAACCCCATTGTGATTTCCGACCCCGAAAAGTGCCGGATCGACTTCATTCGACCCCATGCCCTTAGAGTCGGTGCCAGTGTCTTTTACCTATAATCGCCCTAGCAAGGGAGACACTTTGAAGGGGTTTAAGGACTCTTATCAGTTTCATCACCCCAAGATGAACCAGAGAAGAAGTGTTAAGAGGATCGGGCAGATGCCAGGGGGTTAGACACCTCATTGACACTGGCTTGGTCTGGCCTCCTACCGTGGTTATGGAGGAGGGAGCCTTCTTTGCAGTGGTGATGCGGAGGGTGGCGAAAGTCTTGGACATTAAGCTGCCTACGGTGACAGTAAAGACAAACATCTTAACAGAGTTGCTTCAGATGGGAGTTACCCCTTAAGAATCTCTTCTCCTGTACAACGAAGCCCTCACTGATGTCCTGCATGGGGCCTGGTCCAAACCCTGTACAGGGGCTCCTGTGAATAGAATGATTGCCCGCTCCTGAGGACCCCATTTTATTCACCCTGAAGAGTTTAGTGGTCTGAACCTCCATCTCCAGGATCAACCCTTGCACGTTCCCTAGCACTCCAACACATAGGGAATCCAAAAGATTGGATACCTTTGACAAGAGGATGTTCTCTTCCGCCAGCCTTGCACTCTGGTTGCAGAACATTGCATGCCTTTTGGGCCTGTACACACGCACACACTGTGTGGGATTCGGTTGCACAAGTGCTACCTTTGGTCTCAGATGAGGCCCAAGCCATATCAGATGCAGTAAAGACCATCACATGTGGGTTTGACACGATCGACTCACTGGCAGAGTGATTGCACCACCAGACCCTATAACCCCACACCTGGTTGAGAACCACTGGTTTTTCAAAGACTTTTCATTCATCCTTCATGGACATGCCCTTTGATGGTTCTCGCTACTTTGGTGAAAAGGCAGAGTCGGAGCTGAAGTGCTTTAAAGAAAGCAGGGCTAAGGCCATGACTTTTGGCCTCTCCATGACCCCACCACCAATCCCCTTTCTGCAACCCCTCCATCTATTCCAAACATTTATGACTGACTGGCGGGGGTAATTTCACTTTGCCCTGCTAGGATGTTTTGTCTCTTTTGGCCAAAAGGGCCATCGATAGGGTGCAGGCATTAGAAGTAGGTCGTTGTTGATATTTCCACTACTTTCTGGTGCCCAAACAAGACCGAGGCCTCCGTCCCCTCATGGACCAGCGCCTTCTTGATCTCTTCCTGAAGAAAAATAAATTCAAGATGATCACCTTAGCTAGGTCCTGTCAGCCCTGGATCCCGTAGATTTGATGGTAGCATTGGACTTGCAGGACACATTTCCACATCACGTCCTGCCTGCCCACAGACATTACCTGCGGTTCACGGTGGGCCATGAGCACTTTCAGTTCGCTGTGCTCCCCCCTTGGCCTTGCCAGTGCCCCTTGGGTGTTCACCAAGGTGATGGTGATGGTTGCACTCTAGGAACAAAGGTACCCCTTATTCTTTAATTTGAAGGTCTGGGAGAAGGGGAAAATAGAAGCATATGTGTATACCAGCCAGAAGGTACCTCCCACTCGACCACAGCTAAGTCAAATATGGCTAATGAAAGCTCTATTGGGCCAACCCTAGACCCTTAGACATCACAAACATGGCGGTGGTTGCAGCACATTGGTGGAGTTCTGGGGCTCGTCTTCACCTACCTCAGCGATTGGCTGATGAGAGCAGGCTCGCCCTAGGCTGTCATCTTTCACCTCCAGACTACGGCGAGCCTCTTGCACTTGCTGGGGTTCACTTTCAACTTGTCGAAGTCACACGTGACTCCCTTTCAGACACACCTTTCATCTGAGCTGTTCTGGAAACAGTGTAGTTTTGAGCCTGTGCTGAACTGCAAGTCCAAGATATTCGAGCTCTTATTCTGTTCTTTCAGCCTATATCCTGGATTTCGGTGGGACTGACTGAGGATTTTGGGCCTCATGGCCTCTCACAACCTATTAGTAACACATGCCCGTTGGCGTATGCAGGCTCTGCACTGGGACCTGAAGTTCCAGTGGGCACAGCATCAGGGGATTCGCTCCAATGTAGTCCAGATCTCAGTTGGCACTGCAAAAGGCCAGCACAGACGGCGATTGAGTCAGCAGCAGACCCCTCTCCTTTCCCTAACCTGAGCTGACTATAGGGATAGATGGCTCACTCCTGGTGTGGTATTATCCGAGAAGCAGAGATCAGAGGACTCTGGGCTCCATATGAACTTGTTGAGACTAAGGGCTATCTGGTTGGCATTGAAAGCCTTCCTTCCATCAAGGGAAAGCTAGTGCAGGTGTTCACGGACAACACCACCCCTATGTGGGTCGTGAACACTTTAATAAGAGACCCTGCATCTCTGGACATGGCTGAAACACCATGGTGGTTCCCTAATGGTTCTACCCCTGTCTGGCTGTCTAATGCCATTGTGGATGAACTCAGCAGTTGATGCCTAGCAGATCACAAAGGAGGTGGTGCAAGATTGTGGAGAACCTTGGTTAGATTTGTACGCCACCTCTGAGAGCCTGCAATGACAGCATTTCTGCACACTGGAGTTTCCAAGGCGGCTCTCATTCAAACACTTTTATCTAGAGTGGAGCTCAGGCCTCTTGTGTGTCTTTCCACTCATAACACTCCTGGCCGGAGTTCTCAAGAACAGGAACAACAGGCCCAAGTCATTCTTTTGGCTCCAGATTGGGCACGGAGAGTATGTTATCCCGAACTCCTGCCTCTGAAAATTGGTCCTCTGATCAGGCTGCCCCTTTGGGAGGATCTCCTATTGCAGCAACAGGGCAGGGAATTGCACCCAAACCTACATACCCTCTGCATTTATTCATGGAGATTGAGTGGTGGCAATTGACAGTTTTCAACCTTCCTGCCATTTTGTTAGCTAGGCATCCCTCTACCTCTACCCGGTCCCAAGCATACTACTCTAGGGACAAGTTTGTGATATGCTGTGTATCCAAGAATATTGACCTTTTTTCTGCATCCCTCTCCCAGGTTTTGTTTGTTCTTTCTCTTGCCCAGCAGGGCTCTGCTCTGGGCACTGATACGTTATTTGCCAGCCATCTCAGCTTACTTGCAGTTGCCGGACCAACCTTCTCTATTTGTCACATGTTGCGACCTGTTTCCCAAAGGGTCTTCAGCAACTATTCCCTCCAAGGCCATTCGTCATGTCCCAATGGTACCACAACCTGTTCTTAATTACTCATGTGCGCGCCAATCGAGCCCCTGCACAATTGCACAATTTGCATACTCCCCATCAAAACAGCTTTTCTGGTTGCAATAACATCGGCCAGGAGGGCCAGCAAACTGCAAGCACTCCTTACACAACTTTCCCTCCAAACAAACTGGTTCTCAGGACCGGTGCTTCCTTCTGAAGGTTGTGACACCTTTTCATGTAGGCCAAAATATTACCTTGCCTACCTTCTGTTCTTCGCCTCACCAGTCTAAAGAAGAGGAGAGACTCCCTCACCTGCACCCAAAAAGAACAGAATTCTACCTTTATCGTACCAAACAGTTCCCGGTGGACGATCAGCTGTTCGTTGGGTATGTCGAGGCGAAGAGAGTAAAGGCCGCGCAGAAACAAACGATCTCACAATAGACAGTGCACTGCATAAAAATCTGCATTGGTTAAAAAGCAACTCCCTGAGAGCTAGCGTGCTCATTCCTCCAGCACCAAGGCTGCGACCACTGCGTTTGCTTGCGTAGTCCCTGTCCTAGACATCTGTTAGGCAGATCACCAAACACTACTATCTGGACTGTTTGGTTCATCATGATGGGCATTTTGCCCGTTCAGCCTTTTTGGTCCAATCTGTTTGTGGACTGACCTCTAGGGAGGTATTGCTTGGTTATCTATTCTAAGGTAAGGAATCTGTGGCTAGAAGTCTCTGTCAGGTGAACAGGTTACTTACCTTTGGTAACGCCTTATCTGGTATAATCTGCCTAGCTGCAGATTCCTTACTGATTGCCCCCATTCTGTGAATTGATTACTGAATAGAGTTACCCTTTTGAAGCCCTTAGCACTGCACACCATTGCATAAGCATTCTTCTTGGCTCCACGCTTCTAGTGTGGAAAGTCTAAAAAAGAAACTGATTTCAGCGTCCTCAGGTGCAGCCTGTATAGGCACCGTTCGCATCACATCCTATGCCGGTGTGGAGTCAAACAGCGTTGCCTACCAGCACTTAGGGGTACAGTTGGAAAATGTCCGGATCTAGTCTGACTCCTGGGGAATATTCTAAGGTAAGGAATCTGTGGTTAGGTAGTCTCAAACCAAAGCTATATAACTTGTTTTTTGAGGATTACTAAATGATCTCCTATATCCGCCTTTTTACTTATTAGTGGGCTTCTTTTGGATTTGTTGTAAAATACCACCACACTTTTTGGATAAATTGAGTCCATATTCCGAAAATATTTCTATTGCAGTTTTTATCACATTCCATTATTACACTTAGTTTTTCAAAATCCGCTATCAAATTGAAATCTGTGTTAAGGATAAATGTTGATTTTACTTTCAGATTTGTACCTGGATTTAGGTCAGTTGTAATATTCAAATCCGAAGTCACCAGATCACAAGAGTATTCTTCATTCTCCAAAAGTGATAGAACTATTACCTCAATATCTTTCTCTGAAAAAGACTTAGAGACCGTTGGTACAGTGGTTCTTATATTAAGTTTCTTTTTCAAATTATGAAATTATTCAACGTAAATTTTATTTTCATTATATATAATTCCATTTTTAGAACTATTGTATCCACCTTTCTATGTGGGCAAATGTTGAGGCTTTTTCAAGCACCTTCAGTTCATCCATTGATATTTCCTGAACAGAAAAATTTGCCTTCAGTGACTTATCTGTTCAATCTGTTTCAGTGTTGATTTTAAGATCTGGCATAGTTTGTTGTCTCTTAAAAATGTTTGATGCCCTAACAAAAAGGTAGAGCTATCATCTGCTTGTAGAGCGTTCACCCCAATGCGCCTTCCCCTCCCCCGGGCTCTTTTTTTATTAATGTTTATGCTCCGATTAGATCCTGATGGAAGGCGATTGTTTCTCATGAAATATGGTGTGTTGGTATTGGACATTTTGCTATGTAATGGATATTTTCTACTGAAGAATGATTTGAAATGGACTGAAAAAGGATTGCAAGATTTTTAAACGAGCTTCCTAACTAATTGGCAGACGTGCAAGAGTGCAGTCTTTTTGATAGCAAGGTTGGTGTTGAAAGGATTTTATCAAACCGCTTCCCATTACTCTTCCTCTCGTCAACACTGCAATTCAAATTATAGACATACTGCAGTGAGCACACAGGCAGTGCAGACAATTTAAATCTCACGAAAATAAAGATTTGTATATAATGCTAAATTTCCAGTTTTTCTCGTGTGACCTATAAGAGTTTGTGTTACAGGCGTTAGCCATGCAGCCTTCCATTGTAGGGGGTGGTTATTTAATTCCTTAACTTGCTCATACATTTTTTCAGCTCTTGTAACAATGATGTAAAAATATTCATATTATGAAATGGTATTGATCTACCCCATACTTATATTTATTAGTCTTAGATTTAATACTGAAGTTTTCAGACCAGATTTTGGCTTTTCAAACTTCTACGCACTTTCAGATCTTGAAAGTTCTTCTGGTTTGCTCCGTCCCTTCTTCCAAGAGGAATACTTAATGGCAGTAAGACCTACCACACTCTCTCCATTAACAGCGAAATCATTTTTTAAGTTGCCACCATTCTGCCTTACCTACCCCCAGAAAAGTATACAATAAAGTTGTGTGATGGTTTTAAACAATATCCTTAGATTAGTCATGGGTAAACTTTTTAATGTAAGCCCATGAGCTGAGATTTCTAGTGTTTCAAATCTTAACCTCTCGAAAACCCATCTGCACAAGCTTCTGGAAGCACACATAACAGATTTATGCCATATTTCCTTTACGTTAGAACACCATTTCCAATTTGTTCTTTAGTGACTCAGATTTTACAGTGTCGGGCCGCTCTGGAAGTTTGTATTACCATTTTGTATTTGGTGAACCTTTATAGCAATTGATTGTGGTTTTAGGATGATAGGGTATTATGATTTGCTCAGGAAGTCCTGTATGTGGCAATAGGTACATCAAAAATCTTTTGATATAAAATGCATTTGATGTTTTTGTATATTTCTCACCTAAATTAAGATTGATTATTAACTGTTATGTAAGAGATAGACTTCCATTTGTTTCTGGCATCTACGAGCCAACATTGTTCACACCACCACTCTAGTTAAGACTTTGCTAATATGTTGGCAGCTGCTAACGTAACTTCAGGGCTCCTCCATGCAGTAAGGAAAAGCCCTTGGGAAGATGTATCCAAGAGCAGGCAACTGGTGCTGTCAATCCACTGCCAACACTGTTCGAAACTGACTTGAATGAACTATGCATAAGGAGGTTGGTTGGATCAAGGATGTCCATTGTACATTGGTAGAGTGAATCGGATATGCCTCAGAATGTGAAACGCAACTGTTTGTTTTTGTGCAATGCCTTGTAAAATAAATTGTCAAAAATCATGCTTGGGGAAAAGAAGAAATAAACCTTTTTAAATTTTCTTTACCACTGTGGTGTTTTCTTGTTCATTAGGAAAAGTATGGAAATTGTTAAACAAAATGTTTTTCTTGCATCCCAGCCACTTCAGTCATATGACAGATGCTTGTTCTGATACGCTACCAGAGCAAGTGTTATGTTGAGTTATAAAGCGCATGGCTGCCCCAACAGCGGGCTTCCCAGCCACCATCAATTTGAGGTTTCTCAAAAAAGAAGTTACACAGAGAGGTTGAGATGCATCAAAAGAACTAGGAAAAAGAACTAGTTTGCATATAGCAAGGTTTTGAGCGATTTCCTAGAACTAATATGGTTTTGCGTATTCCTTGGATATGAAGGAAAACTATTCCCTACGGGCCAGGGTCAGGACCTTAAAGGAGGCCAGCCTCCTGATCTCTTTCTTTTAACCTGTGAGGTAACCTCCAGTGTAAAGTCAGCCGAGCGAAGTTCTCTTGTAGGTAAGTAAGGATGGGGCTCCTAATGCATTCATGATCCTAAGCGCTGTACCTAAAACTTTAAAGTGTATGCATTTCTCAATAGGCAAACAATGGAGTTTCTGAAGGAGCACTGAGATGAAACACACTTTAGGGAGAGAAAATAGTAATCAGGCAGCAGCATTTTGGACCAATTGTAGCCTCTTAACCAATTTCTTGGCTCCAAAATACAAGATGTTACAATAATCCAGGTTCAACAGGATTAGAGATTAAATAATCAACTGCTGAATTTGAGGTTGAACGAAGCCAATGATTGGTTTGAGTCCTCTCAGAAGGCCAAAGCAAGTTACTGAGGTGCCGGGTTTTTAGAGACCCCGTGGTGCCAGGGGATCACACCCGAAGACCTCTGAGTTCTCCCTGATCCGGACCTACAAAAACCAAGAGTCTTCTAGGTGAAGTCAGAGATCGAGTTTTATTGGTTGCAACCAAGTAACATGTGTCCTAGAATTACAACAGCACGGGCTGTAAGTTCTCAGGAGACTGTTCATTTTTACAGAACCAGCCTTCTCCTTATATACAGAAATAACAGCTGCGGGCAAGAATTCTTGAGTTTATGATATGGTTATACAAATATTTCTACAATAATACAAAGAGCGAAGTCATGCTGGTCAGCACATATTTTAGATGTCCGGATCGTGATGGATTACCCTGCCAGACCCAGAATTCCCATCAGATATCGATGAAACACCAATAAGGTCGGGGCACCCTCCCATCGTAAAACTGGTCATAAACAAGAATCATGGACAGGTGTATGTGTATGGAAAACATGGTCTGTATGTAGTGAATGGTTTATGGCATGTTGACCCTTGATGATATCTTACTCGGCCACTGGGCTAGGAGCTGCCAAAACAGGTTTGGCTGGAGGCAGTGGAGTCAGCTCGGCCAGGTCATGGGGAAGTCAGCTACGGTGGACGTGTCCTTTCGGATCAAACTCGGCCTAATCGATTGACTATATGAGGGCAAGTCATAAGATGGATGCCGTTTACAAAATGGAGTCTGAGGGTTCGGAACGGAACCCACGATTTAAGGGTGCTAGCATCACTCAATCATGACGCAAATACATAGGGATAATGTCCTAATCATTACCGGTCCGTTGATACCAAAGTCGTCATGGCACGACGATATTTTGTGATACGAGTGTTTGGACCTCGGTACCGGTGGAACAGCAGGGTCCGAATTTACAGTACCACAGACCCTCCTTTTGCCCTCATATTAGGCAATAACTCATGCTAATCTGAGTCCAAATCGGTATTGATGAATTCATGGAGATGCTGCTGTAGCATCATTCTGTTGCTCAATTCGTCCCTTGATACAGGCTTCCTTACACATGAAGTAGCGCAGAGGCCACATATTGCAGGAGCGCACTGTACAAACAGGCAGAACATAAACAGAACGGCTAAGATCATCCCGATGAAGATCAGAGTTTTCCATCCCCAGGCAGAGATCAGCTCCCACAGCCACCCTAACGGGGACCAATCCCCTTTCTCCACGTGAAGGGAGTCAGAGATTTTGTGTAATTTGGAGATGGCCTGGTACACTGTCGGAGCATTGTCAGGGATGAAAATGCAGCAACTAGATTGGATCACTCTACATACACCACCACGGTCTGCAAGTATGACATCTAGGGCAACCCTGTTCTGAAGGGTCATGAGTCGATCCGACTGAAGCTCAGCTGTCAAGTTGCTAAGGGCACCGGCCGTTTCAGTCACGGCGGACTCAACTATCCTCGTCAATTGTCGAATGTTCCTGCTGTTCACCATAGGCCCCCAAAATGGCAGAAAACCCTTTGCGAAGTCTCCAAACTCTTGACCCGCAGTGTCGTCTTGACTCACGACACCCCTAACTGTCCTTGTCCGATGGTAATCTGCCCCGGCCGTGTAGGTAGGTGGCAGCAGAAATGAGATAAAGCATGTGCCCGAGAAGTCTGGGGGCAACCATGTATAGGCTTTGTCATGGCAGACGAAATAGGTGCCTTTAGCCGCCAAGAATGGAGGGGAAGTTCGGGAGGCAAACACATATGTTTCTGTGCATACGCTCTTCCCCAACTGTGCTTTGGGATCCCTGCCAATACCTTGCAGACATAAGTGACCTCGGTGGGGCACGATCCAAACTGGGGAGGATTTCTTCGATTTCTGGCTCCCACTTAAGGAAATCCCATACTTGGTGATGTTCCACCTACTGTATGGGGTAAACTCATCCTTGGGAGTTGCTCTGACCGTGTAAATATCTCTACTCATATTTTTGATTCCTGCCACTAGTGCCTTATTTGAGTTTTCCCCTTGAACGTATGGTTCAAGGGAGAACAGGAACATGGTCTGGAAAGCCCACAAAGAACCGTAATAGCTGAATGGCAGGACGAAGTAAGGGATACCCTTATCTGTCGTGTGCGGCATGAGTCCACAGATCCAGCAATTCGATGTGTTCATTATAGACTGGTGCTGGTGTAGGAGCTGGATGAAGGAGTTATTTACAAACTCTAGTCTTCTGGCAGACTCGTGTTCAGGAAGAGGGTGAAAGGAGTGTAAAGAAACAGTTGGAGGAGGTGTTGGCTGAGTGTTGTTTACAAAGGTGACTTGAAACGTGGATAAAGTATAACCAATCAAGAACATCGTTATGCTACATATCATCAAAATACATATTATCAAGAATTTCTTGCTAGCCATTACAGTACATATTTTCTTGTTAAAGTTCACGTGTCTAGCAGGTCTCTCTACCCTTGGAAACTCCATCCTCTGGTTGCTGCCCGCGGTGGGAGGTTGCTTCTGCCAAGATGTGCGCTCTGTCCAGTCCGGGGTAATTCCCTCAGACTGACCAGAACCGTTGACCTAGGCGTCTCCGGCTGCACTCCTCAGACTTCAACCGCGGCCCTAGCAGCAGAACCGGATGGCGGTTCGAAAATCAAAAATGAGCTAGTTCCCTGGGCGAGAGAGCTGTAAAATCGAAAATAGTTCATGGGAAAAAGGGAAAATCGCACTAATTTAATTATGTCAGTTCCTTGGTCTTGACCTCAGATTATATCGTTCTTTCCCAGGTACGGTGTGATCTTTAAACAATGTTTCAGGTTCTGTAGTGTCCAACTGCATCGACGGTGGCACAGATCCTTGCAGAATACAATCGCTCTCTTTGTCGGTACCAGTTCCTTTTAATCGTGCATCGCTGAAGGGGACAAAGCGAGGTATGAACTCTGTCTCGGAGTCAGCGACTCCTTGCTGGACCCACCGGTCATATGGAAGGGGCAGCGGGACCCTTTTGCAATGGACGCCGTGCACCCAGTGTTTCTTTCCGTGGACACGTACTGCAGAGCGGGTAGATAGCAAGACCTGGAAAGGTCCGGTCCAGCGAGGCTCCTCGTTCTTTGTTCGCCTGAAGTTCCGAACTAGGATCCAGGAGCCAGGTTCGATGGTGTGCCCTGGATCGTCAGACGCTGGTGGAGAGGAGCTGTGGACCTGTTGATGTAAAGCATGCAGTTTAGTTGTCAATTTGTGCAAATAGTCAAACAGTGCAGGGTACTCTCTCACTGAGCTTTCTGGGCCTCGGTACTCCCCATATATTTGCTGGGCACCCGAACACGATCTCGTGTGGGCTAAGTCCTAATCTGGAATGGACAATTATCCTGGTAGACAGGAGTGCTAAAGGCAAGGCGTCTGGCCACTTGAGACCTGTGCTGGCTTGGATCTTGGCCAATTTCAATTTTAACGTGCCATTATAGCACTCTACCAATCCTGCCGATTGGGGGTGATTTGCAGCGTGGAATTTTTGGTGGATGCCTAGACACTCACACACTCTCTTCATCACTCGTCCCACAAATTCACTTCCGTTATCACTCCAGGCAATTCTAGGCATGCCAAATCTAGGGAAGAATTCCTTGACAATGGCTTTGGCAGTTGACAATGCAGTGTTGTCCTTAAGGGGTTACGCTTCCACCCACCTGGAGAAAGCGCAAACGACAACAAGGACATATTTCAGGTTATTGCACCTCTCCATGTGAATGAGATCGAGTTGCAAGACCTCGAACGGGTACGTTGGAGGCGCAAAATGACCAACTGGGGTTGGGGTTCCCCTACCGGGATTGTGCTTCAAACACACCATACTGTTTCTGACCAGATTCTCTGCACATTTTGGGATACCACTATTCTGCCATTCTGGGGCCAACAGCTTACATATTCCTTTCACACTGATGTGCGCCATTCCATGGGCCATCGTCACCACTGCAAGCACATTGGCGTTAGGTAACATCCATCGCTGATGTTCTGACAGTTCGACCCAACAACCATTCGCATCTAATCTACCCTTGCTTTCTCTCCATTCATTCACCTCTTTCTCAGTAGCGTCAGCTTGTATAGATTTCACGCTTTCGATGGTATCCTCACACATACCCACATCAGGGGTCCATCTAGTAGGACCTACAACATACATCCGACTCATCGTGTTCCTTGCAGTCTCTTTCGCGACCTCATCGGCAAATGCATTCCTTCGACCAACATCATCTTGAATCTTTCTGTGTGCACTGCATTTCACAATCGCAACTTGTAGGGGCAAGGTCAGTGACTCGAGAAGGTGGTGTACTAGCTGTCCGTGTTGAATTTTTGCACCATGCGACGTCAGGAACCCACGTTCACGCCACAATCTTCCAAAACTGTGGGCTACGCCAAAGGCGTACTGGCTATCAGTATACACATTCACTCGTTTTCCTTTCGCCAACACACACGCTCTTGTGAGTGCGACTAACTCTGCTGCTTGCGCGGAATTGTGGGGGATGGGAGCTGTCTCTACAATCGTGTGTAATGTTGTCACGGCATTTGCTGCAGTCGTATCACCATTTGGCAACTTGAAACATGAACCATCAACCCATAATGCATCATTACATTCAGGGAGGGGAGTGTCCTGCAAGTCTACTCTCCCTTTTGTCTTCCTCTGTCCTAAAGCAGCAATCATGTTTTTCAACCTCATTTGTCTCTGCTGGAATGGGTAATAACGTAGCAGGGTTGAGTGTATCACACCTCTTTATGTGAATGTGACTTGCTAACAGTGTCAATTCATAGCTGGATAGTCGAGCACTAGTTAGATGTTGTGTTTTCTTCCTGTTTAATAGGATATCTACTGCATGTGGGACCATAACGATCAGAGCATTATTCATGAATAACCCAGCAGACTGTCGAATACAGACAGCTGCTGCAGCAGTGGCCCTCAAGCAACTTGGTAATGCCTTAGCTACAGGATCTAGAGTCGCAGAGAAATACGCACATGGGCGTTGTTTGTCCCCAAAGTGTTGCGTCAGGACTGATAATGCGCAACCTTCCTTCTCATGGACATATAATGTAAAAGGCTTGCTGTAGTCGGGGTTGCCCAACACAGGAGCCGAACATAATGCCTCACGCAACTTATGGAAACTCGTCTGACAATCTTCAGACCAAGGCAAAGGATTGGGTGTGTCTTTACGCATTAATGCCAGCAAAGGTTTGGCCAATAGTGAGAAGTTCGGTATCCATTGTCTACAGTACGATGTAATGCCCAAGAAGGCACGCACTTCTCTTTGTGTCCTTGGGACACTCAGTTCTGCAATTACCTGTATTCTTTCTGGGGTCAGTCTCCTTCCCTCCTTCGATAAGATGTGACCTAAGTAGGTTACTTCTTGTCGGCAAAATTGTAATTTGGAAAGCGAGACTTTGTGCTTCATGTCACATAAATGATGTAACACTGACAATGTTGTTTGTTTGCAAACTTCTTCGGTGTCTGCAGCGATCAGTAGATCGTCCACATACTGAATTAAAGTTGCACCATCCTGCAGAACAATCGTGTCTAGCTGTGTTTTCAGAGCCTGACTGAATATTGATGGACTTTCACAGTAGCCCTGAGGAGCGCGTTTAAAGCGGAAACTTCGTCCTCCTAAATTGAAGCCAAAAATGTCTCTGCTCTCCTCGGCAATCGGGATGCTGAAGAAGGCGTTCTTCAGGTCAATCACCGAAAACCAAGTGGCTGAAGCTGGAACCATTGTCAATAAGGCAGTAATGTCGGGGACGACTGGAAACTGTGGTACAACGATCTTATTCACTTCCCTGAGATCAATCACAAATCGGTACACAGGGGGCTGTGAAGGATCGGTATGCTTTAAGACAGGCAAAACAGGACTGTTACAAATGTTGCCTGTTGTCTCTTCGATGACATCTTTCTCGATCAGATCGTAAATGATCGCTAACAAAGCCTTTTCACACTCGTTTGATATTCTATATTGGGGAATGCGTGGTAACCTGACATTAGCTTTCAATGTTATGACGTACGGGGCTATCTCCAAACAACCTACATCATTAGTGCCATTCGCCCAAAGTTCATCCGGAAGAGATGACAATTCGGTTGGAATATTCTCCTTTGCCAAATACATTGGAGAAATAACTTTTCTTCCTACAGTAAGCTGTACTCCCGAAGGGAAGCAGTACAAAGTCTTATATAATCTCTTTAACAAATCCAAACCTAACAAGTTTTCGCCACAACCTGTTGTAAGAATGAGGGGTGCTTCTAATTCGCATGGGCCAACAGAAAGGAGCATGGGACTGGAAATCGGGTTTCTAACAGGGGCTCCGGAAAAACCTACTGATACATTCATTTCGCCAGACAAAGGTGCGCCAGGAAGTTTTGAGTGCATAATAGTACTTTTTGTAGCACCAGTATCCAGCAGAAATGGTTCTGACACTCCAGATGTAATCACCTCGACGTAAGGTCCATTCTGATCTACTGGAACTGAAACAACTCCCTCTCTTTGTCCATGGCTGTCCTAGCAACTATTACCCTCATTCTCGTTTTCTGCGTAATAGTCATCTGCATAGTACTGAGCTGACCTGGAAGACGCATTATTCTGTTGGTCAAAGCTATTCATGGATTTTTGAGGCGGAAAAGAAGTGGTATTCTGGGAGAAATTTCCACGGCCCCTACCTCTAGGAGCCTGTTGAGCACATCTACCTCTTGCGCCGGAAACACCGTTTAAACGTCGCGCAAGAGCTGGACAATTACTTTTGAAATGACCTTCTTCTTTACAATAGGCACATTGATTCGGGCCATACGGAGAACGCTGATGGGAAAACTCGTTTCCTTGCCCGTTTCTCGAATACTGCTGTGGTTGCTGATAATTGGGCTGACTAGGAGTGCGAGGCGGATAGGCTTGCTGGAGAAGAACTTTAGTTTTCAACTCTTTAATCTTTTTGTCTGCCTTATCTAGCTCGTCTTTGCGTCTATTTTCGTAGTACTGGGCTGTGGCTAAAATCTGCGCTGAAGTGGAAACAGCCCAAGCACTCTCGGAATCTTTCAATTTATTGCACAGTTCAGGAAGCAGATTATGTACAAATTTGTCTACAAACAATCTTTGGCCACCCTCGGTAGCCATATCCTGACCACTGTGGTCGACGAAGGTCTCCTCAAATCTCGTGAAAAAGTCAGACACATTCTCATCTTTCTTCTGCTTGCATGCAGATAGCTTGTCCCAATTTACACGTAATTCAGGCATTAACGTTTTCATGTATGCGATAATCCTACCGGGAAGTTCTGCTATTAAAGGCTCTGGTTTAGAACCACCGACTTGTCTAGCATCGGTGGCAGTAATGTTAGCCCATGAGTCACCTAGTTCTTGATCATGATCTGTATGACGAATCTTACTCCATAAAGGTGGCGGAACAACATTCCCAAACAGCATGTCTACATCTGCTAAATTCATTATACATGAGCTGGCAGTCTGTGATAATTCCTTGTAGTACCCAGCTGGGTTTTTACGTGGATCAGGTAGTGTCTGTTTGAGTGCTAAAACTTCAGATCTTTTCCAGGGGACATGTACCCATACACGCTGAAAATGCGGCAGAATTGGTGGATTTACATTCGCATCACCTTCCCTCCATACTGGAGGAACCTCTCTCATGGGGTACTGTCGCGCCTTTTTCCTATCTGACACGTCATCTCCATACAGTGATCTAGAGACATTTCACTTACTCCTATAGGATAACAACAGATCTATTGCTTTTTCAACGTCGGCACCTACAATCATACCTTCATAGAACTTAAAACGCATGCGGAATAATTCCTGCATTTTGCGCTTGGGATCGTTTGTCTCCAAATCCTCACAAAGATATACACACATCTCTTCAAATACGTATCTCTGAGTGGGCGCATCCCACTGACGGAAAACTTCCATAACGGACTGAACATCATATTTAGCAGTGTCAGTAACCCATTTGCGTGCTAACTCATTTAGCACTTCTCTTTCCTCGTAGTCGGGCAGTTGACTACGCAACTGTCTACGTCCCGTTTTAGGGGTCGTTTTAGGCGACCCAAAGAAGGGTGAGAATAGACCAGTGACAGTGCTTGCCACTCTCTGTCTGACAGAAGGAGAAGCTTGCGGCGAGGCAGATGCGCCAGAAAAAACATGCTGATGTAAAGAGGAAGTCGAGGCAATAGCAGAGGAAGTGGAAGCAGTAGCAGAAGTAGTATCAGGATAAACAGGTGGAGCGGTAGGCAAAGTTGTAGAAGTAGATGGAGTATGTAGCAAAGGAGGCGGCCCTTGAGAAGGCTGCGCCGGAGAAGTAGGAACCAGCTGAAGAGGAGCTGGTGTTTGTGCAAGAGCTGCTTTTCGTGCGCCGGGGCGCGGTATAACAATACGCCTCGGGGGTCCAACGATACTCGATGTATATGGGGGTGGTGAATTCAATAAATGGGACATTAACGGATCTTTCTCTGATGTTTCCTTTGAATCTTGTCCCTCATGGGGCAACATCGGGTAGCATTTATCTACTGCTAGTTTCTTGCTCCTAAGCATTCGTTCACTTTCTTGTTCTTCCTCATTATCCCTGAATGCAACGGCGGCTTGCACCATTGACATGCCTCTTCTATTTTTCTTTGCTAACTTTATTTCTTTCTGTTTGGCTTCTTTGCGCCATAAGCGAAAAGAGTCAAACATCGCCGGCCGGGCTTTCTTCTTAAACAGTTTGACCTCGAGGTTGTCTAATACTTCTGAGTCAAAACTACCATATTGGGGCGATTTTAAAACACCATCCTTGCGGGTGTATTTTATCCAAATTCATTGTACGTGATAGGACCTACTCCGTGCTTTATATATAACTCATATGTTGAAGTTCCAAATCAGAGGAACCGGACACGAATCCTCTAATCGGGAATCCTTGCTACAACCAAGACAAAACAAGTTTCCAAGTCTGCTAAGACCAGGCATCTTTGCTCACTAGTCTAGCTTCAAACTTCAAGGGATTATCTAATTATGATAATGTCGTGAATACACGAATCCCTCGGTTTTGGTGCTTGCAAGAACCAATACAAACCGTATCTCTGGGATACCAAAACTAAGAACCAAACTAAGAACTGGGAGACGCTCCACTTATACTTAACTGAATATTGAAGACCGGTGACGTCACCAGAAGACTCTTCTATTGTTTCGCTCTACCAAGGATCACTGGGTCCAAAACAGGGCGATAGTCAGGGCAGCAGTCCTTCGTAGCCGTCGGGACGCGGGGAACCTCGCAGCAAAGACCTTCGGAACCACGTCGACATGCAGGGGTCACTGAAGTGGCTGGCCGTCCTCCAGAATTTTCACACGAAGCTCCTCACGAACATCTGGCTTGGACCGTCACCGCTTGATATCGCCCCGAGTTGGGCGCCAACTGAGGTGCCGGGTTTTTAGAGACCCGGTGGTGCCAGGGGATCACACCCGAAGACCTCTGAGTTCTCCCTGTTCCGGACCTACAAAAACCAAGAGTCTTCTAGGTGAAGTCAGAGATCGAGTTTTATTGGTTGCAACCAAGTAACATGTGTCCTAGAATTTCAACAGCACGGGCTGTAAGTTCTCAGGAGACTGTTCGTTTTTACAGAACCAGCTTTCTCCTTATATACAGAAATAACAGCTGCAGGCAAGAATTCTTGAGTTTATGATATGGTTATACAAATATTTCTACAATAATACAAAGAGCGAAGTCATGCTGGTCAGCACACATTTTAGATGTCCGGATCGTGATGGATTACCCTGCCAGACCCAGAATTCCCATCAGATATCGATGAAACACCAATAAGGTCGGGGCACCCTCCCATCGTAAAACTGGTCATAAACAAGAATCATGGACAGGTGTATGTGTATGGAAAACATGGTCTGTATGTAGTGAATGGTTTATGGCATGTTGACCCTTGATGATATCTTACTCGGCCACTGGGCTAGGAGCTGCCAAAACAGGTTTGGTTGGAGGCAGTGGAGTCAGCTCGGCCAGGTCATGGGGAAGTCAGCTACGGTGGACGTGTCCTTTCGGATCAAACTCGGCCTAATCGATTGACTATATGAGGGCAAGTCATAAGATGGATGCCGTTTACAAAATGGAGTCTGAGGGTTCGGAACGGAAACCACGATTTAAGGGTGCTAGCATCACTCAATCATGACGCAAATACATAGGGATAATGTCCTAATCATTACCGGTCCGTTGATACCAAAGTCGTCATGGCACGACGATATTTTGTGATACGAGTGTTTGGACCTCGGTACCGGTGGAACAGCAGGGTCCGGATTTACAGTACCACATTCCCACAAGTGTTCCTGTTGCCGTAGCTCACCTATCCGGCATAAACAGTCCTCAGCCAAGATTGACCATTTGTCAAAAAATGGGAATAGTTATTATTAATCTTTTCAACAAAAAAAGTCGGCTAATTAATTACATTCAGGGCCTTGACTGACACTGCAAAAGCTGCTCTTTTAACAGACTGTTGACAGTGGATCCAAGAAACTGGAGCAGTTTGGGAAGAAGATTTTTTCTTCCGCCTGTTCAGGACTGCGGTCTGTGAACACCACATGTCTCTTGGGCCGTTATTCCCATTTTGTGTGGGATACAGTTGCGCATGTACTGCCTCTGTGTCTGGTGAAGGCTAGGACAATTCTCTCCGAAGCTATTGCTGAGGGGAGAGACGCTGCCAAGTTCACCATCCGTTATGGTATTGACACTGCTGACTCGCTGGGCAGGGCGATTTAAACGACCGTGGCGCCCCGCCACCATTCCGGGCTGAACACCACTGGCTTTTCTGGGGATATCCAGAACACGTTAATTGACATGCCCTTTGATGGCACTCGCCTGTTTGGCGATAAGGCAGGTTGCATGTTGGTAAGTTTTAAGGACTTAAGGGCTACGGCCAAGTCCTTAGGCCTTTCAGTCACACACACTCCTTCCGCTTTTCGCTCCTTTCGTGGCCAAAGAAGGGGCACCCAAATACATTCATTTCAGAGCCACAAGCCTGCGCAGTAAGTCTCAGCGCAGCCGCAGACATGGGACCCGCATAGGTGGTACTGATCTGGTTAGGAAGATCCTTCCCTGAAGAGTGTGCGCACTTGTTACAGGGAACAATACTAGTTCCTTATCAAAACTTAAAACGACGTTCAAAATAATCATACATCTTATTCATGAGTCCAATCTTCTTGATTTTCAGAAATTATTCAATTGCTTGAATCTTATTCAAATCTGATCATCATATTGTGTGCATCACATGAATTCGATAACTCAATGCATTTCGGGTCACTCCATGGACCTTTCCTCAGGGGTCTATAGAAATGAAGACAGGAAGCTAATTAATCAAAAAACCTAAATATATATAAGTACAATGAGTTTTCAAAGCTGTTCAATCAAAGTAAGCATGCCTCATTACTGTCCTTTTTATGTTATATCCAAGGACTTGTCCCACTAAGTCATCATGTTATGCTTCATGACAATAGCGATGCTACCAATCATTATTGCTGTGTTTATGTAGACCAAGTTTTACTGACTCCACCGTAAAAAAACAATCTTATCTCGTGATCTATATGAAACCCATAGTAAAAGAATGTAAACTTTAAAAAATGTCAACTTTAAAAGATGTTGCCGATAAAAAACGCTCTTGGAGTATGGCTATTCAAACAGTACATGTGAGGTTTATTATCTCCTGAATTACTGCTCTACGCCGTGAAAGGCTCTCGCTCTGAAATCTTAGTGACCAAAGGGACTTGCGTATAAACTCACGGATCTCTATCTAGTTAAGCCACCCGGTTCCGAGTATGCTTGTACAGCCTCAACCATTTTGCCCTTCGTGGTTTACGCCTTGAAGAGAAAAGTTCTTTACCATCATTAATATACGTTCCCAGCTGACTGCGCGCTTAACAAAATACCTAGCCAGGACTTACTGGAGATTCACGCGTTGAGTGTTCGCTAGTACCTGTTCTGCGAACCGCCCGCTTCGGAGAGAGTTGAAAACACTCTTCCTGTGTACGTTATGCGTAATAAGCATCGTGACTAGGTCACTTGTCTACAATACGCTTGAATTTAAAGAGACCCGTTTTAGAAAACAAGTAAAATAAAGCTACTTCAATAAAAAACAGTGTGAACAAACTGTCAGAATAACTATGTTTGTTAGTTTTAGACAGTGTGTGTGCCTGGTCAACCCTGACCACTAACTAATCTGCATAGGTGGGTCACGGGGCCAGCATGTGGGTCAGTCCACCACCCCTGTGCTGCCACTGCCTCCAAACCTTCCTAGTCTGGTGTTTCAGACCCACCAGACGCCGGTGGGTGGCAGGATTCGCCATCACCTTCACCACTGGCTCACCATCACATCGGACAGGTGGGTTCTGCAGCTTGTCCAAAGGGGTTACTCCCTCCCCTTCGAGGCTACACCCCCAGCCATGCCACTTCAGGATCACAGCATGTCGGGGGATCACTTGGCACTTCTCCAGCAGGAAGTTGCAGCCCTCTTGGCCAAGGGGGCCATCGAGCGCTTTCTAACGCCAGAAGAAGGTCGTGGTTTTACTCCCACTTCTTGGTTCCAAAGAAGGACAAAGGCTTGTGTCCTGTCTTAGACCTTCGGAACGTCAAGCGCTTCCTCCGAAAGGAGAAGTTTAAGATGCTCAGGCCTTGTCTGCCCTCGATCCGCAAGACTGGATGGTAGCATTGGACTTGCAGGACGCTTATTTTCATATCTCCGTCTTGCCGGCCCACCGGCGATACCTGCGATGTAGGGTAGGAGTGTTTTCATTCACAGTGCTCCTCTTTGGTCTTACAAGCGCCCCTTGGGTGTTCACGAAAGTGATGGTGGTGGTCGTGGCTCATCTGCGCAGATCAGGTGTTTCAGTCTTCCCCTATCTCAACAACTGGTTGTTGAAGGCGGGCTCGCCCCAAACAGTTGTCTCGCACCTCTAGACTATGGCCGACCTCCTGCATTTGCTGGGGTTCTCCATCAACGTGACTAAGTCGCACCTGATTCCCTCTCAGAAGCTCCTCTTCATTGGAGCGGTTCTGGACACGGCACAGTTTCAGATTTATCCTCCTGAACAGCGAGTCCGGGACATTCGGGCTATGATTCCGATCTTTCAGCCCATGCCCCAGGTTTCGGTCAGGACTACCATGAGGCTGCTGGGCCTCATGGCCTCCTGCATCCTTATCACCAACCATGCCAGATGGCATATGCGGGCTCTGCAGTGGGACCTGCAGTTCCAGTGGGGGCAGCATCAGGGGAACCTGTTCGACTACGTCCAGATCTCGGAGGACACTGCGCAACAATTGCAGTGGTGGCTCAAGAATAAGCATTGGGTCAGCGGCAGATCCCTCTCCCTTCGGTAACGGATGCGTCCCTCCTGGGATGGGGCGGCCACATGGGAGAGGCGGAGATCAGAGCCCTCTGGTCTCCGTATCAACCCTCTGGAGCTTCGGGCAATCCTTCTTGCACTGAAGGCATTCCTTCCCTCTGTCAAGGGGAAGGTGGTGCAGATGTTCACAGACAATACTACCGCCATGTGGTATTGCAACAAACAAGGCGGGGTGGGGTCGTGGACCATCTATCAGGAGGCTCTACGCCTCTGGACATGGCTGGAATACTGCTTTCCTGGTTGCCATCACCTCCTCTAGGCGCATGAGTGAGCTCCAGGCTCTTTCCTGTAAGCTTCTCTTTCTGTCAGTTCATCCGGACAAGGTTGTGCTTCGCACTCGTTCTTCCTTCTTGCCAAAACTTGTCACTGCCTTCCATATCTGGCAAACTATCACCTTGCCCACCTTATTTCCACCTCCACACCCTTCCAGAGAGGAAGAGAAGCTCCACCATCGGTCTCAAAACGTGCGCTTTCATTTTACTTGAATCGCACACAACAGTTCCGGGTGGATGACCAGCTCTTTGTTGGCTACATAGGCGCCAAAAAAGGCTGGGCTGTACACAAGAGGACTATCCCCTGCTGGGTCGTCTTGTGTATCAAAGCCTGTTATTCTCTGGCTAAAAAGGAACCTCTGGTGGGGTTGCACGCCCATTCTACCAGGATGACAGCAGCTACTGCTGCATTGGGACGTTGTGTCCCCCTGCAAATATCTGTCGGGCCTCGCTGCATACTTTTACTAAGCATTATTGCCTTGACACTCCAGTCTGGAGAGACTGTTTCTTTGGCCGTTCTGTTCTCCGTGACTTTCTGGTGTGATCTTTGTCCGCAGCCCACCACCAGGGTTGATATTGCTGGGGTATCTATTCTAAGGTAAGGAATCTATCACTAACGTGTCTCTTTCAGATTCACAAGTTACTCGTGTAACGGTATATCTGTAAGAGACATTAGTTAGTGATAGATTCCTTACCGTCCCACCCATCCTCCCCGTTCTGCTGACGGATTGCTAGGGTTAAGTTCATCCCTCTCAGGGCCCTAGTTTCAATGCACCAGTGGTCAGTATCTTGCATGGCTCTGCGTTCCTGGCGCGGAAAGTTGTGTACAGAACTGACGTCCGCGCGCATGGGCGCATCTAAGTAGCTCCAGCGACGTCATCTCGGCGACTACGATGCCAGCGACGTGCGCGGAGCCGTACGACGACACCTACCGACGCGCAGGGGTACGCTGACGAAAACCTTCCGGATCCAGTCTGACGCCTGGGGATATTCTAAAGTAAGGAATCTATCACTAACTAATGTCTCTTACAGATATATCGTTACACAAGTAAGTAATTTGTGCGTATGGCTGCTTTCTTTGTTCTAATGAGGTGGTGATGTGCGGAGACAGTGGTTTTGACGGCTATGTGGTCTGCCACGGTCCACGGTCTTTCTGCGCCTCCATCTTTTCTCGCGCCGTCTAAAGGTGTGCCTGGACTCTTGGAGGGCGTGGGAAAACCAGCTGGCTTTCTTCGAGGGCTGCTTGCCTGAGGGGAGGCAGTGTGTTGGCGCAGTCGGAGATCCAACTGTGGAGGTTGCGTGCTGAGGTTTTGGCATCCGTGGATGAAAGTGGTTGGATTTTGCTGAGGGAGATGGTGAGCTGATCTTCAGTGGCCTTGTTCCAGCTTCTGTGAGGATAGCGGTGGGCGTTGTGGCTTACGATGGGTTTGGTGAAGGAGAAGTGGATGCAGTGGTGGTCGGTCGGTCCAATGTAGCTCAGTGGTGTGGCTGACCGAAATGATGCTAGCAGAAACCATGGAGTTGAGCATGTGTATTGCTGAGTGGGTTGGAGATGTGACCAGTTCTTTTAGTCTGATGGTGGCGAGGTTCTCCAGTAGGGATGAGGTATTGTGGCCATCAAGGTTGTCCAGGTGGACATTGAGGTCGCCGATGAGGATGAAGTCCATTGAGGTGAGAGTGTTGTGAGCGATAAAGCCGGCTATAGCTTCACTTGCTGAAGAAGGTGGGGTCTGGAAGGTCTGTAGACTAGGGTGGTGTTATTTATTTATTTTATTTATTTGAACTTATAATGCGCAACAGCTACCCGCAGTGGGTTTCCCGGCGCCAGGTATAGACAAAAGAAGAAAAAAGAAGACACAACACAGTGCAATGAGCCAGCTAGAGCGAAAGGACAGATCTACTGAAAGAGGAGGGTCTTAAGTTTTTTTCCGAAAGCAAAATAAATCAGTCTCTGATTTCAGTCGATAGGTAGTGCGTTCCAGGATTTGGGGCCTAGATGGGAGAAGGACCGACACCCTATCTTTACAAGTTTAAATCTTACAACAAACAAATCGGTATTTGCAGAAGATCTGTGTGCAACTGGGTTTGTAGGTTTGGACAAGACTCTGTAGATATTTTGGGGCCGAGCCCTGCTTAATTTTAAAGAGATAAAACAGGGCTTTAAATTTGATACGGCTCGGGACCCTAAGCCAGTGTAGGGCACGAAGAGCCTGTGAGGCCAAAGATCTCCTCGGTACTTTACAAAGAAGTCGGGCTGACGAATTTTGCACCACCTGAAGTTTGTTGATGGTTGAAGTGTCGGCACCGAGATAGAGGACATTTCCATAGTCCAGGCGGGAGATTACTAGCGCCTGGACAACCGTTCTCTGGGTGGCACGGGGCAGCATCCATAGGATTTTCTGGAGCCATCTTAAGGTGGCAAAACAAACGGAGGCCACCTTAGTGGCCTGCTGCCTCATAGAGAGCTTGTCATCTATAAGAAATCCGAGGTTGCGAACCACAGAGACCGGCTGGGGGAGGGGTCCCATGTCACTAGGCCAGTGCTGAGGGCCCCAGAGATCTTTGTTCTTCCCCAAGATGACGACCTCGGTCTTATCACCGTTTAACTTGAGGAGATGCCTCTGCATCCACTCAGCGACACGCGACAGTCCGACCTTCAGGACCGATATATTGTTGCACTCACTGCTGGAAAGGGAGAAAACAATCTGAGTGTCATCGGCGTATGAAAATATGGTCAGCCCAGCGTCCTCCACGATGGTAGCCAGGGGTCTAACATAGATGTTAAATAGTCGGGGCTGAGTATAGACCCCTGGGGAACGCCATACGCTGATGAACAGGTAACAGATACAGCTTTCTTCGAAAAAACCTGGAAAGTGCACTCACTTAAAAAGGAGGCAATCCAGGCTAGCGCAGGACCATCTACTCCCAGGGACCGGAGAGAGTTCAAGAGGATGGAATGGGACACGGTATCGAACGCAGCACTCGAATCCAAAAGGATGAGTGCAGATGTCTCCCCGCGGTCGATACCGTGCCGCAAACTCTCCGTCACCCCAAGGAGCGCGGTCTCGGTGGAATGGTGCGCTCGAAAGCCGGACTGGGAAGGATGTAAGAATCCCGAGCTTTCCACAAGATGATTTAACTGAGTGTTAACATGCCTTTCCAACACTTTTGAGAAAACAGGCAACAAGGATATGGGTCTAAAGTTAGTGAAATTGGACACGTCCGCTCCTGCCTTCTTTAGGAGAGGGACAACCATTGCATGCTTCCATTCCTGTAAAACATGAGACTCAGTTAAAGATGCATTAAGAAGTCTCATAAGAACCCGCCGGGGTTCAAGGTCCAGTAGTCAAGTCAAAATATATGTTTATTATGACCATAGTCTTTAAACAAAGCAGTGAGCATAATGCAATATGGAGTATATACAATAAATTCGTATACTTGTTTTTAAAATTTTATCCGTTAAAAAGCAATCCTACATTTCATTTATAATAAATTTGTATACTTGTTTTTAAAATTTTGTCTGTTAAAAAGCAATCCTACATTTCATTTTCAATAATACAAAGTACAAGCTACAAAATACAAACTACCAATAAAAATTACTGTTACCTTAAAACTTATGCTTATAAGTTAAAACCTATTCACTTTCTTACCACCATGTCAATTTCAGTCGGTTAAAATTCATACAGTACTACATATTATTCCTTGGTTCTCAGTGCACTCAGGGCCACCTTTAAAAATTTCCTGAGAGCAATTACAATATCAATGAAGGGTATTTCTGTTAGAAGGCTGGCTGCCTGCAACCTTGTTTTTATACCATATTTTAGGAAAACCGGGCGCAACCACAGTTTTCTCTGCTCTAGGAGTAACAGACAGTCCAACAGGATATGTAGCAGGTCTCCCTTAGTTCCCAACTTACACCTGCAACGGCCTTCTTGATCTAGCATTTTTGTTTTGAGATCTTTGTTTATTATACACAGGTTAATCCCAATTCGGAACCTCAGGATCTCTTGCCTGAACCCGCGGTTAGGTAATCTATCAAGGTAGGGGAACCAATTTCCGTTGGACCAAGCATTTAGCATATGCGCCACTGATTTTTTCTTTGTTAAATAGCCTATATCAATCGATTTAGAAACTTCTTTCCCCCTTTGCTTCAGCTCCCCTTTGGTACTTAGGACTTGAAACATTTCCTGGTCCCAGTCGATCTCTAATGAGTTACAGATTCCTTTCAGTTTATCCCTACTGACCTTTGCCCATTTTAGCTCGCTTCTCAAAATTTCTTTGCGACACCAGTATGCTACTTTTTGGCTTTCAGGATCTTCCAATCTCTTCCAGAATCTAATCACTGCCATCTGGGTTTGTATCTTCCAGGATTTTGTGCCTCTTTCTGTCCTGATGGCTTGTATCATAGAAGATTGAGGAAGGGATAGGAGCCTTTTTAAGCAATTCCCCTCTATCACGTCCCAGGATCCCTTACCGCTCAAATAAAGGATCTCAGCGCCATATAAAACTTGGGCGGGTATCATTGCTTCAAAAGCTCTCAGCATGGGTCGGTGTGACATCTCTCCATAGTCCCCATTAAACCTTTTTAGACCACATATGGAAGAGAGTGCCTTTGCTTTTTGAGTTTCCAGATGGGAATTCCACTTTAAAGCCCTATCGAACCATAAACCCAGGTATCGATATTCATTGACTGTCTCCAATTTGAGTTCACCTATATACCAAGTGAATTTGCTTGTCTTTTTCCCGAAGCATAGGGTTTTAGTTTTATCCAGATTGATGGTTAAGAATTTACTGGCACAGTATGTATTGAAGGCGTTAAGCTTCCTTTGGAGGCCCCTCTCGGTCTGCTCTACTATTACCAGATCGTCCACGTACAATAAGCAGGGTATTTTGTTGCCATCCATTTTAGGACTGGCACTACCCTCCACCTCTAAATGTGCCGGGAGATCTGACAGGAAGATCGAAAAAAGCTGTGGGGCCAGCACACAGCCCTGTCTTAATCCATTGGCAATGGGTATTTTTGGGGTCAAAGCACCCCCCTTGTCCTTAATGACTTGCCCCCAGTTTTCCCTGTGAAGTTCTTTTATTATTGTGAGGAGATCTTTAGGGATATTCAACCTCTCTAATATCTCCCATAGGCAGGCCCGATCCACAGAGTCAAAGGCTGCTCTGAAGTCGACGAAACAGCAGCATAACTTGCCGTTCTGTTCCGTCGACTTCATCGCCATCGCCCATAGGGCAAATCCATGGTCTATTGTAGAGTGGCCTGCTCTAAATCCACCCTGTTCTGTGGGTATTATTTGAAACTCGTCTACCCATGCATTCAGTTGTTTCAGTACAATTTTAGAAAACACTTTTTCACCTATATCTAGGAGGTTAATCAGCCGGTAATTTTGTGGCGCCTCTTTACTCCCTTTCTTGTGGATTGGCCTAATTATGGCCCCCTTCCAGGTTGATGGCATTACCCCTGCTTTTAGGACTACCTGGAACATCTTGGCAAGAAAACTTGCCCACCATTTAACATCGGGTCCAGTAACTTTAGGACTTTCGCAGGTACTGGATCACGGGGTGATCCAGATCTAACACTGTTCAAACAGGAAAGGAACAAGGTATCATCAAACAGTTGCCAATTTGTGACTTTCGCCATTGGAAGCGGTCGTTCAGTCGCCGCAGTCTGTCCTCATTGGGGTTCAATTTCTGTCAAGGGAGTGCTCATAGAATCGTATATGCGTTCAACCTTGGCAATAAAGAACTCAGCAATACAGTTGCATTGGGCTTCCTCCAAAGCTGGAGGGATCGGACAGTATCCGCTCCTGTTAACTTCTTGACAACAGAGAAAAGAGTGCGCTGACAGTTCTGTGCTTGCGTCACTGTACGCACAGTGTATGCAGCTCTCGCAATTTTGCATTGGAGTGATACCCCTTCAAAGCTTCTTTATTAACAGCTTTCCGAGAAACAGAGTAGGAATGCTTCCATTTCCTTTCAAGGGCCTTGCAATTGGCTTGTAAGATCTTCAAATCATCAGAGAACCAAGGTGCAGGGGGACGGTGAGACCTAGAGTGTTTCGGCGTTAAAGGGAGAAGAGTAGTTACAGCGTTAGTGAGCCAGTGTGATATTGCGGTATTCAGTTCCAGAACAGGAACATCAATGTCAGGGCGAGTATTCGAAAGGTGCTGGTTTAACTTCGTGATATCAAGTTTACCCCACCGATGGATTATTTCGCCCTTACCGCAGCCACCCTTCACCAGGCTCTTGGCATGAGATAAGGAAAAGTGGACTGCGAAGTGGTTAGACCACTCCAGCGGGCGGGCACTCTGTGAACAATCAAAATTAAGGTTGGAAAGAATAGGATCCAATAGATGTCCAGCAGAATGAGTAGACCCGAGGTTACGCAATGAAAGATTAAGAACTTCAAGATCAGATAAGAAGTGCTTGCTGGTAGTGCATAAAGGATCTTCAAGGTGCAAATTAAGATCACCTAAAATGCTGAAATTTGCCGCCCTGAGACGTAAGGGAGCTATAGTCTCAGCAAATGAGGACGTCCAGGTGTTAGCATTGCCGGGAGGGCGATAAACCAGAAGGCCCAACAAAGTAAGTTGGGGATTAATTGCTAGTTCAGTTTGTCTAGATCTGGAGGTCTTCCATGTCAGGTGAGTTGTTGTCGGAGATGGTTGTGATGCAGAGGGTGTTTTTGTGTACGATGATGATGCCTCCTCCTCATTGGTTGACGCAGCCCTTGATGATTTTGTAGCCATCTGGTTTGGCGGTTGCGATGTTCGGGGCTGAGGTGAGGTTGATCCAGGTTTCGTTGAAGAAGGCGACGTCAGGGGAGATGGAGTCAAGCAGGTCCCAGATCTCTACGGTGTCTTCTGATGGAGCGGGTGTTGAGTAGGATGCAGCTGAGGTGGTGTGGTTGGTGGATCTGGTGTGCGGAGGCCAGAGAAGACACAGTTGCAGCAGGTGAACGGGCCTTGGGTGCCCTTCGGAGATGCGAGATGGCAGCAGGCAGTGGAGAGTCCGGAGTGGAGTACACAGTTCATTAACAATCATGTCTCATTCTTGAATTCTCGCAAACTCATGATCTGTGCCCCTTAAAACCAATATCTGAAAGACACTATTAGTTATCGATTCCTCACCTTAGAATTACCCCAAGACGTCAGACTGGATCTGTAGAATTTTTCTTCAGCAGTAGCCTGCGTGTCGGTAGGTGGGGTCGGTCGACTCTGCATTCGTCATTGGTGTCGTGATCGCCGGAATGACGTCACAGGATCTACTTAGACGCCGCCCCTTCTCTCTGACGTCAGTCCTTTATTTTTCTGCCCCAGCCAGTGCAGATCCGGAGAGAGCAGTACCTCAAGTCACTTTCCGAATCTCTTTTTTCAACATCTGTTAGAGTTGTCCGAATCCTGGTGCACAGGGATGTCATCTCGGCGGACTGGCTTCAAGCCTTGTGGCTCCTGCCACAAGCTGATGTTGGTGACGGACCCTCACCTTGTGTGCCTGTGGTGCATGGAGCGCGACCACGACCCTAAGTTGTGCTCCGACTGCCAGGCAACGCGGGATGCGGAAGGTAGTCACCCGACTATGCCCGCGGAGCCTGTTGGGTCGTCTCCGAGCCTCGCTCCATCCAGATAGGCGCCGGTCGACCGAAGTACACATCCGGTGCCAAATCCATTGGCAACACCTCCGCCCCCTCTGGCGCCGGTTGTGTCCGCAAGAGACGTCGACCCCATCTCCCACTCGAGGTGGACACGGACGGAGCCGGACCAGCGTTGACCAACGTCTGTACCGGCGTCGACCGGTACTTTTGTACCCCTATTCTCCCCTGGTGTTCGCTATCGCTCTTAAAGGGCTACCTTAGGAGGACTGGGAGGGATCTGTAGACCATCTGGCAGACCAGTTTTCCTCTTCAATCACCCTATCCCAGAGGGCTTGGTGGTCCAAGCCTCGACTTCCAAGGGCGCATTCCCTACCGCTCCACCTGATGGGGAATCCAAGAAGCTGGACCATCGTGGGAAGAAAATTGTTTCTTCCGCCAGCTTAGGACTGCGGTCGGTGAACACTGCAGGTTTCTTGGGCGGTTACTCCAGTTCTATGTGGGACACTGTCATGCAGGTGCTGCCACAGTGCCAATAGGAGGCCGGGGCTGTGCTCTCTCCTGCAGTTGCTGAACAGGAGAGACGCAGCCAAGTTCCCCATACAATGTGGACTGGGGACTGCCAACTCGCTAGGCAGGACGATTTGAACGTCGGTAGCCCTGAGACTCTATGCCTGTCTGAGGTCCACTGGCTTTTCGGGTGATGTCCAAGCTACACTTTTGGACATGCTGTTTCATGGTCATCGCTTGTTTGGCGACAAAGTAGACATCACGCTTGATCGCTTTAAGGACTCCAGAGCTACGGCCATGTCCTTGGACCTCTTGCCCCACGCAGTCTGCTTTTCACCCCTTCGAGGCTACGGAAGGGGTGCCCTGCCACGTTCCGCCCAGAGCCACAGGCCTGCACAAACTGTCCAGCCTCTGCACGGCCGGGGACGTAGGACCCACCGTCGTGAGTCTGGGGGCCAGCGGACAGACCAGTCCAACATTGCCCCATCTGCAGCAGCCTCCAAGCCCTCCTAGTTTGACCTTTCAGGCTCACCAGTGGGCAGCAGGATCCGCCATCACCTCCCACACTGGCTCAACATCACCTCAGACAGGTTGGTTTTGCAGATAGTCCGAAGTCACACCTGATTCCCTCTCAGAAGCTCCTTTTTATCGCAGCAGTCCTGGACACAGCGCAGTTTCGGGCTTATGCTCCCGAGCAGCGAGTCAGGGACATTCGGGCTATGATTCAAATTTTTCAGCCTCTATCCTGGGTTTTGGTCATAATGACCCTGAGGCAACTGGGCCTCATGGCCCTATGCATCCTGCTGGTGGACTATGACAGGTGGTGTATGCGGGCTCTGCAGGGGGACCTGAAGTTCCAGTGGGTACAGCATCAGGGACATCTTTCTGATTGTGTCAAGATCTCGGCGGGCACTGCACACCAATTGCAAGTGGTGGCTAATGAACCAGGATTGGGTCAATGGCAGATCCCTTTCCCTTCCCCAACCAGAGTTCACAATGGTGACAGATGCATCACTTCTGGGGTGGGGGGGCCACATGTGGGAGGCGGAGATCAGAGGCCTCTGGTTTTCGGCGGAGTCGGGGCTCCACATCACCTGCTGGAGCTCCGGGCGATCCGTCTTACACTGAAAGCATTCCTTCCTTCTGTCAAAGTAAGAGTAGTGCAGGTGTTCATGTACAACACTACCGCCATGTGGCACTGCAACAAACAGAGTGGGGTGGGGGCGTGGACCCTATGTCTAGAGGCCCTCCGCCTCTGGACTTGGCTGGAACATCAGTACATGTCCCTGACACCTGCCAGGTTCCCTGAACTCCAGGGCAGATTAACTCAGCTGCCGGTGCATGATGGATCACGAATGGCATCTTCACTCCGAGGTGGTGCAAGCAGGGGAGAGCCTTGGTTAGATCTATTCGCCACCAAAGAAAACGTGCAATGTTAGCAGTTCAGCACGTTGAAATTTCCAAGGCGGCACTCGCTAGGCGACGCTTTTTATCGCTAGTGGAGTTGCGGTCTTCCATATGCCTTTCCGCCTATACCACCTCTACCCAGAGTGCTGATGATCAAGCGCGACCAGGCCCAAGTCATTTTTGTGGATCCGGACTGGGCGTGAAGAGTCTTGTATCCCGAGCTCTTGCACATGGCCATCGATCCTACGATCAGACTGCCTCTTTGGGAGGATCTTGTGTCGCAGCTGCAGGGGATGGTCCTCCAACCTAAGCTGTCCAGCCTCCACCTCCTTGAGTGGAGACTGAGCGATGACAGTCGACAGCTTTTGACCTTCCTTCTGAAGTCTGTAATGTTATCTTGGCTTCCAGGCGTTCCGCCACGAAAACGGTATTTGCCTGGAACAAATTTGTGGCATGGTGTGCAGCAAAGGCTGTGGATCCCCTTTCTGCCCCCATTTCAGAGGTTCTGCTCTTCATTCTTTCCTTGGTCCAGCAGGACTATCTTTTGGCCAAGATCAACCTTCTCTTTTGAAGTCCCCTATTGTAAATTTATTTCTTAATGGCATTACTCACTTGATATCTCCTATTACTTTCGTAATGCCCCAGAGGGACTTGAACCTGTTTCTGACCTACCTTGTGTGCTACCTTTGAGCCACTACATAACTGTCCTCAGGGACTTTTTTCACGCTCAAAACTGCCTTTTTGGTTGCCATCACCCCTGCATGCAGGGTGAGTGAGCTTCAGGCCCTTTCTTCCAAGCCTCCTTTCCTGGACAAAGTTGTCCTTCGCACTAGGCCTTCTTTCATTCCCAAAGTGGTTACTTCCTTCCATATAGGACAGACCATCACTTTGCCCACCTGCTTTCCGCCCCTGCATCCTTCTAAAGAGGAGGAGAGGCTCCACCATCTGGATCCAAAACATGCATTTTCATTCTATCTGGATCGCACAAAAATATTCTGGGTGGATGACCAGCTCTTTGTTGGCTATGTGGGCACCAAAAAAGGCTGAGCCGTGCAGAAATGGACCGTCTCTCGATGGGTCATTCTTTGCATCAAAATCTGCTGTTCCTTAGCGGAGAAGGAACCTCCAGTAGGGCTGCGCGCCCATTCCACCAGAGCGATGGCTGCCACTTCTGGTTTGGGACGTTCTGTCCCTCTTTATGACATCTGCCAGGCATCCACTTGGGCTTCATTGCACACGTTCACCAAACCTGGACAACCAAGTCCGGCGAGACGGCTTCTTTGGCCGTTCAGTTCTCCAGGACCTTCTGGTGTGAACTTAGTTTGCAGGCCCACCTCCTGGGTTGGTATTGCTAGGCTATCTATTTTAAGACTTTTTTTACACATTAGTGGAGAGGCAAAGTGTACAATGCAAATTTTGGCTTCAAATGCCGTGCACAACATATAAATGGATGACAGGAGTGATGGATCTCCAAACAGATGGCGTATTTTTCAAATGCTTTTATTGTGTTTCAAATAATCCACAGCCTACGCATTTCGCCCAACACAGGCTTCTTCAGAGCTGTAAACAATATATATACAGTATAAAAAAACATGTAGTTCATACATGTAATACCTGTTATAAAAATACATTACATTTACAATTTTATTTACATATATACAGTTTAAAAACAAATAGGAAAAGAGAGACTAACACACTGCATACAAATCAGCAAAACAATTGTTATATCCAGATTTCTAGTATACTGTTTTTACACATCACCTTATTGGTGTTATGTGTACTCCTAGACATTATAGTTCACAGCAACTATCCTAGATCCTGACCGAAGACTTCTATACACAAGTAACATAGGTTAGTGGTTTTCTGGTTTGAAAGAGAGAGGTAACCAAAATCATTCATGAGGTTATTGACATATTCACGAAAGGAAAAGAAGGGGGAGAGGAGGGGCGGGAAGATGCACTTCTATGATGTCATTAATATCAGGATGATTTCAAGTGCAAGGTGCTGAGTAAGCGATTATTAGCCCATTCTAAACACAGGGTGGCGACTATTGAATGAGGCGCTGTAACTAACCGGAGAGCTACACACGGCCGGGCTTGGCTCCGCTGAGTGTCTGTGGCCGGGCTTGGCTCCGCTGACCTTCGTTGTGGTGTAGAAAGGGCCGGGCTTTGCTCCGCTGGTGGCCTGGCCGGGCTTGGCTCCGCCGGGCCGCGTGAACCACAACTCCCATCAGCCCCTTGCGGCAAGGACGCCGCCGCGCAAGCAATCAGGAAGCGCCTGGGGACGCATAAAGGATCCCTTGCGAAGGAGAACTGCGGGAGGCGCTGTAACTAACCGGAGAGCTGCACACGGCCGGGCTTGGCTCCGCTGCGTGTCTGTGGCCGGGCTTGGCTCCGCCCACCTTCGTTGTGGTGTAGAGAGGGCCGGGCTTTGCTCCGCTGGTGGCCTGGCCGGGCTTGGCTCCGCCAGGGCCGCGTGAACCACAACTCCCATCAGCCCCTTGCGGCAAGGACGCCGCCGCGCAGGCAATCAGGAAGCGCCTGGGGCCGCATAAAGGATCCCTTGCGAAGGAGAACTGCGGGAGGCGCTGTAACTAACCGGAGAGCTGCACACGGCCGGGCTTGGCTCCGCTGCGTGTCTGTGGCCGGGCTTGGCTCCGCCGACCTTTGTGGTGTAGAGAGGGCCAGGCTTTGCTCCGCTGGTGGCCTGGCCGGGCTTGGCTCCGCCGGGCCGCGTGAACCACAACTCCCATCAGCCCCTTGCGGCAAGGACGCCGCCGCGCAGGCAATCAGGAAGCGCCTGGGGGCGCATAAAGGATCACTTGCTCCCTCGTCCCGCGGGACGCGCGCGGGTGCGCCCGGGACAAGGGCGGGGCCGTGTGCGGCCGTCAGAGGCCAGAGGAGGCTGGGCTGGGCCACGGACATTGGCTCTTTGTATTTGGATCCTGGACTCTTAGTAAGACATTATTTTTAAACACTGTTTATTGTCTGTTGTTTCCATCTTGGCCTTACTGCTAATATAGTCTTCACAATAACTGGCTTAGATACTGTTGTTCTACTTACTCTGTAGCTAGCATTTGCTGGTCCTAACATGTCCAAGCTTAGGTCCTCAAAACCAGCAGAAATTAATGATACAAGGACAATGGACAATTATCTTGTTAAGGTTGTCAGCAAGATTAACAAAGATAGGAGATCATCACTAAGCAGGGTAAGCCCAGAAATTTCACCTATAAAGCTGAGCTCGCCTACCACACCGTTGCCCCATTTAGACAGTGGCTTGGCTGCCCCTAATAATGTTGACACAAATAACGATGCATCCATCATAGTGTCAACAGAAGAGCGGGAAATTTTAACTCAATCCGTCCCAAGTCAGAGCCCGTCACCCTCCCCAAGGCCCTCACCAACTCAATCACCTGTACGGAGGATGGTGCGAGCATGCAGGAAGGCACCTGCTAAAAGGGTGGTGGGACGGAAGACTAAAAAGGCAGGCACAACATCACTCAGCAGGGGAGATACTCCTGAATCCATAAACATTGTTGATGGAAGTACCTCTCATCCAGCCCATATTGAACTCTTGGCAACCATTATTGAGACAAAATTAGAGGCATTGATTAGACCATTGGTGGCAAAGATAGAATTAGTTGCTCATGAGGTCACCAGACTGGGGGGTCTTCTAGATTCCCATATGACCCGGTTTCCCATCCAGACGAGCCCTCAACCTGGCCCATCATGTCCTACGGGCAACATTACAGTGGGACCCGTAGCATCTGTATCGGCTAGCACTAGGGTTAGTGGCACCGGGGTCATTGCTCAGGCGCCCTCAGTCGTAAACGCACTGAATATTCCACCTTCTAATCTATCATCAGTGGTAACTCCCATAGCGCAAACACCAGTACAACTACAAGTAGCACAAAATGGCAGTCAGAACAACTTAGCAGGGGGTGATATTGCCGGGAGAAGTAGGACTAGGAGGAAAAACTTTGTCAACCTCCCACCGGAGTGTGTCCCATACACGGTGGTATTAACAAATGTGCCAGAGGTTGACTGTTACCTAACTGACCCTAGGCTAGAAACTCCTGCTGCCCTAAAAAATAAAACACTTGCCTGGTTGAATAGGAACTGTGGCTTTCCGCTTGCCTTTTCAAATGATATAATATCCAATCGTAGAGTCAGCTGGATTGGCAATGGTAGAAAAAATATAAGAGGGGACTGCATCATTGTAATCAAACATCCACAACACGTTGCAACAGTCCTCCTTAGAGCCGCCTCTCTACCAACCTTGGAAAATTCCGTATGTGCTAGACCCCTTGGCTTCTTCTATAACCACCTGGATAACACCCAACACCGATTGCCTCATCAGCAAAGGTATCCTGTAAATGGGCACGGGAGGGGGATGGCTGGTTGTGTTCCAAATGTACCTTTGAATGTACCCCTGCATCAAAATAGAGCAGACTTATATTGTTATCAGTTAGCAAATAGGCAGTTTGATCATACCTTACCTCTTTATAATCGTTTTACTGCCTTATCAACACTAGAGGAAAATGATTGACTGCCCACTGCCTCGGAGAATTCTATCCAGTTATCAGCACCGTCTCTCAAAATCGCTACATGGAACATTGCTGGCCTAAAGAATAAAACTGGGAATGCTGAATGGCTAATGTCTTTAAAATCCTTTGACATCATTGCCCTACAAGAGGCATGGGATCAAACGAACAGTTTCTCTTTGGAGGCTATAGCCCCTTTTGCAACCCAGCTATTAGTAGTGTGGCAGGAAGATCTAAGGGGGGCTTGCTAAGCCTATTCAAACTGGACATAAAGGCACACTAACCCAATGTTCTTCGGGCTCTGAAAACTGTCTGATTGTTGAACTCTCTACTCAAGATAAAGCCAAGATTATTTTTGTTAATTTTTATAATTCACACGCAAATGAGCGTACCAGTCAAAACTTGGAAGTACTGGACAAATTTTTGTCTGCCTACAGTATTAACGTAAATACTTTTGAATTGATATTATTAGGGGACTTTAACATACACCCATGCACCCTACCATGCATTATCCAGGATGATGATGGTCCCCCCCTCTCCTCATCTGTCCATCTGGAACATACTAGGCGTGGAGAGCATCTTGAAACTTTTCTTGCAAGACGGAATCTATATGAGTCAGGCTGCGGGGATGGAAAAAATAGGTCCCCTACGTTCAAGGGAAAAGATGTGGGTACTATTATAGATTATATTTTTGTGTCTTCTTTTTGGTTAAACAATGTGATAAAATATTACACAGAGGTGTCAGTTTTTAGCGATCATAATCCTGTTTTAATTGAAGTGAAGCATACAGATTTAATTTCCCTAAAAACAGTAAAAGTTAGAGGGGGAGTAAATGTCACGGTAAAAGATCAGAACCGTAGGTTGAAATGGACAAAAATAGTCCCTGAAACCTTTCTTCAAGAGGTTCTGTCTAAAGTAGAGGATGAAGTTGCAATATGCCTAGCGAATAGAACACAATGTAAAGATGTTATAGTAGCATTTGACAATATCTGCATAGAAATTAATCGTAGTCTGCAGAATAAATCCAGGCAGAAGCCGCTAGTGGGCAAAAGATGGTTCGACAAGAAATGCTCAAAAGCGCATGGAGTGCTACTTAAAGTTTTGAAAGCAACTCCCAAAAATCGTGCAGATATAGCTAGTGCAAGGATTGCATACAAAAAAACTATCTTAGAAAGGAAGAGGGTCCTGAAAGACAATGCTTTGGCTCAACTTCTTGAACCAGAAACTTAAAAAAATAGTGGCCTATTTTGGAAAATTATAAATCAGCCAATCTTTTCTGATGACGAAAACACCCCCCTAGAGGCAAACATTTCAGATGAGGGCTGGATCGAACATTTTAGACAGATATATACAGAAGCTAGCAGTGCCACCACTTCTATTGTCATTTCAGAAGTTGAGGTAATGGAACTCTGTACTGCAGAGGATGCCGTCATTTTTGTGTCAACAGAAGTGGAAAAGGCAATAGATCAGACCCTGAAAAACAAAGCACCGGGCCCTGACGGGGTACCAGGGGATGTCTTCAAAAGTGCCCCGAAATTTTGTTCTAAAGTCTTATGTAATGTTTTTAATGCTCTTTCAAATGATAAAATCCCGGACTCCTGGAAAAAATCCATCATCATACCGGTCTTTAAAAAGGGTAACAGGCAAGACCCATCCTGTTACAGACCCATTGCATTGATTGACTCATCGGTGAAAATTTTGGGCCGGGTTATTTTATCAAAACTGAATGACCTGTTAATTGAGAAAGGGGTCTTATCAAACGTTCAGTATGGTTTTAGATCAAAAAGGAGCACAACAGATCAAGGCCTTAATTTGCACTTATTGGTAGAAAAATATACGAGGGCCAAGGAGGGGTCCATGTACCTGGGGTTCATGGACCTCTCGTCAGCTTTTGATCTTGTAAATCGTGCTAAATTATGGAAAATTTTGCTCGATATAGGACTGGACAGGGACCTTGTTAGTCTTCTAGCAGACTTACATACTGATCTAATAGCTTCGGTCAGAGTTACCCCGGAGGGGATTTGCACGAGTCACTTTAAATCAGAAAGGGGAGTTAGGCAGGGGTGCATTTTGGCACCCCTCCTATTTACAGTTTACATAAATGCCCTGGAACCAGCACTTACAGAGGCATCCCCTGACATCCCACGTATAGGAGAACTTGGAATTCCAGTTCTTCTATACGCGGACGATGCCGTCTTGCTCTCACGCACTGGTGTTGGTCTTCAACGATTACTGGATGCCTTTGAGGACTTTATGGGTTCTTTGGACCTAAAGGTTAATGTAAAAAAAAGTCTCAAATTATGATATTGGGCAAGGGTAAGAATAACAAGCTCTTAAAAACATTTACTTGTGGCAAACAAGAACTTTGCAGAGTAGCCACTTTCCCTTACCTGGGGATCACTTTTGATGACAGAGGCACCTGGGGTCCCCAGTTAAAAAATAGAAACATTTCCCTTGCTAGATCATCTTCTGCATTGCAGGGCTTTACAAAAAAATTGGGAGCAAGGCCAATAGTAACTCTTGTAAAAATCTATAAAGCAAAATGTCTTGCCGTTGCTACATATGGAAGTGCTATATGGGGTTACTGTCCTACGGAAATTATACAGACCACCGAGAACAAATTTTTAAGAGCTGTTCTCTCTGTACCACAGTCCACTTCAACATATATTGTTCACACTGAACTTGGTTTAGGATATATCTCAGACCTGATTAAAGTGGCCCCTGTTCTGGCTTGGCTAAAGACCTGGTTGAACCAAGAAATCCCCCTTAACCATATCATCTTAAAAGACTGCTTGCAGCTGGATAGAGTAAACAAAATCCCGTGGCTAGTTTACATTAAAAACTGTCTTGTTAAGTTAGGGAGACCAGATCTCTTTTTTCCCCGGCCTCTAGAACTGCTAAAGACATTGTCCAGATTAAAGGCATGATGGGAGAATTGCTAAGTCTGGAAAGGGGGCAAGTAGAGCCTGAGAAACCAACGGTGCGGACAAGCATTAGTTTGAGCACTCAAGTAGGCCCTGAATTATATTTAATTACTGTAAACCGACCTTATCAACTCGTTTTCGGTTTAATTTGATTCATCTAAACCTTGGACACTTCCCAAGCTGGAGTACTCCCGAAAATGCAATGCCGTGTACTTGTGATAACTTTTCGATCCAGAACACATTACACTTTTTGATGTTCTGTGATCAATACAGGGCACCAAGAAGGAAATATCTGATCCCGATCCTAAAAGAGGCAGGGTTTATTCAGTTTAAGCCAGCGCTCTTGTTTTTACAGTTATTACAGACCCCCAGGACTATGTTCCATGTTGCTAGTTTTTTAGTGGGGGCTGTCAGGATCAAGAAAAGGAAGTTGTCCAATAATCTAACTAATATGGTTCTATAATGGTTGAATTTTTAATATTGGTCATAGTGAATGCTTACCTCATGAAATTAATATACCTAAATGCAATATGTAAGTGATGAGAATAGATGGTTTTATTTAACTGACCTCTTTTTAATACATTTTAATGAGTTTTTAAAATAAGAACATGTCGTCTATATTTTTTTTTTGTAAATAGTTATAGTATGTAAATCAATTAGGATTTGATTTTGTATTAATTATGTATTGATGATTGTGTGAAATTGAATTCTGCCCAGGTCTTTTTATGATATTAATTTATCGAAAATAAAGTATTTTGACTAACTGAATGAGGGCGGTATCATATGAGTGTACCTTATTTTTATGTCTTGGACCTGGGACGTGATTTCTCCAAACGAGGAATCCTCGCTGATTTCCAATCCTGGAAAGGCGAATGTCCCCTGACCATGCGATCACCCACTTGCTTGTTTAGTACATTTAGTTATTGGAAATGTTTCTGTAAATACAATATGCCACAGTTTTTGTATACAATATTTCAGAGTTGCCACGGTGAGAAGGAACATCCTGCTATTATTATTCTAGAAAAGGCACACATGGGCGCTTACCCCTTCTATATCATTGGTGTCCTTACTTCTTGGGTCAAAAGGGTGACTGTAACAGTAGCAGTGTCGCTGTCATGTGCCGATTTGGGCACAGATGGTTGTCTGTGGTATTAAACAATAAGTGAAAGTTCTTAAAGCTGCAGGTAGGTATTCGCCACATTCTAAATTCACTATGCGTAGCCTGCCCATTCTCTCGATATTTAAGTCCTCATACACATTCAGTCTAATGTGTTCCGTTTTTAGTATTTATCTACAAAGAGACAGAACCATTCCTTCTACTGAGACTCCCTCTAGTGGCGACACGCACTACCACACTCTACTGCCCTGCCCGTGGAAGGAAGCCAGTGTTAGACTTCTCCATGACTTAGGGCCCGATGTAGGTAAAAGCGATTTTCCGATTTCAAAATACCGAGGCGGTCCGAATCGGTATTCTGAAATCGGAAAATGAGATGTAGGTAAAAATAAGCGATTGAATCCAGATTCGGTCGGCATCGGTAATGAGAATCGGTACGTTCCGAATCGGCACGGGCCGAATCGGAAAGTACCGAATCGGCTAACAACGAATCGGAAATTACCGATTCGGCTAACACCGAATCGGATAGTCCTGATTCGGCTAACACCGAATCGGTAAAAGCCGAATCGGTAAAATCCGATTCGGCAATCATAGATTCGTAGCCATGAAAACACACCCATGGCAAAAAAGCCCATAGGAATGCATTGAAGAAACCGATTCGGTAAAATACGATTCGGATAATACCGATTCGGATTTTACCGATTCGGTAATATCCGAATCGGTAAAAGCCGATTCGGCAAAAGCCGATTCAGCCAATGAGGTGGCTCCCCCTCCCCCACCCAAACAGGGAGTGGCAACCCTGGCAGGTGCAGCTAATTAAGAAGTTACTGGAGAGCCAGCCTGAGCTCAACACTCACAGTTAGCAGCAGTGGGAGTAGGAGGTTGTCAACTGTAGTGAAGAACATGGCAGAACAGAGCGAGAGCCAGAAGTCCTCCCAGAAGAGGAAGCCGAAGTTCACCACCACCGAGCTTCAGGTGCTGGTCGAGGAGGTGGTGAGGGTGCACCGCCAGCTGTTTGGAAAGCTGTCCCTCAATGTGCCAGACAGCACCAAGAGGAGGATCTGGGCAGAAATCGCCCAAAAGGTGAATGCTGCGGGTGTCACCCCCAGGTCCGTAGAAGAACTCAAGAAGAGATTCTACGACATCCGCAGCCTCACAAAAAGGAAGATGGCAGAGATCCAGAGGCAGGCTGGAGCCACTGGAGGAGGCAGGAACCCGGCGCCACCCCTCACCGAGCTGGAGGAACTGGTCTCCAGCACCATTGAGAGGGAGAGTGTCAGTGGAATTGGGACCCTGGACAGCTCTGCGAGAGCTACAGCTACAGGTAAGAAGCATGCGCATCATGACACACCCTACCAGACACCTCCCCATTAGACACAATGCATAGGCAAACCCCAGCACAGTACTGTCACCAACATACAAGAGACAAGCATCATGGTTCATGTAGTCAGCAGAAGTTAGCAAAATATGGCAGTGCAGAATCACAAGACAGGAAACAGTGTGACACAGTGTAAGGAGATGCAAGGACATGTGGAATGCTTTAATTGTACTGACTGTAATACATCGGCACTCAGTTTACAAATGCTTCTTTGTACCTAGGGGCCCCATCAGGCGGAACGACATTGTCATCAGAGGGAGCAGCACCGTCTGACACTGCACTCGCAGGGCCGAGCACCAGCCAGGCTGCCCAGGAGGAGGAGGAGGACGGAAACACCCTAGGGCTAGGAATGGAGGGAGACCTGGTGATAGACTTCGATGCACTGCACTCCCCACAAATGGCCAGCACACCCCCCTTGCAGTTCTCCCCAGAGAACTCCCCTACAAGGGACACCATTCCACCTACACCAGCTCCTGCCACAACCATGGCTTTGCCACCTGTACAACCTGTCCTGGGAGCAGGGGCTCAGGGACCGGCCAGCACCACACCCCCACCAGTGGCACCCCAGCCCACTCAGCAGGCCGGCAGCAGCAGTGCCCGGCGCCGTACCATCACCACCACTGCTGCACCAGCACGGGAGGGCAGTGTCTTCCTGGGCCTCGAGGGACAGATGGTGAAGATTCAGAGGCAACAGGCAAAATCCACGATGGCCTGCCAACGCCAGCTCCTGCAGCACAACCTGCAGATGGGAGAAATGGTAAAGGGATTTCAGGCCTTCGTGGAATCGAACAAGGAGGTGGCAGCAGGGTTAGGCAGGCTAACCACTGCCCTAACCCAATCATCTAGCAGACAGGAGGAGCATGAGCTGGTGCGCAGGCGGGATGCCCGGGTGCTGAACCGCGCCATGAGCCGCCTTGCTGCGGCGACGGCACAACTGTGCCATCGCAGCGCGAACATGGAATCGAGCCTGAGTCAGAATACGGCAGAGCTCACAAGGGGGATGGCCCGGATCACCACTGCTATGGAGGCCATGATTATTTCGAACACGGCCTCCAATCCTGCCCTGGACCTGGGTGATGCTGGGGACAGCAGCAGCCGCAGCAGCCCGGCCAGCGCTGCGTCTGAGCCACGTAGGAGCACCAGGCACTCCGCAGATGCTGCTGGGCATTCAGAGGGGGCTGAGGGACACCCCAGTGGGTCTGGCAAGCGGGCAAAGAAATAGCCTTGCAAGGGCGGGTGAGGCAACCTGAACCTTGGACTTTTGTTTTTTTCCTATACACCATTTTTTGTTGCACATCAGTGCTGTAACTGTGTTGCAACAGTATTAAAATTTGTTTTTTCCCAACCAACATTTAGCTGTCTTTGCATCTGTACTCACTCAGAAATAGTTCTCAGTAATCTCCTCACGTCTGTATCTGCCATCACTTGGCGTACACACCCCAGCTGGCTGTGTCAGTGGCACAGCTTCGTCGTCGTCATGGTCCTCGTAGTCAGACAACTCCACCTCAGTGCCCTTCTTCACCGCAAGGTTGTGTAACATTGCACATACAGCTATGATCTTGCAGCAGGTGATGGGGGTATACTGCCTTGCACCTCCACTCTTGTGCAGGCATCTGAATCTACTTTTCCAGATGCCAAAGGTCCGTTCGACAACATTCCTTGTGCGTATGTGGGCCTGGTTATACCTCCTTTGGCTGGGTGTGGAGGGGTTGAGGTAGGGGGTGAGTATGAATGAGCGGAGGGCATATGCACTGTCGCCTGGAAGAGAAAGGGGTTACATTACACACATGCATACATGTATTCCACCTAGCTACTATGTGTTATGGGGGTCTGATGATGTGTCTCACCTAGGAGGTATCCTTCACCAAATTCGCCAGCCATCAGCCGTGCATAGATGCCGCTCTGTTGGAAAATATAGGAGTCATGGGTACTCCCTGGAAATTTTGCTACCAGGTCTGTGATGGTGCACTTTGCATTGCAGATCACCTGCACGTTGATGGTGTGTGTAGACTTGCGATTGCGGTATATGTATTCGGTGTCCGCTGGTGGGCAAATCGGAATGTGCGTGCCATCTATGCAACCGATGATTTGTGGAAATTGTGCCATCTGGTAGAAGTCAGCTTTGGTTTGTAGCAGTTCTGCGTGGGTTGCAGGGAAAGAGATGTATTGGTCCATCCTGTGTATCATGGCGTCAAGGAATGTGTGGAAGAACCTTGACAGGCTGCTCTGGCTCACCCCTCCTTCTGCTGCTACTCCACTTTGATAGCTGCCAGACGCTAGCAGGTGTAGGCTGCATAGCACCTGGATGTGCGCAGGGATGGCGTGTGCCCTTGGGGTGTGGTGGTCCAAGAATGGCTTGAGATCCCTGATGAGCTCAAGTATGGTGTCAGAGTCCAGCCTGTATCTCTGTAGTATCTCTGCCTCTGTCAGCATGAACAGGGTTATCCTCTGTCTGTAGACCTGTTCATTTCTTAGCCATTCCCTCTGTCCTTCCTGCTGTAGCCGTAGCCGCCTCGCAATGACATAGAAAGCTGCCATCCTGCAAGTTGCAATGCATTTTGGGCCTGTTTATATGGGTTGGAGTTGGTTACCACCTGATTGCAATCCATGGTAAATACCGAGTGAATTCTACCGATTTTGAGCCGATTTCGGTGTTTCTGTGCCTCCCTACATCTCCCCATCTGTCGGAATCGGGGAATTTCCCGATCGGCGATTCATACGAATCGGCATGTTTTCCGATTCGGCTCATGTCCGAATCGGTCTATCTTCCGAATCGGTACATGGACCGAATCGGTGATTTTCCGATTCGGTGTCACTACCGATTCGGTACATGGACCGAATCGGTGAATTTCCGATTCGGTGTCACTACCGAATCGGTACATGGACCGAATCGGTGATTTTCCGATTCGGTGTCACTACCGAATCGGTACATGGACCGATTCGGTGTATTTCCGATTCGGTGTCACTACCGATTCGGTACATGGACCGAATCGGTGTTTGCATCCGATTCGGTGTTTTTCCGATTCGTTACATATCCGATTTTCGGTATGTACGTATCGGATTCTTTCCCATTCGGTACTCATTCCGATTCGGTTTTCACTCCGATTCTTTGTGTTTTTTGTTCCCTACATCTCGATGGCTGTTTACCGATCGATAAGGGCCAAAAATCGGTATTTTCGGCCGTTACCGATCGGTAACGCCCTACCTACATCGGGCCCTAAATCCCTAAACAGAGACCAGCCGACCAACAGAACCCGGGCGAATTCAAACAGACCCCACAAACGGCAGACACCACGAGCGATCTGTGTTACTGCCTGTCGAGTGAAAGCCTGTCACAAACGGACAGGCTGACTAACGTCTAGCAGCAAAGTGCCTCACCTCTTCTAGCGAAGTCTTCCTTCTTGCGTCCACAGTGTGAAGAGGCAGTAGTTGCCTTGGCCCCCGTTCATATACCATGTTTTAATGACCAATTCCCGACACCTGTGTCTAATCACTTGACTCACGGTGTTTGCTGGAAACTGTGCACTGGACTTAGAAAACGCGGAGGTGAGCGGGTAGACAGAATCCACATACAACCGAGTTTTCAGACTTACTTTCAAGAGGATGGAAAATAAAAACAGGTTACATTTGTGTTGATACGAAGTGATTGTTCATTTATTTTCCCGAAAACCTCCACAATGAGAATTGTTTTATTTTTACGAAAATTAAAAATATAAACGGAATCTATTTTAAGGTGAGGAATCCATAACTAATAGACTTTCAGATGAACAAGTTACTTACCTTTGGTAACGATATAGCTGTAAGAGATGTATATTAGTTATGGATTCCTCACCGCCCCTCCTATCCTCCCCGTTCTGCGAACTGACTTCTAGGGTAAGGGACTTCCTTTCAGGGCCCTAGTTTTGTGCGCAGTGTCTTGCTTGGCTCTGCGCTTCTGGCGTGGAATGTAGTTTAAAGAACTGAGGTCAGCGCGCAGAGGCGGTGTCTAAGTAGATACCGCGACATCATTCAGGCGATCACGACGAAAACGAACGTGGAGTCGACCGACGCCACCTACCGACGCGCTGGGGTACTGCTGAAGAAAAATTCTATGGATCCAGTGTGACACCTGGGGGTAATTATAAGGTGAGGAATCCATTATTTATATATGCTTCTTACAGATATATCGCTACAGAAGGTAAGTAACTTGTTCTTCAATAACAGTAGGCAAGACATCATTAAAGTGCAAGGCATATAAAAAAAATGATCTAATGAAATACAACTCAGGATGTGTATACAGTGGGTAAATGAGAAGTCAAAACAATGGAGCAGAAACCTCATACAATAGGTCCACTATTTTTTGTTGGACCTCCGGCTATAAAATGCATTTCCAATGACACAGTTAAGACCTAAGCCCTAAGTATGCAATTTCATGTCCATTCCTCTCCCCGTACAGCTTTCTCAAAGTCCTAGATGCTGCCAAAAAGCAGACATCAGCAAAGGTCCCTCGGGCATTTGGAAGTAACTGAATGAATGTAACAGCAGGTTTGACCTGAACAAACTTCAAAGATTTCAACAGAGGTTACCAAAAAGTCTTACGGGGAGCATCATAAAAGCCACACAAAAACATAAAATGAACAAGATCTTGGACCGAGAAATAATCACATGTACAAACACCAATCTGTCTGTTCCCTTTCCTCGGCCAGGGGAGGGCCAACAACATACGTAATTGCTTAAACTGAAATCTAGTGTGAAGAAATTGATGATGCCCATTATGTACATCAGATAAAGACAGCTTGGCGCAGATTCCTTACCTTTGAACTTCCAGGCGTCAGGCTGGATCTGTAAAATGTTTCTCATCAGTACCCCTGCGTGCCGGTAGGTGGCATCGGTCGACTCTACGTGACATGGTCTGCATTGTGTTCATCGTCTTCGTGACATCTACTTCGCGAATATAACCGCCACTTTGGTGTGCTGACGTAAGTTCTTTTCTTTTCGCGTCATCAGCGCCGATTCGTTGAAGACCGATACCCCCTGTCATTTTTTAACAGACTTTTTTCGCCTTTTTTTCAACTTTGTTGATGTGTGTACGTGTATCTGATAGAGATATCTAGCCGCAGATTCCTTAACTTAGAATATCCCCGGACGTCAGACTGGATCCGGGAAAACTTTTTCCCCAGCAGTACCTCTGCACACTGCGGGGCGGCGTCGCCTGGCACCGTCCTGACGTCGTCCACTGAAGTGACGTCAATGGAGCCATATAAGACTCCCATGGCGTGCTGACGTCAGTTTTGTTCTTTTCTGCATCCCAACGCGGATCCGGAGTTAATCGGTTCCTCTGGCCTATTTTCAGGCCTTCGCGATGCCTTTCGTGTCTGGAACAGTGTGCTGATGCCTGCGGGCTTCAAATCGTGTGCGTCCTGTTTGAGGCAGATGTCGGTGACGGATCCACACAAGATCTGTATGTGGTGCTTGAGTGAGCACCACAACTCCGCCTAATGCAATGCCTGCCGGCAGTTGAAGCCGAAGTCCCTGCGGGAATGGCAGATGAAACTGTTGTCTGCCTGGATGTCCCAGTCAGAGTCCTCACGGTGCCGGCTTCCGTCCCCAATGGAGGGCTCCAAAAGGTGCAGTTCTTCCTCCCATGCCGAGGTCTGTGCTCGGGCGAGATCCCGGAGTCGTTCCCGTGGACGTTGTTAATCTGCCTCAGGTAAGCACTGTAAGAAGTCACGGAGGTCGTCAACCTCGCGCAAGCGTGACGCTGGAGGTCGCCACTCCCGGTCTCCACCGGGTGTGAGCCCTCAGGAGTCAACCCCCTCCTATTCACCATTTCCGGGTGCTTGGATGACCCGGACGCAGATGGGAACCTATTTCAGGGCTCCACATGCCATCTTTGGGTCACCCCCTCTCCCTGGCGACAGTTCGGGCCCCACACTGGGTAGGGGCTCGGGTCGGGGGTTCCCCGGCGAATTCGCCCTCGGCTCCTGTCTTGGAGTCGCTACAACGTCATGACATGGACCGGATGGGCATCCCATTCTGACGTCTAGCCCTCCGGATGCGTCTTTGCACAGTCCTGCAAGGCTTCCTGCGTCATTGCTGGATGTGTCTGCAACGCGGAGTTCGACTCTGAGTCGACTACGTATCTCCCCACAGGCTCCGGCCCGACTCTGGGTGGACGAGCCCTCTATGGAGGCCATCAGCGCCGGTCCGACGCCTGTTTAGTCCCCAGTTGTCCCTCTGTTGGAGGACGTGACCCCAGTGGGCTCCCCGCCCACACAGGTGTTCCCATGCGCCACAGAGAAAAAACCCATGGGGCACTAGCCGGCTCATTTCGCTGCAGGGCCTCTGTCTTTGGGAGAACGGATTAGCATGCAACCCTCCTCAAACTGATGACTTGCTGTCTCCCCCTCGGATGGCCAGGGAGGCCAGCGTTGACTTTGCGAGGGCAGTTAATAGGGCTACACATGTCTTACAAATGCAGCCGCCCTCTTTCTTCCTGCCTTCGGATCCTTTGTTGGATCTTTCTCACCGGGGCTCAGTGGATGTGGAGCCTCTTTTGCCCTTTGGCAGGTCATTATATGATGTCCTTCTTGGGACTTGGGCCAAACCCTCGTCTGGTGACCCCGTGGCTCGTGCTGTGGCACACCGCCACCGACCGATCCAGATGACCCTGCCTGTTTGTCCCTTCATCTTAGGGCTCATGGACTGGTAGTCCAGGCTGTGCTTTCTTCCTCTCCTCCACCATTGCTTCCTCCCACTTGGGAGTCCAGGTGGTTGGAGGCGCGTGGCCGCAATGTTTTTGTGTCCACCAGCTCTGTTCTTTGATCCCTAAACACGGCCTGCATGTTTGCTCGGCTACTTCTGCCCTTTTGGGACTCCGTTAAGCTACTCCTTCCCTCTTTGCCGGAGGGCCCTCGTGCTGACCTGCTCCAGCTTGTTCGTGATGGCCGTGACATGGCGCAGTTAACCATCCGGTCAGCCATAGATACCACTGACTCCATGGGTCGAGCTATGGTCAGCTCAGTTGCCTTGCATCGTCATGCTTGGCTACGAGATGGCAGTTTCCCTGAAAATATTCGGGAGTTACTCAGAGATTTGTCCTTTGATGGGGCCCATTTGTTTGACGACCATGCAGAATCTGCAGTCCACAGTCTCTTTTCAGGATTTCATTGACTATCGGGGTTTTAGTCCCCTATGGTGAATCTGTGTTTTCGTGTGACGGTATTGTCACTGTTTTCATGTTTGTCTCTGGGTCCAAGAGGTTCGTCCCAAAAAAATGGTATGGCTGTTCAGCCAGAGGTTTTTTCCCTTAATTTACTGCAGCTGGGCCAGCTGTTGGTGTTTCTTTTGACCTCTGCCTATGAGCTTGTCTCAAGAGGTGTCCCTTGCTTTTATAGGGATGTGACGTACCCTATGTGGGGTTTTCATTTGCTATTGTGTATCTGCTGTTCCTTACCAGGAAGGTTCAGAGGCTCCAGTGGAGCTCTCTTGCTATTTTCAGCCCCCCCTGGGGATTTTCGCATGGGTTCTGCTGCACCTCTCCCTGTTACTTGCTTCCTTCTGTGGTAGTACATACTCTCTGTTGGGCGCATGGACTGACTTGGCCCTCTCCTGCTGCTTCTGTTTTGCCGCCTACGGTAGTTCCGTGGCGCACTCAGTCGTCGGTTGACGCAGTTGATTTCAGTGTATTGTTGGGGCTTTGCCATTCCAGACTCGCCCCAGAGGGGGTTTTAATTCCCCCTGCCATCCTTTGGCTCCTCTTTTTGCCTTCCTTCTGCCCTAAGCGCCGTTGGCTGTCCCTGGGGGCTCCCCAGCCCGCTCCGGCTCTGTTCTTTATGTCGCCACTTGTGCCCCGTACTGTGTTTGTGTTATTGTAGGGGACCCGTTGGGTCACTTGAGCTAGTGTCTTGTATGCACATTTTGGCTGTGGGTTTCTTTCGTGGTGTTGACAGGCTTGGGGCCTATGGGTGGTGCACTTTTTACCAGAGCGGTCCTCTGTTCCGTTTTGCGTTGTGTCGCTGGCCTCCCTCAGAGGGGCCCGGCCTAGGTTCAAATTTCTATGGTTCTTGTCGCATACGACCCAGGTGTTGTTCTCCAGGCTCCGTGACGAGTTTCACAACATTCTCCAGATGATCTCTGGATTCATCCTGTATACATATGTCCCTTTTTCAGACTTTTTATGTCTGCATGTTACTGACTGCTGCTTCTTCTTCTTGAAGTGTGATAGTTAGTATTACCGCCTGTGTCGCAGGGGTTGGTTTTCCTTCCTGGTCGGGAGGTTGGGCCACCCTTCTTGTGGCTGGACGTTTGTTCCGCTCTGGTTCACAGCCAGTGATTCTGTTTCTACCTTTCGGACACCTGTCTATTCTCTAAGGGTGTTCTTGTGGTTTTACCTTTGGTTGTCATTTCCTGACTTTTCCGGCATTTCTGTGTGCTATGTTCGCACACGAAGAGATAGGTGTGCGGGCTCCCTGCCCTGGATCCTGGGGATTGTTCCACTTTCCCCATTTGTATCTTTCTCTTTTCTCCAGTCTCTCCCTCAGGGGAGCTAGTCTTTAGCATGCTCTGCTTGTCGGTCGCCCTTGGTCCTTGTTCCCAGGGGTACGATTGCGTGGTTGGCTACATGGTGCTGTGCAGTATTCGCTGTATGTCCGCACATGATGTTGCTGCTTTGCTTCCTTGAGTTCCCCCTTGTGTGGTTTAGTTCTCAAGGTACACACTACTTTTTTCTGTGTACTCTTGTCCTTCACATTTATGAGCCTCCTAGTAGTCAGGGTTGTGTGTGTTTCGGCATGATGCCTCTGCCGGCCATGCCATTGGTTGGCATCCCTTCGCTGGACCTTTTGTCTTTTTCGGACCCTGGGGTCCTCTCCTCAGTTTCCCTCTTTTCATGGGACTCTGTGGTATTCTGTCGTTGTGCACTGATTTTCTGGTCCTGTGCCTCTGTTTCGTCCCTGTCTGGCCGACGGTGGATTTGTGTTGTCTTCTGATGACTTGTGGTACCTTGTTTCCCTTGCTCATGCTCCACCCTGACCTTCAGGGTTTGTGTCAGTTGCTCCGCCCAGTCCTTCATGGTTTGGTGTCAGTTATGCTGGCAATACTGAGCTTTATGGGTCTGGTGTCAGCTGCGCTGGCATTGCGGACCACACCTTGTTTCCTTCAACATTCTTGACGGTTTGCTCCCTTCGGGACATGGTAGGGTTTGGTCGCATACCCTCCTCTCGTGGGGTATAGCTATGGTATCTATTTTAAGTTAAGGAATCTGCAGCTAGATTCCTCTATTGGATGAATGAGTTACTTACCTTCGGTAACAATGTATCTGGTAGAGACAGCCTAGCCGCAGATTCCTTAACGCTCGCCCATCCTCCCCATTCTGCGTCGACCTTTCCAGGTGGGGTTCTACCACCTTGCCTCCTTTCAGGTGGCCATGGTTTTCCTAAGGGATGCTATAGTTCACCCACCTCAGGGGCAGGGTGTGTTGTTCTGCTTTAGGCACGTTAGCTTTCCACCCATTCTTGTTTTGGGTGCCTTGGTTATGTGCTTTTTGCTACTACTTCACCGGCATGGAGTTTATCATATTTCTCCCCTCCCTCCACCCTTGAGTGTCTCCCCATGTCCTTGGTGTCTCCTTGTCTCTGCTATAGGCGCTTAGGTTGTGTTTCTATTGGACTATGCTCTGTGCATAGGTCATTGTGGGGGTGTGGTACCACTTCTATGTGGTGGGTTTTTTCTGGTCACAGGCCATAAGTCACAGCTTTCAGCACTGCCCCCCCTTTTCAGTTGCATACTTGCTCACTGACTGTCTGTCGTACAGTTCCATCCTGTTGTTGCGTTCTGTCCTTTGGTTGTCATGTTATTCATTTCCTCTGCTGTTGCCTCTTTAGGGAGGGCACAGTTCTTTCCTTGGTGGAATTTTATTGGGGCGGCTGCTTGTTCGCTTCCTTCGGTCCCTCCAAGTGCTGAGTACTTTTCAACATGGGATGGTTTCTTACAATTGTTGTTACGTAGGTTTCTATTTCTTTTTAGGCACACTGTTCCTATACTCTCACAGCTTTTGCAGTAGCTCCGCGTTGTAGCGCAGAAAAGTTTCACTGCATAAAACTAACGTCAGCACGCCAAGAGGGTCTTGTATGGCTCCATTGACATCACTTCTGTGGACGATGTCAGGATGGAGCCAGGCGACACCGACCCCCGGTGTGCAGAGGTACTGCAGGGAAAAGTTTTCCGGATCCAGTCTGACACCTGGGGATATTCTAAGTTAAGGAATCTGCGGCTAGACTGTGTCTCTACCAGATACATAGTTACCGAAGGTAAGTAACTTGTTCGTCATGTCAAGTAAGAAGACTTCAGGGTTCAAGCTGCGCGGCGCAGCGCCTGTCACTTTGCCATGTCGGTCACGGACCCCCATTTGGTCTGTCTTTGGTGCCTGGAGTGCGACCACAACTCCAAGCCATGCTCCGACTGCCAGGCAATGGTGCCGAAGGCTTTGGGGGTTACAGCAAACAAATGATGGACGGAATGCTGACAATGCAAACATTCTCCCCCTGTCAAAAGATCTTGGTTAAATCCATCGTTCTTTTGCTCACCATGCCATCCCAGTTTAGACCCAGCCATATGCAAAACGGTCTTGACCCTGTGCTTCGTGGGAACAGTCCAGACCGCACTGCCAAGCCAGGTCCTCCCTGGACCGGAAGCAAGCATCCTGGGACCGGTTTCAGGGTATGTCACCCTTCTTCAGCCAGGGTTTGAGGGAGCGGTCCCTAAAGCTTCTCACAGCCCAGCGTCCTGCACTGTGGAGGTCGGCTAGTCAGTCTCGGTCCAGGTCTCGGTCAGGAGGAAGGTCAGAGCACCGCTCCGGTGAATAAAAAATACTCTTTGTCGAAGTCAGGTAAGAGACACCACAAGAAGGACAAAAAGTCGAATTGGGCTTTGACTTCCCCCTGCACGACGCAGTAGAGGAGCCTAGTCGTTAGAGACCCTGCTCTACAGAACAGGTACCTGAGTCGGCTTCACATTTCCTTTCCCTTTCCGGGGCCAGGAGCAACCCCAGCCCAACTGAACGAATTTTATGATGCCTCGTGCGCCATATTTTGGCAGCCTGCGGGTGCGCCTTCGGGCCCCGCAGGCTCAGAAGACGGTGGGGCCCCTGTGGTTCCCATGCCGGCTATTCCGGCCCCGGTGCCCAGGCCTCCAGATGGACCCTGGTCCGGACCGACACCGGTCGCACGTCCACAGCGACCTTCCTCAGCATCGTGTCCGGCACCGTGGTCCTCAGTGGCGCCTCCCCTATACTTATTCGCAACGACACGGAGTCGGCCGGGCGTCCTCCGACGCAGAGACCGGTGCCAACTGGGCCATACGGCTCCATTCTGTTTTTTATGCCCTATTCGGATGGGTTAGGAATGGAGGAAGAGGATTGGAAGGGTGAGCAGGATCCCTTAGAAATCCTGCAACAAGAAGATCTGGACTGGTATGAGGAATTGGGTAAAGCCACTGGTCTGGACACCTCCCCAAACACTAGCATGCTTTCCTCCTACCCTGGCTATGGAGGAGGGAGCATCTTTTGCCATGGTGGTGTGTAGAGCGGTGGACTTCCTTGCTCTCCAGCTTCCTACAGTGGCAGTTTGACAGAGGTCCTGCAGCCTGGGTTCTCAAGTTCAGAAACCCTACTGCCTTTCAATGAGGCCTTGACAGACGTCCTTCTGGGGACGTGGTCCAAACCTAGCACAGGGGCTCCTGTGATTAGGACGATCACCGTCCGCCATCGCCCCGCACCGGGCGACCCAACTTTCCGCCTCACCCATCCTACCCCCAAAGCTTAGTGGTCCAAACTTCCACTTCTTGTGGCGCATTCCATTCCGCACACCCGGATAGGGAATCCAAGAGGCTGGAGACCTCCGGAAAAAAAGCTTTTCTCCCGCCAGCCTTTAGTTGTGATCAGTGAAAACCGGATGCACAGAGTTACTTGTAGAGCCGCTACGGACTCACTTCTTATATATCAGGCCGATCCTAGCCCGGGCTTTCTTCACTGTTCACACCAAACATGGTGGAGAACTCTGACAATCGAGAGCACTGGCCAGTATAAAGGTCCGCACCATAGACCACTGCTTAGATATTTTGTCTTTGGGGTGCCAAGGACAACGTGTACTGTCTAACCTCTCTACATATGAGAGCATGATTGTTGTCTGACTTCCTCGACAGAGTGATGAGCCTTGAAAAAGTCGTCATTAAGACGAAACACGTGTCGGCTGGGTTTTCAATGGTTGACCTGCGTGTCAACAAACTCTAAATTTGAACGTTTGAAAATTAAAGTTGGATCTGCAAGATTGGTAGACCAGAATTACCATACTTGTGTGGTGCACTGGATCATTTTGGTATTTGTATATATGTAAAACTTGTTTTACATTTTAATTCACACTATTGAGTTGGCATAGAATTCATTAATTCGAGCACATTGTACTTTTTGCTATACATACTCACCTTAGACTTGACAGATTTACTAGCATTTTCTGTTATTACCACTGCCCTCATTTACTCTGTGTTTATTATCATACCAATGTTTCAGCTTTTATCTTGGATTTGGTTAGAATGACTCTGAGGCTGTTGGGCCTTATGGCCTCCTGCATCCTGCTAGTGACCCATGCAAGGTGGGACATGCCTTCTCTGCAGTGGGACCTGAAGTTACGGTGGGCCCAGCATTGAGGAAATCTCACCGACCTGGTTCAGATTTCAGAGGGAACTTCGAACGACCTGCAGTGGTGTCTAACGAACCGCGATTGGTTCAAAGGCAGAACTCTCTCCCTTCCCATCCAGACTTCAAAGTAATGAAGGATGTGGCCCTTCTGGGCTGGGGCGGCCATCTGGGAGAGATGGAGATCAGAGTACTCTGGTCTCCGGTGGAAGCCAAGCTCCATATCAATCGGTTGGAGCTTTGGACGATCTGTCTGGCACTGAAAGCCTTTTTGCCGTCAATAAAGGGAAGGCTCGTACAGGTGTTCACGGACAACACTACTGACATGTGGTACTGCAACAAACTAGGTGAAGTGGGGTTGCAGACTCTTTGTCAAGAGGCCCTGTGTCTCTGGACTTGGATGAAACGTCAGAGCATTTCCCTGGTGGTTCAACACCTGGTCAGTTCTCTGAACGCCAGGGCAGCTGAGCTCAGCCCTAAGGTGCTTTGCGGATCAAAAATGGTGTCTCCATCCGGAGGTGGCACAAGCTCTCTTTCAGCGGTGGGGAGAGCCTTGGTTAGATCTGTTCGCCTCAGAATAGAAAGTGGAGAAGTGTGGCTCACTGGTTAGAGGAGGCAGACCCTGAAGCAAAGGTCAGACCCGGGACCAGGGTTCAATTCCCGACGCGGCAGAGTCTTGAGCCCAAATGTCCACGAACTCGATAATTCTCGTTTCGGTGCCTACTCGAATCACGGGTTCACACTCTGCAACTCTGGGCATTAGCTTGCTTAATCTCCACTAAGGCCCCCCCGCGGCAGGATGCCTGGCTTTCACCTTGGGGATGCCCAGTACGGGTATCTCACAGGGAAAAAAAAAAAGCCAGGACGGGTTCCCAAGGCAAGCGCCGAGATGCCTCTGGGTAAGTCGAGCGCTATATAAGAACGCATAATAATAATAATAATAATAATAATAATAATAATAATAGAAAGCGCAATGTCAGTTGTTTTAGGTGTTGGAGTTTCCAAGGTGGCACTCGTTTGGCGATGTTTTTCGTCGTGAGTGGAGCTCAGGCCTCCTATACGCCTTTCCGCCCATACCACTCCTGCCCAGAGTGCTCATGAAGATCAGGAGCGACTGGGCACAAGTTATTTTTGTGGCTGAGTTTGGTATTCCGATCTTGGGCATGAGCCTTGATTCTCCGGTCAGGCCGCCTCTTTGGGAGAATCTTCTGTCGCAGCAGCAGGGGAGGGTTCTCCACCTGAACCTGTCCACTCTCCGCCTCCTTGCATGGAGATTGAGCGGTGACAGTTGATAGCTTTTGACCTCCCTCCCAAAGTCTGAGAGGTTATTTTGGCTGCCCGGCGTCCCTCCACTAAATCGGTATACCCCTGCTGATGGAACAAGTTTTGTAAAGTTTGTACAGACAGGTCTGTCGATCCCTTATTGCTCGGTTATCTCACGTCCTTCTGTTTATTCTTTTCTTGGCCCATCAGGGCTCTGCTCTGGGCACTTTGAAGGGCTACCTTTCTACCCTTTCTCCTTTTCTTCGGCTGGCTGTTCAGTCCTCTCTATTCAAATCTCCTCTAGTGAAGATATTTTTGAAGAGGTTAACTCATTTGTACCCCCCTTCATCATGCCACAATGGGACCTCAATTTGGTGCTCACTTTCCTGATGAGTGGGTCATTTGAGCCGCTGCATAAATGCCCTCTGCGGTTGCTCACCACAAGACAGCTTTTTTTGGTAGCAATAACCTCTGCCAGGAGAGTGAGTGAACTGCAGGCGCCATCCTCACAGCCTCCTTACCTGACTATCTTTCCAGACAAGGTAGTACTCCGGACTAGGGCATCCTTTCTGCTTAAGGTGGTAACACCCTTCCATCTGGGACAGTCGGCCGCCCTTCCCATCTTCTATGCACCCCTGCATCCTTCCAAGGAAGAGGAACGTCTCCATATTCTGGACCCAAAAAGAGCGTTATCGTTCTAACTTGATTGAACCAAAGAGTTCCGGATGGACGACCAACTCTTTATTGGATACATGGGTGCAAAGAAAGGCTGTGCTGTCCAGAAGAGTACTATATCTCGATGGGTCAACCTCTGTATTCAAATATGTTACACCTTAGCGAAGAAAGATCCTCCTGAAGGGCTTAGGGCCCATTCCACCAGGGCAAAGGCAACCACCACGGCTCTCCAGCGTGGTGTTTCTGTCTCTGACATATTCCAAGCAGCCATGTGGGCATCTCTGCATACGTTCGCCAGACACAACTGCCTGGATTCTCAGGTCGCAGAGAAGGCCTGTTTGGTCGCTCTGTTTTGCAGGACTTTCTGGTCTAAGCCATTCCGCAGTCCCTCCTTCGGGGATGGTATTGCTTGGGCATCTACTTAATAGCTCCCTCAGCAGCGGAATTTGCCCCACTTCCTTTAAGGAAGCCATTCTGGTACCCCTACTAAAAAAACCTGGCGCCGACATGACGGAGCCATCGAACTACCGCCCCATCTCCCTTCTCCCTTATTTTTCTAAACTTATGGAGGCTCACGTCACTCGCTGCTTGTCCAGGTTTATAGAGTCCTCCGGCTATCTCGTACCAACCCAGGCCGGCTTCAGACCCGCCCATTCTACAGAAGCCGTTATCCTGGCAGTCCTTGACACACTCAGAGGCAACGCGGACGCGGGAAACCCCCAAGCCCTCGTCTTACTGGATCTGTCGGCCGCGTTCGACACGGTGGATCATGACATCCTTCTCCACCGTGTCGGGCAGGCGGGCATCCAGGGCGTTGCTCTCGAGTGGGTCAGGTCCTTCCTTACGGGGAGAACACAGGCAGTCCGCCTTGGTCCCTACACTGCCAAAAAAACTCTCACAATCTGTGGTGTCCCCCAAGGCTCTTCCCTCTCCCCGCTCCTCTTTAATCTTTACCTCCGGCCACTCATTCAATCGCTTCTGAAATGGGACATCGTCACTTACAATTATGCTGACGATCTCCAAATCATCTTTCCCCTCAATTCACCAAATGCCATCAAAACTTTTCATGGAGCCAATACTCATATCCAACTCTGGATGAACCAGAACCAATTGAAGTTGAACCCCGGTAAAACTGAGCTCCTACTTCCTGGACTCAGTTCTACCTACTGGGGTCCACAGTTCTGGCCTCCAGAGTTCGGCTCCCCCCCGTCCCAGCAAAAACAGTAAAAAGTCTGGGTGTCATTATTGACACCGAGCTTTCTCTCAGGGCTCAGGTTGGAGCGGTGGTTTCCTCCTGTATGTACCAACTTCGGAGGATCCGCAAAATCCGCCACTTTCTTCCCCCGGCAGCACTCACCCAAACTGTCATTTCGCTGGTACTTTCCCGTTTGGATTTCTCCAACGCCATCTACCACGGTCTGCCACAATACCCGATTCAACGCCTTCAAATCGTCCAGAACCAGGCTGCCCGCCTGATCCATGGAACACCTAGATGGCAATCAGCTAAACCCCTGCTCACGAACCTGCATTGGCTCCCGGTCGATCGAAGAGCTGCCTTTAAGGTAGCCTGCCTCACCTTTAAGGCACTTCATTGCCCTTCCCCTGCTTTCCTAAAATCTATAATCCGCCCTCACTGTCCTACACGTTATCTTCGATCCGCTGATCACCCCCAGGAGCAAAACTAAGAGATTCGGCAGACGCTGGTTCTCTCATCTAGCCCCTGAGCTCTGGAACCTCCTCCCTTTCTCTATCAAATCCTGCTCTTCTTTTCTCAATTTTAGAAAAACGTATCTCTTCCCCACACCCACGTAGACTCTGTTACCTATACCTTCCCCTCACTCTGTTCTGTCTACCAGCACCAGGAAGCTTCGGTGTGAGTGCGCTTTATAAGCAACACTTAACATAACATAACATCTGTTCATAGGTAAGGAATCTGTGGCTAGATATCTCTATCTGATGAACAAGTTACTTACCTTCGGTAACGCCTTATCTGGTAGAGACATGATCTTGCCACAGATTCCTTACCAAACCACCCATCCACACCCCACACTGCGGAATTGGTATTTAAGTGTCAGGGATGTTCCCCTTCAAGGCCCTAACTGTTAATTTTTTAACACAAAATTGTCAGTCACTTCATGGCTTCGCACTTCTGGCGTGAAAAGTACTGATGTCAGCATGCTGGAGTGGCGGTTATATTGACGATGCCAATGTCACAATGACGACTAACCCAACAACATCATGCGGAATCGACCGACGCCACCTACCGGCGCGTAGGGGTACTGCTGAGAAACGTCTTCCGGATCCAGCCTGACTCCTGGAAGTTCAAAGGTAAGGAATCTCTGGCTAGATCATGTCTCTACCACATAAGGCATTACCGAAGGTAAGTAACATATCTGTTAAGCAGATAGGGTTCAATAGTATACCCTGTTAACAACTGCGCATGAGTGCGTACGCACAAAGATTTCTTGAGTTCCTGACCCTCTCTCGTTACCTCCCACCATAATAAAATGTTCTTTTGTGTTCACGGAATGTCAACCTTCACAATATTCATGGGTGAGTCGAACAAAGTTACTCTTTCCAATTTAAGAAGTGTCCCTTATATACCATACCCAGCAGGGAGCATGACACTCAAATCCCTTAATCCAATTTGTCTGCTTGCCCTGTTGTATTAACTGAGTTTTTGGCTCAGCTCTACAAAGTTTGTTTTCACACCCACAGGTGACAAGAGTGAACTAAGGCTAATGCCCCAGCACTGAATGTGAAAGACTGGTTATTGTAGCCCCTCAGATCCCCATCCAATATATGTGAGGTGGTTTCAATGCTTTTGGGTTATCCACAGGGAGCAGTGGTAATCCAAACTATCATTCATTAATGATTTACACACTCAAGAACACTATAAACAAAATATGTATTTCAACATATTTATTTTGAAATGGTTATTTTAAAAGGTCGGGCAATAGTGCACATAATATTGGTAACCTCACATCAGATACTAGAAAGCAACTAAGCTTTTAAATAACAGTGAAAACAGGGAAAAATCCAAACATCACAATTTATAGCCCTAAAGCCCTCACTGTGCGATCTGTAAGCACTATGATAGTTCTGGCAGATGAATAAATAATACGCCTGAGTTTTTAAGGTGGTGCGCATACCTGGACAATGGGGCTTGTTTATTTGGGATAGCTTTTCAACAATTTCAAGCACAAGGCTAAGAGCTAGGAGATTGTGTCGAGATAAAACAATCCTGGCACCAGTTTGTGAAGGGAGAATTGAATGCTTTGCATAGCCTTGTGCGTCTTCTTGGAGGTTTCTTCAGTTGAGATAGAATCTGGTGCCTTGCTCATCTGGATCTGCATCTCCTAAGTGGTCAAGTGGTCAAGTGGTAGTCTATAAGATGAAATTTGCAATGTCACCTTACGAATGTTTTGATATACTCATATGCATTGGTGAATGTACCAATAAGGTAAAAACACATCAATGTAGACCATGTTATTTGGGTTATGGTTGTTCTATGACCTTGAAAAAGACACCTGTCCCAGAGTGATGTCTCATTGGGGGTTTTATTGATGTCTATATTTCAATGACCCGATGCTTTCACAGTGCTTGAAAAAACAGGCACACACGACATCTGCATGGAAAGGCAGACATGATGATGATGCTGCATAATTGAAGGAAAATAATTTCATTGATGAAAAATGTCAGCCTCCATGATCAGACATGGCAGCCTCCATTGTCTTAGATGTCGATCTCCATTACCTAGGATGGAATTAAGCCAAATGTAAACAAGCCCGACAGGCTAACTAAAATGGAGATTATAGCTAAAATGGAACTTGTCCTGTATGTGTTTGAGAACCTAAAACTGAAAGAAAGAAGCCTTAAATCAAGTGATTCAATTAATAGAATTATGGCGGGAAAATGTCATAAGATTTATGACATTCCTGGAATATGTTTAAAGTTAAATAGTCACTATATTATTAGTGAATGTGTTTTTGATTGATCTTGCTTATCAGACATATTCATTATACAGTTACAGAATAAAAGCACATGCCAGAAATGGACATTTGTTGAAATATCAATTACTTGTTACATGTTCAATATCTGAAAGAAACACGTTAGTGTTAGATTCCTTACCTTAGAATATCCCCAGGCGTCAGTCTGGATCCGGAAACTTTTGCGTAGCAGTACCCCTGCGCGTCGGTAGGCGTCGTCTGCAGGCGTCCCCTGCGGCTCCGCGTCCGTCGTCGGCGTCGTGCGCCGTGATGACGTCGCTGGAGTACATAGACGCCGC